>NC_080690.1:11809500-13136616 GCF_030445035.2 Dasypus novemcinctus
CTCCAGCCAAAACAGGAACCCTGTGGGACACCTGTGCCTCATCCTTGAGGTTGATGGTGTGTGCTAGGTGAATTAAGGCCTTGAATGGTCAGCTTCGCTCTGAAGGGCCAAAGGACACCACAGATATACCCTTAAAATAAAACTCCTCTCAGAGGAGGATGTATTCTCACTGCTGCTACAGTTCATTCTAACCATTGTGACAGGATAGAAAGATTTCATGTGAATTTCTTTAAAATCATTTTAGGCCACAATTTATAAACTCTTAATGAATTAATGGGTCTAGACAATGGTTATTAATGGCTGCTGACATACAAAAAGACAACCAGATATTAAAAGCCTCCTGAAAGCATACATACTACCTATGAAGAATTCTTGTAAAGAAGATGAAGGAGGGGGCAGGTAGAGAAGGAGAGGAAGGAGGAGGGGGAGAGGTGGGGAAGGAATGAGTGGAGGAGAAGAATCTGATCAGGCTTCCATAACTAAATACTAATATAGAGGAATATGTTAAATAACACCATGAGAAACTCCACAGTCACCCTTGCTTCCTCAAAAAAAAAATTGCAAGGAAGAAAAAAAAAGGGAGAGAGGAAACCTTGTAGATTGAGACTTGAGACACGTATCAATCAATTGTAATGCTTGAACCTTATTTGAATCTTGACTCAACCAAACACACTGTAAACACACAAATAACATTTATGAGGCATTCAAGGAAATACGAATCCTGACTGTTGATATAAAAGAATTAGTGGGGAGTGGATGTGGCTCAAGTGGTTGAGTGCCAGCTTCCTACTTGGGAGGTCCAGGTTAGGTTCCCAATGCCTCCTAAAAAAAGCAAAAACAAAAAAGCAAAACAAACAAAAAATCCAGCTCAGGGGAGCTATGTGGCTCAGTGGTTGAGGGCCAGCTTCCCACATGAGAGGTGCCGGGCTCAATCCCTGGCTGCTGAACCTCAAAATAAATAAAGAAATAAAGAATTACTGTTATTATTTCTTAGGTGTGATGATGGTAGAATGGTTTCTTTTAAACTGGGTCCTTATTTTTAGAGACACCAATATTTGTGGATAAAAGGATATAATGCCTACAATTGCTTCAGTAAGTTGAGTGGTAGGAGTAGAAAGGAAACAAGGCTAGACAAGAGGTGATAACTGCTGAAGCTGGAGATGGAGTCACAAGAATAATTATAATATTTATCTACTTTTGTGTATGTTTGAACTTCCCACAATAACTTTTTAAAGTCTATTAATCAATATAGAGAAGGGGGAAGATCTTTTCTATAGAAGGGTGGGAAAGGCTAAGGGCAAACAGTTCACAGAAAAAGACACAAAAATGGCCAACAAACAAAAAAATAAACAATCTCTGGTATTATTAGAGACAGATTAAACGAGGGTAACACTTTGCACCTAGTAAATTGGCAAATTTCAAAAGTCTAATAATGTCCAGTATTGGTAAGGACCTGGGAAAATAGTCACTCAAAAACACTTGATAATGACCACTGAAACTGAGGAAATCTTTTGAAAGAGAGCAACCTATATTTGGATGGCAATTCTGTTTCAAGGAATTTAATCATCAGGTGTACTTGCTTATGTGTGCACAGTGTTATATGCAATGATATTCTTGAAGCAATGTTCATAGGAACAAAAGGGGGAAAATAACTTGAATGTCCATCAACAGGGTGCATAAATTACAATTCAGCATGTCCATCAATAGGTGCATAAATTATGGTTCAGCTACACCACGGAATACTATATAGCTAATAAAAAGGAGATAGATACATATGTACTGATATGGAAGCTATTATTAAAGGGATGGAAGAACTAGGGGCAGAACTGTGGGTATTATATAATCTCAATTGACTAAAAAGAGAGGTATAAAGTATGTAATTGCTAATCAACACATACATGTATGATGTATACAAAATTTCTGGCCAGATTTCTTGTTTTAAGTCAACATGTTAACAGCAGTAGCTTCCGGAAGAATGAATGGTTGGGGAGTAGGAAGGATGATATTTATTTTTCATTGTATACATTTAGATATATGTCTTAACATGAGTCTGTCACTTTTAAATTTACAACAAAACAAATTATTACAAGAAAAGATGTTTGAAAATCTTAAACTCTTGAAATCAGCAATAAAAGGCCAAATACTAGTGACCTACTCCTCTCAAAGAAAAACGGGCAGAGAAGATGAAAGGCAGGTAACAAAAGATATATGAAAGCAAAAAAGTAAATGAAGAAATGCTTACCCACAGTAGTATACAGTGAAAATTCCCTTCTCCTCAGACCCTAGTTCCCAATTCCACTTCCCAAAGGCCAACATTATTATCAGCTAGTTGTGCATCCTTCTGGCAGAAATTAAATTCACATACTATATGTCCACTTTTTCTATATAAATAGTAGTATGTCATACATGTTGTTTCAAACCTTGCATTTTTCAGTTGACAATGTTACTGGTGATCTTTTTGTTCTTTTCCATGGTTACATTGTGGTACACTGAATGGAGCAGGCCTCTACAGGTGTATATTTAGGTTGTTTCCCTTCTTTTGCTGTTACAAAAAATGTATACCTTTGTACATTCATATTTGTGCACACATGGGAGTGTATCTACAAGATAAATTCCCAAAAGGTTACATGCTAGATCAAAGGATATGCACATTATTAAATTTGATTGATATGAAATTGCCTTTCACCTATTTTGGGTTCCCAAAGGACCCTCATAACCTTGTGTGAAATTGGGATGATAACTGATTTTACTAACCATCTAGATTTTCTTGAGCTTCCATTTTATCCAGGGGATTACAAAGAAGAAATGTAGGTTAACTGAAGCAGGATGACATACCAATGATCCTTTACTCAGTGATCAGTGGTGTGGAATAAAGACCTCTGCCCCTGCCAGGGAGGGAGAACTCTAACAAAAGAGATCAGGCTTATACCAGCAAAGTCTGCTGATCTTCACCAGATGGCCACAATCTTACACTAACATCCTGCTTGTTAGTTAGTGAACTAGGCCTCAAGGATACCTTGCCTGGCCAGTCCCACAGTCCCTATAGTCCACATAGCTCACATCGTCCTCATAGCTCATGGAGCTCATGTACTAACTGTAATTCATGTCTCCCTTATGCTTCCACATTCCCCACCTTCCCTTTGTTCCAAGCAGCAAAATATAAGCTGCTCCCCCAGCTCACCCCTTTAAGCAGAAACTTCTTTTGGTACTGTTCCTCCATTAACACAACTTTAGCTTAACAACCTGGCTGTACACCCTTTTAAAGTTTATTTTCAGCATAATACTTGCCAGCCAAGCATGTGTTCATCCTTTTTTGTCTTTGTCAATCTGATAGACAAAAACAGTGTCTCATTTCAAACTTTCTGGTAGTAAATATAAAAAGACTTAAATGTATGTATCTAGTCTGGATCAGAAATTTTACTTCTAAATTTACCATTAAGAAATAATTAAAGAGAAGAGGACTTGGATCAATGGTTAGAGCATCCGCCTACCACCTGGGAGGTCCACGGTTCAAACCCAGGACCTCCTTGACCCATGTGGCATTGGCCCATGCCAACTGATGCACGCAAGGAGTACCATGCCACACAGGGGTGTCCCCCACGTAGGGCAGCCCCACGTGCAAGAAGTATGCCCTGCAAGGAGGGCCGCCCAGAGCAAAAGGAAGTTCAGCCTGCCCAGGAGTGGCACTGGACACACAGAGAGCTGACGCAGCAAGATAACGCAACAAAATGAGACAGATTCCTGGTGCCATTGACAAGAATAGAAGCGGACACAGAAGAACACACAGCAAACAGACCCAGAGAACAGACAACTGGGGCAGTGGGGCAAGGGAAGAGAAATAAATAAAAATAAATCTTAAAAAAAATAACTAAAGACGTTAAACAAAATGCTGTTTTATTGTTTACAACATTGAAAAATGAAGCAACCTAAAGATACCTTAGGGCATTAGTTAATTATAGCACATCCATAGATTGAAATTCTTTATAGCTGTCTTAGTTTGCCATTGCAAAGTACCAGAAATAGGTTGGCTTTTATAATGGGAAATTTATTAGGGTAAAAGCTTATAGTTCTGAGGCCATGAAATATCTGAATCAAGGCACCATCAAAGGTGTTTTCTCACCATAGTTAGCTGCTGGTAATCCCAGTGTCCTGCCACGTGACTATCAGGCATATGGAAGGACTCATCTCCTCAGCTGTTCCATAAACCCGTTCCCTCACTATAGAGAAGGTAGAGCACATTCCCCAAAGATTAGAGAGTGGTACAGGAAAAGGAAGCTCTGCCATTTTTGATCCTTCCATGTGAGAGAGGACATGAGAATCAGTAGTAGCCAAAGCTTAAGCATGAAGCCCTGAAGAGGCTAGGCCAGGGAGCAGCTTAAGGTTGAGATTAGCCATCTGCCTGGCTGCCCACAGCTGAGCTTCACAAGACTAGATTCTGGAGAGGAAGGCAGAGACTTCAGCAGAGACTGGTGGCCATTTCACTTTGCCACATGGCAGGACCCCAGGATCACCAACAACTGACTTTGGTGAGAAAGCAACTCTGCTGATGCCTTGATTTGGACATTTCATAGCCTCAGAATTTTAAGTTTTTACCCTAATAAATTTCCCATTATAAAAGCTTACCCAGGGAAGTGGATGTGGCCCAAGCAATTGGGCTCCCATCTACCATAAAGGAGGTCTAGGGTTTGATACCCAGGGCCTCCTGGTGAAGGCAAGCTGGCCTGTGTGGTGACCTGGACCATGCTGAGTGCTGCCCCACACAAGGAGTGCTGCCCTGTGCAGGAGTGCTGCCCCACTGCAGGAGTGCTGGCCCATGTGGAAAGCTGATGCAGCAAGATGATACAACAAAAAGAGACACAGCAGACCAGGGACCTGAGTTAGCACAAGAGAATGATCGCCTCTCTCCCACTCTGGAAGGTCCCAGGATCAGTTCCCGGAATTGCCTAATGAGAATATAAGCAGACACAGAAGAACACTCAGCAAACGGACACAGAGCAGACAATGGAGGGAAAGGGGAGAAATTAATAAATAAAATGTTAAAAAAAAAAAAAAGGCCTACCCATTTCTGTACTTTGCATCAGCAGCCCTGTGGCAAACTAAGACAGCAGCCATAAAAATTCATGTTGTAAACTAGGAATCCATAACTTCAGTTTATTAAATTTTGTTGAAATGTCTGTTCCTCTTTTTGACATAGTTTACAAATCAATATGCACTCATTTAATTTTATGTTTTCATTTTTAAAATTACTTAAGTAATGAACAAATGTAGAATATGGAGTAAAAAGTGAATCACTCTTCTGTGGGGTATTCCCCTTCCTAGAAGTGACTACTGCCAACAATGTGGTGATGATTCTCAGATCTCTTAGTAAAATGTCTTTCATGTATTGCTTTAATATTTTATTTCTTTACCCATTTTAAGGAAATTCAAACACTACAGAAGTACTCAAGGTTAAAATGGAACTTCCCCTTCTCCCCTTGGCCCTAAATCTCATCTCCTTCCCCAATAATCATCACAAATAATAAAGATGTCTCCTCTTAAAACTTTTTAATTTTTAAAATAATTTTCATATTTTATAATGAAATATACAATTAAAGCTACTTTAATAACAAGGTAAGGTGATTACGATTGTTTTTTAAAAAATATTTTATTATGAAAGTTTTCAAGTATACATGAAAGTGAGAAAGTAACTATGATGAACCCTCATTTACTCATCCTCTAGATTTGACAATTACTGACATTTGCCCATATTTGCTTTGGTTGTTTTTCCTGTGCTTAAGTATTCCCAAGCTTCATGACATTTCATCCCTAGATACTTCATCGAGCCTCACCTACTTAAGGACATTTTCTTAGATGACCCCAATTGTATTCACACCCCAGAAGATAATCCCTTAATATCATCCAATACCCAGATACATTTTCCCTATTTTACTGTTTTTTACGGATGGCTTTTTTTTTTAAGATTTATTTTATTTATTTCTCCCCCTCCTCATTTCCCCATTGTCTGCTCTCTCTGTCCAGCTGCTGTGTGTCCTTCTGTGTCTGCTTGTACTCTCATTAGATGGCTCTGGGAACCGATCCTGGGATCTTCCAGAGTGGGAGAGAGGCAATTACTCTCTTGCACCACCTCAACTCCCTGTTCTGCTGACTTATTTTCTCTAGTCTGTGTCTTGTTGCATCATCTTGTTGTGCCAGCTATCCATGTCTGCTGGCACTACTGCATGGGGAGGCCTTCCTGTGCTGGGCAGCACTCCCACACAGGGAAGCACTCCTGCCATGGAGTGGCATTCCTGCATGGGCCAGCACTCTGCATTGGCCAGCTTGCCACGTGGGCCAGTTTGCCCTCACCAGGAGGCCCTGGGCATAGAACTCTGGACTTCCTATATGAGAGACGGGAGCCCAATTGGTTGAGCCACATCCGTTTCCCTACAGATGGCTTTTGCAATCATTTCTCTGAAAATCTCCACTTGTATTTTTCCTTTTCACTGCATTTCTAGTCTGTCACAATGTAAGGCAGAGAGCAGGTGACCAGTAAATATTTTGAATAATCCAACTAACAGCTTGATTTTAAAAATGTTAAATTCTAGGATAAATAAGAGTTACCTTCTGAAAGTCTCCTTGTTGCTCAAATGTGGATCTCTCTAAGCCGAACTCAGCATATAAATGCATTACCTTCCCCCCAGCATGGGACATGACTCCCTGGTATGAGCCTCCCTGGCACTGAGGGATGAGTACCAACTAGCAATGCAACCGGAAAAAGATCTTGACCCAAAGAGGGAAAAGGTAAGGACAAATGAGCTTATATGGCTCAGAGACTTCAAAGTGAGTTGGGAGGTCATTCTAGACTGCCAAAGTAAATACTACCTCAAATAGTGGGGCTCATGAGGGCTCTGGAAACATCCAGACACTATAGTTAGGGTAGACAGCTCCAGAGTCTGATGCTTTGCCAGTGGGCCCTACTTTGGAATTTATGTTCCCCCATGTGACAGAGGTGGACTCAGTTGTGGTTTTCCTAAACATGGCTCTTCTGACCCTTCTATTTGAACCTGTAATTAGTACTAGAGTTGATAAGTGTACATCCAAGAGACTAAAATGTTTGGGCTGTCCATGTTCCAGATGGGTTCTGAATCTCAACGGAGTTGCAACACCTACTCTCCAGTTCATTGGATTCACCCAGAACAACTAACAAGGAGATGATGATGGACAAAGACCATCCCAAGGAACGGAGAGTGTCTACAACTGCAAGCAAGAAAGTCCCATCCATCTGCCCCATGGGATTGAAGCCCCCTCTCAATGAGAGATGGAGTGGGCATCACCATTCCAGAATCCTCAGGACTGGAGAATGAACTATGGACTAAAGTAGACTTACTGGTATTCTCCTATAGACTTATTGTGATTCTAGCAATAGAAGAAATTATATCATTGATGGGGAGACATTGGCCACTGGAGCTTCTGAGAGGAGGGAGAGGGAAAAACAGGTGAAATATGGGGTTATTTTTGGGACTTGGGAATTGTCCTGAATATTACAATGACAGATACAGGCCATTAAATATCTTGCCATAATCTAAAAAATTGTGCAGGAGAGATTGTAAACTGCAATGTAAACTATAATCCATGCTTAGTGGCAATGCTCCAAAATATTTTCATGAATTGTAATAAATGTACCACACTAATGAAGGATGTTGTTAATGTAGGAAAATGTGGGAGGTGTAGGGAGTAGGGCATAGGAGAATTCCCTATATTTTTGTGTAATATTTATGTACTCTAAGTATCTTTAAAAAAAAAATTTAAAAAAAAATTCCAGGCTACAAAACAGCCTGTAGGGTATATGAGCCCTGCTTTTTAAACATTTTATTTTTAATTAATTTCAGATGTACACAAAAATTGTAGAAATAGGCCACAAAGGTTCCATTTACCCTACCAGATTCCCCATTTGTGAATGTTTCTGAAATATGTCATGGACATGATGCTCCAGAGCACTTTAATACTCCAGTGTATCTTCCCTATACACAAGATATCCTTCCAGGTAACTGCAATATAACCATCAAAACCAGGATATTAACATAGATCCAATATTAATATCTATCTGATCTTCAGGTGCCATTCAACTCTTCTTACTTTTCTTTATATTTTAAAATGATAGTTCTACTTACATTTTCCTAAAAGAAATATCAGACAATAAATCACAAAAATGCCTCCACCTCTGCATCACCCACAAAATCCAAGGCCTAGGCCCAGAGCCAACAGTTAGGCATTTTTCTGTGCCACACACACAGGACTGTAGTTGACAGCCCCCTTCACACCCTTCACCCCCATCCCACACTCCTTTTTTTAATCCAAACTTGCTTTTCTCTCATAAAAAATGTTATTGGAGACCATTGTGTTAATAATGACCTTATCTTTTTTTACATTAATTTTTAATAATTTAAATTGGAACTTAATTCTAAAAATTCTTTTCCTGTGTCTTAAAAAAAATCCACTGCACAACCATTCCAGTGTATTTGGATATGCCTAGCCAGTTCCTTGATTGTTCCCTGTGTTTTGCCTCCATCAACAATACTCCAATGACCAACCCTGGCTGATGAATATGTATTCTCCTTTGATCACTTACAATGGTGAACTGAGGTGGCATTAGCATTTAGATGCTAAAGACATCCTTGCCAAACTACCTCCAGCAAATTCTTAGTTTTCCTCCCAGTGCCAAGAGAAGGCGTGTTTCCCCACAGGGCCTTCAATTTTGAGGAACTGAAAGAATGATATTAAAATAGTTCTTTAGCACAGTGGCAGCCATAGTTAAGTGCTTCATACCTGGGATCTATTTGCATCCGTCTTGATCATTTTTCTGTGCATTGTTGAAGGGTAGCATTCAATATGTGGTCCTACTCTATGAGAGCTCTCTCTGTTATTTCATTATTTTAGTTATAAAAAAAAAAAAAAACTAAGCACCTACTATGCCAAGCAGACATTGTTTTAGGTGCTGGGGAAACAGAAGTAAACAGTCTCTGTTCTCATGAAGCTCACATCCTAGGACAGACAACAAACAAGTTCATACTGTCATTATTACTGTTGAAGTCTACACAGGTAGGCCTGGCAGGAGGCAATCACTAAACAGTGGTTAAAGGGTGCGCAGGAAGAGGGCAAAGATGAAAGGAGGGTAAGGAATCTGACAAGTGTTAAAACAGAGTGATACTATACGGGCATTTATTATGCTCTTATCTACTTTAGTACATTTTGGAATTCTCTATAATTAAAAGAACCATGTTAATGAATTACTGCCTAGGCAGGTTTTCTCCTCTTTGCTGGACTGCATCTTCCATTGTCTCTGGGATGAAAATTCCTTTTTCTCCCACTAGAAGGTAGAAGAATCATTTTTCAACAAGTCAATGCCCTGAGAAAAAGAAGTTGTCTGTGGGGGAAGCCATTCTATCCAGAGACTTGGAAGAGAGCAGGCAGTGTTGGAACTGGGGAACGGATGTGGGCGCGGGTGCTAGATAATATTGGAGAATTACTGTTAAGTTTCTTTGGTGTGCCAGCAGCAGGGTGATTTTTGTGAGAACACTTCCCTTCCCCTTTATTTGTAAGAGATGCATATTTAAGTAGTTAGCCCATTGTGTACTTTAAAACACTTAATATATCCAATAGTGAAAACTAACACGGTCCAAGTGATGAGAACCTGCGTTTCTTCTCTTGTTGAGCGGTTATTTTAATAACAAAAGGCTTAAAATATTACTTTCTTCTCTTAGAGTACAATTATTGTAATGGAAAAAAGTCTTCCACCCTTCAGCCCCAGCCGGGATACAGGTGCTGACTTCTTGCCCTCAGTACCTTCAGCCTCCTCAGCCTCGTCCCGGGCTCCCAGCGGATCTGTCAAAGGCTCCAGCCTCCCCGCCATTTCCCAACGCAGGGCTTGCGCGTGCGCCTTGGCCAGTGATTGGTCCAAACCCGCGCGAGGGCAGACCGGCTCCACAGGACGCATGCGTGCAGCGCGCATTTACACCCACCAGTTGGCCGGGGAGAAGCGTGTGTGGGAGGGGGCGGTGTTCAGCTCTGGGCAGGCGCGTTAACACCAGCATCCCTGATAGGTAGTTAGCGCGTAGGAACAGGACTCTGGCTAGAGAGGGCAAAACTAGGGTACTGGCCGGTTAAGGAGTGGGTGTGGCAACCACGTGCACCCTCTGGGGAGCTCTCCTCTTTTAGGGCTTTTATGTGGTTAAAGGCTGAAGCAAGTGTGCACATGCCCTACGGTGGTACATAAAAGTTCCAGTCCTCTTTTTGTTTACAAATCCCCCTTTAACAGTCTATGACAGTCATTTAGCAGTTCAACAGATGAATAAAATGAGGCTTACAAGCTAGGCACCCCTGTGTAAAAATTCTGGATCTCAGCAACCAGGTCCAAGTCAAGCTCTTTTCCTTGAGCCACACAGACAAGATGCTGGAAGCCCCTTCTCATTAATAGCAGCAGCAGCCAACATGGATGGGGGGGCATTTTGGGAGGGGGAGAGATGAAGAGAAGTACATGAAGTGCAAAGGAATATCTTTGCGGGACTCAGTTTTAGGCCTTTTATGTACAGATTTTTTTTTTCTTTAAAATATCCCCAAGCTGGGTCCAGGCAGTCTGACGCTGCAGTCCCAATACTAGAACCCTTGTGGCCTGCCCCAGAGACCATGGCCAGCTCTAGACATTCAGGGCTGAGAATCCATCCAGGAGGCAGATCCCTGATGCAGAGATAGAAGGCATGGTGACCAGGTCTGGAAGGGACAGTGCCAGAGAGCGCCCGGATCATCATCCAGGTGGAGGAAGGAGGCAGAGGGAAGGGAAGGGAGAGACCTAAGGATTTCCCCAGAAGTAGAGGTGCGCTATGGGGACAGGGCCAACCTGCCCACCTGGTGCAAAGTCATTCTGCCACCCAACCTTCTATTTGTAGGCAGGCCCTCAGATCTTGTCCTAATCCCCAGGGAGACAGGCACCATCCACAGACAGCACCCCCCAGCCCCAACCCAACCTGAGG
Source organism: Dasypus novemcinctus (assembly GCF_030445035.2). Classification (NCBI taxonomy): domain Eukaryota; kingdom Metazoa; phylum Chordata; class Mammalia; order Cingulata; family Dasypodidae; genus Dasypus; species Dasypus novemcinctus. Next base: position 11,820,507 of record NC_080690.1, read on the forward strand.
ATTGAGCCAGAAGGTAAAAGCCAAATTTGACTGCTCCCAGAACTGCCCCATCTGGGAGCTCCCTCTCTCAGAGTCCAGTGAAAGAGCCATTATTGGGAGCTTGCTCCATCGAGGCAGCTGGGGGTGTGGAGTACTTGGGCGGGTAACGAATGAAGAGCCGGTCCTCTTCTTTCTTCACCCAGCGGAGTAGTTTGGTCACTACCAAGATGGCACCTGCCTTGGTCACCAGAGGGCTGAGACAGGTATAAAGCTCAAATTTGGAGGTCACCTGGGGGTAAGGGAGAGACAGTCAGATGGATTGGAGCTGGCCCCATCCTGTCCACTCCATTCTAGCCTCATGCCTGCCTCCTGCAGCCTGGAAGATGTACCTGGCAGCAGCTCCCACCTGATGTTGCCTGGACACTGGACTAAGGCAAGGAAGCTGGTTTTGCATCATGGCTGAGGCAGGGGGTCTCAATTGGGCCTAGGGGTATGCTGGATCTAACGGCTTCGGCTGGGTGATGCTGGTGTGGTGCATGTGTGAGGGGGTGTAATCTCTAGGCTTCCTTTGCTCATCTGTGAACTGGTGATAATAACAGTGCTTAGCATTTAGCTAGCAATTTTTATATACAAGGTCCTGTTCTAAAACTTCACAGGCTGATGTTTTCATTATCAGTGGGCATAATATAAGCATCAACTCAAGAGAGAGGCCTGACCTGACTAGATTACCAGCACCTTTCTACACCATCTCCTATTGCTCTCCCCCTTACCTGAGTTCCAGCCATACCAGCCTCTCCTTGCTGTAGCTGAAGCATATCCTGGCCTCCCTGAATGACTGACCTTTTAACAGGAAGTAAGGGGGGGAGCCCTGGGAAGATGCCAGGGATAGATACCCTAGGTAGAGGGTGCAGCATGGGAACAAGCCTGCAGTGTTCACAGAAGGCAGGGTACTCATGGAGTCAAAACTGAACTGGTGGCTAATGGGGTCCTATAGACACATGGGTGGGGGTAATGGGGAAACAGCAGACACAGTGATGGTTGTTAATTGGACCTCTAAAGTCAAAGACACTGTACTGGTTGTTAACAGGAGAGCCGTGAACAAATGATGGGGCTTATGTAGAGTAAGCAGACACTGTGACTGATCCTTACGGTTCAAAGGTAGATGTGCAATGGTGGAACAGTGTTGTAGGTAAAGGCATAGCCCAGGCAAAAAAGGCTCAGTGTGCTTTGTGGAGGCTGTAATGGCTGGAAGGGATATAACAAAGGGAGAGAAGGCAGGAAGTGGGGAATTAACTCATTCAGAGCCCTACTAACTCACCCAGGCCAGCAGCGTCTCTTTCTCAGCCACGTGGTAAATGAGGCGCAGGGGCCGGGAGGTGCTGTGCAGGCGTGCGTGCAGGCGGTGGTACAGGTCTGACAGCCGCTGCCGTTCCTCCTCTCTGCTGTACGGGGGCTCTAGCTCAGGGCTGCCGCGATGGGAGGGGAGGGGGGGACAAGGTCACTCCAGGGCATTCTTGGCTGTCCCATCTCCCCTCTCAGTTTAGAGATTCCAATTAAGTGAAGGATCTTATCCTCCCCCATTAGACCTGAGATTCTTAGTAGTTGGATGCCTTAGATTAGGGGATACCCTGAAGACTGGGGCCCATCTTCCTTTAGAACAGGGGATTCCGGGGGGGAGGACACGACGACAGAGGATGAATCTCTCTCATCAGAGACCTATTCTATTCCATCTTTCCAGAGAATCAGTTCAGTTCTGTGAGATGCTGAGCCTCCCCGTCAGACAAGCCTTCCCACCCACCCAGTTGTCCACAAGGTTAGGGCCCACCTGGTAAACTGGGGCAGCTGGCGATGGTGGTCAGGGATGTCCAGAGGCTTATAAAGGAAGTGCCGGAGGCCAGGTGCCCCTACAGCTTGCACAGTGTAGGCAGGGGTGTTGGGCAACGGGACATTGAAGAAGCCGGCAGCCTCCCCAAGGGTACGCATTGCACCAAGGGTGCGCATTCCATCTTCAACCAGGCGCCGACAGGTGGCCATGGCATGGAAGGCCTCACGGTCAGTGCCAAGCAGCAGCAGGCAGATGGGCATGGCATCCAGGCGGGCCACGTAAGCATAGAAGAAACAATCGGGGTTGAAGCGGGGCAGACACACAGGTGCCCATGCCTCACCTGCTGCAAAGGCGGGTGCACCCATCCACTCCAGCAGCAACTGCAGGTCTGCTGGGTCCAGCCGGCACTCGGCCAGCACAGTCCGTTCCTGGGCTACAGTTATCAACCGACCGCTGACTGCCAGTACCGACAGTGCCAGGCCAGGTGCTGTGCAGCGTCGTAGCAGTGCACCCAGTGCATCTCGCAGAGGGCGTGCAAGGGGCACGCAGTGCACGGCACCCAGAAGCAGTGCACCTGGGTCCCGCTCCACGCTGTCCAGAAGCCGGTCCAGCGTGCGTTCTGAGCCGGCCAGCAGGCGGCGGAGGTCATAGTTTTGCTTGTGCGCAAAGATGCGGGCCACGCTTGCACGTGTTAACGTGCTCACAATCTGCGCGTGCACAGCTAGCAGCTCCCCCCGCAGCTGGGCTGCTGACTGAGGAGTGCGTGACACAGCCACCAGCAGCAGTGGGCCCTGCTGTAGGAACACCAGCTTGTGGTCCTCTGGGGAAGGGAAGGAGCAAGGCAAGGGGTAGAGATGGGTTAGGAATTGGTCGGAGGAGGTCAGGCAGGATTCTTCTGCCCCCATTCCCCAACACAACACACACACATACCTGCCTGAGTCCACATGGTCACTCTAGGGGTGCTGTGGACATTTCGAGGGACATGATGGGAGGGTTCAGGGATCAGGTTAGATACATGGCATGGAGTGGGGGGAGATGGAACAAGGACTGAGACAGAACCACAAAGACATCTAACTCAGCTGCACATATGACCAGCCCAACTCAGCCCCTATTGTCACATACTCAGGCAATAAGGAGGCATCTAGCCACTCCTTTAGACCCCAGGGAGTCAGTTAGTCACTCAGAACCTAGTTGGCCAAAAAGACAGATGGACTTCCAGACAGAAAGCTAGACTCTTGGCTTGCTGGCTCCATACAGTGACCACTCCCGGCAGACAGGATTATCCCCCAGGCAGCTGTACAGACAGACCTATTCACAGACCTACCACCATCCAACCAATCAACCAGACAGCCATATCCCCAGTCACTGCCCCCATCCTGCCTCCCCACCCCTTTGCTCACCAGCATAGATGGCTCGGATGGCATCACCTGCACTCTGCACGAAGGATACCAGAGCTGTCATCACACCCATGGTAGCTGACAGTGCCTCCACGCTCCCATATCGTGAGTAGATGGGCTTGCCTGCCTCGCTCAGCACAAACACATGCTTCCGCTGGCTGCGCCAGTCCTCGTCACTGGGGTCCCCACTCTGACCTCCTGAGCCACTCTCAGGGCCACCCATGGGACTACTCTCAGGGGCTGCAGGAGCCCAGAGCCTACAGGTGCCTGATGAGGCCTCTGATTGGGGTGGTGGTGACAGCAGGCTGGATGACTGGTCCTTGACCTTGGATCCTGAAAGGAAGTCCCAGGTAGGTCATCTGCCCTGGACCTATCCCCCAAAACCCCATGTCCCAAAGGATCCATGAAATCCCTACTGGCCCCCAAATAATCACTGCATGTTGACACAGACCTCCAGATGGCTCCCCTGACCACCAATAACCGCTGACTGCTCTAGGCCCCCCAAATGATATCCACTAATACTCAGGTTTCAACGATCCCCGCAATACCCCAATAATCCTGTATTCTCTCATTGCCATTCACTGAACTCTCAATGTTTCCCCAAACCAATTATTTCCCTTTCAATGATTGCCTTTAACTACCACTAATTTTCAAGTCCTCAAAGCACCTATTGCCTCTGAATATTAATATACATGTCTTTGATGATCCCCCATGAACTCCTCTAACCCCTTGTTTATTCTCACCGATATCTATTCATCCCTCAGTGATGAGCATTAACATCCAATCATGTCTGGGTTTTTGATTGCCTCCCAACTTACCTAGCCCTAATTTACTCTTACTGATGCCTCCTGATTCCTGATGACCTCCGTCAACTCCCCTGATCTTCAGTTTGTATTCTCAGTGACATCCACTAATTCTTCCAATGACTGCCATTAATCTTTGGTGATTGTCTATTTATTCCTCTAACCCACTATTCACTTCACTGATGTCTACTAACACCCCAATGACCCCATATTAACATCACTAACACATGGGTCTTCCAAGAGACTTAGTGACTGCTCTGACCTGCAGTTTATTCTACTGTCACTGTCCACCATTAACCACCACTCTGAGGACTTCAGTGACCTCCAATGACTACCCTGACCTCCATTTATTTTCATTGATACGTACTTCTTACCCCCTTTAATTTCACCATTAATAACACACAGGACTTAATGACTTCCACTGCCTTCCCCCATGACCATCATTAACATTTCAGTGGCCTCCACTGATTCATGCCCCTGCCATCCCTCCTAATTTATCTATTCCCATTGATGTCCACCAGATCCCCTCACTGACAACCATTATTATCCATCCATTTGGCAACAGTTTTTCCATAAAAATCACAATCACCTCATAGCTTCTCAATGACATACACTGAGTGCCCAGTGTCCCCAAAGCCCAATTATTTCCCTCCTAATGAGTGTGGTTAACTCAAGTACCCCTCTGCCCATTTATTCTCAGTGATACCCATTAATATCCATTAACTCTAAAGTGATCAGTGATCCCCTAATGAACACCTTTATACATCCACCTGGTCACTGATCCCCTGGCTCTCCACATAATTTTATGCATGCTCTGCATGTCCAGTTTCCTCTCCCACTGATCAACATTAACATCTGCTAACACGTGGTTCCTTAAAGAAGCCTCACAAGCTCCATCTATCCTAATAGTCCATCACTGACTCTTCAATAATGCAAATACTCTTATTGTCCAATGAACCCTTTTCCAATCGCAAGTATTTAAATAGTCCCCAATGACAATGACCCCTGAATAGTTTGCCTTTGACCTCACTGACTGATCCCTCACTGACCTAAACACCTTAAATCATCAATGACCCTCTTTGATATGACCGGACCCCTTTTTGATTCCTCAATGACCTAAACTCAAAGCAAGTCTCCAGTGGACATCCACTGGCACCCACTGACTCATTTTTCATTCCTCAGCGATTTAAACTACACCGAGTTTTCTAACCTCCTACTAACCTACCTATGGTTTAAGTTACTGTTCTGGGTCTAAGAGACTCCTCACTAGTCCCCCATGATTCCCTCAACAATGACAACTCCTAGGGATTTCTTCGAAGATGCCCGTGAGGGGAGGACTTACCTGTTTCCTCCAGGTGCCTGTCCGCGGGATCCAATTGGACCCTCTGAATCCCACCGCCGTCTCCATCCTCGTCACTGGGGAACGGCGTGGCTTCCAAGTCCTCCGTATCCCCGGGGGCTGGTGCGGCAGCATCTCCTTCGGCCTCCATCTGCACATCCCTGAGTGTAGGGCGGGGAGGGGGCTGGGGGTGATGGGCAGCAAAAGAAACTTCTTAAAAGCCTTTAAAGAGCTCCGCCCCCTTAGACACCATCCAAGTGCCGGCTTCCCGACGGGTTTCAAAAGGATGAGACATTAAAAAACATGCACCTGCCAACACTTCCCAGGTAAGGGAGGCTCTACCTTTATTCAGAAAATAAAGATACATAAACACATATTTTAGCCGGACATCACTACTACATATAGAGGCAGCAGCACCACACTTCCGGGTGGGGAAGCTGTCTTGCCACACTTCCGGATGCGACGCCGCTCTGAGATAGTTCCGGTTGCTGAGCTTCATTCGCTCCAAGCCGCGCTCCAATTCTCTCCCTCCCGCCGCCCACTGATACGTCCTCACCTGGAAATGGCGCGCACCTCTCCGGGAGCTACGTCAGATATGGTCGGGAGCCACTAGGGTCCCTCTGCACTCCTTCTCTCGGCTCCAGCTGGAGCGCCTACCGAGGGGAGCCGGGCATGGCTCTGATGACTGTCTGCCGGAGGGTGACGCGGCTCGCACTCAGCCAATCCCGGAGGGCGGTGGGCGGGTCGGCCTCTGCCCTGGCCCAATTGAGAGAAGCCGACTCCCCGCTTGCCGCTCAATCCCACCCCTCCCTCCTCTGGCTTCCGCCAGTCTCCTGCGTTAAATCGCTTTTGCTGTCGCTAATCACATGAGTGACACCTCCCGGGACGCAAACCTCTTCTGTTCACTCAAGGGCGTTCGCCGCCGAAGTCCTGACGAATACCCAGGTCCTAGCAGTAGACTTGCTTCCCCATTACCTAGGCAATGTCACCCTCCCTTATCCGCTAGGAAGAGCGGGGGCGCGGGGTGGGGTGGAGTAAAAGCTGCAGAAAGGAATGCTTGACAGGCAGTCGCCCGTTCCAATCGGAATGCCGCGCCCGCCGGGCCAGCCTATGGGACTCGGATTTTAAAGTAAGAGGCGGTCCTCTCTGAAGTAGGAGGGTTTCGTAGGTCTCTCTGAATCCTGCCAGAGGGCTCGGCGGCCTCTGGAAAAGGGAAGCGCGACCCGTGGATAGCCTCGTAGTGTGGTAATAGGGTTGCGAAGGAAAAGAACAAGCTGACCAGAGCTTGCCCACACCGGCAAAAGGGGGTGGGCTGGGTTCTGTGGGCGGGGCCATGCAGATTAGGGCTGTCCGCCAAACCCTGGTTGGCTGAGGAAAAGTGTCCCGTTTTCCTCTGCGCGCCGCCGTAGGCTGGGCGAACACCGGCCGCGGTGGCCCGGCTGCGTGCCCCGGGACTGTCCGCGCTGGCTACGGCTGAAGTTAGGGTTTTCCTGTCCCTGGCGGCGCGCGGCCGGGGGCGGCCCTGGAGGTGCAGGGCGGCGTGGAGAAGGCTGTCCTAGCAGGCACCTTTAGTGTGGTTCGCGGGTGTGGACGCAGTGGCTCTGGCCTGCGGTCCTTGGGTGCCCCTGGATACGTCTCGTCCCGCGACCCTCATTAGTGCCCCAGTCTCCCTTTGGGTGTCTCTCTCGCTGGGTCTGTGCCCCTGGATCTCTGCGTCGTCTCCTTCCTTACCTCGTCAGCTCTTTCTTTTTAGCGGGTCGCTGCCCGTGTCGTCTGTGCGTCCGTCTTTGTTCTCTCTTTCGCATCTCGCTTTCCTTCTCGGTCTCTTGGTCCAGCTGGCTCTCTCCTGCCCGAGTCCCGCGTGCCCCGAGTCCCAAGCCGCGGAGCCCCTGAGGGTGGGCCTGGTGCAGCCCGCAGCGCCATCCGCCGCGGGACTTCGTGCCTTCTTTGAGCCCCAGGAAAAAGCCGCAGGCCCGGCCAATGGGGGCGGCCTCCGGTCTGGCGGGACTCCCTTCTTGCCGCTCGACTCCTGGTGCGCAGCCAGCGACGAGATGGGGAACGCAGTTTGGTAGCGCGGGGAAGACGACAGAGCTATGTGGGTTTGTGCCGCGGGGGCTCCCGTGCGGGCCCGGAGATGGTTGGAGCCTGAAAGCCTCCTGGTCGCGTTACCCAGTACCTTGGGCTGCAGTGTCCCACCTGTGAAACGATGACTTGAAGTTATAGACCCTTCTGCAGAGAATTACAGTGAAGCTTAACATAGTTTGAGCGATTGCTAGGTAAAAGCCTTTGGTACTAGATATAATTGTTTTAATTGCATTATAATTAGGGTAATGAATAAGGCATGCTAATATAGTATTACATATCTAATAAACAATAGATAATGAAATTTACACAATATTTATTTAGCAAGCAATATATAAATTTATGTGCAAACAAAATATGCTTACCTTGGTGGCGGACGTGGCCCAGGGTTCGGGGGTCCATCTACCACATGGGAGGTCCGTGGTTCAAATCCTGGGCCTCCTTAACCGGTTTGGAGCTGGCCTGTATACAGTGCTGATGGGTGCAAGGAGTGCCATGCCACACAGGGGAGCCCCACGTGCAAGGAGTGCACCCCATAAGGAGAGCCGCCCAGCAGGAAAGAAAGTGCAGCCTGCCCAGGAATGGTGCCCCATACATGGAGAGCTGACACAACAAGATGATGCAACAAAATAAAACACATATGCCGGTGCCGCTGACAACAACAGAAGCGGACAAAGAAGACTGCAGCAAATAGATACAGAGAACAGACAACCGAGGTGGGGGGGGAGGGGAGAGAAATAAATAAATAATAAAATAAAATCTTAAAAAAATATGCTCACCTTATAAATTTTAAAACATGATAAACATGTAACAATAAGCACAATGACTACATAATTACATAATATAAATTCATATCACTATATAGAAACAAATACATGTAAAAGAAGTCTATAATTTTATATTAAATATACAATCTATGCAATATAGATAACACATAATTAATATAAAGTGTATCAAACAATATATTTTTATCACTTGATAACTCACCTAAAATGTACATAAATATATTAACAATACATAAGACATAGCATGTTTACTGTGACAGCAAACTTGAATTGGGGTCATGAGCGTTATGGCCTCTGGAGCTGGGTAGGACACATTCCCCTTTTCCTAGCACCCCCAGGCTGTGTGACCTTGGGCAGGCTGATTGCCCTCTGTGATGGATTGAACTGTATATTCCAGTTTTGACTCATTCTTGGTCTTGATCTCCATTCTTGTGAATGTGAACCCATTGTAAATAGGATCTCTTTGAAGATGTCTTTTTGGGTTAAGATGAGGCCCATATTAGTCCACCAAAGGATGGCGATGCAAAGTACCAGAAATCTGTTAGCTTTTATAAAGGGTATTGGGCTAAAAACTTACAGTCCCAAGGCCATTGAAAGTCCAACTCAAGGTACCAGAAGAACAACTTTCTCACCAAAGTCAGCTGCCATGTGTTGAAGCAAGATGGCTGGCAGCTTGTGGGGTTTCAGTCTTACCCTCTGGCCTTCCTCTTCCTCAGAGGCTTCGGAGGCCCAGCTCCTTCCCAGTTGCAGATAGGCTGGCATAGGGCTTGTCCCTCAGGACTTCCTGTATCTGTCTCTGGCTCTCTTCCCAAAGGCAGCTGTAAGCCATCAGGCAAATGGTCCATCTCTCCCCGGGGCTTTAGCTGCTTGAGCCTTCCCCTTTCACTTGGCAGAATCAAAAATGACAAAGCTCTTTGTGTCTTCTTGTATGTGTCTGTGTGAGTGTTCTTTAATATCAGACCCACCAACGGGGCGGGGACTCAACCCAAGTCACACCTTCCTGACATAGTCAAATCAAAAAGCCCTACTCTTAACAGGTAATTTAGTCACATCAAAGGCTATCCTACCCAGATGAAGAGATCAGTAAACAAACATAATCTTTCTCTTTTTGGGATTCATAAAATAATCTCAAGCTGTCACCAGGTCCAACTGAATGAGGTTAATTTGGGTCTTGGAGTCTTTTATAAGCAGAAGTAGTTCACACATAGAGAAGACACCAGCCGCAGCAAGAAGCCAGAGAGACTGGAACTGGAAGAGAACAGTGAGGACTTCCCCAGGTGACACACGGTGGGGACACAATACAAGGAACCCTAAGGATCTCTGGCAGCCAGCACTAGAAAGTTACAGTCCTTGGGGAGAAATCATCACTTTGCTGACACTTTGACTTTGGACTTCTAGTTTCTAGCCTCAAAACTGTGACCCTATAAATTTTTGTTGTATAATCCGACTCTGTGGCTCCTGGCAGACTAAGATGCTCTCTGGGTCTGTCTTTCCTCACCTGTGCAGTAGGGATGTTGGTTATGGTACCACATCACTGGAATGTCTCGGGGGGCTTAAATGACTCAGTGTGCATAAATAAGCACCTAAAACTGTGTCTGGCACATGGTAGTCTCTCAGTAAATGAATGTTAGATGTTATTTTTGTTAGATATTATTAAGACTATTATAATTGCATGTTAATTATGATGATACAGTAGGGTATACACTAATTAGAACAATATGAAATGAATAGTCTATATACACAATATCATATACATTGTAATTCACATACATTACAAATTACTGAATCTTATATTTACTCTGTTGTATTAAATCATACATAATATTATATGCATTAATACTGTAGTTCCAGAACACTGAGTGCTTGGAATGTGGAAGACATAGTGCAGTGTAAATTCCTACTCAGCCAGGTGAATCCTTAGGAAGCCAGATAGGCAACTTTCCAAACAGACAAACCCCCAGTTGAACATGTAAAGACCCAGGTAGATGGATGGAGACAGACTGCTCTTTGCCAGGCAGCCAGATGTCAGATGGAGAAGTCTCAGTTTTAATGTCTTAGAGGTGAGGGAGGAGAGGATCCAGATGTTCAATATCAACTCGGAAACCAAAAATCATGCCAGGTTAAGAATGTAAATCAATGACCAAATGCTTTCTTGTCTCTGACTTGATTGGTGTTTCTCTATGTTAAAAGTTTTTGATTCTAGGTGCCATTGTATTTTTCATATCATTTTCCTTAATGCCTGCTCTGTTTCAACAAAACCATGCCACAGTTAGGCTCCATTTTGGGATTCTTACTGACTTGCTCTGTGAACTTTAATGTTTGTTTTTCAGGGAAAATAGCAGAGCTAAGAAACAGTTATACAGTTTCTTATCTGAAATCCTTGCTATTGGATATGTTTTGAATTCACACTTTTTCTGATTTTAGAAATGGAAATAGATGTCTATGTCATACATTATATAATACCCCAGCAGGGTCTGGGCAGCACCCTGCAATTAAATTCATTTCTGAGTGGAACATTTGGCTGTTTCCACTAAGGGAGATAAAGACTAATCCATCTTGTGCTAGTTTTGTTCAGGTTTTGCTGCCAAGTGTTTAAAAAGTTTTTTTTTCAGAGCTTTTTGGATTTCAGAACTGTAGATGCAAAATTAAAGCCTGTGCTAGTGTTTAATAGTTGATAATTTACTACCCTAGGCATAATTTCTGCACTCATAAGATGGGAGAAGGTAGAAGGGATGTGGAGCCATCCCTGGCATGTCTGCACCCCACCCCCCCTTTTATTTTTGGTCATTGTATTAGCCAAAGGGGTGCTGATGCAAAATACCAGAAATTGGTTGGTTTTTATAAAGGGTATTTATTTGGGGTAGGAGCTTACAGACAGCAGGCCATGAAGCATAAGTTACTTTCCTCACCAAAGTATTTTCACGTGTTGGAGCAAGGTGGCTGCTGACATCTGAGAGGGTTCAGGCTTCCTGGGTTCCTCCCTTCCAGGGTCTTGCTTCTCTCTGGGTTCAGGGTTCCTCTCTTTCTGGGGCTCCAGCTTAAGGCTTCAGCATCAAACTCCAACATCAGTACTCCAATATCAAAAACCCTCAGCTCTGTCCTTTGCCATTCCTTTTATCTGTGTCCCCACCAAGGGGTGGGGACCCAGCATCCTAATGCTGTGGCCCAATCAAAGCCCTAATCATAACTTAATCACACCCAGGTACAGAACAGATTACAAACATAATCCAGTATCTATTTTTGGAATTCATAACTATGTCAAACTGATAACAATCAGGAAAGCAAAAATATCTCCAGAAAGTTCCCCAATAGATTCCTAGTTATGACCTGAATTACAGAGGACCTTCAAAGTCTGGATGTATAGACAATATATTTTGTTTCATTTTTTACAGATCAAAGATATAAAACATATCACCTGTTTCCCAACTTTGTGCATACCATAAAGATGGGTCCTAGGCAGCCCCAAGCTACAAGTGAGTCTGGGAAGCAGGGGAATAGAATTGCCTGATTATGTTGGACTTATCAGTCTGTCTCCCAGGGCTGGCATGTTGCCAGCAAAAATCATTGTTCCACTTTCAAGGATGGTGGTGGTGTGGACGTTGCAGGGATAACTGTTTCTGTGCCAAATTCCCATCATGGACCAGAAACTGCAATGAGCTAGGTGGCAATGAGGTTTACAAAATAATACAGTAGGTGGGACTCATAATGTAACAGACATTTTATCAAAGTTACCAGAAATTATATATCCCACTTTTCTCTTTAAAGGACTGATTGTGGATGTTGCACTAATAATTCAAAGATCCTTTGGATTCTAAAACCTTTTTTGGAAGTGCTTTATCCACAAAGATTAATTTTAGTGTGAAGTTTAGGACTGAAGTAAAGGTTAGCATTAAATTTAAAATGAGTGTCTGAATTAAAGATGATTCTGGTGAGGACTCAGAATTAAGTGAGAGCTGTAGAGAAAGTTTCTGTCATCCTAAATAATACATATTATTACCATGAACTGAATGTTTATACAAATATTGGCATTAAAGGTGTTTCCAGTGAGGCCTTAGATGGAAATGATGAATGTGTTATTGGAGAAAATGTTGTCCTTGTTATAAAGTGGCAGAGAATGTGGAGAAATTATGTTCCAGTATTGAATGGAAAGCAGAACCTCTAAGTAACTTGGGTATTTAACTGAGAAGGTTTTTAAGCTAAGTGTGGAAGGTACAGCATGATTTCTCCTTGCTGTATATAGTAAAATGAGGTAGGAAAGGGGTAAACTGAAGACTGAACTGTTATGAACAAAGAAATCAGCAATTGATATTTAGAAAATTCTCAGCCTACTCAGTTTGCTTTGACACTAGGGCCAGAAGTGGTTCTATCAGGGCTTTCCCTGAGCTTCTAGGAAGTGAGTCCTCAGAGAACAAGGCCCTAGTACAAGGGTAGAGCTGAACCACCCTTTGCTATGGAGATTTGGCATATGACTCATGGATCCAGTTAGCCATTTCAGAAGTCAGGATTGGAAATACATTTATCTAGGAAAGATCTGTGGAAGATCCTTTTGTCTGATGATTTGGAACCCTCTTGTACTATACTAAAAAACAACATGGTTTTTAAAATTTTGAATGAGAGACAGTCAAAGTAGATACAACCCCAGGTACTGGTGCTCCTGAGGGCTACGGAGACATACAGGTTTTATGGTCATGACAGATGGCTCTGGAGTTCAGTGCCTTGCCAGTGGGCCCTACTTTGGTATTGGTGCTCCTAATTGTGATGGAGTTGGACTCAGATGTGACCTCTCTACTCATACCTCTTCTGTCACTTTTACTGAACCTGTGATTGGTGCTGGAGTTTGTGTATGCTCAGGAGACTTGAATTCTGAACCCTCCATGTGTCAGCTGGGCCCTGAGCCTCAGCAAAGTTGCAACACCTACTCTCCTGTTCGTTGGATGTACCCAGGCCAGCTAAAAGGAAAGTGAGAATAGTCAGCCACCACACCAGGGATCCGAGTGTGTCTACAGTTGCAAGCAGGAGCATCACATTCATTAACCATGTGGGATCTAAGCCCTGTCTTGATTTAGAGGCGAAGTAGACATCACCATCCCAGGATCCACAAGATGGAGGAATATAATATGAATTGGAGTGGACTTGCTGGTATTCTACTCTAGAACAGTTGTGACTCTAGCAATGGAAGAAATTGTATCATTGATGTGGAGATAGTGTCCACGGGAGTTGCTGAAGGCAGGGAGAGGGAGGAAGAGATGTGATATGGGTCATTTTCAGAACTTGGAGTTTTCCTGAGTGATATTGCAAGGTCAGATACAGGACATCGTTTATCCTGCCATAACCCACTGCATGGACTGGGGGAGAGTGTGAACTACAATGTAAACTATGGCCCATGCAGTGTGGCAGTGCTCCACGGTGTATTCACCAAATGCAGTAAATGTGCTTTACTGATAAAAGGGGTTGTTGAAGTGGGAGGAGTGGGGTGGGTGGGGAATAGGGTTTATGGGAGCCTCTTATGTTTTTTAATGTAATGTTTTCTGTGATATGTTTATCTTTAAAAAAAAAAAGACAAAAGAAATTAAAGTAAAATTTTGTATGAGTAGAAGCCCTGCAGCTTGGACTGAAAGGGACAGAGATAGGACAGAATAAAAGAAAAATGATGCTAAAGGTATAATCATGGAAGCAGAGGTCTGGACCGAAGAGATCTCCTCAGGCCCAAGCGAGAAGGCCTTCTGCCTTGGTACTTGGAGAGGGTGGACCTCTCTGATGTTTGAGGAGAGTTGGCTGCCACACCAGTGCTCAGCAAGAGTGGGTCTAAGCCCTTGTATTCATTGAGAACCTGGCTGCCATCCTGATGCTTGGAGAGGGTGCGACCTATGTCCCAACATTTAGAGAGAGCATGGCTGCTGCCCCAATGCTTGGAAAGGGTTGGGTTTCACCTCCAGGCGGCCTGGAGGATAAAGCATGGATCCACAGATGACTCTCAGTCCTTGGAACCTAATGGAGTTTGCCTTGTAGGTTTCAGACTTGCTTAGGTCCTGAGGAATGGGAAAGGCAACCACATTTCTGTCCCACCATTGTATTGTGGAAGCAGATAATTTGTTTTCTAGGTTTCACAGGTCCACAGATGGAGAGAATTTTTGCCCGAGTATGGACCACCCTATAACTGATTTTGATGAGACTTTTGAGATATAGTTGTTATTGAAATGTCTTAAGGCTTTTGGGATTTTGTGATGAAGTGACTGTATTTTACATATGGGAAGAGCATGTCTTTTTGGGGTCCAGAGGGTGGACTGTTGGGGATTACATCATGTTCCCAATAAAGACATGTTCATGTCTTTGATCTGTATTACTGTGGGTGCAAACCCATTTGTAAATAGAACCTTTTATGACTTTTATTATAGTTTATTATAGTTAAGGTGTGGTCACACTGAATCAGGGTGAGTCTTAATCTGCATGACTAGGGACACTTTAGAGAGGAAATTCAGATCCAATCAGTCAGAGAAAGCCACAAGAAAAAACCAGAAGTCAGAAGAAGCCAGAGAGTAGACAGAGCTTGCCATGTGATAGAGAGCTGCCTCATCAGAATGCTACTGACCCTGTGGAAAAACACGACCTTGCCAGCTTACTGGCTTTGGATTTATAACCTTCAAAACCTTGAGACAATAAATTCCTGTTGTTCAATCAACCAATGTGTTGTATTCGTCATGGCAACAAGGGAAAACTGAGACAGCTCTCTTGTATCTCACCTATTCAACTCTCCTCACTGAGCCAGAACCCCTGGCAACCACTGATCTTTTTACTGTTCCTATAGTTTGCCTTTTCCAGAATGTCCTGTGGTTGAAATAATCAAGTACATAACCCTTTTATTGGTTTCTTTCAGTTAGCAATATGTACTTTTGGTTCATTCATGTCTTTTCTTGGCTTAATAGCGCATTATGTTTTATTGCCAAATAATATTCCATTGTATTGATGTATCACAGTTTGTTTTTCCATTCACCTATCGAAGGACTTACTTGGTTGCTTCCAGTTTTTGGTGATAATGAATAAAGCTACCATAATCACTCAGCAGTAGGTTTTTGTGAGACAATTTTTTTTTTACAAATCAATTTTATTGATACACATTAATAAAGCATAAATCCAAAAAAGTGTACAATCGATGGTATTTGGTATAATCATATAGTTGTGCATTCATCACTTCAATTATTTTTAAAGCATTTTCATTAATCCAATAATAATTAACAAAAAACAAAAATGATCACCTCTCAATCTCTCTGTGCTTCTTCCCTGCAGTACATAGCTGCTATTCTGTTTCTGTCTCTCTAGCTTATTTGTATATATATTTTGAAAAAACAATGTGAGACATAATTTTTGAAATCAGGAGAATATCTAAGAGTGAGATTGCTGGGTAATAAGGTAAGACAATGTTAACTTTGTAAGAAACAGCAAAACTGCCATCCAAAGTGGCTGGGCCATTTTGTATTCCCACCAACAGTGAAAGAGAAATCTTGTTCTACATCCTTACCAACAGTTGGTTTTGTCAGTGTTTGGATTTTACCCATTCTTCTAGATGTACAGTTGAAGATGGGTAATGTTGGATTCCTCTAGGTTCTTGGTATGTTGCATAAGTGAATTTAAGAACATGCCCATTTAGTTAGGTCAGTAAAAATAATTTATTTGGGAAATGGGGGAAAGAGCAGAGCTTGCTGAGAAATGGGAGAGAAAGATGGAATACACACTAAGATTTGGTGTGGGCTCCTCTAGGCAGAGACAGCACACTCTGCCTTGTGGGGTTACCTTTTAACCTGCTAGTTATTCCAACCCCTAGCTAATGTTAAGGGGATGGACCCCAGCTATAACTGGTTTCCCCGCCAATGGTGAGGCCTGTTTGGAATATCTGGGGCCAAGGGGAGGTCCTGGAAAGAGAAACTGGGACTTGAGGTTAAACTCAAGGTCTCAGTGAGATCTTACAGCCATGTTGTCTGTCAGCCATGTTCTGGCTTATCTTCTCCTTTCTCTGGCTAACCTATCTCATCTCTGCCCTCAGATAGTTCACACCCTTATTCTGAAGGAATTGTTGAGGAGGCAATGATCATTCTTCTCTAGTCGCTTCCTGCTACTTAGGGCAGTAGTGTCTGCTTCACAGGGTGAAAACCTCTCTGGCTATTCCATGGAGTTTGAGGGAAGAGGGGTCCAACACTGTGTTTGGAACTGGCTGAAATCCCTATGTGACTAATACCTTGTTTTGGAAGGCATTGATTCTGGAAGAAATAAACTTAGAATTTTGAAGATACATGGCCTCACTAAAAGGATAAAGAAGATGGTGGTAAGTGGGCCTGAAAAGGGGGTCAGCTATCACATACTGGACCATGAGAGTGAGAAAGTCCAAGTGCCTCCAGAGGCTGCATCCCCCTGAAGTTGGTGGACTTCATCTCACAGGTTTCAAATGTTGTCTAGGACTATTCCCAGAGCAATTTATATAGAAACAGCATTTTTTTCTTGGAAATAGGCATGTTGGCCCCACTCTGTCCATGTTTAGGGCTCTGTGATTCTGCAGCACCACAGCAGCAAGAGAGTCTGTTTGCTGTCAGGAGGCACAGCTAGTTTCTTCTATGCTCTTATCTCTAGGAAGAGATTGTAATAGATAACAGGGTTTTGTATAAATTTCCAATCCTAGTTTTCCATGCTGGTGCTTAAGTTTAAGACAGCTAAAAGGGGGGAGGGGGATGACGAGGCATTTCCCTTTTAGTTACTGTATAGGGAGAAACTACAGGAAATGAAAATAGACAAGATTTCTTAAAAGGGTGTTTGGCTTGCCTTCCTCCTAGCAATAGGTGTTTGGGCTAGAGCTAGAGGGAAGAGCTGGCTTTGACACAGATACTACTTAGCTTTGCCTCTTGAAGAGGTATTTCAGGCTGTCCAATGACTGGCATTTGTGAATCCCATCAGATGCTTCTGGTGAGCCAGCACTTCCTTGGGCAGCTGGCCTTGGGAAAAATGCATCAAGCTGGTGATTCCTTTAACTTTAACAGCTGTGGGAATGATCAGACTCACAGAGTAAGTTTGCTTCCATTTTGGCTCTAACTGAGAGTGAGGTTTTGATCAGAACCTGGTTTTCAGGTCCTGGGTGAGGAAAGTTTACCCATAGATCATCTTGAAGAGGCTAAGATGAAGTGGGTCCTAGCCACCTCGTTTGCTGTTTCCCTTCTGCTGGGAAAATGCCTAGCCTTGGCGGAATGGCATATGGGTCTGCCAGTCCTCCCCAGGGTATGTGTGGGACAGGTTCTAGAATAATGGCTAGGAGGGAGACCTGGACTGAGCACATTCATTAACTACTTAGGAGATGAAGTTTACCCGAACTTTTAACATGTTTAATATCTATTTGCATATGACTTAGAACAGAAAAGATTTCATCATAATTATCAGGCATGTGGGTACAGTACTTAATACTAATCAATGCATAGGTTTCTCTTTGAGCTGCAATTAATAGATCTGAATTCCAGGTTTGCAATACCATACATGTTATCTCTCCATGGGAGCAGACCATAATGCCAGTTGTGTTTAGGTTCTATTTACATTGCCCTGGTAATCATTGCTCCATTTGGTATGCTCTTTACACAGCCAGCATGCTGCAGCACATGGACCCTAGAGAGAAGCTAGGAAGGTAGGCCCCAGTATTTCACCAGACTGGTGCATAGCACCCTTCAAAATCATGAAACAGCCAGTCTGGAGGCAATGTTCATTGTATATCTGGCTCTTTTGAGCCATCACTGGCTGCTATAGGAGTCTGAACCTGCAAGGTAGTCTCCATCTACTTCAGGATCATAACCAGAGATATAGTAGATACCTAGATTGTTTTAGGGGTCAGTGACCAACCTAGCCAATAAACCAAATGGAGAGGCACAATGCAGCGTACAGAAGGCCTGGTTTGAATGTACAAAAGAGTTTGACAATACTGAAGTTTATCTCTTTTAATTATTATACACTTTTTAAACACTTCCAGTGCAGTTTATAAGATATCAAATGAACTTTTTAGTACTTTGCTTTTTACTTCTACAGTTTTACCATGATGACATTAATTAACAGGTATTTTATTTTAGCAGAACAGAAAAAATTACTTTCTCAATTTTTTAATGATAACTGAAGATTCCCAATAGAATCAAGATTCTCTTTCCTTACCACCACTGTAACATGCAGATTGAGGCAGCCTCTGACAGGTTTCCTTGTTATGAAGTTACTTTTTGTTATTCATATCAATTACGTTTTTAATAAATGGCTTCCTGGAATTAGCCATTTAAATCCTTCAGTTTAGAAGAAAAGTCCTTATAATTAACCATAACCACATTGATTGGTTACTTTACCTTAAAATAAGCTTAGTAAATTATAGTTAGCAGCCAATGCAATTTACTTTAAGAGAGGTCAGATCTGAAGCTGGCTAGTAAGATAATCAATAGATGGATCTGGAACCTGGCAACGAGTCCATGTGGACATCAGTAACCCTAAGATGGCTGCTGGAAGACACCCCCCCCCACAACCCCAGCCCAGGATTCTGCCATTCAGAACAAGATTTCCTCAGGAAGCCAGGAGAAGCCTAGACTTTATAATTGGGCCTCCTGGGGAATTCATGGGTGGGGTAATCAGTCAAAACAGCAAACAGCTGAAATTCCTCCCCTGGCATTAGCAAAGAGGTAGAAGAATTAATGGTTTAAAAATCAAGTGCCAAGTTTGCTCTCTTGCCTTTGCCCTGTCCCAGTGCCGGTCCTGCCCTGTTCCTGTCTTTTGTGCCCTGCTCTCAGCATTTCCACCCATATGGATCAACACACAAGTAAAACCTGGGCATTTATAATCTATAATGGGGAATTGTAGTCTGTAAATCAGCCCTCTTTATCACTTTTCTGCCCCTTCCTCTCTACCTGAGACCCAGGTTACTGTCTCCCATATCTCTTTGCTCCCTACCTTAATAAATTACTGGCCTAATTCACCCAACATGCTCTTGATATTCATTTCTGCAGCATAGTCAAGAACCTAGACAAAATCCGGTTACAGATCTACATTTCCTTCTTCAGCTTAATTTCATTAAACATGAATTTATAACTTTAATCACCTTAAAAATTAGTACATATAATGTTAATTTATTTATTTGGTATTCTGTAAATGAGGGAGATAACACCCATGCTAAATAAAATTGAAACCATTATACTTTATGCAGGGAATATTCTTTTTCCTTCCTTTACTGGAGGCTAAACTTTTTCTCTAATAAAATTTTAAAACTGAATAATCTTAAAAGCATACTTACCGCTAGGTTCTGGACTATATTACAATTGTTTAATTATAATTTTGAAAAAATCATAGCTTTTAAGGTCTTTTCCTTTACTGACTGAAATTTGGTGGTAGCATTATGAACAACCATTATTTTAAGGCTGTTAAAAGGTTTAAATTGGGGAGTTATAGGACAAGCTATGATTCTTAATTCCCCAACCTAGAAGATGGAGTTTTAATCTGTCACACTTAGCCCCTCCCTCAGAGCACTTGCTAAGAGAAGGCCCTGGGGGCTGGGTATGTCAAAGAGCTCAGGAAAATCTTTATGCCTTTTCCAATAATTGTTATATTCAGATTTCTATATGAGCTTTCCATACTGCTTAGCCTAGTTTGGGCTCCAGGAATATTCATTCACATATATAAAGCATATTTAATTTTTAACAATTTGAATAGAGCTCTTTTAAGAAATTTTATTTGTTAATTTGATATTACCATCCCAATGTATGAAGGTATACACTGAGCAAATAGATACAAATAGAGTTAGACAGAAAAACACAACTTACTAAAATTACTTAAAACTTTCATTCTTTTACAAAATAGGTTTAACTGTAAAATAACATTTATAAGATTTCTTTGAAGGTTATTTCTAATTAATTTGCACTGTGACCATGCAGTTTTGCAAGAATTTTGTTCCTTTTAATTATTGGCTTATAATCAAAATGTCTCCAATTCTTTAAAATACAGTTTATAACATTTTCCTTTACTTCAGAGCTTTGCTTATTTCCCGTTTTGACTTTGGCAGACCTTGGATGAGCAGTAATTTATTAAGGAATGGTGGGAAAAGAAATGGGAGAAAAAAGCAGATCACGGGTCCCCTAGAGAGGAAAGGGGCTGAAAAATGATAAAGAGGGCCGATTTACAGACTACAATTCTCCATTATAGATTATAAATGCCCAGGTTTTACTTGCATGCTATTCTAGACCTGGTGGGGCGGGGGGCAAAGAAGGTCAGAACAGGGGCCAGAAGGCAAGAGAGGGTCTATTTGGTCTTTGCACTTGATTTATGAATCATTAATTATTCCACCCCTTTGCTAATGACAAGGGAGGAGTCCCATGCAGTGCTCTTCTGTTCTGCTTCACTTGTAAGATGCCCAGAGGTCAATAAGAAACCTGGGTAGGGAAATGGATGTGGCTCAAGTAGTTTGGCTTCCATCTACCATATAGGAGGTCCAGGGTTTGATCCCCAGGGCCTCCTGGTGAAAGCAAGCTGGCCTGTGTGGTTAGCTGGCCCATGTGGAGTGCTGGCCCACGTGGGAATGCCGTCCCACACAGGAATGCCACCCCACGCAGGAGTACTGGCCAATATGGACAGCTGGTACAGCAAGATGATGCAAGAAGAGACACAGAGGAGAGAAAACAAGAAGACATAGCAGAACAAGGAGCTGAGGTGGTGCAAGAGAATAATCGCCTCTCTCCCACTCCAGAAGGTCCCAGGATTGGTTCCTAGAACTGCCTAATGAGAGTACAAGCAAACACAGAAAAACACACAGCGACGAACACACAGCAAATGGGGATGGGGAGAAATAAATAAATCTTTAAAAGAAAACAAAGAAATCTGGGTGGTACTCTATTCTGAAGTTCACTTCTAAACCTTTTTCTGCATTGCTTTTGGTCAGTTTCACATATATGTCTCTCAGCAATTTGCCAGGATACCATATAAAATTTTATTGAATTCCTTTCTCCCATCTTATCACTTTTATAATCTCCCCATACTCTCTAGTTGGGATTGAGAAAAGTGTCAAATGGTTACTGCAGGGTGTAAATGGAATGCCTAGTGCCAGGCAACAAAATGGCAGAGCAGTTGCACTAATTTTTCACAGAATTAGTCCAAGTTCATTGCTATGAGGTGTCAATGCTTTTAGGACAACTCAGCTGACAAAGCCAGGAAATATACATATGTATAGTAGTCTTTGTGTTTGCATATATTTATATTTATTTCTGTATCTGTCTATCTGAAAATACATTAAAATAAATATGAGATCTCTCTAATTTCTCTAACTGTAGCCCACATCACAGAATCCAGTCTAGCCATTTCCACCTTTGTTTATGGGGGCTTGGACGAGTTCATTGGTGGTGTTGAGAGGCAATGGGATATAGCATGGGGACAAGTTGGTCTTTTCCCCTTTGAGAGGAAATCCTGGGAGGGTGGTTAAAGCTAGGGTATATGGTCTAGAAAAGTTGCATGTTGGCAGTATGGCTCTATCCTCTGACCAGCTACATTCCTGCCTGGACCTTGGTGTTCTCAGATGAAGGGGGAGGGGAGAGACCAGGATCATGGTTTCTCCCTGGTAAGTGGCTAACCTTGGGGTGAAGGTTGGGGGCAGGTTAGGTCCAAGGAGCAGGGGCCTATTTGGGAGGGAGGATGGGTAATGATTGTAGTTGTAATTCCTGAAATATTTGTGATATCCTACTGAATTCTTTTCTATCTCATTGCCTACCCAAGGCCAATTGAGTAGCTATAATTATACTGGAATACTTTGCAAAATAGAGATATATCCTTAATTTGCCTTAACTTAACAATATAATCACAACTACTAGCAGTCTGGAGAATATTCTTGTTCCCTCTAATAAACAGTGATATGGAGATAATTGTGATGCATCTTTAGTGTAGTCTTATTTGCATTTATATTAATATTATAATTTAAGTTAGTTTTAGAATTAAGGATGAAAATGTACTTATAAAATAGGGGAAGAAAATCCTTAATTTACATGGACACTGTGAGGCTTAGAAGAGGTACATTTTCATTTATTAAAGCAATGTTAATTATTGCTAAAATGTTAGTATGAGAAACACTAATCAAGGAATAATGACAGTAAATATAATATGAACAGCAAAATTTATTGAGTCCATACTGTATTTCAGGTACTACTTTAAATGTGTTATGAGTTTTAAATATCTGATCTTGGCAATAATCCTGTAGGACGATTTCTGTAATTATTTGTATTTCACAGTTGAGGAATCTGAGGCACAGCCCTTGAATGACCTGCCCTAAGGAACTACAGCCAAGAATTATAACTTTGATTTTCACCCACACAATTTGAGTTCAGGCTCCAGTTAGTTAACCTCTACGTTTCTCATGATTAAAGGAATAGCTATCACAAATAGTAATAGTCGTCCACATCCTGTCAATATTACAATGTTGCATCAGTGAAAGTGGAGGAAATTCCCAAAAGTCTTTCCTCATCACACTCCCTTTGCTCCCCAATCTCCTACTGGCTCCCACTTCTCCCTGGTCTCTGCATTCTCCTGAGTACCAGATCATTTTTCCTCTTTCCTCCCATAGCTGATTAAGGACCCGGATGACAAATCGGAATTTATTAACACAATTTCTGAGTGAAAATCTTGTAGTTACTTTCATGAGTGGCTATTTCGCAGGAAGGAATAGCTCGTCTCTGATGAGCTCTCTATCCTTAACACTCTGCCTTTGCTGCCCCCACTGCATGGAATCCTCGTGTTCTCCAACACAGCAGGAACACGGGCCTTCTCTCCACTGCCTACCTGAGGACAGGGCATCCCAGCACTGCCCAGCCTCGGCTGAACAGGTCCCCAGCTCAGAGCCTCCTGAGGCCCCAGGGCTGGGTGCATATGAACCCCAGAGGGCACACAGTGGGCCGACCCTCAGGGTGTGGTTTCTGAGGCAGTTCTGAATAACGTGCGTTTAAACTTGAATAGGCACAGCATGAAATGATGAAAAGACTACACCTGGGAGAGGAAAGAGGGCTTCTTGGGATCAAGAGGACAGAGGGACCCACCAGCTGTCCTGGCAGCCCCAGATCTGCTGCTTATTTAGTCATGGTATCTGCTCTCTTCCCGTTTCCTGCTTCCCCCTCCCCCTCTCTACTGTTTCCTCTCCATTTTCCCTTCTTCCTCACTGTCCCTTGCAGGTACTTGGCACTAGTAACTGATTGTGTAGAATTTTATTTGTTTGGGTCTGCACTGGAACTCAATTTGGGGGCTCTCAACAAAGAGTCATTCCCTCTTGTATTCTAATGAGAGTACAAGCAAACACAGAAGAACACACAGGTAAAAGAGGGGAGGGGGCAGGAGGGATCCCCCTGCAAGAGAAAATGTGGTCTTAGGATAAGCTGAAAGACGTACATAAGAACCACTATGTATCAGACTAAAGGCCAAATAGTAAAAGCACTGAAGGGAAAGGAAAACAAATAGCCACCCCTAATGGAAGAAAAGGGTGTCTTAGAGTATTGTGAGGTGATTCAAACTTCTCCAGGTCTTTTCTGAGTCATTCACTTGAATGGACCTTTGCAGATCCCAAATTCAGGCCTGTGTGAGTGAGAGGTGGGCCCTAGTTTCAGTGCCACTGTGGACCTGGATGAGGCACTCTAACCTTCTACCTCTTTAGCCCACTGCCTTGGAACTCTGACCCTTGGGTAGAGGACATCTGGATTGATGTACACAAAAGTCTTAAATCCCCAGTATCCTATTTACCTTATAAGCCATAGAATTGGATCACTCCTTTTTATTAAGGAGTAATATTTTCTCCTTTCTTGAAGGTGATTCAGGAGACTCACCTCTGCCTCCCGAAAGGGCTTCCCTCACTTTCCTTCCTGGCCAGTAAGCCAATGAGTAGGACAAAGTCATAATATAGCCCAGCCAGGAACATTCTGACTTTGTAAGGGACAAAAGGCACAATACATCAATGAAATGGCAGTATTTAGATGTCATATATTGGCAAGTCAGGGAGTGGGTTTAGGACTAGAATCTAAGAGTGCTGGCAAGTTGCATGGAAGATTAAATTTGGATGGGAGGTCCAAGAATATAGGCTTTACCACCATGGCAGGAACTGCTTGTGATGATTTGAACATATTACTAGGATCGCTTCTAGAAACATGGGGGGATTAAAGTATATGAGCTAGAAATGCTGGAATTGCTATGCCAGGCAGTAAAAGAAAGAAACATCTACCCATATAATGGGCATATAAAAATGGATACTATGTAAGGCTGGAAGATCTACCAGGTACTCAGGTCCCTAGGATGGCCGGTGAGATAACCATTTACAACGTGAGTAGGTAATACTGCAGAATCATAACCTGTTCATTGGTGGCTCCTCTCTGTAGACCAGGCCTGAAAGTAGGAAATGCCATTTCAGAAATGGGATCCCTGATAGCACTGGGAATTGTAGGTCTCCAAGAAAATAGATATTGGTGGCAGAACTTAACCATCAAAATTCTGGAGGCATTAATATGCTAGAAGATGTGAATGGCAGTCAGGAGGGTCTGGATGGCTTAAAGTAATGAGTTGGATAACAACTTTTTTTGTTGGATAACAAAATTGTGCTCCTCAAGCACTGTAGATGGCAGCTTACATAGTACTCAATCTGTACAATCACTGGTAACAAGGATGGATCATCATGGGACTGGAGGAAGTTGGCACACTCATCTCTCTCCCCAGTCCTGAACATGTCTGTACCTGGAATCTGCTGAACACAGGAGAGGATTGGGGCAGAGTGGGGAGGATCCTACAACACCAGGGTAAGTTTATATGGTAACAGTTTCAACAATTTTCCCCCACTGGACTTATAACCTTTGTAGTAACTATTCATTGGGGCAAGAAGAGTCGCAAAGCATTCCAAAGAGTGTAGGACATGCGTCGGAATTGGCATTGATATGGTAGTGATGTCGGCTGTCTCACTCTAAGTAGATTAGGACTGAGCATTGCAGGGTGCATGTTAAAAACTCCTCAAAGATTAATTAATCCTTCAGCCTGCATCTGAGTCTCCTGTAAATCAGACTAAAGGAATAAACAAAATTAAATGGGAAAAAGAGAAAAATTGCCATTCCTGGGGCTGAGTATGTACCTGATGACTACCACTGTTCTTCCCAGATGTGATTCCCTGATCCTCTCCTGCCCAAGTTCTCTGTCTTTACTAAGACCCATAAGATCTAAACTTGCTGTGTATTGATCCATAACATAGCCAAGGTTTGGATTTTACCATCATATAAGTTAGTGTTTGAAGATTTATAGTATCTCCAACTATTTGCATGTGGCCAACATGGAATTTGACACTTGCCCACTTACCAAAAGGGCCTGGTGTATGAGTCAAGAGTCAAGCCCCCACCATCTACAGAATGGAGAATGATCATGTTGGTCATGTAGGAATGAGAAATTGGAAGAAGAACCAGTGGATAGGTACAGTGTGTTATGGATTTGTTTTCCTACAAAGAAAGGAATTCAAGACATGAGTCCTAGAAGTAAAGTAAATGTGAAGCTAAGAAAGAAGATAGTTTGAAAATCTGATTAGGAAACTGCTAGAGCCCAAAATCTGTCATCCATTGCCCAGGTCCCACACTGGTGATAGTGAAGGCTTGATCTTTAGAAGAACTAAAGAGTGCGGTCAAGGCTCACATTCCTGTGACTGCCCAGTCCACATTTCTTGAGGATGACTATTTATCCACCCTTGAGCACTAACTTACTAAGAACGTTTGGAGTGATATATCCCAGGCTGGCAGAGGAAGGCCATTTGTAAAAGGGACTCAATTACCTTTCTTCTTTGAGTCATTCCCTTGGGAAAAAAATACCTCTTCCCCAGTGCCACAGAAGTCAAGAAGGTAAATGCTTTCACACAATTAAATCTTTCTCAGACATTGGCTGGTGGAATAAGTTTTGTAGTCTTCAAGTCTTCACCATGGAAAAAACTTTCCTATAGATTTTTGCTTTGCTTCTGTACCTATTTGTCATCCCCACTGTGCTTGATTACAGTTGTGTTGTGCATTATCCACAAATTTGATTTACTGTGACTCTGATATTGTTAAGTCTGGATGGGCCTAAGAAGAGGGTTACTACCACTGGTATTTTCAATCTAGGTAAATATACCCCCTTTGCCTCACTCCCAAAGGTAGTTGGGCAGAGAAGCTCAGAGTTTCCCATAAACTGTGTCATTTTGAGGTGTAGATATAAGTTAATGAGTAGAATATTAATAATCTTGTGGAGGGACAGTGTTTCTTCAGAATATTTCCATTTGTGGTGAATACATGAGTTTTAGTAATGACATTAGAAACATGATCTGGCTTTTTTAGCTCAGCATCATCAGGGTAAATTCCAACTCTCCTTTCTATGCTTACCTACCTGCACAAAACACAACCCCCTTGACTCTTCTGTGGCTGAAAATGGTATCAGGAATGCAGTAGTTCCTGATGAAATAACAAGTCTCTGGTTCCCCTACCCATCGAAGCTTTGCACTCCCATATCACTCTTCTGCTTTCCTCTCATAAATGTTCAAAGGCGCTACACCCTCTGTAATCTATGAATATAAAACAATACATGATTGTCATAACATGTATAAAGTTATGACCCCTGGTGGAGAATACTTCATATAGGGTGAGCTAACCTAACCCAACACCTTTGTCCTCTTACATCTTCATGGACCCCTCCAACTTGGGCCTTATTCATGAACCCGGTAACAGATGATCCCCAACCTCAGACCTTCTCCCCATTGAGTTTCACTAGCACACTGTGTTCTTAGACCTGGCAGACCTGGCTGATTCTGTACTTGCCTAAAGGCATCCTGAACCTCTGAGTCTGAGCACGTATGAGTTAAAATGTGTCATTGTGGGCATAGGACAAAACTGTCCTGACATTTTGCTTTTATATCTCTTTTCTGAATGTGCTGTGTTCTGTCAAAATGATTTGAATATGTGTGTCAAAGTGTGAAATGACATCCTGGATAAATGCCAAGGAAACCAGAGAAAAGGTAAGGATTACTACAGACAAGGATGTAACTGTGCTATAAGTCAACCTCTCAGCTGTTCCTGAGCTCAGTATTTCTTGATTCTTTCATTCTTGGCATCTTTCTCTTCCAAATCTTTGCTCCCTCAGCTTGGAACTTCTCCTTTTCTATGCTCTTCGGATCCACTTTCTGTTGACTATCATTTACCACACTTGTCTTTCCTAACTGGGGCAGATCACAGACTAGCAAGAATCAAGATCTGAATGTTGGTGTGGGATTTCTGCTTCCCAGCTCCAGTTCGACAATCATTTCCTTTGTGACAGTGAACTACTCCAAGCTTTGCCGATGGCACCCATTGTGTCTTCACGTGTTACAC
The DNA here is from genome assembly GCF_030445035.2 of Dasypus novemcinctus. Classification (NCBI taxonomy): domain Eukaryota; kingdom Metazoa; phylum Chordata; class Mammalia; order Cingulata; family Dasypodidae; genus Dasypus; species Dasypus novemcinctus. Next base: position 11,848,087 of record NC_080690.1, read on the forward strand.
TTCCCATACTTCCCACTAGTGCCAGCATCCCCACCTCTCCAGGTGTCTGTGATTGGAAAGACATAAACAAGTCCATTATGGGAAGAGGACTTGGCCCAACGCCTAGGGCATCCGCCTACCACATGGGAGGTCTGCGGTTCAAACCCCAGGCCTCCTTGACCCCTGTGGAGCTGGCCCATGTGCCGTGCTGATGCACACAAGGAGTGCTGTGCCACGCAGGGGTGTCCCTGGCGTAGGGGAGCCCCATGCGCATGGAGTGCACGCAGTAAGGAGAGCTGCCCATCGTGAAAGAAAGTGCAGCCTGCCCAAGAATGGCACTGCACACACGGAGAGCTGACACAGCAAGATGACACAACAAAAAGAAACAAATTTCCGGTGCCACTGATAAGAATAGAAGCGGTCACAGAAGAACACACAGTGAATGGACACAGAGAGCAGAAAACTGGGGGGAGGGGGAGGGAAGGGGAGAGAAATTTAAAAAAAAATCTTAAAAAAAAAGCAAAACAAGTCCATTAGACATATCTCTCCATTATTCTAACTTGAAGAATTAGAGGGCAAACACTGGGCAACCTAATGAAGACTGTGAGACATTCCTAATGAATGATAATCTCCTAAAGCCTGAGAACCATTCCAAGGAATTTAATGATGATCTTTTTTTTGTTTGTTTTTCAACTGGCTTTTGATCTGCCTGCTACAATCAGGGGTGTGTAATCATTGACTAGATGAATACATACCCAGTGAACTTATGATGTGCACACATTTTGTTATATAGTTTATGTATCAGTACACTTCAAAATAGTTCAAATATCAATAAACTTTTAAAAAATGGCTGAAACCTCATTCTATTCATGATCAGTTCTGTACATTTTTCCAATTCATTGTCCCCTCTGCAGCCACTCCTTCACCCAGGAATCCCTTCCCTAACCCTGTTCCTTTCTTCCCTGAAGTATACTCTCTCCTTATCCCACAGAGAACAAAATCTGGGCCTGAAAAAAGGTGCTCGCCCAGAGGTCTCTGCCACCAGACCAGACAGATCATGTCATGAGCCTTCCTCAAAAATCTTAGGAATGTAAAAATGCCTATGTGTTGGAGTCCAGAAAGTAGAATTTGGATGCATGGAGAACTGAGTCTTTGGTTGGGCCTTGCAGCTCCCCAGAGCATACTCCTAGATCTGGACAGTTGTCCTGGGAAGTGACTACAGCCTGAAGGCCAGTGTGTGCTCAAGATCTAGGGTGATATTCCCCAATAGGCTTTTGACATCTGTCTTGTGTCTGGCTTTGAGAGGGGAGCAGTGTGGACTGACTTTCTGTAAAGTAATCAGGAATTAAGAAGTTGTTAGTGCAGAAAGATGGGCCAGGTGAAAACAGAGGAAGCCTCTACCTCACAGATAAATTTAAGACTGCGCTCGGTTCCTCTCCCACATGAGGGTTTGACCAGACCCCAGTGAAGCTACTGTGTGTCCATGCCTGGGATTGTGATGGGGTAAGGCGTGTAGCCACAATCATGGACCTCTGTGTAATCTCCCTTGTCAAGGCCTGGATATTCGCTGGGGAGGGAAGGTTCTGGAGCATGACCAGCCTCTTAGTCCCAAGGGGACAGCAAGCTTTGTCCTCTGTGTGACATCCAGAGAGTGCCTGCCAGTTTTTTTGTGTGAGCCTTGAATGAGATAGAATCTCATTTAAGGTTTGTTACTTATTGCTATAATTTTATTTCTTATAAATATTAATGGTAATGATGTTTGGTAGTAAAAATAACAACCTCTCCCAAAATGCCTATGTCTCAATCCTCCAAAACTGAATATGTTATCTTATATGGTAAATGGATTTTTGCAGTAGCAATTAAGGTTAAGGACCTTGAGTTGGAAGATTATACTAGATTATCCAGCTTGGTCCAATCTTACGATATAAATTCTTAAAAGGGAGGACAATTTCTTGGATTAAGTCAGAAAGATGCAAAATGCAGGAAGGGTCTGAGAGAAATTACGTTGCTGGCTTTGAAAGTGTACAGAGGAGGCCAAGAGTAAAGAATGTGTTTGGCCTCTGGATCTTCAAAAGTCCAGGGCCAGATACTCCCCTAGAATCTCCAGAAGGGAGCACATCCATGTTGTGACCTTGATTTCTGCTCAGAGAGATATGTTTTGGACTTCTGACATACAGAAATGTATCAATTTGGGTGCTTAAGTGGTTAAAGTTGTGTTATTTTTGTTATAGCAGCAAGAGAAAACTAATAATTCTGAGGAAATTATTTAAAATAATAATTATGGAAACGTATTGAGTGATTATATTAGGCACTACTCTATATGTTGTGTATACTTTAAATTATTTAGCATGGATTCCTAGCAACTTTGGAAGGAAGAATTATTCTTTTTACATTGAAGAAACAAGAGGGATGGAGGGGATGAATGTCCTTTACTGAAGTTCACATGTAGGAATAAATCTGTACTGGACTAGATCCTAAGGAACTTTGAGGCTGGCTCCATTCCCTTTGCTACCATTCTTCCCAGCATGATAATACAAAATCTTTTTCAAGCCTCTAGTATCTATATTTTGTACTGAGACCTAATCTAATCATGCCTGCCCTGATACTTACAGTGCTTACGTATATCAAGAGCAGTGCCTCCTAGTCTCCTATGTGTCTGCAAAAGATTATATAGACACAACACCATCCAACACAACTCTCCATTTCTTGTAAGACATGCCTTCCCATACAGATTCCAAAGATCTGCCCAAAGACCATGAAACTCCAAAAGAACTTGTCACCCATTAAACCCATAAACAATTCTGGACATTTCAAATAATTTTTTTTGGGGGGGTGATCTTTGTAGACTGTATCTTGACTGGATGCTGGATGAGGGGCATGTCGCCTTTGTCAAAAATGTATAGATATATACACTTATGATGCAAACACATCTATTTATGTAGATTATTGATCAATAAACTTCAAAACACCATCAAATATTCACAAATTTCAAAAATTGACTGAAAACTCACCTGTTGTCAGATCCTATCTGCACCTTCATTCAAAGCCTCTTTCATCCTTTCATACTCTCCTTCACCCAAGAGTCTTATCCCTAATCCTATTCCTTCTCGTCATGAAGTGCATTTTTTCCTCTTTATCCCCCTGAAAGCATAAACCCTGAGTTTAAAGAATGTGCCGGACCCCAAGATCTCTTGCATCAGATCAGACAGTGAATGTCGTGAACCTTTCTTAATGACCTTTGGAATGTAAAAAATTCCAGTGGGTCAGTATGGAAGTTTGAGATTATTTATGAATTCTAGAAAGAGAGATTATGTTTGTAAACTGGTCTGTTCCTCTGGGCATGATAACCCTTTGATTGTATTAGATTCAGCTGAGACATCTGATTAAATTATGTTAAGGTTAGGGCTTTAATTCAACCACATCATCAGAGTGCAACTCAGCATTGAGTCCCAGCCCCCTTGGTGGGCTGATAAAAGAGACTGTCACATGGAAATAGATATACAGGAGAACACAGAAAAATACATGGTAGAAGAGAGAACTTAGTTTTGATGCTGGAGCCCCAGGAAGAGAGATGAACCTGATAGTTTACAGCTGACCTTGTGAAGAGACCAGAGCAGTTGAGCCAAGAAGGAAATGAGCCCTGGGGAGAGAGACGAGCCCTATGCCAGCCTACAGCTGAGCTTGGAAGAATCTGGGATCAGAGAGCCTGAAGAGGGAAGAGGAAGGCTAAACCCTCGTAGACGTCACCCACCATCTTGCTTCAACACGTGGCAACAGAGTTTGGGAGAGAAAGTACCTCTTACAGTACCTTGAGCTAGACTCTTTAGGGCCTTGTAACTGTAAACTTCTACCCTAATAAATAGCCTTTATAAAAGCCAACAGATATCTGGTACTTTGCAGCAGCATCTGCTTTGGCCTGGACAGTCAGGGTCCAGGAAGGGAACTTTGGATGTACTGAGGGAAGAAAGACGCTCTGAATCCCCAGGAGATACACACAAGCCTGGACAGTTGGGCCTGGGAATTGGCTGTAGTTTGATGGGCAGGGCCAGGCTGTGTATGAATGTCCTGAGAATGGTGATTGCTTTCCCCTGAGTTGGCTGTGACATCCCTGCTTGTGTCTGGCTGGGAAGAGTCTTGAGAGAGTGGCCTGTGTAGTGCGTGATCAGGGGATGGAGGCTGTTAGTACAGAGCAGATGGTCCAGAGGAAAGCAGAAAGACTTCCATCTGTTTGATAACCTTAAGGCTGAGTCTGGACAGCTCTTCCCCAAAGCGTGACCTCATCCAGGAGGAGACAAGAGTATGGTCTTCCTGGGGAGTGGAGGGTGGAGTGGGTGCATAGCCACAGACCCCCACCTGTGCGTAAGCTCCCACATCTAGTCCTGGATATATACTGGATTGGCCCTAGGGCATGACCACCTTCTGAGTCTCAGTGCAGCACTGAGGAGAGGACCCAGGTGGGACTAAGGCTTTGTGCTCCTCATGAGCCTCACAGAGCGCCTACCACTCTATGGGCTTGTGCCTGGTGAAATATGTCCCTGTCAGCACTGCACCTTCTCTTGTTCCCCATGTGAAATGCCGGTGCTCTCCTTTCATTGTTCATTTACATTACGTTACTTTTATGGCAATAATTAGTACCACTTTTGACAATTCTGTTAGGGCCTACCATTTCCTGTTGTATGAAATGGCACAAATATGATGCCTCACTAACTTTATAGTTATTGCAATTTATGTAATTGCTGCTTATACTACTATAAACGTGCAGATGTTTTTATAAAGTAAGTTTAGAGGTTTAGATAATGCATACTTTCCAGTATTTTTTTGAGATATAATTTGCAAAGTAATGTTAATTACTGCTGTGATTTTATTCCTAATATATATTAATAAGAGCATAATATTTTATGAAGAAACTAATACAAATATTAATTAGTGCCACATGTGTGTCAGGCAGTGTTCCAAGCCCTCTGTGTATTTTAATAGTTTAATTAATTAGTCATTATATAACTATTGGTAACAATCTTGGAGTGCAAAACTATCCCCATTTAACATTGAGGACTTTGAGGGGCAGAAGGGACAAATGGCCTTTTCTGAAGCCCCACAGCCAGTATCAAATGTGTCCTGAATTTGATCCTAGGGCAGTTTGAGGCCTGGCTCCATTCTCTCAACACTGTTTGTTGCTGGGTAATTGCACAGAAACTTGTTACAAGTCTCTAGTGTCTATACTTTGCCCACATTATATTGATTTAGTGTTGATGGTGGTATCACTAAGATCAGGTGAAAATAGGTGCCTTCTTTGGTTCAACAGCAAGGTAAATCCATCAGTACCTCCCTATCCTCACCTCCTCACAAACACACAACTGCCTTGACTTTGCTGAAGCTGAGGGAGTGAGGAGGGTCTCAGGAGTGCAAGAGTTCCTGGTGAAATATCCAGACTCTGGTCCCTTAACCCACAGAAGCTCCTCAATACCATTTCAGGTATTCTTTATCTCCTAGTGATGATCAAAAGTGCCGAGGGAAAAGATGATATATATCATCTGGGGATACCTGGACATTGTATTGGCTTTATTGCCATACCACCTGTTCCCTCAAAATGATCGACACAACAAGAAAACGCATTTCAATGTTTGCAATGGGAAGTCCTGAGAGGTGCTTCTCTTTAGTGCCATACCACGTGTTCCCTCAAAATGATCTACACTACAAGAAAACACATTTTAATGTTTGCAATGGGAAGTCCTGAGAGGTGCTCCTCTTTGAACAAAACCAAGTCTTCCTGATAGATTAAAGGCAGAATATAACTGCTCCATGAATACCCTCCAAAATTGTCCTTGCACGTGTTCCCTCAAAATAATCTACACAGCAAAAAACCACATTTTAATGTTTGCAATCTGCCTGCTCATGCTATTCTCTGTTCTTTCTCTCTGTTCTTTTCTTCCTCACTCTTTTTCTGGCTCTCTCTCTGCGCTCTTCTCTAATACCCAATAATTTATCTTTTCTAGACAATCAAGAGCAGAGTGGAAACTAACTTTGCTGTGCTTTGTATTTTGCAGATAGATTTCAAAACTAATGCAGGTTGTTGCCTTCCTGACAGCCTGTCCTTCCATGGAACCCCATATACCTGAAAACACTGAGTTCATTCACTTGTCTAAAACAAGCTCTTACCTGCCCTGTGTAGTGGTCATTGTGAATGGAACTACACAAATAAGAGACTCCTGCATTACACTCCACCTGGTGAGTTGCTCTCCAGGCCTGTTAACCTCCCCAAACACCTTAAGTTTCCTGGACACACCAATGAGCCAGACACACCATTTCCATTAATTGCATTAGCCTTCCCTGACCCTTAAATTTCACCAAGTGCATGGATTCTTGTCTATTTGAGTACTTATTTTGTTCTATCTCTTGATCTGCATGGTGATGAGTTGGGTGTGTAAACTTTGCTACAGTTCACTGAGTTGCATCCCTATGATGTCCACTCATTTCTCTATATAGTTTATGCATCAATAAAGTAAAAATTTACGAAGATCCAACTTGACAAAATTCCACCCTGTTGACAACTGTCTTCATTCCATTTTCCTGACAACACTGAGTTCTCTTTCATCAAAATGTCATAGTTCTGATGCTCTTGTTTTCTCAAAGTATAAACTGTGCCATTACTCCGTAGAGAACATAAAACCTAGAGCTAGAGAAAGTGCTGGATCCAGATTCCTCTGGAAAAAGAAAACTATTAATATCTTATAAACCTTCCTTCAAGACTGAGTCAGCTGGGGTAGGGAGACAGAGAAAGCACTTGCTCTCTTTGGAGGGTCAAATCATATGTCTGACCCCTTATCTCCCATGAAATCTTGGCCAAGTGGGTGGGCTTGTGATGTGGATGCAGTTTAAGGAGTTGGACCAAGTCTCATGAGTGCCACTAACAGCTTGATACCTTTTCTCTAATGAGCCTGTAAGCCTGACTGCAAGACCAAGGCAGGGGAAGGGCTGTGGCTCAGGAGGTAATGGATAGGCCTTGTAGAAAAGGGCATGAGGCATGGGAAAGCTTCCTATATTGCCTGTGATGTCCTTCTGTTTGGAACTTGGTATTCTCCTGAATCCCAATGGCCCACGGCTCTCTCCTTGGTCTCCTGTACTCAGAGAGCCTTTGGGGAACTACACAACTTATAGGCATGGAACATTCACATTGGGAGTTAAGGAGTTCATGGAAGTATAGATGAGCTAGACAAGGCAAGTCTGTCAATCCCTATTTCCCCCAAGTATCATGGGGGTTTTGAGAAGCCCAGGGATATGGCCTAAATCAAATGGCTTTATTTCTGATGTGGGTGATCTTTGGCTCTGTTCTGCTGCCCAGAGGAGTTCAGGGGAATGGGTATGGCCTGGGATCACTATCCAGGAGGAGGGGCATAGAGAGCAGCAGCAGCACTGATTCCTGACGTACCTGTGACCTCTAGGCAAATATGTGCTTGCGTGCTTGATCCTAGACTTTCCAAAGGTTGGGCAGAAGCTTGGATTGTGGCTACAGCCTGGTGTATATCCTGGCTATGGGAAGAACAGATTTTATGAAGGCCTGGAGACTACTCCCTGGCTAGTCATTTCTCTCCCGTTAAGTCCTTGCCTCAATCTGGACATGTCATTGCTTGACTAGTGCTTTCCTGGGATGTCTGAATACAGGGTCTCCAATGGTCAAGGAGATTTGAGACTTTTTTTCTTCTTCTTATTTTTAGGTACTGGGGCTGGGGATTGAACCTGGGACTTTATATGTGGGAAGCCAGCACTTCAAAGTAGGTGTTCTTGTTTGTTTGTTCATTTTGTTGTTAGAAGATACCAGGAATTGAACTTGAAACTTCATACATGGGAAGCAGGCACTCAATTACTTGAACTACATCTGCTCTCTGAGACATTTTAAAGAGTCAGGCGGGTGACACTGCAGGTCAGATGAGTTAGCTGAGACCTCAAAGACTTAGGTAAGAGTAAGCCTGTTTCTCTTCTCTGTCCTGGAAGGAGGCCTACACTTGCTTTGCTAATTGCTTAAATGTGGCTGATTCTATAGTTTGGGGTGGGAGTTATGGATCACTGACCTGAGTGTGATCTTCCAGGGAGAGACTGCCTGGTCTTGGATATTCTTAGAATTGGAGCGGGGCCCTTAGTGGGGCACATAATTGGCCCAACCTGGGACCTGAGAGCCTATTGACTGGACTTTGATATTTGTGTCACCTCCTAGAGAGGCCTAGCCAGAATCTTCCCAGAATTTGTAGTCTATGTAAATAGTTGGGGTTTTTGTTTCCTTTTGTGAAATGGGATTATTTTAATAATTCAGTAATTTGCATTAAGGGATTATAGCAGAGGGGCCTTATCCATACCTGGATCTGATCTACATCATGAGATGCAGGATCTTTGTATTTATCCTTTAATGGGCTAAGAATTTGGGGGGGCTTTTGGAAAGAGTGAGTGTGATTTGCATATGGAAGGATTGTGAATCTTGGGGACCAGAGGAGAGGCAGTAATAAGCAGCTTCTAAGATCTTCTCCAATTATCCCTGCCTCTTAGTAGTCTTACTCCTGTGTCAGCTCTTCCCCTTATGTATGTGCTGGACTTCATGACTCAGATCTAAGGTATACAATAAGGTAGAAGTTATGGGATGTCTCTCTGGTATTAAGTTATAAAAACTGCATCCTTCTTCCTAGGAAATATAATCTTCCTTGCTTCTCTTGCTCTGGGGGAATTGAGCTGCCATATCATGAAAGAGGCATGGGCCCTCAAGATAAAGAACTGAGGCCTATCAGCAGCCAAGTAAGTGAGGCTGTAAGAAGATCCTCCTGCAGGTAAGCCTTGAGATGGCTGTAGTCCTGACTGACATTTATTTGATTGCAGCCTCATGAGAGATCCTGAGGCACAATCACCAGGCTAAGAGAGACAAATGTGATACATTGGACTGCATGAATTTAAATCTATGCTCTTTGAAAGGCACTGTTACAAGAATGAAGGACAAGTTATAAACTAGGAGAAAATCTTTTCAAATCACATTTATAATGAAAGACTACTATCCTGAATATACAAAGAACTCTCAAATTTCAATAGGAAATTGAATAACCAAATATAAAACTGGCAAATAATTGAACAACTACTATACTGAAAAAGGTACATGTTTGGCAAATAAACAATACAAGATGGTCAAGACCATTAGTGATTGGGAAAATGCAAATATGTGGGAGTCAGTGACCCAAGGGTACGGGAATGAAAGACAAAGAAAGATTGGGTTCAGGGGATCTGAGAGCATTGATTTCTCAAGCTCATCAGACAACTTTATTGAGTCAAGGGGCTAGTATATATACCCCTAACATATGTGACATTCAGCACAAAATCAAGTTACCTATTACTCTTACCTCATTCTATATTAACTAGTGATTGATGAACACCAACAAACTTTACTGGAACTATTATTATAAAAATCAGTAACTATAATCATAAATCTTGTTACTCAGGTCGTTCTGTTCTATATGTTATTATTCTGCCTGCAGATGTGTTTTCCCTGCCAAGACTGTGATCCACACCGATAATCACAAGGGACAGTTTGACTCAGTGGTCAAGGAAGTAACTTGCTTCCATGGAAACAACATGCCTTTGTTTCCCACATTTCCCCCTTTTTGTTTTAGTCAGGGTGACTGTGCCTGTATTAGGTTGCCCCCCAGGGGGTCTTACCCATCATTGACTACCGGCCAAGCTCACTGACTATGGGGCACTATTGTAGTGTTTTAGCAAGTACTAAGTTATTAGCCTGTCCCATTGTGTCCACACGGCGCAATCTCTGGCAAACACCTTTACCCAGGCAAGCGACAACCATGAGCAACAGGATTAATACACATATCCCTATTCCTAAGGCAGATAAGAAATGCTGAGACTTCCACCAATCAACAGGATTAAACTTATTTAAATGTGAAATCAAATCATTAAAGATGTCCTTATCATTATCTACGCATATCTGATTATGAGACATTTCTAAAATCTTTTTCTGCAATTCTTCAATTTCTAATGACATATTTCCTTTGTGTCCTAACAAATGATTTCTGATCTTATTCCATTGAAACATAGAAATGTTATAATCCAAAGGAGTAATACAAAAATTACTTTCATTCCAATCACATTTCAATCCTCTTAACAAATTCAAATTATTAACTTGGTCTCCTAAGTGTAAAACAGCAAATTCCAAATCACTAACTCTGTCATTAAGTCCTTCATCAATATGCTCTTGACTATGCCATAAGTCACTTGCATTCTTGTGCCAATCATGCACGTATTGCTGTGTTTGCACCATCTCATGCAATGCAACAGCAGCAGTGGCGGTAGCAGTGATGACACCAATGAGGCCAAGAATGCCAGCTATGAGAAGTCCCAAAAATCTCTTAGATCGTTTCAACAGTCCTTGAGCCAGATGGAAAAGAAGATGACTCTCAGGAGATGACTGCCACATCCGATTCATTTTCACCGGGATCCATACTCCTCATCTTCAGTGAGCCATGGTGATAATATCTCCATTCTGTAAAATATTCTCAGATAAGCAAGTATACCAAGTGCCATCCTTATAGATAAAAGCATTTTCAGATTTTCAGTTATGGTGGCCTTCCCTACCACAAACACATGTGGATCTCTGACACATGATTGAAAATGATGAATTTGATCCAAATGTAAATATTGTCCATCCATACTTTTATTACTTTTCCATTCAGAAGTAGATGCCATTCCTAAAAAGACTTTCCATATTTGTTTTTGATCATGGAATCCAGTGCTATTGCACCACAGAAAAGGAACCCATTTCCCTATATTTTTCCAATCGCTATTATTTTTAGTAAAAATTATTTTTTCATCAAGAAACAAAGATTCATGGAAAGGATACTGTACATTACTAACTTATTGTCCTTTGCTATTTAAACCATACCAAATAAATCTGCCCTTATATTTGTTGGAATTCCCCATAGGGGCACTTTCCCAAACTATTCCATAGGAACCATTAAAAATGACAGATGCTTTTCCCATATGGCATTCATACCATCTTTGCATATCACCAGCATTCCTCTTAAGACAGCTATAACTTGGATACTTATATTCTTGGTATTGATAGGATGGGAATAAAGTTGCCAAAGATTTAGTATTATTATGGCTAAAATTGATCATAGTTCTATTTTTCACAGCCATACATGGTGGGCGATTGCCAATGCAAAGAGGTAGGAAATCAAATGGAAGAAGGAGATTATAAATCCTTTGTCCTTCTTCTTGTGACTTAAGTGGTAGTCTATCATCCACAGGTCCAGGAAATATATGAGTTTTATTCAAATAAACAGGAAAAGAAGGATCTTTCCAGGTTAACACTCGAAGTAATGGGGGATTAGGGATATAAGCCCAATATGTGTAATTACCATTGCCGGTTTCACTCACTATCAGTAGGATCCATATGTGTAGAAGACTCTACTTCTTCAGTCCTAGGTTTAATCCTTTTTGCCAGAAGCCAGATTTCTTCTCCATTTTCTGAATTGATAAGAGCATAACCTCGCCCCCATACTTTAACCCTGCCTTTTTTCCATTCATTACTTAAAACATCTTTCCAAAATACTGGTTGATTCTCAGATTCTGCAATTTCTGTGGATGTTTGAGAATGTCCAAAATGACATTCAGCTGGTGTCATAGAATCATAAACGTTAAGAAAATTTAAGGTAAACAAAGCTTGAGCCAATTGATCTTTAGGTGATATCATACCATCATCTCCCCCTTTTTATTTTAAAAGCATAGTCTTGAGAGTATGATGGCATCTTTCAACAACAGCTTGACCTGTAGGATTATGGGGAATGCTGGTAACATGTTCAATAGCATATTTCCTACAAAAGGAAGCAAAGGATTTACTAATGTAAGAAGGTCCATTATCAGTTTTAATTTTTAGAGGGCATCCCATTACAGCAAAAGCAGACCAGAGATGTGAGCGAACATGATGAAACTGTTCCCCACTTTGAGCAGTAGCCCATATGAAATGAGAATAAGTGTCAATACAAACATGAACATATTGTAGTTTACCAAAGGATGGAATGTGAGTAATATCTATCTGCCATAATTGATTAGGAGTCAGGCCTCTGGGATTAATTCCAGCCTGAAAAGGCACTGCTGTTAGTGGTCCACAGGTAGGACAAGTACAAATTTCCTGCGCTTGTAGTCTTGTTAACTTTTGATATCTATTTCACAGGCCTTTAGCATTAATGTGAGTTAAAGCATGGTAATCACGAGCACTTTGTAAACACCCCACTAATAAATCAGTTCGAGCATTACTTGCTGTTATAGGACCAGGGAAAGATGTATGAGAACGTATATGTGTAATGTAAATAGGATGCTGTCTTAATCTAATGAGATGTTGCAAATCAGCAAAAAGTTGAGATAATTCATCAGTAACAAAGGTATGAGCCGTTTCAATATGCTTAACAGTAAGGCATACATATTCAGAATCAGAGACAATATTCAAAGGTTCCTTAAATATTGTTAACATCTTAATGATGGCAGCAAGTTCAGTACACTGAGCAGACGTGAATGGAATCTGCCAAGCCTGTTCTTTTTGAGAAGTAATGTATGCTGCTTTTTTATTACTATTACTATCAGTAAATACTGTACAAGATAGTTGGGCTATGCACATAGCCCTGAAAAGGACTGCAAAAGTTTATTGTTGGGTTTTTTACAGATAGAGGAATGCAGCTGGCTTGATTTGTCTAAGAAGACACTAAAGAAAGTCTTAGCAAGTTTTAAAACATAGTGATAGCAACACAGCTGGACATTAACTTTTTGCAACTAGCAGTGTTTGGGATTGCTGCATACTACAGTGTTGTTACTTTAATCTATGATAAGAAGTTGTTTCTGTGACACACACTCTTTTATAATCATTAAAATCATAATTAACCACATTGTACTTTTCTTTTTAATATTATGCTGAAATATTGGTAACTTTATACACTTTTAAGCATTTATAGAAACCTTTTACTCATACAACTTTAACAGAGGGTTAAAGGAAAGAAAAAACTTGTTAATTTTATAACACTTTAAAACACCTTTTATTCAACTTATAATTTTTCTTTCAAGGTAAAAGAACAAATCTTTTATAATTAGTTTGGAATAAAAGGCTACTTTTCAGGATTTGATTTTGAGAAAGGAGTTTTGAACATTATGTTCCTTTAAAAGAGATAAAACTTTTCCTTCTTGGAACACCGAGGAAATGATGAGGTTAAAGCACAAGAAGCTATTTTGATAAAACAGACTTTCTTTGTATACTGATTATTGAGGATAAAAACTTCTAACAAAACAGATGAATGATTTGAGGGGCTTTGAGAGAGAACAAAATTTTAACTTTGCATTAGTATACTACTTGATATTAAAGCTTTTAAAATTTTATAGATAGGCCCATCAAGTTTTATTTAACTTTAATTATAAAAATTTCTTTTCTATGAACCTTCTGCACTTTCAGTATTCACTCAGGTTTTGTTCCATATTTTACTCTTTCTTAATAACCAATCATTTTATCGTAAGATAAAATCATTTCCTGTTTCCTTAATAATAAAAACATTTCATATATCCCACATATGAAGTTAACAAGCAAACTTCTTATAACATAATACTGTCAACACTTAACAAGCTTGTTAAAATAATAAACTTTTCTTTACTTTAAATACTTAGTAGCATGCAATATCAGAAACAGTTTCCTAGAAGCAAGTTGTCAAAGGAGGCAGGCTGCAGCCAAGCTTTTCTGTTATAAAATTACCTTTTTATTATAATAATAATAATAATTATTATTATTAATTCAGGTTTGTTTAATAATGACCTTTTGGAATTAGCCACTTAAACACTTTAATTTAAACAATGCTTCATAAGAATTTTTATAATTATTTATAACCATATAGACTATAATTATATTATTTTAAGACAAATTTTACTTTTACAGAACACATTTTTTTTTTTTTACTTAAAGTTACCACAATACTTTTTATAACTTGCCACATGCATTTAAGTTCCAAGAGTTTATGAAAATTAGCCATCCTACTTTAGGGCAAAACACACTTTTTTGCAAAAACTTATTAAATTTCAATTAGCATTCTCACAAACTTTTAACCTTTTTAATATTCATTTAAGTTTTACATTCTTCATATTATCCTGTGAAGAAAAATAAGCTATTCATTTCAATCTAGGCAAGAAAAACTTTTTGTAAAAAGACTTATAGTAATTTTGTTAATCAAGACTCACAATTTTTATCATTGTAGAGATCTTATTAACATTTAAACTTATGTATTAATATAAGCGCTTATTAACATTTAAACTTATGTATTAATATAAGCGCTTATTTAATTTTTGGCCATTTGAATAGAGCTCTTTTATAAATTTTTATTAATTTATATTACCATCCAGAGGTATCAAAATATACACTGACAGTGAACGAACAAACACAGAACAATCACAACACAGTAACAGAAACATACAGTTTATAATTTACTCATAATTCTTACTTTCTTGGTATAGCTGCTTTTAAGCTCTCCATTATATCACATTTTAAATAACACTTCTTAAGATTTCTTCTGGAATCCATGTTGCCTGTAACATGCAAGCTTGTGCTTGGAAACATTTTTATTAATTATCAGCAATCAGTTAAGATAACTTGAGCAGCATAAATGTAGTTAAAACTCTAATTTAGCAGTTTAGACAGACGGTTAATACACATTTTTGGATTATTACTCTGTAAGACTATACTGAGACATGAAGTTCAGGAGTAAACTATTGATTTAAAACTGAAAATTCCTTTTTAAACTTTGATAAAAATTTTGTACTGATTTTATTATCTTGGTTAAACAAGCCCAATTAGAATTAGCATGGAAATAAAACAGAACACCAATGTTACCATGTTTTTCTCTTTTTTCAGTGGCTTAACTCTTATTAACCCCCACTAGCCGACAGCTACATTGTCATATAGACAGCAGGGGGGTTGCAGAGTTGCTGCTAGAATAGTTTCCTTATCTTAGTTAACACTTTAACAGAGAGTTTTCTTACAAGCCTGATTTCACTAACAAGGACATTATTTAGTATCTTTGCCCCTTTTAAATCTTTTAATAGTTTAAAAATTTTTGGCTCAGGATGAAACTTGACACCCCCTTGTAGATTCTTTGTATCTGATGGTATCCGCATGTAATGTTATAGGGAAAGCAGATAATAATTGTTTAACATAAGGCAAAGCATTGGCAACATCTGAAAACATTTCTAATTTAGGCTTAGTAACAGAAGGCAATTCAGTAGGTGCAGAGGGTTGTACTGGATACACAGAAGATATTTCATTAGGACACTTCACTGAGCTTTTATCGATGAAAGGGTTAATATCAGGATGAAGGGGAAAAAAACGTGATGGTTCCCCATTTGCCTCAACCTCCTGTTCTTGTTCCAATTTACTTTCTTTCATTTCAAATTTACTTATGGGCTTAGAAAATATAGTAATTTCATCTTTCTCTCCTTCTTCAGACAGTAAAGGATCTAAGGCGGCAGCAATTTGCTGGGACAAAGCCCACACAGATAAAGGAATGGATTCCCCTCTTTGATATACTCTTCATAAAGCTTTCATTACACATTTTCACTGTTTCAAATTTAAAACATTATGCCCCTGAGGCTGAAACCAGTAACAATGTTTCTGAATTAAGGCAAAAAGCTCAAGTAAATCTGCTGTTTTTATTGTGATGCCAACCGTATGTAAAAGCATTTTTAAAACTTGTGAATATTCTTCCAAGCGTCCTGGCTGATTACCCATACCCTGATGCTAGCGGAAAGCAAAACTTAGTAATATGAAGCAGCAATCTACCCAGGTTAATTAATTTCGATGCTCCTTACCTTAAAAAAGGCTTTTCAGCTTTCCACGTTCCCGATCCAGAGGTGGAAGATTCCACGCTGCCGTGTCTTGATGAATCCTCTGCCTCGGGCCCCACGTTTGGGCGCCACCTGTGGGAGTCAGTGACCCGAGGGTATCGGGAATGAAAGACAAAGAAAGATTGGGTTCAGGGGATCTGAGAGCATTGATTTCTCAAGCTCATCAGACAGCTTTATTGAGTCGAGCGACTAGTATATATACCCCTAACATACGTGACATTCAGCACAAAATCAAGTTACCTATTACTCTTACCTCATTCTATATTAACTAGTGATTGATGAACACCAACAAACTTTATTGGAACTATTATTATAAAAATCAGTAACTATAATCATAAATCTTATTACTCAGGTCGTTCTGTTCTATATGTTATTATTCTGCCTGCAGGTGTGTTTTCCCTGCCAAGACTGTGATCCACACCGATAATCACAAGGGACAGTTTGACTCAGTGGTCAAGGAAGTAACTTGCTTCCATGGAAACAACATGCCTTTGTTTCCCACACAAATAGAAACCACGGTGATAACACTATTGCATACCTTGTAGAATGTAAAAATTAATGAAATATAAAAAATCAATAGCATATACAATAGCATCAAAAAAAAAACCAGTTATGGTAATTTTTAATAATATATGTACATGACCTGTATCCAGATAACTGTTAAATTTTGTTGAAATTAACCAAGAGGATCTAAATAATTTGGGATATATACTATGTTCATTGACAGGAAAATGCCCCATTGTTTTAATAATCCTAATGAACACCCTATCAAAAGCTTTTAAAAATGTTATTATTACTATTATATTGATTAGTAATAGCCCCCACTTCTTTTAAAAAATTTTATTTCCAAACACTCTGTACCCACCAAACTGCAATTCTGCTTTCCCCCGCATCCCCATCCCCTGGTAACCACTACTCTACTTTCCTTTTTTAAAAAAAGATTTATTTCTTTCCATTCCCCTCCCCCCACCATTGTCTGCTATCTGTGTCCATTCGCCATGTGTTCTTCTGCATCTGCTTGCATTATCAGGCAGCATTGGGAAACTGCTTCTCTTTTGTTGCGTCATCTTGCTGCATCAGCTCTCCATGTGTGTGACACCACTTCTGGGCAGCCTGTGCTTTTTTTCACACAGGATGGCTCTCCTGGGAGGGTGCACAGTTTGTGTGTGGGGCACCTCTATGCAGGGGCACCCCTGTGTGGCATGGCACTCCTTGTGCATGGCAGCACTGTGCATGGGCCAGCTTACCACACAGGTCAGGAGGCCCTGTGGATTGAACCCTGTACCCTCTATATGATAGATGGATGCTCTATCAGTTGAGTCACATCTACTTCCCAATTCTGTTGAATTTTTCCCACTTTATCTCTCTTTATTTTTTATAAAATGTTACATTAAAAAATATGAGGTCCCCGTATACCCTCACCCCCTTCATCCCACTCCTCCCACATCAACAATGTCTTTCATCATTGTGGGACATTCATTGCATTTGGTGAATACATTTTTGAGCACTGCTGCACCACATAGATAATGACTTATATTGTAGTTCACACTCTCCCCCAGTTCACCCACGGGGCCATGGCAGGACATACAATGTCCAGCATCTACTTTCTGACTATACAAATTTGCTATTTCTAGGTATTTCACACAAGTAAAATAATACAGTATTTATACAATGTTACCTTCCTTATTTCACTCAGCATAATATTTTCAAGGTTCGTTCATGTTGTAGCATATATAAGAACTTCATTATTTTTATGGCTGAATAATATTTCATTGTGTGCTTATGCCACATTTTGTTTGTTCATTCATCTCTTTTTTTTAAAGATTTATTTATTTATTTATTTCTCTCTCCTCCCCCCACCCCAGTTGTCTGTTTTCTGTGTCTATTTGCTGCGTGTTCTTCTTTGTCCACTTCTGTTGTTGTCAGCAGCACGGGAATCTGTGTTTCTTTTTATTGTGTCATCTTGTTGTGTCAGTTCTCTGTGTGTGCAGTGCCATTCCTGGGCAGGCTGAACTTTCCTTCATGCTGGGCAGCTCTCCTTACAGGGCGCACTCCTTGCACGTGGGGCTCTCCTACACGGGGGCACCCCTGTGTGGCACGGCACTCCTTGCATGCATCAACACTGCTCATGGGCCAGCTCCACATGGGTCAAGGAGGCCCAGGGTTTGAACCACAAACCTCCCATGTGGTAGATGGGCGCCCTATCCACTGCGCCAAGTCTGCTTCCCTGTTCATTCATCTTTTAATGGACACTTGGGTTATTTCCACTTTTTCACTATTGTGAATAATGCTGCTATGAACACTGGTGTATAAGTATCTATGTCTTTGTTTTCAATTTCTTTGGGTATATGCATAGGAGTAGAATTGCTCCATCATGTGGTAATTTTATATTTAACTTTTGAGGACCAGTCATGCTTCTTCCACAATGGTTGCACCATTATGCATTTCCACCAACAATGCACAAGGATTCCAATTTCTCTTCAACTCTCAACACTTGTTATTTTCCATTTCAAAGTGAGACATTTTAACATTTTTATGAAAACACAAATACAGTAGCTAAAACTATTTTGAAATGATAAAGAATAATAATGGAATATTTAAATACATAATATAAAGCTATAGTAAAGAAGAATGTGTGGTACTGAGGAAGTTTACACATATGGGTCAATGGAACTAGCTGAAGAGTTCATATTTTCTGAATCCTCTATGATGCAACAAAGGCAGCAAGATAATGCACTGGGGGAAATAATAGTTTTGCCAACAAATGGAGTGAATATCCATATGGAAAAAAATTCTCAGCCCTGAATTAACACAGTAAGTTAACACAAAGTATATCAATCACCTAAACACGAAAGCTAAAACTGTTTAATTTCTAGAAGAAAACACAGAAGAAAAGTTTCACAGTCTTGAGTCAGGCAAGGTTTTCTCAGATCACCAAAAACATCAACCATCAACAAAAAAATGATGACACAAACTTCAAGAAACTTACAATATTTTGCTTTCAAAAGACATTAAAATGAAAAAAAAAACACAGACTGGAAGAAATGATAGATGGGTGGATAACAGGTGATTAAGACAAATAACTTCTACCTAGAATATATTCCAAGAACTTGTAAACTCCATAATAAGAAGACAAATAACTGAGTTTAAAATGGGCAAAGGATTTGAACAGACATTTCCTAAAAGAAGGTATACAAATGTCCAATGAACACATGAAAAGATGCATCATAAACCATCTTGGAAATTCAAATTTAATCCAGAATTACCCAGTGGGTGCGGCAAGTTTCCCCCTCTCCACCCAGTGTCACCGAAACCCCCAGAGCCAAATAGATCATCTTTCACTTTCAACCCCCTCTGACAAATCTCCCAGGTCAAAAAGGCCCAATCATTTGTGTTGGGGGATCCCAGGAGAAGGGGAGTCTGCACATTCCATCCTTAGGAGATGAGGGTACAATTAAGGGTAAATAGTTCCTTCACAACAGGGCTTTTCTTGAGTTGTGACTTCCTTTTCCTCTCAGCCTTTCCCTCTAAGTTCCAGAGTCCAGGCAATGTCTGCAGGGATAGCCTTTCAAACATAAATGAACTTACTCTTCCTGCCTCCACATCCCCACCAAAATGCAAGGCCTTAAAAAAACAGCTGTGGCTGAAGGGGTGGGGTGAGTTTCTGGAGTCCATTGAATCCTGGAGACATACTAAGACTCTGGACCCCTATTAATGTCCTAGTATTAAGTTTCTATTATTGCCATAACAAATTACCACTAATTTAGTGGCTTAAGCAACTCAAATTTATGTTCTTACAGTTCTGTAGGTTAGAAGTCCAACTGGGCTAAAATCAAGATGCCAACAGGGCTGCGTTCCTTTCTGGAGCTTCTAGGGGAGAGTTCATTTCCTTGCCTCTTCTGGCTTCTAGAATCTGCCCAAATTCTTCGGCTCATGGCTCCCTTTCTTCATCTTCAAAGTCGGCAATGCTGTTTCATTCTGATCATTCTTCTGCCTTTCTGAGTACGAGTAGGAATGGTTCTCCACTCCTCAGGATTCATATGATTAGACTGGGCCACCTGGATAATCCAGGATAAATCTCCCCAATTCCAAGGTCCTTAAACTTAATCACATCTGCAAAGTCCCTTTTGCCATGTAAGAGAACGTATCCACAGATTCCAGGGATTAGGACATGGACCTCTTTGGGGACCATTATTCGGTCTACCATACGCCTCCATCCCATTTCACATTCCTACTTTTCATTACAGATGATCAAGATGACTGAAGGGGTATTTGAGTTCATTTATATGACTGCTAAGGAGGATACCTGAGTTTACATCTAAAGTGGGCATCACCGGTGAGAAATCCCTCACGTGGACTGAGTTGATCACTCTTCAGACACTTGCCCCCTACCCTTGGCAAGTGTACCTCAAAAGTGGGCCCTGCCCATCTGCCTGGCACAAAAGGTTCTCATCTCTGCACGTTCTTCCTCATGAGCAACCGAGGACACTGCATTCCCGGGACTGACCAACCATGCCTAATACTATACCTGCCCCACAGGGCGACTTGAGCCTCTGGAATGGATCGCTTGTGAAACACAAGTAGTTCTTTTCTGTGGATATCTGCACATACCATTGTGACCCCAAGCTATAACTTCTGTCCTCCTGAAGATTCCTGAATAACAAGAAATTAAAACTGAATACATGCAGCAGGAATTACTGGGAAGAGGTTTTCTACCTAGGAGAAGTTAACAAGGCAATATATACATTTTACAGGAGAGAAAGTAACTGTGCTGTGACCTGCTCCCTCAGTTGTTCCTGGAGTCAAGGAAACCTTGCTTCTTCTCTCTCCCTATTCCTTGCCCCTCTCTTGCTGTTCTCTGTTTCCTCTTGCTTTTCTATATACCCTCTCCTTCATCCATGCTCTCTCCCTCCTTGATTTCTATTACCGTTTTCCGCTCCAGCTTTCTGTTCTCTGTCCCATCATGCTGTCTCCTTGTTTCTTGTTACCTTATTCTGTTCCCTGCTCCCTCTCATTTCCCCCATCACTCTTCTTGTCATATATTAAAAACTGCCTTCACTAATGGGCTTGTGAGTGAAAATGAAACTTCATAATCAAAAGCCTCCTGCATCCCACTCCATCTCACCCAGCTGGGACGCATCCTATTGCCAAGCCCATAAAATTCCCAAACCCATCACATCCCCAAAGTTTCAAAATATCTAAATTCACCAATTTTCTCAAACCTTAAAAAAAGTCCAAAGTCCATCAACCTATTCAGGTACTCCCCAAGATCACCAATCCAAAAATGTCCAGAAGCACCAGTCCTCCTCAAACCCCAAAGTAGCTCTTAAATCCCATCCTTACCAAACTCAGCAGTGTCCACGCAATGCCAAACTATCTGTATCCAACAAAACCTTCAAATTTTAACCACCTAAAACCATACAACTTCCCGAAACCCACTAACTTCTTAAAAAACCCAGAATTTCTACAAACCCCCAATCTCTCTAAAAATACCATCCTTCTCAAATCCACAAAACTCCCCAAAGCCTTAACCTCCCAAACACACCCAAACATCAACCTCCACAAACTCAGAATTGTCCCATACCTATCAACTTCAGAAAAATCTCAAACTTCTTGAACACACCAACCTGCCCCAAAGTTCCAACTTCCCTGTGCTAACCAACTTCTCAGAACCAAAGTTCACAAACTCAGCAATATTCTCAACTTTCCTAAATGCCCAACTTCTATTATCTCTCCGAATTTCGAAGTTCATTTCCTTCTTCAAATACACCAACCTTCCTAAACATACCAAACTTCCCAAACACATTTCCCAACCTTAAACTTTCCAAATCCTCCAACTTTTCCCAGCCCTACTAACCCTACAAATCACCAAGCTCCCAAGCCCACTGACTCTTGAAAATTGTCCAGCTCACTAATTTCCCCAAACTGCCCATCCTCCCAAAACTAATATCTTCAAGTCCATTCACCCCCACTGCCCAACTTCCTCAAACCCAACAACCTACTAAAGACAGCAGCCTCCCTCTTATTCAATCAGATCCTTCAATCCCATAGGTAGCCAAATCTTCCAACCCTCCCAAGACCTAACTTTAGTTTTGCTCTTTTGGGTGTTCTTCATAAAAGATTCCTTATGTGGTTGCAGATGAACAGAGTGTGAAAACGTCATTAAAATTCATTTGATGTACACTTCATTTTGTGGTTTATGAATCAATAAACTTAAAACACTGTACTAAAGAAAATCCATCTGTAAACACATCCCTTTTATACCTTCACACAACTTATCTTTCTTACTTTTAGACTCTACTACATTCAAGCCCTGCACCCCTCACCCTGTTCCTTTTTACTCAGAACCACCCTGTCTCTCTCCTCACCCCTCTAAGAGTATAAAATTCTGGGCCTAAAGAAGGGCCTAAATCTAAAGATCTCCAGGATCAGACCATACCTGGCATATCATGAACTTTCCTTAAAGATTTGTGGAATGTATAAACTACCTGGGCTAGGAAGTTTGGAGGACTGAGTCCTAGGTCTGAACCTCTAACCACTGAGAGAACATAGCTGGGCCTAAGAGGATGGAGCAAGGATGTGGCTGCAGAGTGGGTCATTCTGGAGGTGTGACATTTCCTCCCAGACCTGCCTGCCAGCTGTGGAGTGGGTTATGGAGCAGGGCTCTGTTTCCTCTGTCTCCTCCAGGAGTGCAAACTTTCCCATAGGTTTTCCTCTCTCAGGAGTCTCTTCTGATTGTAAGGTTGATTGTTGAACTCTAGGAGTGGGACCTCCAGTGATTGATCAGCCTCCTCTATGTCAACACAGCATAATTATACCCACTCAGCATCTAGATGTTGTGCCATGAACATTATCTTATCCTGAGAATTTTTTTTTATTAGAGAAGTTATGGGTTTACAGAGTAATCAATCATAAAATACAGGATTTCCATATGCTTCCTTATTATTAACACCTTGCATTGGTATAGAACATTTGTCATAATTGAAAAAACACATTTTTATAATTTTACTATTACATACAGTGCATGGTTTAAATTAGGAGTCACTGTTTGTATTGTGTGGTTCCATAGATTTAAAAAAAATTATTCTAATACTATGTATTCAACCTAACATTTCCTCTTTTAACCACAATCAAATATATAGTTCAGTGCTGTTATTTATGCTCACAATGTTGTGCTACCATAACCCTTATCTATTTCTAAAACATTTCTACCAACCCAAACAGAAACTTTGCAGCAGTTACGAAGTAAATTTCCATTTCCTACCCCCACTCCACCCCGTGGTAACCTATATTCTAGATTCTGATGCTCTGAGTTTGTTTATTCTAATTATTTCATATCAGTGAGCTCATACAATACTTGTCCTTTTGTGTCTGGCTTATTTCATTCAACATGGTGTCATCAGGGTTCATCCGTGTCACATGAATTTAGAGCTGAGTAATATTCCATTGTGTGTATATATCACATTTTGTTTATTCACTCGTTGATGGACACTTGAGTTGCTTCCATTACTCTGAGAATTTTTAATGAAAGTATGTGCTTATTGGAAGTGTGAAGTCAGGAATCTGGAGGACTGGAAAGAGGATAGAAAATATTCCTTTATTCCTGATCCTGCAGCTAAACCTATTAAAATTTCTGAGTTTGTTTCAGAATCATTAGTTCTCCTGCATGGTTTTCCCTCATAAAGCAGAGATGGGTGCTTTGGGAAACATTTGAGGTCTGAAGGCAGGGGCTGTGCGTAGCTGAGTCTGAGTGTGTTGAATGGGTTTATTTATTATGAAACCTGAACATAAACCTGGTGCTCTATTTGATTAATTTATTTCTCACAGATGTATGGGTTAGCCATTGTAAAACAATCTCACATGTATACTAAGGTTGAACAAATATGTAAATAAATTATATGAAATGGGAGCCCATATTTCCCACTGTCAGGGAAAAAAAGCCACAAATAAATAAGTTTGGAGGGCTGGAAGAACCATTGTGGTGCTAAATTAGAGTTACATACATCAGTACAAATGCATGTTTATTTAAATATATATACAGATGGAGAGTTGCAGAAATGCTTATAAATATCTCCAGAATGGGCTAGTTAACATACATACTATTTCCTAGCTAGGGCTTCTGAGAGGGCCTAGAACTGGTGACAGTCCTATAGCAATGAGCACACCCAGTGGCTAGGCACTGGTTTTCAGATATCATTCTCCAATTAAAAGGAAAAAAAAAAAGAGATAGTGGATTTACAAATGGGCATAGAAGCCAGTCTGAAGTTGCTCCTAATAAGCAAAGGTGCAACAATTTAAGGAACTATATAGGTAACAATAATACTGGATTTTAATTCTAGAAATAAAATAAATATCCATCAGTCCGTAATAATATAAGTGAATAATTGATAAGAGATAAGGGACAGATGTTCTACAGAGCAATTCAAAGTAATTCTAATTACTTTCCCTACCCTTGATTGTGGGCTGAACTTATTGACTCACTTCCAAATCATAGACTATGGAAATGAAAAAAAGTTGCTTTTCAGTGGAAAACCTGGCAGATGCAACCTGAACCAAATAATCAAGGATAGCATCACCAGTGATAGCAGGTGCATGTCATGTACTCCTGATATGATGTGATAAGAAGGGCACCTGCTTTTTTCGGTATTTTCCCATAAAATCCATAGTCCCTGTCTAATAATGAGAATGGAGTGATCTAAATTGAGGGGCATTAAACAAAATACCTGACCAATGCTCTTCAAATTTTTCAAGTGGAGAAAACGAAGAAGGATGGAGAAACTGTCACAGATAAAAGGGGACTAAGATCAGTTGGTAACTGATGGAATGGAGTGGTTAGATTCTGGCAGGACATTAGTGAAAAACTGGTGAAATCTGAGAAGAGGCCATCTTTTAGTCAACTGTATTGTACTTATGTTAATTTCTTAGTTTTGATGACTGTACCATGGTTATGAAAGATATTATCATTATAGCAAACATGGTAAAGGGTATAAAGGAAATCTATGAACCATTTTGAAACCCTTTCTGTAAATCTAAAATTATTCCATAACCAAAAATTGTATAAAATAAAATAAAGATACAAGACACTAGTTTTGGAAGGACTCAAACAATTTTAAGTTACAAATTATGTCCAAAAGAAAACTTCAATCAATTCCTCCAAGCATTTATTGGAGAACCTCATTTTTACCATAAAGATATAAATCCTCTATAATTCTAATATATGTCTGTATCTTATCTTCCCATAGTGTTTATGGAACTTTATTTTATTTTATGTTTGGAAGCAGGTGTTTTATTATGAAGAATTCAAATTTATCAGTATTTTCCTTCATATTTTGTGTTTTTGTGTCTTCAAGTCCCTAAATATATTCTCCTCCTTGTCCTTGCAAATGCTAAAATGTTTTGCTTTTTATTCTCAAGCTTTTAATCTTTCTGAGAATGATTTTTGTATTTGCAGAGGAGTCTTGATGCTGTGGGGACAAAAATTATCCTTACTGCCTTCCACCAAGTGGATTTCAGTTCGGCAAATCATTTAGGGAAGTTTCAGGGCATGTCAAGTAGAGTCTGACTCCTGGGTCCACAGCTTTAGAAGGAGAAGGATCAGGGCCAGTTGCTGGATGAATGAGAGATTAAAGGTGATTGAAAATTGAGAGGAGCAAGGAGATTGATCATGTTGGTGAAGTTTGCCAGTTTGGAATTTACTTTTGTAAGTTTTTTTGTTCCTAAGTAAAATCTATCTATTTTTGTAAGTTTTTTTTTTAAGGTTTTAACATTTATTTACTTATCCCAACCGCACTCCCCTTTCCTCCCCCACCCCCCCAAAATTGTCTGCTTTCTGTGTCCATTCACTGTGTATTCTTCTGTGTCTGCCTGTATTCTCATCAGGAGGCACTGGATCTGTGTCTCTTTGTTGGCCGTCTTGCTGTGTCAGCTCTCTGTGTGTGTGGCACCACTCCTGGGCAGGCTACAGTTTCACTCCAGGTTGCTTTCCTTGCGCAGGGGCCACTCCTTGTGTGGGGGGCACCCTTATGCGGGGGCATCCCTGCATGGGATGGCACTCCTTGTGCAGAGCAGCACTGCGTGTGGGCCAGCTCACCACACGAGTCAGGAGGCCCTGGGTATTGAACCCTTGGATGTCCTATATGGTAGGTGGACGTTCTATCTGTTGAGCAACATCCACTTCCCTTTTGTAAGTTTTATTGATGCGTAAACTACTGACAGAAAGTGAACAAATCCTCATTGTACAATCCTTTGAACTTTCACAAAATGAAACCACCATAGTCACCATTTCCCAGATCATGGAACTGAACATTACAATCCTATGTTACAAGGGCAGGCTTTGGGATCCTCAGATTTAATGCTGAATGGGGCTGAGGAGCCCGTTCTGCCTCAGGTTGGAATTGCTGGATTCAGGGTCTTACTGGTTCGGCTGGAGGGGCTGTTGCTATTTGGGGTGGTAAGTGGGTCAAGGATCAGTATTCAGGGAGGCTTCTTTAAGCTTCATGTGGATTTGGGTCCATTCACAGTGACAGGCTCTGAGGGCACACACATGGATGGTGATGTGGAAGGGTTTCTTTTCCATATATGGTATTCGCTGGATTTTTGTTTCCACACACACTCTGTAATGTCAGGTTCAGGGCAGTCTTGTGAGCAAAGGATACAGGGTTGAACCTAGAGATGGAGTGAGGATGCCAGGCTTGTAGGCTCCATTGCTACCTCCTGTCAACACATCCATCCCAAGAAGAAAAGGGCAACAGGATCTGGGGACCAACAAAGAACAAAGGAAAAGTGTGTGAGTCAGGGGACAGGAAGGAAACATGGGAAGTGTCCAAGAAATTGGAAGAAAGCAAGAGAGTAGGGGTAAGTCAGAAGAAGAAAATAACAGGGAGAAGGAGCTAGGAACAGGGAAAAGGAGCAATCACCAGTGCCAAGGCTGCAGAAAAAAAATATTTAGAAGGCCACTAACTTGACAGCCACATTCTTCACTATATTCCGACTCAAAACCTAATTTCTGCTTTCTCTTGAGCTGGTTTCAGAAATACACCAGATGGCATCTTGTGAATATCAGCTAATCCCCGCTCACATAACCTGCAGAGATCAGAGGGCATGCCCTGAGAGGCAGCACAGCATGCTGCATGTCCCCTGGCAAAGGGCATGTGATGGCCTGTACGCATCAGCACCAGAGTGTCTGGAAATGCTGAGGTGGTACAGAATCACCCAGGATGGCCTGGTCCAGCATTTCTGAGGAACAATGTGTCTGACCTTAGGGAAGGGGCCCTTGATTCTTGGTGGTGCTGGGTTTGCTGAAGTAGAGTGGTCCTATAGGGGTGGGTAGTTGAGGATGAGGAGCTGTGTGTGGCCAGCTGTGCTCATTTGCAATAAATGTGATTGTTGAGAACTGCTCATCCGGTATCTCCACACTCAGACAAATGCTGGATGTGTAGATGTACTAGATGTCTGGGGTTTCCCTGGGAACCAGGAAAATCTGTATTGGGGAAGAAAAGGAGAGTCTAGGGTCTTAGTTTTCACCAGAAAGCTGTTAATGCCAGAGACCATCCAAGTCCCTCAGCAAGTGTGGGTTGGTAGGACATTTTCATTTTTGGGAGGGGGTTGGAAATGGAGAGGGAGAAGGTGTAGGATTTACATTAGTGATGTTGATTTTGAAAGCTCTTTTAATTGTTCTGTTGTTTGCCAGCCCCAATATATGGGAGGAAGAAGAAACAGATAAGGGGGCTTCTGGAGCTCATGAATCCAAGATACCCCTATCCCAAGCTTCCCAGAGATAGTGTTCCCATCCCAGTCCTCCCCATCCCTGGAAATGCATTAGCTGTATCTTCTGGATATCATGATGAAACCTCCCCCTTGTATAGGGTTCTCTGGTGCTTCTCTATACTCACCAGCATCTGACAAGCAGTAAATCATCTGAGGGTGCAATAATTTACATTCACTTGCATGGTCGGGAGCAAAGGAAAGACCAACAGGAATGAGGGGTCAGTGGTAGGCTATGGAGGACATTGGGCATAAATTGAGGCATGACCCTTCTCTAGATCAGCTACCTTAACCACCTCTGGACCGAAAGTGGTCTAGATGGGGAAAACTTTCTCTCTCTCTTAATGTCCAGAGACATTGTATGTGTGGGTAGGGGCTAGGTGGTCCAGCTCCCATGACCTTGTGGGTGAGATGTTCTAAGTCTGTGCCCCATAACATGCCTTACACCTTGGTCTGAATAGAGACCATACCAGAGCTTCTGTAGAACAATTAGTAGTGTGGAGGATAAATAGCCATCTGCATTTCCTCTTCAACCTTGGGGTGTATCCATCTGGGAGATACAATCCAATTACTGGGTGTTCTTGTCCCTTGTCATTGTGCTTCTCTCATCTGCATTTCATTTTCTTCCTTTGGTTATATCTATCAGGAAGTTAAGGTTTGATTTTTGATGCACTAGTCTCTTGGAATCCTTTTTGTCTCTGTAGTTATATCAGCTACCACTCTCAGACTCCTTTGCTGTATTGTGTTCATGGTAATTAGTATCTTTATACAATTTAGTTTTGTATTAGCATTTTGGAAAGAAAATCACTTCCAAAGTCAGATCCTCAAAACTAGATGTCTTCAGAGGCCCAACTTCTATTCTCTCCCCTCCCTCCACCCCATAGGCATCTGTATTAGTCAGCCAAATGGATGCTGATGCAAAGTTCCAGATATCTGTTGATTTTTATAAAGGGTGTTTATTTGGTCTAGAAGCTTATAGTCCCAAGGCCATACAGAGTAAGTTACTTTCCAAAGTCTACTGCCATGTGTTGGAGCAAGATGACCGCTGGTCTCTGTCGAGGGTTCAGCTTTCCTGGGCCCAGCTTCTCCCGATGTCATAAGGCTCATCTCTCTTCTGGGGGCTGTGTCTATGGAGCACTCTCTCTTTCTGCATATCCACTTCTGGGTGTGTGTCTTCCCACCAAGGGGGCAGGGACTCAATGACCTATTGATGCGGCCAAATCAAAGCCCTAATCTTAATTTAAGCAAATAAAAGTGAAACCTCTGAATTTAATACAGTCAAAGGGTATCTGCCCAGAGGAACAGACCAGTTTACAAACATGATCAATGTTTCTTTTTGGAATTCATCAACAATATCAAACTGCCACAGCATCCATTTATCATATTATGGATTATCCTTCCACTGTTCCTTCAGTTTTAAACATCTCCCATTTCTTAGGTGAAACTAACTCACTATATAGGGCTTTTGTAACCTGGCCTTTCAGTTTTACGGTATACCCTAAGATGAGACCATAGTCATATACATTCCTTATTCTTTATAGTTGAATAACACTACATAAGGTTGATGTGCCTTAAAATTCTTCCTCACCTTATCCCTAATTATTGGTCCTTTGATTCTCTCACTTTTCCTCTTACAAATAATGCTGCAATTAATAAGCTTGTGAATATATTTTTTTCTCATTTTGGAAATATATCTTTAAAGGTGATTCCTAGGGGAGTGGGTGTAGCTTAGTGGTTTGAATTCCTTCTTCCCATGTATGAGGTTTTGGGTTTAATCCCCAGTACCTCCTATAAAAAAGAAAAAAGCCATAGAACCCTTATGTTCTGAAGGGACTATACATTGAGCTCTGGAATTACAAAAGTGATTCTTAGAATAGGATTGGGTTAAGGGTCATTTGCAATTTTTTCTGTTTCTTTTTTAAACATATCTTATGACACAGAGTTTGTTTTGCTCTGGTTGTCATTGCATATTGTTTATTTCAAATGTGCTTCCTAATCAACCTATCATTTTCTATTTTTAAAAACTGCTATTTTTGGAGAAAGCATTTTAGTTTCATATTTGTGCTATAACAAATTACTCCAAATTCAGTGGCTTAAAAGAACACAAATTTGTTATCTTATATTGGAAGTCAGACTTCCAAAATGAGTTTTACTAAGTTAAAAATGAAGGTTTCAGTAGAGCTGCATTGCTTCTGGAGGCTCTAGAGGAGAATTTATTTTCATACCTTTTTAGTTTCTAGAGGCTGCCCTCATTCCATAGCTCAAGGCTTCCTTACACCTTCAAAACCACTAATGGCCAAGCAAGTCTTTCTCACACTGCATCACAATGGCACTGATTCTCCTGCTTTGCCCTTCCACATTTGAAAGACTTCTGGGTGATCCAGAATAATCTTATTTTAAATTCATCTGATTGGCAAATCTTAATTGCATTTGAAACCTTAATTCTCCTTTGCCGCATAACATAACACATTCACAGGTTCCAGGGATTAGGCCATGAATATCTTTCTGCAGAGCATTAGTCTACTGACCACAAATGGGGGTTATATCAAATGCTTACATTAACCTAGAAGGCACTGACATATTTGTCTTCTTCCTTTTCAAGAAAACAACATCAGTAGTCCTTCCATCAGCAGCCTTGCAGTACCTCCATACTGACCATGCAGGCTACCATAACTTACCCCAGAGAGCTCCTCACTGTCTTCAGAGACCAGATATCAGTCATTCATAGACTCTCATCACCACTACATAGACCCTGAATTACCAACACCAAGACTGTGCATCCTTGAGCCTACAGATTCCACATCACAGACACCCTGTATCAGGACCAAACTGTGTACCACTTATCCCACAAACTCTGTACCACAGACAAACTGGATCCCACTGCAGAGATCATCTTAACCCCCATCCAGTCATTGTATCTATAGACCCCATCACTGACTCCAGAGAAACCCTATTTGATACCTTAGCCATTCCATCACTCAGCTTCAAACTGCTCACTGATCCAAGATCTCCCTCCCTGAATCTGCAGATGCTCATCACTGACTCTACACATGCCTGTAAGTATCTCCAACTACCCCATCAGGAACCCAGAAAGCCCTATCATTGCTCCATAAACCTTATCACAACCTCACGGTTCCCCAGTTACTGACCACAGACAACCTCCAAGTTCTGAAACGGATAGATCACACCTCAAATCTCCATGCAGATGCCCTTTCCTGAGCACACAAATCTCCAGGACTTACACCTTAAATTTACATCACTCAGCTCCCTGGCTCCCTGCAAATCAGTTTCTCAAACAGTCCATGCCTCTCAGAACACCCCTTGTTGATCCCACATAACTCGCATCACTGATAGCACAGAGTCGATATGTGAATTCTGACACATCTGAGGAACTTCACCAGGAAAATATTAACTATAAAATGATAAAAGTATCAGTGTAAGTGTTTCTAAGACATTTCTAGAAGGCATATTGCGTTAACTGTGGCCCCACTGTTAAAGGTGAAGGGCTTAAGACTTTCGATTAGGTTATCTAGACTTTTAAATGGTAAGCAGATGCCTCAGAAAGTAAATCGAGGCAGAAGTATTGTCAAAATCAGCAAAATCAGTGTGGGTGAGGCTGGAGTATACTGGAAAGCTAGTGGGATTAGAATTTGGATTTTTTAAAAGTACTAATTCTAGGTTGCATGTGAATGCAATTTTTTGCACAGGATTACAACTGGACAATTGAATTGTAGGATGCATAAAATGCACATTATTTTTCATACTTAAAACGGCTCAGCCAGGAATTTCTGCTTCTGGCAAATATGGAGTAACAAGGACTGGCTATACCCTCCTATGTGAAACAACCAAAATAAAACAAAAATTCCATAAAACTTAGAAAATATATATATAAAAAAACTGACTTTCAAGATATTGGACTGGAGGTAAAAAAGAAGACTGACCTCTAAGAGATTGGAAACAAATGAAATGAAACTCACAATTACTCCTGCTCACTGCATGGGGAGACTATCAATGTCCTAGTGCAGAGAGAAGAAATCCAGGCTGAACCTGGAAGACTCTATGAGCTAAGAGACACTGGCGAGAATCCAGGAAGGCCAAAGGGGCTAGAGTTTGCAGCACAGAAATCTGTGCAGACAGAGACATTAGAAGAACTAGAAAAGGGTTTCCCAATTATTCAGCAGAGTACTGATCAATGAATGTGTGTGAAAAAGTATGACTTATAATTAGGAAAATTAATTGAAATCAACCCAGAATTGATAAACATGTTAGAATTAGCAGATAATTCAGTTGCATTTCATACATCCAAAATGTTAAATAGATACATAGATGATACAAAAGAAAAACCCACTCAGACTTCTAAAAATGAACACTCCAAAGTCTGAGATGAAACATTCATTGGATATAAATAGCTGATTAGTCATTGCATAAGAAAGGATTACTGGACTTACACACGTAGTCGTAGAAACCATACAACAAGAAGCACAGAGATGAAAATAATAAACAGAGGATCAGTGAGATTCAGACCACTTCAAGTGGTATTAAAACTATATAAATGGAGTTTCCTAGAGTGGGGTAGAAAAAACTTTTTAAAAAATTTTATCTATTTATTTATTTCCCACCCCCTTGTTGTTTGCACTTCCTGTGTGCTGTGTTTAGGAGGCACTGGTAACTGAACCTGGGACCTCCAGTGTGGGAGGGAGGCACTTAATTACTTGGGGCACCTTTGTTCCCTGCTTTGTTGTGTCTCTCATTATGTTCTTTCCTCTCATGTGCCTTGTTGCATCATCTTGCTGCCCCAGCTAGCTGCACCTGCTGGTCGTGCCAGCTTGCTGTCTTGATCATTTTTCCTAGGAGGCACTAGGAACCTCTGCTTGATTGTGTCTCTCATTATGTTTTACTTCTTGTGTCTCTTGTTGTGTCATCTTGTTGTGTCAGTTGGCTGTTCCTGCCTGTCATGCCAGCTGACTGTCTCCTTCAGGAGGCGCCAGGAACAGAACCACTGACCTGGCGTGTGGTAGGCGGGAGCCCAGTCATCTAAGCCACATCCGATTCCCAGAAAAAACTTTAAAAAGAAATGATGGCGGAACATTTTTCAAATTTGTTGAAAAGTATAAACCTATACATTCAAGAAGCTCAGTGAAACCTAAAACAAGAAGCATGGAGAAAACCCCACTAAGGCACATCATAATCTGATGCTCAAACCAGTGGTTAAAAAAAAAAAAGAAGAAAATTTTAAAAATGTAAAGAAAAGATTCATTATGCACAGAAGAAAAAAAGATAAAGATGACATCATATTTCTCATCAGAAACAATGCAAGTGAAAACAGGATGGAGCAATATCTTTAAAGTATTAAAAGAGGCCTTGCCGTCTCTCCTGGGAAGAGGCAGCTGGGCACCGCTGGAGGTTCTCCAGGACCAGGCTTTTTCAGGATTTTTTCAGGGCAGGAAGTGTCTGGACATCGATTTGGTGGGAAGGTAATGGAAAGGACTGGTCTATAAGATATAATTTGGGACTTTTCAGGAGGGGGAGGCAAGATGGCGGCTGAGTGAACTTCCCGGTTACTAGCTCCTGGAGGGAATCGGTTGGGAGGCGTCGGAGACTCTTTGGGACCGGCTGTTTTGGGATTTTTCCTGGTCCGGAGGTGTCTGAACATCGATTTGGAGGGAAGGTAACAGAGAGGATCCATCTGTGAAATATACACGGAGATCCCAGCTACGTGTGGAGGACTCCCTCCTTGGGTAGGCGGAGCCGAGGCAGCTAGCACCGCGCGGAGCCCCGGCGGGCGGCGGCCAGGGTGGCCTAGCTGGGCCGCGGTGGGCAGCGGGTGGGGGATACGAGCCACGCCGCGGCGGGCAGCGGGAGGGAGGGCCGAGCCGAGCAGCGTTGCGCCGCGGCGGGCGGCGGGCGGGGGAACCGAGCCCAGCCGAGCCCGGTTGAACCCAGCCGAGCCGCGGCGGGCGGCGGGTGGGAGAGCCGAGCCGCGCTGTGCCGTGGTGGGCGGCGGGTGGGAGAGCTGAGCCGCGCTGAGCTGCCCGGGCAGTGGGCGAGGGAGCCAAGCCCAGCCGAGCCTAGCCGCGCCGCGGCGGGCGGTGGGCGGGAGAGCCGAGCCGCGCTGCGCTGTGGCGGCGGGCAGTGGGCGGGGAAGCCGAGTCCGGCCGAGCCCGGCTGAGCCGCAGCGGGCGGGGGGCCGAGCCCGGCTGAGCTCGGCCGAGCCCAGCCGCACCGCGCCGGGCGGCGAGCGGGAGAGCTGAGCCGCGCTGCGCTGCGTCGGGCGGCGGGCGGGAAAACCGAGCCCAGCCAAGCCCAGCCGAGCCGCGGCGGGAGGCAGGCGGGGGACCCGAGCCCAGCCGAGCCCAGCCGAGCCGCGGCGGGCGGCAGGCGGGGGACCGGAGCCCAGCTGAGCCCAGCCGAGCCTGGCGGCGGGGTTTCTGTTCTTCGTTTTTTTTTTAAATTTTATTTTTTATTTTTTTATTTTTTTTTGTTGTTGTTGTTCTTGTTGTTCTTTTTTTTTTTTTCAATCCTCTCTTTCTTGTCCCCAATATTCTTCTTATACTATTTTACCTTAACAATACAATAGGTCCTACAGGAAATACCTCACATTTGCTGGGTTTCCTCACCCTCCACTGCCTCATTTCTCTGTGAATAGATTTAGCCTATCTACACTATCCCCTTTCCCCTACAACTTGATATCCTCCACCATCTGCTATCTCTCCTATATTCCATCTCCCTTTCTTTGATCCAAAAAGTGTCTAACTCTTAATTTCTAATACCTTTGTTTAGTTTTCCATCTGGTATTCGTCCCTGAAACTATTACCTTTCTTTTCTCTTTCCCTCTCTCACGAAAACAATAGCCTCTTAGTACGTACCACATTCCTCCCATATTCAGTCGTCTACCTCATTATAGGTACTTTCCTACTACTATAACTCTACACAATTTACATGATCTAACCTCCATCCTCCCAGAACTCATATTGTTGCTTTGTTAACATATATCACCAATACTACTTCACACTTTTTCCTCCCTTACACAACTGCCTTTCCCCAGCACTAATACTTTCCTTTAAAGTGAGCTTAACTAGCAATAAGAAATTGGAATAAGAAGAACAAAGTGACAAAGAGAAGATATAACACTTACGCAAAAACAACAGCTAATTAATCTCCAAGACTAGACAAAGAAGCTAAGGAACTGATTAAACCCGTCAAGAAAAAATGTTGACAAGACAGCAACAAAAATCTACAAACCAAACCAGTAATCAGGAAAACATGGCTGAATCCAATCAACAAACTGAAAATCAGGAAGGGGGGCAGGACTTCGCACAAGCAATGAAAGATCTCAGAACATTTATCACCGACAAATTTGATGAAGTAATGAAAGAGGTTAACAGCATGAAGACAACACTTGGAGGGGAAATTGCAGACATGCGCAAAAAAATAACAGATATGATGGAAATGAACACCACAATTCAAGAAATCAAAAATACACTTGCAGCAAATATCAGCAGACTAGAAGAGGCAGAGCAGAGAATTAGTGATGTGGAAGACAGTGCATTGGAAATCAAACAGATAGTAGAAGTGGTCAATAAAAAGGTAGAAAAAATCCAGATAGGACTTAGGGACCTGAATGATAATGCAAACATACGTATTATAGGCATTCCAGAAGGAGAAGAGAAGGGAAAGGGGTCAGAAGGAGTGTTGCAGGAAATAATGAATGAAAACTTCCCAAATCTACTGAAAGAGACAGATGTACATATCCAAGAAGCACAGCACACTCCACTGGTCATAAACCCCAACAGGCCCACCCCAAGACATATACTTGTCAAATTATCCAATGCTCAAGACAAAGAAAAAATTCTAAAAGCAGCAAGAGAAAAGAAAACCATCACATACAAGGGAAACTCCATAAGATTAAGTGCTGATTTCTCATCTGAAACGATGGAGGCAAGAAGGCAGTGGTATGATATAGTCAAGGTACTAAAGGAAAAAAATTTCCAACCAAGAATACTCTATCCAGCTAAACTAGCATTCAAAAATGATGGAGAGTTCAAAATATTCACAGATAAACAGAAACTGAAAGAGTATATCAACAAGAAACCTCCCCTTCAAGAAATTCTTAAGGGAATTCTGCAGGAAGAAAGGAAAAAACAGGACAGTCAGAGATGGAGGAGAGTGTAAAAGCAACAAGAAAGACAAAAATAGAAGGGGAAAATAAAATAATACAAACAAAATATAACAAACACAAATCCAACCAAAATATGGCTACCATAAATAACTCTCTAAACGTAATAATACTGAATGTCAACGGATTAAACTCACCTATCAAAAGATTCAGACTGGGACACTGGATAAGGAAATACGACCCATCTATATGCTGCCTACAAGAGACACATCTTAGACCCAGAGACTCATGGAGGTTGATTAAACTCACCTATCAAAAGATTCAGACTGGGACACTGGATAAGGAAATACGACCCATCTATATGCTGCCTACAAGAGACACATCTTAGACCCAGAGACTCATGGAGGTTGAAAGTGAATGGCTGGAAAACAATCATACAAGCAAACAACAACCAAAAAAAGGCAGGAGTAGCTATATTAATATCAGACAAAATAGACTTTAAATGCAAAACAATTGTGAGAGACAAAGAAGGATACTATATTTTAGTGAAAGGGAAAATCTCTCAAGAAGATCGAACAATCATAAATATTTATGCTCCTAACAAGGGCGCCTCTAAATATGTGAGGCAAATGCTGGAAAAACTAAGTGAAAGAATAGATGCATCTACAATTATAGCGGGGGATTTTAATACACCACTATCAACTCTGGACAGAACATCTCAAAAGAGAATCACTAAAGAAACAAAACATTTGAACAGTATATTAGAAGAGCTGGATCTAATAGACATATATAGATCATTACACCCAAACACAGCAGGATATACATTTTTCTCAAACGCACATGGAACATTCTCCAAGATTGACCATATGCTAGGCCACAAAGAAAGGCTTAATGAATTCAGAAAGATCGAAATCATACAAAACAATATCTCTGACCACAGTGGAGTCAAGCTGGAAATTTGCAAGGGACAGAGACCCAGACTTCACACGACAATTTGGAAATTAAACAGCACACTCTTAGAAAAACAGTGGGTCAAAGAGGAAATCTCAAAAGAAATCAATGACTACCTTGAAACAAATGATAATGATAACACAACATACCAAAATTTATGGGATGCAGCAAAAGCGGTACTGAGAGGGAAATTTATAGCCATAAATTCATATATCAAAAAAGAAGAAAGAGCAGAAATTGAAGAATTAACTGCACATTTGAAGGAATTAGAAAAACAACAACAAAGTAACCCAACAGGAAGAAGAAGGAAGGAAATAACAAAGATAAGAGCAGAACTAGATGAAATAGAAAATAAGAAAGCACTTGAAAAAATAAACAAGACCAAGAGCTGGTTTTTTGAGAAGATCAACAAAATTGACAAACCTTTAGCGAGACTAACAAAGAAAAAAAGAGAAAAGATGCAAATACACAAAATAAGAAATGAGAAAGGTGATATCACCACTGACCCCACAGAAATAAAGACTATCATAAGAGGATACTTTGAAAAACTATATTCCAACAAAAATGACAATTTAGAGGAAATGGACAAATTCCTAGAAACTCATAAGCAGCCCATACTGACGAAAGAAGAAATTGATGATCTTAACAAACCAATCACAAGCAAAGAGATAGAATCAGTCATTAAAAATCTCCCAACTAAGAAGAGCCCAGGGCCAGACGGCTTCACAGGTGAATTCTACAAAACATTCCGGAAAGAACTAACACCAATCCTGTTGAAACTATTCCAAAAAATCGAAACAGAAGGAACACTGCCTAATTCCTTCTATGATGCCAACATTACCCTAGTACCAAAGCCAAACAAAGACACCACAAGAAAGGAAAATTACAGACCAATTTCTCTAATGAACCTAGACGCAAAAATACTTAACAAAATACTTGCTAATCGTATTCAACAACACATTAAACGAATTATACACCATGACCAAGTTGGATTTATTCCAGGTATGCAAGGATGGTTCAACATAAGAAAATCAATCAATGTAATACACCATATAAACAGATTGAGAGAAAAAACCACATGATTATATCTATAGATGCAGAAAAGGCATTTGACAAAATACAGCACCCCTTCCTGATAAAAACACTCCAAAAGATCGGAATACAAGGAAACTTTTTGAACATGATAAAGAGTATATATGAAAAACCGAAAGCCAACATTGTTTACAATGGCGAAATCCTGAAATCCTTCCCTCTAAAATCAGGAAAAGACAAGGATGCCCATTGTCTCCGCTCCTATTTAACATTGTCTTGGAAGTACTGGCTCGAGCACTGAGACAAGAACCAGATATAAAAGGCATTCAAATTGGAAGGGAAGAAGTCAAAATTTCATTATTTGCAGATGACATGATCCTATATATAGAAAACCCTGAGAGATCTACAACAAAGCTCCTAGAACTCATAAATGAGTTTAGCAAAGTCGCAGGTTATAAGATCAATGCGCAAAAATCAGTAGCATTTCTATACACCAATAATGAGCAAGATCAGGAGGAAATCAAGAAACAAATACCATTCACAATAGTAAATAAAAAAATCAAATACGTAGGAATAAATTTAACTAAAGAGGTAAAAAACTTATACATCGAGAACTATACAAGATTGTTCAAGGAAATCAAAGAAGACCTAAATAAATGGAAGAATATTCCCTGTTCATGGATAGGAAGACTGAATATTATTAAGATGTCTATCCTACCAAAACTGATCTACACATTCAATGCAATCCCAATAAAAATCAACACAGCCTTCTTTAAGGAACTAGAAAAACTAACTATGAAATTTATTTGGAATAGAAAGAGGCCCCGAATAGCCAAAGACATATTGAAAAAGAAAAACGAAATAGGAGGAATCACACTTCCTGACTTCAAAACATACTACAAAGCTACAGTAGTGAAAACAGCATGGTACTGGCATAAGGAGAGACACACAGACCAATGGAATCGAATTGAAAGTTCAGATATAGAACCTCATGTATATAGCCATATAATATTCGATAAAGCCACCAAACCCTCTCAACTGGGAGAGAATGGCCTATTCAACAAATGGTGCCTGGAGAACTGGATAGCCATATGTAGAAGAATGAAAGAGGATTACCATCTCACACCTTATACAAAGATCAACTCAAGATGGATCAAAGACCTAAATATAAGAGCCAAGACCATAAAGACCTTAGAAAGCAGTGTAGGGAAACATCTACAGGACCTTGTAAGAGGAAATGGCTCCCTGAATATCACACCAAAAGCACGAGCAGCAAAATAACAAATAGATAAATGGGACTACCTCAAAATTAAAGCCTTCTGCACCTCAAAGGAGTTTGTCAAGAAAGTAAAAAGGGAACCCCCACAATGGGAGAAAATATTTGGCAACCATATATCTGATAAGAGACTTATAACTTGCATATATAAAGAACTCATATATATCGAAAACAAAAAGATAAACAACCCATTTAAAAAATGGGAAAAAGACTTAAACAGACACTTCTCCAAAGAAGAAATACAAATGGCTAAAAAGCACATGAAAAAATGCTCCAAATCCCTAGCTATCAGGGAAATGCAAATCAAAACTACAATGAGATACCATCTTCCTCCCATAAGTTTGGCAGCCATGAAAAAAACAGTAGAATACAAATGCTGGAGAGGATGTGAAGAAAGGGGAACACTCATCCATTGCTGGTGGGAATGCAGAAGGATCCAACCATTCTGGAGGACAGTTTGGCAGTTTCTCAAAAAATTATCCATAGATTTGCCATATGACCCAGCAATACTACTGCTGGGTATATACCCATCAGATCTGAAAACAAGGACACAAACCGATATATGTACACCAATGTTCATAGCAGCATTGTTCACCATCGCCAAAAGTTGGAATCAATCCAAAAGTCCATCAACAGATGAGTGGATCAATAAAATGTGGTATATACACACAATGGAATACTACTCAGCTGTAAGAACCAATACACTACAATCGCACGTGATAACATGGATGAACCTTGAGAATCTTATGTTGAGTGAAGCAACCCAGGCATTGAAGGACAAATACTATATGACCTCAATGATATGAAATAAGTTAACTGCCTCAGAGAGCTAGAGCCTGGAAAAGTGGCTTACTGGAAATCGGGGGGTGGAGGAAGGATGTGAGTTAATGTCTGTAGGGGTGGAATCTGTGATGAGCTGGTGGTAAGTATGAGCACAAAGAAGGGACAAAATGGGGGCAAGGGGTTACCTTCGGGTGGGGTTTTCTGGGTTTGAGGGGGCCTGGGGATGGGAAGAGGGGTAATATGGTCCAAGAAATAGGTGGGAGGGAGGGGCAACATACAAACATGGGAGAGTGCCAGAAGTTCGTTGAGAACTAAATGTTGAGTAAAACGTATCAAAATATAAGTAGGAAGGTCACCTGGTTAGGACGCTCAGGGGGTGTGGTCTGATGTGTGACGGACTCCGGAGGGAATAGCTGAAGGCTCATTTTGCCAAGGTGGGTTCTACCATTGGGTGGGGTGGACCCATATCCTGGGGAAGACTAATGCCGTCGAATAGAGAGAACTGTATCTCTCGTGAGAAAGGACGGCTCCCAGGGCATTAGATTGGCAGGCGTTGTGGGCCCTAAGGGGAGGGGAAAATGGACGTGCAATGGATGGAACAAAGGTAAATAAGGGGGCAAAAGAGGAGTTATGTGAGAGTACACGAGGATGAATATAAAACAGCTAATATTACACCAAAAACATATAGGGGACGACAGACTAATAATGAAAACCATAAGACAAAACATAGGATAACTAAAAAATTTAGAAAACTGTACAACCTAAAGTATGGACCACATAGTAAGCACAAATGTTACCTTGTTTGAAAACTATAGTTTCGGAATCTGTACATCAGTTTCAGGAAATATGATATGAATAAGTTAAAAGATTATTGCTGTGGAAGGTAAAAGGTTTTATGGTGGATCTGGGGAAATACTGTATATTGTATATATGAATTTTGGTGATCTAAGACTCTTCTGAAGCTGACATTATGTTGGGATTCACTTTATGGGAAGTTTTGGATCACAGAGTGGTTCAACAATGGCAGCGGAGGAATACTGATATGGGATGTTATTGACAGGATATATATGGTTGACAGGGAGTTATACAGGGCATATGCCCAGGGTATATGGTAATGTCTATATATACTCATAGTGGAAACAATTAAAAACAACAGCTGCGGGGATACTGGGCTCCTGGCCGGGGGGTCACTGTTGTGGGCCCTGGGAGAGCAGCGGCAATCCTCCAGGTGCAACGGCAAGAACCAGGAAGGAAGGAGGGCCCAACAGTGGGCTCTTGATACTAATGGCTACACTTTTGAGCCTATGCACCTGCAATAAGAACAAGGACTAGAGTAGCATTGTGCCTGGGGGTTTCCTCCTGACAGCCTTCATGTTACTCAAATGTGGCCACTCTCACAGCCAAACTCAGCGTGTAGATGCGATGCATTCCCCCCAGCGTGGGACACGACACCCGGGGATGAGCCTCCCTGGCACCGAGGGATCACTACCACATACCAGCTGAAGAAGCAACTAGAAAATGACCTTGAATTAAAGATTCAATGCGGTACAGCAGAATATACCTGTCTACATATAATAACATGACTTCGCGAAGCGGTTTGACCTAATGTAAGGGGGAAATGGAAAGGAGAAATGAGATTATAAGGCTGTGAGTCTCTAAAAAAGAGTCTGGAGGTTGTCAGAAGGAATACCCCTATGTACAACTGAACAGAGTCTAAGAGACAGATAAGGTAGATACAACCCCAGGTATTGGTTCTTTTGAGGGATAAAGAGACCCACGGATTCTATGGTCATGGCAGAAGGGGTTCACTGCCATGACAGATGGCCCTTCTTTGGAGCTGGTGTTTCTGCGTGATGGAAATGGACTCAGAGGGGATCTCTTTTCACAAGACTTGCATGCTACTTTATTGGAATTGTAGTTGGTGCTGGGTTTAAGATATATGTAGGGGATTTGAATCTCTGGACTGATAATATGACACCCAGGCCCAGAGCCTCAACAGACTTCAGCTCCTACACTTTGATTTATTGGACTTACTCCACTCAGCTAACATGGAGTTGAAGAAGGTCAACCACCACAACATGGAGCCTAGAGTGTCTACAACTAGAAGCGGGAAGAGTGCATCCAGTACCCATGTGGAATCTAAGCCCTCACTTGACATAGGTGTGCAATGGACACAACCAATCCAATGTCCACAGAGAAAATGTGGAATGGGTGTGGGAACGGTAGCCATGGTGGCTGCTGGGTGTGGGGAATGGGAGGAAGAGATGAGATGTGGAGGCGTTTTCGGGACGTGGAGTTTTCTGGATAGTGCTTCATGGACAATTATGGGACACTGTAGATCCCCCCAGGGCCCACTGGATGGAACGTGAGAGAGTCTGGGCTATGATGTGGACCATTGACTATGGGGTGCAGTGATGCTCAGAGATGAACTTACCAGGTGCAATGGATGTATCACAATGATGGGAGAGAGTGTTGCTGTGGGGGGAGTGGGGGGCGGGGGCGGTGGGGTTGAATGGGACCTCATATATATTTTTTAATGTAATTAAAAAAATAATAATAAATAAATATTAAAAAAAAAAAAAGACCTGGATAAGAAAGAGGAAAAAGCAGGAAGTCCTCAAAGTGGAAGAGAGAAAGAAGAAAACCCTATGAGAGCCACTGAAAGCAAAACACAGCCAAGTATCTTCTGAAAGACATCCACCAGAAAAAAATAGGCAAGGCTTTGGCAAGAGGGCAAGAACTACGATCCGGCTCGAGGAAATATGTGGAGGGAAGCTGGCCTACAAACTATTACATTATAAATTCAGCAACCGAACAAACGTCATGCTACAGATAGGTGGAGGACTATGAAGAAACTAACAGTGATTTGCTCAGGCAGTGAAGACCGAATGTATTTGTAAAAGCTTGATAAAAGGAGGACAGTTAAACATTTTGATCACTGCATTTGTTTTAAACTTGCTGGTCATTGATGTATCTTAATATTTTTGTTTAAAGCATTATAGGCATTTTCTGTAAAACAAAATCTTTAATTCACTGGAGGATTTGAGCTGTAAGAGTAACATTATATGTCATCATTGTAAAAAAAAATAAAGTATTAAAAGAAAACACATATACAACCTATAATTCTATATCCAGCGAAATTATATTTTTATAAGTAACAGTGAGATAAAGGACTTGTATGAGGAACAGCATACCTAATAGTAAAAGACTGAATGTTTCCTCTTAAGATTGGGAAAAAGATAAGAATGTGCTCTTGCCTCTTCTATTAAAAATTGTGGTCAAGTTCTAATCAATTTTATCAGGCATCAAAAAGTCATCCAGATTGAAACAGAGGTATTAAACTTTGCTCAAAGATGACATGATCCTGTACGTAGAAAATAAAATCACTAGATGTAGAAAAAAACACAATGTAATTGAATTGAGGATCTATATACAAATATCAATTGCCTTTCTATACACTTGCAATAAAGAATACAATAATGAAATTTAAAAAATACCCTGTTACAATAGTGATAAAACCAGTGCAATACTTGTACACTGAAAACTACAGGTAATTGCTGCAAGAAATTCAATACTATCTAATAAATGGAGAGACTTTTCATGTTGCTGGTTTGGAAAGCTTAATGTCTTGGTTCTATTTAGATGTTACGTACAGAATCAGGAAGTTCATAGATAAAGAAGATAGATTAGTAGTCCTGGGACCAGGGGGAGGGAGCTTGGGGATTCATTGTTAATGGTTACTGATTTTTTGAGGGGTATTGAAAATATTCTGAAGTTAGATAATGGTGAT
The DNA here is from genome assembly GCF_030445035.2 of Dasypus novemcinctus. Classification (NCBI taxonomy): domain Eukaryota; kingdom Metazoa; phylum Chordata; class Mammalia; order Cingulata; family Dasypodidae; genus Dasypus; species Dasypus novemcinctus. Next base: position 11,891,686 of record NC_080690.1, read on the forward strand.
GGTTGCATTATTTTGTAAATCTACTAAATGTCAATGAATTGTACACTTTACAGGTGTGAAATTTATGTTAATTATATTTTAAGTTAAAAAAAGAGTCTGGGAAGGCTTAGGCTAGTACTGTGACATGTGCTGGATTTATTTCTGTTTAAATTTAAAAATCTAAACAATTGAATAGATGCCAGAGCATTATTGGTGTAATTCATGCCTTTCTAGGTTTATTAAGGAATATTTGGGTCTTAGACACAAGCAACGAGCTCACTGCTAATTTGAATTTTACTTTTGGGCTTTAGAGTAAGTGAATCAGTGGTTCATACACCCTTTACAAGGCAATTAAATAGAAGGAACTTCCCTTAACTAAAGATGACATGAGCGACATTATACTAAGCCACCTAGATTATTACTGTGGTTCTAGAGAACAGTAAGTTAATGTCTAAGTGTTATAATTTCTCCTTGATTGAGTTTTATTAATGAAGTATAGATGTGTTTGTTCAAAGATTAAAATCTGAGGGACTCTAGAACCGTAGAATATAAGACTAGCAAGGACGAGCCAAAACAACTCATTGTATGGATGAGAAAACAGGTTGGGAGACAGTGAGGTCTTATGCAGGGCCCAGGGTGAGATGAGAAAGAAAAGAGGCATCGAAGACCCACTGTGGTCCCAGGGGCCTTTGCTCACATGGAGATGGCTGGTCTCAAAGAAGGCCCCTAGATGGCAGAAGATTCCCTTGTCCCTAAAATAGAGGCTCCTGCTCCAAAAACTTAGAGTTCTGGACATATTTCTGAGCTCATCTGCCTGGTGAATACAGAAAATTAGGGGTCGTTGTGACATCAGCAAGTTCCCCTCAAGACCTTCTCTTCTCGGGCCTTGCTCCACCTCCCCGTACTGCTTATCACACAGCCCAGCATGCCCCTGCGTCACTCATCCACATCTGTCCCTCTAAAGCATTCTGTGGTTAGCCTCCCCCTTCTCCTCATTCATACCCGTTAGGAGGAAATAATCTACATAGAAAATTCGTTTGTAAAAGGCCTAAATAACCAAAAGATAGTTTTTCATGTTTCCTACTAGAGTTTTTGCCATGGCAGTAGACAATCTTTAAAAAGCCTACATGAAGATTCTCTAATGACCTGAGTGTATATGCAATATTTTTGGACAAGGGATCACTCATCTTCCTAGTCAGCCAGGTGCTCCCGCCACCACCACCACCACCACCACCACCACCATTACTACTAAGAGCTAATATTTATTCAGCAGTTCTTATGCTCTAGGCCCTGTGCTAAACACTTTAAATGGGTGCATTTATTCAATCTTCACAATAATTCCATGAAGTGATACACACTTAACATTTACTGAGAAGTTCACTGAGGCCCAGAGAGTTTAAGCAACTCGCTCAAGATTATATAATTAGGAAAATACACAAGTTGATTTTTTTTTTACCTATTTATATTACAATATGACAGTCGATGTTAGCATCATTGGAGCTTTATGAATTCAAATGAAGAGTGACACATATCGAACTCTTCTCATGTGAAGACCTTGTGGGATCTAAGCCCCTTCTGGATATAGAGGTGGAGTGGACATCACCAACCCAGGGGTCCCAACCCGGGGTCCACAGGATGGAGGAATAAAATATGGATTAGAGTGAATTTACTGGTATTCTACTATAGAACTATTGTGACTAGTAATGGAAGAAACTGTAGCATTGATCTGGAGAAAGTACCATGGTAGTTGCTGAGGGCAGAGAGTAGGAAGAAGAGGTGTGATGTGGGGGCATTTTTGGGACTTGGAGTTGTCCTAAGTGATATTGTAGGGTCAGATGCTGGACATTATATATCCTGCCAGAACCCACTGAATGGACTGAGGGAGAATGGACTGGGGGAGAATGTAAACTACAATGTAAACTATAAACCATGCTGTGCAGCAGTGCTCCAAAATGTATTCACCAAATGCAATGAATGTGCCACACTGATGAAAGAGGTTGTTGATGTGGGAAGAGTGTGTGGAGGTGTGGGGTATGTATTTTTAAATTTTTAATGTGTATTTTTTGTGACCTATGTACCTTATAAAAAAGGCAATAAAAATAATAAATTTAAAAAAAAAGAAAAAAAATCTTCTTGTCACTGGAGCACTAGATAGAGGGGATCAGGAAACATTTTCATGTTAATAATAAACAAATTATTAAGGGAATATTGTGACAATATTCATGCTGATGTTAGCGGAATATTTTAAACTCGGACTGTCCTGCAGTTGCCTGGTCTCTTGGTCCCCTACAGTGCAATGGAGTGGTTAAATCTCACATCCCAGCAGTTTCAAGGGACCAACACAAGTCTATCTCCCACTTCCCCCACTGGTAATTCAACATTTAAAATCTCCTCTGATGTGCTTCTTTGGTGGTACAATGGTATTAAAGAGCTGAATGCAACAGCTCAGCATCCTCGGGTCAGAGGGAGTTTTGTCACAATGTGGTGTGTCAGACAGAGTCCTGTTCCTAGAAAGCAGCCTTCCCACTCACTGCCACGTTTCCTGAAACTCCCTAGTGGTTCGGGTGCTTGGCAGCAAGTCTGAGAAACCAACCCCAGGCAACTCATTGAAAAAGGAGCTATGAGATAAATCAAACAGTAGGTTCGGTCCGCAAGGATGTAAAACAGCCGTACTTCAGGAAGAACTGGAATCAGAAACCAGGAAATTCCTAAGGAGTCTTTCCCTCTCCCTCTACCTCTGTACATCCTCTTTGTTTTTTTTTTCTCAGCCCCTGGATTTTCTTGTTCTGCATGGAGGTCCTGCCCCCCCCTCGCCCCCACACATACAGCTCTCAAAGTCCCGTGCGATGTGCTCAGCCACACAGGAACGTCTGATTTCTTGGTCCCATTCCAAGTTCCTCAGCTACATCTGATGAGCTCATTTCTGGGGATGCCTCTTTGCAACCAGGCAGGCCAGGCTCACATGGTACAAACGTGGCTTCTGGGAGCCAGTCCCTACCATGTGTGGGAGTCGCTTTAGGAAACGGCACCACACGGAGGTAGAGAGCGACATGCAGGAACAGCCAGAGAAGGACAAAAGGCTCATCTCTCTTTCCGGGGCCGCAGGATCAAAGTTCTCTCCTCTGCTGAGCCTGTGGAGCTCTCTCTCTTCCTGTGTGTCTTCTTTTTTTTTTTTTTTTTTGCAAACTTCTGGGATTCTTTTATTTTATTTTATTTTTTTAAATTATTTATTTATTTATTTTAATTACATTATGAAAAATATGAGGTCCCATTCAACCCCACCGCCCCCGCCCCCCACTCCCCCCACAGCAACACTCTCTCCCATCATCATGACACATCCATTGACCCTGGTAAGTTCATCTCTGAGCATCACTGCACCCCATAGTCAATGGTCCACATCATAGCCCAGACTCTCTCACGTTCCATCAAGTGGGCCCTGGGGGGATCTATAATGTCCCGTAATTGTCCATGAAGCACTATCCAGAAAACTCCACGTCCCGAAAACGCCTCCACATCTCATCTCTTCCTCCCATTCCCCACACCCAGCAGCCACCATGGCTACCGTTCCCACACTCATTCCACATTTTCTCTGTGGACATTGGATTGGTTGTGTCCATTGCACATCTATGTCAAGTGAGGGCTTAGATTCCACATGGGTACTGGATGCACTCCTCCCGCTTCCAGTTGTAGACACTCTAGGCTCCATGTTGTGGTGGTTGACCTTCTTCAACTCCATGTTAGCTGAGTGGAGTAAGTCCAATAAATCAAAGTGTAGGAGCTGAAGTCTGTTGAGGCTCTGGGCCTGGGTGTCATATTATCAGTCCAGAGATTCAAATCCCCTACATATATCTTAAACCCAGCACCAACTACAATTCCAATAAAGTAGCATGCAAGTCTTGTGAAAAGAGATCCCCTCTGAGTCCAATTCAATCACGCAGAAACACCAGCTCCAAAGAAGGGCTATCTGTCATTGCAGTGAACCCCTTCTGCCATGACCATAGAACCCGTGGGTCTCTTTATCCCTCAAAAGAACCAATACCTGGGGTTGTATCTACCTTATCTGTCTCTTAGACTCTGTTCAGTTGTACATAGGGGTATTCCTTCTGACAACCTCCAGACTCTTTTTTAGAGACTCACAGCCTTATAATCTCATTTCTCCTTTCCATTTCCCCCTTACATTAGGTCAAACCGCTTCGCGAAGTCATGTTATTATATGTAGACAGGTATATTCTGCTGTACCGCATTGAATCTTTAATTCAAGGTCATTTTCTAGTTGCTTCTTCAGCTGGTATGTGGTAGTGATCCCTCGGTGCCAGGTAGGCTCATCCCCGGGTGTCGTGTCCCACGCTGGGGGGAATGCATCGCATCTACACGCTGAGTTTGGCTGTGAGAGTGGCCACATTTGAGTAACATGAAGGCTGTCAGGAGGAAACCCCCAGGCACAATGCTACTCTAGGCCTTGTTCTTATTGCAGGTGTATAGGCGCAAAAGTGTAACCATTAGTATCACGAGCCCACTGTTGGGCCCTCCTTCCTTCCTGGTTCTTGCCGTTGCACCTGGAGGATTGCCGCTGCTCTCCCAGGGCCCACAACAGTGACCCCCCGGCCAGGAGCCCAGTACCCCCCCAGCTGTTGTTTTTGTTTCCACTATGAGTATATATAGACATTACCATATACCCTGGGCATATGCCCTGTATAACTCCCTGTCAACCATATATATCCTGTCAATAACATCCCATATCAGTATTCCTCCGCTGCCATTGTTGAACCACTCTGTGATCCAAAACTTCCCATAAAGTGAATCCCAACATAATGTCAGCTTCAGAAGAGTCTTAGATCACCGAAATTCATATATACAATATACAGTATTTCCCAGATCCACCATAAAACCTTTTCCCTTGCACAGCAATAATCTTTTAACTTATTCATATCATATTTCCTGAAATGATGTACAGATTCCAAAACTATAGTTTTCAAACAAGGTGACACTTGTGCTTACTATGTGGTCCATATTTTAGGCTGTATAGTTTTCTAAATTTTTTAGTTATCCTATGTTTTGTCTTATGGTTTTCATTATTAGTCTGTCGTCCCCTATATGTTTTTGGTGTAATATTAGCTGTTTTATATTCATCCTCGTGTACTCTCACATAACTCCTCTTTTGCCCCCTTATTTACCTTTGTTCCATCCATTCCACATCCATTTTCCCCTACCCTTAGGGCCCACCACGCCTGCCAATCTAATACCCTGGGAGCCGTCCTTTCTCACGAGAGATACAGTTCTCTCTATTCGACGGCATTAGTCTTCCCCAGGATATGGGTCCACCCCACCCAATGGTAGAACCCACCTTGGCAAAATGAGCCTTCAGCTATTCCCTCCGGAGTCCGTCACGCATCAGACCATACCCCCTGAGCGTCCTAACCAGGTAACCCTCCTACTTATATTTTGATACGTTTTACTCAACATTTAGTTCTCAACGAACTTCTGACACTCTCCCGTATTCGTATGTTGCCCCTCCCTCCCACCTATTTCTTGGACAATATTACCCCTCTTCCCATCCCCAGCCCCCCTCAAACCCAGAAAACCCCACCCGAAGGTAACCCCTTGCCCCCATTTTGTCCCTTCTTTGTGCTCATACTTACCGCCAGCTCATCACAGATTCCACCCCTGCAGACATTAACTCACATCCTTCCTCCACCCCCCAATTTCCCGTAAGCCACTATTCCAGACTCTAGCTCTCTGAGGCAGTTAACTTATTTCATATCATTGAGGTCATATAGTATTTGTCCTTCAGTGCCTGGGTTGCTTCACTCAACATAAGATTCTCAAGGTTCATCCATGTTATCACGTGTGATGGTATTGTATTGGTTCTTACAGCTGAGTAGTATTCCATTGTGTGTATATACCACATTTTATTGACCCACTCATCTGTTGATGGACATTTGGATTGATTCCAACTTTTGGCGATAGTGAACAATGCTGCTATGAACATTGGTGTACATATATCGGTTTGTGTCCTTGTTTTCAGATCTGATGGGTATATACCCAGCAGTGGTATTGCTGGGTCATATGGCAAATCTATGGATAATTTTTTGAGAAACCGCCAAACTGTCTTCCAGAATGGTTGGATCCTTCTGCATTCCCACCAGCAATGGATGAGTGTTCCCCTTTCTTCACATCCTCTCCAGCATTTGTATTCTACTGTTTTTTTCATAGCTGCCAATCTTATGGGAGGAAGATGGTATCTCATTGTAGTTTTGATTTGCATTTCCCTGATAGCTAGGGATTTGGAGCATTTTTTCATGTGCTTTTTAGCCATTTGTATTTCTTCTTTGGAGAAGTGTCTGTTTAAGTCTTTTTCCCATTTTTTAAATGGGTTGTTTATCTTTTTGTTTTCAAGATATATGCGTTCTTTATATATGCAAGTTATAAGTCTCTTATCAGATAAATGGTTGCCAAATATTTTCTCCCATTGTGTGGGTTCCCTTTTTACTTTCTTGACAAACTCCTTTGAGGTGCAGAAGGCTTTAATTTTGAGGTAGTCCCATTTATCTATTTGTTATTTTGCTGCTCGTGCTTTTGGTGTGATATTCAGGGAGCCATTTCCTCTTACAAGGTCCTGTAGATGTTTCCCTACACTGCTTTCTAAGGTCTTTATGGTCTTGGCTCTTATATTTAGGTCTTTGATCCATCTTGAGTTGATCTTTGTATAAGGTGTGAGATGGTAATCCTCTTTCATTCTTCTACATATGGCTATCCAGTTCTCCAGGCACCATTTGTTGAATAGGCCATTCTCTCCCAGTTGAGAGGGTTTGGTGGCTTTATCGAATATTATATGGCTATATACATGAGGTTCTATATCTGAACTTTCAATTCGATTCCATTGGTCTGTGTGTCTCTCCTTATGCCAGTACCATGCTGTTTTCACTACTGTAGCTTTGTAGTATGTTTTGAAGTCAGGAAGTGTGATTCCTCCTATTTCGTTTTTCTTTTTCAATATGTCTTTGGCTATTCGGGGCCTCTTTCTATTCCAAATAAATTTCATAGTTAGTTTTTCTAGTTCCTTAAAGAAGGCTGTGTTGATTTTTATTGGGATTGCATTGAATGTGTAGATCAGTTTTGGTAGGATAGACATCTTAATAATATTCAGTCTTCCTATCCATGAACAGGGAATATTCTTCCATTTATTTAGGTCTTCTTTGATTTCCTTGAACAATCTTGTATAGTTCTCGATGTATAAGTTTTTTACCTCTTTAGTTAAATTTATTCCTAAGTATTTGATTTTTTTATTTACTATTGTGAATGGTATTTGTTTCTTGATTTCCTCCTGATCTTGCTCATTATTGGTGTACAGAAATGCTACTGATTTTTGCGCATTGATCTTATAACCTGCGACTTTGCTAAACTCATTTATGAGTTCTAGGAGCTTTGTTGTAGATCTCTCAGGGTTTTCTATATATAGGATCATGTCATCTGCAAATAATGAAATTTTGACTTCTTCCCTTCCAATTTGAATGCCTTTTATATCTGGTTCTTGTCTCAGTGCTCGAGCCAGTACTTCCAAGACAATGTTAAATAGGAGCGGAGACAATGGGCATCCTTGTCTTGTTCCTGAGTTTAGAGGGAAGGATTTCAGGATTTCGCCATTGTAAACGATGTTGGCTTTCGGTTTTTCATATATACTCTTTATCATGTTCAAAAAGTTTCCTTGTATTCCGATCTTTTGGAGTGTTTTTATCAGGAAGGGGTGCTGTATTTTGTCAAATGCCTTTTCTGCATCTATAGATATAATCATGTGGTTTTTTTCTCTCAGTCTGTTTATATGGTTTATTACATTGATTGATTTTCTTATGTTGAACCATCCTTGCATACCTGGAATAAATCCAACTTGGTCATGGTGTATAATTTGTTTAATGTGTTGTTGAATACGATTAGCAAGTATTTTGTTAAGTATTTTTGCGTCTAGGTTCATTAGAGAAATTGGTCTGTAATTTTCCTTTCTTGTGGTGTCTTTGTTTGGCTTTGGTACTAGGGTAATGTTGGCATCATAGAAGGAATTAGGCAGTGTTCCTTCTGTTTCGATTTTTTGGAATAGTTTCAACAGGATTGGTGTTAGTTCTTTCCGGAATGTTTTGTAGAATTCACCTGTGAAGCCGTCTGGCCCTGGGCTCTTCTTAGTTGGGAGATTTTTAATGACTGATTCTATCTCTTTGCTTGTGATTGGTTTGTTAAGATCATCAATTTCTTCTTTCGTCAGTATGGGCTGCTTATGAGTTTCTAGGAATTTGTCCATTTCCTCTAAATTGTCATTTTTGTTGGAATATAGTTTTTCAAAGTATCCTCTTATGATAGTCCTTATTTCTGTGGGGTCAGTGGTGATATCACCTTTCTCATTTCTTATTTTGTGTATTTGCATCTTTTCTCTTTTTTTCTTTGTTAGTCTCGCTAAAGGTTTGTCAATTTTGTTGATCTTCTCAAAAAACCAGCTCTTGGTCTTGTTTATTTTTTCAAGTGCTTTCTTATTTTCTATTTCATTTAGTTCTGCTCTTATCTTTGTTATTTCCTTCCTTCTTCTTCCTGTTGGGTTACTTTGTTGTTGTTTTTCTAATTCCGTCAAAAGTGCAGTTAGTTCTCCAATTTTTGCTCTTTCTTCTTTTTTGATATATGAATTTATGGCTATAAATTTCCCTCTCAGTACTGCTTTTGCTGCATCCCATAAATTTTGGTATGTTGTGTTATCATTATCATTTGTTTCAAGGTAGTCATTGATTTCTTTTGAGATTTCCTCTTTGACCCACTGTTTTTCTAAGAGTGTGCTGTTTAATTTCCAAATTGTCGTGTGGAGTCTGGGTCTCTGTCCCTTGCAAATTTCCAGCTTCACTCCACTATGGTCAGAGATATTGTTTTGTATGATTTCGATCTTTCTGAATTCATTAAACCTTTCTTTGTGGCCTAGCATATGGTCAATCTTGGAGAATGTTCCATGTGCGTTTGAGAAAAATGTATATCCTGCTGTGTTTGGGTGTAATGATCTATATATGTCTATTAGATCCAGCTCTTCTAATATACTGTTCAAATGTTTTGTTTCTTTAGTGATTCTCTTTTGAGATGTTCTGTCCAGAGTTGATAGTGGTGTATTAAAATCCCCCGCTATAATTGTAGATGCATCTATTCTTTCACTTAGTTTTTCCAGCGTTTGCCTCACATATTTAGAGGCGCCCTTGTTAGGAGCATAAATATTTATGATTGTTCGATCTTCTTGAGAGATTTTCCCTTTCACTAAAATATAGTATCCTTCTTTGTCTCTCACAATTGTTTTGCATTTAAAGTCTATTTTGTCTGATATTAATATAGCTACTCCTGCCTTTTTTTGGTTGTTGTTTGCTTGTATGATTGTTTTCCAGCCATTCACTTTCAACCTCCATGAGTCTCTGGGTCTAAGATGTGTCTCTTGTAGGCAGCATATAGATGGGTCGTATTTCCTTATCCAGTGTCCCAGTCTGAATCTTTTGATAGGTGAGTTTAATCCGTTGACATTCAGTGTTATTACGTTTAGAGAGTTATTTATGGTAGCCATATTTTGGTTGGATTTGTGTTTGTTATATTTTGTTTGTATTATTTTATTTTCCCCTTCTATTTTTGTCTTTCTTGTTGCTTTTACACTCTCCTCCATCTCTGACTGTCCTGTTTTTTCCTTTCTTCCTGCAGAATTCCCTTAAGAATTTCTTGAAGGGGAGGTTTCTTGTTGATATACTCTTTCAGTTTCTGTTTATCTGTGAATATTTTGAACTCTCCATCATTTTTGAATGCTAGTTTAGCTGGATAGAGTATTCTTGGTTGAAAATTTTTTTCCTTTAGTACCTTGACTATATCATACCACTGCCTTCTTGCCTCCATCGTTTCAGATGAGAAATCAGCACTTAATCTTATGGAGTTTCCCTTGTATGTGATGGTTTTCTTTTCTCTTGCTGCTTTTAGAATTTTTTCTTTGTCTTGAGCATTGGATAATTTGACAAGTATATGTCTTGGGGTGGGCCTGTTGGGGTTTATGACCAGTGGAGTGCGCTGTGCTTCTTGGATATGTACATCTGTCTCTTTCAGTAGATTTGGGAAGTTTTCATTCATTATTTCCTGCAACACTCCTTCTGACCCCTTTCCCTTCTCTTCTCCTTCTGGAATGCGTATAATACGTATGTTTGAGCGTTTTGCATTATCATTCAGGTCCCTAAGTCCTATCTGGATTTTTTCTACCTTTTTATTGACCACTTCTACTATCTGTTTGATTTCCAATGCACTGTCTTCCACATCACTAATTCTCTGCTCTGCCTCTTCTAGTCTGCTGATATTTGCTGCAAGTGTATTTTTGATTTCTTGAATTGTGGTGTTCATTTCCATCATATCTGTTATTTTTTTGCGCATGTCTGCAATTTCCCCTCCAAGTGTTGTCTTCACGCTGTTAACCTCTTTCATTACTTCATCAAATTTGTCGGTGATAAATGTTCTGAGATCTTTCATTGCTTGTGCGAAGTCCTGCCCCCTTCCTGATTGGATTCAGCCATGTTTTCCTGATTACTGGTTTGGTTTGTAGATTTTTGTTGCTGTCTTGTCAACATTTTTTCTTGACGGGTTTAATCAGTTCCTTAGCTTCTTTGTCTAGTCTTGGAGATTAATTAGCTGTTGTTTTTGCGTAAGTGTTATATCTTCTCTTTGTCACTTTGTTCTTCTTATTCCAATTTCTTATTGCTAGTTAAGCTCACTTTAAAGGAAAGTATTAGTGCTGGGGAAAGGCAATTGTGTAAGGGAGGAAAAAGTGTGAAGTAGTATTGTTGATATATGTTAACAAAGCAACAATATGAGTTCTGGGAGGATGGAGGTTAGATCATGTAAATTGTGTAGAGTTGTAGTAGTAGGAAAGTACCTATAATGAGGTAGACAACTGAATATGGGAGGAATGTGGTACGTACTAAGAGGCTATTGTTTTCGTGAGAGAGGGAAAGAGAAAAGAAAGGTAATAGTTTCAGGGACGAATACCAGATGGAAAACTAAACAAAGGTATTAGAAATTAAGAGTTAGACACTTTTTGGATCAAAGAAAGGGAGATGGAATATAGGAGAGATAGCAGATGGTGGAGGATATCAAGTTGTAGGGGAAAGGGGATAGTGTAGATAGGCTAAATCTATTCACAGAGAAATGAGGCAGTGGAGGGTGAGGAAACCCAGCAAATGTGAGGTATTTCCTGTAGGACCTATTGCATTGTTAAGATAAAATAGTATAAGAAGAATATTGGGGACAGGAAAGAGAGGATTAAAAACAACAACAACAACAAAAATAAAATAAAATAAAAAATTAAAAAAAAAAAACAAAAAACAAAGAACAGAAACCCCGCCGCCAGGCTCGGCTGGGCTCAGCTGGGCCTGGCTGGGTTCGGCTTCCCCGCCCACCCGCCGCGGCGCAGCGCGACTCCGCTCTCCCACTCGCCGCCCTCCGCGGCGCGGCTGGGCTCGACCAAGCTCGGCTGGGCTCGGCCCCCTCAGCCTCCGCGGCTCAGCTGGGCTCGGCTGGGCTCGGTGGGCTGGGCTCGGCTTCCCCGCCAGCCGCCCGCCGCGGCGCGGCTAGGCTCGGCTGGGCTCGGCTCCCTCGCCCACCGCCCGCCGCGGCACAGCGTGGCTCGGCTCTCCCGCCCGCTGCCTGCCACGGCGCGGCTAGGCTCGGCTGGGCTCGGCTCCCTTGCCCGCCGCCCGCCGCGGCACAGTGCGGCTCGGCTCTCCTGCCCGCCGCCCGCCGCCCGCCACAGCTCGGCTGGGCTCGGCTCTCCCGCCCGCCGCCTGCCGCGGCGTGGCTCGGATCCCCCGCCCGCTGCCCACCGCGGCCCAGCTAGGCTACCCCGGCCACCGCCCGCCGGGGCTCCGCATGGTGCTAGCTGCCTCTGCTCTGCCTACCCAAGGAGGGAGTCCTCCTCACAGACGGATCCTCTCTGTTACCTTCCCTCCAAATTGATGTCCAAACACCTTGGGACCAGGAAAAGTCCCGAAACAGCCCGGTCCCAAAGAGTCTCCGATGCCTCCCAGCCGATTCCCTCCAGGAGCTAGTAACCGGGAAGTTCACTCAGCCGCCATCTTGCCTCCTCCTCCCTGTGTGTCTTCTTGAGTGAGTGCCTATTCATATCAGCCCACCAAGTGGGTGGAGCCTCAACCCTGAGTCACGCCCTACTGATGCTGTTGAATCAAAGTCCTAATCTTATAGGTAATTTCATTAAAACATGTCAGCTGAATCTAATACAGTCAAAGGGTATCACACCCAGAAGAACAGAGCAATTGACAAACATGATCTCTTGGTTGGATATGCATAAATAATCTCAAATGGCCACACCAGGTGTTTTACATTATCTAATTTTCTCCTCACATAGTCTTGTGAGATTGCCCCCTACTTCAGAGTCTTGGAAAATTAAAAGTCAATATCTGACTGTCCTCTGGCTTTTGTTCTCTTTCAAAATTAGTAATCTTTATTTCAACTTCAAAAAATAAAATAACAGACCAAAGGCAGCTTAATAAATTATAATAGCATTACTTTTAGCTGGCTTGAAATTTGATGGATGCATGATGAGGGTGAGTTTTTTTAAAGAGAAATTGAGAAGCCTGATTAGAGCTTTCATATGGATGAAAAATCAATCTACATCAACCCACAGGAGGGCCACAATAATATTTGTACTCAGATTCACAGATCTTTTCAAACAGAAGTGTTAGATATACTCAATGCATTCCCTTCTCTAATCTTACGATACTTCTCTGAGGCAAATGTAATTATGATTGTTTATAGCTGATGAAACTGATTGACAGAGTTTTAGTAACCTGCCTCAGGTCACACAGCTAGCAGTCCCAGGAGGCAGGTTTGGGATCCAGAACAGTCATCCTCATTTACTCTCCACGAAATTGTGAGTGTGGAAGTTTTTCAGATGAAATGCTACGGCTGTTGGCTTCCACTGCAGTTCCCACTGTGGAACTGCAGGGTTTTCTGTATTCCTCCTTTTCAACAGCTAATCAGGGATCATTTCCTAAATAAATTAGAGATGTTTGGGACTGGTTTCATTAGTATTTTAGAAACTTTTTGCTGAATAATTTCAAATAGCATGTCTAGCTCTGGAAATACAGAAGTTCTTTTTTTATTAACAATTTTATTTTAAATTCACAAAAGTAAAAAAATAGAAAAAATACCCTCAGCTTAACAAGTTATGGAAATATGATTCCTAAAGAATTCTTTTTCAGGCACTTCTAATTGCAACTGCTAACTCAATTGTTCCTCTAGTGTTCAGAAAGATACACAGATGAACACAGATTAATTAAATGACATGGTCAAGGTTTCCTTATTAATAAAAAAAATGAAGCAAAGATTAAAATGCTTAAATGTATTCATATATCACAAAGCCAAACCCCATTTTCTTTTTTTTAACCTTTAGAATGAATATAGTACCAAATTGTTTTGCTACAAAAAATTACAATGTTGTTGTTAACTATAGCCCATAAATTACATTAGTTATATTTTCCCCATGTATTATCACATTCTTAACACCCTGTAGTAGAACAGTTCTGTATTTATATTATTAGCCATCTACTTCCAAAATCATTGTTACACATTCTCATGTTATCCTCCAGCTGTCCCCCAACTAACAATCTTTGTAGACTACTTGTTTCAGCCATAATCACATCCATAAATAAAGTGTTTGTGACATTCATTATAATGTGTTACTATCAAGTCCAACCATTACTGCATATTTACATTTGACCTTATTAAACATCCTACATATATCCAGCATCAACTTCCCCATCTCAACCCATATACCATCTCCCACCAGCCTACACTTCATAGTCCAACTCTATAGGTCTACTCATTGTATTTAGTTCATATCAGTGAGACCGTACAATACTCATCATTTTGTATTTGGCTTATTTCACTCAACATAATATCCTCAAGGTTGATCCATGTTGTCATGTGCTTCCCCAATTGACTTCTTCTTATAGCTGAATGATATTCCATTGTATGAATATACCACATCTTGTTTATCCATTCATTGGTTGATGTACACTTAGGTTGTTTCCATCTTTTAGCAAATGTAAATAATACCACTATGAATATCAGTGTGCAAAAATCAGTTCATGTACTTGCTTTCAGTTCTGAATATATTTCTAGTAGCAGGATTACCAGATCATACATCAGTTCTATATTAATACAGCTTCATGACAAACCACCAAACTGTTGTCCACAGAAGCTGCACCATTTTATATTCCTTCCAATAGTGAAGGAGTGTTCCTATTTCTCCACATACTCTCCAGCATGTGACGTTTTCTGTTCTTTTAATAATGGCTATTCTGTATGGTGAGATAGCTCATTGTAGTTTTTTTTTAAACAAATCATTTTATTGATACATATTAATAAAGCATACAATTTATACAAAGTGTACAATTAATGGTATTTGGTATAATCACATAGTTGTGCATTCATGACTTCAATCATTGTTAAAGTATTTTCATTACTTCAATAATAATAATAATAAACAAAAACCAGACAAACAAGCAAAATTCCTTACCTCCAACCTCTCTGTTTCCTCTCCTGTACATAGCTGCTATTTCTAGCTATTCTTGCACAATTATTTATTTGTTTATTAAGCAGTTTTATTGAGATATATTCACATATCATATGATCTATCCAAAGTGTATAATCAATGACTTTTTTTTAGCTGTTAAAAAATCCACTAAAAAAAGGGGAGCTGATGTGGTTCAGTGCTTGAGCACTGACATCAAGGTCCTGGGTTCTATCCCTGGTCCTGGTACTTTAAAAAAAAAGTCCCTTATTGTAAAATTGTAAATAAATAGAAAAATAGATCAAAAGAAATTACAAATTTTAAAAGAGTGCAAAGCCAGGTTACATTTAATATAATACATTATAAAAAAAGAGATAGCATAGCAACAAACCTTTATAAATGTAAATATGTAAATAATAATTAAAATATAATAGAAATTAATTATAATGTAATTCTAATTTTTATATTACAGCTCTAACTATTGGACAATAATCTCTAAGAATGAAATAAATTATTGGTTTAGTTATTTAATTTCCTTTTAGGTCACAATTCTTTCTAGATAATCAAATTCCTATTTGGGAATTCCTCACATCTTTTTTAAGATTTATTTATTTATTTCTCTTCCCTTCCCCCCACCCACCCAGTTTGTCTGTTCTCTGTGTCTATTTGCTGCGTCTTCTTTGTCTGTTTCTGTTGTTGTCAGCGGCACGGGAATCTGTGTTTCTTTTTGTTGCATCATGTTGTTATGTCAGCTCTCCGGGTGTGCGGTGCCATTTCTGGGCAGGTTGTACTCCTTACAGGATGCACTCCTTGCGTGTGGGGCTCCCCTATGCGGGGGACGCTCCTGCGTGGCATGGCACTCCTTGCGCGCATCAGCACTGTGCACGGGCCAGCTCCACACGGGTCAAGGAGGCCCAGGGTTTGAACCGTGGACCTCCCATGTGGTAGATGGGTGCCCTAACCACTGGGCCAAGTCCGCTTCCCTCTTCACATCTTTTTGGAATAAATTACAGCAGATAACAATTTGCCAACTCATAATTTTATGAGGCATAAAAACTCAAAATCTTGTTCAATAGTAGTCATGCTAAATCATTATTGACATTGATAGATTATTTTAATTAAAGAGTATGCATAAGAAATGGTTAAAGACAAATGAAGTATCCAAAAATATATCTCTTCTCTAGTCCTCCTCAATTAAAAGCAAGTGTTTATTCTGTCTGTAGAAAAATTACAGAATACTGACCACAGGAACATTTTGCCAGTTGCACTGAGTAATTACTGTTCAAATACCATAATGTTGTTATTTTACATTTATTTGGTCTACTCCAGCTCTTTTATGGTTACTATTTGCAAGGAATACCTTTTTCCAGCCTTTCACTTTTAACCTGGTTTTGTCCTTATGTCCGAGGTGGGTCTCTTGTAGACAACATATAGATGATGTATATATTTTTAAATCTATTGTATAAGTCTATGCCTTTTGATTGGGGAGTTCAATCCATTAGCATTCTATGTTATTACAATAAAGGCATTACTTACTTCATCCAATTTGTCTTTCAGCTCTCTGTTATCATATTGCTCTGTTGTCTGTTTTCTTACCCTTTACTTTATCCATCCTAATAATCTAAACACTTCTCCAAGTCTTTCACCCTTTTTTTTTCTTTCAAGCTGCAGCACTCCTTTAGTATCTCTTGTAACAGTGGTCTTTTGGTAACATATTATGTCAGTTTTTGTTGTTTGTGAAGACTTTGAATTCATCCTCATTATGCAGGACAGCTTTGATGGAGACAGAATTCTTGGCTGGCAGTTTTTCTCTTTCAGTACTTTAAATACATCATACCACTTTCTTCTCCCTGCTATGGTTTCTGATGAGAGGTTAGTACTTAATCTTACCAAGTTTCCCTTGTGTGTGTTACTTTGCTTTTTTCTTGTTGCTTATAGAATCCTCTTTTTATCTCTGATTTTTGTCATTCTGAATAATAGGTGTCTAAGGGAAGGTTATTCGGATTTATTCTGTTTGGGGTGTGTTGTCCTTCTTGGATATTGATATTTATGTCCTTCATAAGGGTTTGGAAGTTTTCAGTCATTATTTCCTCCAATGGTCTTTCTGCCCCTTTCCATTCTCTTCTCCTTCTAGGACACCAATAATGCGAATGTTTGCATGTTTCACATTATCATTCAATTCCTTGAGACTGAGTTCCATTTTTCCCCATTTCTGTTCTCCTGTCTTTTCTAGTTACAGTGTTCTGTCTTTGAAATCACTAATTCTGTCTTCGAGTAATTCACATCTGCTCTTATGTGCCTCTAATGTATTTTTTAAAATTTATTTTTATTTGTTTCTCTCCTCTTCCCACCCCCGTTGTCTGCTCTCTGTGTCCATTCACTGTGTGTTCTTCTGTGTCTGCCTGCATTATGAGGCAGCACTGGGAAACTGTGCATCATCTTGCTGTGTCAGCTCTCCATGTGTGTGGCACCACTCCTGGGCAGGCTGCACTTTTTTTACACGTGGGGCGGCTCTCCTTGTGGAGTGTGCTCCTTGCGTGTGGGGCATCCCTACACAGAGACTCCCCTGTGTGGCCCAGCACTCGTTGCATGCATGACAGCACTGCACGTGGGCCAGCTCACCACATGGTTCAGGAGGCCCTGGGGATCGAACTCTGGGCCCTCCATATGGTAGACAGATGGTCTATCAGTTGAGCCACATCCGCTTGCCATCTAATGTATTTTTTATTTCATCCATCATGTCTTTCATTCCCGTAAGATTTGTTAATTTTCTTTGCAGGCTTTCAAATTGTTCTTCCTTTTTTTTAAAGATTTTATTTATTTATTTATTTCTCCTCACACTCTTGTTGTCTGCATTCACTGTGTCTGTTTGTTGTGTGTTGGTCTCTTTTTAGTAGGCACTGGGAACCAAACCAGGGATCTCTCATGTGGGAGGGAGGTGCCTAATCACCTGAGCCACCTCCACTCTCTGCTTTGTTCTATCTCTCATTGTGTTTCCTCGCTGCATCTATTTGTTGCATCATCTCACTGTGTCATCTTGTTGTGTCAGCTCACCACTCCAGCCTGTTGCGTCAGTTTGCTGTCTTGCTTGTCTTCTTTAGGTGGTACTGGGAACCAAACCTGGACCTCCCATATGGTAGATGGGAGCTCAGTTGCCCGAGCCACGTCTGCTTCCCTCAAAGTGTTCTTTATGCTCTCCCAGTGTCTTCTTAGTATCCTTTATTTCTTTAGTCTTTGAAGTGATTTAGGGGAGTTTTGTGATTATCACTGATTAATTATAGTAAATCCTATATCCCTTCAGGATATATTTGGTTTGTTCTTTTGGCTTGGCCATCTTTTCCTGTTTCCTAGTATGGCTTTTGAACAGCTCTTCTTTGATATTTAGTTCAACTTATTCTCAGTCTTTAAAAATTGCCCAGCTTAATTTTCAAAATCAGGCCAGGGACTCACTAGTTGGGCAAAGATTTTCTTCCAGGGGTTGGCTACAGATAGTGTGAAGTTTGTGTCCATGCAATTTCCTGACCAGCCAGCAGATGATGCTAGTCAGCACATCTTTCCACAGAGGTGTTTCAACCTTGCCTTTCCTATTCTTGTGGTGAACCTCCAGATTGGAGATTCAAAGCAGGCTCTGCTGGCCAAGTTCACTGAAGAAAAGCACCCTGACCTCCCCTCCCTTTTCCCTCGAAACAGCAGACAGGAAAAAAGATGTCTATTTCCCTCTCAGTTGGGTGCAGTGAGCCAGGTGCTTTACCCCAGCTTAATATCTTAGGGGTGGGTAAAAAGGGGGAGCCCTTCTCAGCTGTCACTGGGGCTTGGTAACTCATGTTTGTTGTTTTGGTTTCTTCCTCTCTCTGTCCCTCACCTTCCTGGGAGTTGTATAGCACTGTTCTGGTCTGCTGACTCCCAAAGCAGGGCTCTTCAACAACTTTTGGCTCTTTTTGCATTTGTGAGAGCATTCAGCTCTGCCTGTTAGTCCATCACCGTTTCTCACAATCCTCCTCATTGTATTTTTGATCTGCATTTCCCTAATAGATAGGAATGCTGAACATCTTTTCATGTGTCTTTTGGCCATTTGTATTTCCACTTTGGAAAAATGCCTGTTCAATTCTTTTTGCTCATATTTTAATCAGGTTGCCTGTCATTTTATCATTAAGTTGTGTGATTTCTTTATATAACATAGAGATCAATACCTTATTAGATAAATGGTTTCCTAAGATTTTCCCCCATTGAGTGGGTTGCCTTTTTACTTTCTTGACATATTCTTTTGAAGAATAAAAGTATTTAACTTTGAGGCAGTCCCATTTATCTACTTTTTCTTTCGTTGCTAATGCTTTGGGTAAAAGGGCCAAGAAACCACCACCAAGCACAAGATCTTGAAGATTTTTCCCTCCATTTTCTTCTAAGAGTTTTATGGTTCCAGTTTTTTATTAAGGTCCTTGATCCATTTTGAATTAATTTTTGTATAACTGTGAGATAAGCATCCTCCTTCTTTCTTTTAGATATGGACATCCTGTTTTCCCAGCATATTTGTTGAATAGGCTATTCTGACCCAGCTGAGTGGGCTTTGCAGTTTTGTCAAAAATCACTTGGCCCTAGATGTGATGGTCTATTTCCAAACTCTCAATTTGATTCTATTGGTCAATGTGCCTATCGTTATGTCAGTACCATGCTGTTTTTAACACTGTTGTTAGACAATATGCTTTAAAGCCTGGAAGTGTGAGTCCTCCAACGTCATTCTTCTTTTTAAAGATATTTTTGGCTTTGGGAGCCTTTACCCTTCCAAATAAATTTGATAATTGGCTTTTCCAATTCTATAAGGAAGGATATTGGAATTTTTATTGGGATTGCATTAAATCTGTAGATCACTTTGGGTAGAATTGACATTGTAATGATATTTAGTCTTTTAACCCATGAATATGGAATATCTTTTAATTTATTTAGTCATTGGTTTCTTTTAGCAATGATTTATAGTTTTCTGAATACAGTTCCTTTATGTCCTTGGTTAAATTTATTCCTTAATATTTAATTCTTTTAGTTGCTATTTTTAAAATTTTATTTATTCATTTTTTAAAAAATATTACATTAAAAAAATATGAGGTCCCCATTCACCCCTACCACCCCCACCTCACCACTCCCACCACAATAACACTCTTCCCCATCATCATGACACATCCATTGCATCTGGTGAGTACATTTATGGGCATCGCTGCACCCAATGGCCTGTGGTCCACACCATAGCCCACACTCTCCCACGTTCCATCCAGTGGGCCATGGGAGGACATACAATGTCCAGAAATTGTCCCTGCAGCACCACTCAGGACAACTCCAAGTCCCGAAAATGCCTCCACATCTTATCTCTTCCTCCCATTCCCTGCACCCAGCAGCCACCATGGCCACTTTTTCCACACCAATGCCACATTTTCTCGATTTTTAACCACAATAGTTCATGAATAGAATATCATTAAGTCCACTCTAATCCTTACTGTATTCCTCTTTCCTGTGGACCTTGGTTTGGTTGTGTTCATTCCACATCTATGTCAAGAGGGGGCTTAGATTCCACATGGATACTGGATGAAATCCTCCTGCTTTCAGTTGTAAGCACTCTAGGCTTCATGGTGTGGTGGCTGACATTCTTCAACTCCATGTTAGCTGAGTGAGGTAAGTCCAATAAACCAGAGTGTAGGAGCTGAAGTCTGTTGAGGCTCAGGGCCTGGTTATCATATGGTCAGTCCAGAGATTCAAATCCCCTAGATATCTTAAGCCCCAGCACCAACTACAATTCCAGTAAAGTAGCATGAAAACCTTGTGAAAAGAGATCCCATCTGAGTCCAGCTCCATCACGCAGAAACACCAGCTCCGAAGAAGGGCCAACTGACATGGCAGTGAACCCCATCTGCCATGACCATAGAACTTGTGGGTCTCCTTAGCCCTCAAAAGAACCAATACCTGGGGTTTTTTAGCTGCTATTTTAAATGGAATTTTTTTTGACTTGTTCCTCAGATTGTTCATTGGTAGTATATAGAAATGCTCTTGATTTTTGCATGTTAATCTTGTATCCCGCCCACCCCCCCACCATTGCTGAAATTGTCTCTACTTTCCAAAAGATTTGTTGTATATTTTTCAGGATTTTCAAGGTATAGGATCATATTAGCAAATAATGAAAGTTTTACTTCTTCCTTTCTTATTTGGATGCCTTTTATTTATTTATCTTCTTGTGTGCTTTTCATGTATGCACTTTATCATATTGAGAAAATTTCCTTCTATTCCTGGTTCTTGGAGTGTTTTTATGAAGAAAGGGTGTTGTATTTTGTCAGATGCCTTTTATACATCAATTGAAATGATCATGTGATTTTTCTTCTTCTATTTATAAATGTGGGATATTATACTGAACTTTTTTTATGTCGAACCACCCTTGCACACCTGGTATAAAGCCCACTTGATCATGATACATAATTTTTAATGTGGTTTTGAATTTGGTTAGCAAGTATTTTGCATTCATATTAATTAAAGAAATTGGTCTGTAATTTTCTCCTTTTTTTGTAATATCTTTATTTGGCTTTATTAGGGTGGTGTTAGCTTAATAGAATGAGTTTGGTAGCATTCCTTCCTGCTCAATTTTTTGGAAGAGTTTGAACAAGATTTCTCTTAGATCTTCTTTACTTATTTGTTTTTTAAAGCATTTATTTATTTATTTTGAAGGAGTTACTGGAGATTGAATCCAGGACCTCATACATGGGAAATAGGTACTCAAAACACTGAGCTACATCCACTCCCCAATGAGAGTTGGCTTTTTCGTTTCTTTGTTTTGTTTGTTTGTAGGAGGCACCAGGGATGGAACCCAGGATGTTGTACATGGGAAGCAGGCACTCAAAAACTGGTACATTGGCTCCCTTAGGTCTTCTTTATATGATTGGTAGAATTCACCCGTGAAACAGTCTGGTCCTGGACTTTTCATTTAGGGGAGGTTCTTTAAGGATTGTTTCAATTTCTTTGCTTGTGATTGGTTTGTTAAGGCCTTCTATTTCTTCTAAAATCAGTGTGGTTTGTTCTTGTGTTTTCAGAAATTTGTTTATTCCATTAACTCTGTCTAGTTTGTTGGCATACAGTTGTTCCAAGCATCCTCTTATGACCTCTTTTATTTCTGCTGTGTCAGTGATAATGTCATCCTTCTTATTTCTGATTTTATTTATCTGTATCTTCTCTCTTTTTTTCATTGTTAATTTAGCTAAGGGTTTATCAATTTTGTTGATCCTCTCAAACAATCAACTTTTAGTTCTGTTGATTTTCTCTTTGTTATTTTTCTCCATTTCATTTATCTCTGCTTTAATCTTGTTATTTCTTTCTTTCTGTTTGCTTTGGATTGGTTTGCTGTTCTTTTTCTAATTCCTCCAGGTGTGCAGTTAAGTCTTTTATTTTACCTCTTTCTTTTTTTTTTAACGTAATCATTGACGGCTCTCAATTTCACTCTCAGCTCTGCCTTCGTTGTATCCCATAAGTTTGGTTATGCTGTGTCTTTATTTTCAATAGTCTTGAGGATTTTACTGATTTCTCTTGTAATTTCTTCTTTAGCCTGCTGATTATTTAAGAGTGTGTTGTTTAATCTCCATGTTTGTTGATTTTCTTTCTGTCTGTTATTAATTACCAACTTAATTCCATTATGAGCAGAGAAAGTATTTTGTATAATTTCAGTGTTTTTAAATTTATTGAGATCTGACTTATGTCCCAATGTATCAACTATCCTGAAGAAAGATTCATGAGCATTTGAGAAGAATGTAAATCCTGCTGTTTTGGGATATAATGCTCTATAAATATCTATTAGATCTAGTTAATGTCTGGAAATATGCAAGTTCTGTGCTTTGTATTTCACAGGCATATCCAGGGCCTCCTTTAGAAACAGATTAAAAATTTTAATTTTATCACATTTGTAGAATTGTAATAATACAGTTGGGGAATACAATTAGTACAACTGTGAGGTAATACCATGAACTATAAGAATACTATTTATTTTATGGTTTCAGGAAATATTTTTCCTTATTGTCCCTAGAAATATTCAGAAGCAGAAAGAATGCCACTGATGTGACTGACAAAGATAAGATCTTTACTCCTATTCTGTTTCAAACATGTATATTTCTTGCTTCCCCCACTCTCCTCTAATATATACACAGACTTTTCTTTAAAATCTCTTTTCAGTCATTCTCTATTGTTTGTAAGCAAGAGAGACTTAAGCCAAAGAATAGACATTAGACTGAGCTCAATAGCAGCTTCTCCCCTGCACAACTTGCTCCAGTCCTTAGAGATAGTGGGAAATAGATATGAAACTTAATAAATGAATCCATAACCACACTTGGATATGCGTGATGTACATGATCCCTGAGGGATGAGAATCACAAAGGGCCAGATCAAAGAGATAACAGCAGACCACAGTGCATTTGGTAATTTTCAGAAGAGTCCAGCCACACAGGACAGAGTGCCAACCATGGTCCACCCTCAAAATGATGCAAGCTGAGAGCAACTAGGATAGTTGACCTTTCTGTATTCCTAACTTAGAGTAATTTATGGCCGGGTTTCTACGATGTGGGTATCTATCTTTAAGTGGGAATTACAGTGGAGATAGAGAGAGTTCAGTGTCCCAAGGGGCTAGCAATATCTTGAAAAATCATGAATAGATAGCCAAGTTGAAAATAACACCCATCATGCAGCTCTGCCTAGCAGCCTGCTCCAGTGTCACTGGAAAAAGTGCAGAGCACATAACCCATAGGCCCCTTCTACTCCTTGCTTCCCTTTGATAACTATAGAAGCATGCAGGAAACATTAGAAGGGCCTGTCCCCTGAAAGAGGAAGTCAGCATTAATCATCACCAAAATACTTTTAATGCTTTAATTCTTTAAAAGAGAATCAATCAACTCAATACATAGAGTAGAACACATTAGTAGAACAATCAAAATTGGACTTTTAGCATAATGACAGTCCTTAGAAAGATGAGAGGGGGTATTGCTGATAAGCCTTTTACCCCAAACTCATCAGCCTCCTCAAATCCTTCAAGTTTCTCAACTCCAACAATTCTTGCCTCTTTATTGAGAAATATTTATGATTTTGTTTTCAGTCTGTGCACTAGGGAAACAGGTATGAATTCTAGGTGAAAAAAAAAACCCATGGCTCTCTACACTTATGGTGCACAGAGGCTAGGAAGTCTTTTGATATCAGGAAATGCACTTACTCTTATCATTTTACCTCAGCTCATATAGGTTCCACGTGTGAGTCAGTATGATTTCCTCTCCTATATTCAACCCCATGGTTCTTGAGAGACTTTAGTTCTTCTCTGAAAATTTTTGTTATAATTTAGTAAGTTAGGTACAATGAGTTCTACAAAACATGTAATGTACAGGCCTCTTTTTCACCAGAACACTAAAAGTCCTTTGCAATTCCCATCAACATTCTATCTTTTCATTGTGTTAGGTATTGATACTGTGTGAGCAAATTCTAATTTGCAAAACTTTAATTCTGGCAGATGAAGTGTCTGACTCAGGTATCTATGCATCTGTTGCTTTGCCTGGGTCCAGGGTCATGTTCATTGTAGGGTGAGGAAACAAGAGGACCTTTGTGAAGAGAAAGATGAAGGTCACATGGGCACTTACTGAGTGAGTGGGAGAATGAAGG
This sequence comes from Dasypus novemcinctus, assembly GCF_030445035.2. NCBI lineage: Eukaryota > Metazoa > Chordata > Mammalia > Cingulata > Dasypodidae > Dasypus > Dasypus novemcinctus. The sequence goes on from NC_080690.1 coordinate 11,915,894, forward strand.
GGGATTTAAAAAGTGAGAGAATCACAGACTTGTCAAGGAATGGTTTTTTGCCATCCTGGTAGTTTATGTAATTATTATTCATATATAAACACATGGAAAGTCTTGGGGAAGCTTGGTGGTTTTGGGTAAGTGAATGGGTATGGGGGGGGGGACAAGTGACCCAGCTAGCTGTGCCAAGGAAAGCTTTGTGATTCCTCATTGTGGGGACACCTGGAGTCTCCATAGACTCACCAGTCTCTGCTAGGCAGTGGATGGACCCACATCTACAGTACTTTGCACTCATAACCATGATAATGTTTTCTGCCTGGTAGAGTATGGACCAATGCAATGGCCAGCAGAAATGAAAGGTCCATGTTGGTCACTGAAGAATTTAAGAGATAATTGGAGGTATGAAGTATTCCCAGTCCAGCTTTCTTCCCACTCTAACCATGCCCAGACCTGGTTTGGGGGACTCTATCTCTCCTAATGTCCAGGGGCCAGGGGGAGGGGCTGGATGGTCCTTGTGGACAAGAGGTACCTACTCCAGCCACTGTTCTAAAGCCTTTTCATTTGCAGTCTTGGATGAGGCATTCCACAAAGTTTCTGAAGGACTCACAAGCTCAGGAAAACAATCATCTGCATTGTCTTCATCTTTTGGACACATCCATGAAGAAGATACGGCTGATTATGGGCTTGCAAGCCAATTGGAATCATTCTTCTCAGTTTCATTTATATCGGTCACCAATATATTCATCCACTCTTGGGCTTTCCTGCTTGAATTTTGTTTATTCTTCTTAGGGTCTTTTTACAACTTAAGTTTTTAAAAGAACTTTCAAATTTGGACTCACTTTAGATTGACAGAAAATTATGAAATATAGTACAAACATCTGACATAACCTTGGTACATTTGTCAAAAGTATGAAATTAACATTGGTGCAATACTACTAACTAAACTACCAGTCTTATTTTGGTTCAACTAGTTTTGTCACTCATGTCCTTTCTCACTTCCCTGATGAAATTCAAGATAACATGTTACATTGAGTCATGAGTTGCCATTGGTCGTGTATAATCTGGGACATTTCTCAGTTTTTCCTGGTTTTTCATGATCTTGAGAGTTTCAAAGAGTACTGGCTAGTTGTTCTGTAGAATGTAACTCATTTTGGGTTCATCTGATGCTCTCTCATGGTTAGACCTGGGTTGTAAATTTTTGAGAAGAATACCACAGAGACAAAATATGTGTCTCATTATGTCATATCATGGAGTATATAATATCAATATAAATTGATCACTTTGTTAAGGTGATGTTTGAAAAGTTTCTGTATGGTAAAGACTACTAATTTCTCCTTTAAAAAAAAAACAAATGAATTTTATCAATATATATTAATAAAGCATATAATTTATCCAAAGTGTACAATCAATGGTATTTGGTATAATCACATAGTTGTGTACTCATCACCTCAATCATTATTAGAGCATTTTCATTATTTCAATAATAATAATAATAATAGTAAACAAAAAACAGACAAACACGAAAAACAAAAAACAGACAAACAAGAAAATTCTTCACCTCTCAATCTCTCTGTTTTCCTTGCTGTACATAGCTGCTATTTCTGGTGTAATTATTTCTTTATTTATTAAGCATTTTATTGAGATATATTCGTATTACCATATAATCTATCCAAAGCACATATTCAGTGGCTTTTAGTATAATCACAATTTGTGCATTCTTCATCACAAAAAATTTTAGAACAATTTCATTACTTCAAAAGAAGAGCTCCATGACCCTTAATAGTCCTTCCCCGACCCTATGTAACCACTAATCTAACTTTATCTTTATAAATTGATTTATATTTACATTTTATGTAAGTGGAATCGTACAATATGAAGTACTTTGTGTCTGATTTCTTTCACTTAGCATATTTTTTGTCTGGTACTAATATTTTGTAGTATTAGCATACATTTGTATAGATTCAAAGAGAAATGGTCTTATATATTCAGTTTTACCCATATTTATATTTCATATGAAGTTTTTTTTAAGATTTATTTTTTATTTTCTTTCTCTCCCCTCCCCCTCCCTTTGTCTGCTCTCTGTGTACATTCGCTGTATGTTCTTCTGTGTTCACTTGTATTCTCAGTGCACTGGGAATCTGTGTCTCTTTTCTGTTTGTATCATCTTGCTGCATCAGCTCTCCATGTGTGCAGAGCCAATCCTGGGCAATCTGCGCTTTTCTTGCATGGGACAGCTCAATGCAGGGCACACTTCTTGCATGTGGGGCTCCCCTACGCGGGAGACACCTTGCATGGCATGGCACTCCTTGCGTGCAGCAGCCCTACTCATGGGCCAGCTCACCACATGGGCCAGGAGGCCCTGGATTTGAACCCTGGACCTCCAATATGGTAGGTGGATGCTCTATCAGTTGAGCCACATCTGCTTCCCACATGAGATTTTTCTATGCTATAGATTTCCATGTTACATTTCTTAGCTTTCCTTTTAGTAATATACATGACCTTAGACTTTCCCTTTAAACCACTTTCATACCCATGTCATAGTACTGCAAGTTGCAAATATGTTGAGCTTTCACCTTTTCTATTCATTTCCAAAGATTAACACACACCCTTTTTACCAGTTCTGTACAAGTTAATCTTCAGCTTTCCGTTCTTTAAACTCATTCTATTTTCTGGTGACCCATGTTCAAGTTAGTAACTCCAAGAGATTACACAATATATTTAGTTCATAGTAGTGCAATCATACAGTATTTGTCTTTTTGTATCTGGCTTGCTTCACTCAACATAATGTCCTCCAGTTTCATCCATGTTGTCATTAGCTTTATGACCTCATTTCTTCTTACAGCTGCATAACATTTCTCCATGTGAAAATACCACAGTTTGTTTATCCGTTCATCAGTTGATGGACACTTGGGTTGTTTCCAACTTCTGGCAATCTTGAATAATGCTGCTATGAACATCGGTGTGCAGATGTCAGTTTGTGTCACTGCTCTCACTTCTGGGAATATACCCAGAAGTTGTATTGCAGGGTCAAGTGGCAAGTCTATATTCATCTTCTTTAGGAACTACCAAATAGTCCTCCACAGTAGCTGTACCATTCTGCATTCCCACCATCAATGAATAAGTGTTCCTATCTCTCCACATCCTCTTCAACACTTGTAGTTGTCTGTCTTTTTGATAGTTGCCATTCTGATACCTGTGAAATGATATCTCATTGTAGTTTTGATTTGCATTTCCCTAATTGCTAGTGATGTTGAACATTTTTTCATGTGTTTTGTTTTGTCTTTGCCATCTGTTTTTCTTTTTTGGACAAATGTCTTTTCAGGTCTATTGTCCATTATTTAATCAGGTCATCTGTCTTTTTATTGTTGTGTTGTAGCATCTCTTTATATATCATGGATATTAAACCCTTATTGGACATGTGATTTCCAAATATTTTCTCCCATTGAGTTGGCTGCATTTCCATCCTTTTGACAAAGTCCTGTGAGGTGCAAAAATGTTTAATTTTGAGGCAGTCCCATTTATCTATTTTTTTCTTTTGTTGCACATGCTTTGGGTGTAAGGTCCAAGAAACTGCCACTAACCACAAGGTCTTTAAATGTTTCCCTCCATTTTCTTCCAGAAGTTTTATAGTCCTGGCTTTTATATTTAGGTCTTTGATCCATTTTGAGTTGCTTCTTGTATAGGGAATGAGTTAGAGGTTCTATTTCTTTCTTTTGGTTATGGATATTCAGTTCTCCCAACACCATTTTTGGAAGAGACTGTTTTGTCCCATCAACATGGCCCAGAAAAACAAGTTGGCTCTAGAGGTGAGGGTTTATTTCTGGGTTCTCAATTCTGTTCCACTGATTGATACGTCTATCTTTATGTCAATACCATGCTGTTTTGACCCCTGTAGCTTTGTAATTTGTTTCAAGTTCAGTCAGTGAAATTCCTCCCATGCCATTCTTCTTTTTTGGAATGCTTTTGGCTGTTTTGGGTACACTTTCTCTTTCAAATGAATTTGGTAATTGCCTTTTCTATTTCTATAAAGTAGACTGTTGAAATTTTGATTGGTACTGTATTGAATCTATACAGCAGTTTGTGTAGGATTGACATCTTCATGATATTTAGTCTTCCAATCCATGAACATGGAATGTCTTTCCATTTGTTTAAGTCTTCATTGATTTCTTTTAGCATTGATTTGTAGTTTTCTGCATATAGGTCCTGTACTTCTTTGGTTATTGATTCTTAAGTGTTCAAGTCTTTTAGTTGTATTGTAAATGGAATTTTTTCTCTGATTTCCTCCTCAGATTGTTCAGTGCTAGTGTACAGAAACATTACTGATTTTTGCATGTTAATCTAGTATCCTGCCAGTTTGCTGAACTCATTTATTAGCTCAAGGAGCTTTATGTAGACATTTTATAGCTTTCTAAATATAGGATCATGTCATCCACAACTAGTGAGAGTTTTACTTCCTCTTTCCCTATTTGGATGCCTTTAATTTTTTTCTTGTCTAATTGCTCTAGCTAGAACTTCTAGTACAATGTTGAATAACAGTGGGCATCTTTGTCTTATTCCCAGTCTTAGAGGCAAAGCTTTCAACCTTTCAACATTGAGTACAATCTTGGCTGTGGGATCTTCATATATACTTTTTATCAGATTGAGAATTTTTCCTTCTATTCCTATCTTTTGAAGTGATTTTTATCAAGAAAGGATGCTGGATTTTGTCAAATGCCTTTTCTGCTTCGATTGAGATGATCATGTGTTTTTTCCCTTCAATTCGTTAATGTTGTGTATTACATTGATTGATTTTCTTATGTTGAACCAATCTTGCATACCAGGAATAAGTCCTACTTGGTTCTGATATGTAAGTCTTTTGATATGCTGTTGAATTCTATTTGCAAGTATTTTGTTGAGAATTTTTGCATCTATGTTTATTAGAGAAATTGGTCTGTAATTTTCTTTTCTTGTAGTATCTTTATTTGGCTTTGGTATTAGGGTGATGTTGACTTCATAAAATGTATTGGCTAATTTTTCCTCCTCTTCAATTTTTGAAAGAGTTTAAACAGGATTGGTATTAATTCTTCTTGAAATGCTTGGTAGAATTCACCCGTGAAACCACCTGGCCCTTGGCTTTTCTTTTTTTGGAAGATTTTTGATGATAGATTCAATCTCTTTAAATGTGATTGGTTTGTTAAGTTCTTCTATTTCTTGTAGCATCAGTGTAGGTTGTGCATTTCTAGGATTTTTCCTTTTCGTCTAGATTGCCTAGTTGGTTGGCATACAGTTTCTCTTAATATCATTTTATGATTTTTTTTAAGATTTATTTTTATTTATTTCTCCCTGCCCTCCCCCCCCCCCCCCAGTCTCCCTATTGTCTGCTCTCTGTGTCCATTCACTGTGTGTTCTTCTGTGTCTGCTTGTATTCTCATTAGGCAGCTCTGGGAACTGATCCTGGGACCTTCCAGACTGAGAGAGAGGCAATTACTCTCTTGCTCCACCCTAACTCCCTGTTTTGTTATGTCTTCTTACTTTCTCTCCTCTATGTCTCTTATAACATCGTCTTGCTGTGCCAGCTCTCTTCATTGGCTGACACTGCTGCGCAGGGCAGCTTTCTTGTGCTGGGCAGTGTTCCCAGGCAGAGTGGCACCCTGTGCAGTGACATTCTCATGTGGGCTGGTACTCTACATAGGCCAGCTCGCCACGTGGGCCAGCTTGCCCTCACCAGGAGGCCCTGGGCATCAACCATGGGCCTTCTATATGGTAGACAGGAGCTCAGTTGGTTGAGCCACATCCGCTTTCCTCTTATAATCCTTTTCATTTCTATTGGGTCAGTCATAACTTCGTCCCTTTCATTTCTGATTTTATTTATTTGCATCTTCTCTCTATTTTTCTATGTTAGTGTAGCTAGGGGTTTGCCAATTTTCTTGATTTCACAGAACCACCTTTTGGTTTTGTTGATTTTCTCTATTTTTGTTCTTAATTTCATTTATTTATGTTCTAATATCTATTAGTTCTTTCATTCTGCTTGCTTTGGGAATGGTTTGCTGTTCTTTTTCTAGTTTCTCCAGTTCAGTTAGATCTTTGAATTTAGGTCTTTCTTCTTTTTAGTATAGGTGTTTAGAGCTATAAATTTCCCTCTGAAGAGTGCCTTTGTTGTATACTATAAGTTTTGATAAGTTATGCTCTCATTTTCATTCATCTCAGTATATTTACTGATTTCAGTTGCAATTTCTTCTTTCACCCACCGATTATTTAGAAGTGTAATGTTTAGCCTCCACACATTTGCAAATTTACCACTTTCCTGTCTATTATTGACTTCCAGTTTCACTCTGTTATGATCTGAGAAGGCGCTTTGTATAATTTCGGTCTTTTTATATCAAATGAGAGCTGCATTGTGATGTAACATGTGGTCTCTCCTGGAGAAAGGTCCATGGGCACTTGGAAAGAATGTATAACCTTCTGAGTTTGGGTGCAACATTCTGTATACGTCTATTAGGTCTAGCTCATTTATCATATTGTGCAAGTTCTCTCTTTCCTTACTGTGGTTGTTCTATCTAATGATGTGAATGTTGTGCTGAAATCTTCAACTATTATTATTTCTCTTCAGTTTTGCCAGAGTTTGCCTATATATTTTGGAGCACCCTGGTTAGGAGCATAGATGTTTATGATTGCTATTTCACCCTGGTGGATTGTCACCACTTTTATTAATATATAATGGCCTTCTGTATCTCTTATAACTTTTTTCATTTAAAGTCTGTTTTGCCCAATATTAGGATAACTACTCCTGCTCTTTTTTCATTACTATTTTCCAGGCTTTCACTTTCAGCTGGTTCCCTGGGTCTAAGGTAAGTCTCTTTTAGGCAGCATATGGATGGCTCATACTTTTTAATCTATTCTGTCAGGTGGTGAGGTGGTCAAATCACACAGAACTCCCTCAATATGGTGCCTCATAAATCCCCCAGGAAGTGGTGAGACTTTGCCCCCTTCGGGTGTCTGAGTTGGGTGTGGGTGGAGTGGGGCTGGAGACATGCAATTGGAATTTGAATATCTAATATGAGATCCCTGCGAGTATGCTTTCCACCCCCTCAGTCATGATTGCTTTCTTCAGGGCGTGGCCATGTCAGCAAGGAAATGAAGCCCTATGAGGTCATTACCAGCGTGAACCCACCAACCCCTCCCCACATAAATCTCCCTCCAAACAGAAGATCTCAATCCTGCTCTGAACGAAAGAATGTTGGGGTGCCTGCCATCCATCAGATATTTTTAAACACCAAGACTTCAGCCTCCCACCTCACAGAAACTCCTGAGTCCAGATCATTTTTCCTCTTTCCTCCATGGATGACCAAGGTTCTTGATGAGAAATTTGTATTTATCTACCACCTCTGATAAAGGAAAATATTGTGGTCACATTCACAAAGAAGTATTTACCAGCGAGAAACACCTCATCTAGGGTGAGCCACTACACCCCTCGCTCTTTGTCTTTTCTGATCCCCTACATGCAACCTTCAGTTATGGTCAACAGACCAGAAACACATGCATTCTCTTGACCAAGTACGTTGGGGACACTGTGTCCCCAGGACTGCACAACCTTGGCTGATGATGTGCACTACTCAGGGTATCCTGAGCCCTGGGACTGTGCACTCATGAACCTGAGTGGACACAGTGTGCTGACCCTCAAAATATGACTTCTCTGTCTCAGAACAGTTCTGAATAATAGTATATTAATATTGAAAAGTTGTATCATGAAATATTAAAAAGAGTAAAACTGGGATGGAAAAAGGCATCTTAGGATCCACAGGACAAAAGAAAACTCTCCCATGTGTGATCCACCAGCTCTTCCTGCTGCCAAGAATTGTTGTTTATTCTTCTTCTTCCCTGTTCCCAGATCCTCCTGCTTCTTCCCCTCATATTCTTCTCCTTTCCCGTGTACCTGCTTCTTATCCCTATTTCCTGTTCTTTTTGCCTATTCCCTAAGCCCCTGGACCTTTCTTTCCCTCTTTTATTCCTACCTGCTCCTAAGTCCTGTCATCTGCTCCATCTCCTTTGTTTCTGTCCCCTTTCTCTGCTCTATGCTCCTTCTCTCCACTCTCAGGCCTCTCTTCCTGTCCTTCACCTCCTGTTTTACTTTCTTCTATTGTCTGCTTGGGGTGGGGCACAGAGGAGAGAGTTTTTAAACTTTACTCTGCTTTCCGCACTCTCCAGAGAGTCTCTAGGCAGATATGGACCCCTGCTTACCTAGGAACTTGTCTGTGTAAAATTGCTTCTGTCCTGTATCCAAAAAGTAGCAACCCTTTACCAAGACAGATCCCTGTCCACACACTTGGAAGGGCCATTTTGAAATAACCCTCATAAAGAGGACCCTCACAGATTTAAACTCCCCCAAATCTATTAATACTTATCTGTGGTGGGTTCTCTTTCTGGATCAGAGTTCCAGTGATAGGAGTTCATTAGGTTTGTTGATTTTATAGACCTGTGTCCCTCTGACATGCACATTTCTATATAGAGTTTATTTTAATTGATAAATTTAAAAGTGCCCCAAGGGCCATAGAAATAATTTTTAATTTCATTTTAAGTGCAATAGGAACATACCAAAGTATTTGGTTAGTGAGGGTAAGACTGAAGAGCCTCCTGAAGTACTGGTCTATACTAACCATGAGAGTCATGGCAAAGCCTTTTGAGACTGGCAACAGATCCATGAAGGAAGACAGGCCCTCAGGGAGTGAGTGGTTAGGAAATGCATTTTAAAGAACACTGATCTGAGACCTTGGGCCATAAGGTCAAAGAGAATTGAGTCCTCACTACCAAGTGGGAACTCCCAAGAGAGTGAGCTTGAATCCACAGCATTGCATCTTGACTGGGCCAATTTCTTCTGCCTTTGATTTTTTTTTGGGGGGGGGGGGGGGATGAGGGGTAGAAGGTGTATTTCCCTCTCTGTCTAAGCTTACTGTCCCTTTACAGATTCGTAAGTAGAAACTCATCATGTGTAATTATTTTGGAAGTTTGTATTGGTCCTTCGTTTCTGATTCAGAACTATAACTCATTGCCAGAAGTAAATCAAGGAACAAAGTAGACTGAAGGAGAAACTGTAAACTAGGGGAAAGTTAAAGGTGTATTTTAAGCTGCCTTGGGTGATGTTAATGATGGAAGGGGAAAAGCACCAGTGGGAGAGGAAACAAAACAGCCACCAATAATAGAATAGAAGGACTTGAATCATTGAGAGATGACAAAACTCACCTGGTATAAGGACATATTTTACCCTTGTTAGTAGCTCATGTGACCTTCCTTCTGATGAAATTAAGCCTTTGGTAATAAATATTCTGGAGTAAAATGAGGGCTATGATAAATTGAGAGAACACCAAATCCCAGCCACTAGACCACAAAAGATGGTAAATTGAGACCTAGGGTAACCTAAGTCTCTGATTAGAACAACAAGATATTACTTACTTATTCCATCATCAAAACTCCTCTGGTCTGTCCATAAAATATCATCTGATAAGAATGTTTCCATACTTGGAATCATGGAAGAATATGATAATAAAATACACTATGTTGAACATATTCCAAATTTTTAAAAAAAGTGACAAAACATACATTTATACTTGTAGCTTCCAAGTTCCTCCAGTGACTTTCCTCACCCTCTGGTGCAGCTTACTTAGGAAAACAGGGCAAATTGAAAGGAGATATGGGCTGGGGGGTCAGGAACTGTGGCATAAGCAGTGATGAGATCAAACGAATGAGTCTTTGCAGATCCTGAACTCAGGCCAGCATGAATGAGAAGGAGGCCCCAGCTTCAGTACCACTATGGTCCTACATGAGGCTGCTCTAATTTGAATTTATCGAGTCCACTGTCCTGGGTCTCTGCCACTTGGAATGGGTATGATTGTTTTGATGCGCTCAAAAGTTTTAAATCCCCAGAAACATAGTGACTTTATGAACTCACAGGATTGGTCCACCTCTGCCTCCCAAAAGAATTTCCCTCATTTCCCCCCCGAACATTATTAGGCCTATAACTAGGACAAAATCATAATGTACAGTCAGGGGCATTTTGAGACTGCTAAAGGAATATAGGAACAATATTTGTATGGAATGCTAGTACCTAGATATCGTGTACTGGCAAGAGTTATGGACATGGGTCTAGAATCTGAGGGTGCTGACCAACTGGTTTGGGAGGTTATATTTGGATTGCAGAGGATTCAGAAATGCAGGATTTAACACCATGAAAGGAACGCCATGAAATGGTATGACCATGGCATTACTAGGATAGTCCTAGACATGTGGAATAATTAAAAGTATGTGAGGTAGAACTTGACATAGATGTGCAATGGACACAACCAATCCAATGTCCACAGAGAAAATGTGGAATGGGTGTGGGAAGGGTAGCCATGGTGGCTGCTGGGTTTGGGGAATGGGAGGAAGAGATGAGATGTGGAGGCATTTTCGGGACGTGGAGTTGTCCTGGGTGGTGCTTCACGGACAATTACAGGACATTGTAGACCCCCCCAGGGCCCACTGGATGGAACGGGGGAGAGTGTGGGCTATGATGTGGACCATTGACTACAGGGTGCAGTGATGTTCAGAGATGTACTTACTGGGTGCAATGGATGTCTCACGATGATGGGAGAGAGTGTTGCTGTAGGGGGAGTGGGGGGTGGGGGCGGTGGGGTTGATTGGGACCTCGTATTTTTTGAATGTAATTCGTAAAAATAAATAATTTTAATTAAAAAAAAAAAAGTATGTGAGGTAGAAATACCAGAATTGCCATGGCAGACAATAGAAGGAGGAAACATAGACCCACATAAGTGAGTATATCAGAGTGGATATACTTTGTAAGTCCAGAAAATCTACAGACAGCTCAGTCCCCTGGCAGAGCACATGAGAACCATTTGCAACTTGAAAAATTAATGCACTAAAGAGAGAAGCAGCAGAAACATAAAATGTTCTTTTGTGGTTCTCCTTGTAGTCCAGGATTATGGGTAGGAAATTGTACTTCAGAACTGGGATCAGAAATAGTATTAGGAATTGTAGGTCTCCAAGACAGTAGATGCCAAGTAGCAACCCCTGACCATCAAAAATCTGATGGGGGATGGGAAGCAGACTTGGCCCAGTGGTTAGGGCATTTGTCTACCACATGGGAGGTCCGCGGTTCAAACCCTAGGCCTCCTTGACCCATGTGGAGCTGGCCCATGCACAGTGTGATGCGCGCAAGGAGTACTGTGTCATGCAGGGGTGTCCCCGTGTAGGGGAGCCCCACGTGCAAGGAGTGCGCCCTGTAAGGACAGCTGCCCAGTGCAAAAGAAAGTGCAGCCTGCCCAGGAATGGTGCTGCACACATGGAGAGCTGACACAACAAGATGACGCAACAAAAAGAAACACAGATTCCTGTGCCACTGACAACAACAGAAGCAGACAAAAGAACAAGCAGCAAATAGACACAGAGAACAGACAACTGAGGCTGGGGGTGGGTGAAGGGGAGAGAAATAAATAAATAAATAAATAAATAAATCTTTAAAAAAAAGTCTGATGGGGAAGCAGACGTGGGGCAACTGATAGAGCATCTGCCTACCATATGGAGGGTCCAGGGTTCAATACCCAGGGCCTCCTGACCTGTGTGGTGAGCTGGTCCACATGCAGTGCTGCGGGGCATAAGGAGTGCTGTGCCACGCAGGGGTGCTCCCCGCATAGAGGTGCCTCACGCGCAAGAACTGTGCCCCACAAGGAGAGCTGCCCTGCTTGAAAAAAGCGCAGCCCACCCAGGAGTGGTCCCACACACATGGAGAGCTGATGCAGCAAGATGATGCAACAAAAAAGAGATGCAGTTTCTTGGTGCCACCTGTCAATGCAAGGGGACACAGAAGAAGAGATAGTGAATGAACACAGAGAGCAGACAATGGGGCCAGGGGAAGGGGAGAGAAATTTTTAAAAAATCTTTTAAAAAAGTCTGATGGAACAATTTTATTTTTCTTTTTTAAATTAATTTTTAAAAAAGAGATTTAGATTACATAAATGTTATATAAAAAATACAGGGGATTCCCATATACCTCACCCCTCCCCTCCCACACCTTCCCACATTAACAACATCTTTCCTTAGAGTGGTACATTTGTTAAAATTGATGAACACATATTGAAACATTGCCCCCCAAATGGAGTATAGTTAAAATTATAGCTTATACTGTGTCCCACACAATTTTGTAGGTTATGACAAAATATATAATGGCCCATATCTATCACTGCAATGTCATACAGGACAATTCCAATCCCAAAAATGCCCCCATATTATATCCATTCTTCCCTCTCACTCCCCCCAGAAACTCTGGTGGCCACTGCCTTTATATCATTGAGTTATTATAGACTTATTTGTTGGAAACAAAGTTATAATGATCTCATATGGAAAGACATGCTGTTTGCCTGGTAATGCTTGCAATGTAAGAAGTTCAGCAGTAGGGAGTGTTGGGAAAGAACACTTGAGCAGGACGAAGCTGTCATGGGCTACGAGAATAATGAACATATGTATTTGGTAGTTATATAGACTTTGTACTCTGAGATATAGACCTTTTAGTTTCTTAGAATGGATGGGTAACTTGAAATAATAGTTGATTGAACTCCATAAGTTATAGGTAATATCAATGATTAACTACATGTAGCTTCTTGTTCGCCCAAATGCTGGGGTATATATAGAAGACCCTCTGAAGCAATAAATTTGTCTGATGAGTCTTTACTCACAGATCCCCTGATTCCATCTCTTTTTGTTTTCATTCCTGATACCCTTCGGGCCTTAGTCTCCAACACTTATTATTCCCCTATTGCTAGAATAATAAGTCTATAATAGAATAATAATAAGTCTACTTTAGTCCATTGTTGATTCCCTAATCTTGAGAATTTGGGGATGGTGATGCCCACTCAGTTTCCAGTTGAGAAGGGGCTTAGATCCCACAGGGCAAATTGATGGATCTCTCTTGCTTGCAGTTACAGACACTCTCTGTTCTTTGAAATGGGCGTTGTCCATCATCATCTCCTTGGAACATTTTTCTCAATGAACTTAAAGGTAATAATTGCAGACAAAAAATATACATAGGTATCCAACTCTCCTTCATGTTGTGGAATTTAAATTTCTTTCCTCTTCAGTGCTGACTGGATTTAGTGTTTGCTTCCAAAGAATAGAACATGAAAAGTGAATAATAGTGGCTTTACTGTGGAAACACTTGCAGAACCCGGCCAGGCCACCAGCACCAGTAACCATGAGAAGATGTGATGAGAAACATACTTCCTCTTTGTGGTATCCTTCTCCCAGATACATAACCTTGTCTACCCATGAAAACACAAGAGGCAAACCCAAATTCAATGTCTTTCTTAAAAATACCTGACCATTACTCTTCAAAATTGTCAGGTCATAAAAAGCAAAGTAAAGCAGAAAATGTTGCCAATCACAAGACACTCAGGAGGCAGGATGACTAATTGCTCTGGTGTCCTGTATCGGATTCTGGCAAAGAAAAAGGACACAACAGTGGAAACACTGGTGAAATTGGAACAGAGTGTGTTGTAGTGAATAGTGTTGTAACCATGGACATTTATTAGTTTTAACAAATGCCCCAAGATGTTATCATTAGGGGGAACTAGGTGAAGGACATATGGGGATTCTCTTTTCTATCCTGGCAACTTTTTGGTAAATCTAAAATTATTCAACATTTAGAGACTGAATTAAATAAAAACAAAGAGAGGACAGTGTTTCTGGAAGGATTGTGGAAAAATGTTAAGTCAAAACTTATGTTCAATCAATTCCCTGTAACATACATTGTGCAGGTATAAATTTTACCATAAAACTGTAAATCCTCTATAATTCCAACCTGTGTCTTCACTTTATCTTTTCTTAGTGTTATGGAGTTTTATTTTATTTTTTTTAAAAAAAGGATGTTAAAGTAGTCACATTTTACGACTTTTGTGTCTTGAAGTCCTAAAAATATTCTCCTTTGTATTCTTATGTAATACTAAAAGTTTTGAATTTTTGCTCTCAGATCTTTATTCTGCCAGGGCATGATTTTTATATTTGCATTGCAATCTTGGTACAGTGGGAATAAGGAATATTCTTTGTGCTATCTTCCAAGAGAGTCTTGGTTTCAGCAAATCACTTGGGAAGGGGATGTGTTATATCAGGTAGAGTCGGACCTCAGGTCTTTCTGGTTCTAACCATTACTGGGCCCAGAGTTCTGGCTTTTGGTAGGCTGAGGAGATAAAAGGAATTTGGGAAGAGAAAGACCTGGGTTAACATGCAGTTGCTGGATGGATGAAAGATACAGTGTGACTGAAGAATGAAGGGAGCCAAAGGATTTGTCAACAACGTGGTGTGTGTCAGCAAAGGATTTATTTTTGTAAATGGTATTTATGCATACTCTATTTGCAGAAGTGAACAAATCCTAGGTGCAAAACTTAATGAATGCTTATAAAACTAATGCATTGTGTATATTTTCCCAAATGAAGAAATAAAAGGCTAAAAGCTTGTGGTAGATTGTAAGTAGAGTGGTTAGAAAAATCAGATTTGATAGTGAAGTTAGATAGTAAAGTTAAGTTTGGTCCATTCACACCGACCAGAGGCAGAGGGTGCACACATGAAGGTTTGAGAATGCTCTTCTTCCCACACATTGTAGACGCAATTCCTTTGCTTCCATGCACATTGTTTAGGACCAGGTTCAGGGCAGCCACGCCAGCAGAGGAGGCAGGGTAGGATCTGTAGATGAACAGTGGACACAGTACTTGTTGGTGCTCCCTTTCTGACTCCTGTCAACCCATTCAACCACAGAGGTCAAAGATAACAGGGGTCTCAGCAGGAAGATGCAAAAGGCATTGAGAGGGTCACAGGAACCAGGGAAAGGAGCAGGAACAGGATGAGGAAAGAGAAAATGGGACAAGAGGACAGGGTGATAGGAACTGGGAGAAGGAGCAAGGGTCAGGCAGAGACCAAAAGATAACAGGAAGAAGAGTTTGGGAACTGGGAGGGGGGACAAGTATCAGTGTATGATACTTAGGAAATTGAGGACACAACTCACTTCACAGTCACAGCCTCTACTGAAGACTGACTGAAAGCCTAATCTCTGCTGTCTGGTGAGCCAGTACCAGAAATAGACCAGATGGCATATTGTGAAAATCAGTTTACCGCCCCTCACATAACCTGCAGAGATCAGAGGGCATGCACTGACAGGCAGCACAGCATGCAGGATGTCCCCTTCAAAGGGCATGCAATGGCCCGCAGGTATCAGCACCAGAGGATCTGCAAATGCTGAGTTGGTACAAAATCACCCAGGATGGGCTGGTCCTGCATTTCTGAGGATCAGTCTGCGGTGGTGCTGGGTTTGCACAAGTAGAGTGGTCCTTTCAGGGCCAAGTAGTTAAGGAAAGGGGTGCTCACCTGCGATAAGTAATTGTGATTGGAAAGCAGTCCTCAGTTCGTAACCACACTTAGTCCTAGATAGGGGTGTGTAGAGATGTCTGGTATCTGTATTCTGCTTGGGGAGCTTGAATGTCTGCGAAGGGAAAGGGGTGGTGGTTTGGTTGTCCCACAAGCTGTTCAATTTCAGAGATAACCCATCTCCCTCAACAAGAACGGGCTGGAGGGCTTTGGGATTTCTTTTTGGTGGGGAAGGTGGATGGCAAGGCAAAGAGGTATTGGGTTTACCTGAGTAATGATGATACTGAAACCCCTTTTTCTGAAGGTGTTTTCTGCTGGGCCCAATATATCAGCTATTACGACTGAGAGGAGAAGGAAATGGGTCAGGGTCCTCACTGGGTTCATGGATTGAAGATTATCAATACCAAGTCACCTGAAACACTGCTTATACCACCAGAGCACCCCCACTTCTGCATATTCTGAACTTCATGGGGTGGCTTGCTCTTTGGTAGGGACTTGTATCACCCGAGACTCACCAAAGTCGGACATGCAGTATATAGTCTGGGGGTGCCTTATTTTACATATACAAAGGTGGCAAGGTGTAGGTAGGGCCAGGAGCAAAGGAAAGACCATCAGCAATGAAGCATCCATGGTGGGCCCTGGAGGACATGGGGTATAAATTGAGGCATGCGCCTTCTCCAGACCAGCTCCCCCACCCAACTTGAAACAGAAGTAGGACTTGATTTGGGGACTTTCTACCTGTCTTAATGTCCATGCACCTGTGGGCAATGTTGGGCTGGTCCAGCTCCCGAGGTCTTTTGGGCGAGTTGTACCACGTCTATGCCTCACAGCTAAAATGCCTTCCCTCTGTTGCTGCGCTTACAGAGCATCTGCAGAACACCTAGCACCATGGAGGATACATAATCATCCTCATTTCTGTTTTAACCCTGAGGCAAATCTACGAGGGAGGTACAATATGATTACTGAGTGTACTAGTCACTTGGAGTGGTTCTTTTCTTATCTGAGTTTCCTTTTCATCCTTGGGGCATATCAATCAGGGAGTTATGGTCTGATTACTGAGTCAACTAATGTCATAGAATAGTTCTTTTGTATTTGGTCACACAAGGTGCCACCAAGCCCACATACTCTTGGACTCCTTGTTTTTATTTTATTTTTTTTACATTCTTTTGCATTCTTTTACAACTTAGATTTGCATTAGGTACTTGAAGGAAAAAAGTGACCTCCAATCCCAAATCTTAGAAGGCATTATTTTTTCAGAGGCCCAAATTCTATTTCTCTCCTACCCTTCTATTTTCTTTCTGGATATTATTAGGCTTCCATTTATTATAATATAGTTTATCTTCCCGTTGCTCTTTTCATCTTAATCTTCTCCCCATGCAGACATACTGACATACCACCCTGTCTTTGGCAGAATTGCAGCACAACAGTTTGCAAATTTCCGTACCTTGCCTTTTTAAGTTACAGACTATCCTAGAATGAAACCCTCATGGTATATATTCCTCATAATTTATAGTTTTGTAATAGTGCATGGTGTTGTGCCTTAGTTTATCCAACCAGTCCCAAATTATCAGTCCTTTGAATACTTTTCTGACATGAGTTTTTAAAAATGGTATTGCCAAAAATACTGTTGTCAATACATCATTTTAGTTTTGAAAACGTGACTTTAAAAGTAATTCCTAGTAACAGGACTGAGTTAAGGGCCATTCAGTATTTTTTTTTCTGTGATTTGTCTATTCAAATCTTGTGCTCTGTTTTTCTGTAGGATTGATGGCATTTTCTCTATTTAATTGAAACTACATTTAACATATGACCTGTTCACAGCAGGATTGTAATATTTTCCTTAATTTGCTATTCAACATTTTACCTGACTAGACTTTTTTAAAAAAAATGTGATTTAATAAAGATAGTTAAAGACAGTTGAATATTTCATTGAATTCTGCTCCTGGACTTTGAGTTATAATGAGTAAAAGGATTATAGGGTTAGCCAATGTCTCCTTCCAGCATTTCTGTAAATTCATTTTTTATATTTAAATTCTGAACCATTTAGAAGTCATCTTGTTGTAAATATGTGAAACAAGTGTAATTATATCTTTTTCCTTTTGGATCCCAATGACTGTGGCATCAGTTTTCACAGAGATACCTTTTCCACACCTAATTGATATACCAAACTTATCATATACTAAATTTCTACATGCATTTGAGTCTACATGGTGATTTTTTTCCTTCTCTTCAATTTGTCCATCCGTGCCCTATCACAATACAGAGATCTTAAAACTCTTTTTCATATATGGCACATGTTAGCGACCTCTTTGATCTTCATTAGAAGCTGCTTCTCTGGCTATTCCTGCATACTGATTATTTCAAATGTGCTCCTGTCTTAGTTTCCTGGCTGTTAAATAAATACCATACGATGATTGGCTTAAACTGTGTGGATACACTGCATAGATTGCTCAAGCGCCAGGAATACAAAAGTGCTCTTATCAGAGAGAACATTCCAAGAGCTCATTTCCCAGGTGTGGGCTAAGGGCCAGCTGCAGACAGATCATTCTTTTTTCTTTTTTCTTTTTTTGGTCTTTATTTATTTTTTTAATATTACTTAAAAAAAATATGAGGTCCCCATACACACCCCCCACCCTTCCCCCCACCCCTCCCCCCACAACAACAATCTCCTCCATCATCATGAGACATTCATTGCATTTGGTGAATACATCTCTGAGCACCGCTGCACCTCATGGTCAATGGTCCACATCATAGCCCACATTCTCCCACATTCCACCCCGTGGGCCATGGGAGGACATATAATGTCCGGTAACTGTCCCTGCAGCACCACCCAGGACAACTCCAAGTCCCGAAAACACCCCCACATCTCATCTTTTCCTCCCATTCCCTACCCCCAGCAGCCACCATGGCCACTTTCTCCACACCAATGCCATATTTTCTTGGGAATGTGCAGGGAATGAGCAGCTCAGTCCTTGTGAGGTACCTCTTTCCTGTCCCTTATGCTATGTGAAACAAAGTTTAGAAAGAGGTATGATTGTGTTGTGAGGTGAATGATTGAATGAATGAATGACCAAAAAATCAATGAATCAATGGGGCATAAAGGACTAATTTTTTTTTTTTAATTCCAAACAATATATGTAGGTATTCCCCTCTTCAAGATGTGGAACTTAATCCACTTCTCATGAGAGTAGCTGATGTTAGCAACTCGCTGCCAAAGAATAGCTTATGAACAGTGAATAACTGACTGTAGAGTGGAGAGGCCTGGCAAACACCATCTTACCCAAGAGGATGACATTTATCCATCATTTGTTACCATAAGGAGACATTTCCTCTCTGTGGTTTCCTTCCCCCAAACCCAAAGCCCCATCTAATCATGAATATGTAGTAGATGATTCCAAACTGAAAGTCAATTAACAGAACGCCAGACCAGTACTTTTTAAAACTGTCAAAGTCGTTAAAAACAAACTAAAACTGAGAAACTGTCACAGACAGAAGGAGACTGAGGACATGGGCCAACCAACTGTCCCAGTATTCTGGATTGGATTCTGGCAAAGGAGCAGGTGGATCATGGAAAACATGGTAAATATGAATAGAGTCTTCTGTTTAATCACTACTACTGTAATCAGGTTTATTTCTTAGTTTCCACAAATGGACCATCATTACAAAAATGTTATCATTAGGGGAGCTTAGGTGAAGGACATAAGGGGATTCTTGGTTACTATCTTGGCACCTTTCCTATAAATCTAAAATGATTCAAACACCAAAAATTTCATAGAATTAAACAGAGAGAAGACACTGTTTTTGGAAGACTCTGGACAAACTTTCACTTAGAAAGTATATTTAAAGAAAATGCAATCAGTTATCTAAACACTCATTATACAGATCTCATTTTCCCCATGAAGCTATCAATCCTGGAACATTTCAACCCATGTCTGCATCTTACCTTTTCGTAGTGTTTGTGGAATCTTATTTCATTATGGAAACATGTCTCATTTGAAAGTAGTCAAATTTTTTTATTTCCTTACTAATTTTTGTGATTTGCCTTAAGTCCTAAAAATATTCTCCTGTATGCTTTCATACAGGTTTAAAAGTTTTGGTTCCCGTTCTCAGGTCTTTAATCTTCCAGGGAATGATTTTTTATTTTTTATATTACCAAGGACATGTTGATGTTATGTTAACAAGGAATATCCTTCCTGCCATCATACAAGTGGATCGTAGATCAGCAAATGATTTAGAGAGGGCTCAGGGCACCTGAGCTAGAGTCCAACCCAAGTCTCGTTGATTCAGTACCTTCTTCTGGGCCCAGGGCTCTTGTTTTAGGAAGAGTGAGAGGATGAAAGGCGCTTTGGAAGGAGAAGCTTCAGGTCAGACATACAGCTGCTGGAAAAATGAGGGATTTCAAGGCCATTGAAGAGCCAGAGCAGCGAATGGTTTTTGTCACACGGTGGGATTTGCCAGCTGAGGATTTATTCTTGTAAATGTTGTGAATGAATACACTACTTGCAGACGGTGGGCAAATGTTAAGTGTACAAGTCAGGGCATGTTTACAAATTGAACCCAGGTATGACATTTCTCAGATAAGAAAGAAGAGTGTTAGAACCCTATGGAAGGATTTCAGGTATAGAGGTCATTAGGGTAGTACTCAGTGAATCATTTTGGAATATCAGGATGTCAGTCCATTCACAGGAACCAAACTCTGAGCGTGTGCACATGAAGAATGAAGATAGCTCTCCTGTCCATACATCATATTTGCAGTCCCTCTGCTTCCATTGACAGCGGTTAGGACCAGGTTGAGCGCAGGTGCGCCAGCATAAGTAGCAGGGTTGGACCTGTAGATGGACAGTGGTCACTGGGCTTGTTGGTATGCACTTCCCAACTCCTGTCAACCCACTCCACCATAGAGGTGAAGGATAAGAGGGGTCTGTGCAGGAAGAAGGAAATGCACTGGTGTGTGTGGGGGGCACAGGAACTGGGGGAAGGAGCAGGAAACAGGAAGAGGGAAGAGAAAAACAGGGGAAGAGGACAGCATGATAGGAACTGGGAGACGGAGCAGGGGACAATCAGAAGGCAGAGATAACAGGAAGAAGGATTTGGGGACTGGGAAGCAGAGGAAGGATCAGAGCCTGGGTTGTAGAAAAGGAAAATGAGGAGATCACTCACTTCACAGTCACATCCTCTTCTGTAGGCTGACTGAAAGCCTAATCTCTGCTGTCTGGTGAGCCGGTACCAGAAATAGACCAGATGGCATATTGTGAAAATCAGTTTACCGCCCCTCACATAACCTGCAGAGATCAGAGGGCATGCACTGACAGGCAGCACAGCATGCAGGATGTCCCCTTCAAAGGGCATGCAATGGCCCGCAGGTATCAGCACCAGAGGATCTGCAAATGCTGAGGTGGTACAGAATCACCCAGGATGGGCTGATCCTGCATTTCTGAGGATCAGTCTGTGGTGGTGCTGGGTTTGCACAAGTGGAGTGGTCCTTTCAGGACCAAGTAGTGAGGATAGGGGTGCTCACCTGCGATAAGTAATTGTGATTGGAAAGCAGTCCTCAGTTCGTAACCACACTTAGGCCTAGATAGGGGTGTGTAGAGATGTCTGGTGTCTATATTCTGCTTGGGGAGCTTGAATGTCTGCAAAGGGAAAGGGGTGGTGGTTTGGTTCAATTTCAGAGATAATCCATCTCCCTCAACAAGAACGGGCTGGAGGGCTTTGGGATTTCTTTTTGGTGGGGAAGGTGGATGGCAAGGCAAGAGGTATTGGGTTTACCTGAGTAATGTTGATACTGAAACCCCTTTTTCTGAAGGTGTTTTCTGCTGGGCCCAGTATATCAGCTATTACGACTGAGAGGAGAAGGAAATGGGTCAGGGTCCTCACTGGGTTCATGGATTGAAGATTATCAATACCAAGTCACCTGAAACACTGCTTATACCACCAGAGCACCCCCACTTCTGCATATTCTGAACTTCATGGGGTGGCTTGCTCTTTGGTAGGGACTTGTATCACCCGAGACTCACCAAAGTCGGACATGCAGTATATAGTCTGGGGGTGCCTTATTTTACATATACAAAGGTGGCAAGGTGTAGGTAGGGCCAGGAGCAAAGGAAAGACCATCAGCAATGAAGCATCCATGGTGGGCCCTGGAGGACATGGGGTATAAATTGAGGCATGCGCCTTCTCCAGACCAGCTCCCCCACCCAACTTGAAACAGAAGTAGGACTTGATTTGGGGACTTTCTACCTGTCTTAATGTCCATGCACCTGTGGGCAATGTTGGGCTGGTCCAGCTCCCGAGGTCTTTTGGGCGAGTTGTACCACGTCTATGCCTCACAGCTAAAATGCCTTCCCTCTGTTGCTGCGCTTACAGAGCATCTGCAGAACACCTAGCACCATGGAGGATACATAATCATCCTCATTTCTGTTTTAACCCTGAGGCAAATCTACGAGGGAGGTACAATATGATTACTGAGTGTACTAGTCACTTGGAGTGGTTCTTTTCTTATCTGAGTTTCCTTTTCATCCTTGGGGCATATCAATCAGGGAGTTATGGTCTGATTACTGAGTCAACTAATGTCATAGAATAGTTCTTTTGTATTTGGTCACACAAGGTGCCACCAAGTCCATATACTCATGGACTCCTTTGTTTTTATTATTTTTTACACTATTTAGTGTGCTTTTGCAACTTAGATATGCACTAGGCATTTGAAAAAACGATGACCCACCAGTCCAAAATATACAAAGCATGATTTATACAGAGGCCCAACTTCTATTGCTGTCCTACCCTTCTATTCTCTTTCTGGCCTTTATTTGGTTTCCATTTATTGTAATGTAGTTTATCCTCCAATTGCTCTAGTAATCTTTTTTAAAAATACTGGATTTAATAGAAAATCACATTGTAAACAAGTCCTTTGATCCATTAGCTTTAAACCGAATGACAACACAATCATGTGTATAAACTCAAGCCAAAATGATGGTACCAAACAGCACGTAAAAGCCAGGCCTAAGCCAGGCACTGAAGAATCTTTCTCAGAAATACAGGCAGTAGCAAATACAAAGACAGGCATAAGGCAGCCTGCACTCCATGAAGACTTAAGAGAGTAAAAGGAAGGCAGAACAATAGACTCATCTCGTGAACAAAGGGAGAAGGAGAAATGGACAGAGGGGTTATACTTTCTGATGCACTGGGAACCTTAGATCATATGAACCTGAGAGTTTCTTAGAAGAGCAGAGTATTGTAGGTGGGGGAAATAATGGGGCAGCTTTAGAATCATGTGGTATTTTGTCTTGACACTCAGCTCTTAATGGAGCAAGAGAGCATGTCTCACATTTTGTATTTAAACTCATACCTGGGTTGCTTGTCCTGGCTCCCATCACCTTGACTGAACACCAACATTGAAATCGTGGCAACATCTGTTGTCCCAGTGGACTTCTGACCTGTTAATGAGTATACAGTTGAAGAGACACAGTGAGACCTTGAACAAAAACACAGGGCTCGGGTAGGAAAAGAGTTTCTACCTTCCTCCTCCTGGTATCAGAGGGTTCCTAAGGGAGAGGAGTTGGATGTGGCTGGGCCCACTGGGGTTCTGGGCTCATCAGCAGAAGCCTTCTATTTAGTGTCCCCACCCCTATTCAAATCCTCCCTCAAGGAGTCCTCTAAGTTCATAAAAGGTCAGCTCTGAGAGTAGGGGGGAAAAAATTCAGGGAGGAAGTAAGTGAGTGTTTTCTTTCCATGGCACTTGCTACTGACCAGAGGATTGTTTCCTTATACTTACTTTAGACATTAATCTATGATAGTGATTCTCAAACAAGGTGGCAGGCATGCTCAAGAGGGGCTCCCAAGACTCTCCAAAGAGGTTCTGTGCAATATACCCAAGCCCCTAATTCCCTCTCAATTGAGAAGCAGGCATGTAAGAGGTTCCTCAAGGGAGTGTGTTGTACAGGAGAACAGTGTCAGAGGCAGAACAAAAAGTTAAAGTTAAAACTCCTAACCCAGGTGTGGCAGACACCAAAATGATGGAATACATTTTTCAGATATTTTTTCTGAATCTGTAGATTACAAGGAAGTCATTCTCCCTGTAGCTAAACCGCAGGACTAGACTTCAAGTCTCTTACCCAAGAACAACAGATTCATGCACTTATCTGGAATAACAATACTGAATTAAAGAAATATGATTCTGTTCTCCAAATGACAATTCCCAGAAGACCCTGCCCATTTCTATGAGGTACTTGATACTAGATTCAGCACAGGCTAATCACTATATGCTTTCTTGGAAGACTGGCTTTTCTCTGTTTCCTTCTCTTTGATATGGTGCAAGGGGTCCACCAACCTGTTATGAACAGGCACTAAACCTTTGAAATACTTGACGGTTTTCACTTTGAGCTCTAGGGTGGCATCCTCGTCCCCATTCTTATAGTACTCAATCAACTTGTAGCAGCCAAGTGGGGTGCTCCCAGAGGGGAGCCCCAGGGTGAAGTACTTGTCTGTCCCTGGGTTAAATTGGATGACGCAGTCCCTGATATATTTGGCTGCCCACTCACTGGCCTGAGAATAGTGGTCGAGGATGATAAGCTTCATTGTGTCCCTTTTGTTGGCGACAGGGGTTGGAGATGGGTTTTACGGAGTAGGAGAGAGACTTGGGTGTGAACAGTCGCTCCCAGGAACACAGGCCCAGACCTCTGGGCTGCGTTCATTTTCGGCTTTTTTAATCTTAAACTTCTCTCCATGCAGACATACCCACTTGCCACACCATCTTGGGTAGAACTGTAGCACTACTATACTGTACACAAATTTCCTCACCTTGCCTTTTTAAATTACAGACTGTCTTACAATGAAACCCTTGTGGTGTATATTCCTCAAAATTTGTTCAGTTTTGTAATACTCCATGTTGTTTTTGTGCCTTAGTTTATCCAGCTGATCCCTAATTATCAGTGCTTTTCTGACATGTTTTCTTAGAAATGATATTGTCTTGAATACGCTTGTCAGTGCATCCTTTTTTTTTTTTTTTTTTTGAATATGTGTCTTTGAAAGTAATTTACAGAAGCAGGATTGAGTTATAGACCATTTGGATTTTCTTTTTCTGTGATTTGTCTATTCATATCTTGTGCTCTGTTTTACTGAAGGGTTGATGGCATTTTTCTCTATTTTAGAAAGCATATTAAACCTTTGGCTTATTCATATTTTCCTCAATTTGCTATTCAACATTTTACTTCATTTGATTTTTTAAAAAAGTTATGTAATAATAATAGATGATGACAGTTAAACAGTTTTTTTGACTTACTGCTTCTGGAATTTGAATTATCATTAGCCAAGGGATTAGAGGGTTTGGCCATGTGTCTTTCCAGCATTTCTGCAAATTCACTTTTTTTTTTTCATTTTAGTAGCTGTTCATTTACAAAGTGTTTCACATTTGTTACAGTTTTCATGTTATATCATTTTGCATTTTGGAGGTAAGTGGACCACGTTTTTATTTGTTATAAATTCAAACCTAGAAAGACAGGTTTGGCACTCATAAACAAATTCCTCAAGTTTTGTAACTATCCAGGGGTTTAATCAAGTTTTTTTTTTCTGTCACTAATGGCTTTTTTCCCATTTCTTTATTTTTTATTTTTTGGGGGGGTTCACCTGTTGACGTAAAAATTTTTTCCAAAAGGAAAGAGGAAAAATTGTATCCGTATCTCATAGTGATAAGAAGAATTCCAAGTGGGTCAGAATCTAAATATAAAAAGTGAATTTGCACTACCTTCTGCTCAATGGGGGACATGACTCCTGGGGATAAGCCTCCCTGGCACCAAGGAATTAATACCAAGAGCCAACTAACGATGCATTTAGAAAAAGACCTAGACTAAAAGAGGGAAATAATGAACGCAAATGAGTTTTTATGGCTAAGAGATTTCAAAGTTGGGAGGTCGTTCCAGAAGTTACGCTTATGCACATCTCAGTAGAAACTCACTATCTGCCACAGTAAATAGTGCCTCAAGTAGGGGTGCTCCTAGGGGTTCTAGAGATATTTAGACATTATAGGCAGTGCAGACAGCTACAGGAAATCAGCACCCCTAAAGTGGGCTTTACCTTGGAATATATGATGACCCATCTGCCCAAATGTATCAGAGTTAGAACATTTATAATTTTCCTACACATGGTTCTTCTGCCCCATTTATTTTAACATATAATTAGCACTACACTCATTAAATATATGTCCCAGAGACTTAATCTTCCAGCTGTTCATATGCCAGGTAAGCCCTGAATCTCAGCAGAGTTGAAGCCAACACCTCCTTTCCTCTTTCCTTTTGGATATCCAACTGCCCTGGCACCACTTATTACAGAGATATCTTTTCCACACCTCATTTAAATACCAAAATTATCATATAGCAAATTTCTGTATGCATTTGAGTCTCTATGATTTTCTTTTCTCTTCAATTTTTTTGTGAGTCCATGCCTCCCCTGATATCATACTGCAGATATTTTTAAATCTATTTTCTTCAATGTCATATAAGTGCCCTCTTTGATCTTCATTTGAATCTTTTTCTCTGAGTGTTCCTGTATGCTGGTTATTTCAAATGTGCTTCTTAGTTTCCTGGCTGCTAAATAAATACCATACAGTGATTTGGCTTATACAACAGGAATTTTTTGGCTTACAGTTGTGAGGAGAAATCCAACATTGAGGCATCAGCAAAATGATGCTTTCTCCTCAGAGACTGTGGCATTCTGGGCCTGGTTGCCAGTAATATTTGGTCTTTTCGCTTTTCTGGTACATGGTGATGGACATATTTTCCTTTTTTCTCTGGTTACATTGACTTCTGGCTTCTTCCTTTGGCTTTCTTTTTGTGCCCAATTTTCTTTGCTTATAAGTACTTCAGCCATATTGTTTCAAGGTTATCCTCATTCTGTTTGGGCACAACTTAGTTTACTACACCTTCAAACGTTCTTTTTATGAATGAGTTCACATGCACACTTCCAGGGACTGGGACCTGACCATGCCTTTTGTATTACACAAAATTTAATCCCCAACAGCTTCTCAATCAACTAGGCTATCTAGTTCAAATGAAGAAAAACAAAATCAGATTTAATTTTTGGTGGGTGTGTATTAATTTCCTATTTCTGCTGTAAAATGCTACTTCAAACTAAATGCCTTAAAATAGCACAGACTTTTTCTCTTACAATTTTGAGTTCAAAAGTCTGAAATGCATGTTAGTGGACTAAAACTGGGGGGGGGGGGCGGGGGGGGCCGGGAAGGTACCAACAAGGCTGCATTCCTTTATGAGTTTTAGAGAAAAATATGTTTTATTGTCTATTTTGCATCTAGAGGTTGCTTGCATTCCTTGGCTCATGGCCCCCTTGCCTCTGCAAATCTAACAATGGCTAGGCAAGTGTTTTTATCTTTACATCAGCATATACTGACTCTTCTGCCTTCATGGTCCACATTTAAAGGAATTTTATGATTGTACTAGAATTACACTGCTAATTAAGAACAATCTCCTTATCTTCAGGTCAGCTGATTAGCAACATTAAATCTGTCTGCCACTTTCATTCCCCCTTGCCTTGTACCAACATGGTACAATGTTTCAGGGATAAGAATGTGGACATCTCTGAGGTTGCATTATTCTGCCTTCCACAGGGAGGGAACACTCAATGTATATATTTACTGAAGAAATCCTGATGTATTTGTATTCTTCCTATCCCAGGTCATAGAATATCAGAATGCTCCACCAGCTATGCCATCATCCCATTACCATCTGCAAGGATCTTCATTGGAAACCTATCCCCCAAGGGAAGGGAGCCACTTTGCTGAGAACAGCAGAGCCCAGGTGGAGAGCCTGGGTTTCATCCTGCCTGTGGGATGGCCATTTAGCAATGAGTCAGCTGAGGGGGCATAAAAGCCCAGATGCCTTGCTTAAGATTAGAATAGCTGTTATATAAAACTAATAGGAAAAACCTGAAGGGAGCCCAGCTTGATTTCTCTCTCTGTCCTGCATTTTCAGTTACTTTGCTTGCTTTATTTGGAGCATGCCCTACATCAATAATTAGACCCTGAATCTGCATCTCAAAATCCAACATTGGAGAGCATCAGACAAGGAATGTGTTTCCATTTATTCAAGTTTATTCTTGTCTTTTAAGAATGTTTATAATATTTATTTTATGTTTTAGAACTTCTTATTTGGATGATGGAATGTTTTTATCTGTTTGAAAATTACATGCCTACTTTGTTGCTGATCCACTTTGAATGTCACTTGCAGATATCAAGATATATCACCTCTGAAGATTTGCATCTCCCAAGGACCAAGATATTTTCTTACACAGCCAAGAAAGTTTTCCTTGATTCAATAGATTACCTGACATATTATCAAATTTATTTATTTCGGTTCCAGTAACAATGTTATAGCTGGATGTTTTAAAATCCAGGATCCAATCAATCATCAGACACTGTATTGTTCCTCTGTAGTCTTCTTTATCATGGAACAGTTTTCTTGGTTGTGCTTTCTATTTCATGACCTCCACACTTTTGAAATGTTTTGTCTGGTTATTTTGTAGAATCTCCTTCAATGCTGGTTTGTTTGTTTCCTTTCCTATGATTAAATTCAGACGATGAAGCTTTGCCAAGAAAATCAATGAAGCAATGTTGGGTCCTGGTGTTGGCCCATTCTGGTTACACTTATGCATAGACATTTTTCTTTATGCATTTGTTTATTGTAAATGGAGAATTCTCCATTCTGTATTCTCGTGGTATATATTTGTCTATTGATTTTTGTATGTTATTTCCATAACCTTTAATTTTACTAACTATTGTATTTGATTTGAGTGATATTTAACTTTTTCTTCTGAGGACTCCACATTTATAATATCTGTTTAATTGTTGGTGTGGGGCACAGCTTCCTGCCCTCTCTCCCAACTCCCTTCCCCTTTGAGAATTGAGGCTCACTAGAGAACATGTTTATTGATATTCTATAGCTGAGTCACTGTATTAGTCAGCCAAAGGGGTGCTGATGTAAAATACCAGAAATTGGTTGGTTTTTATAAAGGGTATTTATAAAGGAGCTTACAGATACCAGGCCGTAAAGCATAAGTTACTACTCTCACCAAAATCTATTTTCAAGTGTTGGAGTAAGATGGCTGCCAATGTCTACAAGAGTTCAGGATTCCTGGGTTTCTCCCTTTCAACATTTTGCTTCTCTTTCCTCTGTGAACTTACTTCCTGGGGCTCCAGTTTAAGGCTTCGGCATCAAACTCCAATATCAAAACTCTAACATTAAAAACCTCCAGCTCTGTCCTTTGCCATGTCTTTTATCTGTGAGTCCCCACCCCTTGGTGGGGACTTAATTCCCTAATGGCATGACTCGATCAAAGCCCTCATCATGACTTAATCATGCAATTCATAACTATGTTAACCTGCTGTACTCCACCCTCTGAATTTCAAGTCATTATAATATTAAAAAAACCCTTAAATCAGTAACAATGCAAGTATTAAATCATATCACAATCAATTTAAAGAAATACAGTATGTCTTGGGGAAAATTCCTGTCTGCTTTAGATCTCTGAAACATACAAAACAATTTATCTGTTTCCAGTACACAAATGGACAAAGGATAAACATTTTCATTACAATAAGGAGAATAGGGAGAGAAACATGAGTCACAGGTCCTCTACAGTTCTGTAAACCTGTAGGGCATCCTCCATTCGATTTCAGTCTAAGAGTCATTCTTAAGATGATGATTTCTTCTCCTTGGTGCCTTATGGGAACCCAAACTTTCCACATGCTTGCCCAACAGCCATTTTCTTGGTTCTACTCTCATCAAGCATCTGGGTGTCAACCAAGCTCCAGACCTCACCCTCCAAGAGTGTTGGGGTGATTTCCACACCTTGCCCAGTCTTTGGGTTAGAGTCTTAACACCCCTAGTACTGTGACATGAAGACAACATTCCCCTTAACCTTTGGCATGCAGGCTCAACACTCTCAGAGCAATGATTGACCACCTGGTCTTCCCTAATCCATGGGGGACAGGTCCACCCCTCTCAGACCTGTGGGATGCTGACCTTAACTGTCATAATCCTTGGGGAATGTACTCCACCCTCCCTGTATCCTGGGAAATCAAAACTCTTTCAGAATGTTGGGCAGGAATATCCACTCTTTTCAACTGTTGAGGCAAACTCATCCTCTCTGTACACATGGGTGGGGTTCCTCTTTTGGCCCAAGGCGATGTCCTAATTCCAGATCTCAGCTTCCATGGTTTTCCTCTTGAAGCTGTTTATCCTTCAGTCTCTCCTTTCCATGTCCCTTTTAGCCCAAACTGGCAGTGCTTTTGTTCATACAACTCTCTTTAAAAACTTGTTGGTTTAACATGCAGGAAGCAGGGGTCTAAACCATCAGACAGTAAGACTTTCCACAGGTCTTTCTGAGATAACTGCATCTTCAATCCTGATTTACAAGTTCCAAGGTTAGTTAAGTCCTCCAATGGGGCACTTCATCTGGGAGCTTGGTTTCCAGAGGCTTGAACTTTTGAGAATCAGTTTCTCTTTTCTTTGTGCCCAACAGTTCCATCCTCAGCATATCTCTCTCATCTAGCATTTTGCTATTAGTTGGAAGCAGAAGTCAAGCTGCATTCTCTGGGTTTACTTTGGAAATTTCTTCAGCTAAATGCCCAGGCTTGGCATTTTCAAATTCTTCCTTCCATAAAACACCAGGAGTTAATCTTGCTAAATTCTTGGCAACTTTAAAATATGGATCCAGTTTCCATTAATAGTTTCATCATTTAATTTTAAGGCATCATAAAAAGTCTCTTTAGCATCCATATTGCTATTAACAGTCTCTGCAAAGCGCTGTAGGTCTTTTCTTCCAAGCATCTCACAATTCCTCCAGAAAATACCATTTACCCATTTATAAAACCATTCCAGCATTTTGGTAATTACACAAGCACTACCCTACCTCTGGTACCAAATTCTCTATTAGTCAGCCAAAGGGGTGCTGATACAAAATACTAGAAATTGGTTGGTTTTTATAAAGGGTATTTATTGGGGTAGGAGCTTACAGATACCAGGCCATAAAGCATAAGTTACTTCTCTCACCAAAGCCTATTTTCACGTGTTGGAGCAAGATGGCTGCCAACATCTGTGAGGGTTCTGGCTTCCAGGGTTTCTCCCTTTCAGGAATTTTTTCTTCTGTGAGTTTACTTCCTGGGGCTCCAGTTTAAGGCTTCAGCATCAAACTCCAACATCAAAATTCTAACATTAAAAAAACCCCAACTCTGTCCTTTGCCATATCTTTTATCTGTGAGTCCCCACCCCTAATGATGTGGCCCAATCAAAGCCCTCATCATAACTTAATCATGCCCAGTTACAGACCAGATTACAAACATAATCCAATATCTATTTTTGGAATTCATAACTATATTAAACTGCTACAGTCACCTTCAGGTAATTGCCCCCATTTGATGGGAATTATATCAATCATGTTTATGCTTGCTCCTTGCATGAAGCCTGCTGAATGATTCATTCATGGAGGGATACAAAACTCATAGACAACACCAGTAGTGATATTACAAAACTTCATCCTTAAAGCCACAGACCTGTAATCACTGATCCATCATTACTGATTCCGCAAATCCCATTTCTGACAGTACAGAATGGATACAAAATATATGGTCTATCCAAACAATGGACGAACTTCAGAAATGTTATATTAAGTAAAAGGACTGAGATGTGAAACACTATATATATTTCTTGTTCAATTACATTTATATGAAATGGCTAGAACAGGCAAATGACCAAGAATTTATGAATAGGCATGAGGGAAATTTTTGTGATGGTGGAAATTTTCTAAAACTAGGTATGGTGATGGTTGCACACTCTCTAAATTTACTAAAATCTTTTAATTATGCATGTATGGTAGGTGAATTTTGAAGTGCGTAAATTATACCTCAATAACACTGGAAAAAAGACTACATGTGATCCTGTTTATATAAAAATCTAGAATGTGTGAATGAATCAACAGTGGCAGTGAGCAGATCACTGGTTACTGGGGCTGGGAGCTGGGATGAGCAGGTGGGAGAGATCATAAATTGGCCTGAAGAAATTTCCACCCTCCCTCCCTTCCTTCCTTTCCCTCTTATTCTTGACTAATATCTTTTTGTATGGATATACTATGATTTATTTATCCATTTTACTATGAATGGACATTTGATTTGTTTCCAGCTGGGGAAATTATAAATAAAGTGAAAGGCTAAACACTAAAATTGTTTCCAGACTGGGACAGATATATATAAAGCTGTTGTCAACATTCACTACAAATATTTGTGTGACCATGGTTTTCATATTCTTTTGTGTAAATACCTAGCAGTGGAATTGCTGGATTATATTTAACCTGTGTGCTTAACTATATAAAAAAACTGTAAAAGCATTGTCCAATGTGATTGTACTATTTCCCATTAAAATCAGGAGTGCATAGATGTTTCAGTTGCCACACATTCTCACCAACTTTAGGTGGTAGGGTTTTTACTTCTAGTCTCCTTGGTGGGTGTATAGCATTTTCAACTTTTGGTTTTTATATTAATTTCTCTGGGACAAATGATAGCTGATATCTTTTCACTTGCTTATCAGACACCTATAGATCTTCCTTTGTAAAGATAAAATATTTATAAAATTGTATAAAAATTGTGCAGTCCTTCATATTACATTTAAATCTTTAAAAATATACTCTGTATACATATTATTTGTCAAATTATTTGTATATTGTGTATACAAATTATATTGTGACTGTTTTCTCTGATTTTTTTCTTTACAATATCTTTTAAAGTACAGAAAGATTTAATTTTGAAGTGCAAATTATCAATTTTTAAAACACTTCATGCTTTTTTCCTGTGTCAAGGTCTACTCAGTTGTTTTGTGTGTATGGTTTCTTTTTTTTTTTTTTTGGTAGAAATTTTAAAACAACTCCTGCATTTAGTTCTATTTCAAGTTGAATTTTGCATGTGATTTGTGAACAGGGTCCAGATAATTATTTTTTAAATGTTATAATTTGTTTTGGTGACATTTCTTGAAAACATCAAATTTTCCCGTTGTATTACCTTGGTCACCTTGTTGAAAATAAATGACAATTTATTTCTGGATATTCTGTTTCATATCTATATGTCTAACATATGTCAGTACCACACTCTTATTACTATAGCTTTGTAAAATAACCTCAAAATGTAGTAGCATATTTTGTCCAATTTTTCTTTTTCAAAACTAATTTGGCTATACTTTTTTTCCATTGCATGTAAATCCATTGCACATGGGACTGTTTAGCGCATTTTATTATTATTATTTTTGTCTTTATTTTTTAATATTACATTAAAAAAAATGAGGTCCCCATATACCCCCACCCCCCTCACCCCCCATAACAACTATCTCCTCCATCATGATGAGACGTTCATTGCATTTGGTGAATACATCTCAGAGCACTGCTGCACCTCGTGGTTAATGGTCCACATCATAGTCCACACTCTACCACTTTCCACTCAGTGGGCCATGGGAGGACATACAATGTTCGGTAACTGTCCCTACAGCATCACTCAGGACAACTCCAAGTCATGAAAACACCTCCACATCTCATCTCTTCCTCCCATTGCCTACCCCCAGCAGCCACCATGGCCACTTTCTCCACACCAACGCCACATTTTCTTTGATTACTACTAATCACAATAGTTCAAGAATAGATTATCAGTAAGTCCACTCTAATCCATACTCTGTTCCACCATCCTGTGGACCTTGGAATGGTTGTGTCCACTCCACATCTGTAACAAGAGGGGGCTTAGATTCCACATGGATGCTGGATGCAATCCTCCTGCTTTCAGTTGTAGGCACTCTTGGCTCCCTGGTGTGGTGGTTGACCTTCTTCAACTCTATGTTAGCTGAGTGAGGTAAGTCCAATAAACCAGAGTGTAGGAGCTGAAGTCTGTTGAGGCTCAGGGTCTGGCTATCACATGGTCAGTCCAGAGATTCAGGTCCCCTGGGTATATATTAAACCCCAGCACCAACTACAGTTCCAGTAAGAGTAACAGGAGAGGCTTGTGAACAAAGATCACATCTGAGTCCAGCTCCATCACACAGAAACACAAACTCCAAAGTAGGGCCAACTGACATGGCACTGAACTCCATCTGCCATGACCATAGAACCTGTGGGTCTTTGTAGCCCTCAGAAGAACCAGTACCCAGGGTTGTATCTACTTTATCTGTCTCTGGGACTCTGCTGAGGTGTGCACAAGGGCAACCCCTCTGATAACCTCCTGGCTCTTTCTGGAGACTCATAGCCATATAAACTAATTTGTCCTTTTCATTTCCCCCTTGACTCAGGTCAAAAAGCATTTTTAACTCCTGGTATTATATGTAGATTGAGATATTCTGCTGGTCCGAGTTGACCCTTTTATTCAAGATCATTTTCTAGTTACATCATCATCTGGTAGTTGGTAGTAATCCCTTGGTGCCAGGGAGGCTCATCCCTGGGAGTCATGTCCCACGCTGGGGGGAAGGCATTGCATTTACATGCTGAGTTTGGCTTCGAGACTGGCCACATTTGAGCAACACAGAGGCTCTCAGGAGGGAACTCTTAGGCACCCTGCAGCTCTAGGCCTTGTTCTTATTTTAGGTGCATAGGGTCACAAGCATAGTCATTAGTATCAAGGGCTCATTGTTGGACCTTCCTTCTTTTTTGGTCTTTGCTGTTGCACTTGGGGGATTGTTGCTATTCCTTTAGGGACTGTGATAAAGCTCCCCTGGCTATGAACTCAGCACTCCCTCAGTTGTTGCTTTTAATTGTATCCACTATGAAAATATCCAAACATTTTTATGTACCCTGGATATATGCCCTGGAGAACTCCCTGCCAACCATGTGTCCCCTGTCAATAACATCCCACACCAGTATTCCTGCCCTGCCATTGTTGAACCTCTCTGTGATCCAAACCTTCCTGAAAAGTGAAGCCCAATATATTGCCAGGTTCCAGTAATAGTAAAATGGAATATAGCGATGAGTTTAAAGTTTAGATATAGAATACATATTCATTTGGAAAAATTAAGGTAAAAATAAATTGGGGTATCAAAAAATTTAAAAATGCAAAAGCTTTGTTTTTGATGTTTTGCCTTCCATCACTACAATAAGAGTTGCCCTATATGCAAATTGGCAATGTTTAGCCCATTTTAGAGAGTATTTTTTTCAACAGCTACACAAAAGCCTGCTGCAATTTTGATTGGGATCAAGATGAATCTACAAGTGATTTTTGGGAAAATTGCCATAATGAATGAGTTTTCCAATCCGTGAACATTGTATCTCCCTCCATTTATTAATGCCATTTAAAATTTCTGTCAGCAATACTTGTGTATTTACAGTGCTATGAATATTGCATGTTTTGTTTAAAATTTTTACCAACAATTTCATATTTTATGCTATTTGTAAAAGGTATTTTAATTTCAATTTCCATTTGTTGTTCCTTTATATAGAAATACAACTTTTTTCCCCCACATTGTCCTTTCCCCTGCAAACTAGCTAAATTTACTTAGTTGTTCCATTAGCTTTTATAGATATTAGGCTTTTGACATGCAAAATCATCTAAACTATAAGTAAAGAAAAATTTTCTTTTCCCTTTTTAGTTTGACTTTTATTTCTTTGGCTTGCCTTGTTTACTGGATAGGATATTTGATACAATGTTGAATAGAAGGGATATGAGCAGAAATCCTTACACTGTTGCTGATAGTAAAGGGAAAACATTCACTCTTTCATAATTATGATGTTAGCTGTAAGATACTAATATATATATTTTAATAGGCTGATAATATCCTCTTCTATTGCTATTTTACTGAGATTTTTTTTGTCTTTATTTCTGAGATATTTTTATCAAAAATGGTTGCTGAATTTTTTCAAAAATTTTCTTACATCTGTCTAGAGAATTATATAGGTTTTTGTTTTATTCTATTAATGTAGAACAGTACACTATCTGGCTTTTCTAAAGGTAAATTAACTGCATTTCTGGCCTAAATCCCACTTAGTCAAATCCAAATTGTTGGATTTGGTGTGCTAATATTTTTTTAAAAAGGATTTAAGTGTATATTTATGAGGAATATTTATTAGTGTTATTTTTCTATTTTCTTTGGTTTTGGTATCAAAATAACTTCTCATAAAATAATTTGAGAAAGGTTAATTCCTCTTCTGTTTTCTGAAAGTTCATTAAGGACTTTTTAAATTGCTTCTTCTTGAACTGTTTTACAAAATTCACCACTGAATTTTTTGCATTTGAATTGCAAGAAAAATTTAATGTGCAAATTAAGTTTTGTTAATTGACACAGGGCTATTGACATATTCTATTCTCGAAATTTTCTATTTTAAGTGTATTTTGGTAATTTGTGCCTTTCAAGGAATTTGCTCAATTCACCTTAACTTTCAAATTTGTTAACATACAGTCCTTCATAATATTCCTAAATTCTACTTTTTGTGTCTACAAGATCTGTAGTGATTTTTAAATCTCATTTTATGGATGAGAAACAGTGTGGGAGGGAGAAATGGGTCAGAAAATCACTGCATCTAACAGCCGGTCCTGGACTTGTGCTTCCCTTCAGACAAACTGAAGAGGGTATCCGGGAGTCAGTGAGGTTCCTAGGTAGGGTCTAGGGTGGGTTAAGAGGAGAGGTGCCAAAGATCCTCTACGGTCACCATCTCTTCTCAGATAAAGACTGTTGTCCTTCTCAAAATGACCAGCAGATGGTACCACAACTCCATATCCCTGACATGGAGGTATCCGCTCTAAGATTATAGCACTTGGAGCGTGTTTCTAAGGAAACCAACTCGTCGGCTTGATGAATATAGAAAATTAGGAATGATTGTCACATCAGCAAGTTATCCATCAAGACTCTCTTCTCAGGCCTTGCTCCACCTTAGCCCACTGCTTATGACACAGCCGAGCATGCCCCCACGGCTCTCATCCAGGTCTCAAGCTTCTTGTGGTTAATCGCCCCTTTCTCTTCGTTAATACTAATTAGAAGGAAATCTACTTTGAAAACTATTTTATAAAATGTTTTTATGATGACCAATAGGTGGTTTGCTAGGCTGCCAAAATAATGCAGATATCACGAAATAGGTTGGCTTTTTGACAATGGAAATTTACTAATTTAGAAGCTTATAGTTTTGAGGCTGAGAAAAAATGTCCAAATCAAGGCATCCTCAGGCGATGCTTTCTTCCCAGAGACTGGCTACTGGTGATTCTGGACACCTCTGCCACATGACAAGGCATATGGTGGCATCTCCCGGTCTCTCCCTTCTTTTCCAGGTTTTGCTGCTTTCCGAGTTTTCCTTCAGTGACTTTCTCTTCCCTTTGTCTGAATTCCATTCTCTTATAAAGGATTCCAGTAAGAGGATTAAGACCCACCCTGAAGGAAGCGGATCGCATCTTAATTTAAGATCTTGCTCACCAAAAAGTCCTACTTACAAAGGGTCCACACCCACAGGAATGGATTAAATTTAAGAACATACTTGTTTTGGGGACCACGCGGCTTCAAACCATCAGGATAGTGTGGTGGATTGAACCCGGTTTGGACATGTTCTTGGTTTTGGTCTGCATTCTATAAGTGTGAACCCATTGTAAATAAGACATGAAGATGTCCCTTCAGTTGAGGTGTGGCCAACTGAATCAGGTTGGGCTTTAACCTGGATTACTGGAAACCTTTACAGGCATCCTTGGGTCTGAGGGAGCCATGTTGGTGATGTGGTGTGGCGCGCCGCAGTCCTGTGCCTAGAAACTAGCCTTTCCAGCCACTGGCCCATTTCTTAAAACTCCCCATAGTGGTTCAGGTGCTTGGAAGCAAGTAAGAGAAACCAATGCCAGGCAACCCACTAACAAGGAATTATGAAATAAATTAAAGTGTACCTCATGACAGGATGGAGAGAAGTGTATCTCCAAAGATGGAGAGAAGCTAGACTTCAGAAAGTTTACAATCAGAAACCAGAAAGTTCCTGAGAATTCTTCCTTTCTTCCTTGTCTCTGTACATCCTCCTTATTCTTACACGTCTCTGTACATCCTCCCTGGATTTTCTTGACTCTGTGTAAAGATTCTGTACTGTCCACACCCCCACCTCTCAGACCAGACCCCACTCTCTTGTGGGTATGGAGATTCACACTCAGGCCTTCAACTTATCTAAGTGAACACAGAGGTCTCATCTCCTTTCAACTTGCTCATCTGTCTGCCGGTCTCCTCACCTCCTGACTATTATGAGATGTAGCCCCACTCATGCCCGACTCCATGGCTGGCAGGCACGTCTGGGAAAAAATAGCATACCTCTAGATTGACACACCCTCTGTAGCCACATCCTTGGTCCCTCCTCTGAGCCACTCCCCTCCCCCCAGCTCTCAAATTCTCGTGCGATGTGCTCAGCCACACAGGAACGTCTGACTTCTTGGTTCCATTCCAAGTTCCTCAGCTACATCTGATGAGCTCATTTCTGGGGATGCCTCTTTGCAACCATGCAGGCCAGGCTCATGTGGCTTCTGGGAGCCTGTTCCTACCATGTGTGGGGGTTGCTTTAGGAAATGGCACCACACGGAGGTTGAGAGCGACATGCAGGAACAGCCAGAGAGCACCTTCTCTGCGCAGTTTTGCTGTGGGTAGGCCTTGCTCCCTACAGTGAAGTGGGTGCAGGTGGTGGGCGAGGCTCTACCTGGGGCACCCTGTTAGGCTCCTGGGGATGATGGCCTGGTGCCTACAGATCTCTGGGTTGGAGAACACGCAGTGCTCAGTTGATTTCCATGCTGTGTCTTCTGGAAAGTGCTGCTCTGTCTCTCTTTTGAGAACTCCACCTCCCCTATCCACATGGCCTTTTTGGCCCGTGAATCAGCAGGTCTCACCCTTCCCTGGACACAGGAATGAGTGGAGCTCATGGATCAAGACAGTCCAACCCAAGTGTCCTGTCCCAGGGCACGCTATCTGAGGTACAATGAGAGTTCTCCTTGAGACCTTCTGTGCCTGAAAAGGAAAAAGTTTGCCTCCTTCCAGTGGGGTTGCTGAGCTGGGAGACGTGACTATGGGACCTCATAAGGCCCTTGACCTGAGGGATGAGGCCTGGAGAACCAAAGCAGAGTTGTAAGGAAGAGAGACAGAGGTCAAGCGTGTTCTGAAACCCAGTGCTGTTCTGGACTTTCCAGTTAGGAGAACCCATAAATTCCTTCTCTTTTGCTTATGTTATTTTGTTTTTGTTTTTATTTTTATTCTTCCTTTTTTTGCTTATGTTGTTTTGAGTTGGTTATTTGTCACTTATTACCTAATGTGCTGGTTTTTATGTCTAACCTCAGGACAAGCTCTGAGGGGCTCACAAGCTCAATAAATCATTTTTATTAGCACATTATTTTATTTGTAAAGCTCTCCGAAGGAGGACACCCAATTCCAATTACTTGGCAACAGAGTCCTAATATTTCACTGTTCATCACCCTTCCATGTGGCCTCCATATCTGGTGCTACGGTTTGTAACATTTGGTTGTACATCATGAATAAAATGATAGGTATAGAGATACTATATTATCTGTTTTCTCTTAGGTAAAAAATTTAGGGACAAGATCATGAAATAAAATCTTATGAGAGCAATCATCTAACTTGACAGGAAAAATCCACTCCAGCAATCATGGGCCTAAACATTAGGAATAACTGTAAAGCTAGGTAAAACATATTTGATAGTATCAACTCCCCTACCACACTGTCTATTCTACAGGACTTCTGTTGGTAGTCTGTTCTTTCTCATTTTATTTTGTCTTGCAATTTTAAATGCCATGTTATGTTTCCAACATGACCTTTGCCTGTGAATTTAGTTATTAGAACAGTTTACAAAGCTGCTATTGATTTGTCATATTGTGAATAACCTTAATTTTTCATTTCTCAGGATTTAGGAATTATTTTGTTTTGCTTTTCAAATCATAATACCTGCTCTTGTTCACTTTTAGGTAAGTCTCTATCAGTACCTTTCATATAATCTCTTAATGCCAAGGAACTTTATAAGCATGCTATATTTCACATCCTCAGAATTAGGTTAAAGTTAATTTACAAGTAAATTACTTTTTACAAATAGAAAATCTAAATAATGCTTCCTCAGTTTCATATATACTAGCTATCAACTCTACTCATTCTTGGACTCTTCTATATTTATTTATTCTTTTTATGGTCTTTTAGAATTTTAGTTTTTAGAAGTGTTCTTTATTTTGGAATAACTTTAGATATACAGAAAAGTTGGAAAAATAGTACAAATGCCTTACATAAGCATGGATATTTGTCAAAAGTATGAAATTAACATTGGTACAGTGTAGTACAATTAACTAAATTACAGAATTTTGGGGGGCTTAACCAGTTTTACCACTCATGTGCCTTTTCACTTCCCTGATCAAATCTATGATAACAGTTCTGTTGGCTCAACCTGCACCATTAGTGACAGTTCTCAATCTTTTTTCAGTATTCATGATCTTGAGAGTTTTAAAGAGTACTGGTCAGGTATTCACATAATACCCCTCATTTTTGGTTTGTTTAATGTTGTCTTGTGATTAGAATGGGTTACGGGATTTTGAGAATACTGCAGAGTTTATGAAGTATGGTTCTCATTGTGTCGCATCAGAGAGTACACTACATCAACCTGAAGCATGACTGCTGAGGTTAACCTTGATTGCTGGGCTAATACAATGTTTGCAAAGTTTCTCTATTATAAATCTGCTGCTTTCCCCTTTCCATGGTCTATTCTTTTGGAGAATGGCTCTATCCAAGGGGAATGATCAACTCTGAGAGCCAATGGCTGGGGTGGGGTATGTGCAGTTTTTATGATTGTGGTGTCTAGACTAAGCTTGTTTTTTTGTATCTTATAGAGTTCTTTCTCATCCCTGGACCTCTCTTGGGCCACAGAAGTAGCTAGAAGGATATTGACCTTATTTCTTTCCCTTCAAGAAATGGAAATGCATTGTTATTATAACATTATAAGAATGATGAATGTTTATTATAATTAAAATAAATCATTATGATGATGGATACTACTCTAGAGAATCCTGTTGCTCCCTTTTAATTTCTGTGAATTTGGGATAATTATGGTGCATCATTGTTATGACCATTATTTGTCTTTATATTAATATTATAATTGAAATGAATAATACAACTAGGAATGAAGAGTACTTATAAAGTAGGGGGGAAGATCCATATTATACATACCTATTTTGAGACTTAAAGAGGTACATCCCATTCATTAAAGAACTGTTAATATTTATTATTAGTAACATTTTAATAATAATTAACAATAGTAATGGCAGTAAATGATAATATGAACAACAAAATTTATTGAGTACTTACTGAGTTTCAGAAAGTTCAAGTGCATTGTATGTAATAAGTTATCTAAACTTCATAACCATAACCATGACAGAAAGCTTCTATCATCATCCATATTTCACTGGACGATTTGAGGCACACATCTGCTAAATGTCCTGCCCTGAAGTTCTTCAGCCAGGAATGAATATAACTTGGAGTTTAACCCAAACATATTGAGTCCAGGCTCCAGTTAGTTAACCCCTCTGTTTCTCATGATTATGAAAGGAATACTTACACAAGTCAACAATAATATTTATCCACACACTGTCAAAATAATCATGAAATACCAGTGAAGGTGAAAGAGCGGCAGGTCTTTCCTGAAATCCTCCGTGGTTCCCGGGTCTCCCCTGGCTCCTGCCTTCCTGCTGGTTTCTGTGTTTCGGCACCGTGTTTCACACCATGTCTGGGCAGGCCTGCTCTTGTGTATGATGACACCCCCGGATCGTTCACTCAGAAGGTGGTGAGGTGGTCAAATCACACAGAACCCCCTCAATATGGTGCCTCACAAATCCTCAAGAAGTGGTGAGACTTTGCCCCCTTCGGGTGTCTGAGCTGGGTGTGGGTGGAGTGGGGCTGGAGACATGCAATTGGAATTTGAATATCTAATATGAGGTCCCCGTGAGTATGCTTTCCACCCCCTCAGCCATGATTGCTTTCTTCAGGGCCTGGCCATGTCAGCAAGGAAATGAAGCCCTATGAGGTCATTACCAGCGTGAACCCACCAACCCCTCCCCACATAAATCTCCCTCCAAACAGAAGATCTCAATCCTGCTCTGAACGAAAGAATGTTGGGGTGCCTGCCATCCATCAGATATTTTTAAACACCAAGACTTCAGCCTCCCACCTCACAGAAACTCCTGAGCCTAAATAATTTGTCCTCTTTGCTCCACAGATGATCAAGTTTCTTGGGGAGAAATTTTAATTTATCTAAATACATTTTATAGGGAAAATATTGTGGTTATGTTTTGACCCGACCCGCGGATCAGTTGAACTGAGACCTGAGGGAGGGAGTGGGAATGAAAAAGGGACAAGAGACACAAAGAATGGAGGCAAGACAAGATTCTGATCAAGCCTCGTTTATTGAGGGTCAGTCAGGGGTTCTTATAGCCAGGGATGAATGAGGTGGTACATACTGACAACACATGTGTCAGTAAATGATTGGTTAACTAGATTTTGATTCTCGTGCCACACGCACGTGCAGATGGTTATTTGGCAATGTCTTCGAAAAGACTTTTGTGCTCTTTAGGGAATGCCTAATTGGAGCCCAGGGGCGTAAGAATAGAAACTTAATTGAAACTTAACCTGGTTAGTATCTAAAAATAGCGCTTAGCAACAAGATGGCCAATACAGCACCTGTGCCAGAGGCAGCTTCCCACAATGTTTATAAGTAGATAACTTCCTGCAGGAAAGACCTCATCCTGGGTGACTTCATACACCCTTCACCCTTTACCTTCTCCAACTCCTTACATGAAATCCCTAGTTATGGCCAACATACCAGAAATACATGCATTCTCTCAACTGAGTACCTTAGGGACCCTGTGCCCCAGGATCCCACAACTTTGGCTGATGATGAGTCAGGGTATTCTGAACCCTGGGACTGTGTAGTTATGAACCAGAATGGACACAGTATGCTGACCCTCAAAATATGACTTCTCTGTCCTGGAGCAGTTTTGAATAATAAGAAATTACTTTCATAAAACACTGAAAAGAGTACAACTAGAAGGGGAAAATGGCATCTTAAGATCTACAGGACAAAGGTAACTCTTCCATGTGTGATCCACCAGCTGGTCTTGCAGCCCAGAATTTATTGTATATTCCCTTCCTCTCCTTCCTATTTATCCCCTCTTCCCTACCCTCTGCACCTGTCTTTGCTCCCTTTCACTGCTCTCTCTGCCTCTTTCTTGTTCCCTCTTCCTGTTCTGAGCTCCCTGTCCCTGCTGCTTCTCCCCATCCTCTTCTTTCCTTTGAAACCTGTTTCTCTTTTTCCTGCTCTTTCTGCCTATTCAATGAGCCCCCTGGATCTTCTGTTCCCTCTCACTCCTACCTGCTCCTACTTCCTGTCATCTGCTCGATCTCCTGAGTTCCTCTCTCCTCCCTCCACTCCATGCTTCTTCTCTTCACTCTTCCTGTCCTTCACCTCCTGTTCTACTTTTTTTTTTGATTGTCTGCTTGGGGTGGGGCACACACAGAGAGATTTTAAGCATAATTGTCCATTCAAAATTGAGGCCTTAGGTAATTTATCCTCTGATTGGAACAACAGCACATCATTTATTTATTCCACCATCAAATCTCTTCTTGATTGTATAGAAAATATGATCCATTGAGAATGTTTTCACACTTGGACTTGTGGAAAAATGTATGATAAAATGTATTATGTTGCACATATCCTAAAACAAAGGTACCTGGAACCCAGGAGAGCATTGGTCCACAGGAGGCAGGACCCTGTAATATCAGGGTATGTTCCTATGGTAAAGATTTTATGATATTTCCCCAAGGGGACTTGTATTAGCCAGCCAAAAGGGTGCTGATGCAAGATACCAGAAATTGGTTGGTTTTCATAAAGGGTATTTATTTGGGGTTGGAGCTTACAGATACCAGGCAATAAGGCATAAGTTACTTCCCTCACCAAAATCTATTTTCTCATGTTGGAGCAAGATGGCTGGCAATGTCTGCCAGCCTTCAGGTTTCCTGGGTTCCTCTCTTCTCTGGTCTTGCTTCTCTCTGGGCTCAGGTCCTTTGTTTTCTCCAGAAGGTCAGCTATAGACTATGTGGCTCTCTAGGTTTTGCCTCTCTCCACAAGGTCAGCTATAGACTATCAGGCAAATGGCTGTCTCTCTCTCTGGGGTTTCTACTGTGTCTAAGGAGACGTCTCTATTCCTCTGTGTTCTTCTCCTGGCTCCAGCTTAAGGCTTCAGCATCAAACTCCAACATCAAAACTCCAACATCGAAAACCTTCAACTCTGTCCTTTACCTTGCCTTTTATCTGGGAGTCCCCACTCACCAAGGGATGGGGACTCAAGACCCTAATGACTTGGCCCAATCAAAGCCCTAATTATAACTTAATCATGCCCAGGCACAGACCAGGTTACAAACATAATCCAATATTTATTTTTGGAATTCATAACAATATCAAACTGCTATAGGACTTAAGTCTTTTTGGTCACTGTTTACTGGGACAAGGATAATACAATTTGGAAAGACTGCAGGACACAGGTTAGAATTAACATTTTTCTCTGGAGAACCCACGTGTTATTATGTATCCCTGTTTGAGAATGTGTGGGGGCCTTTGCGGGTCGGGTCACTAATGGGGTCCTGGCCCAAATACAGCTCACTGTGTCAACCAGCTCTTCGGACACACCAATGGATATCACCTTGGTCTCCAAAAGTATAGTTGGAATAGGTATAAACCTCACTTGACATAATCGCTTAGAATTTTTCTCTCTGATAAAACTTATTTTAGTGAATAAGACCAAGGGCAAAAGCTTCTGAAATTGACCCTCTGGCTGAGATAGTGAAATAATAAAACAATCTGTGGGAAATGCCAGAAATTTATGCTATTATTCTAGGCCTAAATAATGCAGGAGTTGTGGTTCCCAAAATATCTGCTTTTTATTTCCCATGTGACTCTTAAAAATACAGTTGGAGGTTGCTGCACCTTGGCAGAGACAGATTCAGTGACCACATGGTCAGAACTGCCCATCATGAGCTGGGTTTGGTCAAACCTTCAAGTCATAAATTCAAACCATCCCAGCAAAAGATGTAAATGCCATG
Source organism: Dasypus novemcinctus (assembly GCF_030445035.2). Lineage (NCBI taxonomy): Eukaryota > Metazoa > Chordata > Mammalia > Cingulata > Dasypodidae > Dasypus > Dasypus novemcinctus. The sequence goes on from NC_080690.1 coordinate 11,960,365, forward strand.
CCCCATGCAATCTCAGAATTGAACTGATATGGAGGCAAACTCCCCTCCCTTCACTGATGGAAATTTCTTTGGTGGGGAGAATGGTGGGTTGGCCATTATGAATAAGGCTGCTTTGTATATTCATATACAAGCCTTTTTGTTTTCATTACTTTATATAAATACCAAGGGTATAATTGGTTGAATGTAAGATTTTTGTATGATTAATTTTATAAGAAACTTCTGAACTGCTTTTCAAATTGGTCATAAGAATTTATATTCCCAAAAGCTATTTATAAGTCCTCCAGTTGCTTTGAAGCTTTGTCAGGACTTGGTATTTTCAGCCTTTAATTTTAGCCATTTTAGTGAATAGGAAGTGCTATCTCATAGAGGTTTTACTTGCATTTCTTGATGACAGATATTTTTGGGCACTGTTGTTCATTCAGATATCACCTTTGCAAAGTGTCTATTCAATTATTTTGTCCATTTGTGTTCTTTTTCCTTTTATTATTAAATGGTAAAAGTTGTTTTTTTAAATTTTGGATACAAGATATTTGTCAGATATATTTGTTTTTTATATATCCTCTTTCTGGGGGGTTTATACTTTTATTTCTTGAATCAGAAGTTTTGAACAACGGAGTTTAAAATTTTAAAGAGATATAATTTATCAATTTGTCTCATGTGGTTTTGCTTTTGTGTCCAACCTAAGAAATTATTGCCTATATCAAAATCATGGAAGACTTTCCTCTAGAATTTTATGGTTTTAATCTTGCTTAAGGTAAGAGTCAAGTTTCCCATTTATCTGTTTTTTTCCCAGCAGTATTTGTTCAACATTATCTGTTCACTGCATTAACTTGGCACCTTTGACATTTTTGAGCCATTGGAACCATTCTACATGATGTTGCAAAGACACATGCAAGCGATTATACATTTTGTCAAAACCTATAAAATTGTGCTGTGCAAAGTGTAAAATAAAACGTAAACTATATATCATGGGTAGTAGTGTTTCAATAAGTGTCCATCAATTGCAACAAATGTACGACACTGATGAAATATGTTGTTAATGGGGGAAAGTGTGTGTGTGTGTGAGAGAGAGGTACAAGGGAATACCATACATATATACTTAAAAAACACATTTTTTTCAGTGTCATGATCAGACTATTGCAAAAAACACGAAGGTTCCCATATAACCCACTCCCCACCCCCCCACCACATCGTTTTTGTAAATTGTATTTTTTGAAGATATATACATCACACACAAAAATATAAGAGGTTCCTGTATACCCCCCACCGCCCCAGTCCACTCTGGGAGGCTTCTCTTGAACCTCTTTGGTTCCACAGCTCTCCCATCCGCCTTGTATGGCCCTGCATTCATGGCTGCATCCGCCTCCTCCACCGTGGTATACGTGACAAGCCCAAAGCCACTGGAGGGCTTGGTGTTTGTATCTCTCATCACCACACCGTCCGTGAGTGTTCCCCATTGCTCAAAATGGCTCTTCAGAGTCTCATCAGTTGTTTCAAAGCTTCATTCTCTGAGGAAGAGCCTCTGCAGCTGTCCAGGCTCTTTAGGAGACTCTGGCTTAGAAGGGCAGCGGGAGGAAAGACTTCAAGGGTGCTTCCTCAGCGGCTTCCACGAGAAACAGAAGCAAGCTAACGGATTGCTCTCTCCCCTATTTTTTTGATGTAGCATTTATGTAATCTAAAGATACTTAAAAAGTAAAGAAAAATTATTTTTTAAAAATTGGCTCTGTATGTTCTATTTGTGGGCAGTCTGTGTGCTCCATTCATCATTACCCAATACTGTAGCTTAATAGCAAATCTTGAAATAAGGTTCTGATGCTGCCTGTTTGATTGTTTTGTTTTTCTAAGTTGACTTGGCTACTTTTTGTCCTTTGCCTTTTCATACGCATTTTAGAACACTGTTAATTTTTATGGTGGAAAAAAAACCAGGTTGGATTTTGTTAGGAATTGCTTTGATTCTGTAGGTTGTCAGGGAGTATTTGATGTGTTAAGACCATTGAAACTTCTAGTCAATAAAAAAAATCACAGCTCCTTTTATATAGTTGCTCTTTGATTTATCTCAGCAAACATTTTGTAGTTTTCAACCCAGGACTTGAACATATTTAAATTTATCCCTCAGTATATGATGATTTGGAATGCCATTTTAAATGAATATGTTTATTTTATTCCAATTTCAATAATTCAAGGCTTTTGTGTAGAAATACAATTCATTTTTTAATTTTACTACACATCACGAGAACTTACTAAATGATTATTTCAGCCCTTGTCTTACTTTCCCACAGGGCTGCCAGTGCAAAGTACGAGATAATACTGTGACTTTGCATGACTTTCATTGCATTTATCCTACTTGCGGTTTTTGAGGTTCTTGTTTACATTCTGGGTATTATTTTATTAAATATATACATGTATATTTAAATAAATACATATATTTTTGTTCCTTTTATGTCATTTCTTTATGCATTTGCAATTTTTTTTTGTTATACCACTTAACTCTGTGCCTCCGATCATTGATTTGGTGTTTGTTTTTAGTCATTATTTTCTCTGTGCTGCTGTTTGCTTCGTTTCTGTTGTATTGTTATTTTCAAATTCAGTAATATATCTTTTTTTCCAGCAGTGTTCAGTCTTCACTTAGTACTGCCCAAAGGAATCTTTGTGTCAACTATATTTTATCATCTCTGAAAAATTCATTTTGCTCTTTTTTACACCTTCAATTTCTTTTCACTTTACTCTTATTTTTGTAAAATGCTTAAAAATATTGGCATTCTTTGATCAGTCTTTGCTTGGTCTCATTTTTTTGAGCTATGCATGCATGTCTTCATGTTCACTATTATTCAAGGAATTCCCTATGTATGGAGATAATTCGTTTATTCTTCTTTTTTCTACTTCTTCTGGTTTGCTTAGCTCCTAACCAGAAGCATGCTTTCATCTTTGCAACACTGTAAGAGATGTATCGTTTTTCTTTTGCTGCATTTTAAGATTTTCTTTTTAAATCTGGTAAACAAATACTTCATTTTAATATTCCTTGTAATTTTTCTTTCTGCTTAGCATTTATTAGAATTCTTCCATGTCTGTGTGCATAGCACTTTTTTAATTTGAAAAAAATTTGGATTTTTTTTCTTCAGTTTTTTTTTTTTTTTTACGTCACCTCTGCCTCCCTTCTCCTTCTTGGACAATTTCATGAATGTTTTACGTCTTTATTTTGTCTCACAAATCTCTTCATTTGCTTTTCGGTCAGTTTTCTCACTGTTCTTCATTTTGGTTAGTAACTATAGCTATGTTTTCACATTTACTGATGTATCTATTAGAAGTGTAAAATCTGCTTTTTATCACATCTGGTGTATATTTCATTTCAGATACTGTATTTTTCACTTCTAGGAGTTTGGCCTGCTTCTTTGGTGTTTTCCATTTCTTACTCCATCTTATTGATATTTCCATCTACATTCATAAAAATATGAAATATACTTGCAATAGCCATCTTACACCCTTTTCTGTAGATTCTATCGTCTCTGTTATTTCTGGGTTTGTTTTTATTAATTTATTTTACTCCTGTTGATCTGTTGATGCAGTATATCTATCTATCTACCTATCTGTATACATATATATAGATATATGTATATATATATTTCAGGTACCGAGGCCAGGGATTGAACCCAGGACCTTATATGTGGGAAGCCAGCGTTCAACCACTGAGCCACACCGGCTCCCCTGAGTTGGTTTTCATTTGTTTGACTGTTGCCTGCCTTTTTGTTTTTAGGCTGCACTGGGAATTGAACCCAGGACCTCCTACCAGGGAAGCAGGCACTCAACTGCTTGAGCTACACCCACTCCCCAATGCATTGTATTTAAAAAAATTTTTTTCTATTAGAGAACTTGTAGGTTTACAGAAAAATTATGCATAAAATACAGAGTTCCCATATACCACCCTCTTGTTATCATCTTGCATTAGCATGGTACACATGTTAAAATTAATGAAGAGCATTTTTATAATTGTGCTATTCTAGTCTATCATTCATAATAGGTTTCAATGTGTTTGCATCATATTTTCCTCCTCCTTTGTTTCATGTTGACATAATTCTTTATAGTTTTTTATTTTTACCTTAAGGATATTTGCATTTTTTACACTTAGAAATAATTTTAGACTTAAAGAAAACTTACGAAGCTATTGCTGAGAAGTCCCATACTTTTCATCTTACTGTCCCCAATGGCAATATCTAATATAGTCATGCTGCATTTGACAAAACTAAGGAATTAACATTGACACAATATTATTAACTAAACTATATACACTATTTCAAATTATTCCACTGCATTTACTTGCTGTGTCAGGATCCAATCCAGGATACCATGTTGCATTTAACTGCATATCTCCTTAGTCTCCTCCATTCTGTGATAATGTCTCAGACTTTCCTTCTTTCATGAAGAGTAGTTTACATTTTATGGAAAGACAGCCTGCTGTCTTTCCCTGAGACACACAAATCCATCCTGTGCTCAGGACCAGGTGTGTTTGTCTGGCAGGATGAAAAACAACCCCCTAGTGGATTGCAGAGACCTAAACAAGTCTATAACTACAGGAGTCTTTTGACTGGAATGACCCCTGCCAGGCTGACCTTGGTTGCTTAAGCCCCAGCCCCTTGCCAAACCAGGTATTACTTATAAGGTGATTAGCATAATAAACTGGGTCAATTTGCTCAAGCCCCAGGTATACTATAATGCTTTTATCAGAGAGAACATTCCAAGAGCTCATTTTCCAGATGTGGGCCAAGTGCCAGTCCTACATGCAGATCTTTCTTGGGAATATGCAGGGAATGCACAGCTCAGCCCTTGTGAGGTCCCTTAGGCTACAAAGAAAGAGGGTCAGAAAGAAGGTATGATTGCGCTGTGAGGTGAATGATTGAATGAGTGAATGACCAATCAATCAATCAATCAATCAATGGGACTGAAAGGACTAATCACCTTTTTTTAAGAAGAATTCCAAACAATATTCAAGGGTACTCCCCTCTTCATGAGGTGGAACTTAATCCTTTCCCCTTGAGAGTGGCTGATTTTAGTGACTCATTGCCAAAGAATAGCGTATGAAAAGTGAGTTATAGGGGCGTACAGTGGAGAGGCCTGGCAGACACCACCTTACCCAAGGGAATGGTATTTATCCATCATATGACTCCAAGAGGAGGGCATTTTCTCTCTGTGATTTCTTTCCCCTAAACCCATAGATCCATTTAATCATGAATATATAGCAGATAATTCCAAATTGAAAGTCATTCTACAGAATGTCAGACCAGTACTTTTTAAAAGTGCCAAAGTCATGAAAAACAACCTAAAACTGAGAAACTGTCAAGGATCGAAGGAGACTAAGGACATGGGCCAACCAACTGCCCCAGTATTCTGGATTGGATTCTGGCAAAGGGAAAGGAGGCTCATGGAAAATGTGATAAACCTGAGTAGAGTCTACTGTTTAGCCAGTACTACTGTAATCAGGCTTATTTCCTGGTTTCCACAAATGTACATAAAATGTTATCATTTATGGGAGCTTAGGTAAAGGCTATAAGGGGATTTTGGGTTACTATCTTGACACCTTTCTTATAAATCTAAAATCATTCAAAAACCAAATATTTCATAGAATTAAACAAAGAGAGAAGACACTCTTTCTGGAAGATGGCTGGAAAAACTTTCAGTTAGAAATTCTATTTATAGAAAAAACACAATCAGTTACTTAAACCCCATTGTACAGATCTCATTTTCACCATAAAACTGTCAATTCTGTACAATTCCATCCTGTGTCTGCATCTCACCTTTTCATAGTGTTTATGGTATCTTATTTTATTTTTGGAAAAATGTTTTATTTGAAAGTAGTCAAATTTATCATTTTCCTTCTAAATTTTTGTGACTTTGTGTCTTAAGTCCTAAAAATATTCTCCTGCATGCTGTCACACAAGTTAAAAATTTTTGGTTTTTATTCTCAGGTCTTTAATCTTCCCAAGAATGATTTTTTATATTTTATATTTCTATGGAAACATTGATGTTGTGTTAACAAGGAATATCCTTCCTGCCATAACACAAGTGGATTTTATTTTATTTTTTTAAATATAAATTCCCCCTTTTATTTATTTATTTATCTAAAAAGATTTATTTATTTATTTATTTCTCTCTCCTCCCCCCCCCCCCACCCCGGTTGTCTCTTCTCCGTATCCATTGGCTGCGTGTTCTTTGTCCACTTCTGTTGTTGTCAGTGGCACAGGAATCTGTGTTTCTTTTTGTTGCATCATCTTTTTTTTTAAAATTCATTTTTTAAAAAATATTACATTCAAAAAATATGAAGTCCCATTCAACCCCACCGCCCCCACCTTCCACTCCCCCCACAGCAACACTCTCTCCCATCATCATGACACATCCATTGCATTTGGTAAGTACATCTCTGGGCATCGCTGCACCTCATAATTAATGGTCCACATCATAGCCCACACTCTCCCACGTTCCATCCAGTGGGACCTGGGGGGATCTACAATGTCCCGTAATTGTCCGTGAAGCACCACCCAGGACAACTCCAAGTCCCGAAAACGCCTCCGCATCTCATCTCTTCCTCCAATTCCCCACACCCAGCAGCCACCATGGCCACCCTTCCCACACCAATGCCACATTTTCTCTGTGGACATTGGATTGGTTGTGTCCATTGCACATCTATGTCAAGAGGGGCTTAGATTCCACATGGATACTGGATGCAATCCTCCTGCTTTCAGTTGTAGGCACTCTAGGCTCCATGGTGTGGTGGTTGACATTCTTCAACTCCATGTTAGCTGAGTGGGGTAAGTCCAATAAATCAGAGTGTAGGAGTTGAAGTCTGTTGAGGTTCAGGGCATGGCTATCATATTGTCAGTCCAGAGATTCAAATCCCCTAAATATATCTTAAACCCCAACACCAACTACAATTCCAGTAAAGTAGCATGAAAGTCTTGTGAAAAGAGATCCCATTTGAGTCCAGTTCCATCATGCAGAAACACCGGCTCCAAAGAAGGGCCAACTGACATGGCAGTGAACCCCATCTGCCATGACCATAGAACCTGTGGGTCTCTTTAGCCCTCAAAAGGACCAATACCTGGGGTTGTATCTACTTTATCTGTCTCTGAGACTCTGCTCAGGTGTGTGCATAAGGGCAATCCTTCTGACAACCTCCAGACTCTTTTTTAGAGACCCATAGCCATATAAACTCATTTCTCCTTTCCATTTCCCCCTTACATTAGGTCAAACAGCATTTTAAAGTCATGTTATTATTTGTAGACAGGGATATTACAAGTGGATTTTAGATCAGCAAATCATTTAGAGAGGGCTCAGGGCATCTGAGATTGAGTCTGACCCAACTCTTGTTGGATCAATCTCTTCTTCTGGACCCAGGGCTCTTGCATTAGGAGGAATAAGAGGATGAAAAGAATGTTGGAATGAGAATCATCAGGGTCAGTCATACAGCTGCTTGAAAAATGAGGGATTGCAAGGCTGTTGAAGAGTGAGAGCAGTTAAAGAGATTTGTTACATTATGGGATTTGCCAGCTGGAGATTTATTTTTGTAAATGTTATGAATCCATATACTTTACTTGCAGAAAGTGAGCACATGTTAAGTGTACAAGTCAATGCATGTTTACAAAACTAACCCAGGTATGGCATTTCTCAGATAAGAAACAGTATTAGAACCCTATGGTAGCAATGCACATTCCTTAATTGGAGGAATTGTTGGTAGATGTTTCAAAGAAATCACTGAATCTCAGTTATACGACTTGAGTTTGGTCCATTTTCATTGACCAGTTTCACAGTGTGCACATGTGGAGGTTCTCAACTGCTGCCCTTTCCACACTGTAGGTGCAGTCACTTTGCTTCCATACACATTCCTTAGGATCAGGTTGAGGTCAGGGGCACCAGCAGAGAAAGCAGGTTTGAATTGAGAGGTGGATGGTGGACCCATGGCTTCTTGGCACCCCTTCCCACCTATCGTCAACTCGTCCTGTCCTAGGAGATCACAGATAACAGTTGTCTGAACAGGCAGAAGTTAAAGGGAACAGTGAGGGGGTATAGGAAACAGGGAGAAGGGCAGACAAATAGAAACATGAGAGGGGGTGGAGGTCAGGCAGAAGGCAGAGAAACAGAAAAGGATCTAAGAACAGGAGGAGGGAGATAGGTCAGTGCCTGGGCTACAGCAAAAGAAACTAAGGAGGCCACTCATGTGACAGTCACATCCTCTTCTGTAGGCTGACTCAAAACCTAATCTTTCCCGTCTGATGAGCTGGTTCCAGAAATATACCAGATGGCATCTTGTGAATTGTAGTTTCCCCTTCCTCACATTACCTGCTGGGATCAGAGGGCATGCTCTGAGTGGCAGCAAAGCATACTGGGTGTCCTCTGGCAAGGGCATGCGATGGCCCATAGGTGTCACCCCAGAGGGTCTGGAAATGCTGAGGTGGTACAGAATCACCCAGGATGGGCTGGTCCAGCATTTCTGAGAAATGGTCCTTGGTCGTGCTTGGTTTGCAGAATTAGAGTGGTCCTTTCAGGGGCAAGTAGTTGAGGAAAGGGGTGTTCACTTGGGATAAGTGTTTATGATTGGTGAGAAGTCCTCAGCTCATAACCACACTCATGCCAGCTTATGGATGTGTAGGTATCATGGATGTCTGTGACCACCTTCGGAATCTTGAATATATTTGAAGGGATGGGAAAAACTGGCTAGGGTTTTTGTTTTCCCCAGAATCTGTTCAACTAAGGAGATAATCCATATTCCTCAGCAAGAGCAGGTTAGAGGGACTAATTTTTGCAGAGGGGAGGTGTCAAGAGGGGAAGAAGGAAGGGGAATTGGAGGGGGGATAGGAAGGAAAAAGTGATTGGTTTTACATTAGCGATGTTGACTTTGTAACCTTGTTTTTAAAAGGTGATTTTTCCTGGGACCAATACATCAGCTATTGTGACTGGGAGAAGGAAGAAATGGGTCAGGGTCCCTATAGGGCTTACGGATTGAAGATGCTTCACCCCAGTCTCCTGGCAACAGTGTTTATATACCAGAACAACCCCACTTCTGCATTTTTTGAAACTCATGGGGAGACCTCTCCTTTGGCAGAGACTTCTCCAGTGTCACCAGAGACTCAATGAAGTTGGACATACAGTATGAAATCTGGGGGTGCTGTATTTTACAATCACAAGTGTGACAAGGTTTTGAGAGGGCCAGGAGCAAAGGAAACGCCATCAGCAATGAAGCGTCCATGGTGGGCCCTGGGGGATGCGAGGGTTGTAAGTTGAGGCATGCACCTTCTTCAGACCAGCTCCCCCACCCAACTTGAGACAGAAGTAGTTGGAGGACCCTCTACCTCTCTTAATATCTAGGCACCTGGGGGCAAGGGTTAGAGTGGTCTAGCTCCTGTGGCCTTGTGGGAAATGTAGCATATCTGTGCCTCGTGTCTAAAACGACTTACCTTTGTGAAGCTGATCTGATGATAACATCTGCAGAACACCTAGGGCCATGGAGGATACACGATCATCTGCATTTTTGTTTTAACGCTGGGGCAAATCCATGAGGGAGGTACAATCTGATTGTTGGGTGTACTAGTCGCTTGGAATCTTTCTTTTCTAATTCGCATTTCCTTTTCCTTCTTTGGGCATATCAATCAGAGATTTATGGTCTGATTATTGGGTACACAAATCACTTTGGAATAGTTTGGTTACACAAAGAGTCACCAAGTCCAACCACTCTCCATTTCCTTTTTTTTTCTTCTTATATTATTTAGAGTTTTTGTACATTTAGATTTCCATTAGGGTTTTGAAAAAAAAATCGCCTCCAATAACACATCTACAAAGCAAGATACACTCAGGGTCCAACTTTTTTTCTTGCCCCATATTCTCTCCCATCGCATAGTCTTCTATTAATGGAATCTGCCATAAATGTTATCCTCCAACTGCTCTTTTAATTTTAAACATCCCTACACACAGGCATATCCACATACCTCTCAATTTTGGGCAGAGTTGTAGCAAGCTATATGCAAATTTCTTCACCTTGTCTTTTTAATTTTATAATATTTCCTAAGATGATACTATAGTACTATGTATTCCTTTTAATTATCCAGTTCTATAATATTCCTTGTTGTTGATGTACTTTAAATTTCCCAACCATTCTCCATTTGTCCTTTGTACAGTTTTCTCACATTTGCCCTTAAAAATGTACTGAAATGAAAAAACATTTTGAAATATGTCTTTAAAAGTGATTCCATTGACTATGAGGTGCAGGGGTGCCCAAAGATGTACTTACCAAATCCAATGGATGTGTCATGATGATGGGAATGAGTGTTGCTGGAGGGGGGGTGGGGTTGAATGGGACCTCACATATATATTTTTAATGTAATATTATTACAAAGTCAATAAAAAAAAAAGTGATTCCTTAGAACACTTTGGAGCTTTTGAATGAATGGAGTAAAAAACAATTGCAAAGACCTTGTGGAAATAGACTAATGAGTAATGTGTATTCTGAAGCAAAATCTGACTTTGGAAAAGTGAAAACTGAAAAGATTTAGTAATGTATTTAAAAAAAAATTCTTAGAAAGAGAATTGTGCTAAGAGTCACTGGCATCTTTTTCTGTGTCTTCATATTCCTATTGATATATTGTGCTTTTTTCCATAGGATTGATGGCCTTTTTCTCTATTTCCAGAAAGTATATATTAAACATTAACTCTTCATGATATAGTTGCAAATGTTTACTCTGTTATATTAAATTTTACTTTTCTTGAATTAAAAATGTTTTAAAAAATACAGTCAGGGAAATGGGCTTGGCCCAGTGGTTAGGGAGTCCGTCTACCACATGGGAGGTCCACGGTTCAAACCCCGGGCCTCCTTAACCCGTGTGGAGCTGGCCCATACGCAGTGCTGATGCACGCAAGGAGTGCCCTGCCACGCAGAGGTGTCCCCCGCATAGGGGAGCCCCACGTGCAAGGAGTGAGTCCTGTAAGGAGAGCTGCCCAGTGCGAAAGAAAGTGCAGCCTGCCCAGGAATGGTGCTCCACACACGGAGAGCTGATACGACAAGATGACACAACAAAAGAAGACACAGATTCCCATGCTGCTGACAACAACAGAAGTGGACAAAGAAACAAGATGCAGCAAATAGCCTCAGAGAACGGACAACCGGGGTGGGGGGGGGGGAGGGGAGAGAAATAAATAAATAAATAAATCTTTAAAAAAAAATACAGTCAGCTTAATGTTTTGACTTACTGCTTCTAGAATTGAGTTATAGTTAGTAAAGATTTTCCCCATGAACAGGGATTTGAAGATTTTACCAATGGTCTCTACCAGACTTTGTTTGATTTCACTTTTGGTATTTAGATCTCTAACTCATTTAGAATTTATCTTGGTGTCAGTGTGAGGACTACATTTGATTCTATCTTTTATTCCTTTGGATGACTAATTAATCCAATACCATTTATTTATTATATATTTTTCTCCCCTCCCTCCCCATTGTCTGCTCTCTGTGTCCATTCGCTGTGTGTTCTTCTGCGTCTGCTTGTATTATCAGACAGCCCTGGGAATCTGTGTCCCTTTTTTGTTGTGTCATGTTGCTGCGTCAGCTCTCTGTGTGTGCGGTGCCACTCCTGGGCAGGCTGTGGTTTTTTCACGCGGGGCAGCTCTCCTTCTAGCGCATATTCCTTGCACATGGGGTCCTCTACACGGGGGAGCCCCTGTGTGGCAGGGCACTCCTTGCGTGCAACAGCACTGCATGTGGGCCAGCTCACCACATGGGTCAGAGGCCCTGGGTATAGTACCCTGGGCCCTCCATGTGGTAGGTGGATGCTCTATCAGTTGAGCCATGTCCACTTCCTTCAATACCATTTTTTACAGAGAAAATATTTTCACACTTAATTGGGATGCCACCTTTATAATTTATTAAATTTCTGTATACATTGGAGTCTATAATATGGTTTTCTATTTTTCAGTTTGTCTGTATGCCCATTCTTGCACAGATACCACACTTGAGGGATTTTAAAATAAATTTTAATAAGTGGAACATCTTAGTTTCCTTAGTGATCTTCCTTTTAAGTTTTCTCTGCATGTTCTTCCATGTTGATTATTTCAAATGTACTTCCTAATCAACCTGGCAATCTAGTTGTAGTTTTTATTTTTGGGGGTAGGAGATTTATTATGTTCCCATTCCTGCTATAAAATACCCCAAATTTAGTGTGTTAAAACAACACAAACTTATTTTATTACAATTTGAGATCAGAAGTCCCAAATGGGTCTTATTAGGATAAAATCGATGTCAGCAGGACAGCATTCTTTTCTGAAAGGTGTAGAGAAGAATTCATTTTCTTGCCTTTTTCAGCTTCTGGGGATTTCCTGCATTCCTTGCCTCATTCCCTCTTCTATCTTCAAATCAATCTATGGGCTAGTTAAGTAGTTCTCATACCGTATTATCTGACACTTTTACGCCTCCTCTTCTACATTTAAAGGCTCTGGTTTATTGGACTTATCCCACTCAGCTAAGATGTAGGTGAAGAAGGTCAACCACCACACCAGGGAGCCAAGAGTGCCTACAATTGAAAGCAAGAGAATTGCATCCAGCATCCATGTGGAATCTAAGCCCCCTCTTGACATAGATGTGGAGTGGACACAACCATTCTAAGGTCCACAGGATGGAGAAATAGAGTATGGATTAGAATGGGCCTACTGATATTCTATACATGAACTATTGTGATTAGTAATCGAAGAAAATGTGGCATTGGTGTGGAGAAAGTGGCCATGGTGGCTGCTGAGGGTAGGGAGTAGGAGGAAGAGATATGATGTGGGAGCATTTTTGGGGGTTGGAATTGTCCTGGGTGGTGCTGCAGGGACAGTTTCTGGACATTGTATGGCCCACTGGGTGGACTGTGGGAGAGTGTGGGCTATGGTGTGGACCATTGACCATGAGGTGCAGTGGTGCTCAGAGATGTATTCACCAAGTGCAATGAATGTCTCATGATGACAGAGGAGGATGTTGTTATGGGGGGAGGAGTAGGATGAGGGGGGTGGGGGATATTTGGGGACCTCATATTTTTTTAATGTAACATTAAAAAGAGAAAGAAAGAAAAAAAATAAAGACTGCATTTCTTTTTTGGATTCTTTATTGCTATTAGATAAAAATGGAGTGACTTTAAATAAAAAAACTTTTTATTGTAGTAACAGATATACAACTTAAAATTTCCCATTTTAACCACTTGCCAGTGTACAATTCACTAAAATTAATTATGTTCATAATATCATGCTGCCTTTACCAATATCCATTACCGTAACCTTTTTAAAATTTTTATTTTATTTTAAAAGAAGCTTTAGATTACATAAATGATATATGAAAAATATAGGGGGATTCTCATATAACCCTCTCCCCCTCCCACACTTTCCTCGTTAACCACATCTTTCATTGTTGTGGTACATTTGTTACAATTGATGAACACATATTGAAGATATTCTGCAATCTAAAACCTCCCCCAAACAAAGCCAAAAAATAAAAATAAAAAATAATAAAAATAAATAACATAAAATGCAAAAATAAAAATAACAATTTTTTTCATGTTGTCTTTCATCACTATAAGATCTGTTAGCTTTTTTAATTGTATTTTTTTGAAGATACATAGATCACAAAAAAATGTTACATTAAAAAATATAAGAGGTTCCCATATACCCCACACCCCACCCCACCCCACTCCTCCCACATCAACAACCTCTTTCACCATTGTGGCACATTCATTGCATTTGGTGAATACATTTTGCAGCACTGCTGCACTGCATGGATAGTAATTTACATTGTAGTTTACACTCTTCCTCAGTACATTCATTGGGTTATGGCAGGATATATAATGTCCAGCATCTGTCCCTGCAATATCATTTAGGACAACTCCAAGTCACAAAAATGCCCCCACATCAAATCTCTTCTTCCCTCTCCCTGCCCTCAGCAACTACCTTGGCCGCTGTCTACACATCAAAGACACAACTTCTTCCATTGCTAGAGTCACTATAAGATCTGTTATCTTTTATGTACAATGTCAATTTCTTCCGTATGTTCTCCCAGTGTCTTTTTTTTTTTTTTTTTGCTTTATTTTCAAAGAAGCCTTAGGTTACAGAAAAGTTCACATAGAAAATATAGGGGATTCCCCTATGCCACATCCACACCCTTCTAACATTTTCCCCTATTAACTTCTACATGAGTATGGTACACTTGTTACAATGGATGAACAAACGTTGAAGCATTGCTACTAACCATGGTCAATGGTTTACATTATGGATTACATTTTACACCGAACACTTTTATAGGTTTTGATAAAATTTATAATAGCCTGTATCCATCATTGCAAGATCATGCAGAACAATTCCAATGCCCCACCCTCCCCAAAATGCTGTATGTTCCATGTCCCATCTATTCTATTCATCCCTCCTCCTATGATAATTACTATTTCAACTTTTGAAAAATAAGGTTCATAGTTACATGCATTCATATTCAGGGCTTGACATATTGGTATGTTTTCTTGTATTAGGCACTATCTGTGTACTTGAGAGATTCTTGCCCTTCTAATTGAGAACACAGCAGGACTCCCTAGGCTGGGAGTTTCATATTTTCTCGTTTATTATGTGGGTCTCCACCACTGAGATAACACACTATGACAAGACGAACATTTTCATATTCCATAGAAACATGCATCAGGTGTGCCCTACATATCGCCCACTCCTGATGCCCTGCACCAGTAACCCTCCCCTGAGTGTTTGCCAAATGAACACTCCCACCATTGTAGTTTTAACCACAGACCTACAACTCCCCAGAATTCACCTGTTCCTTCCTCCAGCCCTCCCCCCCTGGTTCCATAGGCAGTCCAACCCAACCCCCCCCTTACTCTCCCTCACATTCCAGCACTGTCGACTCCCCTCACATCCTTGGACCCACATCACCCCCATCCACTGCCCAGCCACCCCTTCCACCTCATCACAGATTTTGCCCATATTGAGCATTGGCTCACCATACTCTATTCCCTTTCTGTCTCCTGATAACCTATCTTACGGACTCTAGCTCTGTGAGTTTTCTCAATTTGCTTGAGTCATATCAGTGAGGTCATGTAATATTTGTCCTTCAGTGGCTGTCTCTGTCACTTCACTCAGCATAAGGTCTTCAAGATCATTCATGATGTCCCATGTGTTAATATTGCATTCTTTTTACAGTCAAGTAATATTCCATTGCACGTATATACCACAATTTGCTTATCCATTCATCTGTTGATGGACATTTGTACTCCAAATTTATTGTCACCTCACAGAGAAACTCTGCAACCATTAAGCAATGACTCTCTCCTCCCCCACCACCCCAGGGCATTGGCCTATGGCAACCTATAATCTATTATCTGTCTCTTGAAATTTGCTTCTTCTTAGGTATTTCATACAATAAGCATGATCAGGCAACATTTTTCTTTTTTGTGTCTGACTTATTTCACTCAACATGCTGTCTTCAAGGTTCATCCAGTTGCAGCCTGTATTGTAACTTAATTCCTTTTTATGACTGAATAATATTCCATAGTGTATATGTATATATCACATTTTGTTTATTCATTCACTTGTTGATGGACACTTGGGTTGCTTCTACCTTTTGGCAATTATGAATAATGCTGCTATAAACATTATACAAAGATCTGTTCAAATCCCTGCTGTTTTTTCTTTTGGGTATATACCAAGAAGTGTGATTGTTGTTTTTTTGGTAATACTATATCAAACATTTTGAAGAATCACCAAACAGATGTCTATAGAGGTTTCACCAGCAATATATAAGGGTTCCTAATCTCTCTATTTTTGCCAACAGTGTACCAGTTTGATATTATTGATGAATTCAAAAAAGAAATATTGGATTATATTTGTAAACAGATCTTCTCCTCTGGGCATATTAGATTATATTGGATTCATAGGTTTACTTGATTAAGGAATTATGTTAACCTCTTGTGACAGAAGGGCGTTTAGTCCCCAGCCTTTTGAGAATGGGGACTCACAGATAAAAGGCATGGCAAAGGACAGAGTTTGGGGCTTTTTATGTTGGAGTTTGATGCTGAAGCTGATGCCCAGCAACAGAGACAGAGCCATTCACCTGATGTCTACATCTGACCTTGTGGAGAAACAGAGGACCTGAGCCCAGAGGAACCCAGGAAGCCTGAACCCCCGCAGATGCTGGCAGCCATCTCGCTCCAACACGTGAATATAGACTTCGGCGACAAAAGTAACTCATGCTTTATGGCCTAGTATCTGTAAGCTCCTATCCCAAATAAATACCCTTTATAAAAACCACCAATTTCTGGTATTTTGCATTAGCACTCCTTTGGCTGACTAATACAAAGTTATTATTTTCTGTTATTTAAATAATAGCCATCCTAGTATATATGAAGTTGTATTTCATTATGGGTTTGAATTGTATTCCCCTAGTGAACAATGGTGTTGAACATCTCTTTATGTGCTTATTAGCCATTTGCACACCTTCTTTGGAGAATTTCAATTCCTTTGCCTATTTTATATTAGGTTATCATTTTGTTGTTGAATTGTAGGAATTATTTTTATGTATTCTGGGTGTTAAGTCCTTATCAGATGTATGGTTTGCAATTATTTTCTCCCATTCTGTGGGTTGTCTTTTCTCTTTTTTCATAATGTCCTTTGATATGCAAAAGTTTTTCATTTTGATGAAGTCCACTTTGTCTATTCTTTTTTTCTTTGCTTCTGCTTTTACTGTCATATCTAAGAAATCATACCAAATCCAAGATTATGAAGGTTCTCCCCCTGCCCCCATGTTCTCTTCTGGGAGTTTTATGGTTTTATTTCTTATGTTCAGGTCATTGACCCATTTAGAGCTAATTTTTGTATATGGTATGAGGTAGGGTCTAACATCCCCAATGATTTGGAACCCTTGTAAAAAATCAGTTGGCCATAGATGTATGGGTTTATTTCTGAACTCTCAATTCTATTCCATTGGTCTAAATATCTATTTTTATGCCAGTACCACATTGTTTTGATTACTGTGAATTTTAGTAAGGTTTGAAATTGGAAAGTATGGATCCTCTAATTTTGTTCTTCCTTTGCAATATTGATTTGGTTGTTTGTTTGAGGCCTCTTGTAATTGCATATGAATTTGAGGATTGTCTTTTCCATTTCTGCAAAAAAAGGCTGCTAGGATTTTGTTAGGTTTTGCATTTAATCTGCACATCACTTTAGGTAGTATTGACATCTTAATAATACTAAGTCTTCATACACATAAACATGGAATGTCTTGCCATTTATTTAGGTTTTCTTTAATTTCTTTCAGCAATGTTTTATAGTTTTCAGTGTATAAGTCTTTTAACTCCTTGGTTAAATTTATTAGTATTTTATTGTTTTAGGAGATATTGTGAATGGAATTTTAAAAATTTCCATTTCAGAATATTCTTTATTGCTACATAGAAACACTACTGATTTTTTTGTGTTAATCTTATGGGCTGCAACTTTGCTGAATTTATTAGTTTAGGTAGTTTTCTTGTGGATTATTTGAGATTTTCTATGTAAAGGATCATGTGTTAGCAAATAGGGGTGATTTTACTTTCTCTTTTTCAGTTTGGATGCCTTTTATTTCTTTTCATTGCTGAATTGCTCTGGCAAGGACTTCCATTAGTGTATTGACTAGCAAAGGTAAAAGTGGGTATCTTTGTCTTGTTTCTGACCTCAGGGAGGCTTTTACTCTTTTACCATTGAGTATATTGCTAGCTATAGGTTTTTCATATATGTCTTTTATCATGTTGAGAAAATTACCTACTACTCCTATTTTTCTGAGTATTTTATAATTAAATGATGTTATATTCTGTCAAATGCCTTTTCTGCATCAATTTAAATGATTATGTGGTTCCCCCCCTTTCATTCTGTTAATGTGGTTCATTACATTGATTTCCTTATGTTGAACCATCCTTGCATTCCTGGGGTAAACCCCACTTGATTATGGCATATAGTTTTTTAATATACCGTTGGATTTGATTTCCCAGTATTTTATTGAGGATTTTGCATCTATATCCAGAAAGGAAATTGGTCTAGTTGTGTGTGTGTGTGTGTGTGTGTGTGATGTCTTTATCTAGCTTTGGTATAAGGGTAGTTGTGGAGGGAAGGGCGCCCGGCTTGCCACTGTAGCAAACGGTGCGGCAAGAAGTGATACCGCCTCTGCCCACTGGGCCTAGATAAGGTGACTACGCCTGACTAGGCCTTTGCTGCTAGCGGCTGGCCGGCACCGCCCTCCCCCTTTCTATCTCCCGCCTAGCCCAACATCCGGCCAGCCCTCACTCCCCCTTTCCCCTCCCCTATTCCAAACCTCTCAGCCAGCCCTCTGCCTAGCAACCGCTTACAATCACCTATCAGGAAGCAGTACCCGCCCGCACCTATCAAATCCCTCCACGCAGTCCCTAACCCTATAAAGCTGTGTCCCCTTCCGCAATAAACCAGACTTGCGCCACCAGCCTTGTCTCCGTGGTCTGAGTTTCTCCAGCCCAGCCGCGTCGTCCTCACTTAAGCCCGCGGCCCCTAAGAAGCCCCACCAAGGCTTCGGGGTCCCCCACGAAGCCCCCCAGAGGCTTCAACAGGTAGTGTTGGCCATTAGCATGATTTGGGAAGAGTTTTCTCCTTTTCAAAATTTTGGAAAAGTTTGAGAAGGATTCACCTGTGCAACGGTCTGGTCCTGGACTTCTCTTTGGAAGGTTTTTGATTACTGACTCATTCTCTTTACTTGTTATATGTCTGTTCATGTCTTCTGTTCTACTTGAGTAGTGTAGGTAAGTTCTAAGGTTCTAGGAATTTTGTCCATTTCTTTAGTGTCTCTAACTTGGCATACAATTGGTCACAGTATTCTCTTACAATCCTTTAATTTCTGCAAGATAAGTGGTAATGTCCCTCATTTCATTTTGGATTTTCTTTTTTTTTTCTTTGCTAGTCTACCTAAGGATTTGTCAATTTTAAAAACATCATTTCAAAGAACCAACTTTTAGTCTCATTGTTTCTCTCAGTTGTTTTTCTAGTCTCTATTTCATTTATCTGTGTTCTAATCTTTATTCTTTCTTTCCTTTTACTAACTTTAGATTTAATTTGCTCCTTTTTCTAGTTCCTTCAAATGTGAAGCTGGGTTATTGATTTGCAATCTTTCTTCTTTTTTAGTATAGGTGTTTACAGCTATCAATTTCCCTCTGAGCACTGCCTTCACTGGATCCCACAGGTTTTGGTATGTTGTATTTTTGTTTTCATTCATCTCAAGATATTTCCTGATTTCCCTTGTGATTTCTTCTTTGACCCATTGATTGAGTATATTGTTTATTTCCATAGATTCATGAATTATACAGTTTTCCTTCTGTTACTGAATTTTAGATTCATTCTACCATGGTCAGAGAAGAAGCTTTGTATACTTTCCGTCTTTCAAAATAGACTTGTTCTATGACCTAATGTGTTCAATTCTGGAGAATGATCCATGTGCATTTGAGAAGAATATGTGTTCTGCTGTTGTTGGATGTAGTGTTCTGTATGTGTCCGTTAGGTATACTTAATTTATAGTATTGTTCAAATTCTCTGTTTGGTTGTTGATCTTCTGTCTAGATTGGGTGTCCTTTACTGATAATAGAGGTCTCCCACTATTATTGTAGAACTGCTTATTTCTCTGTTCATTTTTGTCCGTGCTTGCTTCATGTATTTTGGGGCTCTGTGATTAGGTGTGTACATATTTATAATTGTATCTTACTGGTGGATTGAAAAATATAGTGGGAGACTATATTAAAGACTTATATAGTCTTTAAGGGCATGGAGGAATTTATTCTAAGCTTAACATTTAGAGACTCTTTTGCTAATATTACATATCTACAAAATAAAAATCTAAGTGAACAAAATTTAAGATCTTGGTTTTTAAATTTCATATTATGGAAGACATGAAAAGAAAATCAAAGATATGAGGTAAGAAGATTTTGGGGATCAAAAAGTAGTAGGGACTGTGATCGTAACAAGCTAGAACAAGCTTAAATAAGTATTAAGAATAATTAACATTCAAACCTAAGAAATAAAGCAAAAGATGACAGCATAATCTTTTAAAGTCCTACTGGGTTATTGTTTAAAGGTCTCATCTAAGGATTAGTTATCTAAGAAATGCATTTCTGTTTAAGTTTACTCTTTATTATTTGATGGGGGCATACATACTGTGATTTTATATAAGTTGTAGATTTTTGTCTGATTGAAAACATATCCCTATCCCGAATGACTTTGTAAAAACAGATGCAAGGCATTATATATCCTGCTATAACCTACAGAATGGAGTGGGAGAGAGTGTAAACTACGATGTAAACTATAATCCATCTTGTGTAGCAGGGCTCCAAAAGGTGTTCAGTTGCAATGAATGTACCACACTAATGAAAGAAGTCTTTAATGTGGGAAAATTGGGAGGTGTGAGGAGTTGGGCATATAGGACTCTCCTGTATCTTTTAATGTAAAATTTTAGGTAATCTGTGTATCTTTTAAAAATAAATAAAAATATATAAAAAACCAAACAAAAAACCTATCCCTAAAGATTAAAGTTATGTATAGTCAAATATCTCAGTAAAAGACGTGTAAAATTATAGGGAGTATCACTTTTCATTTTATATAATTATATCATTTCAAATATTTGAAAATGAGCATGTATTAGTTTTATAATAAAACAATAAAACAATAGTCCCACATTAAAAAGTCACTTTCATATTACCTTTACTACATATTAATTTCTACTGTAATCTTTTACCATTATCATAGGTAATTTGGAATCTATTGCATTTCTTATGTTTTCTGCCACTGGATGAATTTTTAAAGTCCAATAATAATAATAATATTTACTATAGCAATAACAACAGTAATTCATTGAACTATATCTAGTATGTACCAGATATAGGGAACATCTGAGGTATATTGTCTCATTTAATTTTCAGAACGTCTCTATTTCAGAGAGAAGATAAACAGAAGCTTTGAAAGGTTAAATTATTTAGTCAAGTTGAACCAGAATTTGCAGCTTAGTTTTCATGACATCTTGTTCACTTTGCCACACTACCTCTTTCCTACCATAAAGTGTTCAGATTGATATGAAAAAAAAGAAAAGAAAAAAAGAAAGCAATTTTCCAGAATGCAAGGCCACATGGTTTCATTGTTCTTTTGGATAAATCTAGTCTGGTCATCCAAAACTTAGAAAGTGTAAACTGCGTGATGATGATAAGTGAGCCCCTCTGTCTTCACAGGTCTTCGGCTACCAGAATGTTTCCCTGTGGAAGTGAGGGTGTCAGTGAGCAGGATCATTCTTCAAAGAATCAGCGGGGGAAAAAAAAGTAGAAGGAGCATAAAATAATTTCTAAATCATCTGCTTAACTAAGATTTGAATGGGTTTTCACACGTCTCAAAGCACTTCCTTTCAGACTTCTAAGAAATTTATAAAGCAAGCTAGGAGAATTATATTGCCTGCAAGTATAAACAGTTATGATAGAAGAGTAGCTACCTACACTCAGCCTTTTAAGAAGAGACGGACAACAGTTTATATACCTCAGATCGAGGGAAAAGGGTTCTCTTGATCATTCTCATGCAAATTTCCAATGGATGACAGAAGGCTGCTGTAGGTGGGTACCATATTTTCTTTTCTTCTTCTTTTTTAATGCTTATGGAACAACTCGCTTAGAAGGAATACATTCTTTTTGAAGATAATCTCTTAAATTTGAAACAATTATGGGTGTTAGACATTTCCTCTCTAAATAGAAATTTTCTTTGTAACTTTTTATCTGGAAAATTTCTTTAGAGGCAAAGAAGACAAATCAATTCAGTTAGCTTTTCAGGAAAAGTAGTTTTGTTTATCAGAATGACTTCGAGTCCTACTTTCTTTTCATTTTGTATGTAATTATCAGAAAGAAGTACAAAATATCCACAGTAGCTGTCTAATTTCCTGTTTTGGATTTCACAGTGACACTCCAAATGGTTTCCCAACTCATCTCATGGATGCAGAGAGCTACAGTGAAGAGTCCTCTTTTCGTATAATTATCTGTGACCTATTTTCTAAGCACAATCCATTCCTGATATGCCCTCCTCCTCTGGCCACTGTTTTGGGTCATTGGTGGTCACCGGCAGTAGAATCCCTTCTTGATCAGCTTCGCTTGCTCCAGTCCTCTCTGATTATTTGGAAGGATTGTATAATTCTAGACAACACAGTGCTGCCCCCTAGTCAGGGAATGGGGACAGGTAGGAAGAGTACATTTACTCAAGCCTTTCCCTGGGCCTAGAATGGACCCCTCCCTTCTCCCAGCTGTATATTCAAGTTACAGGTTCAGTGCTGTCTCCTCTGCTCAGAGAACTCATTCTCACCACCAGGCACCTCAGAACTTTTCCAAAATTGTAATAAACGTAATAATCAGACACACAGTGGAGACTGGCCCTTAAGTCTTCTATAATTATTTTGGATACCTTAATTTTTCATTTCTTTTTCTTTATTAATTGAACACATATTTCTTGGGACCCCAGGGAGGTAGGTTGACGATGAAGAACCCACAGTCCATGCCCTCCAGGAGCTGCCAGTTTCCAGGAGGTGGCAGACAAACAACAGCTTTTGTCAACCGGTGTGTTAAATTCTTAAATTCCAACTGTTCCTAACTGTGCCTTACCTCTTTCCCCAAGTTGTGTTTTTCTTCTTTGTTAATGGCACCAACAGTTAGTCTCCCGGTGGCTGAAGTCAGACATTTTGGGTCACCCTTACCTCTGCCTCTACCCCCTCCATCAGGTCCAGATACGAAAGATCTGGTCAGGATTCTCAGAACCTGGATGAGCATGACAGGGTCTTTGCCAAACTATTCTGCCAGCCTAACTCTTCTCCTGTAGTCTGGTGAAACTGGAGGAAATGTGTCTGAGTAGCAAAGGGAAATATAGAGAAAATTAGCCTGGCGTCTACATGAGTTAGAGATTTTATTTTTACTATTATTATTACTTTAAAAGGCATAAAACACAATCTAAACTGCCTTAAGCAATAATGTAACTTAATTAGCTGATAGGAGAGACATGAAAAGACTAGCTTTATGTAGAGGCTTGATCCAGGGCTCAAACAAGGTGACTGGAATTCAGTGTCTTTCTCCATGTCTTCTTTCTTGGTGTTCACTCCATTTTCCAGCAGTCTCTGCTCTCTAGCCCCAAGAGGGCTCCAGTAGCTTCTGTGTCTACCAAGGAAGAATTCTAAATAGACTATTTTTCAGGGAGTCAGTATAAATCTCTTTGACTCAGGTGGGATCTTGTGATCCAGTGATTGGATACAGGAAGGGTCATTTAGAGTGGCCTAAAAATTGAAAAAGATATGTCCTTGCCTTGGAAGAAAGGTCAAGCATGGAGAGATATCTGCCAAAGGAAATGCAGGCCTTGACATCTGGTTGCAGGAATGGTGAGGAAACAAGAAACAAATATCCTTTAAAAGGACCCAGACAAAGAAGGCTCTGAATGGCTGGATGCAGTTTGGATGGAATTATGGTGGCAATGAGAATTCATTGGGCTCTTTGGGTAATAGATTATTATTATTATTATTTTTAAACCTCCATCCCCCTGTGGCTTTTTGCTTGCTGTTTGTTCTCAGTGCCCATTCTCTGTGCATTCTTCTGTGTCTGTATTTTATTTTTATTTATCCCCCCCCCCCCGCTTGCAGCTTGCTTGCCGTCTGCTCTACAGCAGACATTTCCATTTGCTGCGTGCTCTTCTGCATTTTTGCTTGTCTCCCTTTTTGTTGCCTCACCTTGCTGAGCTGGCTCTCCACAGCGCTTTGCGGGCTGGCAGCACTCCTCAGCATGCGGGCAAGCCTGCCTCCACAAGGAGGTCCTGAGACATGAACCCAGGGCCTCCCATATGGTAGATGGGAGCCCAACTGATTGAGCCATAGCCATTTCCTGGAAGTAGATTATTTTAAGGGTCCTCTGCCTTAAATACTGGGTAGAATAATAATGAAGAAGAAGGGGAGATGTTAGAAGCAGGCAGAGTGCTATTATATGGAAGTTCTCCTGGTAAGAGCTTGGTAGTGATTGCAAGTGCTATGGTATTGAAAATGGAACATTCTTTAAATAAATCTCAGCAAATGAATAGATTACATTGTATTAGTAGTGCAATCAAGGCCTTTTTAGCACCCATCAGGGAATATTTTAGTTTTAGGAACAAGCCTCTTGCCCAAGGCTAATTTGCATTTTACTTATGGACTTAAATGAGTCAATGGATTCCGACAAACGTTTGAAGATAATTAAAAAAGGAAGAGCTTCTGTGAGAGGAAGATGACGTCAGAAACATGATACTCAAATGTTGTGCTTCAGAACAGCAATTAATTAAATGTCTAAACATTATATTTTCTCCTTGATTTAATGCTATCTATGAAGGGATGTAGATATGCTTGTTGAAACAAAGGACTCCAAAACCCAATAATATTAACACTAGCAGAGACCAGCCAAAATGACGTCTTATAAATGTGAAAGCAGGTTGGGAGGGAGTGGACTGGCAGGGGCCACCCAGAGAAGTGGCTAAGCCATTTTTCCTCCAACAGCCAATGACCTAGTGCCTCCCAGCAGATCCAGTCTGCTTTGATTCCCACCTTAGAGAGATTCTTTTGGGCAATCTTTGGGAAGCGTAAGCTGAGGAAGATGCCTGGGAGCCCATGAGGTTCATAAGCGGGTCTAGGTTGGAATAAGAAAGAAGAGGGAATTTCAAAGACCCAATTAAGGTCACCGCCTTCTTTGCTTGAGAGCCTCTTGGCCTTCTCAAAAATGACCACTAGATGGCAGGAAAGCACCACGTCTCCATTACAGAGGAGCATGTTTAGGAGTCTAGTTCATCCTGAGAATTACGGATGATTGTGATAGCAAGTCCTCCAACGAGGCTTTCTCTTCTCAGGCCTTGCTCCCCCCTCAGCCCACTGCTCAAGACACAGCGGAGCACACCCCTATGTCACTTATCCACATCTGAACCTCTCTCAAGCGTTAATCTTCCCCTTTTCTTCATTAATACCCATTAGGAGGAAACAATCTACTTTGAAAACTCTTTTATAAAAGGCTTGGTGACCAATAGATGGCACTTCATGTTTCCTACTGCAGTTTTCTGCCTGAAAGTAGAGATTATTTGACAACCCAGGGTGATGAATCTCTCCTGGCTGGTGTGGTGTACGACATATTTTTGAGTAAGGGAGTGTTCATCTACCTCTGAAATCAAGTTGGTGGAGGCAGCCAGGTATTTTTAATAATAATAGATATTTTTCAGTCCCTCTTATGTGGCAGGAACTGTTTGAAACAATTTATATGTGTAAATTTATTTAATCTCCATAATAACCCAATGAAGCAATATATATTAAATCTATTTTACAAAAAAAGCGTGCAAAGGTCCAGAAAGTTTAAATAATTTGTCTTGTCTTATAGTTAAAAAATTCCCATGACTATTTTCTTTTTATTTATTTATGCTTAATGGGAAAACCATTATCGTACTTGATGTTAGCATCATTGGAGCTTTATGAATTCAAAAGAATTGCTCCTTTAACTCTGTGACACCATAAGAAAATCTTCTCATCACTGGAGCACTCAGTAGAGTGGATGTGGGAAACATTTTTAGCTGTGTTACCCTGAGTCAGGGTGACCACATATTCTTAAGTGAATATTATGACAATATCAGGACCAATGTTAGACTATTTTAGACGAGGACTGTCCTGTAGATTTCAATTTATGTGGCCTCCTTTAGTGCAATGGAGTGGTAAAGTAAAGCTCACCTCCCAGCAGCTTTGAGTCACCAACTCATGTCTATCACCTTTCATATCAGCATTATTCACATATTTGCAACAGCCCCAGTGGAAATAACAAGTGTTCAACCACAGATAAGTGGATAAACAAAGGTATATACATACTATGGAATATTATTCAGCCATAAAAAGAAATAAAGTTCTGATATATGCTACAACATGGATGAACCATGAAAATATTATGCTGAATGTAATGAGCCAGATATGAAAAGACATATAGTATATGATTCCACTTAAACATATAGAATAAACAAACTCATAGAGACAGAAAGTAGATCAGAAGTAAGCAGAGGCCTGAGGGACACGGAGTAAAACTCCATACTGTGTCTTGGGTGCTTGGTAGCAAGTAAGGGAAACCAACTCTAGTCAGCTCATTAAATAGGGAGTTAGAAAAGAAATTACAGTATACTTCTTGCACACAAGGATGGAGAGCAGCTGGACGCCAGGAAAACTGCAGACTGACACAGAACATTCCTGAAAATCTCTTTCTCTGCCCTCCGGGTAGACTTCTCTCTGTATATATTCTTTATTCTTATTTCTCATTCCCTAGATTTTCTTGCTTCAGAGTAAAAATCCTGGCCCTCACACCTCTCAAATTCCTATGTTATGGGTTTGACTACACAGGAACTTCTCACCTTCTTTGCCCCAATTCCAATTCCTCAAAAAAATATAGGATGGACTCAGGTCTAGGCAATTCTATGCAAGTTTTCATTTTTAAAGTCCATAGCATGCTTTAGAAGTTTTTCTGCTTTGCTTCTCTCATTGCAATGGTCTGTTCTTGCTCACTTTCAGATAAGGCTGTACCAGCCTTTTTTACGTAACCTGTTAATTTCAAGGGGCTTTGTAAATTGGTTGTAATTCACATTCTCAGAGTTGGGAAAAAAATCAATGTCTTTTGAGATAGAAGGGTTCTTTCTACTCCCCTCACCCCCCAATAAAACTAAACAAAACATGGAATGCTACACTTTTCTCATGCTGTGGGGCTCCTTGACAACACACAGGCTTTTGTTGTTTTTAATGAACATTGTCTCCAGCTGCTCAGCTGTGAGAATGTGGCTTTTGTGTTTTCAGGGGTAACTGAGATCCTCTCCTCAGTGGGCACCCTGATTGGCTCAGTCAGAATCCCCAGGCCCTCCTAAGTGCGAGGGACCCTGTACGGCAAGGGGTGCTAGTGCTCATTTTCCCAAGCTTGTGAGCAATTTCAGCCTTGGTAAACTTGAGAAATGAACACACAAATGTTTGGAATCTCAGCTCCCTCTCCTTATTGCCTTTTTCCCCCTGCTTGCCCACCCCGGTGATGGGAGCTTGATCTGTGGAAATTTTCCGGTTGCTTAGGTCTTAATAACTGGGACTAAAGCTGAAGAAAATGGAAGCACCAGAGACCAAACTAGGGTCAGACCTTTCAGCCCCAGGGCTTAAGAAGTTTCCAAGCTGGCTCAGGCTGCATTCCAGGCTCATTTCCCTACCAAGCCTACGTGAACAAAAGATGAGGGAGAGGGCTGGGGGTGCAGTGGCTCTTCCCACTGCGCTTTCCCACCTACAACCCAACTGTTTAGATCTAAGTTTCCCCAAACCATCCTTCCTAACAGCTGAGGGACTTGGGGGGGCGGGGGGGGGGGGACACACAGACAATTTCATGCCCTAGCTGGATGTCTGTTGATACAGGGAATTGGCTCGAAGATGGGAAAGAGAATTTGCAACAGGCAGCAGGAAGGAAGGAAGAGAGAGTGGAGTAGAAACTGTATCTCTGGAAGGAAAAGTTGTGAGTGTCCCATGGACAGAGAAGAGGCTCCTGAAGTAGGAGCTGGGCTTGAGCCTCTTGTTGGCTTTCTCTTATAGATATATTAAGAGTTATAAAGTCCCTTCCTTCTGTCATAAACAAAAATCAATTCCAGGTGGATTGCAGATCCAAATACAAAGGAAAATGCAATAATGTTTCTAGACCATAACACAGGAGAATATCTTCATGACTTTATGTTTGGCAAAAGTCTCTTCAACAGGACATAGGCACACCCTCACAGGTACTGCGTGCTGATGCTATACTGTGTCAAGTGTTTTATATAGTTTCATTTTCTTACTCCCACAATCCTGTGAGGTAAAAATTGCATCCCACTTCTGAGTCTCAGAAAATTAAATTTCAATATTGGATAGCCCATCAGCTTTGTAAATCTGATATGCACCTGATGAGGGTGACTTTTTTTTTTTAGAGAAATTGAGAAGTCTGATTGGAGTTCTCATCTGGATGGAAGATCAACCCAAGTCTACCCACACTTGGGTCACAATATTTATAGTAAAATTCAAGGTTCTTTTCAAAAAGCCATCTGTGTTAGATAGACTTAAATTATCAGACTACAGAACTGATATTCATTAAGCAACTGCCACATCAGGGACCGAGTCAGCTGATTTACCTACATTGCCTTGCTTAATGCTTACAAGAGTTCTATGAGGCAAATAAAAGCATGTTCTTCTTATGGATGATGAAACTGACAGTGAGGTTAAGCTCACTGCCCAAGGTCACACAGCTAACAAACAGAAGAGCCAGGATTGGAAGCCAGACCAGTTGCATTCATTTTCTATCCACGAAGCTGCAAAGGTAGAGATTGTTTGGCTTGGAAACTTTTCAGAGCATGTGCTATCCACTGCTGGCCACCACTGTGGGACAATCTCAGTTTTCCTTCCGTGGAACTGCAGGTCTTCCATGTTCCTGCTTTTCAACAGTCATTCAAGGGATCATTTTCAAATTAAATGGAGCAAAGTTTGGGCCTGGATTTATTTTGGTTTTGGAAATTAATTTCCTGAATGATTTTTAATGGCAAATCTAACTGCAAACAATGGATGTTTTGTGCTTTTTATTTCAAAGGAGTGATCAGTGCTTGCTTTAGAAATAGAACTAAATGCTCAGTTTTATCAGATTCATAAAATTGGAACAAACGGGGCATAAGTGTAGTATATATTTTATGATTCCAAGTTTTTATTGTCCAAAAAATGATTCAGAAGCAGAGAGGATGCCACTGATGAGATAATTTATCCTGTTGTCTGATTCAAACCTTTGTATTTTTGCCTTCCCCTGTTCCCCTCCAAGATGATAAACATGCTTTCTGTAAAATCACTATTTCAGTCTTTTTTATTTTTAAGCAACAGAGACTTAAGCCAGGAAATAGATGACAGATTGAGCTCAGCTAGCAGTCTCTTCCCTACTGCTCCCTGCTCCACTCCTTAGAGATGGTAGGAGGTGTGTAAAACCTAATAAATGAATCTGTAGCCACATGTACTGGGGGACTGAAATAGCAATCTCTGAATGTCTGAAATCAGGAACTATCACACTGAAGGGGTGATAGCAGGACAAAATGTAAGTAGGATTCTTAAGGAGAGTCCAGTCAGAGAAGATGGGTACCCTCCATGCTCCATCATGATGGAAGTGATGGAAACTGGGACCATCTGATAGGGAAATTTTAGGGTCCTCATAAGGAGTAACCTGAATGGTTAATCCTTTTGTATCTCTCCCCTGAATTGTGTCCATCTTTAAGTGGGAACAATACCAAAAGTAGCAAGACAGTTCAGTGCCTCAGGTGGCAGTGATAGCTTGGAAAGTTAGGAATACCCAAGCTGAGAAGAGCAGCCAACATGAAACACCACCTACCCAGCTGCTCCACTGTCATGAGAATGCAGAATGCACACGCCTAACTTACTTCTTCTCCTCACTTGCAGGTGCTGAAGACAGTAGCCGGAGCTGAGAAGAGTAGAAGGGGCTCTCCCTTGAAAGATGTGTTCCCTATGAAGAGTCACCAAAACACTTTCTTTAGAACTAATTCTTAAAAAAGAATCCACAAATGCAATAAAGAGAATAACTTATACTTGTGGCAATTGTTAGTAGAACTGTCATAATAGGAATTTTAGTATAATTAATATCCTTAAAGAAATAGGAGAGAGTTTTGTTGATAAAATTTGAAGAGGAGGTTACAAAACAAGAACAGGCACTTATGAAAAATACTCAGTGAGAGAGCTAGTGAACTATCACACCATTGTACAGGAAATGCCTACTCTGAAAGGAAATACTTTATTGTTCTAACACTGCAGGAGACCTTCTTCTTTTTTTCCCAAAGATTTATTTATTTCTCTCCCTTCCCCCTCCACCCTGGTTGTCTGTTCTCTGTGTCTATTTGCTACATCTTGTTTCTTTTTCCACTTCTGTTGTCAGCAGCATGGGAATCTGTGTCTCTTTTTGTTGCGTCATCTTGTTGTGTCAGCTCTCTGTGTGGGTGGCACAATTCTTAGGCAGGCTGCACTTTCTTTTGCACTGGGTGGCTCTCCTTACGGGGCGCACTCCTTGCTTGTGGGGCTCCGCTATGCAGGGGACACCCCTGTGTGGCACGGCACTCCTTGCGTGCACCAGCACTGTGCATGGGCCAGCTCCACACAGGTCAAAGAGGTCTGGGGTTTGAACCATGGACATCCCATGTGATAGACAGACGCCCTAACCACTGGGCCAAGTCTGTTTCCCGACTTTCTTTTTTTAAAAAACACCAGGAAGGCTTTGGGAGCCAAGGAGATCTAATTCCTATGTAGATAGTAGAGGTCTGCTTATATCTCACTGGACTTTTGCAGAACCTCTGGATGGAACACATGATTTATAGAAATAGTGCTATGTATCCTTATCCTATATCATTGGTTATCCCATTATCATTGATAAAGAAGTCACAGCATCCCACATGGCTGGCTAGTTGTCTAAAGAACTTTGTGGTTTGCTAACTCAGTCTTTTAATGAAGTATGAAAAATTTTGTGTAATGGTAACAGATTTGGGAAAACCCCTAAGAAATATCATGATGTATTTATTTTTAATTGTACTTGACTTTAAAAGTTGTATGTAAAGGAGTAATTCATTTTACTTTATTTTATTTTTTTTACTTCTTTGTTTTAGCATGGTTGGTCATGCTTAGAAATGTTTGTTTATTTCCATAACAATTGACTTAAAAACCTAAATAGAAAGTTGAATAAGATAATGGGCACAATTCAATAGTTAAGTAAATACAGCTCACATAAGGGAGGAAGAATGATAGGTATAGGGTAACTCAAGTATTGGACCTTTTCTATTTCTAGAAGGAAACTTCTAGTAATACATAGCAGCAAGTAGGAGACTGGCCTTACCAACTGTCTTGAGTGGTCTGTCTTTTTGGGAGTTTCTTCTTCTCTCAGTTCCTCTGGACCTCAGAGTTTCCTCTTTCCCACCAACACCACTTTCTTTGAGTCTTCCTTGCAAATCTTCATACTTTTCCCTCAGGAAAGTGTTCCACCTTCTGGACCCTTCTTTCCTCACAAGTCTGGTCCAGGATGGGAGTAATACATGGGACTTCTCTGAAGGACACTGTGGCCTGTTAATGCCAATGGCCCATGGATGGGACAGGGACAGTGTTGGAGAAAAATGGCATTCACTGGGACACAGAGACTGATATTACTACAGGCAGGAAATTTATTGAGAAGCTCTCCCAATGGAAGGGCTCTGAAGAATAGACTTCAGCCCACTTCTGGAAACAGGGGATTTGAATTTATACAGAACTTTCTAGGTGGGGAAATAATAGTCGGTGAGAGGGGGTCAAGGGTCTGAGTGAGGGGCAGGGGCCAATAGGAAGCCCCAGAAGCAAAAATTTTCCCTTATATAGCTAGAGGGTAGTGGGTTAGGGAGTTAGGTTTCCTTGGAATGCTGGAGGAGCTGGTGTTCCTTTGAAATGCACGGAATGAAGTCTTTATCTCCCTTTACTCCCATTTCCAGGTGGTTTATTTGTTCAACCTTTGGGGTAGGGCCATGCTTTCAGACATGTAGGCTATGAGGGAGGGAGTTTGTCTTTCCTCAATGCATATCAGGGGGAACTGAGTTAGAGCTTGTTAATTATTGCAAACCTAGTGAGGGGGAACCTCTAACAGACAGCTACAGTGTTGTCCGTCTCTTGGTTGGGCTTTTCCAGAACCAGATAGCCTTTCAACTTTCACCACAGAAAGCCTCAGCTCTAAGCATTGTGCCATGAACTGACTTATTAACCTCTGACATCTGTTTCTTCCCTTTTTCCCTACCAGCTGCTCCCTCCTTGTCTGCTTATTTGTGGAATTGTGGTAACTTGTAAGATCAGTGAGGTCAGTTTAGTTTAAGTCTCAAGAAGAAACCTGGTAAGGTGAGCCCAGAGACAAACTGAGGAAGGGCAGTGTACATGTTAACAGAATGCCAGAAGGAGATGGTGTCCCTGGATCCAGGAATTTCAGGCAGTGGAACCTGGGAGAATTTTCTAAGCCTACAGCGTCTGTGCAAGATAGAAGACAATGACTTCCTAAGGTCAGATAGCTTCAGTGTGGTTGGGAACTGGAATTAAGTTTTAAAAAGTGGTACCTAAACTAGTATGTTGGGTTAGTGTACTTATCCTTGGTGAGGAATCTGTTTTTTTAAACTCTTGATTCATATATTACTTAAGGCTACCACACAAGAAATAGGCTCTGCTTGGTTAACAGTAACTCTTTGAAAAATTAAAATTGACTTTTAGTAACAATAATAGTAACAGCTATGAAAGCAGAAGACCTGATGGTAAAAAACTGAGACTTTGAAATTAAGTATCACTGGAATTTGAAACCTTGTTCTGCTACTTTTTAGTTGGGTAATCTTGGTCAGGTCACTTAATTACTTTGGTTTTCAGCTGCCTTATTTGTAAAATTGGGAAAATGACTTAGAGTGCAATCAATAAAGATTTTTGTATGAATGAGTATTATTTCAGTTTCTTGGTTACACACAGCAAGGGAGTAAGATTGACCCTTGAGTCCTTTTTCCCTGATTGGTACCTACCTTTCTAACAAATACTGTAACCAAGAGTTAAGAATTAGCAAATGATTATGATGACTGAATCATTATATAGATGCTTTTTCTTACTTTTTCTAGTACATTATTGAATAGCCAAAAGTTAATACCTGAAATTACTAAAATTCACTAGGCTGGTCTCATCCCTGTTTGTGGTTATCCCAGCTAGGCTCACCCTTGTGTATACTTGCTCTTGTGATGGTAACCACTCCATCCTGCCTGATTCATCTATTAAAACCCTAAACTCCTCAAATGTGGGAAGATAGATTTTAGGTCATTAGGCCATCTGATCTCCTTGTTATGATCTGGCAATAAACTCTTCTCTCTTTGAAACCCTGATTCCCAGGAATTGGTCATTTGAATCCTATCCTAGCAGGCAAGAACCCGCTTTTATTCTGTAGCAATACCAGATTTCTAGGTGTAGAGTTCACCAAGCAACAACCAACATCTTGATACCTAATCTTGCAAATGCAATGATTTTAGTAACAGCAAATTCAGAGCTCACAGTTGCAGAACTTTAATTTAGCCTTTGGT
Organism: Dasypus novemcinctus; assembly: GCF_030445035.2. Lineage (NCBI taxonomy): Eukaryota > Metazoa > Chordata > Mammalia > Cingulata > Dasypodidae > Dasypus > Dasypus novemcinctus. The sequence goes on from NC_080690.1 coordinate 11,993,533, forward strand.
AGCTCCCCTCTCCTATCCACCATTGTGTAAATGCTACAGACATTGTTTTGGGTAACAGAATCCGTTACCCAAGTCAAGCCTTTAAAATCCCTAATAAGAGGAGGGTTGGGCAGCTTCCGCTGTAAAGGAAGCCCTTCTTTCTCTCAATTAGCCAGGAAGTTCAGGCAAAACTTTTGGGATTCTGCCTGAATGACAAAGGTAATTGAAGTAGCACAGACATGTCACAAGAAGACAGATGCTTCTTTGAGGATAAAATTTAAGAAGTATTTTAAAGAACATTTAGAGAGATGCAGCTTCAGGCATATCAAAATTCAGTTTCATAAGTGACAGTTTGGGTGTGAAGAATTCACTCTAGTAGTGTTCTAGAAGTGAAAAGTTGGAGAGATTTGGGCTATCCCATTCCACTTGACTCCCATATCCCAGGGCTCAGCCTACCCCACCCCCCACACAGGGAGGTGAGCTGAGGTCTGCAAGGCACTGGTGATAGTCATCTCTATGCTCTGCTGAGTTGGCTCAGGAGCAGGTCAACTGTAGTTTTAATAAAAGATAGAGGGCTATATTTGTCCTATCCTATTCTTGTTGATAATAATTTCTGCAGCCAGAGATGAGGGTCCATCATGACATTTTAGAGCATTTCAACATTTTATTAAATCAGAATATAGCATAGAGGCTGTGGGACAGAAAAAGAACAGAAAATGACTCTGGGTAGCTTAAGTGAAAAAGGAAGTCATTTGAAGACTACTGGCCAGTTCATAGGATTTAAAGAACAATTGAAAATCAATCAGAGACTGCTCCAAGGATCCATTAGCAAGAGCATTTGGTCAGTGTCCTTCAGACACTGATATAAAAATGGCTTCGCACCACCTCCTTTCCTGTGGTGCACTGTTCCTGGAAGATGGACTCCGACAGTCGTGAGTGTCCAGTGGGAAGGAGAAGGGTATGGGATACTGCAATTGACCTAACCAAAAGGACTGATCACTTTTGCAAAGGAAAGGCAGAACACTGTTTTTTAAAAAGCATTGGAAGTACCCTGGGCAGGCAACCTGTCCCTACCGGTCATAGCACACAGGCAGGTAATGATTTTACCTGGAGTAAAGCTTTCCCAATAAATGAGTTGCCAATGACGAGTGAAGCAGAGTTGCAGCTAGTTATCTGACTGTCACATCACTGCTACTAGAGCTCAACAATGGCACACCATTTGGGCACAGGTGATTTTAGAAAGAACAAAAAAAGGAGGAAAGAGCAAGGAAGAAGGAGGAAGGGGACAAGGGGGGTAGAAAGGAGAGGAAGCCAGGCGGATCTCACAGCCCTAACGCGGTCAGGGCCCCGGGTGTGGACTCCCTTCTGCGCTTAACTCTGCTGTGCCCTCATTGCGGCAGGCAGAGGCTGCAAGCCCAAGCAGATCAGGTCCACGCCCAAAAGGAGAACCTTTCTGCTCGCTCCATCAGCACTGTCCCAATAGAGATACCATGTCAGTGTCCTGTCAATGTTGTTGTAACAAACCAAATGCAGATGGAATTTGAAGTAAAGCAGGCTCTTACAGGCCTTCAGTTTAAATGCTCAATGCAATTTATTTGCTTGCTTAATTGCAGCTTCCGATATATCTAAAGCACAATAACCAGGTCAGGGCATACAATACATGGAAAGGTGGGGAATATCAAAGTCTTTAAAATCCATCAGCCTGAGAGCTGCTGGATTGTAGGCGACTATCTTTTTTTTTTTTAAATTATTTATTTATTTTTAAAAATTACATTAAAAAAAATATGAGGTCCCATTCAACCCCACCGCCCCCACCCCCCACTCCCCCCACAGCAACACTCTCTCCCATCATCGTGACACATCCGATTGCACCTGGTAAGTACATCTCTGAGCATCACTGCACCCCATAGTCAATGGTCCACATCATAACCCACACTCTCCCACGTTCCATCCAGTGGGTCCTGGGGGGATCTACAATGTCCTGTAATTGTCCGTGAAGCACCACCCAGGGCATCTCCTCGTCCCGAAAACGCCTCCACATCTCATCTCTTCCTCCCATTCCCCAAACCCAGCATGGAGCCTAGAGTGTCTACAACTGAAAGCAGGAGGAGTGCATCCAGTATCCATGTGGAATCTAAGCGACTATCTTTTAATGAGGGAACTTGGGAGGCAGGTCTCAACGCAGTGTCAGGGGCGGATCTAAAGCCTTCGTGGGAGGCACTGGTCTGACTGCGAGCTGATGGCCGTGCGTTTCTTTACATCACAGCACAGGGTTTGCAACCTGAAGTCAGAGGCCTGAGTGGATGTGCCTTGACCTGAGAGGCTTGCTCGAGCAGAATTTTCACTGGTTTTTTATAAGAAGTGCCAGCCTGAACTGGAATTAAGCCAGTCCGTATCATTTCTTCCCTCAAAGGTCTGGCTATCACTTATGACAAAAACATGTTTTTACATTCTGTTTGAGGTCAAAACATTTTCACAAGTTTTTGGGATTCATGACCATTAATAACATTACAATACACAACAGCCAGCCATGTAAATAATTTAAAAATTTTCTGGTAAGGCACACTAAAGAAAATAAAAATAAAGAGTTAATTAATTTTAATGAGATAATTTAATTCAATATAGCTCAAAGGTTATCTGCTCAGCATGTAATCATATAAAATGATACATGAGCTATTTTACATTTTTCATACTAGATCTTTGAAATATGACATGTGTTTTATACTTCTAGTACATTGCTTCTTAGACCAGCCAAATTTCGATAACCATATGTGGCTAGCAGCTAACATATTGGACAAGACAGTTGTAGAAGCTTCCGTCTTCTAATCATTTGTCATTTCTGTGGCCAGAAATGGTCCTGGGCAAAATCATGCCATGGGGAGTGGGGGGACAAGGATCATATGTTGAGGCGGGGACAGAGGATGTTTGAGGAGATGTCAAGAAGACATTCCGTGCATGCCTATTACCTGTGTGTCATCTCACAACCACTCTACAAGATCAGCATTATTTTCCTATTTTCCAGATAAGGAAGCAAAATTTGGGGGGACATTAACTGGCTTTGTCCTGGCCACTCAGCTGGCGAATGGGAAAACCATCGGGATCTGGGGCCTGTTTGTGCCACCAGGAACAGGAAGAGTGGGATTTTGGTGATTTTCTATCCTTCAGAGGTGTTTATTGTGCTGACAGCTTCTGGCTTAAATAGAGGGATCTGATTGACTGATACTTACTGAAATGTTTTTGACCTAGTAGTGAGCTCCCCATTCCAAAGCAAAGCTTCTTGAGAAGGGAATTTTCTTACTGCTGTTTTTTTTTTTCAATATCCTCAAGCATCTAGCAGACCTATAATGCATATTTTTTTGAAATGAATTCAGTGACCCCTCTCAGTTCCATTTCCTGTGTTTGTGTGCATGTGTATGCATGTGACATTTCACCAACTCAGAAATGTCAGTCACTCCCTTTGGCAGCATTTCAGCTGGAGGGAAAGTCTACATAGGAGCAATTAATGTTGTACATTCTAGAGTCTAAGGGGACACCCTCATATCTGTTTACCTACTCCATTGACTCATAGTTCTTGCCAGAGATGAAGCTCTCCTCTGGAAGGCATGACCCTAAGCTTTCCTTCTTAGGCAAAATAATTCAATGCAAAGAATTAAAAAAAAAAAAACCAAACAGATGCCTGCATTTTCATTTGTAGAAGCAAAGCCTGGCATATATGTCTTTCTGTAGCAATCAGACTTCTTGCTTGCTCATGTCAAGCTCTAGTAATATCTTACACCTTGATATGATTCTGGATGTTTCATTTTCCTGTCTGTATAGATGCAAGATAAAACATTGACACTCACTTTGCATTTGGGAGGAAGTTGGTACTGCAGAATTAGAGCTTAGGAAGATATGGGAAAATAATTCATCCTTGCATGATTTATCCCCAAAGTCCATTATAGCACAATACTTCTGGTAATTTCAAGTTCATTTAAATACCTGTCATTCAAAGAAAGGACAGTTTGGGCAAATAAGTGCTCATCAAAATTTACTTAAAAGGACTGTTTTCCAGTAGGGTGTTTAATTATTTAGGAAGAAAATACAAGTCTATGCAATAATGCAGATGCTCATACCAACATGGCATTTCAGTTAAATTACATTTGGATAAAGATGAACACGCTTGTGGTTTGAAGGTTGATTGATTCTAGCAGGTACCATAGTTATATGATTATAAGCCAGGTTGACAGAAGTTGCTGAAAATAAGGATTATCCATAAGAAACACAGAAACATGCTAGGAAAAAAATTATTACATGCTGGTCTGTGTCTGAGATTCTGGGGCTCCATATCAGTGAGGTAGGTCCATGTGCATCTGCTGTAAACCTGTGGGTGGTTAAGTCAGTGGTCCCCAGGGGTCATATAGCCAAAATCAAGGGTAAGGACAGAATAGTGGGCACCCTACAGAGAACAGACCATGAATCAAGGCACTACATTCCATTTTATTTAAGGCAAAAAGGAGTATGACTTGGGCCAGATTTGGCATGCAGGCCACCAGAGTGCAGCCATGGAATTTACGAAATTATACATCTTTCTCAAGGGTTGCTTTCTCTTAAGAGTTCCTTTAAAGGTTCCTCTTAAACCTTTTAAAGGATCCACAAATTTGGCTTGATTTCTTTCTTTCACAAGCCTTACAGTAATTTCACAAGATTCTCTCCCCCACCCCCTTCTGAAACAAAACCTTCTGTTTGGACACCCTGGACCATTTTACTTTATCTCTATCTCTTCCCAGTGTCCATTCAAAGAGCCCTTTTTTCTGCCTCTACATCTTCCCCGATGTGGCATCCTCTGCTAACTGTTGCCATGGTAACTCTTTCCTGGATTTCTAACAGCTCCTGGAATCCAACCTGTTTTACAAACCCTCTCTTCACTTATCAGGAGCAGGAGGCACATCTACACTGCCTGCCAGTTCAATTCTAGCTCCATTCTCAGTTCCCAGCTCCCATGAAGCATCCTGCTGAGCCAAGGGAAAGAAGGAGCACAGCACAGGTAGGCAGAGCACTGCATGACCCCCCACAGCTTTGGGACCTGGATCAAGGAAGCACTTTAACTGCTTCGAGCCTCAATTTCATCGTCCATGAAAATGACACAAAATATTTCACAGGGAAATTTTGGCAATGAAATGAAATAATGTATAGGAATATTTGAGGAAGTTATTGATTTTAACGATCATTAATTAAGCAACACCCTATGTGTTAGATACTGCACAAGATGATCTTTGTTCACAGTGTTGCTCCGTCTGTTTAGAAAGTTGTTGACAATCAATTTGTGTTAGCTGAGACGGAATCACCTCTGCAAACACACACATGCACAAACACACTTCAATCTGGAGATTTTCTAAGAATATATCTTATTTTTTAGGACATTCAGATAGCTGGCTGGGTGTTTAAAAAAAGAAAATATGGGTTTGGGGGTTGTTCTGCACAGGGATATGGTGAGAGTTTAACTGGTATAGTCTAGCTGTGGTGTAGCTAAACAGAAATTTCCCTATATCCCCAGCCCTGTATACTTCAAATTGGCTTAAATAAAGAGTAGTAAACTTTATCATCAATAGAGGTCAGAAATGAGAAAAGAATATTATCAATTCTCCAAAAAAGAATTACTACCATTATACAATACATGAAAAAACAAACAGGGCATTTAGTTGAGCCCCCTTAAAATCCACGCCATGTTCATAAAGATCAAGTCCTCTGTCTTAGGACAAAACTGAAATAGACCCAGTTTAGCAAAACCTAAAAATGGGCCTCACCAGGAGAAAAGCCATCTCACTGATATTTTTAACTGCCACCTGGGAAAAAAGCAACACTCCGAAAAGAAAACTAACACAATAATAGTCTCTACAATATGTCTCCAACAATGGTTAGCATGTGATAAAAAAATTACCAGACATGACAAGAAGCAAGAAAACGTGTCCAGTAACAAAGATGATGTAGCCAATAGAAACCAACCTAGAGGTGATCCAGAGGAAAGGATTTCAAATAACTGGAAAATTAAATAAAAAAGAAGAAATTATGATAAAACATGCAAATATAGAATAAAGAGAGAATTGTCATCTGTATAAAGAATCAAAAGTTCTACAAGTAACAAAATAGAGTATGTGAAATAAAGAACTCATAGAATGACTTTATCTGCAGAATGGACACAACAGAAGAGAGAAGTAGTAAACTTGAAGAAAAACCAAAGCAAAAGTCAATATACATGAGGCATGTAGAAAAAAAGATGAGCAAAAAGGAAACGTGGGACATTGTCACAAAGTCCTGTTTATGTGTAATTGGAATTCCAAGAAGAAAGAAAAAAATGGACAGAAATTATATTTGAATAACAGCCAAAACTTTTCCAAATCTGATGATAGATATTACTCCACAGATCAAGAACCTCAATTAACACCAAGCAGATTAAAAGGAAAACCACGAGGCATATCACATTCAAACTATTGAACATCAAAGAAAAAAGTGAAAATTGTTATAGCAGCTAGAGAAAAAAGAAACATTACTTTCAAGGTAAAAAGAATAAAATTTTTGGATTCTTAACAAAAAGTATAGAAACAATATGGAATTGAATGGATTCCTTAAAGTGCTTAAAGTGAAAAAATATCCTACAAACTCAAATGCCATTTCCAGAAAGTCATCTTCCAAAGTAAAGGTCAAATAAAGACATTTTCAGTAAAACACAATCTCAGAAAATTTATCATCAGCAGATCAACCTGCTGTGTAAGAAATATTAGAGGAAATTCCTCAGGCTAAAGGAAAGAATCTCAGAAAGAAGCAAACACATGCAAGAAGGAATAAACAGCTATAAAATATTTAAATAGGGAAAACATTCTTGACTGTTTAAAGAAACATGAATAACAATGCAATGTACATGTAAAATTGATACAATAACAAAAAAGGCATATAGGGAAAATGGAATTAAACTTTGAGTAGTTTCTTCAGCAGTTCCAGATAATGGTATGAGTAACAATTTAAGGTATATTTCATTGTTAAGAATACATTTTGTAATTTCTAGAGTAAATACAAAATTTAATAAAAGATAGAACAAAAAAAGGATATAAATTGAAGTAAAAAATAATTTTTTTAAGAAATGCAGAAGAAGGTATGAAAGGAGAATTAAAAGAACAAAGAATAAATTCCCTTGCACCCCCCACCCTCAAGGCATCACTGTTTTTCTCTCTTTGGGATTCTTATTGCAGGTATATTAGACTATTGATATTGCCCCACAACTCTTTCTTTTAAAGTTAATTAATTAATTAATTTCCCCCCTCCCCCTCTCTTCCCTTGCTGCTTTTGCTGTGTCCAGTCACTGTGTGATCTCCGTATCTATTTCTCTTTTTGTCTTCTCATCTTTCTCCTCTAGGATTCACTGGAATTCGATCCTGGAGACCTCTGATGGGGAGAGAGGTTCCCTGTCAATTGTGCCACCTCAGTTTCTGGTCTCTGCTGTGCTTCGCCTTGACTCTCCCCTTCATCTCTCTAGTCGCATCGTCATTTTGCTGCGTGGCTTACCACACAGGCATTCGGCTCACACGTGGACACTCGGGTGGGCACTTGGCTCACCATGTGGGCACTTGGCTCACAGTGCAGGCACGCTTTCTCTTTTTCACCAGGAGGCCCCAGGGATCAAACTTGGGTCCTTCCATATGATAGGTGGAGGCCTTATCACTTGAGCCACATCCTCTTCCCTGTCCCACAACTCTTGAGCATTCTGTTTCTTTCTTTTCCACTCTTTTTTATCTTGTGTTTCCATTTGAGTAAGTCATCTTCAATAACACTAATTAGTTTCTCAGTTGTGCTAAGTTCTCTGATGAGCCTATCTAACAATTTGTTTACCTTCAACATTTTTTCCCTTAGCATTGGTATTTGACTCTTATGGAATCTTTCTCTCTGATGAAATTACTCATCTGTTCCTGCATATTTTCCACCTTTTCCACTATTCTACTACAACTTTTAAGAAATTAATATATATATTTTTTCTTACAATTGAGTTATCTCTGAGTCTGGTTCTTTTGACTAGTTTTTTGCTTGGTGGGCATTTTTTCTTTAATTTCTTCCTTGTTTGTGGATCTCATAATTTTTGATAGGAAAAACCATAATGTGTATTTATGTTTGGAAAAGGACACAGTTCTTCTTTCAGTGTGGGATGTGCATATTATGGTTGCTATGGTTACCCTCGGTGTCCTGCCAGCTTTGAATTCTTCCTGCTTTACCTTGTACTTTTGGAGGTTGGTTGCCAGAGGGTTTTTCTCTCCCTTCTGCTTTAGGTTTTTCCTATGAGCCAGATCTCCAAAGTGTTTTTTTTTTGCATGCTCTTGCCTCTTCCCCTACCAGCTGACTGTTATTAGTTGGTATTTGAAGCTCACTAGCTTGGTTGGGGGAGGGGAAGGCTGGAGGGTATCCTCCTTTTTTCCTGCTTAAGTCTCAATCTTAGGCTGCTCCTGTGTCATTGGGTCTTGGAGGTGGAGGTACTCTGTGATCCTGTCATTCCCTGATGGTAGGTGACCTCCGATGAGCCAAGCCTGGACATTTAACTGTCACTCTCTGAGCAGTAGTGGATTTCCCCCTTTTCCCTTTTCCTAGCTACAGTGAGGCTCACCTGTGACCTGGGGTCAATGGTTTTTGTTGCCCTTCTCCCAAAAACTTAAAGCTTTTGTTTCATAGGGATATGCATCTGGCTGGGACTTTATGCCTTCCCTGCTGGGGCAGCTGTCTCGCTCCCCCAGCCTGTACCACAAGAGAGGTTTTCATTAGTTTCTCACACTGTCCCCTGATCTTTCTCCATGATGTTCATAGAGATTAGCCTGCGAGTCAGTGCAAACTCCTCTTGTGTCTGCATCTCCCAGGGTTTGTATACCCTCCTACTTGCCCACAGCTGACTTTTAGCAAGTCATTCAAAATTTTAGCTGAACTATTCTCACCCACTTGTATGGCTTATATTGCTTGAAATGATGACATCAGTGAAATGATCTCTCTTCTCAAGGCAAAGTTCTGTCTGTATCAAACCTTCCTTTGATTCCTGGATGCCCAGCCTAGGATGTGGGAAGGAGTTCGTGGCCAATCTTGGTCTTTCTTGGTCTAAACTACTGTATACACCCAATTCCAATGCTAGGCAGCTCTTATGTGTGGATGATTCCTTCTGGGGAGCAAAGGGCTGTGACTTCAAGCTGTAGGTAAATTCCTGAAACTTTATTTTATAACTTATGAAAACGTATACTCCTTCATATTAAGTGTGGTCATCCATAAATTTCCCTATGGAACCCGCTAATCTGTGGCTATATGCAGAAATGAATGAACCTTCATAGACACTTCCCAGACAGATATGCATACAATATGAATTGCCACAAACCATGACTCCCAGTGGCTAGACCAAAACAGCTAACTTTTCTAGAGAAATGCACTCATTGTAAGATGTGCTTTGGGGCCCAAACTTTAGAATATGCCATTTAAAAAAATAAAGGATAGGATAAATATCATGGTGGAAGAAGGATCCCTTTTGTCCCTTTATCAGAATTTCTTTGCTTAAGAACTAGCTCCCACCCCATCTTGATTTTTAAAAGGACTTGGTTTTGCCCAACTACCCACCTTCCTCCTTATGATGTGATTAATTAAGCCTATCAAGGTCATCACAGTCCCCTTGCCAGGGACTGGTCTTAGAATGGACATAGGAATTACTATTATGCCAGGGAGGTTTGTGTGTGTGTGTGTCTTTGGGGATATCTGCTGGGTGGACTGCTGGATGAGTTCTTTGTTCTTTGGAGGAGACACTGGGAAGGAGCCACTCTTCTGTCACTGGATTTTGTGGGTCTCCATATGACACTTGGGACTGTGGAAATCACTCATTTCCTAGCAGAGTAGCAAGGGATAAAGAACCCAGCTCCTTGATGATGATGTTGAGACAGTGAAGTACAAAGAAAGCCATTATAAAAATAACTATAAAATAGAAGGAATTAAATGATTAAATGATAATACAAATAATTTTACATTATGTACCATTCTTCTCATTTCATTTTCATTAGCAAGTATTTTGTTTCCTCTAATGGTAAAATGGAATGTATACTTAGTGGAAAAGATACATATAGTACAAGAGTACATAGACTTAAACTTTCCCCTTTATCATAACTGCCTTCACCTGGGGCAAGTCTCATCCCTTACCCCATTCCCCCTGCCCCTCAGAGGTAACCATTGGCTATAGTTGGAAATGTATTCTTATCATTCCTTTTCTTTGCCTTTACATGGTAATTTTATATATACATATATGTACATATAGTTTTCTTTTCACAAACTGGAATCATATTTTATATACATGTCTTTTAATGTCATTATTTCAAAGTCACCATGTACAGTTCATATTTGTGTTCATATAAAAACATTTAAGCAAGACAAACTCCGAGAAGAGGACTTGCTACATCAACAGTAATACCTATTTAAATTTTGTCTGATCCTACCAGGATTGCTGTCTAAATCAGCTTTAGTACCTTATGCTCTCAACAAAAGTAAATGAGAGAAGGCAATTATATGTTTTTCAGAAAACTTTTTGGAGGGCAAGAGATAACTAATAAGTTGTTTTGTGATAGGTATCAGGTTTTACATGTACATTTCCTTTGACACATTAATTCCACTTCTATAAATTAAACCCACAGAAATAAGTATACAAGTTGACAAAAGACATATCGTAAGGATGGCAGATACAGCATTACTTATAATCATGAAGAACTGGAGACCACTAAATGTCTGGTAAGTGGTAATTGGTTAAATGAGTTGTGGTTCAGATAGACCATGTGCTCAAAAAGAGAGATTTCATATGCCACATCACCACCCAGCTCAGGGAATGTATGTTTTAAACCCATAAACCCTAAAATCTAATGCTCTTTGCTCCAGTTGTCCTTGGGCAGCTCAATAAACAACTTGTTCACTGATAAGGGGTTAAGATTTAGTAGATGAGGTAATGACATCTAGGATTTCAAATTTATATTCTTAAATGCTTTATTGTAATTAAAAAGAAAAACAACAAAAAACCCCACATATACACAAATTCTCTGGCTTTAGAGTTTAGAAAATGAACATCAAAATAGACCAATAGAAATTAGGAAGAAAAACTAATTCAGATGAAAGCTGAAATTTAAGCAAATTTAAAATAGAAGCAAAAGAAGAAATGTTTGATAGGTTATAAGAAATTGTATCAGATGCTTTGAGTTCCACCTGATATCCATTCTCCTCATCTTGCTTAGTATTAGAAATTCATTGTTTTTTCAAGTGGAAACAAAGCTGCCCTCCCAGTCTCCCTTGTTTCTAGTTGAGGCTCTCTGACTAAGTTCTGGCAAATGATATATAAGCAGATGTGCAGTGCAGGACTTTTTATTTATTCGTTTCTCCCCTACCTCCCATTTTCTGATTTCTGTGTCCATTCACTGTGTTCTTCTGTGTCTGCTTGTCTTCTCTTTAGGCAGCACCAGGAACTGATCCTGGGACCTTCCAGAGAGGGAGAGGGGTGCTCAATCTCTTGCTCCACCTCAGCTCCCTGGTCTGCTGTATCTCTTATTGTCTCTCCTCTGTGTGTCTTTTAATCATGTCATCTTCCTGCGCCAGCTCTCTGTGTGGGCCAGCACTCCTGCATGGGGCAGCACTCCATGCAGGCCAGCATTCCACATGGGCCAGCTCTCTGCTCAGGCCAGTTCACCACACAGGCCAGCTTGCTTTCACCAGGAGGTCCTGGGAAATTGAATGCTGGACCTTCTATATGGCAGATGGGAGCCCAATCAATGCATCTGTCAGAGAAGAAGGTACATTTGGATCTGGAAGGAACTTTTGGTCTTCCTATCTCATTAACATTTATTGAGATCCTAGGCATCTCTGTCCTCAGGTATCTCATTTTCTAACAGGGGAAATAGAAAGTTATCCAAATGTTTTAAGAGTATGTGATAAATTGTATCAATAGAAGAACAAGTTCTAGAATTAGCAAAGAGGAGGGAGCATTTAGGGGATGGGTTAGGGGAGGGTTGGCTACTGTATAAGCTTATCCAAGGGTTTTCCAGTGATCACAATGGAAAGGGCATCCCAGGCAAAGTTCATCATGGGAGCAAAGGCAAGGAAACAACATGGGCTTGGCCAGGTACACTGAGTCAGCTGGTAAGGCTTAAGTTCAGGTGTGAGGCAGGAAGTGACAGACAAAAGACAGGGTAGGTAGATAGTGACCAGAAAAAAAAGGATGAAATAATCATTTTATTAATTTATTCCATATTTCATTATGTATAATTAAGCACAACCAACAACATGGTCTCAAATTTATTTCTTCATAAAATGAAACTTAAAGTGTAAAGTCAAGAATCTGAATGGAGCCCTGTAGTTTAGTAGGTACTGAGCCATTCAGTCACCAAGAAATCAGTTAAGCACTTGTCTAAGGTGTTAGATCTAAAACAGTGGGTGGCAGAGGATGGAGGGGGGATTTGAACTTAGGGCTATCAGAAACAAGAGCTTGTCCTCCTTATTAATGTTGCATAGCCTAAGTAATCCCTCCAAAAGTTTCCTGGATCCCACAACCTGATGCAGAAAACCCCTCATCTCAACTCCTGGTTTTCAACTTTTTGTCACACCCTACTCTCCTGTTCTTTCTCATCCCATCCCATCCCATCCCATCCTATATACTTTATGGTATTGAATTGTAATAAGCGATTTACTGATTTACTTCTCTGTCTCCCCCATGTTGATCATAAATTCTTTGATGAGTGGAGTTCTTCCATTGTAGTCCTTACAGCTCCAGCCTCAAGATTAATGTCTGAAACATAGTACTTCCCACAAATATGTGAATATAAAGAGTAAGAGTTTTCCCTACTACTTTATGAGCTATGTCAAGATAATCACTGAGGAGAATTGTTTCAGTTTTACCATTAATAAAAATTTCAGACAACTCTTAAAAAAAAAAAAAAGAAACATAGTAGTAGGTGGTCAAAGAGTATTTTTTTAAAAGATTTATTTATTTCTCTCCTCTTCCCCCCTGCCCCAGTTGTCTGTTCTCTGTGTCTATTTGCTGCATGTTCTTTGTCTGCTTCTGTTGTTGTCAGCGGCACAGGAATCTGTGTTTCCTTTTTTTGTTGTGTCATCTTGTTGTGTCGGCTCTCCTTGTGTGCGGCGCTCTTCCTGGCAGGCTGCACTTTCTTTCACACTGGGTGGCTCTCCTTGTGGGGTGCACTCCTTGCACGTGGGGCTTCCCTACACGGGGGACGCCCCTGTGTGGCATGGCACTCCTTGTGCATATCAGCGCTGCGCATGGGCCACAAAGAGTATTTTTGATATACTCACTTGATGATTGAATGCATGGAAAAATGAATTATGTACTCCATCAGCTGATACACAAGGTAGCATGGAGAAGGGATTATAGATTTGGAAATGATTTGAGGTGGGAGTGAGGAAAAGTATTTTAATATCATCAAAGATGTTCCCAAGACTTGAATTTATTTTTATTTTATTATTTTTTCTTAATGAACTTATTTCTAGTTTATATCTGTTTAAATTGCAAGCTATTTTAACATGATTTCCAGAGTTATAAGACTATTATTTCAAATTATTTGTTGATGTTGTCTAAATAAAAAATGATAGGAACAGAAAAAAGTAGGGTTCTGGGAAAGGAGCACTCTGAGGGTCATTTTAAGGAATAAAAAGAATCTGGAACCCTCTTATAGAGAACGCTCCTGAGGCCTTAATCCTTGACCCTAAATTATTTTCTCTCCCGTGAAGAGCAAGGCCATTTATGACTGTCTCCCACCCAAGTTGAGCCACAGTTCCCACTGGACATGTGCTCTTGGGTGCTTTGGCCCCAACTTCATAATTTCTTAAGAACCCTAGTGTAGGCACACCTTGACAGAAGGAATACAGGATTTGTAGTTAGATGCACAGGGCTTCAGTCCTGACTCTGCGTGGCCAAGGCAGGTGTGTAAACTTTTGAGATCACATCCTCTATAGTAGAACGGGAATTTTAGTATTTATGTTACAAAGTCATTAGCATTAATTTGGAGTCTAGTGCCTGGCACTCATTAAGTATGCATGCTGTCCTCTGCTTCCTAAACCTAAATGGAGAGCATATATCCCCATGGTCATATCATTGACTTTGCTTTATCCAGTGATAAGAGCTGGATTTGGAGCCAGAGTAGCCAGGATTTGAATCTTGGTGTCATGGTTCTTTTACTGTCAAGTCAACTCTGGCTCACACCTGTACTCACTTACCTGGACTGCAGCCCTCCCTAGAATCCTTCATTCATTCCTGTCTGTGATATTGTTCATCATGCTTTTATATTACCTCATTCACCCCTCATGGTAGCCCCGGGTGTAGGTCCTGTTGTTACTTGGTCTCTGGAAGGTCAAGTGCCTATTCTAAGTCCACTCTACTGTTAATGTCAGTCAGGGCCCAGCATCCAGGTTCATATGTCTTCCATATGGCCTTCTTCTAAAATTTCTAAAATTTCTAAAATTTGGACTCTTTGGTAGTAAAATTGAGTAGACCAGGAGGGATGGCACCCTGACCCCCCCAGAGCTTAAGCCTTGACCTCACCTGCCCCACTGATCCATGTAGGTTCAGGGACCATCCTGCCCTTTTTTGGCCAGAGCCCTGGTCCATGCTCAGACCACTTTGTCCATGTTCACATAAATTGCACAAAATCAGCTCTGGTCAGTCACTGAGTTCCAACCTTTGGTTTCTACTTGGCTTTTGCCTGCTTTGCTGGCCTTAAGCTAGACCCAGTACGGCAAGTAGAAAGCATTACAAATTGTCGTCTGGAAAGAAATAAGGCTGGAGAGAAAGGCTGGCAGGGATCACACAGGCCTTTTAAGCCAAGTAAAGGATTTGGGTTTTTTCTGAGACAAATGGGAAAATACAGAACAGATTTAAGCAGATCTGTGACATGTTCAGATTTGTGCTTTAGGAAGTAAAGATCTCCCTGCCTGAACATGGAAAATGGGTTGGAGAGATCTCAAAGGAAATAGTTTAATAGGCTCTTCTAGGTGGTTAGGATTTGAGAGATGACTGTCTCTGATGAGGGATTGGGGAGGGAAATCTACTACCTACTTATATTGTGTGCCAAGTCTTCTGTTCTAATGGACCTTACATTCCAGAAGGAGAGGGACAATGAACAAGTAAACATGCCCATGAACAAGATAATTCTAAGAGTAATAGATGCTGTGAGGAAACTAAATAGGATAGGGCATGTGACAGTTGCTTGGGGAAACCAAAGTCTGAAAAGGCCTCCCTGAGAAGGTGTCAGTTAGTTTGAGATCTGAATGATAAGAAAGAGCTAGTCCTGGGAACATTTGGTGACACTGCTCCAGCCAGAGGCAACAAATGCAAAGGCTTAGTGGCAGGCAGGAATTCAGTATGTGAAATAATGTCAGAGATGTAGGCAGGGTCCAGGTAGTGTCGGGTCCCCTGATGGGAGCCTTGAGGGAAGAGAATGAAGTCAAGGGTGGTGCTCAAGGTTGTGGCTTGGGGACCTGAGTGAATGATGAGTTCTTTTCCAGAGAAAATTTTTAACAAATCAGTTTTATTGATACATATTAATAAAGCATAAATCCATCCAATCATGATATTCATTCTTAAAGCCCTTTCACTAGTCCAATAATAATAGTAAACAACAAAAAAACAAACAAAACTCCTCACTTCTCAATCTCTATATGCTTCCCCTGCTGTACATAGTTGCCATTCTTTTTCCTCCTCCCTAGTATATTTTGTATTTATATTTTGTAAAAGCAGTCTTATATATGCAATATCACCCATATTTGTGTCTTACATGAGGTTTCACTATTTTATACAGTCAAATGGTACAGTTTTTAGTTTTCTTTCTAGTAATATACATGACCTTAGACTTTCCCTTTCAACTGCTGTCATACCCATATAATAGCTCTGCTAGTTACAAACACCATGATGTGCTCTCACCATTTCTATTCACTTCCAAAAATTTACAAACAACCTTTTTTAAAACCAATTCTTCACAGATTAACTCTTAGCTTCCCATTCTTTACCCTCCTATTTTCTGGTGATCTATATTCTAATTATTAGCTCCATGATTTACACAATATATTTAGTTCATAATAGGGCTATCATATAGTATTTGTAGCCTTTTGTATCTGGTTTACTTCACTTAACATACTGTCCTCCAGATTCACCCATGTTGTCATATGCCTCATGAATTCATTTCTTCTTGCCACTGTATAATATTCCATTGTGTGTATATACCACAATTTGTTTATCCATTCATCAGTTGATGAACACCTGTGTTGTTTCCAACTTTTGACTGTTGTGAATAACACTGCTATGAACATGGATATTCAGATGTCTGTTTGTGTCTCTGCTCTCAGTTCTTCTGGGTGTATACCTAGTAATGATATTGTTGGGTCACATGGCAAGTCTATATTCAACTTCCTTAGGAACTGCCAAACAGTCCTCCACAGTGGCTGCACCATTCTACATTTCCACCAACAGTGAATAAGCGTTCCTATCTCTCCACATTCTCTCCAACATTTATAGTTTTCTGATATTTTAATAGCGGCCACACTAATAGATGTGAAATATCTCATTGTAGTTTTGATCTCCATTTCCCTAATCACTAGTGATATTGAACATTTTTTCATATGTTTCTTTGCCATTTGTATTTCTTCTTTGGACAATTGTCTTTTAAAGTCTTTTGCCCATTTTTTAATTAATAAGTTGTAGGATCTCTTTATATATCATGGATATTAAACCTTTACCACATATGTGATTGCCAAAATTTTCTCCCATTACGTCCCTTTCGACAGAGTCCTTTGAGGTGCAAATTGTTTAATTTTCAGGAGATCCCATTTATCTATTTTTCCTTTTGTTGCTCCTGCTTTGCTTATAAAGTTTAAGAGATTACCACCTACCACAAGGTCTTGAAGATGTTTTCCTACAATTTCTTCTAGGAGTTTTATGGTTTTATTTAACTTCTAGGAGTTTTATGGTTGTCATTTTTATATTTAGTTCCTTGATCCATTTTGAGTTAATTTTTGGGTTAATTGTGAGATAGGGGTCCTCTTTCTTTCTTTTGGATATAGTTATCTAGTACTCCCAGCACTATTTGTTGAAAAGACTGTTCTGGCCTAGCTGGGAGGGCTTAACAGCCTTGTAAAAAAATCATTTGACTGTAGAGACCCATTTCTGAGTTCTTGATTTGGTTGCATTGGTCAATGTGTCTTTCTTTATGCCAGTACCATGCTGTTTTTACCACTGTAGCTAAGAATTATGCTCGAAAGTCCAGAAGTGAGAGTCCTCCATCTTCATTCTTCTTTTTAAAGGACTTTTTGGCTATCCAGAGTCCCTTACCCTTCCAAATAAATTTGATAATTGGTTTCCCCACTTCTGCAAAAAGGCAGACTGTTATTGGGATTGCATTGAATCTGTAAATCAGTTTGTATAGAATTGACCTCTTAATGATTCCTTGAGACTTTTAATTATAATCTAGTGTGTACTTAGTGTTCCCATTGTTGATTAAATGTTAAGTATAGAGTATAGACTGTTGTATATTTTTATGCTCAACTTCTTATCTTTGGTACTTGTAAATTTTTAAAAAATGGTTTTACATGAATAACCCAAAAAAACTCATTTTGCAGATAAAAATGTCATTTTGGAGTCTCTGAAAGTAACTTCATGTGTGACTTTCAACTTGCCAGGGATTGGGTGCCCCACTGTGTTTGGCGCCTCTTATAGATACTTGCTTTTCCTTCATTAATGGTTACATTTTTAAAAAACAAAAGCTTAGAAAAGGAGGAAGAGGACTGGAGGGAGTTGGTGGAAAGGCACTGCAAGTCATTTGTTTTCTGATTTTAATTTCTAAGAAAATATAATATAAACTGATCATTTTTTTCAGGAATTTGATTTAGTCAGTAAATATTGACAGATCACAGAATGTTCCATATTTATACCTGTGCTGGGAACTGTGCAAAATACAGTTTCATAGCATACCAACTCTAGGAGATAAAACAAACAAGAAATTGGATAGCATAAGAGGCATGATTGAATTAGGGGTCAGTTACATGGTAAAGAAAAGAACACTGCCTTGAAAAGTCATCCCAATACTGCACCTTCATCTACCTACTTCCCCTGTTAAAACTCCTTTTCCTCAAGACAAAATCCAAACTCTTTGGCCTAGAATTCAAGGTCTTCCAAGATTAAGCCTCAATCCATCTTTCTAGGCTTCTAAGAACATGCGTGATGAGAAAGAAGACAATGATTTTGTGCCTACCTGTTGTGGAACTTTCTAAGAATTTCCTATTTCTCTCTCTATATTAGGGTTTTCCAGAAAAACAAAGCCAACATAAATAACGAGATTTATTATAGGAATTGGCTTATGCAACCATGGGGATTGGCAAGTCTAAATTCTGTAAGGCAGGCCACAAGGTGGGAACTCACTGGTGATCTTAAATTCCCCAGGAGAAGGTGGCTGGCTGAAATAGAGGTAGAAATTCTTTCTGACTGTTGAAATCCTCAGTTCCCTCTTTAGGACTTCCAACTGATTGGATGAGGAGACTCTTCTCATTGATGAAGGCAATCCCCTCTGTTGATTGTAAATACAATCAGCCAATGATGCAATCAACTGACTAATGATTTAGATCCATGTATGTAATACCTTTACAATGACAATCAGGCCAGTCCTTGCTTGACAAAACAACTGGATACCATAACCTAGCCAAGTTGACATGTGAAATTAACCATTACACTAACAACTTACAAGATAGGCTCATTATCTTCACTTCATAATTGAAAAAGAAACTGAGAGATGTTTTTCAAACCGTTGGGCTGGGAATGAGCAGAACTAAGAGTTCAACCAGGTATCTCTAAATCCAGAGATCAGACCCCCACTGTCTCTCCAAATAATGATCACAGTCCAAATGGATGTTAATTAAGCTTATGATTGCCTTCACCTCTAGGCCTTTTAAAAGTACTTTTGGAAAGCATGAGGCTCAGTAAAAACTACAAAGTTTTAATGTACTAAATATAAACTATTTGACAATGATGGCTCTTTGTGACCTCAGGCTAATTACTTAAAATATATTTCTGCTTCCTTATCATTCTAACAGGGTTGAGACCTCTGGCCTATTTTGTAAAGTTGTATGATGAATAAACTGGAATGGCTTAACCTGGTTGAAAGAAATATGTCAGTACTTTGATTTAACAAATATACATTGGGTTCCTCTTTTAAATTGGGTGAACCAGATTGACAATGTCATTACCTTCATAAAGCTTAAATACTAGCTTTTGAGGTTGGTGGGGTCAGGAAGACAAGTAATAACTATTGGAGATTGAATCATGTCCCTCACAAAAGGCATGGTTCAGGTTCCAACCTCTGGTCCTGTAGGTGTGAACCCATTTGCAAACAGAACCTTTGAAGATGTTTATTGTTAAGGAAGTGCCCAAATCCAATGACGGTGGGCCTTAATCCAATATGGCTTAAGTCCTGATAAGCAAAAGAAATTGGACAAAAAGGGAGAAGCCCTGGAAGCAGCCAGAAACTAAAGTTAATAGTACCAGAAGAGGAAGAAGACACCACATGCATTACCATTTGACAGGAAAGCCAAGGACCAAGGATTGCCAGCAACCAGCCCCAGAATGCTACAGTCTTTGGGGAGAAAGCATTGCCTTGCTGATGCCTAGATTTTGAAACTTCTCCTAGTTTCAAAACCATGAGCTAATAAATTCCCATTGTTTAAGCCAACCAATTGTATGGTGTTTGTTTTAGCAACCAGGAGATTAAACTGATAACCAAGTAAATGAGCAGAGCTAAGAGTTCAAGTGAACAAGATAATATCAGTGCTAAAGGATAAATGCTCCTTATGTGATAAATCCTAAGAAGAAAATAAAATGAGATGTTGTGATAGGGGTATCTGGGAGGAGGCTACTTAATTTAGAGTTGTCAGGGATGGTGTCTCTGAAAAGCCGGCATTTCAGCAAAATGTTGAATGATTAGAAAGAGCCTGCCTTGACCTGAAATAGAGGGTGGGAGTCAAATGTCAGACTTTGTGGTACCTATAGAAAGTGGTACATGGGTTCAGAGAAGAAGTTGATATTAGGGTTTAAAGACCTCAAAAAAACATAATTGTTTTCAGAGACAGATCTGGAAATACTGGCTAGAGTCAGAGAGAGAAGTCAGCTGTGCACAGTCACAGACAGAAGAGTCTCTTTCCCTGCTCCCAGCTATACCACCAATTCTGTTGGGTTGATTGATGCTGAACCAGGCCAGGAGATGAACTCTTTACAGACTTCAGGTTTATACTTACCTTGGGAGAAGTAAAAACCTGTCTATCTGGTCCTGCTGGTCTTTGGGAGTTGGAAACATTGTTTTCCTGCAAGGGAGTTGATAATTTCCAACAACCACAGACCAATAAGGACAAAAGTGAAGTCCAACAAAGGAGGTTTATTGACTTGTTGCAATAGGAGAGGAAATGGTAGATGAAACATGAAGTGTCTCGTGATAAAAAAAGAACAGAAAGGGATTTCTTATAAGGCTTATGGTTGTGCTGAATGATTCTTAGCAAGGGCTAGGGGAAGAGGGAAGCAACTCTGAATTGTTTGCTGTCATGAAGAGTGATCTTTGTTCAGGAGGTGGATGCTACAAAGCAAGACTGAGGATATCTTTTTTTTCTAAGACATCAGTACTCACTCAAAGAAGGAGATGATCTTCTAAAGCTGCAGCATGACCTTTGGAGAAATATTTTTTACTGTCAATTTTGCAGTTGGGCTTCCCTGTGTCTTTTCATCATAATATGTTTAATGTCAGAGCTGATTTTTACTACTGCAGAGACAAAGTGTAAAACATCCTTGAAATTTATAGAAAATGAGGAATATAACCAATAATGTTGTTAGCTCAAATATGTCTCTATGTTGCAGAATAAACCCACTGAATACCCATGGTCTGGCTTGAGTTACATTGACTATCTTCCTTTTCAAGTTAAAATGGCCCTGATGAGAACTGGACTCTGAATTGGAATGGCCTATTTTGCTGAAGTTCAAATTGAATTCAAATGCTTTTTATTTTTTATTGAGCCAAAAAAGTATTTGACAAAAAATATTACCAAAGGAAAAACAACATAATAAATTGGTTACAAGGAAGATTCAACTGATCTACTTTTTAAAACTGGCAATCAAAACACTCTCCACTCAGAAAGTGGTCACAGTAGTTGCTGAGGGCAAGGAAAGGGTAGAAGAGATGTGATGTGGGGGTATTTTTGGGATTTTGAGTTGCCTTAATTATATTGCACAGTCAGATGCTGGACTTTATATATCCTGCCATAACCCACTGAATGTACTGGGGGAGAGTGCAAGCTACAAGGTAAACTATTATCTGTGTAGTGCAGCAGTGCCCCAAAATGTGTTCACCAAGTGCAATGAGGGTGCTGCAATGATGAGGGAGGTTGCTGGTGTGGGAGGAGTGGGGTTGGGGGCTGGAGGTATATATCTCCAAAAAATACAATTTACAAAAATGATGTAATGGGGAGTGGGTTATATGGGAACCTCATGTTTTTTTTTTAATGTAAAATTCCTTGTGTTCTATTAATTAAAAAAAGAAAACAACAACACTCTTCACTTGACTTAGCACAGATTTTGCAGAAAAAGCTCCATGGTTGGAAATGTTTGGCAGACCTTTACCGAGAGGGTACCAACATATATTGGGAGTTTATTAAGTGGAATCAGAGTGCATGGCTCCTTCCTCCCCCATTCTTCTTTCCAAAAACATGGGCAAAAAATTTCAGATATCAGGGGAGGAGCTGGGAAGACAAAGAGAAATGATAGCCATCTCTAGGCCACTGTTGTAGGCTCCTTTTAGCTCTTTCCCCCTCACACAATCCTTTTAAAAGTTTCTTTTTTGTTTTTTCTTCTGTTTGTTCCAAGAAAGCCTTCTTTAGATTCCTCTAGGTTCAAAGAGAAAATTAGGCTTTCAGTGGAAACCAGAGATTAACTGAGCTGATAGATGATTTTCAGTTGAGTACCCTTTATATTTTCTTGACTCTGGGCTTCTTTTTTTCTATTTGTTAAATGAGGGTTAGTGAAACATACCTCCCAGTGAGAGCTTCTACCCTTGAGAATGATAAACCCATTGGAAGCGGCACAGACATTTCAAAGAGCAGCATCATTGCACCTCCCTGCAGTTTTCAATTAGGAGGCTACTGGGAATGTGGCTATCAATGGAGAAAAATTCTTTGAATGGCCATTTAAGAGTTTGGCTGGCATAGGAGAACCGCGGGAGATTGAACACATATTATTGGAGAAAACATCACTTCTTATTTTCCTCTCCTAATAAGAGGTTTAAGCAGATAGATGAAAGCAGAAGTAGATTCAAAGTGGTGCTTTTGAAGGTCTCTAGCCAAAAAAGGGATGATCTCACACTTGCATCCAAACAGCAGGGAACTGCAGTGAGACCGTGATGTGAATGGTATGGCAGGGAAGGATTTTTTTGCCCATTTATTAATTTTTGTTTTTGTTTTGGTTCTTCGGTAAAACCTAATGAGGAATGAAATGCAGGGGGAGTGACAAAGCATTTGATTGATATTTCTCTTTGAGGTTTTCCCTCTTCCTTCCTTCCATCTGTATGTAAGTGGCTGCTTACAGAGAGAGAGCACTCAATGAACTATGGCAACAGATGTCTGCTTTGCTACAAACCTTGGAGTAAATAATGTCTGTCACTAACCAATCCAGAAATGAGGTCATTTACGACTGTTTTGAAGGAAAGGAATTCTGTTCAAGACAGGGATGATATTTTTGGGTGGCTGAATCAGGAAGTTATGTTTTAGTTTCTTAAATAGATGGAGCTAGATGAGATTGGGGATGTAGGGTGGTGGGATGGCATTTGGTTCTCAAGCAAAGAATCTTAATAGGCATTCTTGTGTCTTGTAGGACTTTCAGTATTCTGAATTGTTATGGCACACTTTTTTCTGGGGGCAGTGGGGATAATTTTATCAAAATAGCTCCAAGTTCTTTATAAAAGATGACTGCTTCCTCTTCTCAACACCTTGAAATATATATATTTTTTGGTGAAGATTTGTTTTGCTTGCTTATAATTGAAAAATTGTTATATTTGAAAGACTGAGAATCTTATCATCCTAGTTCCCCACAAAAATCCCATACTTAAAATGTGAAGCAACATAGATGCACCATACTTTCAAAACAAAAATGAACAATTCTTTACTCTCCTTTACATAAAGATTGTACTCTCACAAATGTGGAGAGTTGCCATGATTTAATTTCCTTACCAATGCTATTGAAAGGAAGACAAAATGTGCCTTTGTCTGCCTACACATTTCAACATGCTTTCATCATTCAGGTGCAAATGTGTGGAAGACAGCTGTTTTGTAAAACTAGTAATGCAAAAGCATCATATAGTCTTAAGTTCATCAACAACTTAGGATAAATTTGAGAAGTACTTTTCTTGTGTTTTCTTACAATGATTATGCTGTAATAGAAGGCATTTCTTAGCACTCACGAGAAACTCTCTTTAATATAGCTCTGCTACCAAAACACAGAATTTATCTAGGAAACTTTGGGTCCTGGAACACAAATGCTTCTTCGTGTTCATAAATCCACCAACCTCCAATGTTCTTACATATGTTTATGGGGCATACTGGATTTACAAAGCAGAGCACCTCCTAATAATAGAATCTACTAAAGTGTATGCCCTCAAAATGGAGATTCTGGAAGGCTTAATTATAAATACATATTTTTTCTCATCTCACCACTCACTTGGTAAGAAAGGCATATACCCACACCTTTGCTATCTGAAATTGTATTCCAACTTGAGGTGAA
The DNA here is from genome assembly GCF_030445035.2 of Dasypus novemcinctus. Classification (NCBI taxonomy): domain Eukaryota; kingdom Metazoa; phylum Chordata; class Mammalia; order Cingulata; family Dasypodidae; genus Dasypus; species Dasypus novemcinctus. Next base: position 12,017,333 of record NC_080690.1, read on the forward strand.
TATCATACCAGCCAGAAATTTAACTAGAAAATCCTGGACATAAGAGAATCATAAAACAACTTAGTTGAACTCTCCCCACCTCTATAGCTGTCTGGGAAACTACATGTTTAGCAGAAACCTGAGTGAGCCCAGCAAACAAAAAACTAAGGGAAAACTTATATTTAGCTGTGACCTTCAATACTTTCCCCATCCCAGACATAGATCTACAGGTAGAGGGCAGAAATATTTAAAGGCTTGAGGTATGTAAGCACAAACTTTTCCCAACTAATTAGCTGACCAATGAACAATATTAACCCAGGGTAACCAACCCCTAATGCCCAGGCAAAAGATAAAAATTAGAATAAAAATACATATTAGCACACTACCTAGGAGATTTTCTGCAGTTTAAGTACAGGCACATTATTAAAAACAAAACCCACAGGGAAGCAGACTTGGCCCAGTGGTTAGGGCGTCCGTCTACCACATGGGAGGTCAGCAGTTCAAACCCCAGACCTCCTTGACCCATGTGAAGCTGGCCCACGTACAGTGCTGATGCGCGCAAGGAGTGCCGTGCCATGCAGGGGTGCCCCCGCATAAGGGAGCCCCACACGCAAGGATGGGCCCCCTAGGGAGAGCTGCCCAGTGCAAAAGAAAGTACAGCCTGCCCAGGAATGGCGCCACACACATGGAGAGCTGACACAGCAAGGTGACGTAACAAAAAGGAACACAGATTCCCATGCTGCTAACAACAACAGAAGTGGCCAAAAAAAAAAAAAACCCCAAAAAACCATGCAGCAAACGGCAAATGGACACAGAGAACAGACAACTGGGGGAGGGGGGGAGGGGGGGAGGGGGGAAGGGGCGGGGAAGGGAAGGGAAATAAATAAAATAAATCTTCAAAAAAAACAAAACCCACAATCTTCTGAAATTAAAAAAAAAATAGAGTCTACAGTATATTATCTGAATGTCTAATTTTTCAACCAAAAGCTACAAGGCATGCAAAGAAACATGCATGTGTAACACATACACAGGGGAAAAATGCACTCGATAAAAACAAACTCTAAGTAAGATTTTCAAATCAGTGTTTATAAATATGTTCAGAGAATTAAAGGAAATTATATTGAAAAATGAAAGGAAAATAGGATGTCAGTGATTCAACATGGAGAATCTCAATAGAGAAAGAAAAATAAAAAAGATACTAAATGGTAATTTTAGACTTGAAAATTACAAAACTGAAATGAAAAATGTACTGGTGTCTGGGATCACCAGCCATTTGTCAGAAGAAAGAATCAGTAAGCTTTAATATAGATCAATAGAAATTATCCAATCCATAGAACAGAGAAAAAAAGATGGGAGAAAAATGAACAGAAAAGGTGGTACTTAATGAATGGCAGAGTGAGGAGCTTGGCAATTCCTCTTCTCAAAAGCAAGCATTTTAGGACTCTGGAAATTAACCAAATGCATATGACAATTTTAGAAATAATTATTCAAGACAAAGGAATGAACATCAGATAAAAACTATGGGAGAATGGGATCTTAGCCTGGGGCTGTTCCCATCCCATTCCCAACTCTTCCACCTCCATTGGTAGTTCTATGAGAGTAAGGTTAGTTATGAGATGCAGCAGCTTTACTGCCAGAGAGGGTTGGCTTGAATTGGAGTTAAGCCCCTGAAAAACCCTATGTCCTTGGGCACTGTAGGTCACAGTAGCAAATGAGCAGGGATGACCGATGTAACATCTAGTATGAGGCTGGGATCCTAGTTGGGCAAGAAATAGAGAATCAGACTAGCCAGAAATTTCACAGATAATTCTGGAATGAGAAAGCCATAATGCACACTGATAAACTCCCATATAGCCCTCAAAATCTGGACAGTTGTGCACATGTACAAAGCTACACATGCTCAGAAGAATACCAGAGAGCATCCCAGCTGTGTATCTGCCCCTGGCTGAATGTGGGTTCTTGCCCACATGCAGAGGTGAGAGGAGAAGCTCAGTAGGCTTGTAAACTGCCTGGATTTTGAATACATTCCCCAACCCATACAGAGAGTCAGCTCAGGAAGAAGTTAATTCCTTTTTCATTAATATTCTTTCACTTCTTTCAGAGCCAATGAGACTTTTGTGGAACTCAGAGAGTTGAAGAATAATTTGATTTTTGTTTTTGAAGACTTAAGAAAGCCATTTCCATTTAGTAAATGGGCTATGTGAGTCCTCAAGTGACATATCAGAGGCTTCCATGAGTCAGTCAGCTATGGCCTTAGGTAGGTCTTGATAGGTAGTAGTTCTGACAAATGCTTGCCTTCAGGAAGCAACTGTCACCAAGAAGGTCAAGCTTCTTTACCTTAGAGTACCTTTAGAGGTATTTTTTTTTTAAAAGATTTATTTATTTATTTGTTTCTCTCCCCTTCCTCCCCCATCCTGGTTGTCTGTTCTCTGTGTCTATTTGCTGTGTCTTCTTTGTACGTGTCTGTTGTTGTCAGCGGCACGGGAATCTGTGTTTCTTTTTTGTTGCGTCATCTTGTTGTGTCAGCTCTCCGTGTGTGCGGCACCATTCCTGGGCAGGCTGCACTTTCTTTCGCGCTGGGCGGCTGTTCTTACGGGGCGCACTCCTTGTGCATGGGGCTCCCCTATGCGGGGGCACCCCTGCATGGCAGGGCACTCCTTGCACGCATCAGCACTGCTCATGGGCCAGCTCCACATGGGTCCAGGAGGCCCAGGGTTTGAACCGCGGACCTCCCATGTGGTAGACGGATGCCCTAACCACTGGGCCAAGTCCGCTGCCTAGAGGTATTTTTATTGCTGTTACTAAACAAGAAAAAATCTTCTATTCCTAAATCAATGGCTAGTATTCATAAAAAATTGACATAATATTTTAAAATTCTATGGCATTACACAGGCACTTTTTCTAAGTATCTGCTGAAATCCATTTAATCCTCACAACAATACTATTATGCTACCATATTCTTTATTTCACAGATAAGGAAACTGATGCTGAGAGTTCAGGTAACTCATTCTGGCCACATAGTCTGTGTATCTGGTTTCTTCCGCAATTCTTGCTGAGTCACTCAACTCTATCTTAATGCAGAGATTTGCAACTTTGGCAGCACATAGAATCATCCAGGGGGCTTTAAAAAAACATTGGTAACTGGACCCCATCAATATCCATGGATGCCCTTGGAGAGGAGCAGGCATAGTTGTCTCTTAAGAACACAACAGACAATGGCACCATAAGGATTGAAATCCCTTGCCATCTAGCGTTCTTTACAGAAGGCAGGAGGGATTCAGTTAGGTGAGTCTCCTGAGGCAGGCCTGGTGCTAGAATTGGGACTGGGGGAAACGGACTTTGGCCCAGTGGTCAGGGCGTCCGTCTACCATATGGGAGGTCCGCGGTTCAAACCCCGGGCCTCCTTGACCCGTGTGGAGCTGGCCCATGCGCAGTGCTGATGCGCGCAAGGAGAGCCGTGCCACGCAAGGGTGTCTCCCGCGTGGGGGAGCCCCACGCGCAAGGAGTGCGCCCCGTAAGGAGAGCCGCCCAGCGTGAAAAGAAAGTGCAGCCTGCCCAGGAATGGCGCCACCCACACTTCCCGTGCCGCTGACAACAACAGAAGCAGACAAAGAAACAAGACGCAACAAATAGACACCAAGAACAGACAATCAGGGGAGGGGGGGAAATTAAATAAATAAATAAATCTTTAAAAAAAAAAAAAAAAAAAAAAAAAGAATTGGGACTGGGCTGAAGAGTAAAGGCAGCACATAAGGAAGCGGTGAGGCACGCCACCTAGGAAGGATGGGCTGATAAATGCTGATCCAGCTGCGAGAGTCTCCTTATCCAGAAAGATTTCCAGCACCCTTGCCCAAAGCACAGTTGGGTGAACCCTCAAAATGTCCCCACTGCCCCTAACAGAGTGCCCTGCTCTGGTCTCCACCCCACTGCATCATTACCTTCATCATCCTGGGGCTGCAGGAGGGCCCACACACAGGAGTAAGATTTCAATAGTTTTCCCTTCCACTCTGCGACCTTCCCCATCGTGGTGCGTATATCGGGGGTTGGCACAGGAAATTAAATGGGAATTTTCTGGGAGTTTTGTGGAATCTGCAGATTCAGAAATACATAAAATATATGTATACTATTGTATAATATCAACATATTTTATCTTTTAATACCATATACACAATTTCTTTTTTAAAGTTAAAATAAGTTAGAAGTTAAAGTTTGCGAAAAGAAAGCAAAAGTAAACAGACAACAAAGGCTAGAAACGTAGAAATATCTTAAAAGTTTACTAACGCAAATGCATACAATATATGTCCTGTTATTTATAATATTACCTGTACAGTATGTTTTTTACTGTTTGATAATGTAAATGAATAGGTACACCATTTTTTTTTCTTAAAATTAAATATGTATTGAAAGAACTGCAGTTCTACACAGTCTTTTTTAATGTCTTTGGTTATACATGGAATGTGTTGAGTATTATTCTCCTCAAATTTGTTTTGTTTTTTACGTTCATACTTTGTATTTTTAAATTTCTTTTTCACACAGTATTTTTATTTAATATTGACTTACATAGAGCCTATGACCAAATAACCCACATTTTACAATAAAGTTCTGCAAACACCCAATAAAAGAAAAAGAAAAAATTCAGACTTCTCTGGTACAAAGGGAGGGCCAAAAGATTTTACATGGATTTTCCAAATTGTGTGGGTACCAGGCCCCTAAACTCCACAATGAAGGGATAACTGTAAATATTTCTGGAATGAAAGAGACACCTTTGGTTGCTAACACACAAGAATCAGGATATAGAAATTTAACCCCCTCCAAGATTTGAAATGAAATAATCTATGAGAAAGCATTGAGGAACCTGAAATATCTGATATATGTAAAATAATATCAATAGTACACACGAGTTTAAACATTGTTTTTCCAGACTCAAGTATGCAATAGAGCAATCCAATCTGACAGTGAACTAAACTATAGGGTAACCTCATATTGTCAGCATATCTACAGGGTTCCCTAATTTTTGCCCACAAAGACCCAGGTCAGAGGACTTTGTGATCAAGAATGCATAAAGGGAAATGGACTTGGCCCAGTGGATAGAACGCCCATCTACCACATGGGAGGTCCACGGTTCAAACCCCGGGCCCCCTTGACCCGTGTGGAGCCGGCCCATGCACAGTGCTGATGCGCGCAAGGAGTGCGGTGCCACGCAGGGGTGTCCCCATGTAGGGGAGCCCCTTACGTAAGGAGTGCGCCCCATAAGGAGAGCCACCCAGCGCGAAAGAAAGTGCAGCCTGCCCAAGAATGGCGCCACACACACGGAGAGCTGACACACAAGATGACACAACAAAAAAAAAAGAAACACAGATTCCCATGCCACTGACAACAACAGAAGTGGGCAAAGAAGAACATGCAGCAAATGGACACAGAGAGCAGACAACGGGGTGGGGGGCATTGGGGGGAAAGGAGAAAGAAATAAAAAAAAAGAAAGGAATGCATAAAAACATCCTCTGGGTTTGGGAAGAAAAACTAGAATTTCTATATTTTTTAAATCCTAAGAATGGAAAAAGGAAATAAGCTTTACTCTTATGATGATTTCATCAAATTTAGAATGCCATTTCTTTTAAGATGCATCATTATTTGCTATTCTATGAAGAAAGGAAAAAAAAATGCTGCCAATTAAACCAGGCACAATTCTTATACTAATTAAAGGAGATATTTTTTTGGCTTATTTAGACTTAGTATAGATATTTTTATCATATATCACTCTTAGGCACACATGAATAGGAGTGTAGGAGTAAAATAAAATTTATGTGTGTTCAAGCAATAACTACGTCACTGCAGTTGCCTGCTGCCAACAGTGATCAATCAAAAGATACAGCCCAATTTCAGAGCTGTTAAAATGTGAAGCACGTGGGTATTCAAATCATTAGAACACCACAATGTGCAGAGTGACTCTGTCTTGCCGGATGGCTACCCACAGTCAGAAAGAAATCCAAAAGGAGAAAGATAAAGGGGAGCTACAACACCTTGATTTTGCCTCAAAGTTCTCTGGGTTTATCCCTTTCCCCTCTTTGGCTAGTGGTGCTCACTGTACGGGTGGATGAAGCAGCCAGAGTGACCCAAATTTGCCGGGGCCCCTGGCCTCTGTCCTGACCCCGCAGTGTGTCAGGGTTGTGTTCCTGGGATGCAGGATCAGAGCTCCTGGGATGCAGGATCAGAGCTCCTGGGACGGGGCCACTCTTGCTCCTCAGCCCCCTCCTGGCCTATTTCCCCTTATCAATCAAGGGATTTTTACCTGGGGAGGTCTAAACTTACCATATTGCCACTCAATAAAATCAGCACCCTGTTAAGCGTGTCTGCTCAATTAAATCCTACTTGTTTTTCCAGAGATTAAGAAGCATAACTGCCAGGCATTAATGGCTGGCCCTAAGGGAATTCCGTTAAGGAATACAGGGAAAATGCTAATGCAGGCTTTTTTACATCTGTCCTGATCTTTCTTTTCCAATTGCTTCCTCTCTCTCCCAATCTCTCTGTCTCAGTCTCTGTCTCTGTCTCTGTCTCTGTCTCTCTCTCCTTTTTTTAGCATAGGCTGTGCTTTGTTTAACACAAGTGCTCTACTAGCAAAGGTAGCCTTCTTTCCATTCTTGGAGTTTATATCTGATTGTACAGGTGCCTCATGCTGGAGTGTGGTTGATAAGCAAAGTAGGAATCTGCTATTATCTTTATTTGGGATGCTTGTTTTAAGTACATGGTAATCACGTATTAGATAGGCCTGCAGGAAATAAAAGTCCACTTAAAAACCAATGAAATATTCTCCCCATGAAGTAGCAAAACTGTCCTTAAGAAAAAGAAAACTAAGGTAAAATTAATTTCGCTGCGAAATATTTTCTCATCTTTTTGCTCAAGTCCATTTGGATACAATGAAAAGTCTTTGTTCAGTTTCCACAATGATGAGAAATATTCAATAAAAATTAAAGGACAAAAACAAAATGATCTTATAGTTTCTTAAATGGATAATTCATAATTCTAAACAGATCATAAATGGAAGCCTGAGAAGTAATAAATATATTTTAAATAGGGAAGCTTAAAATATGAAATAAATTACATAGTAAGCAATTCATATATGCATAAAGTTTATCTTAAAAAGTAACAAATAATTTTATATAGCGATCATTGCATCATATATAGATTTTGATTAGTGTTATAGCAACAAATTACCCCAAAGTTCCTTGAGTAAGTTATCAAAATGACAGCAAATGAGTATATACTTTAATTGAAAGGAACACTCACACATGCAGGTCAATTGATTCTAGTTGTTTTTACAATTTCTTACTGGCTTTTGAATCTATGTGACCTTTGATCTTACTTGGCCTGTTCAATCCAGAACTGTTCCCCACTGAGTCTGCTGTGAATTAAAACTCCAAGAGGATGCTCTCTCATCTGTGAATTGAAACTCTAGGAAAACTGAGTCTGAGCACCCCTGCATTTGAAGATGAGAAATTGCATCAAATGTACTTAGACCCTAGGCACAATGATAGAAAATGAGAAATTGCAGGAGATCTTGCAACTCTCTTCCCTAGGCCTGGCCAGTGACAACAGTGGTGGGATAAGCCTGAGCTAGGCTGACTGAAGCCCTGTGGGTGAAGGACCCCTGCTCGATAAGCGGTGACCGTGGAAGAACCTTTAAGGTGCTTCTTCTCCCCTCACTTGGGCTGGACAGCTAGTGATGGCTCCTCAGGAGTCATCCATGGTGATTCTCCTTCAAACAGGATTTACAAGTTTGATGTCTGCAGGAGTGATGAATTCCTCATCTTGCAAATTATAAATCAAAAGTGGGATCTTTTTCACCACCATGATATATATGCCAAAAACCAACCCTGCCCCCTTCTAAAAGCAAACAAGTTATCACCTGGGGATACTTGGTTTTATTAGCACTGTGGATAAATGTGTTGAATACTCCACTAGTGTTGTTAGAGATACTGCATGATCAAGTGATTTTGGAAGATTTGGAAATGTTGTTTTTGGTTGTGACAAAAACAAGAAAACCTGGCAGGAATGAATCCAAAATGTACAGATGCTCTAAATACTAAACTATGCAACTGTGTGTTGAGAATGCTTGCTTACGCTGCCTCACTAACATGGGTTTATCAAGTGCCCATTAGTTACTGTGGACATGTGTGAGATTAACCCTCATCAAGATATGTTTGGTGCAGCGAACATGAACAGTGTTTTCATCAGTCAACCCACAGCCTGGGAAAGGACAGGGAACCAATGAAAGTATTCGTTAAATAAGTAAAATAGATGAGTTTGAAGTCTAATTTTACAGTCTTCATTTCAGATGAGCCATCCTCTTTAAGGAAGCCACATCTTTAAGGAAGCAGATTGGTGTAGTAGAAAGAACGTGGACTTTGGACTAAATAGTTGCCTCTTTTTTAATGGTGTAAACTTGAATCTCTCAACCTCAGTTTTCTTATTTGTAAAGTAGCTAGAAAATGATAGTGACCTTTCAGAGTTCCTCTAAGGGATAAACAAGATAAGAAAAGTGCCATCCAGGGGAGTTCACCAGGCAGCAAATGTTCCATAAATGCTAGTTTGCCATTCCTCCTTTTCCTTTTCCCTCTTCACAGTTAATCAAGATGTCAGAGTGGCAGATATTAAGTTGGAAGCCAGAGAGCACAAGGCAGTGCAGAGTGGCGCCTACGAGTGTGAGCTATAATGGACGCCAGATGTCTGGGACGGAATCCCAGCTCAGCAATGCGCCAGCTGCTGAACCTCAGGCATGCTTGATCTCTTATTTTTCACAGGAATGTAATACAACATATAAAATTATAAATGCATTTTACAGTTTTATGGAAACTGTGAAATAGAATTGATCAGAATTTCCATGTTTGTAAGGTACACTTCTGCAGTTGTACTGCAAACAGAGGGCAAATCTGTGTGAGAAATTGCATGTTTTATACATATCAACTATTAAACTGTGGGGAGGAAAATCAACTGACCAAGTTAGAGGAAAAACTAAAGGATTCTAGTCTTACCAGAGAAAAGAAAATTACAAAATGGTTGTCATATAAGAAAGAATCAAAGAAAGTGCAGGTAAAAAACACAAAAATATTTTATGGAAATGTGCCAGGCAGCTAATCAATAAAAATGTTATATTTCCAGATCTTCTGATAATGGAGTAGTTTTAGCTTTTCATAAGTAATTTTTGTGATTTATCTTCTCATTATAAATAAATATACATATTTGTACATAATTTTGCATTTGTCATTTTATATTTTTTCTCAAGTTGGCCACCAAAATTGGTTCCTGGAGTTCCCAGGACTCTTGTTTTCATAGAGTTGATAAAGGAGGTTTGATTGGAGGAAATGTGTTTAGGGGTTATGGGGGGCAAAATTTCTACCTTCAGAATCCTGTATCTTTCTATAACTTCCCCTAAGATCTTGAGTAATGAAAATAAATGTAAGGACAATAATACACGTAAGTTTATTTTGAAGATCTACTATTCATATGGTTATGTTTTGAGACTTTTTAATGCCAGACACTGTGACCACTTAATACAATTCTACAAGGTTGACATTGTTGTTATCTCTATTTAATACGTGAGATAACTGAGGTTTGGAAAAGCAACATCTTTGCCTATAGTCATGATGCTAGAGACCACGTTATCAGGTATTTGAAAAGCATGAAATGAACAGAGATTATTAGAAGAAGCCAGGTTGGCAGAAATGGTATCTGAAGATCCATGTGTGGCCGTTATGATAAGGAGTAACTGCATGCTGTTGTGAGTGAAGAGTCTCTACTGGGACTTCCTAAGCCTAATTTTTTAGTTGCTAAATAGGAACTGGGAACTTTTACTAGTTCCCATTTATCACAACACATATAGCAAACTGGAGGAAGGGGTTAGTGTTATAAAATTATTTGTGATTTTAATGTGAACAATGCTTTCTAAAACAAGCATGCTTTCTCCAGGATTAAAGCAATCTTTCTACCTCATTTCAGTTTTCAAAGATTTAAGTGTTAGGGCTGAACTCCTTTACATTTCTTATTTATTTAAAAAGATTTACAAGTTAAATAAACAAACAAGTGAATGAAACCACTTGCAATAATGTGATCCATTATTGTGATCCATTATAGTGAGGCAAAATAAAGGGGAGGAGGGATCAATTTTTCTTTGAACAGTGAAAAATGATGTCATGAGTCAAGTACTTTATTTTCCATATTAATTCTCTAATTATTGCATAATTTTTTATGTAAATGAAAACACATTTTATGACTTATAATCAATAGGATCTCTTATATAAGAGATATAGTTTTTATTATAAAATAAAAGCCTATGTGTGTAAAGGGAATGAATTTGATTCTCTAAATAGTTTGGAAAAGAGTTCAAGGACATGCTTTTCAGAGTGATGTTGAATCCAAATCCTTTTTATAATAGTAAAATTTTAGAAATAAGATCCATGGTAGGTTGAAATATGCACCCCGAGGAACGACATGTTCTTAATCTTAATCAGCATCCCTGAGGGTATGAGCCCATTGTAAACAGGACTGTTTGAAGATGTCATTTTTGGTTAAGATGTGATCCATCTGAATTAGGGTGGTCCCAATCCACATTACTGGAGGCCTTAGAAAGAGAAGTTAGAGACAGCCACAGGGAGGAGCTAGAAGCCAGAAGTCAGTGGAAACTAGAAGAACAGACACCAGGAGAAAGAGATGGCCATGTGAGTGGAGGCAGAGCTGCAAGTCAAGGAGCCCCGAGGGCTGCCGCAAGCCATCACCCACCAGAATACTGCAAACTCTGGAAGAAAGCATTGCTTTGCTGATGCCTTAATTTGAATCTAAAGTATGTCCCTTGTAGGAAGTATATAGTCCTATCATGTTTCTTAAAGCTATTATTCCAATGTCTACCCTTTAATTGGAATGTTTAATTCATGTACCTTTGATGCAAGTACTAGTAACTTAGGATTTACACTTGGCATTTTACTGTTTCTCTTTTTATATGTATTATGTCAGTCTAGTTTTCTCTATTCCTCTATTCTTACTTTCCCTTGTGTTAAATATTTTCTGATGTACCATTTTAATTCATGTGGCTTATTGTAGCTAAATAAATAAATAGTGATTGTACTGAGCATTAAAATTAATATCTTACCTCAAAATGATATGGTTCAGATAAATTCCCCTTAAGTTCAATAGCATTACAACTTTCACTCCAATATGGCACAGCCCCTGGGTCCCTCCTTTGTGATATTATTGTCATACAATTATAAATTGTAAGCCCATAAACATAGCTGATGTCAACTCCTGAACTGATCTGCAGATTTAATGCAATTCCTATGGAAATCAAAGCTACTTTTTCTTGTTTTTGCAAAAATTACAAGCTGATGCTTGTATTCACAAGGAAAATCAAGCATCTCTGAACAGATAAAGCAATCTTGAAAAAGAAGAAAAAAATTATTCTTACACTTCCCTATTTCAAAACTTGCTACAAGGCTGTGTGATCCAGGCATAAGAATGTAATATGTATCAATTGTAAAAATTGAGAGACCAGAAATAGAATCCATACATTTATGGTCAAATTGATTTTCGACAGGAGTACAAGGACAATTCAATTGAAGAAAGTATAATCTTTTTAATAAATGTTGCTGAGACAATTGGATATCCACAAACAAAAGAATGGAGTTTGATCCCTACCTCACATCAAATACAAAAATTAATTCAAAATGAACCATAGACCTAAATGTAAGAGATTAAAAAATGAAGCTTTTAAAAGAAAATATATGTATGTATCTTCATGACCTTGGGTTAGGCAATGGTTTCTTTAACACACCAAAACACAAGCAATAAAAGAAAAATAGATAAATTGGACATCTTCAAAGTTAAATACTTTTGTGCCTCAGAGGCAACCATCAATGAAGTGAAAAGACAACATACAGAATGCTACTTAATATTTGCTAAACATATATTTGACAAGGAACTTCAAGTACTGGGAGATTTAATATGCAGATTTGTGTGGAATCATCCCTTGTAGATTGGCACATTGCTACCTTGAACAAAATTTAAGTTTTGTTAACAAGAATGAAGGGGACAAGGTGATGACTGGGTAGGCTATACAGTAGCTCATGACAGAAAAGAAATCTTCCTTTTAGATATTTAGTGCTCAGTAGAATGCCTGGCAAATTGTACCTGCTTTTAAACAATAGTTGAAAATATAAATGAATGAATAAAATGCTTGATCTTTGATGACTGGTAACTTGGGTTTAAAATCACTCGGCCCACTGATAAAAATCGAAAATCAGGAAGCAAAATCTGAGTACCCAATGAAAATTTTTAGTTATAACTGAAGGGATTCTAAAGAACCATATTAACTATTTTCCAGCTTACACAAGTAGAAAAGCTTTGGAAGCATTGAAGATTTAGGATCTCTCAGCAGTGCTTGAGCCTTCGAGGTAGAAACAGATGGGCTCTTTACAATCTTTCCATTCAGCCACCAAGCACTGAGCAACAGCGTGTTTCAAACCTCTTTCCTGGAAATACTGCCGTGTCAAGACAAACGCTTCAAGAGTAAGAAGCTTTAATCACTGGGTTATTTGCAACATTCTTATTGGTGCTGTGTCCTAGAGCAAAGCTTTGCCATAATGCTTTCCTGATACACCTGGGACTAGGCGAACAGATGTGTAATTCTCTTATTTGTGTAAGAATTTGAGTCTTAGCACATTACAATTTATTTTGTATGACACATCCAGGTAATGGGCGATGAACTTTTTTGTTGTTGTATAAAATATGGGGTCTTTTCTTTTTCTCCCAGAGCCCATGGTAGCCCCTCCCTCAGGGCTCTGCCCATCTAGCCTGGTCTGGGGGTGGAAGGGGCAATAGGACTTGCTGCACTCTCTTTCCATCCTGTCACAGTGGGGTATGAAGGGACAATCTCCATCCTGCCTGTTTCTCCCTGAAGGGTCAGCACAGTTTAGCAAGGCTGCTGGAAGCCCTTTTGAAGCCGACTAGTGAGATAGGGAATCAATAGATGGATCTGGAACCTGGCAAGAAGTCCATGTGGACATCAATAGCCCTAAGATGGCTGCTGGAAGACCCCCCAGTATTCTGCCATTCAGAACGAGATTTCCTTCGGAACCCAGGAGACACACTGGATATTCCCCAAGAACTTTATCATTGGACCCTCTTGGGGGACTGACGTGTGGGGTAATCAACCAAAACAATAAACATTTGGTACCCCTCCTAGGCCATTAGCAAAGAGGTGGAATAATTAACAGTTCAAAAAGCAGGTGCAAGGTCTGAACATGGATCAACACACAAGTAAAACCTGGGCATTTATAATCTATAATGGGAAATTGTAGTCTGAATCAGCCCGCTTTATCACTTTTCAGCCCCTTCCTCTCTACCTGGGACCCCTGCTCTCTTATTTTCTCCCACTTCTCTTCCCTCCTTACCTGAATAAATTACTGGCCTAACTCACCTGAGTGCTCTTGAAATTCATTTATGCAGCATAGTCAAGAACCTAGACAAAATCCGTTAACACTTTTATGGGAGCACACAGCACACACTTTCCAAAGGCAGAGGGTGGGAGAGGAGCATCCATATCTTTCCCTCTAGTCAGCTGAGAGGAGTAGTGTGATATGGCCAGGAACTCACTCTGCTTCCTTAGCTTTCCTGGGCATTCCCTCTTAGCTCTGTCTTTTTTTTTTTTTCCCTATATTTTTAAAAATTTGAGAAGTTGTGAGTTTACAATACAATCACACATACCATGGAAGATTCCTATACATCACCCCACCACTAACACCTTACATTGCTGTGACACATTTGTTACAAATGATGAAAGAACGTCGTCATAGTATTACTGCTATCTATTGTCCAGAGCTTATATTTTGTGTATTTTTTCCACAAGCCATCCTGTTATTAACACCCTGTATTAGTATTGTGTATTCGTTAGACTTCGCAAGAGAACAATCTCAAATATTTATCATCAACCACAGTCCATCATTTGCTATGGGGTTCACTGTGTTATACAGTCCCCTGCCTTGTACAGTCCATTCAAAATTTGTACTCAGTGGCTCTATTTTATCTCAGAGTCATGCTGTTATCAGCTTAGTTCATTTCAGAACATTTTCATTACCCCAAAAGGAAAAATCTCATACCTCCTATCTCCCCCCATTATTGATCCTCAGCATTGATATAGTACCTTCCTTGCCGTTGCTATAACCTATTACAATTATTACTGTTAACTATAGTCTATATATTACATTAGCTGTATTTTTCCTATATATCTCCATATTCTTAACACCTTGTAATAGAACATTCTTGTATTTGTACTATAAATTACAGTCACCATCCACCACTGAAATCACTGTTATACAGTCCCTAGATTATTCCCTAGTTTTCTTTCAATTGACATTAACTTCCGTAAAGTACCCTTTTAGCCACATTCACATTTATAAATTGGCGGTATTAGCTATATTCACTATAATGTGCTCCAACAACTGCACACCCTTACAATCTACCTTATTAAAAATTCTACAAACATTCAGCATTGGCTCCCCATTCTTCACCCACATTCTATCGCATAGTAAACTGTGCTCTGTAGTTTAACTCCATGAGTTTACTCATTGTATTTAGTTTATATCAGTGAGACCACACAATATTTGTCCTTTTGTGTCTGGCTTATTTTACTCGACATTATTTCCTCAAGGTTTTTCCATGTTGTCATATGCTTTCCAAGTTCATTTCTTCTAACTGTTCACTAGTATTCGATCATGTGTACATACCACATTTTGTTTATCCACTCATTGGTATATGGACCCCTGGATTGTTTCCAACTTTTAGCAGTTGTGAATAATGCTGCTATGAACATCAGTATGCAAATGTCTGTGTGTTCTTGCTTTCACTTCCTCTGAATATATTCCTATTGGAAGGATAGGAATTGCTGGATCATATGGCATTTCTATATTTAACTCTCTATTGATTTTTTTATTCTATTTCATTTATTTCTGCTTTAATTTTTGTTATTTCTTTCCTTCCACTTGGTTTGGGATTAATTTGCTGTTCTTTTCTAGTTCCTCCGGATGTGCAGTTAGGTCTTTGATTTTAACTCTTTCTTCTTTTTCAATGCAAGCACCAAGAGATATAAATTTCCCTCTCAGCACTGCCTTGGCTGCATCCCATGGGTTTGTTGAGATTACAGAAAAGTTGTATCGAAAATGTAAGGGAATCCCATATACCCCTCCTCCCTCCCATTTTCCCCTATTAATAACATCTTATATAAGTGTGATACATTTATTACAATTGATTAACATATATTGAAGTATTGCTACTGACCATGGTCAATATGGTTTACACTTTGTACAAAACAATTTTATAGGTTTTGACAAAATGTGTAATGACCTGTATCTGTTATTGCAAAATCATGCAGAACAATTCTAATGCACTAAAAATGCTCTATGTTGCACATATTCTTCTCTTCTTCTCCCCTCAGAACCTAGGGTAACCACTAACTTTATAACAATGTTTCAGATTCTTCCATTACTACAATAATAATAAGTCTACTTTGGTCCATGGTTGCATTCCCCCTTCTGTTTGTTCATTCCTCAATCTTGAGGATTTAGGGGTGGTGATGCCTGCTCTGCTTCAGATTGAAAGGGGACTTAGGCTTTTTGGGGCAGATGGAAGGAAATGTTTTGTTTGCAGTTGTAGATACTCTTTGTTTTTTGGGATAGGGGTTATCCATCATCATCTTTTTGTCCTGGGCGAGTCTGGTGAACTGGAGTGTAGGTGTTGGTCACAGCTCTGCTAAGATTCAGGGCTCAACCAGAATATGAACAGACCAAAGATTTCGATCTGTGGGACAAATATATAATGGGTATAGTGCTAATTATAGGTTCAAATAAAAGGGGTTGAAGAATCTTGTATAGGAAAATGATAAAGGGGCCTAACTCTTTTACAGTAGGGAAATAGGTTATCCTATATTCCAAGGTAAGGCCCACTGATGGAGTGCTGATTTCTTGGGTTTTGTGCCTTGCCTATAGTGTCCATATGTCTCTAGAACTCTCAGGAGCACCCCTGTTTGAGGCTTTGTTTACTGTGGCAGTTAGTGAAGTCCACCTGTGATATGCATAAATGTAACATCTGAAATGCTCTTGACTCACTTTGAAATCTCTTAGCCATAAAAACTCTTTTGTGTTTAATTTTCCTCCCTTTTGGTCAAGGTCTTTTTCCAAAGACACAGGGGGTTGGTGCTTGGTAATAATCCCTCAATGCCAGGGATGTTGAAACCCAGGAGTCATGTCCCATGCTAGAGGGAAGGCGAAAGTTTATTGGCTGTGTTTGGTTTAGAGATAGGCCACATTTGAGTTACAAGGTGGTTTTCAGGAGGTAACTCTTAGGCAATAGTTATTAATAGGCTAAGTTTCAATTTTACAAGAATAATGTTCCTAAGTACAAGAATCAATGTCATAGGCTTGGCATATTGGTCTGTTTTCCTTTCATTAGGCACTGCTTACGTACTCTAGAGATTCTTGCCCCTTTATTTGAGAACATAACAGGACTTCCCAGGATGGGAATTTAATATCTTTATTGTTATTGTGTGGGTCTCCACCCATTGAGATAACCCCCTATGACCACATGAACACGTTCATGTTTCCATAGAAGCCTGCACCAGGAGCAACTTTCCCCACACATCCTCCCACCACTGACACCCTGCACCAGTGACCCACCCCTGCCAGAGGTGGCAAAAAAACAGTCCCATAATTATATTCTCAACTATAGTCCTCTACCTCCCCAGAGTTCACCTGTTTCTTCCTCCAGACTTCCCCCCAGCTCTATGTATAGCCCAATCCATCCCCCAACCCTGCTCACACTCACAATCCAGCATCATCAACCCCATTCGTATTGCTGCACCACCATCACTCCATCCACTGCCAAATCTCCCCCATCCACCTCATCATAGATTCCACCCAGATTGATCATCAACTCACCACTCTCTATTCTCTTTTTATACTTGGGAAACATATCTTCCAGACTCTACCACTGTGAATTTGCTCAATATCCTTAGTTCATATCAATGAGATCATGCAATATTTGTCCTTTAGTGCCTGGATTATATCACTCAACATAAGGTCTTTGAAGTTCAACCATTTTGTTGCATGTGTCAATACTTCATTCCTTTTACAGTTAAGTAATACTTCATAGTATGTATATACCACATTTTGTTTATTCATTCATCCATTGATGAATACTTGGGTTGCTTCCAAGTTTTGGCAATTGTGAATAATGCTGTGATGAACACTGGTGTGCATACATCTGCTTGCATCCCTTCTTTCAATTCTTGGTATATTCCTGGTAGTGGGATTGCCAGATCAAATGGCAATTCTATACTTAGCTTCCTGAGGAACTGGCAAAATGTAAAATGGTGGCTGTACCATTCTACATTCCAACCAGCAGTGGATGAGTGTTTCCATTCCTCCATATCATCTCCAACATTTGTAGTTTTCTGTTTTTTTTTAAATTATTTTATATTTTTATTTTTTGGTAACAGCCAGATTACTAGGTGTAAGATGATATCTCATTGTAGTTTTGATTTACATTTACCTAATGGCTAGTGACGTTGAGTATCTTTTCATGTGCTTTTGAAACTATTTGTATTTTCTCTTTTTAAAAGTGTCTATTCAAATCTCTTGTCCATTTTTAAAATGAGTTGTTTGTCTTTTTATTTTCAGCATGTAATACTTCTTATATTTGCTGGATATTAGGCCCTTACTAGTTACGTGGTTCCCAATTATTTTCATTCATTGTGTGGGCTTCTTTGAAGTTTAAAATTTTTTAATTTGGAGGAGGAAGGATTTATCTCATTTATCTATTTTTTCTTTCATTGCTTGTGCTTTGGGTGTAAAGCTTATGAAACCATTTTGTATTACTAGATCTTGTAGATGTTTCCCTACTTTATCTTTTAGGAGCTTTAAGATCTTGGCTCTTATATTAGGTCTTCAATCCTTCTTGAGTTACTTTTCATAATAGGCATGAGATGGTGATCCTCTTTTATTCTTTTCAATAAGGATGTCCAGTTCTCCAAGGATCATTTGTTGAAGAGACTATTCTGTACCAGTTGAGTGGGCTTGGTGGCCTTGTTAAATATCAGTTCACCAAATATGTGTGGGGCTATATCTGAAATCTTAATTCAGTTCCATTGGTCAGTTTGTCTGTCCTTGTGGTAATATCATGCAGTGTTGGCCACAGTAGCTTTGTAGTATGCTTTAAAGTCAGTCAGTGTGATTCCCCCAATTTTGTTATTCTTTTTCAAGGTATTTTCAACTATTTGGGACCCCTTATCTTTCAAAATAATTTTGATAATTGGCTTTTCTAGTTCTGTAAAAAATGTTGGAACTTTTATTGGGATTGCATTGAATTTGTAAATCGATTTGGATAGGATTGACATTTAATGATATTTAGTCTTCCAATCCATGAACATAGAGTATTTTTCCATTTATTTAGTCCTTATTTGATTTCCTTTAGTAATGTTGTGTAGTTTTCTGTGTACAAGCTTTTTTCATCCTTAGTTAAGTTTATTCCTAGATATTTGTGTCTTTTAGTTGCTATTGTAAATGGAAATTTTTCCTCCTCAGATTGCTTATTAATGGTGTACAAAAATGCTACTGATTTCTGCATATTGATCTTATATCCTGCCACTTTTCTGGACTTGTTTATGATCTCTAGAAGCTTTGTTGTAAATTTGTCTCTCCTTTCTGTGTATAGGATTATGCCATCTGCAAATAGTTTGTTTTACATCTTCCATTCCAATTTGGATGACTTTTATTTCCTTTTCTTGCCTAAGTGCTCAAGCAAGTACTTCTAATATAATATTAAGTAAGAGTGGTAACAGTGGGCATTCTTGCCTTGTTCCAGATCTTAGAGGGAAAACCTTTGACCTTTCATCATTGAGTAATATGTTCATTGTAGTTTTTTTCATATGTACCTTTTATCATGTTGAGGAAGATTCCCTCTAATCCTATCTTTTGAAGTGTTTTTTTTTTTTTTAATTAAAAAAGGATGCCAGAGAAGCAGACTTGGCCCAGTGGATAGGGCATCTGTCTACCACGTGGGAGGTCTGCGGTTCAAACCCCGGGCCTCCTTGACCCATGTGGAGCTGGCCCATGCACAGTGCTGATGCACACAAGGAGTGCCATGCCACACAGTGGTGTCCCCCACGTAGGGAAGCCCTATGCACAAGGAGTGCGCCCCACAAGGAGAACCACCCAGCACGAAAGAAAGTGCAGCCTGCCCAAGAATGGCATTGCACACACAGAGAGCTGACACAGCAAGATGATGCAACAAAAAGAAACACAGATTCCCATGCTGCTGACAACAACAGAAGCGGACAAAAAGAAGAACTCTCAGCAAAAAAGGATGCTGTATTTTGTCAAATACCTTTTCTGTGTCGAAAGAGATGATCATGTGATTTTTTTCCTTTGATTTTTTAATGTGGTAGATTACATTGATTGATTTTCTCATGTTGAACCATTCTAGCATACCTGGGTTAAAACCCACATAATCATGGTGTATGCTTTGATTGATGTGTGTTGGATATAATTAGCAACTCTTTTACTTAGAATTTTTATATCTAAGTTCATTAGAGAGATTGGTCTATAGTTTTCTTTCTTTGTAGTGTCTTTATGTGGCTTTGTTATTAGGGTGATTTGGATTCACAGAATGAGTTAGATAATATTCCCTCCTCTTCAATTTTTTGGAAGAGTTTGTGCAGGATTGGTATTAGTTCTTCTGGAATGATTGGTGTTAACAGAATTCACCTGTGAATCCATCTGCTCCTGGGGTTTTCTTGGTGGGGAAGTTTCTGAAGACTAGTTCAATATCCTTACTTACAATTGGTCTGTTGAGTTCTTCTATTTATTCTTCCATCAATGTAGGATGCTTGGGTGTTTCTTGAAATTTGTCCATTTCATCAAAATTGTCCATCTTGTTGGCATACAACTTTTCAAAGTATCCTTTCATGATCTTCTTTATTTCTGTGGGATGAGTGGTGATACCCTCTCTCTCATTTCTGATATTATTTATTTGCATCTTCTCTCTTTTTTCTTTATTAGTCCAGCTTTTATTAATCTTTTAATTTTTATTAATAAATTTGTCAATTTTATTAATCTTCTCAAAGAATCAGGTTTTGGTTTTGTTAATTCTTTCTAGCTTTTTTTATTCTCAATTTCATTTACTTCTGCTCTAATCTTAGTTATTTCCTTTCTTCTACTTGCTTTGGGATTAATTTGTTTTCTTTTTCTAGTTCCTCTAGGTGTACAGTTAAGACTTTGATTTCAGCTCTTTGTTTTTTTCTCTTACTTAAAAAATTTTTTTAATTTTTATTTTTTACCCCCTCCCCTTGCCCCCGTGGCTTTTTGCATGCTGTCTGCTCTCTGTATCCATTCTCTGCTCTGTATCCATTCTCTGCGTGCTCTTCTGTGTTTTTGCTTGTCTCCCTTTTTTGGTTGAGTCACCTTGCTGAGTCAGCTCTCCACAGCGTTTGCAGGCCAGATGGTGCTCTGCGGCACTTGTGGACTGGATGGCGCTCTGTGGTGCTTTGCTAGGTTGGGCAGTGGTTCACAGCGTGTGGGTGAGCCTGCCTTCACAAGGAGGCCCCAGGACACGAACCCAGGGCATCCCATATGGTAGATGGGAGCCCAAATGACTGAACCATAGGCACTTCCCTCTTTGTTTTTGTTGTAAGCATTTAGGGCTATAAATTTTCCTTGACAGCACTGATTTAGCTGCATCCCATCAATGTTCTCATTTTCATTCTCTTTGAGGTAATTACTAATTTCACCGGCAATTTCTTCCTTGACACTCTGATTGTTTAAGAGTATGTTGTTTAACTTACACGTATTTGTGCCTGTTCCAGTTCTCCATCCTTCATTAATTTCTAGCTTCATTCCATTGTGAAAGAGAAAATGCTTTGTATAATTTCAATCTTTTTAAGTTTGTTGATACTTGTTCTTTGACATAGAATGTGGTCTATCTTGGTAATTGATCCATGAGCATATGAGAAAAATGTATACCCTGTTCCTTTTTAATGTAATGTTCTGTATAAGTCCATTAGGTCTCGTTTCTCTAATGTATTACTCAAGGTCTCTCTTCCTTTACTAAGCCTCTGTCAAAATGTCCTAATTGTGATAATAGTGTATTGAAGTTCCCCACTATGACTGTAAGAGGTATCTATTTTTCCCCTTAGTATTGCCAGTATTTACCTCAAGTATTTTGGTATTCCCTGATTAGATGCATAAATATTTATGATTGTTCTTTCTTCTTGGTTGAGTATACTTTTTTTTAAAACAACAAACTTTAAATGACAAACATTAACTTTGAAACACTTAAGAAATTTCATTAAACTCATGTAGTCACAAAATTCAAAATATCAAACAAAAATAGCTTTCTGGGCTTAACCACTTTCAATAAAGGAACTTTAAAAAAGGAAACATGTAGAGACTCCCATGAAATTTGGGAGCCATTTTGGTAAGCAAGTATTTAATAATAAGCAAAAGGACAGCATTAAAAACTAAAAATATTCAAATTTAGGGAAAATATCTTTTCAAGTCCTGATATGCATTTATTTGCACAAAAAATACAGAAATATTTTAATCATTAAAAAAACCAACTCTGGGTGTTTATCCTTTCCTCAAATGGAATCTCCTGTGTAGCCTTCACTTAATGACTGCATACCCCTAACACTACAGTACTTCATCTACACTAGACCAGTGTTAGTTCAACATGATTGGCTCAATGTCACACCCACTGTATCCCATTTCATATATCCTCTCTGCCACCCACCATCCCTCAGATGGTTGTACTATCTTATACTGAGTATTACCGTAGTACCTAAGATTGAGAATTTCAGGTGTCCAAAGATGGTTACATACACAGTTCTGTTTTGTTGTACATTTCACAACATATAGCATGTACTTGCATAGCTAACCATAAGTTAAGATGAATATTGACTATCGAGACAAAAAGGGCAACTTTGTCCTACCCATAAATGAAACAAATAAGACACACAAATTTGTCACCATATAAAGGTTGTGTTTCATCTGTGGTACAGTCCTGAGAGCTCATACCACCTCTGTGTTAAATACAGAATCGATGCAGATTTCTGGTAGCATCAGACATCAAGTATAGTATGCAAACCCCAAAGTGTCCAGGGTTCATGAGCCGTCTATGCCACATATGTAGCAGAAAGGCTACTTTTAAAACTTTTCAGATGAAAATATTGCCTTTTCCCACCAGTTAATACTGAAAGTAAAAAAAAAAAATTGCTGGACTCTCTTATTAACACATTATGACTTACTCTAAAAGTCAGACATAATATTTGGCTACCATAAATTCTGTTCAGTCTTTTGTTAAATTTAAGGAGTTTACAGGATAAGACAAATAACACAAATATTTATTGTTTTAGATGCCATATGTTTGAGACAGCAAAAAGCAAAGCATTCTCCTTAGAAATCACAAAAGTGCTTTCAAACTTAGATTTCTATGGAATATAAAGAAAAAAGGAAATATTGTTTGGTGATGGATGGTGGTGATGGCAGCATAGCATTGTGAATATAATAACACTGAATTACACACTTAAAAATGGCTAAAATGGGAAATTTGGTTATAAATATAGATATATGTTACTACAATGAAATAAAAAAGTGGTGGATAGCAATTAAAAAAAAAAGGAAGCCCATAGAACCAAAGCCCAACGGAGTTCATTCCCAGGACCAGGCATCACCCCAGGCTACCTTACTTGCCATGTACTGGGCCACCCAGCATGCCCACAATTGCTTAGAGATGCACGTGTGTAAATGAGGGAACTGGGCATCACAGTGTCACCCTCATTAATTTCTGAAGCTCAACTCCTTTCAAGTCCTGACTATTTAATAAGCCAAAGAATAGTACTCATGTTTATTTGGTGTCAAATTTTTGTTTTCAGAAATTCTAAATCTGCATCTTGGTTTCTAAAATAAATTGCCATTTCTAGCACAATAGTGTCAAACATAGCTGCTGTAAAGCTATTTAGCTTCATTACTGTCAGACAAATGTTTGATAATATTTTCGAATCCTTTACAGTTAAAAGATATTGCATTTAGAGGTAAACAGCTTTTTTGGACTATATAGCCATAAACTTTGAGTAAATTATTGCTTGAGGCCCTGATTTTATTTTGGTGGGTATACGCACATTTTCACATGCAGTTATCTAGAATGATGAAAAACTGGTAATAAGAAATCTAATTTCTTCATGCCATGTCAGATGCTAGAAAATAATTTCAACTATACAATATTTTAGAGGTGGGTTTTTAAGAAAGTGACAAACCACTTCTTCAGGATGTTTCTCACATTTTATTATTTATCTGATTGATGTATGAGACGTTCTGCCTTTTTATTTGGAAAAAAGTACTTTGAAATGATTCCTTTGACAAATTTTCATCTGTGTTAGGTAAGGAGTGAGTATATTGGCTATTACCAACTCCTAAATTTTAAAATGCCTTTTCAAATAAATCTTATGCTCCCAAACTCTCATTATTTTAATGGTAAATTGTAAACTTGGGTTCCCAAAATGTCAAAATTGTAAAATCCTCTATTTCTAAGAGTAACATAAATTGACAGCTAACACTGTGGGGTGGAAGTGAACTTGGGTTTTTTCCCCCTCCTGTAACCTTTAGAAACCAAGGGGGAAAAAAAACCTAAGCTCTTATTAATAGACTTCCAAAATAAAATTTTATGGACGTGTTTTTATCTTAAGGAACAATCCAAGGGAACAGAATTCTCAAATACGACAAATTTATTATGCAAGGGAAGATCAAATACTAAAGCCTGTTGGCACCAATTCAAAGAAAGAGCGGTAACTAGAGTTTGATCTATATGCAATTATTATGAAACTTAACAGGTTCAAAGGCCTATAACAAAATTTAAGTTCATATTTTGGCAATAAAATAAATGAAATCAATATGAGGATGCTTTAGAAGAGTGTAAGGTCATTCAGAATGGCATGGAAAACTCTCAAACTCAGAAAGCAGAATGGGATCTTTCATTAACTGCTTGATTCTATCATGTCTGAATAGAAATTGTCTGGATAATATCTCAATAGGTGCTTATTTTCAAAACTAATATGATCTATTTATCATGAAAAGCCTATGCTTAATAAGCTGTTTTTCTTCCCTATTCTGCAATGCCCTAAGGTGTATGTGCTCACGTTTAATGAAGACTATGCTTTGCAACATCTCTGAAGAGCAGAGAAGAAATGGAGTAACTAAAATAAGCGTAAGAAATCAAGGGGAGGAAGCAGATTTGTCTCAACTGATAGAGCATCCGCCTACCACATGGGAGGTCCAGGGTTCAAAACCAGGGTCTCCTGACCTGTGTGATGAGCTGGCCCACGCACAGTGCTGATGCACGCAAGGAGTGCCAGGTCATGCGGGGGTGTACCCCATGTAGGGGAGCCCCACGTGCAAAGAGTGTGTCCGGCAAGGAGAGCTGCCCTGCACGAGAAAAAAAGCACAGCCTGCCCAGGAGTGGCACCGCACATGTGGAGAGTTGACGCAGCAAGATGATGCAACAAAAGGAGACACAGATTCCTGGTACTGCTGACAAAAATGCAAGGGGACACAGAAGAACACATAGTGAATGGACACAGAGAGCAGACAACTGGGAGGGGGAGTGAAGGGGAGAGAAATAAATAAAAAATAAATCTTTGAAAAAAAAGTCAAGGAGCTATTAAGGCCTTCTCACTGGCTGTAATGGCCACTTATGTTTCAAGGCAAAAGATTAGAGTGTTTTGGGAAAATGAATCACCTTGGCGAGCAGTTTTCCTGTCAAAAGCCATCAGATAGACAACTGTTAATCAGACCATTAGCCTAAAGCTCTTGGATAAAGATTTAAGAAAGAAAGAAAGAAGGAAAGAAGGAAAGAAAGATGGAAAGAAAGCTTTAATTTTCTTATTGAAACCTTTTACTCTGTTGTTGCTACTTAAAGAAAATAACTTTGCCCATAGTTCACTGTACCCTGGACTTGTGATAACAACTTGGATGCAGCCAATTAGGACCCAGACCAAAAAAACGGCATTCTTCTTAGGTCTATTCAATTGATAAATGGCACCTAACTAATGATTTCTTTCATATAGCTTTTAACATGAACTCATAAGTCACAGTGATTATTCCCCGAGATATGAGGGACTGATGGTAATTCAGATGGGCACCTCCGAAAAGGTTTTTCAGTTTCCTTTCCTATTCTAGTCAGATTTTTTTGGGAAAAATTTGGGGAAAAATAGAAATTCCCCACCATTCTGAGACTGCATGTTAGTTTTTTACAACATTAAGTAGAAAAAACAAGAATCCCAGCATAGCACTTAATAGCCCACCATAGATAAAAGTCATTGCAGTAGGCAAATACTCTTTAATGGGACCTCAAAGGCTAAAAAAGAAAAAAGAAAAAAGAAAATTGCTGAATCCATTATGAAAAAGAATGGGCACCAAACCTTGATAATACTCTCCAATCCATGGGATTTCAGTGCCCTGAAAGCCTAGTAAGTGTTTGTAAATTTATCATGATGCTTGTGGACCTGCAACAATGTTTGGACTCTTTCAAAAGGAGTGAAATTGGTTCTGTTGTCCCTGCAAGTACTGCCACCATGCTATGAATTACAAACTCTGGGGTGCTGACGTGCTTACAGAGAAGGCAAATAAAGTCCTCATACAGACCAAACATAAGTGCCAGAGTAGTTGTCTTCTGCAATAAAGGTGGAAGGATTCTGCAAGTCAACTTTCGGAATCCATTCCTCCTCAACTGGAATATTATATCCCGGGTTTTGATTCCATGTAGCTGTTACCGACAGAAGACCTTCTGAATAGGAAAAGTGCTATATTGTTGAAAGCTGCTCAGCAGCCACACAAGCAATGCTTCATTTCACAAACTTCAGTAATATGAGTTTGCTTTAAAGATGTTAGGATTAGTGGCATCTTTTCATGGGCTTCAGAATCATGCTCTTTAAGAACTTTCTTCTTCATAAAGGATTTTTTTAAACCTGTAGCACCACTGGGGCCTGATGGTAGCTTTTTGATATCTTTCCCAATTTCATCCATTGTTAATGTCTGTTAGGTTCTCTCTTCTGGAGACAATTGTGGTAACCGAATATCTGGTGTCCTGACCCTCACCAGTAGCTGCCCACCCACAAGTTGGTAAGCAAGCCCATAAGCCAGTACCCACACAGGCCTGAGTACCCTTTTTATTAATTTATAGTGTCCTTCTCTGTCTCTCGTAACAGTTTTGCATTTAAAGTCTGTTTAGTCTGATATTAGTATAGCTATTCCTGCCCTGTTTGGTTACTGTTTGTGTGTAAAATTGTTTTTCCAACCTTTCTCTTGCAAGCTGTTTGTGTTCCTGGGTCTAAGGAGAGTTTCTTGTAGGCAGCCTATAGAAGGGTCATATTTCCTTATCCATTCTGCCAATCTCTGTCTTTTGGTTGGAGAGTTTAATCCATCAGCATTCAATGCTATTATTGTCAAGGCAGTACTTACTTTAGTCACTTTTTCTTTAGGCTTATATAGGTCTTATTTTATTTTTATTTATTTATTTTCTTCTTTCAGTTACTCTTACCAATAATCTTCCTTTCTACACTCTCCTCCAACCTTCTCTCTTCTGCTTTTTCCTTTCAACTTGCAGAACTTTTGACCCTTGTCAACAACTTCTCTCAATTTCTGTTTATCTGTTACTATTTTGAATTCTCCCTCATTTTTTAAAATATATTTTTAAATGTTTTTTTTAAAAAAAAGATGTTTAGATTACATAAATGTTACATAAAAATATAGGGGATTCCCATATGCCCCACTCCCTACACCTCCCACATTTTCCATAACAACATCCTTCATTATTGTGGTACATTCATTACAATTGTTGAAAACATTTTGGAGCATTGCCACTAAGCATAGATTATACTTTACATTGTAGTTTCCACTCTGTCCCACCCAATTTTGTAGGTTGTGGCAAGATATGTAATGGCCTGTATCTGTCACAGTGATGTCATTCAGGACAATTCCAAAATCCTGAATATTTCAACTGTTTATCCCTCTCCCTGCCCTCAGAACCTCCAGCGGCCACTGCCTTCACATCAATGATATAATTTCTTCCATTGCAAGAATCACAATAAGTCTATAGTAGAATACCAGTAAGTCTATTTTAGTTCATAGTTCATTCCCCAATCTTGAGGATTCTAGGATAGTGATGCCCACTCCACCTCTAATTGAGAGGGGCCTTCGATCCCATGGGGCAGATGGTTGAGAATCTTTTGCTTACAGTTGTAGACTCTCTCTGTTCCTTGGGATGGTTGTTGTACATCTTCATCTCTTTGTTAGCTGTCCTGGGTGAGTACAATGAACTGGAGAGTAGGTGTTGCAATTCCATTGAGATTCAGGGCCCAGCTGGCACATGGACAGCCCAATACACCTATCAATCCTTGTACTAATTATAGGTTCAAATAGAAGGGTCTGAAGAGCCATGTTTAGGGAAACCACAACTGAGTCCAACTCTGTCAAATGGGGGAGCATAAGTTCCAAAGTAGTACATACTGGTAAGGCATAAAAATCCTGAACTATCTGCCATGACTATTGTGTCTGGATGTTTCCAGAGCCCTCTTGAGCCCTACTATTTGATGTAGCATTTACTTTGGCAGTCAATGAGATTCTGCTGAAACCTGTAGAAGTACCTCCTGACTCACTTTGAAGTCTCTTAGCCATGTAAACTCATTTGTCTTTTCCCTGCTTTGGTCAATGTCTTTTTCCTGTTGCATTGCTGGTTGGTGCTTGGTAGTAATCCCTGAGTGCCATGGAGGCTCATCCTCAGGAGTCATGTCCCATGCTGGGGGAAATGTACTACATTTATATGCCGAGTTTGGCTTAGAGAGAGACCACATTTGAGCAATAAGGAGGCTCTCAAGAGGCAACTTTAGGTGCCTTAAAATACTAGGGTAAGTTTCAATTTCAAGAATAAAGGTTCATAAGTACAGTCATCAATATTAAGGGCCCATCAATGGACCACCCTCCTTCACTAGTCATTGCCCCTTCACTCAGGGGATTCTTGCTGTTCCAATAGAGAATGTGGCAGAGCTCCCCAGGATGTCTCCCTCTTTTTTTTCATTCCCACCCCCAAGGCTTGCTTGCTGTCTGCTCCCTGTGTCCATTCACTGGGCATTCTTCTGTGTGTCTGTATTTTTATTTTTATTTTTATTTACTTCCTCCCCCTTGTGACTTGCTTGTTGTTTGCTCTCTGTGTCCATTTGCTGTGTGCTTTTCTGTGTTTTTACTTGTCTTCCTTTTTTTGTTGCGTCACCTTGCTGAGTCAGTTCTCCACAGTGCTTGTGGGCTGGGTAGCACTCTGCAGTGCTTGCAGGCTGGCAGTACTCTGCGGTACTTGCAGGTCAGCAGCATTCTGTGGTGTGTGGGTGAGCCTGCCTTCACACTCCTTCCCCCATAACAGCAACCTCCTCTATCATCATGAGACATTCATTGTGTTTGGTGAATACATCTCTGAGCACGACTGTACCTCATGGTCAATGGTCCACACCATAGCCCACACTCTCCCACAGTCCACCCAGTGGATCATGGGAGGACATACAATGTCTGATAACTGTCCCTGCAGCACCATCCAGGACAACACCAACCCCCTAAAATGCCCCCATATCACATCTCTTTCTCCCACTCCCTACCCTCAGCAGCCACCATGGCCACTTTCTCCACACCAAGGCCACATTTTCTTCTATTACTAATCACAATAGATCATGAATAGAAAATCAGTAAGTCCACTCTAATCCATACTCTCTTCCTCCATCCTGTGGACATTAGAATGGTTGTGTCCACTCCACATCTATATCAAGGGGGGGTTTAGATTCCACATGGATGCTGGATGCAATCCTCCTGCTTTCAATTGTAGGTACTCTTGGCTCCCTGGTGTGGTGATTGACCTTCTTCACTTCCATGATAGCTGAGTGGTGTAAGTCCAATAAACCAGAGTGTAGGGGTTGCAAGTCTGTTGAAGCTCAGGGCCTGGCTATCACATGGTCAGTCCAGAGACTCAGGTCCCCTGGGTATACATCAAACCCCAGTACCAACTATAGTTCTGGTAAAAGTAACAGGAGAGGCTTGTGAACAAAGATCACATCTGAGTCCAGCTCCATCACACAGAATCACAAACTCCAAAGTAGGGCCAACTGACATGGCCCCAGTGTCTTCTTTTTTTTTTTTTTTTATTAGCAATATGTTTTTTTTTATTGACTTTGTAATAATATTACATTAAAAATATATATGTGAGGTCCCACCCCCCCACCCCCCCTCTCCCCCCCAACAACACTCGTTCCCATCATCATGACACATCCATTGGATTTGGTAAGTACATCTTTGGGCACCTCTGCACCTCATAGACAATGGTCCACATCATGGCCCATACTCTCCTCCATTCCATCCAGTGGGCCCTGTGAGGATTTACAATGTCTGGTGATTACCTCTGAAGCACCATCCAGGGCAGCTCCATGTCCCAAAGACGCCTCCACCTCTCATCTCTTCCTGCCTTTCCCCATATCCATCGTCCACCATGTCCACTTTTCCCAATCCAATGCCACCTCTTCTATGTGGACATTGGATTGGTTGTGTCCATTGCACCTCTATGTCAAGAGGAGGCTCAGATTCCACATGGATGCTGGATGCAATCCTCCCACTTTCAGTTGTAATCACTCTAGGCTCCATGGTGTGGTGGTTGTCCTTCTTCAACTCCATCTTAGCTGAGTGTGGTAAGTCCAATAAATCAGATTGTAGGTGCTGGAGTCTGTTGAGGCTCAGGACCTGGCTATCACATTGTCAGTCCAGAGATTCAAATCCCCTAAATATATCTTAGACCCCAACGTTAACTGCACCTCCAGCACATTAGCATGAAAGTCTTATGAAGGGAGATCCCATCTGAGTCCAGATTCATCACACATAAACACCATTTCCAAAGAGGGGCCATCTGCCCTGGTAGTTAACCCCATCGGCCATGACCATAACTCTCATGGGTCTCTTTAGCCTTCAAAGGAACCAATATCTGGGGGTTGTATCTGCTTTATCTGTCTCTCTGACTCTGCTCAGTTGTGCATGAGGGCAATCCTTCTGCCAGCCTCCAGACTCTTTTTTAGAAACTCGTAGCCATATAAACTCATTTCTCCTTTCCATTTCCCCCTTACTATAGGTCAGACAGCATTTTAAAGTCATGGTATTTTATGTAGACATGGATATTCTGCTGATCCGCATTGAACCTTCCGTATAAGGTCCTTTTCCAGTTGCATCATCAGTTGGTATTTGATAGTGGTCCCTCGTTGCCAGGGAGGCTCATCCCCGGGTGTCATGTCCCACGCTGGAGGGAAGGCATTGCATTTACATGCTGAGTTTGGCTTCGAGACTGGCCACATTTGAGTAACATGAAGGCTGACAGGAGGAAATTCCCAGGCACAATGTTGCTCTAGGCCTTGTTCTTATTTTAGGTTTATCAGCTCACAAGCATAGTCATTAGCATCAGGGGCCCACTGTTGAACCCTCACTCCCTCCCGGTCCCCGCCGCTGTACCTGGGAGACTGTCGCTGCTCCCCTAGGGACCACGACAGAGCACCACTGGCCAGGAACCCAGTACCCCCCTGCTGTGGTTTTTAATTGTTGCCACTATGAGTATATCCAATCATTACCATGCACCCTGGACATATGTTCTGTACAGCTCCCTGTCAGCCATATATCACCTGTCATTGGTATCCCATACCAGTATCCCTCCATTGCCATTGTTGAAACACTCTGTGATCCAGAACTCCCCGAAATTTGAAGCCCAATATAATGTCATGGTCCCTTACTAGGGAATGGCATATAGCGATGGGTTTAAAGGATAGATAAAGAACTTGGATAAAGTTAGATAAAGAACTTAGATAAAGAATGTTGACTTGAAAAAATTCCACATCCTATCCTTTTTTTTTTTTTTTTTCCCCCCCTAATTATTCAGCATTTCTTCACAGGAGTCCTAGACCACAGCAATGCATCCCAGTGTCTTCTTGATATCATTTTTCCCTTTATTCATTTAAATGAGTTAATTAAGGATATTTGTTTGGACATCTTTGATTAGTTGTTCCATGCTTGTGTCTCTTCCTGTTTTTTAGTTTGTTCATTAGACTGGGCCATGACTTCCTGTTTTTTTAGTATGACTTGTCATTTTTTGCTGATGTCTAGGCATTTATTTATCTTGATGTGCTTATTCAGTTGGTTGGTTTCTTTTTCCAGTCTAGGGTTTTATTTTTGTTTTGTTTTGTGTTAGGAGTCCTCTTTATCACTTGATTCCACATATTCTATATCCTTGTAGTTTTTGTGTTCAACGGAAAAAAATAGTAGCACCACAAAAAAGGAAAGAAAGAAGAGATAAAAGAAAAAGAAAAAATAAAAAAGAAGGAAGGAAAAAAGAACGAAGTAGAGTCAGAAAAAATTAAAAATAAGAGGGGAAACAGTCAACAGGAATAAAAATACAGAAAGTGGGAAAAAAGAAACAGGAAAAGATATAATAAAATAGAATGAAATAAAAGTCCAGATAGGTGAGAAGAGAAAAAGACAAACAGGGAAAGGCAGGAAGGAAGAAAAGAAGAGGGGAAAATGGCAGAAATATAAAGTCGAAAGAAAAAATAAAAAGAGGAAGGAGAGAAAAAAAAACAAAAGGGTAAAATACTAATAAATAAAAGACAAAATGGGAAGAAAAGGGGAGCAGATGTAGCTCAGAGATTGAGCACCTGCTTCCCTTGTATGAGCTCCTGGATTCAATCTCTGATACCTCTTTAAAAAAAAGTTCCAATGGGACTCTTTAGGGACCAGATGTGGCTCCAACCCTTGAGTGCCTGCTTCCCACATGGGAGGTCCCGGGTTCAGTACCTGGTGCCTCCAAAAACAAAACAAAACCAAAAAATCAAATGACAAACAAACATGAAAAAACCAACTCAGGGGAACTGATGTAGCTCAGTGGATGAGTGCTGACTTTCCACATATGAAGTCTAGGGTTCAATCTCTGACCCCAGTACCTTAAAACGAAAAAAAAAAAGGTGGGGGGGAGGGAGGAAAAATGAAAAGAATAAAAGGCAAAAGAAATGGGAAGAGAAAAAAGAAAAAAGAAAAACAGGAGAAGAAGGGATGAAAACGAGGAAGAGGAGAAGAAACAAACAAGAAAAACAAAAGGAAATAAAAATCTGGGTCTCCCTCTCAGAGCTCCAGGACCATCAACTAGGTTCCTCCTCTCGGACTGTCTGTTTTGGCTTATCAATCACCCCACCAAACTGCCACCCACCAAAAAAACCAAACAGGCCTCCTCTCAGGCCGCCAGTGACTCACTAGTCTGCTCCCCTCCAGTTGCTTTTACTGCCTATCAATCCCCTCACAGCCAGCTTCCCATCAGTATATAGATAAAGAAAAAAAAAAAAAAAAAAAAGAAATAGGAAAAAAAATGGAGGGGAAAAAATCCCTCTGGCTATTTTCCCTCAGCTCTCCCTGCAGCTTATCTGACTCTGCCTACCCTAAGTAGGCTGGACACAGACCCACTTGTGAGATCACTCCTTAGCAGCTCTTTCTCTCCAAGAGCTAGCTGCATGGCTCCCCCCTCCTAATACTGACTGGGCAGTTTCCCTTTCCCTCAGGGCTAGCTGGTACACTCCCTTCTTTCCTGGGGCTGGCTGAGTAGCTTAACTTTTCTCTGGTGCCCAGATGGGGCCTCTCCCTCTTCAGCCACCCTTTCCTATAGACCCCGGAAAATCCCAGCCTCTTATTCCCAGGAAGCCTGATTACCTTGCCACAGTTTCTAGAGGAAACTTCTCCACCTTGGATCCCTTCTATCCCATAGGTTTTGATATGTTGTGTTCTCATTTTCATTTGTCTTGAGGTATTTACCAATTATTCTTGCATTTTCTTCTTTGACCCATGGATTATTTAAAAGTGCATTGTTTAATCTCCATAATATTTATGAAATTTCCCTTTTTCTCCCTGTCACTGATTTCCAGCTTTATTCCAATATGGTCAGAGAAAGTGCTTTGTATAATTTCAATCTTTTAAAATTTGTTGAGACCTATCTTGTGACCCAACATATGTTCTACCCTGGAGAAGAATCCACGAGCTCTTGAGAAGAATGAA
The DNA here is from genome assembly GCF_030445035.2 of Dasypus novemcinctus. Taxonomy (NCBI): domain Eukaryota; kingdom Metazoa; phylum Chordata; class Mammalia; order Cingulata; family Dasypodidae; genus Dasypus; species Dasypus novemcinctus. Next base: position 12,050,500 of record NC_080690.1, read on the forward strand.
TATCCTGCTCTTTTGGGGTATAATGTTCTATAAATGTCTGTTTGGTCTAGTTCATTTTTCATATAATTCAAGCTCTCTGTTTCCTTATATATCCTCTGTCCAGATGTTCAAACCAAAGCTGAGAGTGGTGATTAGTCAGCTAAAGTGGTGCTGATGCAAAGTATCAGAAATTTGTTGGTTTTTATAAAGGATGTTTATTTGGGGTAAAAATTTACAGTTACAAGGCCATAAAGAGTTCAGCTCAAAGTTACTTCCTCACCAAACCCTGTTACCACATGTTGAAGCAAGATGGTGGGTGATGTCTGCGAGGGTTCAGCCTTCCTCTTCCTCTTAAAGCTCCGTGGTCCCAGCTTTTTTCACTCTCAGCTGTAGGCTGACATAAGGTTCATCTCTCTCCCCAGGGCTCATTTCTTTCTGGGCTCAGCTGCTCTGCTCTCTTCACAAGGTCAGCTGTAGACTATCAGGATCATCTCTCTTCCCAGGACCTCTCCCTTTTCTAATGAGCCATCTCTATTCCTCTGTGTTCTTCTCCTGTGTATCTCCTTCTCTGTGTGAGTCTGTTTCATCAGCCTATCAAGGGGGCAGACACTCAGCACTGAGTTGTACTCTAATGACATGGTTGAATAGAATCCCTAGTCTTTTTTTCAATTCATTTTTTATTGCCTTGTTTTTTAAAGATACATAGATCACACAAAATGTTACATTAAAAAATATAAGAGGTTTCCATATATCACATTTCCCACCCTCAACCCCCCACTCCTCCCACATCAACAACCTCTTTCATCAGTGTGGCACATTCATTGCAGTTGATGAATACATTTTGGAGCACTGCTACACTGCATGGGTTATAGTTTACATTGTAGTTTACACTCTCTCCCAGTCCATTCAGTGGGTTATGACAGGATATATAATGTCCTGCATCTGTCCCTGCAATATCATTCAGGCCAACTCCAAGTCTCAAATATGCCCCCATTTCACGCCTATTCTTCCCTCTCCCTACCCTCAGCAACTCCCATGGCCAATGTCTGCACATCAATGATATAATTTCTTCCTTTGCTAGAGTCACAATAGTTCTATAGTAGAATACCAGTAAGTCCACTCTAATCCATACTCTATTCCTCCATCCTGTGGACCCTCGGATAGTGAAGTCCACTCCACCTCTCAATCAAAAGGGGGCTTAGATCCCACATGACTGATGGATATGATTCTCCTGCTTGCAGTTATAGACTCTCTCAATTCCTTGGTGTGGTGGTTGACCACCCTTACCTCTCTGTTAGCTAACCTGAGTAAGTCCAATGAACTAGAGAGTAGGAGTTGCAACTCTGCTGAGGCTCAGGGCCCAGCTGGCACATGGACAGTCCAGAGATTCTAGTGTCCTGAGCCTACATCAGCCCCAGTACAAGCCTCAGGTTCAGTAAAAGTGACAGAAGAGGTATGTGTAGAGAGGTCACATCTGAGTCCAACTCCATTACACTCAGGAGCACAAATTCCAAAGTAGTGAAGACCTAATGTTAACATAAGTTAATCAGACATCTCAGCTGAATCCAATACAATCAAAGGGTTATCATGAACAGAGGAACCAGACAAGTTTACAAACATAATCAATATTTCTTTTTGGAATTCATAAATAATGTCAAACTGCCACAAGTGGTGTATTGAAGTCTCCACTCTTATTGTAGAGATATTATATTTCTCCCTTCAGTTTTGCCAGTGTGTGTCTCATATATTTTGGGGAACCCAAGTTAGGTGCATAAATATTTATGATTGTTATTTCTTTTTGGTGAATTGTCCCTTTTATTAATATAAATGACCTTCTTCCCTCTTTTAACAATTTTACACTTAAAATCTATTTTGTCTGATATTAGTCTCACTACCTCAAATCTTTTTTTATTATTATTTGCATGGAATTTTTCCAACCTTTCACTTTTAGCCTGATTGTGTCCTTGCTTCTAAGATGAGTCTCTTGTAGACAGCATATAGATGGCTCATATTTTAAAAATAATCCATTCCATCTTTTTATGTTAGTTAGGGAGTTCAATCCATTAACATTCAATGTCATTACTATAAAGTAACTACTTACTTTGTCCATTTTATCCTTTGACTTTCCATTATCATATCTTACTATTATCTGTCTTTTTACTCTGTTAGTTACCCTTATTAATATTCTTCATTTCTACACTCTTATTCACATCTCTCACCATTGTCATTTCCTTTCAGGCTGCAGAACTCCCTTTAGCATCTCTTGTAAATCCAGTCTTTTGCTAACAAGCTCTCTCAGTTTTTGTTTGTCTGTGAAGACTTTAAACTCACCCTCATTTTTAAATGAGTTTGGCCAGAAACTTTTTAAAATGAGTTTGGCCAGAAAAAGAATTCTTGACTGGCAACGTTCTCTTTCAGAACATTAAATAAATCATACCACTGCCTTTTTGCCTCCAGGGTTTCTAATGAGAAATCGGCAATTTAATCTTATTGTGAATCCCTTGTATGTGATGTATTGCATTTCTCTTGCTGCTTTCAGGGTCCTCTCTTTATCTATGACATTTGACATTCTAAATAGTAGATGTCTCAGAGTAGGTCTCTTCAGATTTATTGTTTTAGATGCATTGTCCTTCTTGGATATTGATGTCTTTCATAAGGGTGGAAAATTTTGGGCCATTATTTTCTCAGATATTCTTTCTGTCCCTTTTCCATTCTCCTCCTTCTGGGGCATTGATAACACATATATTTGTGTGTTTCAAGTTGTTATTCAATTTCCTGAGCCCCTGTTCCATTTTTTTTTCCATTCTTTTCCCTTTCTGTTCTCCTGTCTTTTAGTTCAGATGCTTTGTGCTTCAACTGACTTATTCTATACTCTACCAATTCAAATCTGCTACTGTTAAACCTCTAATGTATTTATAATCTTTCAGTCTTTCATGCCTCTCTTTTCTTTGTGGGCTTTCAAAATTGTTCTTTGAGCTCAGTGTCTTCTTTTTTAATTTAATTTAATTTTTTCTCTTTAATTTTTAAAAAATGTTACATTAAAAAAATATGAGGTTCCCAGATACCTCTGGCCTCCCTCACCCCACTCCTCCCACATCAACAACTTCTTTCATTTGGTGAATACATTTTGGAGCACTGCTGCACCAGATGGATAATGGTTTACATTGTAGGACTGATGTTCTCAGAGGGAATTGTATCTCTCAAGAGAATTGGTGGCTCCCAGTAGGTTAGGGCAGTCAAGTATGTCAAGCCCTCAACATTGTTGCAAGTATCTCTGAATATGGTCCTTCAAATAATGAAGATTCATTGTCACTGTGGGCCCCGAGGAGAGAGGGAAAGAAGTATTGAATAGATGGAATCAGTGTAACTGTGGGGCAATGGAAGTATTCCACAAGATCATGCAATGATGGATATAGGACATGTTAAATTACACCAAAAATGTATAAAAGCCTATAGGCTAAAATGTAAACCATAATGTAAAACATAAGAAACTAAAAATTTAGAAAATTGTATAGTCTAAAATATAAACCATAATGTAAACCCAATTGGAACCATGTTTGCAAGCTTTTGTTTCAATATCTGTACATCAACTGCAGCAAATATAATATGAACATGTTATAAGATCGTTGCTGGGGAAGGGACAAAGTGTTTGCTGTTGGATATTTGGCAGTACTGTATATTGTATATGTGAAGTATTGTGATCTAAAACTTTTGTGAAGACAAACTTAATAATTAGGAAAAAAAAAGAAAGGATGGGGAAATAGACTTGGCCCAGTGGTTAGGGCGTCCGTCTAACACATGGAAGGTCCGCGGTTCAAACCCCGGGCCTCCTTGACCCGTGTGCAGCTGGCCCATGTGCAGTGCTGATGCGCGCAAGGAGTGCCGCGCCATGCAGGGGTGTCCCGCGCGTAGGGGAGCCCCACGTGCAAGGAATGTGCCCTGTAAGGAGAGCCGCCCAGCGCGAAAGAAAGTGCAGCCTGCCCAGGAATGGCACCGCACACACTTCCCGTGCCGCTGACGATAACAGAAGCGGACAAAGAAGCAAGACGCAGCAAATGGACACAGAGAACAGACAACCGGGGGGGTGGGGGGTGGAATTAATTAAATAAATAAATATATATTTAAAAGAAAAAAAAGAAAAGCCTATAAAAAAATAAAAGAAAGGATGTAGACACTGAGGAAGAAATGGAAGAAATAGCCTTGCCACTGTACATACAGGGCAACACATATAGCCATGATGAAAGACAAAACATCAAAAACAAAGCTTTTTCATTTTTTCATCTTTTGATACCCCAATTTATTTTTACTTTAAAAATTTTTTCTAAATTAGCATGTATGCTAGATCTAACATTTAAACCCATCACTATATTCCATTTTGCTGTTAATGGAGCCTGGCAATATATTAGGCTTCATTTTTGAAGAAGTTTTGGACCATAGAGAGGTTGAATTAAGGCAGAGGAGGAACACTGGTGTGGGATGTTATTGATAGGGGCACATGGTTGGGAGGGAGCTCTCCAGGGCATGTATATAGGGTACATAAAAATGTTTTCATAATGGTTACAGTTAAAAATGACAACTGAGGGAGTGCTGAATTCCTAGCCAGGGGAGCTCTATCACATTCCCCAATGGAACAGCAACAATCCCCCAGGTGCAATGGCAAAGACCAATAAAAAAGGATGGTCCAACAATGAGCTCTTGATACTGATGACTAGGCTTATAAGCCTGTGAGCCTGAAATATGAACTAGGCCTAGAGCTGCAGGGTGCCTAAGAATTACCTCCTGAGAGCCTCCATGTTGCTGAAATGTGGCCACTCTCTAAGCCAAACTCAGCGTATAAATGCATTATCAGTGTCTTCTTTTTTTTTAAAGATTTATTTATTTATTTGTTTATTTATTTATTTATCTCCCCCGCCCCCCCACCCCAGTTGTCTGTTCTCTGTGTCTATTTGCTGCATGTTCTTCTTTGTCTGCTTCTGTTGTCCGCGGCATGGGAATCTGTGTTTCTTTTTGTTGCATCATCTTGTTGTGTCAGCTCTCCGTGTGTGCAGCACCATTCCTGAGCAGGCTGATCTTTCTTTTGCACTGGGAGGCTCTTCTTATGGGGCACGGCACTCCTTGCGCACATCAGCGCTGCGCATGGGCCAGCTCCACACGGGTCAAGGAGGCCCAGGGTTTGAACTGCGGACCTCCCATGTGGTAGACGGACGCCCTAACCACTGGGCCAAGTCCGTTTTCCCTCTTCACTGGTATTTTTATGAACAGAACCAAAGACAGAGCATTCCTCCCTGATTTTTCTGGTGTTGCTCTCAGTGATTATCAAAACCTGGACTATGACTTCACTCTTTACCTATAAAAAGAGATTGTCTGCCGTAGGTTTGGATTCCATATGTCATGTATATACTTGGACATATTAGTTAACTTTGCTGGGTGTGAATTTCCCTCTTGGTAATAATATTTGGGGTTGTTATGTGGACTAAATGCTATATGGTAGGCACTTGCTAAATGGAAAATATTGCCGTCAAATGATTGATTAAAACATGTATAACAAACATTTGAAGTAGAAACATTTCACAAAATGAGGATGTATATCTAACTCAAGGTACTTCCACAATTGTATTATGACTAGTTTATTTTTTGGATTTCCACATTTTATAAATGAAACCTTATAATTTCACCAATGATTGAATATGTCTCTCATTTATAATAAACTCTGGTGTTTGTTTTGAAGCCATATATGGCTTATTTCCATATTCATATGGTAGCAGTTTGATATTATTGATGAAGTCCAAAAAGAAATATTGATTATGTTTGTAAACTGGTCTGTTTCTCTGGACATGATAACCTTTGATTGTATCAAATTCAGAGGTTTCACTTTTACTTTATTAAATTAAGATTAGGGCTTTCATTGGGCTCAGTCAGTAGGACATTGAGTCCCCACCCCCTTGGTGGGGGGACATTCACACAGAAAACAACAGGGCAGAGGAGAGAGCTTAATTTTGGTGCTGGACCCCTAGGGAGAGAGCCAAGCCATTTGCCAGTTTACAGCTGGCCTTGTGGAGAGAGCAGAGCAGTTGAGCCTGAAAGAGACTAGCCCTGGAAGAAGGATGAGCCTTATGCCAGCCTACAGTTGAAATTGGAAGAAGCTGGAACCATGAAAACTTTAGAGGAGGAGGAAGGCTGAACCCTGGTAGAGATAGGCAGCCATCTTGCTCCAACACGTGGCAACAGATTTTGGTGAGGAAAGTAACTTACTCTTTGTGGCCTTGTGACTGTAAACTTCTAACCCAGATAAATACTCTTTATAAAAGCCAACAGATTTCTTCTACTTTGCATTAGCACCCCTTTGGCTGACTAATACACATATCTTACCCCAAACTGTCTGAGTATATTTTATTTAAAATAGAAAATGTATGCCATGTAAAGTTGTACCTACACTAAATATTCTTACTTCTCATAGGATATATAATTTGGCTTAACGTCTAGGATTAGATGATGGTTGATATGATTGATTTTACTGGTTTGTTCACCTACAGAAAAGCATAGGCACAAATTCCAACATATAGTAAATGAAATATGTCTTCAGAAAGATCTAAAAGTAGAAGCTCAAAGAAAGGTAAAACAAAGAGTACTTACTTCCTGGAAAATTTATATAGTGAGAATTTATAGCAGTGAGAAGTTCCATGGTCCATTGAATGTGTTCATTATGCATTGTGTCAATGAACTCCCACACAGGGAATTTAGATCTCTAGATATAGAAGTAGATGAGTCACGGACGGAATGAATGGATGGATGGAAACCCCTGCGAGGATTCATCTGGTCTCTTTGCTTCTCTAACCCACAGGAATGGTCTGTTCTGTAACACACAGGTCTGAAACATCATGATGCATCTTTATTCTGCAGGCAGTTTGGAAGTCCTCTAGAGAAAAATCAGAATTTTGGGTCGATAGTAATTTGATCCTCTCTGCTTTGTGTTTTTTTTTAGCCTTTATTCTATCTGTATTTTATTGCTTTTCTTGACTTTATCGTGAGGTAAAGACTTACTCTACATAGATCTCATATATAAGGAAACATAAGGTATAGTGGTCATATCTTTTTTCTCCCTAAGCATGAAGAAATAGAAAAAAAAAAATCAAAATTGCAACTCAGGATAACTGGAAAAAAAATGTATCTGTATATGTTCAAGTTTTCTGGGACTTCTGATTTTCAACCCAGGGTGCTGAGAGCTCCTGTAGGTAAACTTGATAAATCCAGAATGGAAAGCATGTATGGGAATGGAACCAAAACATGTGAAGAAGATCCAAGAGATGGTTCATCCCTTGCTCTAAGCCAGTCATATTCTTGAAATTTTTAGCCTCATGGGACAATAATTACTCTTTGAGCTGATCCAAACTTTCAGTCTCTAAGATGCTTGACTCATAATAGCCATAACAAAAGTCTAGGGATGATTAAGAAATGTTTGGCTTGTGAGCATTTAAAAATGGAAAGGTCAAGCCAGGCTAAACTCAATTCATTTATTTAAATTAGGGCAAATTAGATTGATATATTTTATGAATGCTGCTTACCAATGTTTCCCAAAATGGAATATTAATTGTTCTATAGATTAAAATATAAAGTGTAAGCATGAGGATATGTGATCAAATATATTTAGTGGATTTAAATTAAGTGAAAAGGGGAAGCGGACTTGGCCCAGTGGTTAGGGCGTCCGTCTACCATATGGGAGGTCTGCGGTTCAAACCCCGGGCCTCCTTGACCCGTGTGGAGCTGGCCCATGCGCAGTGCTGATGCGCGCAGGGAGTGCCCTGCCACGCAGGGGTGTCCCTGCATAGGAGAGCCCCATGTGCAAGGAGTGCACCCCATAAGGAGAGCCGCCCAGCGTGAAAGAAAGCGCAGCCTGCCCAGGAATGGGGCCACACACACGGAGAGCTGACACAGCAAGATGACACAACAAAAAGAAATACAGATTCCTGTGCTGCTGACAATAACAGAAGCGGACAAAAAGAACAACATGCAGCAAAATGGACACGGAGAACAGACAACTGGGGTGGGGGGGGAAGGGGAGAGAAATAAAAAATAAATAAATAAATTACTATATATATATACAAAATAAATTAAGTGAAAAGATTAGCTTTCTCTTTTGGGAAACAGATGTGGCTCAAGCTTTGGGCTCCTGTTTACCACATAGGAGGTCCAGTGTTCAATACCCAGGGCCTCCTGGTGAACGTAAGCTGGCCCGCATAAGTTGGCCCACGTGGAGTGCCAGCCCTTGTGGAAGTGCTGGCCAATGTGGAGAGCTGGTGCAGCAAGATGACACAACAAGAGACACAGATGAGAGACAATAAGAGATGTAGCAGAACAGGGAGCTGAGGTGGCACAAGAGATTGACCATCTCTCTCCCACTCTGGAAGGCCCAGAATCAGTTCCCAGAGCAGCTTAATGAGAATACAAGCAGACACAGAAGAACACACAGTGAATGGACACAGAGAACAGATAACAGGGGGTTGGGGGGGGGGGGTGGGTAGAGAAATAAATAAATAAATAATAAATCTTTTTAAAAAGTTAGTTTTCTCTTTTGATCTTCTCAGAGGCTTTAATATGGTAGGTGCATTGGGGCTCTCACCAATGGGCTATAATTACACTTTCTCAGGACAAATGACAGGAAGAACTGATATTGGGAGATGCTACAAAGAATACAGAACTTGGACTCAAAACATTTGACAGAGTCCTGCAAAGTATTTTTATGTAAGAGATGATAAAAATGTGGGCAGGATAACAATACCGTGAAGTAGGTTCACAACTAGTTGAGAGCTAGTTAATCTGAACCTTTTTTTTTTTTTTTTTTAAAGATTTTATTTATTTATTTAATTTCCCCCCCTCCCCTGGTTGTCTGTTCTTGGTGTCTATTTGCTGCGTCTTGTTTCTTTGTCCCCTTCTGTTGTCGTCAGTGGAACGGGAAGTGTGGGCGGCGCCATTCCTGGGCAGGCTGCACTTTCTTTTCACGCTGGGCGGCTCTCCTTACGGGCGCACTCCTTGCGCGTGGGGCTCCCCCACGCGGGGGACACCCTTGCGTGACACGGCACTCCTTGCGCGCATCAGCGCTGCGCATGGCCAGCTCCACACGGGTCAAGGAGGCCCGGGGTTTGAACCGCGGACCTCCCATATGGTAGACGGACGCCCTAACCACTGGGCCAAAGTCCGTTTCCCTAATCTGAACCTTGGTAGGGACAGTTGGGTGTGGGGAGCTACAGGGTCTCTCTTTCCTGGTCTGTTCTTCAACACCTGGATGAGGACACAGGAGACATTTGGGCTACACATAAACCCCCACACCTGTGCGCATATAGATCTAGAACCATTTCTGGGAGAGTATATAACTTGGTGATAGATGACCAGAGGGACTCAGCACCTGGACAGGAAGTGATATTTACTTTTTACTGCATGAATTTTCTATTGTTTGCAATTTCTTATTTACCATGTATGATTTTTAAAATGTCCATGTGCTGCCTTTTCTTAAAAACAATGTATTTAACTTAATGAGAAACAGGAAGTGAGGATGCTTAGCATTAAGGTAGGTGTGGATTAGGAGGAACCAAATTGTAAATAAAGCCTTAGCATTTCAGTTTGCTAGGCTGCTGAAACCAGATACCATAAAAAGGGCTGGACCTTTTTTTCATTTAACATTTTTTATTGAAGTATATCATTCATACATAAGCATATATAAACAATAAGTGTATAGTGAAAGTTGTGAACTTACCAAACAAACATGCATATCATCATATGGGACTCACATATATCACCCCACTTCCAACACTTGTATTGTTGTGAAACTTTTGTTACAAACTGTGAAAGAGCATCATCAAAATAGTACTACTAACTATAGCTTTTATCTTATATTCAGTGTATTTTTCCCCATGGCAAGTTCATTGGATTTTAGTTGTTTACCCTCTTTACTAAGCCATAACGGACTTTGGAGGAATGCAGAATATTCATTCTCAAAGGTCTGAAGAGATATATAAAAGACTGAGGTTAACGTGCTCATTGGTAAAGGATTTATGCTAGGAAAGTTGAGTAACACTGTGTCATCTGGGGAGATCTGCTGCCCTATTCAGTGCATCTTGATGGACTGTCTAATGTTAACTCTCTGGGCCTCTAACTTTGCTCAAGCCAGATAAACTAGATGATTATCATACTAGATTTACAAATTTGAGCAGAGATGGAAGATAAGACCAAACACACTTAAAATGAGGAATTAATTTGACCTTCATAGAAGTATTGTCAGTGAGGGTTTCTCAACAGTAGCTTAAATGATGAAAGATAGTAAAAAATCAACTTTCTTGCCATTTTTCCTAGGGTATTTAAAATAGTATAACAGGCAGAGTGTATGATTTACCAAGGTGTTCTTCACTTTGAGAATATATGCAATGCTTATTTTTAGACAAAAACGTTTAATTGCTTATTTTGCTACAATGGACACTGTTTTAGCAGAATTCTCCTTTTTCAAGATCCCCTCTCCATTTCTGTATTCATATTTGCTTAAACATTTGTTTCTGACTTGTGTTCAGTCATATCAATATCACTTTGATAAAAAAGTAACGTTAAAGCAGTGTCTCCTGATTAAAAAAAACAATAAATTTTAGTGACCATATGTAACCATAAGGGAATAATTTATATAGATCATATGACACTTATATAGATCATATGACCATATAACCTGCATTTCCTATGTTGATTCACATGCCATGAGGCATCAGTTGTACCCATTTATTGGAAAAGTATTTGAAATCCTTTAAAGCAGTGATAAATACTCTAATTCCAATAGTGGATATATATTTTTAAAAGTAGTTCTTAGCGATTGAATATAATATTGTGGCAGGAAGAATTCTAACCATGTGTATCTCTGTGTTACATTTTTATCATGGGGGAAAACAGATATAATCTGGAAACTAGAGAAGCTTGGCATTAAACAAATGGGCAGAGAAAATCCTCCCTAATGGTCTTTCCCTAGTTAAGTTGAACTAACTCCCCCCTACCCCATGCTCCCCCCAAAATGTATCTTAACCTCAATTTAAAGAGACTTTAAAAACAAAAAATCCTTTCTTGGTTGAAAAGCATTCTGGCTTAATCTCTAGTTTCCACACAGTGGGTTTTCAGAATAGTTTCTGTTGCTCTTGACACCACTTGAGGAGTTTGAGGTATGAGGTAAAAAATGTGTTAAACACCTGCTACAATGAAACACCACAATATCCCCAAACCTGCTGTAACCAGCTTGGAGATAAATAGACAAAGAGCCCATTTTAATGAGTTATTTCTTCTTGTTTTTTTTTTTTTTGAAGTTGTAGTTTACAGAAAATCATGCAGAAAGTAGAGAGTTCACAAATACCCCCCTTATGTGCACAGTTTGCCCTATTATTAACATTTTGCATTAATGTGGTAGCTTTGTTGCAAGTGATGAAACAATATTGTTATACTATTCACATTAGTCCACAGTTTACATTGGGATTCACTCTTTTTTTTTAAGTTCTATGTTTTAAAAAATTATTTATTCCAGTAACATATGTATAATCTAAAATTTCCCCATTTTAATCACAGTCATATATATAATTAAGTATTGTTAATTACACTCACAAAGTTAGGCTACCATTAAACACCATCTATTACCAAAACTTCCATCACACCAAACAGAAACTCTTTACCAATTTATAATTAATTTCCCATTCTCTACCTTCATACTGCAATCTGGTCATCTGTATTTGATTTTTTTTTCTATGAAGTTGCTTATTTTGATTATTCCCTGAAGTAGTTTGATATTTTTATGAATTCCCCCAAATAAGATATTATGTTTATAAACTGGTCTGTTCCTCTGAGTGTGATACCCTTTGATTATATTAAATTCAAAGATTTTATGTTTACTTGATAAAATCAAGATTAGGGCTTTGATTTGACCATGTCATTAGGGCATGGACAGTGTTGAGTCTTTGCTTTATAAATGGACATTCACAGAGAAGAAGAGGCACAGGACTAGAGAGAGCTCCATAGACACGGCAGAGGAAAGAACTTTTATCCTGGGGCCCCAGAAAGAGCTGAGCCATTCACCTGATAGTTTGCAGCTGAAGAGGCCACAGCCCTGAGCAGCTAAAAAGGCCTGAAAAGAAATGAGTCCCCCAGAAATGAACCCTCCAGCCTATAGCTTAGATCAGAAGAAGCTGGGCCCATGGAGCCTTAAGAGGAAGAGGAAGGCTGAACCTTTGCAGAGATTGGCAACCATCTTGCTCCAACACGTGGCAACAGACTTTGGTGAGGGAGTATCTATTATGGTGCCTTGAGTTGGACTCTTTAGGGCCTGCTAACTGCAAGCTTTTAACCCAAATAAATGCCCTTTATATAAGCCAACAGATTTCTGGTGTTTTGCATCAGCACCCCTATGGCTGGCTAATACATTCCCTAACAATGAGATCATATGATTATTTGTCATTTTGTGTTTGGCTTATTTTACTCAACATGATGTCTTCAAGGTTAATCCATGTGGTTGCATGTATCAGAACTTCATTCCTTTTTATGGCTGAATAATATTTCATTGGGTATTGTATTAGTCAGCCAAAGGGGTGCTGATGCAAAATACCAGAAGCCTGTTGACTTTTATAAAGGGTATTTATTTGGGGTAGGAGCTTACAGATTTCAGGCCATAAAGCATAGGTTACTTCCCTCACCAAAGTCTATTTCCATGTGTAGGAGCAACATGTCTGCTGATGTCTGCCAGGGCTCAGGCTTTATGGATTCCTCTCTTTCCAGGTCTTGCTTCTTTCCAGGCTCAGGGTTCCTTTCTTCCAAGGGTTTGCTTCTTTCCAGGCTCAGTGTTCCTCTCTTTCCAGGCTCAGGTTTCCTCTCTTCCTGGGGCTTGCTTCTCTTTCCTCTGTGTGCTTACTTTCTGGGGCTCCAGCTTAAGACTTCAGCATCAAACTCCAACATCAAAACTCCAACATTAAAATCCTTACTCTGTCCTTTGCCATGTCTTTTATCTATCAGTCCCCATGCATAAGGGGTGAGGACTCAATGCCCGACTGGCACAAGAGGTTTACTTGATTACTTAATCTGCATCCAATATAATCTAATATGCCCAGAGGAAAAGACCAGTTTACAAATATAATTCAATATTTCTTTTTGGAAATCATCAATAATATCAAACTGCTACAGGTTGTACGTACCACATTTTGTTTATTTTTTTATCTGTTGATGGACATGGGTTGCTTCCATCTTTTGGCAGTTGTGAATAATGCCACTATGAACATCAATGTGTCAATATCTGTTCTAATCCCTGCTTTTTATTCTTTTGGGTATATACCCTGTAGGAATGAGAGGAAAATAAAGTGTTAAACAGTCCATCTAATGGCCAACTGAAGGCTTCCGGCCATGTATATCTGGTCAGGAGTGAATCAGCACTCCGATATATGTAGTAGTCAGCATTTTCATATACTTTAGTAGTCAGCATTTTCATGGCATGTTATGTAAGCCTCACGTGTGTATTTATGTAACCAATTTTGTAAAAAAGGTATAAAAAATGATGATCCAGTCACCGGACAGAACCAAACCTAAAGGAAGGTGATGATGATTAAACCACGAGCACTCTACCTGCTGCCTCAAGTGCTTTCTTTCAATTAGTCACTGGGCTAGAGCACCACTCACTGCCTGAGCAACTCAGACCTGACATACCTAGAAGTGGGATTGCTGGGTCATATGATAATTCTATACTTTCTGTGGAAATGCCAACCTTTCTATAGTGGCTGCACCATTTTACATTCACATCAACAGTGAATGAGTGTTCCTATTTTTCCACAGCCTCTCCAACACTTGTTATTTTCCTTGTTTTGAATAGAAGCCATTCTAGTGGGTATAAAATGGTGTCTCCTTAGGTTTGGATATTCATTTCCCTGATGGCTAATGATGTTGAGCATTCTTTTCATGTGCTTATGGATCACTTAATATTTTCTTTGGAGAAATGTCTGTTTAGTTCTTTTGCCCATTTTTTAAAAATTAGGTTATTCGTTTGTGGTTGAATTGTAAATTTATTTTATATATTTGGAACATTAAAACTTTTTTGTTTATGTGACTTACAAGTATTTTCTACTAGTTTGTGTTTTTACTTTTGTGAAGTTCTTTGATGTACAAAAGTTGTTAGTTTTAATGAAGCCCCGTTTATGTAGATTTTTCTTTTGTTGCTTGTGCTTTTGGAATAAAGTCCAAGAAACCATTGCCTAACACAAGGTCCTGAAGATTCTTCCTTATGTTTTCTTCTAGGGATTTTATAGTTTTGGTTTTTATATTTATGTCTGATCCATTTTGTGTTGGTTTTTGTATATGATGTATAAGGGAGTCTGCCTTCATTCTTTTACATGTGAATATCCACCACCATTTGTTAAAAAGACTATTCTTTCTCACTTGGGAGGATGTAGCATTTTTGTCAAAAACCAGTTGGCCCTACATGTGAGGGTTGATTTCTGAATTCTCAATTCAATTCCATTCATCTATATGTCTTTCTGTGTGCCAGTACAATACTGTTTTGAGTACCATGGCTTTATAATAAATTTCAAAATTGGGTACTATGAGTCCTCCAACTTCATTCTCCTGTTTTTAAGATGGCTAGTGGTCTGTTGAGATCATCTATGTCTTCTTCATTTGGTATAGGTAGTTCATGATTTCTAGGAATTTGTCCATGTCATCTACATTAATTTGTTGGAATACAGTTGTACATAGTATCCTCTTGAAAACTTCTTTATTTCTGTGTGGTCAGTAGTAGTGCCCCCTCCTTCATTTCTGATTTTAGTTATTTGCATCCTCTCTCTCTTATATATTAGTCCACTAGAGTTTTGTGGTTTTATTGATCTTTTAAGTATTTGGTTTTGTTGATTTTCTTTATTTTTATTTTTTATTTTTTATTTTATCTCTATTATAATCTTTGTTGTTTCCTCCTTTATGCTTGCTTTGGGTTTAGTCTGCTTTTCTCCCCCTAGATCCTCCAGTTGTGAAGTTAGATCTCGGATTTGAGATCTAGTTTCTTTTTTAATGTAAGTATTTAGAACTAAGCATTTCCCTCACAGAACTGCCTTCGCTGCATACCATAAGTCTTGGTATATTGTATTTTTTTTTTTTTATAATTTCCTATTTTTTTTTTAAGATTTATTTATTTATTTATTTATTTATTTATTTATTTAATTCCCCTCCCCTCCCCCGGTTGTCTGTTTTCTGTGTCGTTTTGCTGTGTCTTGTTTCTTTGTCCGCTTCTGTTGCCGTCAGCGGCACGGGAAGTGTGGGCGGCGCCATTCCTCGTCAGGCTGCTCCCTCCTTCGCGCTGGGCGGCTCTCCTTATGGGTGCACTCCTTGCGCATGGGGCTCCCCTACGCGGGGGACACCCCTGTGTAGCACGGCACTCCTTGCGCGCATTAGCACTGCGCATGGGCCAGCTCCACACGGGTCAAGGAGGCCCCGGGCTTGAACCGCGGACCTCCCATGTGGTAGACGGACGCCCTAACCACTGGGCCAAAGTCCGTTTCCCGGTATATTGTATTTTTGTTTTCATTCACTTGAAGATATTTTCTGATTTCCCTGAGATTTCTTCTTTGACTGATTGGTTGCTTAGGAGTGTGTTAATTTCCATATATTTGTGAAATTTCCAGTTCTCCTCTATTAATGTTTTCTACCTTCGTTCCATTGTGGTTGGAGAAGATTCATTCTAGGACATGATTTAAATATTTTTAGATTCATTGAGACTTGTGTTTTGGCCTAACATATATATCTATCCTGGAGAATGACCCATATGCACTAGAGGTAAATTAATATTCTACTGATTTTGGGTGAAGTGTTCTATCTATGTGTGTTATTTCTAGTTGGTTTCTAGTTGTTTTAATTGGCTAGGCTGCCTGAATGCAAAATACAAGAAATGTGTTGCCTTAACAATGATGATTTATTTGCTTGCAAGCTTACAGTTCTGAGGCCATGAAAATGTCCAAATGAAGACCTCATCAGGGGATGCTTTCTCCCCATAGACCAGCTGCTGGTGATCCTGGACTCCTTTCTCACATGGCAAGGCACCTGGTGGCATCTATGGGGGCTCTCCCTCCTCTGCTGGGTTTCCCTGCCTTCATTTCCTGCTTCATGGTTTTCGCTCTGTTTCTGTATTCCATTTGTTTAAGTTTCTGGCTTCCAGGGCTTTCTCATCTTCTCGGTGTTTCTTTCTGTCTCTTATCCTGCTTATAAAGGACTCCAATAAGAGGATTAAGACACATCCAGAGTCACACACTACTAAAGTAAACTAATAAAAAGTTCCCACCTACAATAAATTTATAACCACAGGAATGGATTAGCCTTCAGGACATGATTTTCTGGTATCCATAAAAGCTTCAAACTACCACAATAGTATAACCCAAGTCTTCTATTTCCTTACTGATCTTCTCTCTAGATGGTGTATCCCATTATTGAAAGGAGTACATTGACGTCTCCTATGAATGTAGAACCATCTGTTTTTCCCTTCAAATATGTTGATTTTTGTTTCATATATTTTGAGGCTCTGCTATTAGATGCATATATATTTATAAATTATATTTTCTTATTGAATTGAATTCTTTATCAGGGTATGATGACCTTCTGGGTCCCTTGTAACAGTTTTTGATTTAAAGACTATTTTATTTAATATTATTATGGCTTCTCCAGCTCTCTTGCTTATTATTCATGGTATATACTTTTTCTATTCTTTCACTTTCTGCATATTCGTATCTTTCATTATATTTGCAAAGTGTTTTGACATTATTTTCTTTGAATGATATTTCTGCTCTTTTTCTCTTTCTTCTCCTTATGGGACTATGCTAATGCATATATTGGTATTCTTGATGATGTTCCACAAGTTTCTTAGGCTCTGTTTAGTTTTTCAGATTTTTTTTTCTTTTTTCTCCTCAGCCTGAATCATTTCAGTTGTCTCGTCCTCATGCTCACTAATTCTTTCTTCTGCCCGTCTCAATCTGCTATTGAAACCCTCTACAGAATTTTTCATTTCAGTGTTGGTCTTCAACTCCAGTATTTTTTTATTTAGTTCCTTTTAAAAATTTCTTTCTCTTTATTGATTATTCTCATGTCATTCATTTATCATTTCTTTCTTCATGTTTTCCTTATCTCCTTAAGCATACTAAAGATCAACTTTTAAAATATCAAATGTAATATTTTTATTTGGAAGAATATACCAGTAGTTAAACCAGTAATTTAGTTTAAGTAGAAATTATACAATTCAATATACTAAAGGAAATTTTCATATTAAAATTCTAAAATATTTGAATGGTTGATTTTTCTGGCCCACTGTTTAATCAACCTTTTCCTAACCTGAGCTAGTGATTAAATCCTGACATTCCAAACTGTAGATAAAGGTGAACATAGAATACTCCAGGCAGCCAGTATGGAAGAGATTCATTCAACAAAGGTGATTATATAGTCTATAAAGTGAATCATGTTCTTTCATTGAGGGGGTCAGGTTTGTTTATAATGCTATGAGAGAGATGGGAGAGGGGGAGTCCCTGGAGTTGGGACTCTCAAGGCATAGCTCAATACTGTTTGAGAGTTGGGCTTCACAGGGGTCTCTTCTCTAGTGCATTCCCCTGCATGGGTGAAGTGCCTTAGGTCTTGGCCAGGGAAGTTTCTGAGGAGAATAATTTCTCCCTCATTTATGAGATCCTCTGAGTTCACATTTGCAGATCCTATTACTATCTTCTCCATTCCCTTCAATATTGTCACTTGTCAGGGCTGACAGAGTTATTCTCCAAATTTCTCCAACTCATCTACTATCTGCCCCGTGTGGCTCTCAAACCCCTAAATCCTAAATATTCAAGGGCTCTTTTCTGTGAGAGGAACTGGTTTCCCACTTTAAGTTCTGTAGGTTGAATTTATTCAGAAAGGAATATATCTGAAGTCTTCAAAAGTGAAATTATACTTTCACTTTCCTTGCATTGTGCTATGGAAATAAAAGACTCAGAGGTTTATTCTTGCAGATCCATTAGCTTGCAAGTTTAGGGTCCTGAGAGAATATTTTTAGAAGCACTTTTACTTACAGCCTTTAAAAAATGCCAATTAGTCTTTGTACCTCAAGATCATCAGAATGATAGCTGATACTTGTATGAAATCTACAACTGTCCTCCAGGAAGCATTAGTATTTACAGGGTGCTTTGGGTGATGTTAGTCACCAGAAGCATTTGTGGACAGACTGCCACAGTCTGGCAACTAGGATGGCAACTAGGACAGAAAGGATGAAGGCTGTTGGTCCCATGGCATGTCTGAGTGAGGACCCACCCCTGCAGGCCAGGTCCTAAGGTCCCACTGGGGATGGGTGCCCATGCACTCCATTCTGGGGCTTCAGATCTCTATGGGAGCTGGAGGAGACCTGGCCTCATCGCTTTGGACAACTGGTAGTCTTAGCAGCACTGAGCAACCTGGCCACCAGGCCTGCCTGTAGTACATTCCTCCCAGAATAATGGCCACGGGGCCAAGTTGTATAAATGGTGGGCAGCAAGGACTGTGGAGCTTGATCATAGTACATGCCCTTACTTTATCTTACTACTTTTGGTAGGGATTTGAAATTATTAGTTCATTAACCATTCAAGGGAAGGAATAATTCACTAGAAGCAGCTAGGAGGTTGAGCAGGACCATTCTTCAGTAGTAGCCAGGCTTGATCAGCACAGCTTGAAGATCAGTTTTTAAGTCTTTGACCAATACGTCCAAACGCTGGTCATCTTTGTTGATGGTTTCTAATTTTTATCTTGCTCCTTTGTATGGGCCATTATTTTCCTGTTTCTTCGTCTTGTAATCTTTTGTTGCACAGCATACATTTTAATATTTTAGTGCATTGGATTAAGTCCCTTTCCTGTCAATCCCTTATTATTTGTAGTGAAGTGAATGATCTGCTCTGTCTTTTCTGAGCCTGTGTCTTGTCCTGGGCTTCTGCTCACTCATGGCCTTAGGAATTCCACTATTTACAGTAGAGCATGCCATCTTTTGCCCAAGGCTGTTGACTTAATTGGTTCTCACACAGTTTTGACTCTTCATAACCTGCTTCTGTCTGCATGGCAAGTTATGGGAGGGTAAGCCAGAGATGAGTTTACTGGTTTTATTCTTCCTGGCTCCCACCCAATAGATTGGCTATGAAATACGGGCACCCCGATACGTGTGTGGGTATTACTCTGATTCTTCCAGAAGATGGCCAGAGACCCATAATGAGAGTGCAGGATGGCTCCAACCATGACAGGTTGGAAATGGGGGAAGGGCCAGCAAGTGTGCCATGAGCTTTACCTACTGTTTTTTTAAAAGTGTGTTTTCTTAATTTTGTACTTTCCCAGGTACTGCAACCCTTTATCTGTTTTCTAGAGTAATGAGGAAGGAAGCTGTATCAGCTTTTGCTGCTTGTTCAAAGATTCTGTGGGGGAACAGAACCCTGAAGCATTTCATGCTCCCATTTTTCTTGACCAGAAGCCAATGAGTTATCTCTTTTGAGTTGAGTCTAAAGAAAATTTAGAATATTGGGAAAGAATAAAACACCTTTTTCTCTCACCAAGAAGAGGAACACCAGGGAACATTTATAATCTTTAAAAGACTGAGGCAATGAAAAGTTCACTTTTTGGAATGCCAATTTTCTTCAATAACTGCCTGTAGACTATTAGGAAAGTAACTGCCCATCTGAATGGCAGTATAAATAGCTGCTGCAAGAAAAAAGATTGAGAATGTCAATGTGACTTTTTAAAAATTTGGAGTTCTGGGCAAGTTTAGAAATGGAAGTTTATAGTCCTTTGACATTAGGCCCTAAAGAATGATAAGTCATGTAAAGAAACCGTGTATCCAAATCCCCACATGGAACTGGGATATCTAAGTACAAAGATACAACTAATGATTATAAAAGGGACAAAGAACAATATTTGCTGAACACAACCCTGCAAAAATGTTTATGGAAATCTTAGTAGTCAACTGTATTAATATCAGCCTATAGAACATTATTCAAATAGCTGGGTATTATGAAGCATAGGACCACTATTTGGGGCTTGTTTCAGTTTGCTAGGCTGCTGAAAGCAGATACCATAAAATAGGTTGGCTTTTAACAGTGGAAATTTATTAGCTTAAAGCTTACAGTTTTGAGACTGATAAAAATATGCAAAACTTTGCAAAATTACGGCATCATCAGGCTACCCTTTCTTCCTAAAGACCAGCTCCTGGTGATCCTGGCATATGGCAGTGTCTGCTGATCTCTCCCTTCTCTTCTGGGTTTCTTGTTTTTTCAGCTTCTAGCTTCTCTGGCTTTCTCTCTCTTTGTCTGAATTTCATTCTCTTATAAAGGACTCAAGTAAGAGGATTAAGACCTACTCTGAATGCGATGGATTCCATCTTAAGATCCTACTCACCAAAAGATCCTACTTACAATGGGTTCAAAACCACAGGAATGGATTAACTTTAAGAACATACTATTATGGGGTACACACAGCTTCAAACCACCACAGAGGACAAGAGTTTTCAAAGGCAACAGATAAGGGGATATACACTTAGTTTAAATTTCCACTTTTCCATAGCCCTTTATTAGTCCGAATCACTTTTAATCATGGAGTGCTGACAGCTTTTAAGCCTCATCTCTCCTTTCTGCCCCACATCTGAACAAGTTGATTAAAAGTCCAGGTGCTCAGTCCTTTGATGCCAGTGGGAATTTCAAACCAAACAAGCCTTGTCCCATGCACGGGGAAGCTCATCACATCTAATCCCAATAAACATAAAACTCCAAATCAGTCTTCCTCTCCTGCTCTCTCAAGCCATTCTTTGTCCAGCTTGGGAGCCTAGCCTTCTTCCTCAGAAAGACTTATTATATGAGAAATAAATCTTTTCATATTCTATTAGTCCATTTGTATATCATCAGTTTCAATACTCAAACTAAATTTTGACAGGGTTGGGGGTAATTCTATCTTGCCCCTGTGGGATGACAACACTCCCCATAGCATGAGTCTCCAGACTCAATTAACATTATTTTTTATGCACACGATGCTCACATGATATTTATTGCATATGTAAAATTAAAGAGGACAAATTAAAAAACACAATAGTATGTAGGTTCTTCTGTTTAGACAGAAAGATTGGTGTAGCTTTTTTTTCCTGGAATATAAGCATTTAAAATCCACCAAGGAAATTTATAAATATGAATTATGGTTTTTGGCATCATATACAATTGATTCTCACATAATGTTTTGTGGATATTGAAAATGGGTATTTATACAGCTCACAGACCATAGATCTGCTTTGAGGTATTTCTTTTACCACCAAACTCATTTAACCAGTGAGATAATTTTCATTAGTCTGCTTTTAACAAGAACACAGCACTGCCCCAGAGCTTGTTCCCTGGTGCCCATTGACTTCCATGAATAAGTTACCTCTAGTTACCTCTAGTAAGGTAACTACCATAACCTAGCCTAGTCAAACCAAGTCAACCCATTCAAGTACTGTGCCTTATGAAAGGAACAGACTTAAAAAGGTGATGATGAATTCAAGATTACTTGTAGTATGTTTCTCTTTGGGGATTTTCAAAGTCACAATGGCCCAGCTCTTGAAGAATTCAACATAGTTATGGATTCTACATTTCAAGCCACATAAAACTTGTGTCAGTGACTAAAAAGAATAAGATGCCTCTTGCCAAGCAACTAATCCCAATTCAAGAACTTTGAAAATAGCTATAATGAAAATCACATCAGGAGAAGGACATCAGATGCCCATTAAGAAAACAAAGCGTAATGAGAGACTACTTTTTTCTATTAAAAGGATCCAAATCACAGACTATTGAAGACACTTTATAGGACACTGTTTCTTTCTTCCTTCCTTTCTTTTTTAAAGGTCAGGCACATTGATGCAACAACACAAAGAAAATATTAAAAATAGAATGTGTCTTATAATTCAATCTTTTTCAATATGCATTATTACTGCTTAAGCCTTGTTCCTATGATTATATATTTTAAGTAGGTATAAATCTTTTTATGTTCTCTTTTATTTTAATAGATCATATATTTTTCTTCTTGAAAGCATAGTTTCCAAAATGATAGTTTTAAAATAACTTCACAACAATGCATATGGTTCATGAATCACTTTCTATAGAACTATTTCCCTTGAATTAGGCATTTTAAAGATTTTCTTTTTTTTCCCTTATAATTACATATAACAATGGTTTTATCTAGTGTAGAGTCCACCTATAAGTTGAATCTTTTCAGAAATGGGTAAAAGTGATAAATGAATACCCATTCTAGTGCACCCTTCTAGGTTCTTTCTGCCTGTCATTGACTTTGAGCTAATTTACAACTCTTAAGTTGTAGAAAACTGAGAATAATGCAAATTATCATTGTTATAAAAATGTAAATAAATTTTGTCCAATGGAAATACTATTGTTTGTTGGCCTCTGGCTATTCACTAGTATTGCATCTATTTTTAATTAATTTTAGTATTCCTGATTGCGTATATACTTGTGTCTTAGAATATTTTTGATCAAATTGTCAATTCTTACTGATCCCTTCATTAAAAACTTAAATAACATTTTTCATAAGTGATAATTTTATATTTTCATGAGAGTCATGATTTTTTTTTTTTTGAAAACATATTTTAACACTAGGGAACAATAGCTGCTTAGTTATAAACCCTTTAATAAATGCCACATTTGGCATTTCACAGGTTTCTAACAACACTGACTTTCAATGACATAATTTTGTTGTTATCCAGCCTGATTCAAGTCCACAAAGTTTAATTGAATCCTTATTCCATGCACATATATCAGCCGTTAGTAAGATCTACCTGATAGTCCATATGGATGCAATGATAACTTCAAGTCTGGCTATGTTAGTGTTATAATATATATAATGGAAGCCTGTGCAAAATGCCTCAGGAGACTGAAGAAGGATCAATTAATTTCCATTGGACAAAATGTGTTATGTTTCACCTTAAGGCAGTATTTGAACTGAGACTGGTAGAATTAGTAAGATTTTTTAAAAAGCAATTTTGTTGGGATATATTCACATACCATACAGTCCATCTAAAGTGTGAATTCAATGGCTTTTGATATAATCACAGAGTTGTGCATTCATCAGTACAATCAATTTTAGAACATTTTCATTACTCCAAAAAAGAAAAAATACCTCTCAGCAGTCACCTTTCAATTGCTCTATTTTTCCTCTGCCATACATAACTGCTAATCTAATTTTGTCTCTATAATTTTATTTATATTTACATTTTATATAAATTGAATTAAACAATACATAGTACTTTGTGTCTGGTTTCTTTCACTTAGCACAGGTTTTTTTTTTAACAGTTGATTGAAAAATATTAATATATTTCTATTCACTACAATCCATGGTTTGCTTTAGGCCATAGTTTGCTTTAGGTGTATTTTTGCCCAAATACCACCCTATAATTAACATCTTGTAATATTAACGTACATTTGTTTTGATTCATGGAAGAACATTCTTATATTTGCGCTACTGGCCACACTTATCATCCCCAACAGGGTTCATGATGCTATCCAGTTCCATACTTCATTCTTTAACTTTTCTTTCCCTTTCAACCACAATCATACCCACATATAAGTGCTGTTAATTATATTTCTTACAATGTGCTATCATAACCTCTACCCATTTCCAAACATTTACAATCAACCTTATTACATATTCTGAACAAATTAAGCCTCAGCTCCCCATTCTCTATCCTTATTCTACCTTCTGGTGACCTATAGTCTAAATATTAACTCCAGGAGTATGCTTATTATATTTAGTTCATATTTCTGAAATCATAGAATATTTGTCTTTTTTATTCTGGCTTATTTCATTCAACATTATGTCCTCAAGTTTCATCCATGTTGTTATATGCCTAAGACTTTATCTCTTCTTACAACTGAATAATATTCCATTGTATCTATATACCACATTTTGTTTATCTATTCATCGGTTGATGGACACATATGCATCTTTTGGCAATTGTGAATAATGCCACTAGGGATATAGATGTTAATGTCCCTGCTTTCAATTATTCTGTGTATTTATCTAGTACTGGGATTGACAGGTCATTTGGCAGATCCATATGTAACTTCCTAAGGAACTTCCAAAAGTCTTCCACAATGGAAGCACCATTCTGCATTCCCACAAGTGGTCCTATTTCTCCACGTCCTCTCCAACACTTGTAGTTTTGTTTTTTTTTTAGTAGTGATCATTCTAGTAGGTATGAAATGATATCTCATTGTGGTTTTGATTTGCATTTCCCTAATAGCTAGTGATGTTGAACATCTTTTCATGTGCTTTTCTACCATTTGTAGTTCCTCTTTGGAAAAAATGTCTTTTCAAGTCTTTTGTACATTTTTCAATTGGGTTGTTTATCTTTTTATCATTGAGTTGTAGGATCTCTTTATAAATCATGGATTTTAAACCCTTATCAGATATGTGGCTTCCGAATATATTCTCCCATTGAGTAGGTTGCTTTTTCACCTTCTTGACAAAGTCCTTTGAAACATAACATTATTTAATTTTGAGGAGGTCCCATTTACCTATTTTTTTCTTTCATTGCTTGCACTTGGGGTGTAAGTTCTAAGGAACCATGTTCTATCATAAAGTCTTGAAGATGCTTTCCTACATTTTCTTCTAAGAGTTTTATGGTTCTTGCTTTTATATTTAGGTATTTGATCCATTTTGTGTTAATTTTTATATAAGATATGGGTACTCTTTCTTTCTTTTGGATATGGATATCCAATTCTCCTAGCATCATTTGTTGAAGAGACTGT
This sequence comes from Dasypus novemcinctus, assembly GCF_030445035.2. Classification (NCBI taxonomy): domain Eukaryota; kingdom Metazoa; phylum Chordata; class Mammalia; order Cingulata; family Dasypodidae; genus Dasypus; species Dasypus novemcinctus. The sequence continues at coordinate 12,075,276 of NC_080690.1, forward strand.
TCTGTCCCAGATGAGTGGACATGGTATAGCCTTGAAAAAATCAGTTGACCATAGAGGTGAGAGCCCATTTCTGAACTTTCAATTTGATTCCGTCTATCAACATGCCTATCCCTATGCCAATAACATGATGTTTTGACCAGTGTAGCTTTGTAATATGATTTTTAAATTTTATTTATTTTATTTATTTTGTCTTTATTTATTTTTTTAATGTTACATTAAAAAAATACGAGCTCCCCATATACCCCCACCCCCCTCACTCTACTCCTCCCCCCATAAAAACAACCTCCTCCATCATCATGAGATATTCATTGCACTTGGTGAATACATCTCTGAGCACCACTGCACCTCATGGTCAATGGGCCACATCATAGCCCACACTCTCCCACGGTCCACCTGTGGGCCATGGGAGGACATACAATGTCCGGTAACTTTCCCTGCAGCACCACCCAGGACAACTCCAAGTCCCCAAAACACCTCCATATCACATCTCTTCCTCCCACTCCCTACCCCCAGCAGACACCATGGCCACTTTCTCCACACCAAGGCCACATTTTCTTTGATTACTAATCACAATAGTTCATGAATAGAATATCAGTAAGTCCACTCTAATCCATACTTTATTCCTCCTGTGGACCCTAGAATGTTTGTGTCCACTTCACATCTATATCAAGAGGGGGCTTAGATTCCACATGAATGCTGGATGCTACTCTCTGGCTTCCAGCTGTAGGCACTCTTGGCTCCCTGGTGTGGTGGTTGACCTTCTTCACCTCCATGTTAGCTGAGTGGGGTAAGTCCAATAAACCAGAGTGTAGGAGTTGCAAGTCTGCTGAGGTCTGAATCTCTGGACTGACCATGTGTAATATGTTTTAAAATCAGGAATTGCAAGTCTTCCAACTTTGTTATTTCCCTCCCCCCACAAGATATTTTTTGGCTATTTGGGGCCCTTTTCCCTTTCAAATAAATTTGGCAATCAACTTTCCCATTTCTGTGAAGTAGGCTGTTGGAATTTTTATTGGGACTGCATTGAATCTGTAAATCAAGGTGGGTAGAATTGACATCTTAATGATATTAAGTCTTCCTATCCATGGATGTCCTTCCATTTTTTTAGGTCTTCTTTGATTTCTTTCAGCAATGGTTTGTAGTTTCTGAGAACAGGTCCTTTACAGTTTTGGTTAAATGTATTCCTAGATATTTGATTCTTTTAGTTGGTATTGTAAATGAAATTTCTCTTCTTGATTTCATCCTCAGATTGCTCATAATAGCGTATAGAAACACTACTGATTTTTTTGTTGTTCATCTTTTATCCTATCAATTTACTTAAGTTGTTTATTCTAGTACCTTGGTTGTATGTATTTTTTTGGATTTTCCATATAAAGGATCATGCCATCTGCTAATAGTGCAAATGTTACTTCTTCTTTTCTGATTTGGATTTCTTTTATTTCTTTTTCTTTCCTAATGCTCTAACTAGAACTCCATCCTCACTATTGACCTGAAGTTCTTACCAAGTTTACCATTGACCTGTTAATTACAATATCTAATGGGAAATTTTATTATTTAATTTAAAAATTAAAGCAATCCATAAATATATATAAAGAATTCAAGATTCATAGAAATGATTAAAAAATGAAAGCTTCCATTCGTTCCATGCCACTCCCAATTCTACATTCTTTCCTAGATTTCATTACTATTAATAGTTTGGAGGTTCTTCCAAGTCTTCTTTTTCTACACGTTGTTGTGTGTATCTATATATGTTTATATATGCATATAAGTTTATTTAGATTTATATGTATGTGTTTGAGTTTCTACATGGATACTAATTTTTTTTTACATTTTTTACATTATGGGGATCATATTGCACATATTGTTTTTGGAATTGATCCTTTTTTCATTTAAGGATATTTATTAGAGATTTTCCATGTAGGTACAAAGAGATACACCTCCTTCTTTTTAGTATTATTATTAATAATATTGCATATGATAGGGATACCATGGATATAGTCCTTTGTTGAGAACACTTAGGTTTTTCTGATATTTTTTTTCCAGTTCCAACAATGCTTCAGGCAAGCATCCTTGATAAACTCTGTGAAAAGTATGTTCATTTCTAAAGGGCACATTCATAGAAGCAGAAAGAGGTTGGAAGAGACGGGATACATGTGCTTGTAAAATAGATAGGAAAAGCAAAGAGAAAGGAGAAGTTGAAAAGACAAGTTGAGCATCTTCAAAATGGAGAGAAAACATACAGTGGGATGCAGACTTTGTGCTTGTATAGGTCTGGAGTAGAAAGGGGAGGATTTGGGAATGTCATGGAATTTGCCTGAATATTTGAGTTCCAGTCTACCTCATGACTCAAAGGCTATTTTCAAACAAAGATTGCTGTGGAATATTGTATCCCAGGTATTGGAGACTATCCTGAGCATCAAGGGAGGTTTTCCGCTATAATGGGGGGCTTGGATACAATGATGCTGGCAGAGTCTGACTTTCCTGGGAGCAAGTGCCTTTAACAGGAACCCTTCCCAGGACTCTAAAGCCTCAGCTCAAGGGCAACATCTCTGTGCTAGAGAAGGTGAAACACCAGGCACTGCTTCACTACTGGGAGTGAATGGGAGTCACCACTCGTGGCCTTCTACAGTCACTGCAAAGGAGTCAGTGAGGAAGAGGCACCAGTGTTAACACCACCAGTGAGAATGGAAGGACAAAGATGGGCAACTTTGCACTTCATCCAGCTATGTGCCTCTAAAGCGGTGGCTCTCAAACCTTGGTTGACCATAGAATGAACTGGGAAACTTTAAAAAATTCTGATTCACAGGCCCCTGCCCAGTCCAGTGAAGTCTTAATCTCTGCAGATAGGCCCCATGTTTTTTTTTTTTTTTTTAATGCCGCTCAGGTGATTTCAAGGTGTCTTAAAGGCTAATAGAATTAGAAATTACCACTATTAATAGTGAGTATTTATCAGTCCCAAGGGCTTGTACAATATGAATTTTACCACTTACACTCAGATCTGGACCATACCCTTAAGTTATTTAGGAAAATATTCAGGAATTGCTTTTAGCATTTACATTTAGCATGTAGGAAAGTGCTTTGCCTACACTATCCTCTTGCCATTACAAATTATCTGTTTTCTGGTTTATAGCCTTTGTTTATTATAGCAGCAAATATGTGTATTTGTGGGTATTAAGTACGGTGTATGTTGACTGATTAAAACTACATTGCAAACAGGAATGACTAGATCCTGTTAACAGGAACTTTGAATTGTACTTTTCCTTTGGTTGATTTTTTGGGACTTGACATTGCCTTGCAATGTCATACAGATAAAAGCATTAGTGCTTTGCACAGGGTGTCCTTGTCTCTCAGTATAATTTATCATCTGAGCTGGGGAACTGCCTTGTATTCACCTGCAATTATTTCTTGTAATTAGAGCTGCCCCCATATGTAATGCTCTACCCATGAGATCCCAGAGAATACATTTAAAGGCAAGGATCATTTCATTCTTCCCTTGTGAACTGATCCATCACCCAAGTTTTTCACTTTGTATTGAAAAATGCTATGTGGGGTCAACCCCTGGAGGAATATATGTTTTTCTATCATTTTTTTACAAAACACTTTCGTAAAAATTTTCCTTTAGTTTAAGAAAGATGCAACCAGTAGCAGCAGCAGTTCAGGAATAACAAAATACCTCCCCCCAAAAAACAAAAAGCAACAACCCCAAAACAAACCAATTTCTGATTTTTTTCCTTTAAAATAAATTTTTCTAAATTTCCTACTTAACATTTCTTTAACTCCAATTTATTGCCTGAGATTATTTGCCTGTTATGCATTTCTTTCCCCCTTCCATATCAAAGGTTTCTAAATTTTCTAAAATTTTCTTTATTTACATTTTTCATAATTTTTTAATGTAGAATTCCTAAAGCACCTGTTACAGACATGGTTCTCAGCATTTGGAAACAGCCTTCAGAGAAAATTTTCTTTAAACCCACAGTTATAGGTCTGCACCATTGTGTGTGTGTGTTTGTGTGTTTCATCTCTCAAGGTAGAAATGGAAGGCTTCTCTCAAATGTCTAAAGCTTTACAAAGAGGAAGATCTAAGCAGGTTGAGAGGGCAGTGATGGTGAGGAGATGACTCAGAGCTAGCTGAGGAGGGGTCAGTTTATTGCTGCTTATTACTTGTGGGCAGCACCCTTCACTGTACATTCAGATAAACTATCTTTTTGTCATTTCTGTGATGGCTTTAATGCTCAATATGAAAACCTCCTGGACATAATTTGCTAGAATGTTCTCATTTCTCTTCCCTCCCAACCTAAGCTCCCTTGAGTGTCCAAGTTTAGACATCCCCTCCCCCATGTCACCTTCTTTTTCCCAGGATATCTGAGGAGTACTTTTCTAAGCAATTACTTTATCTAATACCTCCTAAATGTGCATTCCCCATGATTCCACCCTCAATGTCATTTCACCAAATCACCACTCTGCAGATTGCCTGTCTGTTGTCTGTCCATAGTCAAAGGGTATTTGATACTAGTTAATTTTTACTGGATCATTTATTCAGTTTTCAGTGTTGACCAGCATTTTATGCTTTTGGTGACAAACCTTTTAGGTGGGCCAGAAATCTGCAGAATAAAAACATGCACTTTTTATTCATATCATGGCAGGATTAGGTTAGTGTTAGTTTTCAATTAGTGTTGGCAATTCAATAGAAAGTAGGCTTTGGCCACTATATCTATGTCCTCACCAAGAACTTTGAAATGTAAAAGGCAATTTCTTCTTCATAATGGATGATTCCCATAAAACTTCATCACCATTTACTGCACTATACACTCAATTCCAGTCTCTGTATACATTTTCTTTAATCTTCAAAACAACCTTTCCGGCCAGAGTTGATGAGAGCCTTGAGTATCCAAGCAGACAGATTCCACCTGCGGTCATGTAGGTGTGATTAACAGAGGTAGAAATGGGGAAGGGAGTCAAGATGCCATCTTTCTGTGGATAATGTCTTGTGCCTCTTAGAATGTTCTTCTGCACTTGCTTTTAGGCACAGTTGCCATAACAAAACCATGAAATCATTTGCTGACTCTGAGTGTGGAGGACAATTATAATGGGGAAGAGAGCAGCAGCTTAGTACTGCATTTGATACCTAGTCAGTGTTCATTAAAAATACGGTGAGCGTTCAACCTTTTGTGCTTAGAACAAGGTACGAGCCAAAGAATTGCTTTATTTTTTTTCTTTTATTTATTTATTTTTTTATTGATTTTGTGAAAATATTACATTAAAAAATATATGTATGAGGTCCCATTCAACCCCACCACTCCCCCCCCAGCAACATTCACTCCCATCATCATGACACATTCATTGCATTTGGTAAGTACATCTCTGGGCATCTCTGCACCTCATGGTCAATGGTCCACATCATGGCCCATACTCTCCCCCATTCCATCCCGTGGGCCCTGGGAGGATTTACAATGTCTGGTGATTGCCCCTAAAGCACGATCCAGGGCAACTACAAGTCCCGAAGGCACCTCCACATCTCATCTCTTCCTGCCATTCCCCATACCCATCAGCCACCATGTCCACTTTTCCCACTCCAATGCCACCTTTTCTCTGTGGACCTTGGATTGGTTGTGTCCGTTGCACCTCTATGTCAAGAGGAGGCCCAGATTCCACATGGATACTGAATGCAATCCTCCTGCTTTCAGTAGTAGGCACTCTAGGCGCCATGGTGTGGTGGTTGTCCTCCTTCAACTCCATCTTAGCTGAGTGAGGTGAGCCCAATAAATCAGATTCTAGGAGCTGGAGTCTGCTGAGTCTCAGGGCCTGGCTATTATATTGTCAGTCCAGAGATTCAAATCCCCTAAATATATCTTAAACCCCAACACCAACTACAATTCCAGTAAAGTACCATGAAAGTCTTATGAAAAGAGATCCCATCTGAGTCCAGTTTCATCACGCTTTAAGTGACTGCCTCCCGCTTGATGGTAAAGAGGTAACTTGGCATGATTTTTCTTTACTTCTGTCACAGCATCTTCTGTGATACCACTGACTGTGATCAGGCAAAAGTAATAAATGTCCAAACCAAACTTACTCCCCTTCCTTACCTTCAGGGACATTGATCTGAACATACCTGCCATGGAGAATTTGCAGCCCAATGGCAATGTCTGTCGATATAAAGGCCGAAGTCATTTTCCTGCTGACACATGTCCCACTTTCCCCCTTCCTTTGTCTAGGAGGAGGGGAAGATGAGAAAACTGACCATGGAGCAGCTGCTGATTTATATTTCTTTTCTGGACCAGGGAATTTATATTGATTAGCTGGATGAATGAGTCTGTCCCTTTGTTTCAACTGATTAGAGTGAGTGTCTGCCCTTGGAATATATCACAACTCCACTGTGACATAACGAATAAGATCCACTGTGTTTTTTGTAAATCTCAATGCCTTTACCATCCTTATGAAATACACCCATCGATGACACTTAACCTGGTGATGCTGAAATTGTCCTTAGGGTATTCTGAAGAATGTATATGCCAGCAGGCACATTAGAATGTGTTAAGCTTTTTTTGAGCTCTTTCCTATTGTTTAATGTATTTATACTGAACTTGTCATCAAAGTAGTGGCTGGCATATTTGTTACTGATCTAAAATCAGATTTCTTCTTCCTATTCCTTTATGGGATCTCATAATTGATTGATGCTTATAAAAATAACTTTTGCTGAGTTTCTCTTCTACAAGGCTCACTTATTGAGGAAAAACAAACACCATATGATACACGTCTAGATTTTAATGGGTTGTCGTTAACATTTTATAATGAACATGCTCACAAAAATAAATTCAACATTTTATGTTTTTCAATAATTTTCTGGGTAAGTTAAGGTAATTGCTAATTTGGACAACTTTTTCATATTGGTCTTCATACCATAGTGATATATGAAAGACAAAATTGTTCTATTTTTTTCTTTAAAGTATAATTTGCTTCAACCCCAAAGTATTAGAAATTAATTTTTTCTGGAGCTCAAATTTGCTTTCTTGAATCCTCTCCCTGATGCATCCTGGTTTTGTCCTCTGCAAAACCTCAGAGGTTTTTTTTTCAACCTGGTAATCCTTCAAATACTGGAGACACTTCTAATGCCTTATATTGATTTTCTCATCTCCCAATTGATTACACCTAATTTCTTTAACCATTCATTAATTAACTCAATAATTAATATTTTTAGAAGCTTAACTCTCCCTTTTGATATTTCTCCAGTTGGTCAAGACCCAGAGAAACTGCCCTGAGCCCTCCCTACTTCACTGGAGGAATTCATCTCTCCCTCATCTGTGTTTCAGTAAGAAGAGTATGCTTGGGTTATAATATTGAGTCCAAGTTTCCTCGGTGATTTGTAATTGCCTTATCTCCCCTTCTAGCAGTTCTCGGAGCCCCTTTGTTTTACAAGTGACCTGAAGACACGAATAACCAATTGGCTGGTGTCTCCAACCCAATCCAATGCTCAGTAAATTCATAAATATGCAGAGTGGGAGAACAGGCTGAAAATAGGGAGATAATGAAGGCAAGCAAAAAGTAGTTGGTAAGTACATTTTGGAAAGGGACCATTATCCTTTTTCAGTGCCTTCTGGGAATAAATACCTCTCATGCAGATATATTCATAAGCTATCAATTCAGAGAGGCCCTTGTCCCATAACCTGTCTTTCTCTCCCATCCAATAAGTGGGCGTCCCCTATTTCATGACTAGAGTACTATTTACAGGGATTTTGTTCCCTTTCCTATTAATTATTGATACACAGCTTTATTCTAGCCTTGTTTTTATATATTTATTATATCCTTAACTTAAAAAAAATTTATTAAAAAAATTTTTTAAAGATACTTAGATTATACAAATGTCACATAAAAAATACAGGGAATTCCCATATACCACACTCCCTACACCTCCCACACTTTCCCACATCAACAACATCCCCCATTAGTGAGGTACATTCACTGGGATTGATGGATACATTTGAAGCACTGCCACCAAGCATGGAACCAAACTTTACACTGTAGTCCACACTCTCTCCCACACAATTCTACAGGCTATGACAAGATCCATAATGGCCTGTCTCTGTCACTGCAACATCACATAGGACAACTCCCAAGTCCCAAAAATGCCCCTGCATTACTCCCTTTCCCCCCTTTCCCTGCCCCCAGAACCTCCGGTGGCCACTCCCTCCCCTCCAATGACATGATTTCTTTCATTGCTAGAACCACAAGTCTACAGTAGAATACCAGTAAGTCTACCCCAGTCCACAGTTCACTCCCCAATCCTGAGGACCCTGGGACAACAATGTCCACTCCACCCCCAACTGAGAGGGGGCTGTGTTCTTTTAGGGCCAATGGATGGGACCCTCCTGCCAGGAGTTGTAGACTCTCTTGGTTCCTTGGTATGGTAGTTGTCTATCACCACTCCCATGCCAGTTGTCCTGGGTGAGACCAACAAACTGGAGAGTAGGTGCTGCAACTCCAATGAGATTCAGGAGTGGATCTTTTGGCACATGGACAACCAAAAGATTTAAGTCTTTTGAATATATACTACCAACTGTAGTACTAATTATAGGTTCAAATAGAAGGACAGAAGAACCATGTGTAGGGAAACTGCAACTGAGTCCAACTCTGTCACTCTGGGGAGCATTAATTCCAAAGTAGGGCCCACTGGCAAGGCACCAAACTCCCAAGCTATCTGCCCTGACCATAGTGTCTGGATGTGTCCAGAGCCCTCAGGACCCCTGACATCTGGGGTAGTATCTACTTTGGCAGTCAAAGAGATCTTGCTGAAATGCACTTAACTGCAACCCCTGGAATGACCTCCCAATTCACCCCAAAGTCTCCCAGCCATGCAAATTTATTTGTCCCTAACTTCTCCCCCTTTTGGTCAAGGTCCTTTCTAGCTGCACTGCTATTTGGCACCTGGTAGTAACCCCTTAATGCCAGGGAGGCTCACCCCTGGGAGCCATGCCTCACGCTGTGGGGGAGGTAATACATCTTTATGCTGAGTTCACCCTAGAGAGAGGCCACACCTGAGCAACAAGGAGGCTCTTATGAAACAACTCCCAGGCACCCTACAACACCAGCCAAGTTTCCATTTCAAGAACAAAGGTTCATAAGTACAGTCATCAATATCAAGGGCTCATCAATGGACCATCCTCCCCCATTAGTCACTGCCCCTGCACTTGGGGGACTCCCACTGATCCATTAGAGAATGTGGCTGAGCTCCCCAGGATGGGAACCTGACATTCTCTTGGTTATTGCATGGATTTCCACCTACCATGACAACATATGCCTTACATTTATGCCCAGGTGAGCTTCCCCCCATGCATCCACTGCCACTGATACCCCGCACCAATGATCCTCTCCTGCCATAGCTGCAACCCCTCTGTGATCCAAAACCTTCCCCAAAATGAAGTCAACAAAATAGCCAAATACAATCAATAAGAAAATGAACAACAATGACGGTTTCAAAAATAAAAAATAAAATACACACACACACACAAAAATTGGGATAATAAAAATAATGAAAAAATATTTAAAATTTTTTGACATTTCTCTTTTATCATTATAAGATCTGCTGTCCTCCATCCATTCCCCCAGTGTTCTACTTCTTTTCTTCATTCTGCCCTCAAAGAAACTCTAGGCCACAGAAAAGTCATGCAGCAAACACAGGGGACTCCCACGTACCCAACAAACTCCCCCCTCCCTCTCGCCCATCACTAACACTATACATGTGGATGGCATACCTGCCACAAATGATGCACAAACTTTGAAACGAAGTTACCAACCATGGCAAATGGCCCACACCATAGTCTACATCTTGGACCACACACTCCCACAAACCCTGCTGCAATTCAACATGGCCTGTATCCATCACAGCAAGACCATGCAGAACACCCCCATCTCCCCCCAAATGCTTCCTGTTCCATCTATTCTATTCCACCCCCCTCTCCCCTCAGGACCCATGGTAACCACCAGGCTTCACTCCTTGAAGGAAAAAAAATTCATAATTAGTTGCCATGACACTGAGGTCTTGACACAATGGTCTGCAAGATGAACACTCACACACACTCCCTAGAAGCCTGCCCCAGGTGTGCCCTGTCCTGAATATCCCCCACATCCAACACCCCATACCAGCAACCCTCACTTGCCATATTTAAAAAGAGCATTCCCAACATTGTAGTTTCAACCATGAACCCACCAATTCCTGGTGTTTACCTGCTCCCTCCCCCAACCTATCCCCCAGTTCCATGGACTGTCAACCCACCCTCCCCACCCCACCTACCTGACAAACCAGCACCTCCTAACCTAAAAGTATTATACCACTGTCATGCCCCTCCATTGTAAAATTACACATCTCCCCTATATCATAGATTTTACCGATATGGGCATTGGCTGACAAATTTCTTCTCCCTTTCTATTTACTGTAAACCTATCTTCCAGACTCTAGTTCTGTGAGTTGCTCAATTTGCTTATTGCCACATAATATTTGTCCTTCAGGGCCTGGCTTGCTTCACTCAACGTAAGGTCCTCAAGATTCATCCAAGTTACACCATATGTTAATACTGTATTACTTCTTACAGCTGAGTAATATTCCATTGTATGTATATACCACAATTTGTTTATCCATTCATCTGTTGAAGGGCATTTGGGTTGACTCCAACTTTGGCAATAGTGAATAATGTGACCATGAACATTGGTATGCATATATCTGTTCGTGTCCTTGCTTTCAATTCTTCTGGGTATATACCCAGAAGTGGAATTGCTGGATCGACTGGTAGTTCTATAGTTAGTTTTCTGAGGAACTGCCAATCTGTCCTCCACAGTGGCTGCACCATTTTCATTCCCACCAGCAGTGGATGAGTGTTTCCATTCCTCCATATCTTCTCCAACACCTGTAGTCCTCTGTTTTTTCAAATAGCCTCCAGCCTGATGGGTATAAGATGATATCTCCTTATAGTTTTGATTTGCATTTCCCTAATATTAATAGCAAGTGATGTTGTGCATCTTTTCATGTGCTTTACAGCCACTTGTATTTCTTCTTTGCAGAAGTGTCTGTTCAAATCACTTGCCCATTTTTCAAATGGGTTGTTTGTCTTTTTATTTTTGAGGGGTAGGATTTCTTTATATATGCTGGATATTAGGCCCCCATTGGATATATGGTTACCAAATATTTTCTCCCATTGAGTAGGCTGCCTTTTCACTTTCTTGACAAACTCCTTTGAGGTGCAAAAGTTTTTAATTTTGAGGAGGTCCCATTCATCTATTTTCTCTTTTGTTGCTTGTGCTTTGAGTGTAAAGTTCATGAAACCATTTCCTACTACAAGATCCCATAGATGCTTCCCTATATTATCTCCCAAGGTCTTTGTGATCTTGGCTCTTATATTTAGATCTTTGATTCATTTTGAGTTAATTTTTGTGTAAGGTGTGAGATGGTGTTCCTCTCTCTTTCTTTTGTTTATGGATACCCAGTTCTTCAAGCACCATTTGTTAAAGAGACCATTCTCTCCTAGTTTATGGGCTTGGTTGCCTTGTCAAATACCAGTTGACTGTAAATGCAAAGATGTATATCAGAGCTCTCTATTTGGTTCCATTGGTCAGTATGTCTATCCTTGTGCCAATACCATGCAGTTTTGACAACCGTAGCTTTGTAGTATGTTTTAAATTCAGGTACTGTGATTCTTTTTATTTCATTTTTCTTTTTCAATATGTCTTTGGTTATTTGGGGCCTCTTGCCCTTCCAAATAAATTTCATAGTCAGTTTTTCCAGTTCAGTAAAAAGTACTGTGGTGATTTTTATTGGGATTACATTAAATCTGCATATCAATTTGGGTAGGATAAATATCTTAATGATGTTTAGTCTTCCATCCATGAACAAGGAATACTGCATTTATTTAAGTCTTCTTTGATTTAACAATGTTGTTTAGTTCTTTGCATTTAAGTCACGTATCTTTAGTTAACTTTATTCCTAGGTATTTGATTCTTTTAGTTGTTATTGTAAATGGGATTTTTTCTTGATTTTCTCCTCAGATTTCTCATTATTGGTCTACAGAAATGATACTGATTTTTGAACATTGATCTTATAACCTGTGAGGTATAGAATCATGTCATCTGCAAATTGTGAATTTTTTACTTCTTTCTTTCTAGTTTGGATACCTTTTATACCTTTTTCTTGCCTAAGTGCTAGAGAAAGTAATTCTAATACTATGTTATATAGAAACAGTGAAAGTGGACATCCTTGTCTTGTTCTTGATCTTAGAGGGAAAGCTTTTAGGATTTCACAACTGATTATTATGTTAGCTGTAGGTTTTTCATACATACCATTACCTTGTTGAGGAAGTTTCCTTCTATTCCTATTTTGCTGTGTTTTTAATAGGAAAGGTTGCTGTATTTTGTCAAATGCTTTTTCTGCATCTTTAGAGATGATCATGTGTTTTTTTCCTCTTGATCTGTTTATATGGTGTATTGCATTGATTAATTTTCTTATGTTGAACCATCCTTGCATACCCAGGATGAAACCCACTTGGTCATGGTGTATAATTCATTTGATGTGTTGTTGAATTTAGTTAGCAAGTGTTGTGTTGAGGATCATTAGAGATTGTTCTGTAATTTTCCTTTCTTGTGGCATCTTTGTTTGGCTTTGGTATTAGGATGATGTGGGCATCATAGAATGAGTTAGGCAAAGTTCCTTTCACTTCTATTTTTTTGAATAGTTTAAGCAGAATTGGTGTTAGGTCTTTCTGGAATTTTTGGTAGAATTCATCTGTGAAGATGTCTGGTCCTGGGCTCTTCTTAGTTGGGAGGATTTTGGTGACTAATTCCATCTCTTTACTTGTGATTGTTCTGTTGAGTTCATCAGTTTCTTCTTTTGACAGTGTAGGTTACTTGTGTGTGTCTAGGAATTTATCCATTTCCTCTAAATTATCCATCTTGCTGTTATATAATTTTTCAAAGTATCCTCTTATAATACACTTTATTCCTATGGGGTCAGTGGTGATATTCCCTTCCTCATTTCTTATTTTATCTATTTGCTTCTTCTCTCTTTTTTTCTTTGTTAGTTTAGCTAGGGGTTTGTCAATTTTATTCTTCTTCTCAAAGAACCAGCTTTTGGTTTTATTTTTCTAGTGCTTTCTTATTTTCACTTTCATTTAGGTCTGCTCTAATCTTTGCTATTTCTTTTTTTCAGCTTCCTTTGCGGTTAGTATGTTGTTCTTTTTTTAATTCCTCCAGGTATGCAGTCAGGTCTTTGATTTTAGCTCTTTCATCTTTTTGCATATAAGCATTTATAACTATGAATTTCCCTCTCTCTACTGCTTTCACTGCATCCCATAGGTTTTGATATGTTGTGTTGTCATTTTCTTTCATTTCAAGGTAGTTACTGATTTCTTTTGAGATTTCCTCCTTGACTCACGGTTTGTCTGAGCATAGGTTGCTTGACTTCCATTTCTTTGTGCCTGATCTGGTTTTCTGCCCCTTCCTGATTTCCAGCTTTATTCCATTGTGGTTGGAGAAATCACTCTACATAATTTTCATCTTTCTGAATTCATTGAGAGTTGTTCTGTGACCTAGCATGTGGTCTATCCTGGAGAATGATCCATGTGCACTCGAAAAGAATGTATATCCTGTTGTATTTGGGTGTAATGTTCTGTACATGTCTATTAGGTCCAAGTCATCTAATGTATTATTCAAAGTCTTTGTTTCTTTATTGATTCTATGTCAAGATGTTCTGTGTAATGGTGATAATGGTATATTAAAGCCCCCCACTACAATTGTGGAGGCATCTATTTCTCCACTTAGTTTTTCTAGGGTTTGCCTCATATATTGAGGCATCCTGGTTAGGTGCATAAATGTTTATGATTGTTCTTTATTCTTGGTATATTATCCCTTTTTGTTAATATATATAGTGTCCTTCTTTGTCTCTTAAAATAGTTTTGCATTTAAAGACCATTTTGCCTGATATTAGTATAGTTACTTCTGCCCTTTTCTGGCTATTGTTTGCTTGTAAAATTGTTTCCCAACCATTCACTCTCATCCTCTTTGCATCCCTGGGTTTGATTTGGGTTTCTTGTAGACAGCATACAGATGGGTCATATTTCCTTATCAATTCTGCCAATCTGTGTCTCTTGACTGGTGAGTTTAATCAATTAACATTCAGTGTTATTATTGTCAAGGAATTACTTACATTAGCCATATTTTCTTTAAGTTTATGTATGCTATAAGCTGTTTTTACTTCTCTTTTATCTTTTTAATTGTTCTTACATGCTCCTCCAACTCTCTCTTTCCTGTTTTTTTCCTTTCTGCCTGCAGAACTCTCTTTAGTATTTCTTGAAGTGTAGGTTTCTTATTGACATATTCTCTTAATTTCTGTATATCTGTGAATATTTTGAACTCTCCCCCATTTTTGAAGCCAGCTTTGCTGGATAGAGAATTATTGGCTAGAAAATTTTCCTTTTAGCACCTTAACTATGTCATACTACTGTCTTCTTGCCTTCATGGTTTCAGATGAGAAATCAGAACTTAATTTTACCGAGCTTCCCTTTTATGTGTTGGTTCTCTTTCTCTTGCTGCTTTCAGTATTCTGTCTTGAGCATTGGACAATTTGCCAAGTATATATCTTGGAGTAGGCTTGTTAGCATTTGTACTGTCTGGGGTAAGCTGTGCTTCCTGGACATGTATGTCCATCTCCCTCAATAGGGTTGGAAAGTTTTTAGCCATTATTTCTTCCAAAACTCCTTCTGTCCCCTTTCCCTTCTCTTCTCCCTCTGGGATGCCTAAAATGTGATTGTGCATTTTGTGTTGTCATTCAAATCCTTAAGTCTGTGATAAATTTTTACTATCTTTTTATCTATCTCCTATATGATTTCAGATTACTGTCTTCCATGTTGATGATTCTTTCCTCTGCCTATTCAAATCTCCTATTGTGTGTTTCCAGTGTATTTTTAAATAACATTTTTATTGTCTTTTTAAAAAAGAAACAAAATGTTACCCCAATATACCCCATTCCTCAGCCCCCCACACTCCTCCCACATCAACAACCTCTTTCATCATTATGGCACATTTATTGCATTTGATGAATACATTTTGGAACTGCTACACTACATGGATTATAGTTTACATTGTAGTTTACACTCTCCCCCAGTTCATTCAGTGGATTATGGCAGGATATATAATGTCCTGCATCTGTCCCTGCAATATCATTCAGAACAACTCCAAGTCCTGAAAATACCCCATATCACATCTCTTCTTCCCTCTCCTTGCCCTCAGCAACTACCGTGGCCACTGTCTCCACTTCAGTGATACAATTTCTTCCATTGCTAGAGTCACAATAATTCTATACCAGAATACCAATAAGTCCACTCTTGTGCCATTCATCACATCATATCTATTATCTTTTGTGTATGTTTACAATTGCTTCAATATTTTCTCCCAATGTCTTCTAAATATCCTTAAACTCTTCCTTCACTTCATTAAGTTGATTCATGATATTTGTTTGGATATTTCTGATTAGTTGTTCCATGTTATGCATCTCTTTCTGGTTTTTAGTTTGTTCATTGGACTGGGTCATATCTTCCTGTTTCTTAGTATGGCTTGTAAATTTTGGTTGGTTTCTAGGCATCTGTTTATCTTGATGGGTTTGTTCAGTTGATTAGCTTCTCTCTCTATTCTATGGTTTTATTTTGTTGTTTGTTTTGTGTGTGTGGAAGGTTTCACTTTGACACTTCATTCCTCTTATTCTATTTCCTTGTTGTTGTCTCTATTCAATTAGTAGTTTTGGCTTCTTTGTCGCTGACCCTCACTGTTCTGGGAATTGCGAAGCAATGTCCTGGTTTGCTGTACCCCAAAGCAGGTCCCTAAGACAGACTCTGGGTGTTCCTCTGCTGTTTTAGTGAAATCTAAGCCTTATCTGCCTAATCCATTGGCCATCTTCCCACAATCACATATGCCCTTAACTTTTGATGGAGCAAAAGTTCAGTCCATGAAGGAATTATTTTGATGTGTAAATATGTGTTGTATTCCTTTAAAAAAAATAGGAAGCTGAAAATCTTTAGATACCTTCAGGTGCCATTTGATGAACTACTCAAATGTCATGATTGCCAGACTTCTAATCCTCTCCAACAATTGGGATCTTGGCCCTCTAATTTCTCTGCTTGCTTACTCTCATTTCCCTTATACACAGGATCATATTCAGTCAAGAGCTAGCAGCTCTGATTAGCATGAAGCAAAAACTAGTTCTGAGTACCAAGTGGGTAAACAAAACAAAACAAACAAAATAAAACAAAGCAAAGAACAGGATTGAGAACAGATGACGAGCAAGTCACAGTTAAATGTGACTTTCTGAGCACAAAAAATCAGAGAGATGAGGATGGATGATGTGAGTCTCCTTCTAGAGATTTTCCTGCACAAATCTCATTGACTGCCTTTGGGGGTCCCCAGCAGGCTTCCCAAATGTTCATATTCTCAAAGGCTCTACCTGTTCCAGTTGCAATGATTGACTCACAATCTTTGTATACTTAGCCTCCTTCCACAAACATATCTGGGTCCTTAAAACCCAGGAGACCCTTTCAATATTGCCCAACTCCTCCTTCAGACATCTTTCTGTATTGAACCAGCTAATTATGCTTTCAAATGCACCATGGCCCTTTGCTATGGTTTATTTGGCTTTTATGCTGCTTTTGGGTATGTGGGGCTCTGATTTGTTGAGATGAATCCAAAAAGAAACCAAACCCATATGTTTCAGGACACCTCTAAGATTCTGGGCACACTTATAAAAACATCCAGGAAAATATGAGCCGTGGTCCTCGGCCATCACTGTGCCTATAACCTAAATACGGAGATAAGCGACCAATGAGAAAAGATATAGCAGTATATCGAACCACAGTGATAAGAAGGTACTAAGTAAGGAGAGAAATGTTGAAAAGTTTTGAGCCATCTTTTCCAGTCTGATTAAAACCTGATTTATGAAACACTAATTATCTGTAGGAGTGAACTCTTACAATCTGGCTGATGAAAGACTGGGTTTTGTTGATGTCATTACAGTTGTGCCCTTTCTCAGTATAGGTAGTCTCTGATTTATTAATGGATTGTTTCAATATGAAACACAATTTCCCATGGAAAACAGATGTTGAAATTGGTGGGTAGGCCTCCAGAAGCCAGTGTAGCTCAAAATATAAATGAAATATACTCTGTAATATTACAATTTCCATTCTGTATTCAGAGACTAAGGATTCTGTACACTAAGTCATCTAGCTGCAGCCCTAGTTTCTAGGGATACATCTCTCCTCCATTATGTTTTTACTATTCTTACCCCAAATATGAAAGTGTCTTCCTCCCTCCCTTCCTCACTGAGCCAGGAGAGTATGTCTTCCTTCTCCTGCTTTCTTCAAATTCTGGGGGATGCAAAGCTACTCCTCACCCTTGCTTTGTTTCTGGAGGTAGTAATTAAAAACAGACTTGGGGGGAAGCAGATTTGGCTCACCTAAGAGCGCATCCGCCTACCACATGGGAGGTTCAGGGTTCAAACCCAGGGCCTCCTGACCCATGTAGTGAGTTGGCCCATGTGCGCAGTGCTGATGCACACAAGGAGTGCTATGCCATGCAGGGGTGTCCCCCACATAGGGGAGCCCCATGTGCAAGGAGTGCACCCTGTAAGGAGGGCTTCCCCATGTGAAAAAAACAGTGCAGCCTGCTCAGGAGTGGTGCCACACACATGGAGCGCTGACGCAGCAAGATGATGCAACAAAAAAGAGATGCAGTTTCTTGGTGCCGCTGACAAGAATACAAGCAGACATAGGAAGAACACACAGCAAATGGACACAGAATGCAGACAACTGGTGGGGGAAGGGAAACGGGAGAGAAATAAATGAAATAAATCTTTAAAAAAAAAGGTCAGTTGTATTTAAAGCAACAACAACTACAAAAAAAACAGACTTGGGTGCTGGTGGAAATACTAAAAGGGGGTCTTTTGATTATTAGAGAGTTTGGATGGTATTTCAAAGGGAAAACTGGTAGGGTGGGCCTAACTTTGATAGTAAGGCAGGGTGATCCATATTACTGGGAGTGAGCTAAATAGAAATGTTGTATGTGATGGTCACATTTTTCTTTAAAAAATATTTTTAAGCTATGACTATCTCTGTTTTCCCATCCAAATATCAGAAAATTCTTGTTACTCTATAGTTTTCCACCATGTTTTTAGTGACTTAAAACAATAGCTATTTTATAATCTCTCATAGTTATGTGAGTTGATTGGGCTCAACTGGGAAGTTCTGCAGCACAGGCTTGGCATTTCTCGTGTAGGTGTGGTCAATGAGCAGCTGAAGCTGGATTCATCTAGAGGCTTGATGGATGCAGGAACAAGTAGTACTTTCACCAAAAGTATAATTTGAGACCTTATAGACCAGAAATTATTGTACAGTATTTTTAAAATTAACTGATAGTAGCTGGATATTAAGCTAAGTGGGAATTTATATTCCCTAAAAGCAGGTTTAATATGATTATAGAGCAGGGAGAGATAAAAGGGCTGAGAGGGTCTTGTTTTGCTTCCTTGACCCACCCTGGTCTTGTCAGGACCCTTGTGGCCCACCCAAATAAATGACTGCAAAGGTCACCACAAAATAGGTTGTATCCCAGGACTGGTGCGAAATTCTATCCCCATTTTCACAAGTTTAGTAGGATTGCAGCCCAAGATAGTAAATTACTGGGTGGATAGTTAGTCTTCTAAAGTCCCAAATTGCCCATCGTTTCCTCCTTTCATTGTAAGCCAAAGCATCCATCAGAGGGACTTGTTAGGTCCTGCTGCTCTGGACAGGGTGTGGTGCTGTTTCTAGCATGTTAGCACCATCTGCTAACAGTGACAGGCAAAGTTCTCTGTCAGAGTCCAGTTTGTGCTCCAGGGGATACTACCCCCAGCTGACAAAGCTTTCTCATTAAACAGTTCTTTTCAGGAAACACTACTGACTTAAAAAAAAAAGTACATAGAACTTTCTTTTGGATAAGCAAATCTCCTTTTTACCTAACAAGATGAAATATATGAATGGTAATATTTTTGTGGGTAAGAGGGATGAAAGAAAATGGGGGAAAAAGGAGAGAAAAGCAAAAAGGTGCTAATATAAGATTAGCGGATAAGTGAGTTACTAAGCAACCTCAGTTTTCCCCAAATATTTGAAAGCTGAGACCAAAAAGTGTAGTATGTATATGTAGTCATACATGTATATAATATTAAGTATAATATAGTTATTAGATACAGGTATTTTATACCTATACAAATATACATATATATGACTGTCATTGATACTAAGCATTAAATTTTTGGTGCAATAGATTTGTCCAGTTCTCTCTTGCTTTCCTTTGGAGTTTTCTGGACAATCTTCTCTTTTTTTATAGAATCCAATTGGTCCACTGTGGCTCATAGAGGGAATTCTTCCCATGCCATCTGAACTGTTACTGATATTTTTATATTGGATACTGACTTTGCTTGGTCTGGATTTAATTCTATATCTAAATAGGCAATCAGAGATTGTTGACCTACTACTCAAAATTTTCCTCTGTACCATTTGTGTGTGTGTGTTTAAGTCATTCTCTGCTTTATTAAAAGGGTGTACATAGCAGGTTATGAGAAATGTAAAGAAGGAATCAGAGCAGTTAATGAAGAGGTGGATGTTCTTAAGAGGTCAACATGGGGAACATTGAGAAGGAAGAAAGTGTCTAAAAATTGCTTTATTTTTGGTTAGAAGAATTGTTCCATGGTATGCTAAGATCTAAGAAAGGTGGAATCCATATGCCATCTATAATAAAAAGCCTCTAGTAGAAGTGGCAGAGCAATCTCTTGTGGAAGACAAATAAAATTGCTGTTGTTTTCGGAGGTGATGGTTGGCGGGTCTTGGCTAGTTACTAGGAGGCTTGGTATTCTGGTCAAGATCAGGAACGTAAAAAACTCCATGATGGGGAAGTGGATGTGGCTCAAATGATAGAGCTTCCACCTACCATTTGGGAGGTCCAAGGTTTGATACCCAGGGACTCCTGGTCCATGTGGTGAGCTGGCTCATGCGGAGTGCTGCTGTGTGCAAGGAGTGCTGCCCCACGTAGGAGTACCGCTTGCCCAGGAGTGATGCTACCCACACAGAGAGCTGATGCAGCAAGATGACACAACAAAAAGAGACACAGAGAAGAGACAGTAAGAGATGCAATGAACTAGGGAGCTGTGGTGGCACAAGAGAATGCTCACCTCTCTCTCACTCCGAAAGGTCCCAGAATGGGTTCTTGGAGCTGCCTAGTGAGAATACAACAGATATAGAAGAATGCACAGCAAATGGACAGACAGAGCAGACAATGGGGGAGAGGGTGGGGAAGAGGAGGAAGAAAAACGAAACAAAACAACCAACTCCCTGATGGTTTTCAGCAGAATAACGTCACTGGATTATAATTTTATTATAGTGAAAGGGAACAAAGAAGAGGCCAAAAGAAAAGATAGATAGGACAAGGTTGGGGAAGGTCTCAAATGTGAGCTTTCATTTTCATGTCTTATCCATGTGGTATCAAAAAGTGTCACTTTTTTGGCACAGCAATGTATATTCTTATAACATGGAAGCTCTCATTGTTCTTTTCAATTGCTTTTTAAAATACAACTTAATTTTTCTTAAAGCATGGCTGTTTTTCTTACAGTTATATAACTCCTATCTCTTCTTTCCCCTTCTAAGTATAGAGTGACAGTCCAATGGGCATCTGGAGATCAAAAGAATTGAAGTCTCTTAAGTTTTCTTCCCTGATTCTGAGGAAAATGCAAGCAAATTTTTGTGGTTTTTTTAGACTTTATTTCAACTGCAAAAAATAAAAGGACAAAATACTTAACAAAATACTTGCTAATCGTATTCAACAACACATTAAACGTATTATACACCACGACCAAGTGGGATTCATCCCAGGTATGCAAGGATGGTTCAACATAAGAAAATCAATCAACGTAATACACCATATAAACAGATTGAAGGAAAAAAATCACATGATTATATCTATTGATGCAGAAAAAGCATTTGACAAAATACAGCACCCTTTCTTGATAAAAACACTCCAAAAGATTGGAATACAAGGAAATTTTTTGAACATGATAAAGAGTATATATGAAAAACCTAAAGCCAATATTGTTTACAATGGAGAAATCCTAGACTCCTTCCCTCTAAACTCAGGAACAAGACAAGGATGCCCACTGTCTCCGCTCCTATTTAACATTGTCTTAGAAGTACTTGCTCGAGCACTGAGGCAAGAACCAGAAATAAAAGGCATTCAAATTGGAAAGGAAGAAGTCAAAATTTCATTATTTGCAGATGACATGATCCTATACATAGAAAACCCTGAGAGATCTACAACGAAGATTCTAGAACTCATAAATGAGTTTAGTAAAGTCGCAGGTTATAAGATCAATGCGCAAAAATCAGTAGCATTTCTGTACACCAATAAGGAGCAAGATCAGGAGGAAATCAAGAAACAAATACCATTCACAAGAGTAAATAAAAAAATCAAATACTTAGGAATAAATTTAACTAAAGAGGTAAAGAACTTATACACCGAGAACTATACAAGATTGTTCAAGGAAATCAAAGAAGACCTGAATAAATGGAAGACTATTCCTTGTTCATGGATAGGAAGACTGAACATTATTAAGATGTCTATCCTACCAAAACTGATCTACACATTCAATGCAATCCCAATAAAAATCAACGCAGCCTTCTTTAAGGAACTAGAAAAACTAACTATGAAATTTATTTGGAAAGGAAAGAGACCCCGAATAGCCAAAGACATACTGAAAAAGAAAAACGAAATTGGAGGAATCACACTACCTGACTTCAAAACATACTACAAAGCTACGGTGGTGAAAACAGCATGGTATTGGCATAAGGAGAGACACATAGACCAATGGAATCGAATTGAAAGCTCAGATATAGAACCTCACATATATAGCCACATAATATTCGATAAAGCCACCAAACCCTCTCAACTGGGAGAGAGTGGCCTATTCAACAAATGGTGTCTGGAGAACTGGATAGCCATATGCAGAAGAATGAAAGAGGATTACCATCTCACACCTTATACAAAGATCAACTCAAGATGGATCAAAGACCTAAATATAAGAGCCAAGACCATAAAAACCTTAGAAAGCAGTGTAGGGAAACATCTACAGGACCTTGTAATAGGAAATGGATTTGTGAATATCTCACCAAAAGCACGAGCAGCAAAAGAACTAATAGATAAATGGGACTTCCTCAAAATTAAAGCCTTCTGCACCTCAAAGGAGTTTGTCAAGAAAGTAAAAAGGGAGCCCACACAATGGGAGAAAATATTTGGCAATCATATATCTGATAAGAAACTTATAACTTGCATATATAAAGAACTTCTATATCTTGCAAATAAAAAGATAAACAACCCATTTAAAAAATGGGAAAAAGACTTAAACAGACACTTCTCCGAAGAAGAAATACAAATGGCAAAAAAGCACATGAAAAAATGTTCCAAATCTCTAGCTATCAGGGAAATGCAAATCAAAACTACAATGAGATACCATCTTACACCCATAAGATTGGCAGCTATGAAAAAAACAGAAGAATACAAGTGCTGGAGAGGATGTGAAGGAAGGGGAACACTCATCCACTGCTGGTGGGAATGCAGAAGGATCCAACCATTCTGGAGGACAGTATGGCGGTTTCTCAAAAAACTAACCATAGATTTGCCATATGACCCAGCAATACCACTGCTGGGTATATACCCAGCAGAACTGAAAACAAGGACACAAACCGATATATGTACAACAATGTTCATAGCAGCATTGTTCACTATTGCCAAAAGTTGGAATCAACCCAAATGCCCATCAACAGATGAGTGGATCAATAAAATGTGGTATATACACACAATGGAATACTACTCGGCTGTAAGAACAAACACACTACAAACACATGTGATAACATGGATGAATCTTGAGAACCTTATGTTGAGTGAAGCAACCCAGACATTGAAGGACAAATACTACATGACCTCAATGATATGAAATAAACAAGCTGCTCTAGATAGCAAGAGACTGAAGGATAGGCTTACAGGAAATCGGAGGGTGGAGGAAGGATATGAGCCGATGTCTGCAGGGGTGGAATTTAAGACGAGATGGTGGTAAGTATGAACACAAAGAAGAGATAAAAGGGGGGCAAGGGGTTGCCTTTGGTTGGGGCTTTGCGGGTTTGAGGGTGGCTGGGGAGGGATGGATGGGTAACGTTGCCCAAAAGTGGGGGGAGGGAGGGGTAGCATACGAACACAGGAGAGGGTCAGGTGTTGGTGGAGAGCAAAATGCCGAGAAAATCATATCAAAATATAATAAAGAGGGCTACCTGTTTAGAATGCTCGGAGGGGAGGGTCTGATGCAGGACGGGCTCCTGGGGAATGTCTAAATGCTCATTCTGCCAGAGTGGGTCTCACCATGGGGTAGAAACCCAAGTAGTGAGAGTGGGGGTAGACCCACATCCCGGGGAGGACTAATGCCACCAAATAGAGGGAACTGTATCCCTCGAGAGAAAGGGTGGCTCCCAGGGCATTGGGGCAGTTGAGCAAGTTAGGCCCTGAACACTATTCCATCTATCTCTGGAAGTGGCTCCTCAGGAAACGGAGGTTGGCTGTCACTGTGGGCACCAAGGTGGAAGGGAAAATGAACGTTAAATGTGTGGAACCAAGGTAAATGGGGGGTAAGAGAGGAGTTTCTTGAGAGTACACAAGGATGGATATAAAACATGTAATATTACACCATAACATATAGGAGATGACAGACTGATAATGTAAACCATAATGTAAAACATAGGATAACTAAGAATGTAAAGAACTGTGTATCCTAAAGTATGCACCATAATGTAAGCACAGATATCACCTTGTTAGAAAGCTAATGTCTCAGACTCTGTACAACACGTTAAGTAAATATGATGTGAATAGGGTGTAAGAGTATCGCTGTGGAAGGAAAAAGGTTTTGTGGTGGATGTATGGGAGTGCTGTATATTATATATATGCATTGCTGTGGTCTAGGACTCCTGTGAAGAGAAGCTGAATAATTAGGGGGAAAAAAAAAAAAGAAAAAGATAGGATGTAGAATTTTTTCAAGTCAACATTCTTTATCTAAGTTCTTTATCTAACTTTATCCAAGTTCTTTATCTAACCTTTAAACCCATCGCTATAAGCCATTCCCTAGTAAGGGACCATGACATCCTATTGGGCTTCAAATTTCGGGGAGTTCTGGATCACAGAGTGTTTCAACAATGGCAATGTAGGGATACTGGTATGGGATACCAATAACAGGTGATATATGGCTGACAGGGAGCTGTACAGAACATATGTCCAGGGTGCATGGTAATGTTTGAATATACTCATAGTGGCAACAATTAAAAACCACAGCAGGGGGGGTTACTGGGTTCCTGGCCAGTGGTGCTCTGTTGTTGTCCCTAGGGGAGCAGCGACAGTCTCCCAGGTACAGCGGCGGGGACCGGGAGGGAGTGAGGGTTCAACAGTGAGCCCCTGATGCTAATGACTATGCTTGTGAGCTGATAAGCCTAAAATAAGAACAAGGCCTAGAGCAACATTGTGCCTGGGAATTTCCTCCTGTCAGCCTTCATGTTACTCAAATGTGGCCAGTCTCGAAGCCAAACTCAGCATGTAAATGCAATGCCTTCCCCCCAGCGTGGGACATGACACCCGGGGATGAGCCTCCCTGGCACCGAGGGACCACTATCAACTACCAACTGATGATGCAACTGGAAAATGATCTTAAACAGAAGGTTCAATGCGGATCAGCAGAATATCCCTGTCTACATAAAATAACATGACTTTAAAATGCTGTTTGACCTAAAGTAAGGGGGAAATGGAAAGGAGAAATGAGTTTATATGGCTACGAGTTTCTAAAAAAGAGTCTGGAGGCTGGCAGAAGGATTGCCCTCATGCACAACTGAGCAGAGTCAGAGAGACAGATAAAGCAGATGCAACCCCCAGATATTGGTTCCTTTGAGGGCTAAAGAGACCCATGGGAGTTATGGTCATGGCCGATGGGGTTAACTACCAGGTCAGATGGCCCCTCTTTGGAAATGGTGTTTATGTGTGATGAATCTGGACTCAGATGGGATCTTCCTTCATAAGACTTTCATGCTAATGTGCTGGAGGTGCAGTTAATGTTGGGGTTTAAGATATATTTAGGGGATTTGAATCTCTGGACTGACAATGTGATAGCCAGGTCCTGAGCCTCAACAGACTCCAGCACCTACAATCTGATTTATTGGACTTACCACACTCAGCTAAGATGGAGTTGAAGATGGACAACCACCACACCATGGAGCCTAGAGTGATTACAACTGAAAGTGGGAGGATTGCATCCAGCATCCATGTGGAATCTGAGCCTCCTCGTGACATAGAGATGCAATGGACACAACCAATCCAATGTCCACATAGAAGAGGTGGCATTGGATTGGGAAAAGTGGACATGGTGGCTGATGGGTATGGGGAAAGGCAGGAAGAGATGAGAGGTGGAGGCATCTTTGGGACATGGAGCTGCCCTGGATGGCGCTTCAGAGGCAATCACTGGACATTGTAAATCCTCACAGGGCCCACTGGATGGAATGGAGGAGAGTATGGGCCATGATGTGGACCATTGACTATGAGGTGCAGAGGTGCCCAAAGATGTACTTACCAAATCCAATGGATGTGTCATGATGATGGGAATGAGTGTTGCTGGGGGGGGGGGGGAGAGGTGGGGTGGGGGGGTGGGGTTGAGTGGGACCTCACATATATATTTTTAATGTAATATTATTACAAAGTCAATAAAAAAAAGAAAAAATAAAAATAAAAGGACAGAAGGCAGCTTAACAAATTATGGAAGTATTACTTTAAATAATCCTATCCAGACACATTTATCTTATTTAATCTTAAAAGCAAGCTCAACTCCTTCTTCAGTGTTCCAAAAAATGAATAAATGAGTACAGATTAGATCAGTGATATGATCAAGGTCTCCTTGTTAATGAAGGAAATGAAAAAAAGTGTTCTCAAAAAACTAAATCCCATATTCTTTTTTTGACCTTTAACATTGACATAGTACCTTCTTTGCATTTGCTACAAGAAATACTACAATGTTATTAATTATAGTCTATAAATAACATTAGTTATCTTTTTCCCAAGCAAATCTTTATTGGTCTTAAGGAAAGGAAAAGTTTAGCAGAGGCTGGTGGTGTGTCTAGGGTTGAAAGATGACCCTAAATATCTTTCTCAAGGAATAAACAACAGAGAAGTATTAGACAGGGGTTGGGATTGTCCTGCATCCAGTGACTTTTCAATTTAGTTTAAAGCAAAGCTTTTCTCAGAAGAACAGGAAGACATATGCTCATCCATCCTTCCATCCACCCATACATCCATCCATCCACCCATCCATTCATTCATTCATTGATTCAGATAAACATGCACCTTTTTCAGTTATAAAAGACACTTCCCTGTTAAGTGCTGGATAATAAAAACTGATGACTGAGGAAGCATGCTAACTGAGCTAATTCCCAGAAAAGGGGAGATCTGTGATTATTCCTTAAAAATATTTGTCTTAAAGTAATTTATTACCTGCCTACTCATATCAGGAGATTGTTTAAAGGTTTTGTATGATAGAATGGCGGAGAACATAGTATTTGGGGAAATGCCAAGCACTGCTACATGGCAGTCCAAGCATGACATTATTACACAACTTGATGATTCAGGAACAGGCAGGAACTTAAGATGGAAAAATAAATAAATGACATAGTAAAAGACATATCATTGTGGAAAATCTGAATGGCACTTACAGGTACTAATACAATTGAATGGAAGAAGCTAGAGGTTTCCATCTACATTAAAGTTTGCTTGCAGTTTCATGAGAACTCAGCTGAATGTCTCTCTCCAGCCCTAGCATATATGGATTTCTCTGTTTCAAAGAACAGTTTTAAAGTACAGACTCTCTTGTTAAGAAATTATACATGTAATCCTTTTATATATATAGTATAGTTACTAGTTACTATGACAGCCAGGCAGTTCCCTTTATGTTAGATTAAAAGCTAGTTGAAATAAGGCTTTGGAAATCTTCCCACCGTGAGAATATAGTCTTGTCTTTTATATCTTGTTAATTATGAACAAAAAAACAGTATAATAAACCCAGTAAAGCAAAGGGAAATAAACCACCAAGATTAAAAGGAAAGGAAAAGAGGGAAGATAAAGGACAGTTTTGAAAGCAATGTTATTTTTTATTATTTGGTGCAGAAAACTGTGAAGCACATAAAACAATCTACAGGAAGTGGGAAAGATTTCTTCTCATTACTGGCCTTGAGGCAATTTTTTAAGCTGCCATAAACTGACAAACAGATATGATGGATATCATTATAAAATACACTGAGTTGGAAAATGGAGCACAGAATGAAATGGTCCACATCTGAAGGAAAAAAATTCCATAGAGTTCTCCACAGGGTGAATAGTTCCAAGACTGTTAAAGAGCTTTGACTCTGATATCACAAAATTAGCTGCAACTTTGCATTACTTTTTTGAAAGACCTTATGATATTTCTTTTATCTCTTACATTTTGTGGATCTAAAATTCATGTCAAGAGCTATGAAGCAAAATTAAGGATGGTAGACATAATTCTGTGCTTTAACAGAAAACTATTATAATGAATGTCCTCCAAATTTAAGTGAAGGATTTCAGGGACAAAAATTATTATTGAAGATTTCCCCAATGTTGCAGGGGAACTGAAAGGACAGCAATTCCTGTAACACCACTATGTACCCTTTCTATACATCAGTCTCTCCTTGGTCACTCCAGGGCCAACTCCTGGGGAGACCTTGCCCAATTCCTGCTCCCAAGCCAGTTGGTGACTGCCGATTCAAGAGCTGCATAGGTGTAGTGAAAGAGTGATGAGCTACAGAGACAAATCTGCCTTCAAACCGAGGCTTGCTCAGGGCTAAACTATGTGGCAAGCCACTAAAATTAACTGGGTTTGAGTTTTCTCATCTTTAAAATGGATATAGTAAAGACAACTTGCATGCTTACTACAAGAGTGAAGTAAAATAATCAGGAACATAATTAATTGTTATCATAACTATATCTATTGAATGCTATTAGGAGGTTGTCCCTGGTCAAGGATTGCTTATTGTAAATAATCCCAGAAAGTATTGATTTATGAAGCATAGTTTCCTGGAAATGGTCATGTAAGCTGAGATAAAATGGAGTTCTTTTATAACTAAACATTCAGCCCATCTGAGATAATATCTCCTACTCATCTCAGAGACCTCGTTTCCTCTACACAGAGAAGCCATGTCCTAAAGGAGAAGGAAGGACCCAGGAGCAGGTCTTCCTCAGTTCTCCACACCTGTCTGTGCTTTGTCTGGACCTCTGATTGTCCAATTCCTTGAAACTGTTTGTAAAGCTTGATAATCAGTAAGATCTCTAGGTCTCAGTTTCCACTAATTTGGGTGGGGCTAATGCTACTTACCTTATCTGTTTTAGTGCTCTTGTGATAGAACTAGCAACCAGAGGTGCAATTAGTTGAAGTTATACACCTAACCTATACAAAGAGTTTTACTGAAAAAACAATTCATCAAGTTGAGCACAAGTATTGAGTCCTAAGAAACCTGAATGTCATGGTCTTCTCAGTCCCCACTTCTCCCCTAATGGATTTAACTGTTCCTACCATTTTAAACTTCTATTATATTTTTATCTTTTCGTTTCTGATTTCATACTATGGTGAATACATGACAGAGCAAGAACATGTACTTTTCATCTATCTTTCATCCTCCCAGTGCCTAGGACATGGCTCATTCACAGTGGAACCTCTATAAGTGTTTTGCAAATTGAATTTTTCAAACTGAAACTGTTTCTCTGGAAATGTTAAGCACCTTCTCCCACCAAATGGAAAGATTCCTATTAGGGATTTGTTTAAAAGGGATTTCTATAGTTGGCAAAATAATGATAGATACAGATACATCATGGGATTTTTGAGCTAGAGGAGAAAAGGAAAACTATGAATTCCTTGCCATCATTTTTTCTTTTATTATTATTAAAGATTACTTAAATGTTACATCAAAAATATAGGGGATTTCCATAAACCTCAACCCCTCTCCCCTCCCATACTTTCCCCTGATATCATCTTTCATTAATGTGGTACATTTGTTACAATTTGATGAACATGTATTGAAGCATTGCTATTAATCATGGTCTATAGCTTACATTATGATTTTCACTTGGCACTGCACAATTTTATAGGTTTCGACAAAATGTATAATGGTCTGTATCCATCATTGCAATATCATGCAGAACAATTTCAATGTCCCCAAAATACCCCATGTTACACCTATTCTTCCCTCTCCCTCCTCTCAGAACATCGGGTGACCACTACCTTTATATCAATGTTAGAAGTTCTTCCATTGCTAGAGTAAGTACTCTAGTCCATACTTGCATTTCCCTTACTATGTTTGTTCATTCCTTAATCTTGAGAATTTTGAGATGGTAATGCCCACTCTGCTTCCAGTTGAGAGGGGGCTTAGATCCCATGGGACAGATGGGTGAACTGTCTTGCTTGCAGTTGTAGACACTCTCTGTTTTGGGGCAACTTACCATCACTTTTAAATGATTAATTGGCAGCCCAGTGAGAAGGTGTAGGTTGTTCAGAGTTACCAAGATAGAAAGTGACAGAGACAAGACTGGAAACTAGCAATCCCCATTGTCCTCATTGTCCCTTTTTCTTATTAAGGCCTTCTATAAGCATTTCGAAATCTGCAAAGAAAACATGAGCTATCTCCCAAGTGTTCCCAGGGGAGTATATAAATTGCAGAAATGAACCAAAAATTGTTGATCTAGTGCATAAAATATTTTACTTTTGTAAAACATTAAATTTTGATGATCTAGATAAACTATATGATGCAGTTTATACATACTTGATTGTCTGTGATTATTGAGTATATGCATTTACTAGTGCTATGAATCACAGTATTTTCCTGTACTAACTAACATACCATTGAAAATTGGGCATATAATGCCTGTTGCTTTCTTCTCAGACAAAACAAAACCAAAAAACACATAAACGTGTGTTGTGTGTATGTGTTTAATGCTCTATTTTATTTGGATGCATACAAACTGTCATTAAAAACCAGTTTAGCAACTAGCCAGTTTTAGTTGTTATAATGTAATTCCATTTTAGGGGTTTTCAGATCTCCAGTGTCCAAGACCATTTATTAGAGTTATTAACATTTATCATTAAATTACCTGCTGCATCAAAATCATTTGGTGCTGACAAGTGGGTGTAGCTCAGTGGTTGAATGTCCGCTTTTCATGTATGTGGTCCTAGTTCATATTCCCGGTATCTCCTAAACAAACAAACAAACAAACAGAACAAAAAACCACAAAATCAATTAGCTAAATTTTGTAGGAGGTCTATTTCTTGACTCTCTATTCTATTCCACTGATAAACTGACTATCCTTTCATCAATACCCACTCTCTTGATTACTGTCACTTTATAGGGAGTCTTGAAAGTTAGTAAAATGAATAACTTGATTCTTCTGTTTCAAAATGCTTTGGATTATTCTAATTTCTTTGTCTTTCTATATAAATTGTCTTTCTATATAAATTCTATATAAATCTTTCTATATAAATCTTTCAAAGAATCAGTTTGTCCATTGCTGCAAAAACTGTTGAGATTTTGATTGGAATTGCAATGAATCTATGAAGATTATTGGCATATTTTCTATATTGAGAATTCTATTCTATAAATGCAATATGTCTTTCTGTTTATTTAGGTATTTTAAAAATTTTCTTTCATCATTGTTTCGTAGTGTATAGTATATAGATTTATAGCAAACTATTTCAAGTTATTTGGAGCCAGAGTAAATGGTATGGTTTACAAATTCAATTTTAATTCTTCATTTCTAGTATATAGATATGTGATTGATTTCTATGTGTATATGTTGCATCATAAGAACTTCCTAAACTCACTTATTATATCTACACATTTTTTTGGTAGATTCCTTGGGATTTTTGTCATAACAATCATGCCTGCAAATTGGGCCACTTTTATCTCTTCCTGTTCAATCTGAACAAAATCTTATTTTCCGTGTTTTACTGCGCTGGCTAAGACTTCGAGTGCAATGGGAAATAGAGTGATGGGCTAGACATTCTTGTGTTGTTTCTGATGTTAAAGGCAATGCAGTCTTTCTATCTTAAGTTGCTGACAGTTTTTATCATGAATTGACATTGAATTTTTGTCAACTGATTATTCTATACCAATTGATATGATGATTTTTTTTCTGTATTGACTTGTTTCCTTGTGTACTTCATTGATCTATTTTCAAATATTGAAGTAGCCTCACATTACTGGATGAAAATCCACTTGTTATGGTGTATAATTTTTTTTATATTTATCACTGAATTCAATTTGCTGATGTTTTTAGAGGATGTTTGTATGTATGGTAATGAGAGATAGTGATTTGTACTCTTTTTTTTTCCTAAAAAAATGATTTGGGAAGTGTCCGCTGCTCTTCTGATTTTCTAGAAGAAAAACTCACATTAGATCTAGACAATGTGTATTATTTGTATAAAATTGTGTAAGATGAGGATTTTCCCCATTTAAATGTTTGGTAGAATTTGTCAGAGAAATCACCTGGCTCTGGAGTTTTCTCATTCAAAAGATTTAACTATGGACTCAATTTTTTTTTAAAAATTGTAAGACTATTCAGATTATTTAATATTCAATGAGTTTTGGTAGTTGTGATTTCAAGGAATTGTCCATTTCATCTAAGTTATTGAATTTCTGTATATAGAGTGAGTTGATGATAGTATTCTCTTCTTATCTCTTTAATGTATGACTGGTCCACAGTGGTTTCCCCCTTTTCCCCTGATATTGGTAATTTATACATGTACTCTCTCTCTCTCTTTGGTTTGGTCAGTGAGGCAAGGTATTTATCAATTTTACTGATCTATTCTAGGAATCAGCTTTTGGTTTAATTTTTTATCTGTTATATTTTAATTTAATTTATTTCTATTCTCATCTTTAATATCTCCTTTTTCTACCTGCTTTGGATTTATTATGGCTCTTCCTGTTCTAATTTTTTAAGCTATAAATTTGTTTGTTGATTTAAGACCTTTTTTATTTTCTAATATAAATATTATAATGCTTTAAATTTCCCTCTAAGGACTGCTTTAGCTGCATTCTACAATTTTTAAAAAATATTTATTTTAGTTATTTATTCTTCCCAATCCACACACTCTCTGCTGTTTGTGCTCACTGTCTGGTCTCTGTGCCCATTTGTTGTGTGCTCATTTTCTCTTTAGGAGGCACTGGGAACTGCATGTGGGAGAGAGGCACTCAATCACTTGAGCCATCTCCATTCCCTGCTTTGTTGTGTCTCCTTGTTGCATCATCTTATTGTATCAGCTTACTGTGCCAACCCATTGCACCAGCTCACTGACTTGCTCATCTTCTCTAGGAGGCACCGGGAACAGAACCTGGGACCTCCCATGTGGTAGGCAGGAGCTCAATCACTTGAGCCACATCTGCTTCCCTCTACAATTCTGATACGTTATATTTTCATTTTCACTTAGTTCAAAATATTTTCTAATTTCCTTTGAGAGTGTGCTAAGTTCTAAATATTTAGGTATTATCCTGTTATCCTTCTCTGTTAACATCCAGATTAATTCTTATATAGAGAATATACTTTGTATGATTTTAATTCTTTCCAGTTTGTTAATATGTGTTTTATGATCCCAGATATAGTCTATCTTGGTGAATGTTTTGAGTGGATTTTAAGAGAAGATTTGTTCTGTTGCTTGAGTTTTAAAAATATAAACTGCATCCAGTTTGTTGATGGTGTTGTTCAGCTCTTCTGTATTCTTGCTGATTTTCTGTCTATTGTTCTATGAATTATTTAGAGAGGAGGGTCTCTACTACAATCTAGATTCCTTTACAGTTCCCCATTTATGTTATAATTATCTTATACATTATAACTACATAGATTGAAAAATCCTATCAGAAAATGATATATTTTTGTTTCAATTCTCAAATATGTTAAAAAACTGAAGAAGAAGAGAAGAATAGTCTACTCTATTATTCAGTTAATTACCATTTCTGGCATTCATTTATTCCAGGTGGTTCAAATTCCCAACTGGTATCATTTCCCTTTGGTTAGGAGAATTTTCCTTAGCAATCGTTTTAGAGCAACACATTCTCTTAGTTTTCCTTCATCTGAGATTTTTTATTTTCCCTTCCTTCTTGAACAACATTTTCACTGGATATAGAATTCTTCCATGATTCTATTTAAAACCAACAAACAAAAAACCCCAAAAGTTTTTTACACAAAGACATTGTTCCACTTTCTTCTGGCATCCATTTTCTTGTGAGAAATCTAAAATAATTTGCACCGTTTTCACCCTGTAAGTAATGTGTCATTTCTCTCTGGCTACCCTTGTGGTATTTTCTTGTCTTCAGTTTTCAGTTTGATTATGGTGTGTATGATCATGGCTTTCTTTGTATTTTTTTCTGTTTGAAATCACTGAGCTTCTTGGATCTGTCATTTTGCTTCTTATGATACATTTGCAAAGTTTTCAGCATATATATATATTCTAGTTATGGCCATTTTAAGAGTGTTTGCTCTTGCTTATTTTGAAGGATTTTTATAATAATAGCTTCAAAGTATTTTACAGATAATTACATTATCTTTATCACATTGGTATTGGCTTTATTGATTATCTTTTCCCACACAAATTGACATTTCAACTTGCTGAGGTGTTTCACAGGCTGAGTAGTTTTAGATCATATGTTCTACATTTTTAATATAAGACACCCTGGGTCCTGTTTAAATAAAATAGATAACATTGTTGTTTTTTTTTTTTGGTCTTATCAGACAGTCCATGCAACTCTGTTTAGGTCACAGTTTTGAACAGCATTTTGTGGATTTTGGCTCCAAAATCAGTGCAATTTTCAAAACCTTTTCCATGCAATTTAAATCTGTGATGTGTTTGCCAACCAATAGCCAACCTGGGGCATGCTTATTATCCGTTCTTCAGTTCTCTAAACCTATGTATTCTCTGTAGGGTCCGGTCCATGCACGTGCTTCTCAGTGTTGAGCCCAGGAATTCATATACAACTTTATTGGGTAGCATTCATGCACTCCTCCCTCCCCCCAATCTTTCTATACACTCTGGTTTTCTTGAGCTCTCCCTCTCAGTCTTATGAACAGCAAGATGGGGCTTTAGTTTCCTTACTCCACTGCACATTTCCTGTAGCTCTGCACAAGTCTGGAGCCATCTGGCAAGAGCACCAAGAGAAAAAATGCAGCAAGAGGTTGCCTCTCCCTCCTGAGGCCACGGTTCTTCTGATCAGAGAAAATGTTCTTAGGCCACAGTGGGCTGGGTCATGAGAGAAAAGAGAAAAAATGAGGGGATATTTTCACCCTCTTTTTTCTAAGTATTAAGGTGCTCCCTTCTCATTCCTTATGCTACACCTAGAGTGTTTCTTCTGCAACTCTTTCTGCCTGTGCCATTGCCCACTTCTGTGTTTTGGGTTGTATTGTGCCTTTTCTGGGGTATTCCAGAGGGAAAACTATGGTAAACCCAACTGGGTCATTGATGGTTCAAATGTTATTTTCCATTAAACCACCTGCTGTAATTTAATTTTCAGAGTCCTCAAGTAGCTACCCTAAACATTCTGTTCAGATTTTATAGCTGCATATAGTGGGAGAGACAGATTTGTTGTGCATTCTCCATCTTCCATGTAACCAGAACCCACAGGAGGGTACTAAAATTAAATTATTTAAAATTTTTAAAAATTAAAATTTCAGTTCCTCAGTTGCACTGAGTCACATTTCAAGTGCTCAGTAGTCACCTGTGGCTAGTGGTTACCATGTTGGAAAGTGCAGATATAGAACATTTCCATCAGCACAGAAAATTCTATTGTTCAGAAATATTCTAGATTGAGTAACAAACTCAAGTGAAAAAAATTTACCTGTACATATTTCAAATTATTTTCACATGCATTGTAGTTTAAGCTAGAAGAATTCTGTTGCTGCCACAGAGCATATCTCTCATGTTTCCACAAAAATTGCTATGTTATTTAGTAAGAGCCTTCTGGCCTCCTCTCTAATAAGCAGACAGACATTGCAGGAAGCACTCTCTTAGCCTGCTGCCACTGGCAAGTGCTGGGAAGGGCTCTTTTCCATATTTACAGAGGTAATTTTTCACAAATCTCAGATGGATCAAAATGCTTCAGTCCCACATGCCAGCATTAAAAGAAACTGGTATTTGCCTGTTGCTATGAGAGCTTCTGTTCTTGTGGTTAACTGATGCTGTTTTTAGCAATGTTATCTACCTATGATAATGACTTTAGCCCTACTTCCTTTACATGAAAGTGCATAAATAAAAATAATAATGAAGCTGAAAGAAAGGAAAGGAGGGAGGGAGAGGAAAGAAGCAAGGAAGGATGGAAAGAAGAAAAAGAAAAAGAAGGGTAAAGTGAAAAAGAACACATAGTTCATTCTTGCCTCTCCTTTCCATAGACTGTATGGGGTGTGGTGGCTTAAATTATGAACCCCAATATAGACATGTTCTTGATCTTGATCTGCTTTCCTGCAGGTATAAACCCATTTGTTTTAGTTTACCAAAGGGCTGCTGATGCAAAGTACCAGAGATGGTTTGGTTTTTATAAAGGGGATTCATTTGGTATTAAAGCTTAAAGTTCCGAGGCCACGAATATCCAAATTAAGGTATCAACAGAGGTACATTCTCATCAAAGTCAGCCGCCACCATGGTGAAACAAGATGACTGCTGGTCTCTGCCGAGGTCTCTGCCTCCCCTCCAGAATCACTCATCTCCCAGAGCTCACCCGAGGGCAAGCGGGCTTAGGGCTGATCTCTTACTGGGCCTCCTCTCTCAGTCTCAGCTGCTCTGCCTGCTTCTGGAATTCAGCTCTCAGGCCTAGGGCACATCTCTCCCTGGGCCTCAGCAATTTGAACCTTCTGGGGCTTCTGTTTTCCTAAAGTCCTCTCTCTCACATGGTGGGCTCAATATAATATGGCACCTCCCTTTTTCTGTGTCTCCGTTTTTATCAGACCCAGCTAAAGGGTGGTGACTCCATCTGAGTCATGCCTCATTGACTTAGTCCAATTGAAAATATCTCACACCCAGAGGAAGGGATTAGTTCATAAACAATTTTTCTCTTTTTGGCATTTCAAATGGCCACATGCTTGAACAGGCATTAGGAGAGTTAAGGTGTGGCCTGAATGAGGGAGGGCCTTGGTTGGGGTTACTGGAGTCCTTTATAAGCAGAAGAAATTTAGACATAATCAGAGAAAACCACTGGGAGAAGCTGGAAGCCAGAAGTCAAGGGAACCCAAAAGAGAAAGGAGAGGATGGCGCCAGGTGTGCAAGCCAAGTAACCCAAGGATCGCCAGCAGCTGGCCCCAAAACGTCACAGCCTTTGGGGAGAAAGCATGGTTGCTGATGCCTCTGTGTCGGACTTCTTCTGGCCTCAACACCATGAGCCAATGAAGTTGTGTTGTTTAATCCTGGAAAATGAAGACTTGGGGGTTTCAAGTACACACAAGAACCCCAAGTAAACTTGACTTTCACATTTTGTGCCTAAATCATCAGGTCCAGAAAATGTGTCATTAAGCAGTGTTGTTGTGACAGGCTTTGAGTTACTCTGTTGTTATTTTTTTTAACCTAAAATATAAATGAGATTTCAGCAGCAACAGATGTTCAATTTTAAGCTAGTATAAGTTCGTTAAAAAATTTTATAAAGGAGTGCAATTTGGATCACCCAAAGCATACAGGAAATTTGTCTCAGTGTGTTGCGAATC
The DNA here is from genome assembly GCF_030445035.2 of Dasypus novemcinctus. Classification (NCBI taxonomy): domain Eukaryota; kingdom Metazoa; phylum Chordata; class Mammalia; order Cingulata; family Dasypodidae; genus Dasypus; species Dasypus novemcinctus. The sequence goes on from NC_080690.1 coordinate 12,112,128, forward strand.
TGCAGCTGTATTTTCTGAGCAGCTTGGAAGATGACCCAGAAAGGAGAAGAGTGTGTTGGCTAGGGTTGAGTTGAAGAGGACACAGTTATTCCACAAATCAGAAATAATTTTTGCAAGTTTTCTAAATCTTTGATGCATTTGGTTTTTATCCCATTGTATGGTTTGAGGTGTGGTTCCAACTTATTTTTTTTCCTGAAACAGCTTTCCAGATGTCTGAAAATCATTTGTTCAATAACTCATACTTTCCCACAGACTTGAGATACTGCCTTGACCATATGCCACATCAATTGGCTTCTAATCAAGAGAGGGACATGATCTATTCTTTCATCTTTGTATGTCTCAGATGGTGTTTTTGTTTTTATCATTATTCTGCCCACAGGAAATGTACTATTCTGGACCTAAGTCTGTCCAGCTATCTCTATCTTATTTTATAGATTGGAAAAGGCTAAACTCACTTGCATTCTGAACAGTCTTATGTGGTTAAATATTTACAGTGACAATCAGAATACTTCCATTAGAGAAGAGGAACATTTTATACTGGTTAAGAGAGCTTTAGGTTTCACCTACAAATATTCCTTGTTTCAAGTGTTTCTAATGTTCATCCTTATCCCTTCCTGATTCAGTATCCGAATTATACAGAGAATATTTACTGAGTAATGAATGGCAGTTTAGTCCAGCAGTTAGGGCTCTAGGACTCTAGTTTGAACCCCCATCATAGTGAGCAAGTTGGCAAATCTCTCTGTGCCTCAGCGTAAAAATCACTAATGTGGGGTTGATAATGGAACCCTTTCATAAGGTTTCAGTGAAAAACAAATGAGTTATATACATGAGGCACAGTGTCTGGCCCATTGAGAGCTGGTTTGAATCCAGCTCCTTGTTTAAGGGCTGTCACTCACCTGAGCCTATTTCCTCATATGTGCAATGGGTATCTACCTTGAGGGGAACCTGCAGGGATTAAACCAGACAAATCATGTACAGAGCCCAGCCTGGCACCTGGTCTTCTGTGAGCACGCACTGCTCTGTTCCCTGTACCCTTCCCCTTCCCTAGTTCTGGATTGTGTCATACTGTTGACTTCTCTGGTCCTTGAGTAACTTCCTGCTCAGCCACTCTCATGGGACCAGGCTTTCAAGAAGAGCAAGCAGTCTAGTCTGGACCCACATTCCTGCAATATCTGAGCCAAGTCCCTCTTGCCTTGGGTCTGCAGTATTGCTTATCTGCAAGAAAAGAAGGCTGAGTGGGCTCCTGTGGCAGCACAGCTGAAGCCCCCACTTGGCCTTAATTCGCATCCTTTTCCTTTTCTTTGGGAAGCCAACATGCCTGCTGTGTACACTTCCTTCCCCTTCCCTTCTTGCCCCAGGCTTTCTCTGGTTCCTGAGGACAGTTCCTTGTTCCCTCTTCTGCTTTCTGGAGCAGGCACATTTGGCTGCTACAACTCTGTGGTTGGTTTGCTCACCAAACATGCCACTGCCTTTCCCTACCCTCAGAGGCCCCCAGGCTCTTCCTGACTCCCAACCCTGGCACCATGTTGCCTTGCATCACCTCTGCTGTGTCCTCCATCCAGGAGGGGAGGGAGGGGACTAGGGTATCAGTTCCTTATTAGGTGGAAAATCCCAAAGTTTCCTACAGTCCTGGTGATTGCTTGCAGTAAGGTTAGCTTCTCTTTCAGAGACTGCCTGGCAGCTGCCAAATTAAATTATTGCCACAGTGCAAGTTAGGGTTCTCTGGAGACAGTTTTTTAACCTATTTTACAGGCATCAAAATGTCAAGTGACATGTCCAATATGTAACTAGGGATCTCAGAGCTGATTATTATTTAATATTAATAGCTAACATTTCTCTAGCACACTTCCAGAATCTTTGCTAAGCTCTTGGCTTGCATCTCGTCATTTAATACCAAAACAGCTATGTGGTAGATGCTATTGTAATGTCCATTTTACAGCAGAAGCACCTGAGGTCTGGGGATTAAAATTTTACATTGGTGATATAGTCAGAAAGTGACAAGGTCAGGATGCAACAGCTGTCTGTCCCACACAAAGGCTGGACCTCAGGAGTGTTTATTTCCTAATTATTCAACTATTATTTAAGGGATATACATGTTTCCTGGTGGAATGTGGGCCGGGCTGGGAGGTGCAGGCAGATTGCCAACCAAGAGAGGCTCACCTGGAGAGCCTCGGAGGCTCCCTGGAGATGGCCGCTAGGTGAAGGGGCCTTGATGGCAGGAGGCACCCTGGAGATGGCCGCTAGGTCAAGGGGCCCTGACAGCACTTGCCGTCTTCCTTCCTTGGACCCCCCAGTCAAGGAGGAAGGGTACAGAACAGCCTCAGGCCCTCCTAACATCCTTGGATCAGTTGGCTCTTCCTAGGAGGGCCTCGTGCATGTGCTCTGCATGGGGCAGTCAGCCCTGCAGGGTGCTTCATAAACGCAGCTTTCTTTCAGATCAAAGGCTAAGTTGGAAAGAACTTATCTCACTTCACCTGATCCGGTTCACAGGCCCATGGGTATGTCTAGCTTCCCGGGCTGTCTTGGGCAGATGACCCTGACTGGCTAAAGCCTGAGCTGGGCAGGACTCTGAAGTCATTTCTATCTAATGGATGTGCGTGAACACAGGTGGTGGATGTCCCCCGTGCCCACATCATGGTGCTTCTGCGCACAGCACAGGCCCATGGTAGGGTGTACCCTGGAGCCTCCCAGCCTGTGGGAACCCTTGAGAAACCCAAGCGGAAATGTAAGACATGAGGCCACTTGGGACAGTTCTGTCTCCCAAACTTGGCAGAGTGCCTCTTGCCCCTTCTCAAGAATATTTCCATGTACGGGCATAAGTCTGTCATTCCCCACCCCACCCTCATCTTCCCCTTCTGTGAACCCATTTGTTGGAGATTTGGACCCGAAGGGTATCAGGAATGAAAGAAAGAGAAAAGGGAGAGAGAGAGAGAGAGAGAGAGAGAGAGAAAGAGAGAGAGAGAGAAAGAGAGAGAGAGAGAGAGAGAGAGAGAGAGAGAGAGAGAGAGCTGGGAACAGGCAGTCTGCAAGTAGAGACTCATCAGGCAACTTTATTGTTTACAAGGCGCTCTCTATATACCCTAGTCTATGTGACAACAAGCAGCAAAATATAGCCTACATGACAACAAGTAGCAACATGCAGTTAACTATGAGCATTACTAAGGAACTATAAGAAACTCAAAAAATCTTATCTCAAGGTACAAAGTCTAAGTGTTCTATTTACTACAAAAGATATGTGCTCATCTTTTCTCAGCCTTCATCCCATTTGCTGGGAATTCTTAATTACTGCATTCCTTAGGGTGCAAGCATAGCCATGGAGACAGCACGTCTCTCCTTGTGAGGCCACTGTGCCTCAGTTTCCAACACCCATTGTAAATAGTATCTTCAGATATGTCAAGGTGAGTCTGGGTGTGGACTCATTTGTGCACCAGAACTTCGAAGGTCCTTTTAGGTGTGGCCAATGGAATCAGGATGAGCCTTTTTTTTTTTTGTCTTTATTTTTTTAATGCTACATTAAAAAAATATGAGGTCCCCATATACCCCCTACCCCCTAACCCCACTCCTCCCCCCATAACAACAACCTCCTCCATCATCATGAGACATTCATTGCATTTGGTGAATGCATCTCTGAGCACTGCAGCACCTCATGGTCAATGGTCCACACCATAGCCCACACTCTCCTACAGTCCACCCAGGGGGCCATGGGAGGACATACAATGTCTGGTAACTGTCCCTGCAACACCACCCAGGACAACTCCAACCCCCGAAAATGCCCCCACATCACATCTCTTCCTCCCACTCCCTACCCCCAGCAACCATGGCCACTTTCTCCACACCAAGGCCACATTTTCTTCAATTATTAATCACAATTGTTCATGAAAAGAATACCAGTAAGTCCACTCTAATCAATACTCTATTCCTCCATCCTGTGGACCTTAGAATGGTTGTGTCCACTCCATATCTATATCAAGAGGGGGCTTAGATTCCACGTGGATGCTGGATGCAATCCTCCTGCTTTCAGTTGTAGGCACTCTTGGCTCCCTGGTGTGGTGGTTGACCTTCCTCACCTCCATGTTAGCTGAGTGGGGTAAATCCAATCAACCAGAGTGTAGGAGTTGCAAGTCTCTTGAGGTTCAGGGCCTGGCTATCACATGGTCAGTCCCAAGATTCAGGTCCCCTGGGTATACACTAAACCCCAGCACCAACTACAGATCCAGTAAAAGTAACAGGAGAGGCTTGTGGGCAAAGATCACGTCTGAGTCCAGCTCCATCACACAGAAACACAAACTCCAAAGTAGGGATGAGCTTTAATCCATATTACTAGAGGCCTTATAAAAAGAACGAAGAAGTCACAGAAGCCAGAAAGAAGAGGGCTTCACTGCGGGAGGCAGACAGAGTAACCAAGGAACCCCAAGGATCACCAGCAGCCAGTTCCAGAACTCTGCAGTCTCCCACAAGAAAGCAAGCCTTGCCAATAACTTGGTCTTCGACTTCTTCTATCCAGACTCAAAATTGTGAGCCAATAAATTCCTGTTGTTCAGCCCAAAGCAGGTATTTGTATGGCAAACTAAGATACCATTTAATCAGAAGAACTGGAACTAACAGGGCAGGGAAAAAACCACCCAAGTTTTCAAACAACTACCCCAGCCCTGCCCACTCTAGATAGCAGGGATCCTTCTGAAGATTCTGTCAGTGCCCTGCTGCGGCACTGCATGTTTCACTGGGCATTTTTCTATTTTAAAACCGCATCTGAATCAAAGTAACTGGCTGGTTTCTGTTGTTTGTTCATTGAGGTACCGGGGCTGGGGTTTGAACCTAGGACCTTGTATATGGGAAGCCGGCGCCTAACTACTGAGCCACATTGGCTCCCCTGAGTTGGTTTTTTCATTGTTTTTTTTAGGAGTCACTGGAAACAGTGATCAACTGCTTGAGCCACATCTGTTCCCCCAACTGTTTTAATGGCTTACGATTTGCTAAGCACTTCTCATGTATTGTCCCATTTAGTCTGCCCTCATTTTACAGATTTAATTAAGGCACAAAGATGATAGGTATTTTGTCCAAACATCACACAGTCCCGAAGTACCCATCTAATAAATGTGAAATCCCAATGATGACACCAGCTGAAAGGACAGAACTGGTATGTGGTGACAGGTAAGCCCCTAATCGGTAGGTTTACCTGGCCAGGAGGCCAGAAATGACTTCCCTGGAGAGGTATCAGTGGCTCTGAGTTGACACAGATAGAGAACAAAGTGTATAAAGGCCCCAAGGAGGGAGCAGGAGGATGACAAGAAAACTGGACAAGGGTAAATGAGACTAGAGCCAAGAGAGCGAGGTAGAGCCTGAGGGAAGAGAGGGCCAGAGAAAAAGACAGTGGACAGCCCTGAAGGCATCTGCAGGTCATGAGAAAGAATCGTGTCTTTGTGCCTTTATTCTAAGGGAGTGAGAAGACAGAATCCACCTTTAGAGAAAGTCACCCTGGCTGCGCTGTGGCTACCAGAGGGGAGGGGCCTGGCCAGCCGGGGTGCAGGGCAATTAGGAGACTGCGGTGGTCCAGGGAGAGATGCTGGGGCTTACATTTGAGTGGCAGCAAAGGGAGTGGAGAGAAGTGGATGACTTCAGGGTGCTCCTACTGGGAGTGGGGGGTGGGCTAAGGTGGCCCTGCCTCAGGAAGCTCCTGCTGGGGGACAGAGGTGTGGAACTGCTGGATCTTCAGAGCGGTGCTTTTTGCACTGAGTGCTGCAGTCCTGTGAGAGGAGATCTCAAGGATGCTATAAGATGTATTTAAATGCGGATGTTTGTAAAACTTGGACTCCAGGTTATCCTGATAGTAACGGGCTTTTGAAGTGAGCCCTGTGGGCTGCCCTGGGTCATCTGGTGTGGGGCCCTGAGCAGTGGTACAGGGTGTAGTTAGGGAAGACAGATGGAGAGGAGCTGGTATGGACTGGTGACAGCACAAGACGGGTGGAGGGACAAGCAAAGTGCTGGGGGACAGACGGAACAACAGACTTAAAGCTGAAATGGATTCGACAACTAGTGCTGAACAACGGATAATGCGATTGAGTAGTACGTTTCTTACGACTGGGCTTGGCAGTGTGCAGCTGAGGTCTGGTGGTGTCACCATGAAGCAGCAAAGCCTGCAGATTAGGAAATAAACTGGCACCTATTTCTTTCTGAGAATTCATTTCTGTGTGTGCCCAGTGACCTAATTTCTCTATATCGTAATGTGTAGCCAGATTTTTCTATTCTGAAGCTGAAGCATTAAAGTATTTATCTTTTTCTAGTCAAGCACCAGTGTGTATGACAACAATAGCTCACTTGCTCCTGTTTATAAAACTGCAGCAAGAAAGGAGTGCCCTCCCAGCCTGCACAGAGATTGATGAGGGTGCTGGGAGCTGGCAGTGACACTGAGAGCTGGGAGTCTTTAATCTTCCAACAGAGCCACAGACTCCTTAGGCTTTCTGCATCTAGTGCGCCGAATGTTCTAGCAGCAGCAACCCTGTTAACCTCTCAGGAGAGGCATTTGAATAAACGCGTTTGAACTCATGTAGTATATTTTATCTGTCAGGACAGAAGTACATAGTTCATCCTGACATCCTGCGTATTTCAAATTACTATCGATAAGCACTGAGCTGACAGTTTTTTGAGGATAATTTTACAGTAGCTTAAAATAACATTTTAGGTGCTCTTTGTAATAGCTCGGTGAAGCCGGTCCATGTATTATTCTTCTCTTGTAAGAGACAGAAGCAAGGCCCCCAAAGGAAAATGCCTTCGAGGATATTCTCATAGTCTCTTCACACACAGGCGGTAATACTCTTTCACTATCTGAATGGTATGTTTGCATTTCTAAACCAACTTGGTCGCTGCGAATGCATTTCATTTAGGGAAAGAAGCGGGAAAACTATTATTGTCCTCCTTTTATAGAGACAGAAGACAGGGAAGGACCCTGGTATTGGGATTGCAAGGATGGAGCAAACATCTTAGGAGTAGCTTTTATGCAGGAAACAGAAGAAAGTGGTACAGGCAATTCAGTCTCCTGCTCTCTCTCTGCTTCTTTTTCTGTGTCTGTCCATCTGTCTGCCTGTCTCTCCCTAACACAGATGAGGCAGCTTCTGTAAAGGAAAAATCTTGCCTGGGGAGCACTTCCATAAATCTTTGTGGTCAGAAGAAATGTGTCCCTGGAATTCTGAAGGCCAATGTAAAAAGAAAGGCAACTACAAAACCTCACTGCAATACCGGCAGGACTTACCCAAGAAACGTGGAAGTTTGAATCTTATTGGTTAAGCACTTAGAGCAGAGAAAATCACATCAGGTGTGATAGAAGCAGATGTAGGATGACTTAGTCTTACGTTGGAAGGAGCCAGGTGCCTTGTAGTTTTTTTGTTGTTATTTCCTTTCTGTTCATCCACCTCTGGAGAGAACACATGTAATACTTTTTTAAAATATCAGTGAAATTACATTGTCCTTAAAAATACTTTTCATGTATTTAGAAAGTAGTTCAAAGTCATTATAGAAAACTTAGAACATAAACAAACAATAAAAACCATCATTTTCACTGTTCTTTTAGCATTTAGTACCTAGACCATAAAGATACTTAAGCATTTATTGAGTGAATCTGATAAGCCCATAAGTCCAGGTGGAGATACCATATTTGCACTTTGTGTAGAGTATAAAATGAGCATATCTGTGTTTTTAGTTCAGATATCTGCTTTCGGGAGCAGATGTAGCTCAGTGGTTGAGCACCAGCCTCCCACACGAGGTCTTGGCTTCATTCCCTAGTATCTCTTTAAAACAAACAAACAAAAGATCTTTGACCTCTATATACAATCTATACACATCACATATATATTGTGTTCCTTTTTGACATACAAATAGAACATGTGTGCACTCACAGAGGACAGCTAAATTGATTCCATGCTGACTCTGCACCTGCTGCTGCATTGCACGTCGCCACCCCTACTCCTCACAATAGCAAGCTGGAGAAGTGAGAATGGGCGTGCAGGGAGAGGAAATAAGTGAAAAAAGGTTGCACAGGTAACACACAGCAGACACAGGATTTTCAAACTGAAATCTATTTAACATAAAAGTTTAAACTCTTACTGTCCTAAATATAATGAATCCATCTTAATGGCAAAGCACTGCAGTCATTTTTTTATCCTGCTATCAAATTTTTCTGCCAAGCATCATTTTTAATGATTTGGAAATATTCCATTGTGTGAACGGCCCAAATCATATTTAATCATTCTCCCATTTGGGAACACTTATTTTGCTTTGGGGTATATCAGCTCTGATCCCTCAGCAAAGGGTCTCTACCCTGAGGGAAGGGCCCTGGCTGCCATTTCTACAGGTCCTTTCACATGGATTCATAGAGTTTGCTATTTTGAGCAGCTTTCCAAATGTGCAGCAGGGCAGCTGGTTGTGTTCTTGTTACTTAAAGAAAAGAGGGGTGTGAGAAGATGACATCAAAGGAGGTAACATGTACTAAAGTGATTACTGCATTATTTTTTTTTGACAGCATCCACTGGGAGAAGAATTAAATTGTTGTATGGTTGACAAAGTCAGCATGTCTTTCTTCCTCCCATGCTCATCTACAATATTTAAAGCTACTTTCAAAATATATTTGCAATCTGACCAATGCTCTACCCCTTCATTGATGATTCAGTAAGGGTTCAAACAGAGAAACAGACCACTAGGAGGTATGCATTAAGAAATGAATTGCAAGGAATTCACTTACATAACTGTGGGACTGAATAGATATGTCAGAGATCTGGAGGCCATATCATCTGGAAGGGCAGGCTGAAACTCTTGGACATGGGCTGAAGCTGCTGTCCACAGGTAGAATTTCTCATTCCTCAGGGAAGCCTCAGGTCTGCTCTTAACCTGATTAAATCAGGCCCATCCAGATTATCTAGGATAATCTCCCTACATGAAGTCAACTAACTATGAACTTTAAATACATCTACAGAAATGTCTTCACAGCAATACCTACATGGATATTTTGCTGAATAAGGGGGGCCTGTAGCCTAGCCAAGTTGAAATGTCCAAAAGACCATCACAACCAATACCTTGGAGTGCTCTTCCTTGAGATATCCACGTGGCTGGCATCCTCACTTAATCCAAGTCCCAGCTCAAAGTCACCTTCTCAGAGACTTGGAAAGCTATTAATGTAGTGATTAAAAACATGAATTGAACCACACAGTCTGAAATTGAATCATAGCTACTGCATGCCCTTGAACAAGTTACTCGACTACTCTTTTGCCTCAGTTTCCTCATCTGTAAAATAAAGAAAATAATAATATAGCCACCTATAAAATTGTTGTGAGGGTTAAATTTGTTAATGTGTAAAAATGAACCAGCTAAGTACTAGCTTTACTCCTAGGTCACCTTATATAAACTTGCTCCCCACTGCTCTAATCCTCATCCCTTGCTTTGATTTTCTTCATTGCACTTTTTTTTCCAGTTTATTTTTTAAAATATATGTTTTATTTATTTTTAAAAGATACATAGATCACACAAAATATTACATTAAAAAATATAGGAGGTTCCCATATGCCCCACTCTCCATACCTCTGACTTTTCCCATATCAACAACTTCTTTCATCAGTGTGGTACATTCATTGCAATTGATGAACACGTTTTGGAGCACTGCTACACCGCATGGATTATAGTTTACATTGTAGTTTACACTCTCTCCCAGTCCATTTAGTGGGTTATGGCAGGATATATAATGCCCTGCCTCCGTCCCTGCAATATCATTCAGGACAACTCCAAGTCCTGAAAATGACCTCATATCACACCTCTTTTTCCCTCTCCTTGCCTTCAGCCCCTCCCGTGGCCACTGTCTCCACATCAATGATATAATTTCTTCCATACTTTATTGCATTTCTATATTGAATTGTAAGATTTATATAAATTACTGCTTGTTGTTTCTGTTAGTCCTCCATGAGGGCAGGAACTTGGTCTTGTTTATTGTTCTGTCCCCACTGCCTAGAGCAGTCCAGGTTCACTGTATACATTCAATAAATATTTATTGAATGCATGAATGAATGAATGGCCATCAAAGGAATGATCTTAAGTCTAGAATAGTTTTCTTGTAGCTTCAGCTGTCATAATTCCATTGTATCTACCCTTTCTTATCTAACTGTTAAAATTTAGCATTCTACTTAATTAAGGTAAAATTATCAGTCTGATCTTCTGTCCATTAGAAACCTTCTGGTTTTTAGCTGGACAGACTCCTCTAGATGTTGCACTGACGTGTTTGTGGCTTTACACACAGTTACCCACCAAGCTATTATGCTCCAGCCCAGCCGTCTGAATTGGACACCCATCTCCTCCTTTGTCAAAACATAGTTCAGAATTATTCCAAAAAGTAACTTTTCTCTAAGTCCTTTTTTCAATCAGCACTTTGTTACTCTGTATTTATTGATCTGGGTTCCTTTACTGTCTTTTCATATTTCAACTAGTTGAAGCATATCGAGAACATTGTCTAAGTTTCCCAATTCTTTTCTCTTCCAATCCCTGTATATGGTGTCTTATTTTGTTGGTGCTGCTATAACAAAGTCTCACAAACTGGATGGTTTAAAACAATAGCCCTCCCCCCAGTTCCATATATGGTCCAACCCCCCAACCCCACTCACTCCACTGCACCATTACCCCCATTTCACTCACAATTTTGGAGGCTAAAAGTTCAAAGTCAAGGTGTCAGCAGGGTCACACTCCCCTTGAATTCCATAAGGCTCTGCTGGTGGCTTGTCGGGAATCAGTGGCATAACAATCTCTGCCTCTGTCACACGGTCGTCTTCTGTCTGTCTGTCTCCCATTGACTGTCTATGTTCCCTCTCCTTATAAGACCACCAGACATACTGGATCAGGACCCACCTAATCCAGTGTGGCCTTCTTTAAACTAAAAATATCCTCAAAGATCCTATTTCCATATAGGATCACATTCATTGTTAGAACTTGGATATATCTTTTGGGGGACATGATTCAATCCATAACATATAGTATGCTATTCTTTAAATCACAGTCTCAATGCTTGTCATGAGATTTGGTTCAAGGGACTTATTTTCTATATCCTAGCTGTGTGACTTTGAGGAAGTCACACAGAAAAACGATTACTTCTGGTTTATGTTTGGCTTAAGGCTTCTTCTTTGCAGTATGACTTCCCATAGTTCACCTGTTCCTTCCTCAAGCCCTACCCCAAGTTCCATAAATGGCACAACCCCTCCCCCATTCATACCACTACACCCCCATCACCTCTGTTTGCTGCCAAACTGCCACTATCCACCTTATCATAGATTCTGTCCAGATTGAGCATCGGCTCACCATTCTCTACCACCTTTCTATCTCCTGGTAATCTATCTTCCAGACTCTATCACTGTAAGTTTGCTCAGTGTCCTAAGTTCATATAAGTAGATCATGCAGTATTGTCTTTTAGTGACTAGCTTACTTCATTCAACATAAGGCCCTCCATATCTTCTCCATCACGTGTAGTTTTCAGTTTTTTTAATAGTAGCTGATCTGATAGGTTTAAGATGGTATCTCATTGAAGTTTTGATTTACATTTCCCCAATAGGTAGTGATGCTGAGATTCTTTTCATGTGCTTTTTAGCCATTTGTATTTCTTCTTTAGAAAAATGTCTACTCAACTCTCTTGCCCATTGTTTGTCTTTTTATTGTTGAGATGTAAAATTTCTTTATATACATTGGATATTAGACCCTTATCGGATAAGTGGTTTCAAATATTTTCTCCCATGGAGTAGGCTCCCTTTTCATTTTCATGGCAAACTCCTTGGAGGCACAAAGGTTTTTAATTTTGAGGAGGTCCCATTTATCTATATTATCTTACATTGCTCACTTTTTGGGCATAAAGTTTATGAAAACATTTCCTACTACAAGATCTTGTAGATGCTTCCCTACGTTATCTTCTAGGAGTTTTATGGTCTTGCCTCTTATATTTAGGTGTTTGATCCATCTTGAGTTAATTTTTGTGTAAGGTGAGAGATGGTGATCCTCTGTCATTCTTTTGCATATGGATATCATGCTCTCCCTGCATGATTTTTTGAAGAAACTATTCTGTCCCTGTTGAGTGGGTTTCTGGCTTTGTCAGATATCAGTTGGCTATATATATAAGGACTACATTTGAATTCTCAGTTCAGTGCCATTGGTCAGTACTTCTATCTTTGTGCCAATACCATGTAGTTTTGGCCACAGTAGCTTTGAAGTATGCTTTAAAGTCAGGCAGCATGATTCCTCCACTTGTGTTTTCGTTTTTCTTTTTCAAGATGTTTTTGGCTATTCAGGGCCCCTTATCTTTACAAATAAATTTGATAATTGGCTTATCCAGTTATGTAAAAAATGCTGTTGGAACTTTATAGGGATTGCATTGAATCAGTAAATCAATTTGGGTAGGAATGACATCTTAATGATATTTAGTCTTCCACTCCATGAACATGGGATATTCTTCCATTTATTTAGGCCTTCTTTGATTAGTTTTCTGTATACAAGTCCTTTACATTGTTAGTTAAGTTAATTCCTGGTTATTTGTTTCTTTTAGTTACTATTAGAAATGGAATTTCTTCTTGATTTCATCCTCAGGTTGCTCATTATTAGTGTACAAAAACACTACTGATTTTTACATGTTGATCTTATATCCTACCACTTTACTGAACTTGTTTATCAGCTCTAGAAACTTTGTTGTGGATTTTCAGTACTTTATCTGTATAGGATCAAGTTATCTTACAAATAGTGAAAGTTTCACTTCTTCCTTTCCAGTTTGGATGCCTTTTATTTCCTCTGCTTGCCTAAGTGCTCAATCAAGTACTTCTAATACAATGTTAAATAAGAGTGGTGTCAGCAGACACCCTTGTCTATTTGCAGATCTTAGAAGGAAAGCCTTTAGCATGTAAACAATATATTTAAATCTCAGAAAAAAAACTTTCTTAAAGCACCTTATTACCAGGTAAGTCCACAATAAATTCTGTTAAATGGAGAATATCCTCAAATCTAATTATTTCACATTGAAACATATAAACCTAATTATTGTCATAGGCAGTGTCTTTTTGCCTTCACCTGAAATATTTTTCTTTGTCAAATATGTTTACAGGCAAAACTCATTAACAAGTTGTTTCTATTTATATTTTTTTTATATTTCATTAAATTTAGGTGTTTCACCAAACTAGACTTTCTTAAGTTCATTTATTTCCTTTATGGAACATAAAATGTATCCAGTTATAAATAGGACCCTGGGATATTTAAAAACACAGTAAAAGTACAAAATTAAATCTTATACACCATTTTAGCTTTCATCTGTCAGTTAATTTGGGCCTTCCTTTTACTTAGTGAGAATAAATGTCACTGCCATTCTGTTTGTAAATTTTGTATCAATAATTGCAAGTTTGTAACCAAGATTTGAAAGTTAACCAAAGACTATAATTACTGAATCATTATATGAATGCCGTTTTACTTTCTAGTATATTATAGACTAGCCAAAAGGAAATACCTGAAATTTCTGAAACTCACTGAACTGTAACCAGAAGACTTGATCTTTGATAATGATTGAATCTTTACTTCGTGATTGTAAAAACCTTGTGATAATGTGTAACTGGACCACCTATACCTCCTTATCATGTTTTACAATTTTGGAATCATATGATCACTAGACAGTCCCTAATGTTTATCAATGAAGGAACTTGAGTCAGCCCAGCTCTATCCCACCCCAATTCCTTTACAACCTTCATAGACAAAACTAGATCTAACCAAAATAATCCACCTGATACGTGCAGTAGCTTAAATCTTAATCTATAAGTGGCCTATTCCTAATTATAATACTGAAAATCACACCGACCATCATGTTAAATCCACCATTTTCTTACAAACATTCTATGACAAGGCATGTAATCAATCTGCATATACTTAGTGATTAGGTCATTTCTAACTTTTCATCTTGAGCCACTATACTCATTATCCTAAAACTCACCTGCCTTTGGATACTATAAAACTATCAGAGTTACTGAAGTTTGGGGAAGACATCTGATCTCCTTGCTTCATGCTTGACAATAAACTTTCTCCCTTTGAAACCTCCATGTCTCGGAAATTGGTCATTCGAACTCATTGGGCCACTAACCCCCTGCTTTGATTGGTAATAAGTTTCTGAAAGTCTCTAAAGTCTCCATGCTGCAAGCTTGTTTAGTTGCCAAAATCAAAGATATGCGCTGCATATCCAAATTTAAGTACATTTCTAATCTATAGGTTTCTTAATTTATTAAGAACTTTGGGAGAAGGGGCGGGCAGGAGAGGGCGCAGGCTGCGGCTGCTCCGGCTGCTGCCTCTGCTGGTCTCAAAAACAGTTTTTTGAGCGTTAGAAATTCTTCAGGACCAGGCTGTTCCGGGATTTTGCAGGTCAGGAGGTGTCTGGACTTTGATTTCAAGGGAAGGTAATAGAGAAAATTCGTGTTAAAAATAACATTGAGGCTCGCTTACACGGGGGTGGGGGTTGTGCGTGGCAAGCTCCCTCCTGGGGTGGGCGGAGCTGCGGCACTGGCACGGAGGCGGTGATTCCTGGAGGCTCTGCGGTACTGGGGAATTCATAAGCCCTGAGCTGGCAGTTGGGGGGCTAACAGGGCAGGAGGCCTTCGCAGACCGATTTGGGGAGATAGACGGGAGTTTTATTGCGACGGGGAATTTTTGATTGCGGACACAAATAATAATGCTTCCAGTTAGAGCCCCGCCCCCAAGGCCAGCTGCCAATCTGCAGCAGCCTTAAATCGCTGGCAGCAAAGAGATGTCACCAGGAGGCTATTTCGGGGGACGGCAGGGTGGGAGGGGCTGGAAGCCGATTAGGGGAATTTTTTGTGAGAGGTGGGATTTTTTATTTCGGACACTGATACAGCGCCTCTGGCTAGAGCCCCGTCCCCTAAGCCTAGCTGTGGATCTACAGCATCCTTAAATTGGCTGCAATATAGAGGCGCCCCCAGCTGGCTGTTTTGGGGACCTGCAGTGCGGGAGGTGTCCTGAAGTCGAATTGGTGATACAGCCACACAAGAGACCCTAGTGAAAGGGGGAATTGCAGGTTTCGGAAACATAGATAAGAGTTTGTGGACGTGACTGCTCCCATAGGGCTGGCACCCAGCTGCAGGGATCCCTGAAAGCTGTGTTGCACTGCGGTGCTCCCAGGCTCCCTGTTAACCAGATTTGAGGCTGCCAGGTCTGTGTCCCTTAAACCCTGGTGGCCCACACCCCAGAGACTCACACCTCTTGAGTCTGCAATATCACAGACTTTCCATCCCTGAATCCACCACGCCCTGAGGCCCATCTGAGATCCTTGATTGTTCTAGCCCTCAACATTTGCGTTTTTTTTTAAATTTTAATCTTAATTTTTTATTTTTTATTGTCCTGATTGCTAATATTGCATTATTTCCTAGTCTTTTCTCCATTGTGTCCCCAAGGTCTTTTTCTTTTTTCATTTATTTAGGGGTTTTTTGTTGTTGCTGCTGTTGGTGTTCTATATCTCCTTTTCTTTTCCTTACTTGTTCCCCTCCCTTTTCTTTACCCAACCCCCTTTTTCTTTCTTTCTTCTCTCCCTTTTTTTCCTCTCTATTCTCTTGTCCCTCATTTTCTTCTTATTTTATTTTATCTTAATTATACAATAGGTGCTGCAGGGAACACCTCACATTTGCTGGGTTTCCTCATCCTCCATTTCCTCATTTCTGTGTGAATTGATTTTGGTTACCTACACTATCCCCTTTCCCCTACATCTTGATATCCTCCATCATCTACTGTCTCTCCTATATTCCACCTCCCTTTCTTTGATCCCCAAATTGTCTAACTCTTAATTTCTAATACCTTTGTTTTGTTTTCTGTCTTTTATCCACTCTTGAAACTATTGCCTCTCTTTTCTCTTCCCCACTCTCATGAAAACACTAGCCTATTAATTCATACCATATTCCTCCCATATTCAGTCAACTACCTCATTATAGGTACTCTACTTACTGCTATAACTCTACACAACTTACATGAATCTAATATCCATCCTCCCAGATCTCATATGGTTGCTCTGTTAACATTTATTACCAATACTACTTTAACATTTTCCTTTCTTACACAATTGCCTTTCCCTGGCCCTAATACTTTCCTTCAAAGTGAACTCAGCCAGCAATAAGAAATTAGAATAAGAAGAACAAAGTGACAAAGAGAAGATATAATACTTACACAAAAGCAACAGCTAATTAATCCCCAAGACTAGACGAAGAAGTTAAGGAACTGATTAAACCCATCAAGATAAAATGATGACCAGACAGCAACAAAAATCTACAAACCAAACCAGTAATCAGGAAAACAGGGCTGAATCCAATGAACAAACTAAAAACCAGGAAGGGGAGAAGAACTTCACACAAGTAATTAAAGATCTCAGAACATACATCACAGACAAATTTAATGAAGTAAAGGAAGAGGTTAACAATATGAAGACAACACTTGGAGGGGAAATTTTAGACATATGCAAAAAGATAACAGATATGATGGGAATGAACACCACAGTTCAAGAAAACAAAAACACACTTGCAGCAAATAGCAGCAGATTAAAAGAGGCAGAGCAGAGAATTAGCAATGTGGAAGACAGTACATTGGAAATCAAACAGATAGTAGAATTGATCAATAAAAAGATAGAAAAAATCCAGCTAGGACTTAGGGACCTGAATGACAATGCAAAATGCACAAACGTATGTATTATAGGCATCCCAGAAGGAGAAGAGAAGGGAAAGGTATCAGAAGGAGTATTGCAGGAAATAATGGCTGAAAATTTCCCAAATCTATTGAAAGAGACAGATGTACATATCCAAGAAGTGCAATGTACCCCAAATATCATAAACACCAACAGGCCCACCCCAAGACATATACTTGTCAAATTATCCAACGCTCAAGACAAAGAGAAAATTCTAAAAGCAACAAGGGAAAAGAAAACCATCACATATAAGGGAAGCTCCATAAGATTAAGTGCTGATTTTTCATCTGAAACTGTGGAGGCAAGAAGGCAGTGGTATGATACAGTCAAGGTACTAAAAGAAAAAAAATTCTAACCAAGAATACTCTATCCAGCTAAACTAGCATTCAAAAATGATGGAGAGTTCAAAATATTCACAGATAAACAGAAAACTGAAAGAGTATGCCAACAAGAAACCTCCCCTTCAAGAAATTCTAAAGGGAGTTCTGCAGGAAGAAAGGAAAAAACAGGACAGGCAGAGTTGGAGGAGAGTGTAAGAGCAACAAAAAAGACAAAAAGAGAAGAAAAAACAAACAAAATATGACAAACACAAGTCCAATCAAAATATGGCTAACATAAATAATTCCTTGAAAGTAATAACACTGAATGTCAACAGATTAAACTCACCTATCAAAAGATTCAGATTGGGACATTGGATAAGGAAATATGACCCATCTATATGCTGTCTACAAGAGACACATCTTAGACCCAGAGATTCATGGAGGCTGAAAGTGAATGGTTGGAAAACAATCTTATAAGCAAACAATAACCAAAAAAAGGCAGGAGTAGCTATATTAATATCAGACAAAATAGACTTTAAATGTGAAACAATTGTGAGAGACAAAGAAGGATACTACATATTAGTGAAAGGGACAATCTGTCAAGAAGAACGAACAATCATAAATATTTATGCTCCTAACAAGGGCGCCTCTAAATAAGTGAGGCAAACACTGGAAAAACTAAGTGAAAGAATAGATGCATCTTCAATTATAGTGGGGGATTTTAATACACCACGATCAACTCTGGACAGAACATCTCAAAAGAGAATCACTAAAGAAATGAAATATTTGAACAGTATATTAGAGGAACTGGATCTAATAGGCATATACAGATCACTACACCCAAACACAGCAGGATATACATTTTTCTCAAGTGCACATGGATCATTCGCCAAGATAGACCATATGCTAAGCCACAAAGAAAGGCCTAATGAATTCAGAAAGATCGAAATCATACAAAATAATATCTCTGGACACAGTGGAGAGAAGCTGGAAATCTGCAAGGGCCAGAGGCCCAGATTTCACAACAAGATATTGAAATTAAACAGCACACTCTTACAAAAACAGTGGGTCAAAGAGGAAATCTCAAAAGAAATCACTAACTACCTTGAAACAAATGATAATGATAACACAACATATCAAAATTTATGGGATGCAGCAAAAGCAGTACTGATAGGGAAATTTCCAGCCATAAATTCATACATTAAGAAAGAAGAAAGAGCAAAAATTGAAGAACTAACTGCACATTTGGAGGAATTAGAAAACAAACAACAAAGTAATCCCACAGGAAGAAGAAGGAAGGAAATAACAAAGATAAGAGCAGAACTAAATGAAATAGAAAATAAGAAAGCACTTGAAAAGATAATCAAGACCAAGAGCTGGTTTCTTGAGAAGATCAACAAAATTGACAAACCTTTAGCAAGACTAACAAAGAAAAAAAGAGAGAAGATGCAAATACACAAAATAAGAAATGAAAAAGGAGATATCACCACTGACCCCACAGAAATAAAGACTATCATAAGAGAATACTTTGAAAAATTATATTCCAACAAAAACAACAATTCAGAGGAAATGGACAAATTCCTAGAAACACATAAACAGCTTATATTGACGAAAGAAGAAATTGAAGATATCAACAAACCAATCACGAGAAAAGAGATAGAATCAGTCATTAAAAACCTCCCAACTAAGAAGAGCCCAGGCCCAGACGGCTTCATAGGTGAATTTGACAAAACATTCTGGAAAGAACTAACACCAATCCTGCTGAAACTTTTCCAAAAAATTGAAACAGAAGGAACATTGCCTAACTCATTCTATGATGCCAACATTACCCTAGTACCAAAGCCAAACAAAGACACCACAAGAAAGAAAAATTACAGACCAAATTCTCTAATGAACCTAGATGCAAAAATACTTAACAAAATACTTGCTAATCGTATTCAACAACACATTAAACGAATTATACACCAAGACCAAGTGGGATTCATTCCAGGTATGCAAGGATGGTTCAACATAAGAAAATCAATCAATGTAATACACCATATAAACAGATTGAAGGAAAAAAATCACATGATTATATCTACAGATGCAGAAAAAGCATTTGACAAAATACAGCCCCCTTTCTTGATAAAAACACTCCAAAAGATTGGAATACAAGGAAATTTTTTGAACATGATAAAGAGTATATATGAAAAACCCACAGCCAACATTGTTTACAATGGAGAAATCCTAAAATACTTCCCCCTAAAGTCAGGAACAAGACAAGGATGCCCCCTGTCTACCCTTCTATTTAACATTGTCTTAGAAGTACTTGCTCGAGCACTGAGGCAAGAACCAGATATAAAAGGCATTCAAATTGGAAAGGAAGAAGTCAATATTTCATTATTTGCATATGACACGATCCTATACATAGAAAACCCTGAGAGGTCTACAACAAAGCTTCTAGAACTCATAAATGAGTTTAGTAAAGTCACAGGTTATAAGATCAATGCGCAAAAATCTGTAGCATTTCTGTACATCAATAATGAGCAAGATCAGGAAGAAATCAAGAAACAAATACCATTCACAATAGTAAATAAAAAAATCAAGTATTTAGGAATAAATTTAACTAAAGATGTAAAAAACTTATACACCGAGAACTATACAAGACTGTTCAAGGAAATCAAAGAAGACCTAAACAAATGGAAGAATATTCCCTGTTCATGGATAGGAAGACTAAATGTTATTAAGATGTCTATCCTGCCAAAACTGATCTACACATTCAATGCAATCCCAATAAAAATCAACACAGCCTTCTTTAAGGAACTAGAAAAACTAACTATGAAATTTATTTGGAAAGGAAAGAGGCCCTGAATGGCCAAAGACATATTGAAAAAGAAAAAAGAAATAGGAGGAATCACACTACCAGACTTCAAAACATACTACAAAGCTACAGTAGTGAAAACAGCATGGTATTGGCATAAAGAGAGAAACACAGACCAATGGAATCGAATTGAAAGTTCTGATATAGAACCTCATATATATAGCCATAAAATATTCAATAAAGCCACCAAACCCTCTCAACTGGGAGAGAATGGCCTATTCAACAAATGGTGCCTGGAGAACTGGATATCCATATGTAGAAGAATGAAAGAGGATTACCATCTCACACCTTATACAAAGATCAACTCAAGATGGATCAAAGACCTAAATATAAGAGCCAAGACCATAAAGACCTTGGAAAGCAGTGTAGGGAAACATCTACAAGACCTTGTAATAGGAAATGGCTTCATGAACATCACACCAAAAACACGAGCAGCAAAAGAACAAATAGATAAATGGGACTTCTTCAGAATTAAAGCCTTCTGCACCTCAAAGGAGTTTGTCAAGAAAGTAAAAAGGGAACCTACACAATGGGAGAAATTATTTGGCAACCATATATCCGATAAGAGACTTATAACTTGCATATATAAAGAACTCCTATATCTTGAAAATAAGAAGATAAAGAACCCATTTAAAAAGTGGGGAAAAGATTTAAACAGACACTTCTCCAAAGAAGAAATACAATTGGCTAAAAAAGCACATGAAAAAATGCTCCAAATCATTAGCTATCAGGGAAATGCAAATCAAAACAACAATGAGATACCATCTTACTCCCATAAGATTGGCAGCTATGAAAAAAACAGAAGAATACAAATGCTGGAGAGGATGTGAAGAAATGGGAACATTCATCCACTGCTGGTGGGAATGCAGAAGGATACAGCCATTCTGGAGGACAGTTTGGCGGTTTCTCAAAAAACTAAACATAGACTTGCCATATGACCAGCAATTCCACTGCTGAAAACAAGACTGAAAACAAGGACACAAACTGATATAAGCCCACCAATGTTCATAGTAGCATTGTTCACTATCGCCAAAAGTTGGAATTGACCCAAATGCCCATCAACAGATGAGTGGATCAATAAAATGTGGTATATATGTATAATGGAATACTACTCGGCTTTAAGAACAGATACACTACAAACACACGTGATAACATGGATGAATCTTGAGAACCTTATGTTGAGTGATGCAACCCAGGCATTGAAGGACAAATACTACATGACCTCAATAATATGAAATAAGCAAGCTGCCTCAGAGAGCTAGAGACTGGAAGATAGGCTTACAGGAAATCGGGGGGTACAGGGAGAATGTAAGCTGACATGTACATGGGTGAAATCTATGATAAGCTGGAGGTAAGTATGTGTACAAGGAAGGGATAAAATGGGGCATAGGGTTACCTTTGGGTGGGGCTTTGGGGATTTGAGGGGGGCTAGGGATGGGCGGATGGGTAATATTGCCCAAGAAATTGGGGGGAGGGTGGGGCAACACACGAACATAGGAGATTGTCAGATGTTGGTTGAGAGTATAATGCTGAGAAAACCTTTTCAAAATATAATTAGGAAAGTTACCTGTTTAAGATACTCAAAGGGGATAACCTGACGCAGGACAGACTCCTAGGGAATATGTGAATGCTCATTTTGCCAGAGTGGGTAATACCATTGGGTAGAGACCCATATAATGAGAGTGAAGGTAGACCCACAACCTGGGGAGGACTAATGCCATCAAATAGAGGGAATTGTATCTCTCAAGAGAAATGGTGCCTCCCAGGGCATTAGGGCAGTTGAGTGGGTCAGGCCCTCAGCACTGTTGCAAGTATTTCTGAACGTGGCTCCTCAAGAAATGAAGATTGACTATCACTGTGGGCCCCAAGGGGAGGGGAAAATAGATATTGAATAGATGGAACCAGAGTAAATGTGAGGGCAAGGGAAGTGTTTCACAAGCGTACACAAGGATGGATATTAATCATGTAATATTACACCAAAAACCTATAGGGGACAACAGACTAATAATGTAAACCATAATGTGAAACATAGGATAACTAAAAAATTTAGAAAACTGCATAGCCTAGAGTATAAACCACAATGTAAACACAAATGTTACCTTGTTTGAAAGCTATTGTCTCAATATCTGTACATCAGTTTCAGTAAATATGATATGAATAAGTTAAAAGATTATCTCTGTGGAAGGGAAAAGGTTTTATAATGGATATTTGGGACTATTGTATATTGTATATATGAATTACTGTGATCTAAGGCTCTTGTGAAGAGAAGTTCAATAATTAGGGAGAAAAGAAAAGAAAAGGATAGGATGCAGAATTTTTCCAAATCAATATATATTCTTTATCTAACCTTTAAACTCATCACTATATTCCATTTTACTATTAAGGGAACCTGACATTATATTGGGCTTCACTGTTCGGGAAGTTTTGGATCACAGAGTGGTTCAACAATGGCAGCGGAGGAATACTGGTATGGGATGTTATTGACAGGGGACATATGGTTGACAGGGAGTTATACAGGGCATGTGTCCAGGGTGCAAGGAAATGTTTGGATGTACTCATAGTATATCACTACCAAGTACCAGCTGATGACGTAACTAGAAAATGACCTTGAATTAAAGGTTCAACGCGGACCAGCAGAATATCCCTGTTTACATATAATAACAGGAGTTAAAAATGCTGTTTGACCTAAAGTAAGGGGGAAATGGAAAGGACAAATGAGTTTATATGGCTATGAGTCTCTAAAAAAGAGTCTGGAGGTTGTCAGAAGGATTGCCCTTATGCACACCTGAGCAGAGTCCCAGAGACAGATAAAGTAGATACAATCCCAGGTATTAGTTCTTTTGAGGGCTAAAGAGACCCACAGATGTTGTATGTCCTCCCATGGCCCACTGGATGGAACGTGGGAAAGTGTGGGCTATGGTGTGGAACATGGGACATGGGGTGCAGCGATGCCCGGAGATGTACTCTCCAGACGCAATGGATGTGACATGATGATGGGGGAGAGTGTTACTGTGGGGAGAGTGGTGGGGTGGGGGTGGTGGGGGCGAATGGGGACCTCATATTTTTTTAATGTAATATCTTTTAAAAAAACGAATAAATTGAGTAGAATTTGGAAAAACAACGCAAAACAACAACAACAACAACAAACAAAAACAAAAAAAAAGAGACCCATAGGTTCTATGGTCATGGCAGATGGAGTTCACTGCCATGTCGGTTGGCCCTTCTTTGGAGCTGGTGTTTCTGTGTGATGGAACTGGACTCAGATGTGATCTCTTTTCACAAGCCTTTCATGCTACTTTACTGGAATTGTATTTGGTGCTGGGGTTTAAGATATATCTAGGGGATCTGAATCTCTGGACTGACAATATGATAGCCAGGCCCTGAGCCTCAACAGACTTCAGCGCCTACACTCTGATTTATTGGACTTACCCCACTCAGCTAACATGGAGTTGAAGAATGTCAACCACCACACCATGGAGCCTAGAGTGCTTACAACTGAAAGCAAGAGAATTGCATACAGTATCCATGTGGAATCTAAGCCCCCTCTTGACACAGATGTGGAAAAGACAGAACCAAGCCAAGGTCCACAGGAAGGAGGAGTACAGTAAGGATTAGAGTGGACTTAATGATATTCTATTCATGAACTATTGTGGTTAATAATTGAGAAAATGTGGCATTGGTGTGAAAAAAGTGGCCATGGTGGCTGCTGGGGGTGGGGAATGGGAGGAAGAGATGAGATGTGGAGGCACTTTCGGGACTTGGTGTTGTCCTGAGTGGTGCTGCAGGGACAATTGCCAGACATTCTATGTCCTCCCATGGCCCACTGATGGAACGTGGGAGAGTGTGGGCTACGGTGTGGACCATAGGCCATGGGGTGCAGTGATGCTCAGAGATGTACTCACCAGATGCAATGGATGTGTCATGATGATGGGGGAGAGTGTTACTGTGGGGGGAGTGGTGGGGTGGAGGCGGTGGGGGTGAATGGGGACCTCATATTTTTTGAATGTAATTTTTTTTTTAAATTAATAAATTGAGTAGAATTTGAAAAAAAAAAAGAACATTGCTTTTACCAAGATGAGTGCCATCAAAATTTCTATTTGTATTTTCTCTATAGAATCAAATAATGTTTACTTCAAAATAGAATTTTTATTGAGTTTAAAACAGCATTCATAATGACCTCATGTTTTACCTGCCACTGAATAAACTTTCCAAAAGTAAATTTGATTCCAATAATCAGATGGAAAAACAGAACCCTTATTGAAATTATTTTCTACTTAAAATATGGGATGGCTTTAAGATAAAATTGAATCACTTAACTTTTGAGGAACTGATGACGATGATTTTGATAATGGAGCTAACATATTAACAGCAACTTTTTTTTTAAAGATTTATTTTTATTTATTTAATTCCCCTCCCCTCCCCCGGTTGTCTGTTTTCTGTGTCTTTTTGCTGCGTCTTGTTTCTTTGTCCGCTTCTGTTGTCGTCAGCAGCACGGGAAGTGTGGGCGGCGCCATTCCTCGGCAGGCTGCTCCCTCCTTCGCGCTGGGCCGCTCTCCTTATGGGTGCACCCCTTGCGTGTGGGGCTCCCCTACGCGGGGAACACCCCTGTGTGGCAGGGCACTCCTTGCACGCATCAGCACTGCGCATGGGCCAGCTCCACACGGGTCAAGGAGGCCCGGGGCTTGAATCCCGGGCCTCCCATGTGGTAGACGGACGCCCTAACCACTGGGCCAAAGTCCGTTTCCCAACAGCAACTATTTCATTATTTGTGTGTGTATAATAAATTGAAGTCAAAACAGAGATAATTTATTTAAGGACAGTCACTTCATCTAAATGAAAAGCCAAGCACTTTTGTAGTTGAGTAAGAATTGGTGGCTTTGGGCATAGTCTTCTTGAAATAACACCTCAGTTTGAAATGGACGCTGATGCTTCTCTGCAAATTTGGGCCTTGGGGTTTTCTTGTGCTTGATGAGGTCTATACAATCTATACTGTATACATTTATCATCAACTTTCTTGATTATGTTTTAATTAAGCAAGTCATTTCTGACGTTATTACTGCCAAAAGTTTATTTCAAAACTAAACAAAAATCATTTAACATGTATGAGTGAAATATAATAGTTATAGATTTCCACCAGACCAGAAATGATAAAATCACTGTTGAGAGTATCCAAACTGTTTTGTGTACTTATTTCAGCTACCTAACTTGTAATGACCTAACTTCTAATTCCTGTATTCCTTGCTCCACTCCCTGCTCCCTAGTCTGGTAGCCTAGAAACTTTGTTCCCCATCCCAGGATGTGTTGCCCACTGCTGCTCAGCAGTTTGGGCCAAGTGACCGGCAAGGGCAGAGCACCATAAAACCACCCAGAAACTGATGGGGTCACTGTCCCTAGCTGCATAATTTTATCAGTAAGTGCCTTGCAGACAGTCTTGGAAAGGAAGTTATTAACTGCCTGTGTCTACAAAGTGCTTGGAAAGGAGAGAGAGGTTATTGGTAGTTGTCATGCAGATGTAACCAACTGTTTCAGCGATCATTCTGTTTTCTTGCACCTGTGACCCACACACTTCCTGGCAAGGATCTAGGGCAGGGGTTCTTAACAAGGGGTCCAGGAGCTTGAACTGAAATTCAGAAAAACATTATTCTTGTGGGGCCGTGTTGGTGCAGGTGTGATATATTTATTAAATAACACACAATGTAGTATGGACTTAGTAAGGGGTCTGTGATTTTCACATGACTGGCAAAGAGGTACATGGAACAAGAAAGGTTAAGAACCCCTGATGTAGGAGAAACTGAAAGGACATTGTGCAGTACTACCATATCTGAATTAGTTTATGTGAGTGTGCAACTATTAAAGTAATATTTAATTAAAATGAAAAATGGAAAATCCAGGACAAATGGCAAACAAGACAGGGATCACAGATATAAATCAAGGCACGTGGCTGCTTTATTTATGAGAATAAAACTACACCTAAAATTTTCATGTTGAATAAGAAAGTATCTATAAGTGATGGTAATTGCTATTATTTTGGTTTAACTGAAGGTTCAAATTTGGAGAATCATTCCTTTCTTAAATGCAGATACCATTGTTTTCAGGATTGGGCCAAATAATTTAAATATTTTATACCTTCCATTATTTATTTGTTTATTTCACATAATATGGAGTATATTCTTTACAAAAATACTAGGTTGTATACAGAGGACAGCAAACCAATAAGATGGATATGTATCTGTGTTGATTTCAAGAATAGTGTTTGTTTTTTTAATATTTTGAGGAGTCCAGATTTTAGAAACTGAAGAATGAAATTGCTCCTCTGAAAAATGTGCTATGTTTCCATAATAATTGCAAGGTGTTCCTGGTTCCACAGACCCAGACTAAGAATCCTTTCTACAGGATCTAAATTTATATGGAAATATAAAAATGAAGACTACACAAGTAAAACACAAGGTGGCATGTGAAAATAAATAACTATAATTGATAGAACGAAGATGTTTTTCCTTTTTTATTTTAATTAGGTCTCTGTGAAAAGTGAGGCCAGGGACTCTGAAGTGAATGTGAGAAGAACAAATGACATTACCTTGATCACTTGGTTAAAATGATGTCTGCCAAGTTTCTCCACTGTGAAGTTACTAATGTTTTTTCCTTTTCATATTTTATTAATATTTGTTAGAAGCAAGTCACTTGGTGCAGCCTGAAGAAGTAGGTAAGAGAA
This sequence comes from Dasypus novemcinctus, assembly GCF_030445035.2. Classification (NCBI taxonomy): domain Eukaryota; kingdom Metazoa; phylum Chordata; class Mammalia; order Cingulata; family Dasypodidae; genus Dasypus; species Dasypus novemcinctus. Next base: position 12,138,737 of record NC_080690.1, read on the forward strand.
TCAAACAAGAGCTTCTAGAGGGAGGTTTGTAAAAAATCTGTGGGTTGATATTCATACTACCCCAATACTTAGTAATTATTTGGGTGGAAATATTTTGAGGCTATACATATACCTGTTTTTCCTCAAAGTTTCACTCCCTTCTTTTCATATTCATCCATGGATCTTGTCTGCAGAAATGATTACCATGATATTATAATGGCAATTTTCTATTTCCTGCATTCCTTCTACATTTATTTTTAGACCAGAAATTATTGTACTGTATTTTTAAATTGAACTGATAGTAAGCTGGATGTAAAGCTAAGTGGGAATTTGTATTCCCTAAAGGCAGGTTTAATATGATTATAGGGCAGGGAGAGGTAAAAGGGCTGAGAGGGTCTTGTTTTGCTTCCTTGACCCACCCTGGTCTTGTCAGGACCCTTGTGGCCCACCCAAATAAGTGACTGCAAAGGTCACCACAAAATAGGTTGTATCCCAGGACTGGTGCGAAATTCTACCACCATTTTCACAAGTTTAGTAGGATTGCAGCCCAAGATAGTAAATTACTGGGTGGATATTTAGTCTTCTAAAGTCCCAAATTGCCCATCGTTTCCTCCTTTCATTGTAAGCCAAAGCATCCATCAGAGGGACTTGTTAGGTCCTGCTGCTCTGGACAGGGTGTGGTGCTGTTTCTAGCATGTTAGCACCATCTGCTAACAGTGACAGGCAAAGTTCTCTGTCAGAGTCCAGTTTGTGCTCCAGGGGATACTACCCCCAGCTGACAAAGCTTTCTCATTAAGCAATTCTTTTCAGGAAACACTACTGACTTTAAAAAAAAAAAGGACATAGAACTTTCTTTGGGAGAAGCAAATCTCCTTCTTTTTACCTGACAAGATGAAATAGGTGAATGGTAATATTTTTGTGGGTAACTGGGATGAAAGAAAATGGAGGAAAAAGGAGAGAAAAGCAAAGAGGTACTAATATAAGATTAGCGGATAAGTGAGTTACTAAGCAACCTCAGTTTTCCCAAAATATTTATAATGGTTATACTCATTATAATGTGAGACCATCAACTCCACCCATTACCGCATTTTTACAATTGACCTTATCAAACCTTCTACATATATCCAGCATCAGCTCCCCCTTCTCAACTCACATTCTGTCTCCCACCAACCTACACTCCGTAGTGTGGGAAAGGGTTAAGTTTAATTTTCACAAAGGGGAAGCCAGAGCTGGCCCTGCTGTTGGAGGAGGGAGGGTAGAGGTTCTAAGGGTTTGGCATGCCAAGAATTTGAAAAGTGGCCCCGAAATGAGGGAGGGCTAATGGTGAGTGCTGGGGGCAGGGGCAGTGGTGAAAGCAGCACCAAATTTGAAAAGCTCGCCAGCAGTGAAAGCGGCACTGAGCCTGCCCAGCCTGCAAGAGTGTAGGGCACGCGGGAGCAGATAATCAGAGCGGGATCCGTGTAAGTTAGTTAGATCTCTCAGATAGGCTGTAACCCCTGAAGTACCCAATCAATGGGGAACAGGGGAGGGACCCATGTGTTAGGTTTAGGTTATAAATATCACTGTTTCTTGTTTGGCATGTAGGCCATTTTATCCAGACCGAGTGCTCATTCTTGCAAGATCCTTAACAAAATTCCTTTCTCCTCTACAATCAGGTGAACTTCTGTTCTCTTACAGGTGCAGCTTTTTTTCTAATAATAGTCTAACTCCTTAAGTCTATGCATCCATGTTTAGTTCATATCAGTGAGACCATTCAGTATTTGCCCTTTTACATCTGGTTTATTTCACTCTACATGATGTCCTCAAGGTTCCTCCATGTTGCCATGTGCTTCCCCAACTGATTCCTTCTTACAGCTAACATTCCATTAAATGTATATACCGCATCTTTTTATCCATGCATCATTGGCTGACAATTTGTTTCCATCTTTTAGCAATTGTGAATAAGGTCATTATGAACATAGGTGTACAAATATCTGTTTGCATCCTTGCTTTTAGATCTCCTGAATATATTCCTTGTATCAGGATTGCTGGATCAGACAGCAGTTCTATGTTTAGCTTCCTGAGGAACCGCCAAACTTTCTTCCTCAGAGCCTGCACCGTTTTACTCTCCCACCAACTGTAAAGGAGTGTTTCAATTTCTGCACATCCTCTCCAATATTTGTAGTTTTCTGTTTTTTAAATAATGGACATTCTGTATGGCATGAAATGATTGCTCATTGTAGTTTTTATCTGCATTTCTCATATAACCAGTGATGTTGAGCATCTTTTCATGTGCCTTTTTGCCTCTTAGGAAAAAGTCTATTCAAGTCTTTTGCCCATTTTTAAAAGTGGGTGGCTTGTGTTTTTGTCATTATGTTTTGTGATCTCTTTATATAACAAGGAAATCAAATCCTTGTCAGATATGTGGTTTCCAAAGATTTTTTTCCCATTGAGTTCACTGCCTTTTCAGCTTCTTAAATTTCTTGAAACACAGAAGTGTTTAATTTTGAGGAAGTTACATTTTTCCTTCATTTCCTTCATTTCTCATGCTTTGGGTGTAAGGGTCAAGCAATGACCACCTACCACAAGATCTTGAATGTTTCCCTACATTTTCTTGTAGGAGTTTTGTGGTTCTGGTTTTTAAATTAGGTTCTTGATTCATTTTGACTTAGTTTTTATATAAGGTGTGAGATAGGGGTCCTCTGTCTTTCCATTAGATATGGATATCCAGTTTTCCCTGCACCATTGTTGGAATTGGCCATTGTCAAAAATCACTTGACCATAGATGTGAGGGTCTATTTCTTAACTCTCAATTTGATTCCCTTGGTCAATTTGTCTTTATGCAGTTTCTACCACTTTATACTGTTTCTACCCCTGTAGATAGATCATATGCTTTAATGTCCGGAAGTGAGAGCCCTCTCACTTTGTTTTCTTTAATGACATATTTGGTCTTTGGGGGCAATTACCCTTCTAGATAAATTTGATAACTGGCCTTTCGAATTCTACAAAGAAGGCTTTTGGAATTCTTATTGGGATTGCATTGAATCTGTAGATAAGTTTGGGTAGAACTGACATTTAATGATAGTCTTTCAATTCAAGAACAGGAAATATTCTTCCATTTATTTAGATCATCTTTGGTTTCTTTTAGCAAAATTTTGTAGTTTTCTGAATACAGGTCCTTTATGTCTTTGGTTAAGTTTATTCCTAAATATTTGATTCTTTTAGTGACTATTGTAAATGGAATTTTTCCCTCTGAAATTTGTCCTCAGATTGCTGATTAATAGTGTATAGAAATGCTATTGATTTTTGTGTATTAATCTTATATCCTGCCACTTTGCTGTGATTTGGGGGAGGGGTTTTCTAAGTATAGTATTATATCATCAGCAAATAGCAAAAGTTTTACTTCTTCATTTCCTATTTGGTTTCATTTTATTTCTTTTTCTTCCTTAAGTGGTCTAGTTAAAATGTCTATCACTATACTGAATAACAGTGGAGAGAGTGGACATTCTTGTTTCATTCCAATCTCAGTGAGAAAGCTTTCAGTCTTTCAACATTGAGTGTAACATTAGCTGTGGGTTTTTCATACATGCACTTTATGATATTGAGAAAGTTTCTTTCTAGTCCTATCTTTTGGAATGTTATCAGGAAGATGCTGTATTTTGTCAAATGCCTTTTCTGCATCTATTGAGATGATCATGTGCTTCTTCTTCAGTTTATTAATGTGGTGTATTATACTGCTTGATTTTCTTGTGTCAAACCACCCTTTCATACCTGGTACAAAGACCATTTGATTGTAAGGTATAATTTTTAAAATTTGTTTTTGGATACCATTAGCAATTATGTTTTTGAGGATTTTTGAATCTATATTCATTAGAGAAACTGACAAGTAATATTCTTTTTTCATAAGATCTTTATTTGCCTTTGGTATAAGGGTAATGTTGGCTTCATAGAATGAGTTTGGTAGCATTCCTTCTTGTCTGTATATCTGTGAATTTTCCCTTTTTCCACCTGTTATTAACTTCCAACTTTAACCCCATTGTGATCAGAAAAAGTGCTTTGTATAATTTCAGTATTTTAAAATTTATTGTGATCTGACTTATGTCCCCAAATATGGTCTATCCTACAGAAATATCCATGAGCACTTGAGAAGAATGTATATCCTGCTCTTTTGGGGTGTAATGCTCTATAAATGTCTGTTAGTTCTAGGTCATTTATCATATTATTCAAGCTCTCTGTTTTTTTTAAGTTTATCCTCTGTCCAGATGTTCTATCTAATGATGGGAGTGGTGTGTTGAAATCTCCAACTATTATTGTTGAGATGTCTATTTCTCCCTTCAGTTTTGCCAGTGTCTGTCTCATGTACTTTGGTGCACCAAAATGAGGTGCATGAATATTTATTATTGTTATTTCTTCCTGGTGAATTGTCCATTTTATTAATATATAGTGACCTTCATCTCTTGTAACAGTTTTGCATTTAAAATCTATTTTACCCAATATTAATATTGGTCCTTCAGCTCTTTTTTGATTACTATTTGCATGGACTATGTTTTCCAACCTTTCACTTGTAGCCTGTGTACTTGCATATAAAGTGAGTACCTTGTAGACAACAAATAGATGGCTCATGTTTTTTATCCATTCTATCAGTCTACATCTTTTGATTGGGGAGTTCAATCCATCAACATTTAGTGTTACTACTGTAAAAGCATTACTTTGTCAATTTTATCCATTGGCTTTCTGTTGTCATATATTACTAATGCTTGTCTTTTAACCCTTTCAGTCTCTTTTTTTTAACTTTTATTTGCATTTATTGTATGCTGAAGTTATTCCCGAGCCATAAGTTTTTGTTTCTTCAGTTTCTTCTGGGATATCTTTTTCTTATGTGCAACCTCCTCTTCTGGTTCAGGAACAATTTGTTCTTTTTCAGTAAGGATCATCTCAATGTGGCAGGGGGAGTTCATGTATGGGTTAATCCAACCACGGGCTCTGTTGTAAGTACACCAGCGCATCTTGGGGGCTTTGTTCACCTGGATGTGCTCAATGACCAGAGAATCTACATCTAAATCCTTAAGTTCAGCATTTCTTTCTGCATTTTTAAGCATGTGCAACAAAAATTAAGCACTCTTTTTGGACGACCGACCCTGTGTCCAGCCCCACGACTGGCCTGGGTGCACCTACCAACACCACCGTTATAATGACAGAATGGCATACATTGCTTCTGTAAAGTGACATCTTTCAGATTCTTGGTGGCTTTTCGAATATGCATACCCTTGATAGCCTGGGCAGTTTCTTGGGCGTTCTTAAAGTGAACATAAAGATTTGAACCTCTTGATTTGCATGATTTTGTGGGGTTTTCTGGGTCAAGGGAATAGCGAACCTTTTTCAGAGATCACTTCTAGGTGACTTAGGGGTAGAGAGAGCCTTTCAGTCTCTTTTGCTTATTGTCTTCATTTCTACAATCTTCTCTAGGCCTCACACCTTTTCTTTTCCTTTCAGGCTGAAACACACCCTTTAAAATCTCTTGTAGGTCCAGTCTCTTTGTAACAGACTCCGTTTTTGAAGTCTTTTTTTTTTTTTTTTGAAAATAAAGAAAAATTCTATTTGTAGAAATTCAGTGTTATAAAATTTTCAATCATTAAATATGAAAGTGAGCTAAAATTCTCCTTCTTACAACCATATTCATGAGCCTAGGCTTGCTTCTTTTACATAAGTCCAGAAACTTCTTTTAAATCATCTACCATCATGCTCAACTAAGTCTTTCTTAAAGGCCATGATAATTTAAATTATGCCATTTAACAAGAGAACTATCACAACCTTGCTCTCCCCAGATACTTGTTAACTTCAAGTATAACAGGAAATAGATCTTTCCTAGAAAAATTGTGTGTGATTGTTTGATGCCTTGTTTCTCCCACTAGAGCTGTGCTATCCAATATGGCAGCCACTAGCCAATGTGGATATTTAAATTTACATTTTAAATTAAATTAAACTTACTTCCTGTGTTGTACTAGCCATATTTCAAGGGCACAAATAGATAAATGTGGCCATTGGCTACTGAACAGCGCAAGTATACCAACAATGCAAGATACAGAACATTTCCAGCATTCCAGAAAGTTCTATTGGGCAGATCTGCATTAAGAGTATAAACTCCATGAGAGCAAAAACCCTTTCATCTTACACTTAGCACCTCCTACAGAGAATGCCACATAGGAAGGATTTAGCAAATGTGGAATAAATGATCAATAGCCAGTTAACAAACACCCCCTTTAAACCGAGAGTCCTGGGCTATGTGTGTGTGGAGGGTGTGTGAAGGAAGGGGTGTACAGAGCTGTCTTTAAATTCACCTTCATTTCTGAAGGATAGTTTCACTGGGTAGAAAATTATTGGCTGGCAGTTTTTCTTTTTCAGTACCTTAAGTATATAATGAAGTTGCCTTCTCACCTCCATGGTTCCTTTTTTTTTTTTTCAAAGTATTATTGTTTTATTTATTTTATTTTTAAAAGGATACTTAGATTACATAAATGTTACATAAAAAATATAGAAGTTTTAGGTCACAAGAAAGTCATGTGCTGAATACAGGGCACTTCTGTATACCCAACATCCTCCTGCTTTCTGCTCTTCCCCTATTAATAACATTTTATATGCGGATGGTACATTTGTTACAACTGATGTACAAATATTGAAACAGAGCTACTAACCATGGTCATTAGTTTACATTATGGTTTACATTTTGGGACATATACTTTTTTTAAAAATTCCCCCTCCCCTTGTGGCTTTTTGCTTGCTGTCTGTTCTCTGTGTCCATTCACTGTGCATTCTTCTTGTCTGTATTTATTTTTTTATTTCCTCTCCCCCTTTGCAGCTTGCTTGCTATCTGCTCTCTGTGTCCATTCACTGAGCACTCTTCTATGTTTTTGCTTGTCTTTCTTTTTTGTTGCATCACCTTGCTAAGTTGGCTTTCCATGGTGCTTGTGGGCTGGGTGGCACTCCATGCTCTGTTGGTGTCTGTGGACTGGGTGGCTCTCTGCAGCATGTGGGCAAGCCTGCCTTCACAAGGAGGCCCTGGAACATGAACCCAGGAAGCCCAATTGATTGAGCCACAGCCACTTCCCTGGGATATATACTTTTATAAATGTTGATGACTTTTAACATGGCCTGTATTCATTATAGCAAGATCATGCAGAACACTTCCATCACCCTGAAAATGCCCCCTGTTCCATCTATATCAATTCCCCCTCCCTCTCCCTTTGGGACCCTCAGCAACACCAGGCTTCACTCCTTGAAGGATAAGAATCATAGTTACTTGCACCAACACTGAGGGTTTGACTCACTGGTCTGTCCTCCCCTACCAGGGGATTCCCTATTTGAGAACATAGCGGACTTCCCCAGAATGGGAGTCCACCACCTTCCTGCTCATTATATGGGTCTCCAACTACTGATATAACACTCTATGACAAGATGAACACACACACACCCTAGAAGCCTGCCCCAAGTATGCCCTGTCCCACATGACCCCCACATCCAACACTCTAAACCAGTAACCATCACTTGCCATATTTTCAAAAGAGTATTTCCAATATTGTAGTTTCAACCATGTTCCTACCAATTTCCAGTGTGCACCTGCTCCCTCCCCTAATTTTCTCCCCAGTTCCATGGACTGTCCACCCCAAACTCCCCACTCTACCCTCCTGACAAAGCAGCACCACCCTACCCAATAGTATCTCTGTACTACTGCCATGTGCATACACTATACAACTACATACTTCCACATTATCATAGATTTTGCCCATATGGGGGTTAGCTCACACCATTCTTCTCTCTTTCTATATTTCCTGTAAACCTATCTTCCAGACACTAGCTTTGTGAGTCTGCTCAATTTGCTTAATTAATATTAGTAAGGCCATATACTATTTGTCCTTCAATGCCTGGCTTGTTTCACTCAACATAAGGTCCTCAAGATTCATCCATGTTATTCCATATGTTAATACTGTATTCCTTCTTAGAGCTGAATAATATCCATTGTAAGTATATACCAAAATTTGTTTATTAATTCATCTGTTGAAGGGCTTTTGGGATGTTTCCAACTTTTGGCAATAGTGAATAATGCCACTATGAACATTGGTGTGCATTCATCTGTTCATGTCCTTGCTTCGAGTTCTTCTGGGTATATACATGGCAGTGAAATTCCTGGGTCATATGGCAATTATACAGTTAGTTTTCTGAGGAACTTTCATACTGTCCTCCACAATGGTTGGACCATTCTACATACCCACCAGCAGTGGATGAGAGTTCCCATTCTTCCACATCTTCTCCAAAACTTGTAGTCCTCTGTTTTCTTTTTTAATAGCTGCCAGTCTAATGAATGTAAGATGATATCTCATTGTAGTTTTCATTTGCATTTCCCTAATAGCTAGTGATGTTAAACATCTTTTCATGTGCTTTTTAGCCATTTGTATTTCTTCTTTGGAGAAGTGTCTATTGAAATCACTTGCTGTTTTTTAAATTGGTTGTCTTTTTTATTTTTGAAGTGTAGGATTTCTTTATGTATGCTGGCTATTAGGCCCCTATCAGATATATGGTTACCAAATATTTTCCCTCATTGAGTAGGATGCCTTTTCACTTTCTTGACAAATCCCTTTGAGGTGCAAAAATTTTAAATTTTTTATGAGGTCCCACTTGTTAATTTTTTCTTTCATTACTTGTGCTTTGGGTGTAAAGGTCATGGAACCATTTCCTACTACAAGATCCTGTAGATGTTTCCTTACACTATCTTCCAAGATCTTTATCATTTTGGCTCTTATATTTAGAGCTTTGATCCATCTTGAGTTAATTTTTGTATAAGGTGTGAGATTGTGTTTCTCTCTCTTCCTTTTGGATATAGATATCCAGTTCTCCAAGCATCATTTGTTGAAGAGGCTATTCTTTCCCAGTTGAATGTGCTTGGTGACCTTGTTGAATACCAGTTGACTGTGTATGTGAGGATCTATATGAATCCTAACCCTAACCCTAATATGACTGTAGAACCTGAGTGTCTCCATAGCCCCAGGAGCATCACTACCTGGGATTGTATCTACTTTGGCTGTCTCTGAGATCCTGCTGAGACACGCATAAGCATGACCCCTCTGATAACCTCAGTTGGGAGGTTTTTGATGAGTAATTCTATCTTGTTTCTTATGATTGGTCTGTTGAGTTCATCAGTTGCTTCTTTCAACAATGTAGACTGCTTGTGTGTTTCTAGGAATTTGTCCATTTCCCCTAAATTATCCATCTTGTTGACATAATTTTTCAACGTATCCTGCATGATATTCTATTTCTATGTGGTCAGTGGTGATATCCCCTTCCTCATTTCTTATTTTATGTATTTGCATCTTCTCTCTTTTTTTCTTTGTTAGTCTAGTTAAAGGTTTGTCAATTTCACTAATCTTCTCAAAGAGCCAGCTTTTTGTTTTGTTTATTTTTCCTAGTGGGCTTTCTTATTTTCAATTTCATTTAGTTCTGCTCTAATCTTTGTTATTTCTTTCTCCCTTCTTTGGGGTTAGTGTGTTGTTCTTTTCCTAAATCCTCCAGGTGTACTGTTTAGTCTTTGATTTTAGCTCTTTATTCTTTTTAAAGATGGGCATTTATTTCCCTCTCAGTACAGATTATGCTGCATCCCACAGGTTTTGATACATTGTCTTGTCATTTTCACTTGCTTTGATTTCTTTTGAGATTCCTTCTTGACCCAGTGTTTGTCTATGTCTGTGTTGTTTTACTTCCATATCCGTGTGCCTAATCTGGTTCTCTGCCCCGTACTCCATTGTGATCAGAGAAATTACTTTGTGTAATTTCAATCTTTCTGAATTTACTGAGAGTTGTTCTGTGGCTAGCATGTGATACATCTCAGAGAATGATCCATGTGCACTTGAGAAAAATGTATATCCCACTACATTTGGGTGTAATTTTCTGTGTATGTCTATTAGGTCCAGATCCTCTTATGTATTACTCAAAGTCTCTGTTTCTTTATTGATTTTCTGTCGAAGTGTTCTATCTAATGGTGATAATGGTGTATTAAAGTCCCCAACAATAATTGAAGAGGCATCTGTTTCTCCATTTAGTTTTTCCTGTGTTTGCCTCATGTATTTTGAGATGTCCTGATTAGGTGCATAAATGTTTATGATTGTTCTTTCTTCTTGAAAGAGTACTCCTTTTTATTAGTATATAGTGTTCTTCTTTGTCCCTTACAGTAGTTTTGCATTTAAAGTCTATTTTGTCTGATATTAGTATAGCTACTTCCACCCTTTTCTGGTTATTGTTTGTTTGTGAAATTGTTTCCCAACCATTCACTTTCAGCCTCCTTGCATCCTTGGGTTTAAGGTGGGTTCCCTGTAGACAGCATATAGATTTGTCTTATTTTCTTATCCATCCTACCAATCTGTGTTTCTTGACTGTTGCATTTAATCCATTAACATTTAGTGTCATTACTGTCAAATAATTACTTATATTAGCCGTATTTTCTTTAGGTTTTTGTATTCCATATGTTGCTTTTATTTCTCTTTTTATCTTTTCAGTTATTCTTACACTATCCTCCAACTCTCTATTGTCTGTTTTTTCCTTTTGACCTGCAGAACTCCCTTTAGTATTTCTTGAAGGGCAGGTTTCTTATTGGGGCATGCAACTCACAACTTCTCCCTGACTTTTTTATCTGTTCAGTACACCCCTAGATGACTCAGAGCAACTTCCCATTCAATATATATCCAAAGGAGCTGGCAGGGAGGAAGACACCCATTTTCTTCTCAGATACAATTCATCAGGAGTTTTACCCTCACTTAATATCTCAGGGCTTGGGGGAGGGGAGCCCTTACTGGCCCCTGGGAGGTCTAATAACTCACAGCTCATTGTTTCAGCTTCTTTGTCTCTCTATCCATCACTCACCTAGGAGGCATGAAGCAGTTTTTCAGTCTGCTTACCCCAAAGCAGGTCTCTAAGTCAGCCTCCAGCTTCCTCTCCATTGTTTTAGTGAGAACTATCTGCCTAACCCATTGACCATGTTCCCCGAGACTCCCCATGGTTTCTGATGAGAGATCAGCACTTAGCCTTATTGAGTTTCCCTCAAAAAAAGATATGTGATTTCCTCTTGCTGCTCTCAGAATTCTTTATCTTTGGTATTTGACATTGTGAATGGTAGATGTCTTGGTATAGGTCTATTTGAATTTGTTCTGTTTTGGGGTACATTGTGCAATCGTACAGTATTTGTTTGTCCTTCTGTGTCTGGCTTGCTTCATTCAACATAATGTTGGATTCATCATTATGGATGAATATGGATTCATCCATGCTGTCATATGCTTCACAACTTCATTTTTTCTTACTCCTGCATAATATTCCATCATGTGTATACACCACAATTTGTTTATCCATTAATCAATTGATGGACTCCTAGGTTGTTTCCAACTTTTGGCAATATGAATAATGTTACTATGAACATCAGCATGCAGATGTCTATTCATGTCACTGCTCTCGGTTCTTCTGGGTATATACCTAGTAGCTGTATTGCCAGGTCACATGGCAAGTCTATATTCTACACCCTTAGGAACTATCAAACAGTCCTCCCCAGTGTACCATTCTATATTCCCACCAACAGTGCATAAGCATTCCTATCTCTCCATATTCTCTCCAAAATTTCCAGTTTTATGACTTAATTGTGGCAAGTTAATAGGTGAGAAATGATATCTCATTGTAGTTTTGATTGCATTTCCCTCATTGCTAATGATGTTGAACTAGTAATATTTTTTCATGTGCTTCTTTGCCATTTGTATTTCTTCTTTGGACAGTTGTCTTTTCAAGTCTTTTGCACATTTTAAAATCAGATAGTTTATCCTTTTATTGTTGAGTTGCATGATCTGTTTGTATATCATGGATATTAAACCCTTACTGGATATGTGATTGCCAAATATTTTCTCCCATTGAGTCTGCTGCTTTTTCACCCTTTTGACAAAGTCTTCTGAGTGCAAAAGTGTTTAATTTTTGAGGAAGTCTCATTTATCTATTTTTTTCTTTTGTTGCTTATGCTTTGGGTGTAAGGTTTAAGAAACTACTGCCTACCACAAGATCTTGAAGATATTTTTTTCCTACATTTTCTTTTAGGAATTTTATGGTTGTCATTTTTATATTTAGGTCCTTGATCCATTCGAGTTAATTTTTATATAAGGTGTGAGATAGGTGTCCTCTTTTTCTCTTTTGGATGTGGATATCCAGTTCTCCCAGCACCATTTATTGAATAGACTGTTCTGGCCCAGCTGGGAGTTCTTGACAACCTGGGAGTGTTTGACTGTGAAAGTGAAGTCTATGTCTGAGTTATTAATTTGGTTCTATTGGTCAGTCTGTCTTTATACCAGTTCCATGCTGTTTTTACCATTTAGGAAAGTAATATGCTTTAATAAAACGCACTTGATAATGGTGTATAATTCTTTCATTGTGCTTTTGGATTCAGTTTTCAGGTATTTTGTCAAGTATTTTTGTGTCTTTACTCATTAGAGATAATGGTCTGTAATTTTCTTTTATTGTAGTATCTTTATCTGGTTTTGGAATGAGTTTGGTAATGTTCTTTTCTGTTTGATTTTTGTAAGTGCTTGAGCAAGACTGGTATTAGATTGTCTTTGAATATTTGGTAGAATTCACCTGTGAAATCATCTGCTCCTGGGCTTTTCATCTTTGAGAGGTATTTGATGACTGTTTCAATATCTTGTGATTGGTTTGATGAGGTCTTCTATTTCTTCTAGGGTCAGTGTAGGCTGTTCTTGTGTTTCTAGGACTTTGTCCATCTCCTCTAAATTGTCTAGCTTTTTGGCATACAGTTGTTCATAGTATCCTCTTATGAACTCTATTATTTCTGCAGGTAATGCTCCCCCCCCCTCCTCATTTCAGATTTTATTTCTTTGCATCTTCTCTTTTTTCTTTGTCAGTCTAGCTAAGGCTTTGTCAATTTTGTTGATATTCTCAGAGAACCAATTTTTGGTGTTGTTGATTCTCTCTGTTGTTTTTTGTTTTTGATTTCAGTTATTTCTGCTCTGAACTGTACTATCTCTTACCTTGGCTTGGTTTGGGATTAGTTTACTCTTCTTTTTCTAGTTCCTCCAGGTGTACAGTTAGATCTTCAATTTTAGCTCTTTCCACTTTTTTAATGTAAGCTATAAATTTCCCTCTCAGGACTGCCTTTGTGGTGTCCCATAGGTTTTGATATATTGTGTTATCATTTTCATGTCTCATGATATTTGCTGAATACTCTTGCAATTTCTTTTTTGACCCACTGGTTATTTAAGAGTGTATTGTTTAAGCTCCATATATTTATGATTTTTTCCTTTTTCTACCCATTATTGATTTTGAGCTTCTTTCTATTATGATTAGAGAAAGTATTTTTGTTTAATTTCAATCTTTATAGATTTACTGAGTCTTGTCTTGTGAAACCCAACATGTGGTCTACCCTGGAGAAGGATCCATGAGCCCATGGAAAGAAGTATATCCTGCTGTTCTGGGTTCCAATGCTCTAAAGATTTCTGTTAGGTATAGTCCATTTATCATATTATTCAAGATGTCTATTTATTTATCTTTGGTCCGGATGTTCTATCCAATACTGAGCTTGGTGTATTGAAGTCTTAAATTATTATGGTATACACAACTATTTCTCCCTTCAGTTTTGCCATTGTGTGCCTGATGTATTTGGGGCACCCAGGTTAGGTGAATAAATATTTATTAGATTTATTTTTTCTTGGTGAATTGCCCCCTTTTAAATAAATAATGACCTGCTTCATCCCTTATAACAGCTTTGCATTTAAAATCTATTTTGTTTGATATTAGTATCAATATTTCAGCTCTTTTTTGGTTACTATTTGCATGAAATATCTTTTCCCAATCTTTCACTTTTCACCTGGTTGTGTCCTTCAATCTAAATTGAATCTCTTATAGACAGCATATGTGGCTTATATATATCCATTTTATCAGTCTTTTTGATTGGAGAGTTCAAGCCATCAACATTCAATGTTGTTATTTTAAGGACATTACTTACTTCATCCATTTTGTATTTTGACTTTCCAGTGTCATACATTACTATTGTCTGTCTTTTTACCCTTTTATTTACCCTTCTTAATAATCTTCATTTCTACACACTTTTACAAGTCTCTTGACCTTGTTTTTTCTTTTCTGGCTCCTATACTCCCTTTGGTATCTCTTGTAATTCTGTTTTTTTTTTTTTAAACAAATCAATTTTATTGATACATTTTAATAAAGCATACAGTTCATCCAAAGTGTACAATCACTGGTATTTAGTATAATCACATAGTTGTGCATTCATCCCTTCAATCATTATTAGAGCATTTCCATTATTTCAGTAATAATAAGAGTATATAAAAACAGACAAAGAAACAAGAAATTCTTCACCTCTCAATCTGTCTATGTTTCCCTTATTGTACATAGCTGTGGTTTATGAATATTCTTGCACAGTTATTTATTTGCTTATTAAGCAGCTTTATTGACTATATTCAAATACCATATGATCTAGCCAAAGTATATAATTAACGGCTTTCAGTATAATCAAAATGTTATACATGGTCAACCACCACACCAGGGAGCCAAGACTGCCTGCAAATGAAAGCAGGAGAACTGCATCTGGCATCCATCTGGAATCTAAGCCCCATCTTGATATAGATGTGGAGTGGACACAACCATTCTAAGGTCCACAGGATGGAGGAATAGAGTATGGATTATAGTGGACTTACCGATATTCTATTCATGAACTATTGTGGTTAGTAATCGAAGAAAATGTGGCATTGGTGTGGAGAAAGGGGCCATGGTGGCTGCTGGGGGTAGGGAGTGGGGGGATGAGATGAGATGTGGGGGCATTTTCAGGACTTGGAGTTGTCCTGGGTGGTGCTGCAGGGACAGTTACCAAACATTGTATGTTCTTCCATAGCCCACTGGGTGAAATGTGGGAGAGTGTGGGCTATGATGTGGACCATTGACCATGAGGTGCAGTGGTGCTCAGAGATGTATTCACCAAATGCAATGAATGTCTCATGATGATGGAGGAGGTTGATGTTATGGGGGGAGGAGTGGGGTGAGGGGGGTGGGGGGTATAATGGGGACCTCATATTTTTTTAATGTAATACTAAAAAATAAATAAAGAAAAAAATGTTATACATGGGAAACAGATGTGACTAAAGCAGTTGGGCTCCCATCTACCACATAGGAGGTCCAGGGTTCGATGCCCAGGGCCTCCTGGTGTGAGCAAGCTGGCTCGCACGGTGAGCTGGCCCAAGCAGAGTGCCAACCCATGCGGGAATGCTGCCCTGGATGGGAGAGCTGCCCCATACAGGAGTGCAGCCCCATGCAGGAATGCCACCCCATGCAGGAGTGCTGGCTGACATGGAGAGCTGGCACAGCAAGATGATGCAACAAGAGACACAGAGGAGAGAAAATAAGAAGATGTAGCACAACAGGGAACTGAGGTGGTGATTGCCTCTCTCCCACTCTGAAAGGTCTCAGGATCGATTCCTGTAGCTACCTAATGAGAATACAAGCAGACACAGAAAAACACACAGTGAATGAACACAGAGAGAAATAAATAAATCTTTTTAAAAAGTTGCACATTCATCACCACAAAAATTTTAAAACAATTTCATTGCTCCAAAAAGAAAGACTCCACACTCCTTAGCATTCCTTCCTCAGACCTACACAACACTACTCTAATTTCTTCTTTATAAATTTATTTATATTTACTTTTTATATAAATGGAATCATACAATATGTAGACCTCTGTGTCTGGTCTCTTTCACTTAATATAATATTTTCTTTTTGTCTGATATTAACATTCTGTAGTATTAACTTACATTTGTTCAGCTTCAATGAAAAATGGTCTTATGCAATTCTACCCATATTTTTATTTCACACATATATTTATATTTCACATAATTTAAATTTAGTTCATATTAAGGCAATTATACAGTATTTTTCCTTTTGTATATGGCTTGCTTCACTCAACATAATGTCTTCTGGGTTCATCCATGTTGTCATACAACTTCATTTCTTCTTACACTGTATAACATAATAGTATGTACACTACACAATTTTTTATCCATTCATCAGTTAAGACACTTCTGCTGTTTCCAACTTTTGGGTATATGAATAACACTGCTATGAACACCAGTGTGAAGATGTCTATTTATGTCACTGCTCTCAGTTCTTCTGGGTATACACCTAGCAATGGTATTGCTGAGTACCATGACAAGTCTATATTCAACAAGATCAATAAAATTGGCAAACCCTTAGCTAGACTGACAAAGAGAAAAAGAGAGAAGATAAAATAAATCAAATCAGAATTGAGAGGGGGACATTACAACTGACTCTGTAGAAATAAGAGAGATCATGAGAGGATACTATGAACAACTGTATGCCAAGAAAACTAGAAAATGTAGACGAGATGGACAAATTCCTAGAAACACACAAACTATGTACCCTGGCCCTAGAAGAAATAGAAGACCACAACAAACCAACCACAAGTGAAGAGTTTGGAACAGTTGTCGAAAACTTTCCAGAGATGAAAATCGCAGGACCAGATGACATCACAGGTGAATTCTACCAATCATTCAAAGATTACCTAATACCATGATCAAGTGGGTTTTATCCCAGGTATGCAAGTGTGTTTCAACACAAGAAAATTAATTAGTGTAATAAACCACATTGATAAATTGAAAAAGAAAGATCACATGATCCTCTTGAATAATGCAAAAAAGGCATTCAACAAAATATAGAACCCTTTCTTGATAAAAACAATCCAAAAGAAAGGAATAGAAGGAAGTTTCTTCAATATGAGTGCATATATGAAAAACCTACAACTAGCCATTGTACTCTACCATGAAAGACTGAAATCTTTCTTGGTGAGATCAGGAGCAAGACATGGATGCTCACTATCACCATTATTATTCAATATTGCATTAGAAATTCTAGCTAGAGCAATTAGGCTAGACAAAGAAATAAAAGGCACCAAAATAGGAAATGAAGATTTAAAACTTTCACTATTTACTCATGACACAATCTTTTTTTTTTTTTTAAAGATTTATTTATTTATTTTAATTTCCCCCCCTCCCCAGGTTGTCTGTTCTTGGTGTCTATTTGCTGCGTCTTGTTTCTTTGTCCGCTTCTGTTGTCGTCAGCGGCACGGGCAGTGTGGGCGGCGCCATTCCTGGGCAGGCTGCTCTTTCCTTTCACGCTGGGCAGCTTTCCTCATGGGCGCACTCCTTGCGCGTGGGGCTCCCCCACGCGGGGGACACCCTTGCGTGGCACGGCACTCCTTGCGCACATCAGCGCTGCGCATGGCCAGCTCCACACGGGTCAAGGAGGCCCGGGGTTTGAACCGCGGACCTCCCATATGGTAGACGGACGCCCTAACCACTGGGCCAAAGTCCGTTTCCCATGACACAATCTTATATCTAGAAAATCCTGAAAAATCCACAACAAAGCTACTAGAATTAATAGACAAGTTCAGCAAAGTGGTGGGATACAAGGTTAATACGTAAAAATCAATAGCATTTCTATACACTATTGATGTGCAATTTGAGAGGAAATCAGAAAAAATTCCACTTATAATTTAAGCAACTAAAACAATCGGATATTTAGGAATAAACTTAACCAAGGACATAAGGACATGTATTCAGAAAACTACAAAACATTGCTAAAAGAAACTGAAGAAGACTTAAATAAATGGAAGGACATTCTGTGTCCATAGATTGGAAGACTAAATATCATTAAGATGTCAATTCTACCCAAATTGATTTACAGATTCAACACACTCCCCCCCAAAATCCCAAGAGCCTATTTGCAAAAATAAAAAAACTACAATGAGATATAATTTCACTCCTATTAGGCTGGATGCTATTAAAAAGTCAGAACACTGTAAAGGTTGGAGAGGATGTGGAGAGATAGGGATGCTTATTCACTAATGGTGGGAATGTAGAATGTGCAGTCACTGTGGAAGACTGGCAGTTTCTGAAGAAATTCTGGTCTTTGGTAACATGTTCTATCAGTTTTTGTTTTTCTATGAAGCTTTTGACCTCACTCTCATTTTTGAAGGACAGTTTTGCCAGACACAGAGTTCTTTGGCTGGTAGTTTTTCTCATTCCATATCTTAAATATATTGTACCACATTCTTCTCACCTCCATGGTTTCTGATGAGAGGTCAGAACTTGTACTTATCAAAGTTCCCTTGTGTGTGATGCTTTTATTTTCTTTTGCTCCTTTCAGAATCCTCCCTTATCTCTGATATTTGCCATTCTGAATACTAGTTATCTTGGAGTAGGTCTATTTGGGGTGAATTTTTCTTCTTGGTTATTAATTTTGTCTTTCATAAGGGTTCAGCCATTATTTCCTCAAATATTCTTTCTTCTCCTTCTGGGTTACCAATAATGCATATGTTCGTATGTTTCACATTGTCCTTCATTTCCCTGAGACACTGTTCCATTTTTTTCCATTTGCCTCTCTTTCTATTCTACTCTCTTTTCCAGTTCATATGAACTGTCTTCAAAATCCTAATTATATTTTCAAACAATTCAAATCTTCTCCTATGTGCCTCTAATGTACTTTTAATCTCATCCATTGTATCTTTCATTCCCATAAGTCTGTTACATTTCCTTGCAGGCTTTCAAATTGTTCTTATGCTCACCCAGTGTCTTCTTAATATCCTCTATCTCTTTAGCCATATTTCCTTTCAATTCTTTGAATTGATTTAGGAGATTTATATGATTATCATTGATTAATTTTCTTAAATCCTGTAACTCTTCAGTATAATTAGTTTGTTCCTTTGGCTGGGCCATCTCTTCCTGTTTCCTAGTTGGCTTGTAATTTTTTGCTGATGTTTAGACATTTGAATATGTTGGTGAATTTACTCTGATAGTCAATTTCTCTCTCTTGCCTATTGTTTTTCTTTCACAACTCTTCTTTGATATTTGGTTCAACTTACTTTAAGTCCTTAATATTGCATAGCTTATGTTATCAAAATTGGGCCAGGTACTCAATAATGGTGTGCACATTTTCTCCCCAGAAGTTCAGGTTAAGAGATGTACAGTTTTTCTTCAGATTGACCAGCAGATGGTGTGCATTGACACACCACAGAAATGTTTCTTTCAATCTGCTTTCCAGCGTTTTGTTTCTGGCCAGAGCCATGCTGGCTAAATTCACTGAAGAGAAATCCTCCAACTCCCCCACCCTCTTCCCTTATAACAGTGAATGGTTTTAGGAAGAGGTCTGTTCCCCTCTCAGTGAGCTGTAGTGAACCAGCAGTTTTACCCTGGCTTAATATCTTGGATGTGGGGGAGGGGAGCCCTTTCTGGCCACTGCAGGGGTTTGGTAACTCACGTTTGTTGTTTTGGGTTCTTCATCTGTCTCTTACACTTCTTGGAGTTGTGTAACACTGTCCTGGTCTGCTGACCCCCAAAGCAGGTCCCTTGGAGAGTTTTCAGTCCTTTCTCCATTGTGTTTATTAAAGAGTTGAACCCTGGGAAACGGACTTTGGCCCAGTGGTTAGGGCGTCCGTCTACCATATGGGAGGTCCGCGGTTCAAACCCCGGGCCTCCTTGACCTGTGTGGAGCTGGCCATGCGCAGTGCTGATGCACACAAGGAGTGCCGTGCCACGCAAGGGTGTCCCCCGCGTGGGGGAGCCCCACGCGCAAGGAGTGCGCCCATGAGGAAAGCCGCCCAGCGTGAAAAGAAAGAGCAGCCTGCCCAGGAATGGCGCCGCCCACACTTCCCGTGCTGCTGACGACAACAGAAGCGGACAAAGAAACAAGACGCAGGGAATAGACAACAAGAACAGACAACCAGGGGAGGGGGGGAAATTAAATAAATAAATAAATCTTAAAAAAAAATAAAATAAAAAATAAAGAGTTGAACCCTGTCTGCCTATTCCAATGCCAACTTCCTGGAACTCCCCTCCAATGTATTTTTAATCTCATACATTGTGTCTTTTATTTTCATAAGCCGTATTACTTTTTTTTGCAGGCTTTCAAATTGTTCTTTATGCTCACACAGTGTCATTTTAATATCCTTTATCTCTTTAATCATATTTCCTTCATCTCCTTAAATTAAATTTTCTATTCTTGTATTATGTCACAGCTTTGTGGCTTAAAACAATGTCCACTTATTAGCTCTCAGTTCTATATGTCAGACGTCCAGGTGGGCTCCACAAGGCTCTTTCTTAGGGTTTCCTGTGGTACTGACTGGGCTTGGATTGTATATGGGGGCTCTGGGAAAGAATCTCCTTTTGGATTTATTCAGGTTGATGGCAGATTTTAGTTCCCTGCACCTGTAGGGCTGAAATCCCCTGTTTCCTTGCTGGCTGTTGGCGAGGAGTCAGATTCAACTCCTAGAGCCCAATCTCTGTTCCTTGCACATAGTCCTTTTGAATTCAGAGACAGCAAAGATGTCTAGCAAACTTCTGCTTTGATTTTGACTTTGATTTCTCCTTCTTCTAAAGCTGGAGAAAACTCTCTGCCTTTAAAAGGCTTATGTGATTAAATTGGGGCCACTTGGAATATCTCCCTTTTGATTAGCTTCAAGTCAACTACAAGTAAAAACAAGTACAAGTACATTTGACATGTAACATAGCATAGTTATGGGTATATTATCTCATCCCATTTATAGTTCCAGGAATTTGGGTAGGAAATCTTTGGGGACCACTTTAAAACTCTGCAGATTCATTTGTCAGATCTGCATTTTATCCAGAATCTCCTTGTATCCAGGTTTTTTTCTTTAATTTGCATACAGTTAAATTTACTCCTTCTGGTGTATAAATGCTTATACCATACAGAACAGTTATATCACCCTAAATATTTCCTTGTGCCTTTATAGGTAACAGCTCCTCCCACAACCCCTGAGAATCACAAATCTTGATATGTTTACTATGGGTTTGCCTTTTCCAGAATGTTAAGTAATAGGAATCATGTAGTATGTAGCCTTTTGGTTTTTTTTTTCACTTAGCAAAATGCATTTATAGTTATCCCGTTGTTGCATGAATTTAAAAAAGACTCTTCTTCTTTTACTGCTGAGGTGTATCCATTGTATGGATGCACCAGATCTTACACATTTAACCATAGCATTAACTAGAAAAACATTATAATGTTTGCTAAAATGACAGGATTCATCACTTTATGCCATTGTCTCTAGCACCAAAGGAACTCACCTTGTTTTGATATAGAAGTAAACTTTCATAAATAGTTCTTTTTCAGTAATAATGGACATATATGTTTATGTCTGTGCATATACATATATATAATTATTGTCCTCTACAGCAACCTGACTTCTACAAAATATTCACAGGTCATACTGACATCTCCAGCTGGACTTGAAATTTGAAGGAAATTTCTTTAACCTGGGAAATGAGAAAGTGATTTTTTAATCTTATCTGCAAAAAGCATTCTGCAACCAACCTCATTTATTTCCTAAGATTTCCTAAGAGTCAGTAGTGATTCTCAAATATTTTTGTTTGTAGAGGCTTGTCAAATTTCCAAATATTTACTTTAATAGCTATAAAACATAGAAAAAGCATTCTATAATCTTTGAGTAGTGCCTAAAAAAACCACTTTAATTCACATTAATTGTAAAATCCTTAAAGAGAATAAATAATTTTAAAAAGGAGAATTTAATTAAACCTTAAATTATCATGTTTTTCCTGCAACTTTAAAATTGTAACCCAAATCCTTTAATTATACTAATTTAAATGGAATATTGTAAAATCTGGAATATTTCCATAGAAAAATTGAAAAAGGGGGGAAATTCTGGACTTATAAATATAACAGAAATAATTTATGTATAATTTCATTTGAATAAAATTACTCATTGTGACAAAACCCTTTCTTTGCCTTCATATAAGTGAGTGGCAAAAATAATGCATCCTATGGAAGTATTTCATTCAAATAGAATATTAAACCAAACATCATCTGAATATTATTCTTTCAAATTTATTGTGTATATTTTTAAAATGTGCATATAAGAATGAAAAAGAAAAATGATAAAGCAGCATAATAGAATGCTACTTTAGTGAAACTATCTTATACATGTGAACATAATACCTTTCATTGTGATGATTTTAAAACATTTACTTGATGTATGGGTTGAAAAATTATTTAGAAAAATAATTTTACAGATACAGTTGTAAAGATGAATTGTGAAGCAATATTCATGATTGAGGGCAAAATAATTTTCAGTGAAGAAAAACATTTCCTTCTCTAAGAAGCTTATTTTTATAATCATACTACAGATGCGAGAAAATAAGGCGTAAAACACACTTAGGTGAAGTCATTTTGGTGATGCATTAAGTTAATAGCAAGTTTGCATCTTTTTTATGTTCCTAGTTAAGTTCACTTTTTGCTGGAATTCATTTTATTTATTATTTATTGGAAGGAAGCTGGACCCTCTCCTCAACACACACACACACACACACACACACGCACACAGCTATGTCAGATTTAATTCATCATGTAGTTAATGAGTCATAAATTATACCACACAGTTACTAAAACTCCCTATTGCCAGTTGTATTGTGGACAGATCCATCCTCTTTTTATAGATAGATGCAAAAATGTTTCAGTAATTTCTAAAGACTTGATCTTTTAGGAAGTATATCACCTTCTCTATTTGCTTTATTGAAGAATGTAGTGCTTATTTTAAACCTCAGTGTTTTTTTAGAGATGTGAAAATACCAAACAACCGAAGTCCCTGCAATTTTAAATGGAAATGATGGAATTCCCTTCTCTCTCTGCAGAACTCATCCAGTTCTTCCTAGCAGGCTCACCTAAACAAAAATACCAATAATATTCATTTTTTCCTCTTTTTAATAAAAGTTTGTATTTCTTATGCTAGATTTCCTCCACTCTGCCTATATGCAGGCAACTTATTTTGGGAAGGGATGTCAGGGAAGGGGGTGTACCCGATTGAAGTGAGTAAAATACAGGAAGAAGGGGAGGCCAGTAAAATGTCTGCATTTGAGTTGGCAGTCACTTTATGAGGAGCCATTTAGAATATGCCTCAGAACTTTCCACCCAAGCAGAATAAGGGGAAACCTTTATCCCTTGACTACTATCATCATTGGTCAAAGGTTGCTCAAGGTGGCATTAACACCCCATACCCACATATTAAGTTTTGGGAATCTGATGGTCATATTGGTTTTTAAGGGTGTCCTTAGATGACTGGAGCCAAGGGGAAGGGCAGCAAAAATGAGTAATGCAGTAGAGGGAAGGTGTTGCCAGATTTCACCTGTAAAGAAGCAGTTGTCCAGCAGTTTCTGGGATAAAAGATGAGCAGATAGAGTTGGCATCAGTGCAAAGGGGGTGTTATATGTATCAGAGTTGCTTTGGGGAAGTGGTTCTCAACCGTGGGCATATGTCAGGATTCCCTGCTGGACTTGTTCAAAGACTGTTGGGTCTTACCTCTACAGTTTCAGATTCTGTATGTCTTAGATGAGTCTGGGTGATGCTGGTGTTACTGGTCAGAGGCTTACACTTGGAGAACCACTCACTGCCTTGGGGATTTCCAAGTTCTTCCTGTTTTTTAAGGCTATGATTTTAAGAACTAAAGGGGAATATTACACGGACAGAATAAGAAGGCAAAAGGTACAGGTTAAAAACATGGCTCGCTGAAGCAATAAAGGGGATAAAAGCTAAACAGTGATATTTAGATGTGCTTACTAAACACCAAGTCAGGGCAGCTTATGATGATTTAAACTAAAATATGAAGATTCAGGTCTCTTCCTCCCTTTTTCCAGTCACATGTCTTAGGTTTTTTGATTCTCAATTCATTTTGATGCCTTGGGTAGAAACAAAATGCTATTTTAGATGCTGTATGTTTTGGGGTATGTGTAGGCTTTACATGTTTACTCTTCAATATGTTTATATATAAAATTTATAATTAAAACATGGAAAATGTCCATTTTGAAAAGAAAATAAGGCAAAACTGAAAAATTATCAAGTGACTCAAATATCCCTTTTGAATATCAAGCTATATCTTCTGATGAGAAAATTTTAGAAGTTTAAGTCCTTTATAGTGGTATAATGTAAATTATAAGAGAAGAAATTATAGTCCACTACCTTGCTGGGTGTTGGACCTTAGCAGCATGTATAATTCATAGGAAAGTACTGTGGAAAGGAATATGGAGTAACCTTCAAAAATAAATCAAGAAAAACCAGTTACTAATCTACAGAGTAGTTTACCTGGAGGAAGGTAATGTGAAGGAAAACAGTCCATCATTTCGCATAGCTTAATGCCATTCTTGATGAAAGTTACCCAGGGCTACATATTACATGTGGAATAGAAAATATTTATGCCCAAATATCTGCCACTTGGAAAGAAATCAGCCAAACATTGATAAATGAATTGAGCAAAGCAGGTATTAAATTAAGCAGATAAATTTCAACTTGATTGTGAAGTTCAGCCAGAGGGTAAGGAGTTGGAAGTAGTCATAGCTGGAAGCATCCATGCCTGCTGTTGAGGGATGAGCAGATACTCAGACACTAGAACTGAAATTACCCCCCTCTCAATTCTGTTATGAGCAGCTAAAAGGCAGTCTAATTTTCCTGATAATCTGAAAATCTCTGTATAATGATTGCAGACAGTGCTAAATGAAACAAAACAAAAGAAACTTTACCGGGTGTGATGGTTAGGCTATTGTGTCAACTCGGCCAGGGAATTGTGCCCAGTTGTTTTGTCAAGCAAGCACTGGGCTAACTGTAATACAAGGGCATTTATGGACTTTAGTCACCATTGACTTTACTGCAGTGGTAAATCACAGATAGCTGATTACAATTATATCAACCAGGGAGATTGCCATCAGCAACGAATGATGCTTAACCCAATCAGTTAAACGCCTTAAAAGGGGAAGTGATTCCAGCATTGAGAGAGAATTTCCCAGCTCGTCTTTGTACAGCCAACATCTCCCAGAATTGGTCAAGAACCCTCATTGTACTTTCATTGCAGCCCCTGGTTGCAGCCTGCTTGTGGAACCTGGACTTGTACATCCCCACGGCTGCATGAGAGACTTATAGAATCGCATACTATTGACAGATATCTCTTATTGTCTCTATTTCCCTAGAGCCCTGACTAATACACTGGGGTAAGGAAAACTTTGGTTTAGAGAAATTTTCAGTTTTATATTAACATCTGATGTAGTTTATAGACTTTGAAAATGTTAGCTTTAATGCCTCTATGGGGTATTAGCATAGACTTCATATAAATGTCACTTGCTATATACAGATATAAAATGGCTACTAATATAAGTTTTTGAAATTAAAGTCCTCTCATTTATGAACAATTTTCTATAAATGTTGGTAAATTTCATAGGTCCAGGAAGATGTGAATCATCTGAGGATCAAAACTGAAGGTTATACTGTGTCCCAATGAAAATATTTCCTATTGGATACTATTATGCAAGGCACTTGGCTATGCTTTGATTCTTTTTTTTCTCCCACTCCCCACCCCCCTCCCTTGCACTACTGTTTTTGCTGTCTGTGTCCATTTGCTATGTGATCTTCTGTATCTACGTCTTTTTGTCTTTTCTTCTCATCTTTCTCCTCTAGGATTCACTGGGATTCAATCCTGGGGAACTCTGATGTGGAGAGAGGTTCCTGTCCATTGCACCACCTCAGTTTCTGGTCTCTGCTGCGCTTCACCTTGACTCTCGTTCGTCTCTCTTTAGTTGTGTCATCATCTTGCTGTGTGACTCACTTGCACAGGCACTAGCTCACCATGCAGGTACTCAGCTTGCCACACAGGTACTCATGCAGGCATTCATGTGGGCACTCGGCTTGCCATGCAAGTATGCTTTCTCTTCCTTTTTTTCACCAGGAGGCCCCAGGGATTGAACCTAGGTCCTCCCATGTGGTGGTGGAGGATCCATCACCTGAGCCACATCTACTTCCCTGTTTTGATTCTTATGGGAACATACTCATCTTCTGCTTTTGATTACCATGGCATCTGTATAAAAGGAAGGCATGGATAAAGGAAATGCATAGTATTTTAGCTATGCCTGCCATAATCCTCTTCAGAATTAAGTGAGTTTGGAGAGCAAATGTAACCATCCACTATTATATAGTGGGTTTCTTCTTGCCCATTTGGAATTCCACTATCAGGGGAATGCCTGGGTATGTGGTGAGGTTCCGTATTACCTGTTTGTCTATCCCCTCTAGTTCCATGGATTTATATTATAATCATCTATTTTAGTTTATCCAAAAGCAGACCCAAAATGCAAGTAGTTTATTTGGTAGTAATAGGGAAGTAGTGATAGGGGCATGGGGAAGCAAGGCAGAAAAAAGAGGCCAAAAAATAACTTTTTTATGGAGTGGGTTACTGCTGGGCTCAGTTCTGTGGGGAACAGCAGGAATCAGTGGCAGACTCAAAATTGTCCCATCAAAGGGCCAGTGAAGATGGGGTATTTATCTTCCAGTTCCTGTCCATACTTGGTTCTTCTGCACTTTCAGCTAGTCTTCCATGCAGGGGCCAAGAGAAAGCCTTCAGGCAGAGTCAGTTACTGCAACAATGAGTGCAAAGGGGAAACAAGCTCGGTTCAGACATCATTCAATATCTGCACACATTTCTATAATCATCCTAGTGAACTGGAGGTTTCTTTGCTAATCATCTGACTTCCTCTAAGGGTTGAATTGAGCAAGGGGAAGAAAGGGAACTGAAAGCTGGGCAGTGCTTCCCAGGAACAGAGAGGCAGAAATTGACGTTGGCAGTGTCTGTCCCCAAAGGTAGGATCTTGGGGGCAAAGGTTGGATTTTAAGAATTTCATGCATTACTCTTAAAGGTCATTTTTCATTCCAACTTATCTCAGCCTCCATGAATTTACAGTCTTTTGAATTCCATGGAGAAAAGAAGACTAAAATAAAAGTCTTCACAGATTTTAAGAAGAGACTGTTGAAATTAGAGGTGGAGATTTGCAAAGTTATTTGTTCATTTTAATTGCATTGATTCCACTCTTGTCAAAGGGATAGACTTCCTGAAAGTAAACCTCTTGAAAAGAGCTTCAGGGAGCGTAGATGAAGATCATTTCGTGCACTTTATGAGTCAGGCTTTCTCTGGATACCCATCAATTAGAGGTGAAGACAATAAAGGGAAAAATTCACCCCATCTGGTTCTATGTAAAACTCCCCCAGAGCTTTGACAGCAAGTCTTCTTTGCAAAGACAGGCCTGATCTCTGGGGAAGCATTTGTTTTTTCAGGCTTGTTGAAATGCTTTTCCTTTTCAGGGATGTTATTTCAGTAGAGCCAGATGAGATGCGCTTGCTATTTTTAAATTTTTAAAGGATTAAGCAGGGCAAATATGTCTCTTCAAGCTGCCTTCCACAATAAGCCTGATGCTAAGGCAGCTTTATGTCCCATAAAGAGTAATGTTAGCCTCATGGAACTAATGGCAATTTCTGATCATCTTGAGTATGAGTCCTTAGTATCAGATTAGAGTAGAAGAGGCCCATATTACTTACCAATTTTTGAAAGCTGCCAGTTTTAAAGAAATTATATTTTGAGCAAAATACATTTTCTCTATTTGTTTCAGTTAAGCTTTGACAGTCTATATTTGTACTGCATGTTAAAATCCAGGCTATTGGAGAGAATCTTTATATTTAAACATGATCTCTCTCACATTTCTGTATCCAGTTAATGTTATAACTGAGTTTCAGTAATCTTTAACATTACATCCCAACCTGGGCAACCCAGTGCCATCCAAATTAAAGTACGTTCAAGTTAGACTTTATTTTTTTTCCCCCAAATTCAAATTTTCACTCCCAATGTTTTATTTGACTTACAAACTTGTGTTCTTAGGTATATATATATATATTTTTTTTCTCTGTCCTTGAATATTGAATAAAATCTCAATAATACTCATTTACTCCCCTACTAAAATACAAATGTGATTCTGTCTTTCACTCCTATTTCCTTGTCATTGATCTCATTAATTCCCAATTAACAGGAACAGCCCTTTTACTGACTTTTCTCACTTCTGCAACCTCTTCCACCTTTAATATGTCCTACTTGCTACAGTAAGGTTCATCAACAAACTTTTATCATGTAAAGCATCTGTTTTTAAACTTCGAAATGGCTTCTGTAGCAGTTTGATATGGTTATGAATTCCAGAAATAGATATTGGATTATGTTTGTAAGCTGGTTTGTACCTGGACATGATTAAGTTATAATTAGGACTTTGATTGGGCCACCCCTTGGTAGGTGGGGACTCACAGATAAAAGGCATGGCAAAGGACAGAGTTGAGGGTTTTTTGATGTTGGAGTTTTGATGTTGGACTTTGATGCTGAAGCCTTAGGCTGGAGCCCCGAAAAGTAAGCTCACAGAGGAAACAGATGCAAGCCCCAGGAAGAAGCAAGCCTGGGAAGAGAGGAACCCTGAACACAGAGAGAAGCAGGACCCAGGAAGAGAGGAATGCAGAATGCCTGACGCCTCACAGACGTTGCAGCCATCTTACTCCAACGTGTGAAAATAGGATTTGGTGAGGGAAGTAACTTATGCTAATGGCCTGGTATCTGGAAACTCCTACCCCAAATAAATACCCTTTATAAAAACTAACCAGTTTCTGGTATTTTGCATCAGCACCCCTTCGGCTGACTAATACAGCTTCCCATTCTTTCTTGTAATTAGAGTCCTTAAATGTGGTTCCTGGTAAGCTCCATAAATTGTTCACAGCACACTTTTTCCCATTATCCCAATTCTCTAAGTTTTCTTCCATCCTCCTTTGTTTTCCCTTCATTTACATAGCAATGCATGCCATGAACTTCTGCTTCTGTCTTTGGGCCTGTTGGATATATATCTGCATATGGCTATCTCTAAATTTGCCATCTATTACTCTCTCTCACTATCTCTATTTTCTTTTTCCAAAGGCTGCTCAAGACTTGGATCTCCACAGCATCCAGTCTCAGGACCCTTAGATTATGTCAGCTCTACCACTGATTTACTGTGTAATTTGGGAAAGCCCTGACTCCTGGGAACCTCACTCTGAAAATAAAAGGAAAGAGATGAAAGAGCCTATTTTTGTTTTAGTTTCCTCATTGCTAAAGCAAATACCATACAAAGGGTTGACTTAAACAGTGGGAAATTACTGGCTCACAGTTTTGAGGCCAGGAGAAGTCCAAATCAAGGCATCATCAAGGCACTGCTTTCTTCTAAAGACTGGTGTTCTAGACTAGCTGCTGGTGATCTTTGGCTCCTTTATCACATGGCAAGGCATATGGTGGCCTCTTCTGGTCTCTACCATCTCTTCCAGGTTCTGTTGACTTTCTTCTGGCTACTCTCTCCGTAGCTTTCTCTTTCTCTAAGTCTGAATTTCATTCTGCTTATAAAGAACTCTGGTAATAGTATTAAGACCCATTCTGATTGAGTTGGGCCATACCTTAACCAAAGTTACCTCATCAAAAGGTCTTACTTACAATGGGTTCACACCCATATGAATGGATTAAGTTTAAGAACAGGTTTTTCTGGGGTATATAGCTTCAAACCACCACAACTTCTTTGGTGGATTCTATATCATACATTTTACAAGTTGCATTACAATATGCAATCCTCTGTGACTAACCACACCTGGCTGTAGTCATTCCAGTCACCCACACCACTTCAAAAGTTATTTACTAACCAGATGTTTATTTGCAGTTAATACTTGTGCCTGCCACTTACTCTAACCATTAAGTTGCAAGCTCCTGTAGTTTACCTAGTATAGTGGGCAACCAGAAAATGTGCAAATCATCAGGACATGTAATTTGGTTATATTTCTAGCATATTTCTATGTGCTACAAAATATAAATATCAATGATTATTATTTCTGATAAAGACCAGCTAGAAAAAAATATGAACTCGTATTTTAAAAATGCTCTATTTTCTTACCTTTTTAACAACAAATGACAAACTTGACTTTCAGCACCATTCCCTATGAATTGGAGCTCTTTGCCAACTCATCTTAAGTTTATGCCCCCCAGTGAACTGAATGATTGTGCTTTTGGGCTAACTTCTTCTCCTCCATTTTTCTGCCATATTTCACTTTAAAAATTCTACATCATACAGCAGTGCCCAATGTGATCATTAAATAAAACTGTAATTAAGGTGACATCGGCAGTTTCAGTAATTATAGTCTTGCTGTAACTGTAAGAGTAAAAATAACATTCCCTGGTGCTGAGATGGGGCAGCTGCAGGCTCATGCTGATAATGTACCTTGGCAATTTAACATGACAAATTGTAAGAGCACTTCTTCACAGGGGATTGCATTAATCTTCAAAAGTTCTTACTTCTGTCTCTCTAGTTTCTAGGAGCCATATATTATCTCTTTGTCCAAGTGCTGCTCTTTCTTCCTTACTTTGTAACAGCCCTTGAATCTTGTTTTATAGCTGTTCTCCATTGAGTTGGATGGTGCTCCTTCTTGCAGCTGTCTTGATAGGCTGCCAATTCTAATTTTCCACTTGAGAAAGGACTTGAGAATAGGCAGGCAGTAGCATGCAGGGTGAACATTGGGTGGGGCCTGAAATATCATCTGGTCAACCATTACTTTCTCAGTTGAACAATCTGAATGTTAGAATTGTTAAGTTTCTTGTCAAAAAAAATGAGTTATAAGGCCTATGATGACTCCCAAATATGGCTACACATCAAAGACATCAGCAAAGTTCTTTTTTCAAATATTTTGCACCTATATGGAGACTAATCTCTTCAACTCAAGTCAGGCCACTCATCTGCACATGTGTAATCCTTACTTGAACTTCAAAACTACACACAACACCATCAGTTTTGTGAAAACCCAAATTTGGTAGATAACATCTCTTCTCTCAGGAGGCCAAGCAGAAACTTGGGTGTCCTCTTTGAGTAACCCCTCTTTTATTCTTATTACAGCCATGGTTAAAACAATCTAAACCTTTCTCTCTTTTGGTCTATCCTTAGCCTTGCTCCTTCCAGTCCATTTCTCAGTTGCTGTGAGGTCAGTCATTCTAAAACATCCACCTCAGATCCACTCTGAATTTTTGCTTTGCTTTGCTTTGCCTTGAGATTAGAGTCCAAATACTTACCAAGACATAGGAGGCTTTCCATGATCTGGTCCTTCCTTACTTTTCTAGTCTAACAACTCACCATTCCCCTCCTTACCACTGAGTTTCCACCAACATTGAACTAGTTATTAGTTGAGAGAAAGTCCCTTAAATTTACTCTCCTCACCTTAGTCCTTAACTTGCATGATTCCAGTTAAATCTTTGTTCAGAATGTTTGAGTCCTACCCCAGACACAGAGAAAAGCTTAGATACAGGATATGGATTGGACTTAGTGATGATGAGCAGGACATGTGGTAGGGACAAGGAGTTTATGCAGATATGTGATATATAATACATATAAAATTTTGTATCAGGACAGACTATTGTGCAGCTGTAACAGACTGTTAAGTAAAATAAAATGGCCAGCTGAGTTGGATACTGACAGGAGGGACTCCTTTCCAAGAAGGGGTTTTCCAGAAGACAAAGACAATTGACCCACATGGGTTTTCCATGAAAAATTATCACACCCTACAGAGTTATAGATGAATAATAACTGGTGGTAAACCAGTTTTGGTCTGGTAGAGATAACTTATCAGTATGGACAAGTATATTATACTAATCATTGTATATCTGCTCCCTACTTTGTGTGACCCCACCTATATAAAATGAAAACTTAGTATTAACCAGTCAGAATATTTCCTCACTTGCTTCCATATTTGCCTGTGTGTTCCCTTTCCCACTCCTTCCATGGAGCATTCTTCTTCTTTTTGAATGATATGCTACCTGATGGATGAATTGCTGACTAAAGCTGTGAGATCCTTAATTTAATGTTGAAAAGTTTTTCTTTTAACAGTGTTGGTGATGAGGACAGGATCTGAAGGTGCTTGCTGATGCCTCTGGAGATAATGAGAAAGACAAGCAAAAACGCCACTGAAGACTTTGAGTTCTCCAAGGATTATGGGTGAATCCCTCTCAGCTAAGCTCCACTCTCTTTCTGTTCGAACTTTCCATCTCACTGGTTTTTAGTGCAAAAGTTAGCAGGCCAATTTTGTTGATGAGAAGTTTCAAAATTTGAGTAAGTCCTAGTCTTTTGATACAATACAAAGTTTTGTTTTTGCTGCTGTTGTTTTTTTGTGTCCTGTGTATAAATTAACAAGTGCTTTGTCCTGAGCACAAGATTAGAAGTGAAAACTAAAATGGGATAAAAGTTCCAAAATTTTTGATTCTCTACCTTCTGATACCCTGGTTTATTACATGATCAAAATTATGGGTCCAAAAAGCTGTGCCTATATAGCAAAATGGCAAAATTTCATCAAAGACAACTTAGAGTTGCAGTGACCATTAACTGGAATGTAATTCCAATTAGACAAACTTTCTCATCTCACAGATGTACTCAAGGAAAAGGGATCCTGAACTAAACAGGCTGAATGGGATGCCTATTTTAACTGGTACTCAGAGTCTACTAAGAAACGGCAAGACTGTAAATTGTCATATACATATATGTATATTAGTTAGTTTTGTATTTCTATGTTTTCTGTGTCTCTGAGTTTTTATGTCTGTCTCATGGCTGAAAAATTTATATTGAAGCTATAAGCTCTCTATTTGTGCTTGTGTATTTGATATATGATATTTTCCTACTTCCAAATGGCATTATAAAATTTACTTATAAAACTTAAAAAAGGTATATTCAAATTATTTTAAAGATAAATACTTATATATAAATAAATAATCTTAAAGTACAAGAAATTAAAGAAACCAAAATTCTAATATTTCTAGTGAAAGAGTACCCATACAACTAAACCCAAATGTTTTTCAAAAAATTCAAGTTCACATAATTCAGATAAGCCTTTGACAACCCGGATGGTAATACAAGCATATAATTTATTCTACTTGAGTATTTTCTTCCTAAATATATACAGAGTTACTGATCAAAGTTAACATTATATCTACTAGATCTTTAAGAAGATAAAAATGTAATTTTGTGTTTAACCAAATTAAAATTCTCCTGACAAATTGTATTTCAAGAGTAATTATGTTTGGTAGAATGTTGGCTTGAAGACAGCTTCCAAGATCTTTGTGGTAACTTAAATATGTAAGGTATGCAGAATGTGTTTTTAATAAGGAAAAAGGGAGTAGTTTTGTCTTAAAATAAAATAACTAGTTGTTGTAGAATGAGAAACAGGATTATGTAGGGCAAAACCTGAATGGATATAGGAAATTGTTGAAGGTTTGCTGAAAAAGAATTTTATTTGTCATAGTCAAAGTTGGCAAAGATTTGATAGGTTTGAAAGATTTTTAAGAGTCTTCTTATCAGACAGTATCATCATGCAATCTAGAATTTGTGTTTTCTAGGTAAAATGTCCATTTTCTTGGTCTGCTCTTAGTAATAAGTTGTAAAAGATTTTTCTTAATCATGAGAATAATCTGCTTAGAAAGCAGATGTTCTGTATCTAATCACTGTTCTTGCTCCACCTATGTAAATAATTAGGTAAAATTTAATGTAACCTGCCTTATTTTATGATCAAGGATAATCTTTTTGGGATTCCTTTGATCACAAGGAGGGTGACTATAGGGAGAAATGTTGTGTTTCAATAGAAAAGTATAGCATGCTCCAGTGAGTTATCAGATTCAGCTCTTGCTCATTGTCTGAGCTATTTTGCCTCTCCTTTGTGTGGCCTTGTGTGGCATACAGCCCCAGGGAACTGTAAGTATGATAAATCTTTCAAACTCTTCAGGCCTCTCTCTCTCTTGATCTGCATCTGGCCTTACCAACCTCACACAAGGTGATGTAAACAAAACAACAATCAAGTATGAGTTCAATGGAATCCCTCTCCATCAGGTTTCACCCATCTGCACTCTCAGACAAGCTCTTAGCGAAGTATTTTTATATCATTTTTTCTTTTCTATGGTATTTGAGTGTTTACTAAGTATCAAGCACTGATTAAACCAAGATGAAGCATCCACAGTTCCTGCCCTCAAGGAGCTTGAAGTCTAGTAAGAAAGAAAGACATGCAATAAATGGTTACTATTCAGTTTGATGAATGCTAGAGAATTGCTGACTAAAGAAATTTAATATGAGCCTTGTATTAGTTGGCCAAAGGGGTGTTGATGCAAAATACCAGAAATTGGTTGACTTTTATAAAGGGTATTTATTTAGGGTAGGAGCTTACAGATATCAGGCCATAAAGCATGTTACTTCCCTCACCACAGTCTATTTTTACGTGTTGGAGCAACATGGCTGCTGACGTCTCTGAGGGTTCAGGCTTCCTGGGTTCTTCTGGGCTGAGCTCCTGTTTTCTCCACAAGGTCAGATGTAGACTATGAGATTCTTTAGGCGTTGCCTCTCTCTACAAGGTCAGCTGTAGACTATCAGGTGAATGGCTCTGTGTCTTTCCCTGGGACTCCAGCTTAAGACTTCAGCATCAAACTCCCACATCAAAACTTCAACATTAAGAACCTCAAGCTCTGTTCTTTGCCATGCCTTTTATCTGTGAGTCCCCACCCACCAAGGGGTAGAGACTCAACACCTTAATCATAACTCAATCTTGCCTAGTTTACAGATCAGATTACAAACATAATCCAATATCTATTTTTAGAATTCATAACCATATCAAATTGCTACAAGCCACATACACATTTTAAAATTTAAAATAGTACCATTAAAATGTAAAAAGAAACAGGTGAAATTAATTTAAGAATACATTTAAGATTTAGGAGACTTCCGGCAAGATGGTGGCTGAGTGAGCTTGCCTTGCCGTCTCTCCTGGGAAGAGGCAGCTGGGCACCGCTGGAGGTTCTCCGGGACCAGGCTTTTCCAGGATTTTTTCAGGGCAGGAAGTGTCTGGACATCGATTTGGTGGGAAGGTAATGGAAAGGACTGGTCTATAAGATATAAATTGGGACTTTTCAGGAGGGGGAGGCAAGATGGCGGCTGAGTGAACTTCCCGGTTACTAGCTCCTGGGGGGAGCTGGCTGGGAGGCGTCGGAGACTCTTTGGGACCGGCTGTTTTGGGATTTTTCCTGGTCCGGAGGTGTCTGGACATCGATTTGGAGGGAAGGTAACAGAGAGGATCCATCTGTGAAATATACACGGAGATCCCAGCTACGTGTGGAGGATTCCCTCCTTGGCTAGGCGGAGCCGAGGCAGCTAGCACCGCGCGGAGCCCCGGCGGGCGGCGGCCAGGGTAGCCGAGTCCGGCCGAGCCCAGCTGAGCCGCGGCGGGCGGGGGGCGGAGCCCGGCTGAGCTTGGCCGAGCCCAGCCACGCCGCGCCGCGAGCGGGAGAGCCGAGCCGCGCTGCGCCGCGCCGGGCGGCGGGCGGGAAAGCCAAGCCCGGCCGAGCCCAGCCGAGCCCAGGCGGGCCCAGCCGAGCCGCGGCGGGCGGCGGGCGGGGGACCGGAGCCCAGCTGAGCACAGCCGAGCCTGGCGGCGGGGTTTCTGTTCTTTGGTTTTTTTTTTTTTGTTGTTGTTGTTGTTCTTGTTCTTGTTGTTCTTTTTTTTTTTTTTTTCAATCCTCTCTTTCTTGTCCCCAATATTCTTCTTATACTATTTTACCTTAACAATACAATAGGTCCTACAGGAAATACCTCACATTTGCTGGGTTTCCTCACCCTCCACTGCCTCATTTCTCTGTAAATAGAATTAGCCTATCTACACTATCCCCTTTCCCCTACAACTTGATATCCTCCACCATCTGCTATCTCTCCTATATTCCATCTCCCTTTCTTTGATCCACAAAGTGTCTAACTCTTAATTTCTAATACCTTTGTTTAGTTTTCCATCTGGTATTTGTCCCTGAAACTATTACCTTTCTTTTCTCTTTCCCTCTCTCACGAAAACAATAGCCTCTTAGTACGTACCACATTCCTCCCATATTCAGTCGTCTACCTCATTATAGGTACTTTCCTACTACTATAACTCTACACAATTTACATGATCTAACCTCCATCCTCCCAGAACTCATATTGTTGCTTTGTAAACATATATCACCAATACTACTTCACACTTTTTCCTTCCTTACACAATTGACTTTCCCCAGCACTAATACTTTCCTTTAAAGTGAGCTTAACTAGCAATAAGAAATTGGAATGAGAAGAACAAACTGACAAAGAGAAGATATAACACTTACGCAAAAATAACAGCTAATTAATCTCCAAGACTAGACAAAGAAGCTAAGGAACTGATTAAACCCGTCAAGAAAAAATGTTGACAAGACAGCAACAAAAATCTACAAACCAAACCAGTAATCAGGAAAACATGGCTGAATCCAATCAACAAACTGAAAATCAGGAAGGGGGGCAGGACTTCGCACAAGCAATGAAAGATCTCAGAACATTTATCACCGACAAATTTGATGAAGTAATGAAAGAGGTTAACAGCGTGAAGACAACACTTGGAGGGGAAATTGCAGACATGCGCAAAAAAATAACAGATATGATGGAAATGAACACCACAATTCAAGAAATCAAAAATACACTTGCAGCAAATATCAGCAGACTAGAAGAGGCAGAGCAGAGAATTAGTGATGTGGAAGACAGTGCATTGGAAATCAAACAGATAGTAGAAGTGGTCAATAAAAAGGTAGAAAAAATCCAGATAGGACTTAGGGACCTGAATGATAACGCAAAACGCTCAAACATACGTATTATAGGCATTCCAGAAGGAGAAGAGAAGGGAAAGGGGTCAGAAGGACTGTTGCAGGAAATAATGAATGAAAACTTCCCAAATCTACTGAAAGAGACAGATGTACATATCCAAGAAGCACAGCACACGCCACGGGTCATAAACCCCAACAGGCCCACCCCAAGACATATACTTGTCAAATTATCCAATGCTCAAGACAAAGAAAAAATTCTAAAAGCAGCAAGAGAAAAGAAAACCATCACATACAAGGGAAACTCCATAAGATTAAGTGCTGATTTCTCATCTGAAACGATGGAGGCAAGAAGGCAGTGGTATGATATAGTCAAGGTACTAAAGGAAAAAAATTTCCAACCAAGAATACTCTATCCAGCTAAACTAGCATTCAAAAATGATGGAGAGTTCAAAATATTCACAGATAAACAGAAACTGAAAGAGTATATCAACAAGAAACCTCCCCTTCAAGAAATTCTTAAGGGAATTCTGCAGGAAGAAAGGAAAAAACAGGACAGTCAGAGATGGAGGAGAGTGTAAAAGCAACAAGAAAGACAAAAATAGAAGGGGAAAATAAAATAATACAAACAAAATATAACAAACACAAATCCAACCAAAATATGGCTACCATAAATAACTCTCTAAACGTAATAACACTGAATGTCAACGGATTAAACTCACCTATCAAAAGATTCAGACTGGGACACTGGATAAGGAAATACGACCCATCTATATGCTGCCTACAAGAGACACATCTTAGACCCAGAGACTCATGGAGGTTGAAAGTGAATGGCTGGAAAACAATCATACAAGCAAACAACAACCAAAAAAAGGCAGGAGTAGCTATATTAATATCAGACAAAATAGACTTTAAATGCGAAACAATTGTGAGAGACAAAGAAGGATACTATATTTTAGTGAAAGGGACAATTTGTCAAGAAGATCGAACAATCATAAATATTTATGCTCCTAACAAGGGCGCCTCTAAATATGTGAGGCAAACGCTGGAAAAACTAAGTGAAAGAATAGATGCATCTACAATTATAGTGGGGGATTTTAATACACCACTATCAACTCTGGACAGAACATCTCAAAAGAGAATCACTAAAGAAACAAAACATTTGAACAGTATATTAGAAGAGCTGGATCTAATAGACATATATAGATCATTACACCCAAACACAGCAGGATATACATTTTTCTCAAACGCACATGGAACATTCTCCAAGATTGACCATATGCTAGGCCACAAAGAAAGGCTTAATGAATTCAGAAAGATCGAAATCATACAAAACAATATCTCTGACCACAGTGGAGTCAAGCTGGAAATTTGCAAGGGACAGAGACCCAGACTTCACACGACAATTTGGAAATTAAACAGCACACTCTTAGAAAAACAGTGGGTCAAAGAGGAAATCTCAAAAGAAATCAATGACTACCTTGAAACAAATGATAATGATAACACAACATACCAAAATTTATGGGATGCAGCAAAAGCGGTACTGAGAGGGAAATTTATAGCCATAAATTCATATATCAAAAAAGAAGAAAGAGCAGAAATTGAAGAATTAACTGCACATTTGAAGGAATTAGAAAAACAACAACAAAGTAACCCAACAGGAAGAAGAAGGAAGGAAATAACAAAGATAAGAGCAGAACTAAATGAAATAGAAAATAAGAAAGCACTTGAAAAAATAAACAAGACCAAGAGCTGGTTTTTTGAGAAGATCAACAAAATTGACAAACCTTTAGCGAGACTAACAAAGAAAAAAAGAGAAAAGATGCAAATACACAAAATAAGAAATGAGAAAGGTGAAATCACCACTGACCCCACAGAAATAAAGACTATCATAAGAGGATACTTTGAAAAACTATATTCCAACAAAAATGACAATTTAGAGGAAATGGACAAATTCCTAGAAATACATAAGCAGCCCATACTGACGAAAGAAGAAATTGATGATCTTAACAAACCAATCACAAGCAAAGAGATAGAATCAGTCATTAAAAATCTCCCAACTAAGAAGAGCCCAGGGCCAGACGGCTTCACAGGTGAATTCTACAAAACATTCCGGAAAGAACTAACACCAATCCTGTTGAAACTATTCCAAAAAATCGAAACAGAAGGAACACTGCCTAATTCCTTCTATGATGCCAACATTACCCTAGTACCAAAGCCAAACAAAGACACCACAAGAAAGGAAAATTACAGACCAATTTCTCTAATGAACCTAGACGCAAAAATACTTAACAAAATACTTGCTAATCGTATTCAACAACACATTAAACGAATTATACACCATGACCAAGTGGGATTTATTCCAGGTATGCAAGGATGGTTCAACATAAGAAAATCAATCAATGTAATACACCATATAAACAGATTGAGAGAAAAAAAACCACATGATTATATCTATAGATGCAGAAAAGGCATTTGACAAAATACAGCACCCCTTCCTGATAAAAACACTCCAAAAGATCGGAATACAAGGAAACATTTTGAACATGATAAAGAGTATATATGAAAAACCTAAAGCCAACATTGTTTACAATGGCGAAATCCTGAAATCCTTCCCTCTAAAATCAGGAACAAGACAAGGATGCCCATTGTCTCCGCTCCTATTTAACATTGTCTTGGAAGTACTGGCTCGAGCACTGAGACAAGAACCAGATATAAAAGGCATTCAAATTGGAAGGGAAGAAGTCAAAATTTCATTATTTGCAGATGACATGATCCTATATATAGAAAACCCTGAGAGATCTACAACAAAGCTCCTAGAACTCATAAATGAGTTTAGCAAAGTCGCAGGTTATAAGATCAATGCGCAAAAGTCAGTAGCCTTTCTATACACCAATAATGAGCAAGATCAGGAGGAAATCAAGAAACAAATACCATTCACAATAGTAAATAAAAAAAATCAAATACTTAGGAATAAATTTAACTAAAGAGGTAAAAACTTATACATCGAGAACTATACAAGATTGTTCAAGGAAATCAAAGAAGACCTAAATAAATGGAAGAATATTCCCTGTTCATGGATAGGAAGACTGAATATTATTAAGATGTCTATCCTACCAAAACTGATCTACACATTCAATGCAATCCCAATAAAAATCAACACAGCCTTCTTTAAGGAACTAGAAAAACTAACTATGAAATTTATTTGGAATAAAAAGAGGCCCCGAATAGCCAAAGACATATTGAAAAAGAAAAACAAAATAGGAGGAATCACACTTCCTGACTTCAAAACATACTACAAAGCTACAGTAGTGAAAACAGCATGGTACTGGCATAAGAAGAGACACACAGACCAATGGAATCGAATTGAAAGTTCAGATATAGAACCTCATGTATATAGCCATATAATATTCGATAAAGCCACCAAACCCTCTCAACTGGGAGAGAATGGCCTATTCAACAAATGGTGCCTGGAGAACTGGATAGCCATATGTAGAAGAATGAAAGAGGATTACCATCTCACACCTTATACAAAGATCAACTCAAGATGGATCAAAGACCTAAATATAAGAGCCAAGACCATAAAGACTTTAGAAAACAGTGTAGGGAAACATCTACAGGACCTTGTAATAGGAAATGGCTTCATGAATATCACACCAAAAGCATGAGCAGCAAAAGAACAAATAGATAAATGGGACTACCTCAAAATTAAAGCCTTCTGCACCTCAAAGGAGTTTGTCAAGAAAGTAAAAAGGGAACCCACACAATGGGAGAAAATATTTGGCAACCATATATCTGATAAGAGACTTATATCTTGCATATATAAAGAACTCATAGATCTCGAAAACAAAAAGATAAACAACCCATTTAAAAAATGGGAAAAAGATTTAAACAGACACTTCTCCAAAGAAGAAATACAAATGGCTAAAAAGCACATGAAAAAATGCTCCAAATCCCTAGCTATCAGGGAAATGCAATTCAAAACTACAATGAGATACCATCTTACTCCCATAAGATTGGCAGCCATGAAAAAAACAGTAGAATACAAATGCTGGAGAGGATGTGAAGAAAGGGGAACACTCATCCATTGCTGGTGGGAATGCAGAAGGATCCAACCATTCTGGAGGACAGTTTGGCAGTTTCTCAAAAAATTATCCATAGATTTGCCATATGACCCAGCAATACCACTGCTGGGTATATACCCATCAGATCTGAAAACAAGGACACAAACCGATATATGTACACCAATGTTCATAGCAGCATTGTTCACCATCGCCAAAAGTTGGAATCAATCCAAAAGTCCATCAACAGATGAGTGGATCAATAAAATGTGGTATATACACACAATGGAATACTACTCAGCTGTAAGAACCAATACACTACAATCGCACGTGATAACATGGATGAACCTTGAGAATCTTATGTTGAGTGAAGCAACCCAGGCATTGAAGGACAAATACTATATGACCTCAATGAT
Source organism: Dasypus novemcinctus (assembly GCF_030445035.2). Classification (NCBI taxonomy): domain Eukaryota; kingdom Metazoa; phylum Chordata; class Mammalia; order Cingulata; family Dasypodidae; genus Dasypus; species Dasypus novemcinctus. Next base: position 12,179,776 of record NC_080690.1, read on the forward strand.
ATGAAATAAGTTAACTGCCTCAGAGAGCTAGAGTCTGGAAAAGTGGCTTACTGGAAATTGGGGGGTGGAGGAAGGATGTGAGTTAATGTCTGTAGGGGTGGAATCTGTGATGAGCTGGGGGTAAGTATGAGCACAAAGAAGGGACAAAATGGGGGCAAGGGGTTACCTTCGGGTGGGGTTTTCTGGGTTTGAGGGGGGCTGGGGATGGGAAGAGGGGTAATATGGTCCATGAAATAGGTGGGAGGGAGGGGCAACATACAAACATGGGAGAGTGCCAGAAGTTCATTGAGAACTAAATGTTGAGTAAAACGTATCAAAGTATAAGTAGGAGGGTTACCTGGTTAGGACGCTCAGGGGGTATGGTCTGATGCGGGAGGACTCCGGAGGGAATAGCTGAAGGCTCATTTTGCCAAGGTGGGTTCTACCATTGGGTGGGGTGGACCCATATCCTGGGGAAGACTAATGCCGTCGAATAGAGAGAACTGTATCTCTGGTGAGAAAGGACGGCTCCCAGGGCATTAGATTGGCAGGCGTTGTGGGCCCTAAGGGGAGGGGAAAATGGACGTGCAATGGATGGAACAAAGGTAAATAAGGGGGCAAAAGAGGAGTTATGTGAGAGTACACGAGGATGAATATAAAACAGCTAATATTACACCAAAAACATATAGGGGACGACAGACTAATAATGAAAACCATAAGACAAAACATAGGATAACTAAAAAATTTAGAAAACTGTACAACCTAAAGTATGGACCACATAGTAAGCACAAATGTTACCTTGTTTGAAAACTATAGTTTCGGAATCTGTACATCAGTTTCAGGAAATATGATATGAATAAGTTAAAAGATTATTGCTGTGGAAGGGAACAGGTTTTATGGTGGATCTGGGGAAATACTGTATATTGTATATATGAATTTTGGTGATCTAAGACTCTTCTGAAGCTGACATTATGTTGGGATTCACTTTACGGGAAGTTTTGGATCACAGAGTGGTTCAACAATGGCAGCGGAGGAATACTGATATGGGATGTTATTGACAGGATATATATGGTTGACAGGGAGTTATACAGGGCATATGCCCAGGGTATATGGTAATGTCTATATATACTCATAGTGGAAACAATTAAAAACAACAGCTGGGGGGGTACTGGGCTCCTGGCCGGGGGGTCACTGTTGTGGGCCCTGGGAGAGCAGCAGCAATCCTCCAGGTGCAACGGCAAGAACCAGGAAGGAAGGAGGGCCCAACAGTGGGCTCTTGATACTAATGGCTACACTTTTGAGCCTATGCACCTGCAATAAGAACAAGGCCTAGAGTAGCATTGTGCCTGGGGGTTTCCTCCTGACAGCCTTCATGTTACTCAAATGTGGCCACTCTCACAGCCAAACTCAGCGTGTAGATGTGATGCATTCCCCCCAGCATGGGACACGACAGCCGGGGATGAGCCTCCCTGGCACCGAGGGATCACTACCACATACCAGCTGAAGAAGCAACTAGAAAATGACCTTGAATTAAAGATTCAATGCGGAACAGCAGAATATACCTATCTACATATAATAACATGACTTCGGGAAGCGGTTTGACCTAATGTAAGGGGGAAATGGAAAGGAGAAATGAGATTATAAGGCTGTGAGTCTCTAAAAGAGAGTCTGGAGGTTGTCAGAAGGAATACCCCTATGTACAACTGAACAGAGTCTAAGAGACAGATAAGGTAGATACAACCCCAGGTATTGGTTCTTTTGAGGGATAAAGAGACCCACGGGTTCTATGGTCATGGCAGAAGGGGTTCACTGCCATGACAGATGGCCCTTCTTTGGAGCTGGTGTTTCTGCGTGATGGAAATGGACTCAGAGGGGATCTCTTTTCACAAGACTTGCATGTTACTTTATTGGAATTGTAGTTGGTGCTGGGTTTAAGATATATGTAGGGGATTTGAATCTCTGGACTGATAATATGACACCCAGGCCCAGAGCCTCAACAGACTTCAGCTCCTACACTTTGACTTATTGGACTTACTCCACTCAGCTAACATGGAGTTGAAGAAGGTCAACCACCACAACATGGAGCCTAGAGTGTCTACAACTAGAAGCGGGAAGAGTGCATCCAGTACCCATGTGGAATCTAAGCCCTCACTTGACATAGGTGTGCAATGGACACAACCAATCCAATGTCCACAGAGAAAAGGTGGAATGGGTGTGGGAACGGTAGCCATGGGGGCTGCTGGGTGTGGGGAACGGGAGGAAGAGATGAGATGTGGAGGCGTTTTCGGGACGTGGAGTTGTCCTGGATAGTGCTTCACGGACAATTACGGGACACTGTAGATCCCCCCAGGGCCCACTGGATGGAACGTGAGAGAGTCTGGGCTATGATGTGGACCATTGACTATGGGGTGCAGTGATGCTCAGAGATGAACTTACCAGGTGCAATGGATGTATCACGATGATGGGAGAGAGTGTTGCTGTGGGGGGAGTGGGGGGCGGGGGCGGTGGGGTTGAATGGGACCTCATATATATTTTTTTAATGTAATTTAAAAAATAATAATAATAATAAATAAATATTTTAAAAAAATAAAATAAAAAAAAGAATACATTTAATTTAATCCAATATGTATAAAACATTATCATTTCAAAAGATAATAATATAAAAATTATTAATGAGCTATTTACATTTTTTTCATAATGTCTTCAAAAGCTAGAGTGTAATTTTCACTCAAGTCATTTGCTAAACTTTCATTGGAATTGCTTGATCAGTGTTCAATTCCAATAACTAAATTATCAGTTTTTAAATTTAAATTAATTAAAATAAAATAAAAATAAAAATGTCTTTTCTTCATCCTACATTGCTAGTGCTCAGTTAGCAAGATGTAGCTATGGACAGCATATTGGACAGTGCTGCTCTAGAGTTACTTTACAAAGAACCATGGTAGAAAGAAAGATTAACTCATAGATAGAAAAAGTCCTATTCACAAACCATTCTTAGCCTCATTTAGATTTTAAGTACCTTGGGGTCAGGAACAGTCTCTTATTCCTCTCTGCAATAGCTTTAATGTTTGGTATGGCATATATGATATGTTTTAAGTCGAGATTCAAATAAGGCCATTCAATTGATCTGACTGATATGTCTTTAAGATCTATTGTTCTATAGGTTCATAATTTTTGTTTTTATGTTGTAATTAATTTGTTAACAAATCCAGATTGTTGGTTCTCTAGAATTTCCCACACTCTGGGTTCGACTGATTACATTCTCTTGATACTATTTAGCATGTTCTTCTATCCTCTGAGTGTCATACAAATTGTAGTTATAGCTAGAGGCTGGATGAGATTCAAGGTCAGTGTTTTGGCAAGAATACCTTATAGGCCGTGCATCACATCACCTACAGTTGTATAACACCAAGAGACACAAAATGTCTCATTGTCTCTCATTTGTGATGCTAAATGGGATAAGTGCCTTCAGGTGTTGTCATCTTGACTCATTGTAAATTTCTCCATTACTTTTTTACTCATGTATAGTAGTTATTGGTGAATATTGCTTAGAACCAATATTTTTATCAAGGGTAACAAAATAATATTTATGAATTTAGTTATTCCTTTATAAATAACTAGAATTTTTCTATAAATAAGATTTTCCCCTCAACAGCTATTTGATTATCCCAAGAGGAAGGGGGCATAAAAGAAAGGTAGAAAAATGTTATGTTCATTCCCTTTATTTACTAACTTTCAGAGTAATAAAATGATTCCCAAGTATCCTCTAAAAGTAAAAATTGAGCTTTTTTAAATGTCATAAACTCTTGGAAAAATGGTACTAAATTGTAAAAATTTGGGTGCTGGGGGGTTCACTGCTTCTGTTCTAAATAATCATTTCCAGGTTTATTGATGAATATTGTCAGGAATTTTTTTTTCAGAAAAATACAACTTCATATTATAAGTTGAATTCAAATTTACTATTTTATATTTTTAACTTCTTTGCTTTTATATTTATATGCCTTACATAATAAAATGTTGTTTAATGCAGTTCCTTATTTCTTTTACTCTATTGTGCTCATGTGTCTGTGTATATATGTTTCAGATTAATGCTATCAATGTTGTAATTGATATCACTCAAAACAATTTAAGATTTCTTAACTTTGTTTTTATCTTGATGTTCTATTTCACTACTCAAATTGTTGCATTTTAAATTCGTTTGAAATAAATACTCTCAGGGTGGTTAAGCAAGCAGTCTGGTAGTTAGGTTTATCTGTTTCACTTTGCTTTTGACTTTCAGGGATTAGTTACTTGGGAACAGTTTGATTCCTTCGAATTTGCTTTGAAGCTTTATTAGGTGGTACCAGAGTAGCATTTAGTCTTGACCTAACTTTGCCCCACTAGGGAGGCCATGCCCAAAAGTTATATGTTGATGCAATTGTGTTATGTATTGCTATATTCCCTTGTATAGAGATTGTATAATTTTTCAGTCCTATCAACAATGTATAAGAGTGCCTATTTTCTCGAATCTTGTCAACCAAGTGAGTTAATTTCCCTTCCAATACAATAAATAAATACAATGGTATTTCAGAGTATTTTAAATTTGTATTTCTCTTATGAGGTTGAGCACGTTTATTTTTAATGACCATTTGTATTTGTTTATCTGTGAATTCCATATGCATGGTTCTTGAACATTTTTCTATTAGAATATTCTCTATTTTTAGGTGTTCTTTATATATTAGGGATATTAATCATTTGGCTTGATATAAATTTCAAATATTTCTCCATGTTTTCATTTGTCTTTGTTTATTTGCTTTTGTGTTTTTGTCAGGTAAGTATTTTTTATAAGGTCAGACTTATCGATCTTTTCCTATATTTTACTAGATTTTTTCTATTAGAGAAGTTGTGGGTTTACAGAAAAGTCATGCATAAAATACAGAGTCCTCATAATCCACTTTATTATGAACACCTTGCATTTGTGTGTTACATTTGTTACAATCCATGAAAGAACATTTTTATCATTGTACTCTTAATTATAGTCCATGTTTTAACTTAGGGTTTACTATGTTGTAGAGTCCTATGTTTTTTGTGTTTTTTAAACATTTTTTATTCTTATACCATGTAAACAATCTAAAATTTCCCCCCACATTCAAATATATAATTCAGTGCTGTTAATTATATTCACAATGTTGTGCTACCACCACCATCATCCATTACCAAAATTTTCCATCACACTGCATGGGACCTTTGTATAATTTAAACCTTAACTCCCCATTCCCAACCTCTGCCCCTGTTGCTAGATTTTGAGTCATATGAAATAAAAGCTTTTCCTATTACTAGGTTATAGAGAAATTAGTGCATGCTTTCTTCTAATGTTTGTATGCCTTTATTTTATCTTTTCCCATACAACTAAGCAATTATCCTAATACCATTTAAAAAAAATAGTTTATCTTTTCTTCTCAGATTTAACATGACACATCTTTTTCATACACTAAATCTCCGTATTGGTTAGCAACTTTCACAATCTTTTTTTCCAACATCAAAAGGAAACTAAGAACTTTTAAAAGAAGGATTAAAATATGTTTTTTGACTCAATAAGCATTAATTTAGTGATGCTATAACATAGAATTGATGATATTCATAATGTTTGTTGTGTTTTTTCATGTAGTAGTACAAAAGAAATTCAGGAAGATTCAAATCCTCCACTTGTGAAACCATGTTTTTCACTACTGTGATTATGAAACAGTATGGTAATATGGAACATGGCTTTGTTGAAACTTAGCTTTCAATTAGCATGGATAAACTGGAAGAAAGCTATAGATATGTAACTCTTCAGCCTAAAATGAACTTTTTGAAGGTTTTAATGTGTAAGAAATGCCTTTCTGAAACTTAGCTTGCTATTAAAAATCTTTCATTTTTATGGAAAGCACATTATTGGTTCTGCTTTGCTTATCTTGCTTAGATAATTTTAAGCTACAAGACCTATGTTAGATGTCGGATTTGGAAAGAACATTCTCAGATCCCTTACTGCTTGGCTGCTTGCTTTCACAGGGTTATAATCTGCTTGCTTTGTGATTGCAGCCTTAATTTTTCTTCAGACTCCCCTAAGGTAATATAACCACTAAAGTTGAGTTATGTATTTGCATATTAAAACCCAGAAAGAGATAACATTTTCATATTCCAGCTGGATTTTTAAAATGCATCCAGTTTTGTGTTTTTGTTTTGTTTTGTTTTGTTTTTGAGTTTGGGGAACTAGGTATTCTTTACTTCTCAAAAAGTTAAAAATATTCCAAGTATCTTTCAAGCTCGGTAACGTGGGAGCACCACATCTAAGAATTTCTCTGAAAAAATAATCCTAAATACACACCAAGGTATAGCTCTAGGAATATTTATCATAGTACTGTATCTAAACCAGAAACAAACTAAATGTCATTAAAAGGAATTGGAAATATGTTCAACAATTTACAATGATATCACAGAACAAAATAGAATACATAAATTTATAACTGGATGCTAAAATTAAGAAATCTTTCTGCCTTGCTTGAGGCCTCCAAAAGCTGAAGACAAAATAATAGGGTGTAAAACCTCCTCACAGAGCTTGCAAGGTACAAGGCATGTGGCAATTGAGGGTGCTTTGTTTGTACCTGTTCTTTTGTCTAGTACCCACTTGAGGTTATGAAGAATGTTGAGGTTGAAGTGGATACAGAGAATGGCTCTGCAGAATATTTGTCAATGCTGCAGGGTATTTCCTCTCCCACATAGGAAGAAAGGATTGCTCCGTGTCACTTCAGGAGTTGGACACATGTCCCTCAGTGTTTACAGGAAAACAAGGGATGTATGTATGATCTGTGCCCGAGAGACCAAAAGCAAGATCAGTGTCTGGGGCCCAGGCCATGACCAGGCAAGGAGAAAGGGCAACAGTTGGAATAGCTAAATTCCCAACGTTTGGCATTGCAAGGAGGTGTGATTATTTTCCCATGGGGCAAATGGATAGCACAGAAAGGAGCCTTTTCTTAGGGCATCCTGACTAAGGGGCAGCCTCACAAATTGAGGAAAGATGCTTCAGTAGCAAGATGCTGAAAGAGAGGGTTGTTACAAAGTAGCAGGAGGATGTTCCCTAGGTATGGGGTCTCCTAGTAACCTTCAAAAGCATCTCACTAGAAAAAGAATGTGTTAACCCTTAATTCTAGATCATCAGAGCACCATTCAAGTAAGAAATGCCCCCTATGTTCTCTCTCCTCTAGCCATGCAGAGGTCAGAATCGAGGTAAGTAGTTTGTGGGTGGCAAAACAGTGACATAAAGAAGTCACATGTGCTCCATTACCCATGGCAGGATTCTTCTGGAGTAGGCTAGAGCAGGGAGGGAGAAAAGTTTAGCTTACAATGAAGTTCAGGAAAGATGGCAGACTAGGGAGCTGCAGGGCTCACCCCTCTTCCAAAAACAGCTAGTGGACAGACAGAAACGTCTGAAATAATTGTGCTGGGGGTCCGGAGACAAGGGGAATAGTATACAGAATCCAGGGAAGAGCAAGACAAACAGACTTATAAACTGTGGTGAACGACTGTTAGTAAATTCTGCTCATTCCCCACTCTGAAGGCAAGCAGCTTTAGGTTGAGTCTAGTTCCTGCCTATTAGGCTGCTGCTAACTAGGAAAGCCAAGGAAGCCCTCTTCCCCACAAATGGGAGATGAGGGGGATGGGGAGGCATGGCCCTGTACTGATCCAGCAATGGGACAGCAAATTTAAACCACTGGGTCCCACTGTTTAGCTCATCCTGGACGAGCTCACTTGTGCCATTGTTTTGACTCCATGTCAGAGGTGGAGTAGGCAGAGGTCTAAAAACACTCTGCTTCTTAGGGCTGTGGGGAGTAGGTTACAGAAGAGTGCCATTTGCCTGGCAGGCCAGGAAAGTGCAGCCTTGGGGAGATTAAAAATAGGCCTTTTGGCATTTTTGCTGATCTTCTCCCCAGGGCCCTTTGTAATTGGTCTATGCTCCCTTGTGGTCCCTGGCCCTGTTTTGGCTGGAAAATACTAATGAACTGAATGTCAAAGGAGCCTTTACACAAAGCCAATTAACAACAAAACCCTAGACAAGAAAGAGAAACCAACCTTCAGAGTAAACTCACCAAGATAATCATATACCCATACATCAGCAAAAAATTACAAGCCATACAAGAAACAGGATGATATGGTTGGCCAGTTAAAGAACAAATTAAAAAGTTGGAGGAGACATAGAATTTAGAGCAATTAATAAAAGATGTTCAAACAAATATCCTAAATCAACTCAAGGATATGAAGGAAAATATGGCCAAAGAGATAAATGATACTAAGAAGACACTGGGTGAGCATAAAGAAGAATTTTAAAACATGCAAAGAAAAATAACAAAATTTATGGGAATAAAAGGCATGATAGAAGAAATTTGAAAAAAATAAGTAGGGGCATAAACCAGTACATATGAACAGGCAGAAGAAAGTATCAGTCAACTAGAAGAAAGGGCATCCAAAATAAAAAAGACAGACGAATAGATAAAGAAAAGAATGGAAAAAACTTGAGCAGGGTTTCAGGGAATTGAATACCAGCATGAAGCACACAAATATACATGTGATGGGAATCCTAGAGGAAAAAGATAAGGGAAAAGGGGCAGAAAGAATATTTCATGAAATAATGGCCAAACATTTCCCAACTCTTATGAAAGATTTAAATATATATGTCCAAGGAGCACAACATACTCCAAACAGATTAAATCTTAAAAGACTTACTCTGAGACAAACACTAATCAGAATATCAAATACCAAAGATAAACAGAGGATCCTAAAAGCAGCAAGAGGAAGATGATGTATCACATAAAGGGGCAAAGCACTAAGATTAAGTACTTATTTTTTGGCAGAAATCATGGCGGTGGGAAGGCAGTGGTATGATATAGTGAAGGTACTGAAAGAGTAGAACTGCCAGCCAGGGATTCTTTATCTGGCAAAACTGTCCTTCTAAAATGAGGGCAAGTTTAAATTATTCATATATAAACAGAAACTGAGAGAGTTCATCAGCAGTGGATGTGTGCTATGTTACAAGAAATACTAAAGGGAGTTCTGTAGTCTGAAAGGAAGAGACAGGTGAGAAAGTTGTGGAGGAGAGTATAGAAATGAAGAATATGAATAATAGTAGTTAAAAGAGTAAAAGCAGAGACAAAAACAAGATATGACATATAAAAACCAAAGGATAAAATGGTTGAAGTTCTGACTTTATAGTAATAACATTGGATGCTAACGGATTAAACCCCCCAGTCAAAAGACCCAGATTGGGAGAATGGATAAAACAGTATGATCCATCAATATGCATCTATCAGAGACTCAGCTTAGGCCCAAAGACACAAATAGGTTGAGAGAAGAAGGATGTAAAAAGATATTCCATGAAAACAGTTACCAAAAAAGAGCTGAGGTATTCATACAAATATTGGACAAATAGGTTTTAAAGGCAAGACTTCTTTAAGAGACAAAGAAGGACACTATGTATTTCTATGAAGGACAATCCACCAAGAAGAAAGAACAATCATAAATATTTATGCACTTAACCAGGGTGCCCCAAAATACATGAGGCCAATACTGCAAAACTGAAGGGAGAAATAGATGTTTCTACATTTAAAGTTGGAGACTTCAATACACCATTCTCATCAATAGATAAAATATCTAGAGAGATCAATAAAGAAAGAGAACTTGAATAATAAGATAAATGAACTAGACCTAACAGATATATAGAGACCATTGCACCCCAAATCAGCAGATATAAAACTTCTCAAGTGCACACGTGTCATTCTCCAAGAAAGATACAGATTGGATAAAAAAACAAGCTTCAATAAATTTTAAAAGACTGAAATTATACAAAGCACTTTCTCTAACCATAATGGAATTAAGCTAGGAATCAATAGCAGGCAAAAATCTGGAAAATTTACAAATATATAGAGGTTAAACAGCACACTCAAATGATCAGTGGGTCAAGGAAGAAATTCCAAGAAAAATCAATAAATATCTTGAGACAAATGAAAACAACAACACAGTATATAAAAACTTATGACATGCAGTGAAGTCAGTGCTGAGAGGGAGATTTATAGCCCTAAAACACCTATATTTTAAAAAGATGTGTGAGTTAGTATCGATGCCCTAATTGCACACCTGGAGGAACTAAAGAAAGAACAGCAAATTAATTTCAAAGCAAGCAGAAAGAAAGAATTAAGATTAGAGCAGAAATAAATGAAATTGAGAATTTTTTAAAACTGTAAACAATTAATAAAACTAAATTTTTTTTGAGATCACTAAAATTAGCAAACCCTTAGCTAGACTAACAAAGAAAAAAATGAGAGAATGCAATAAAATAAAATAAAAAAATGAAAAGGGGGATATAGCAACTGACTGCACAGAAATAAAGTCTCATAAAAGGTTACTAATGAAAAATGGTATGTCAACAAATCACCCAACTTTGATGAAATGGACAAATCCCAGAAGTATATGAACAGCCTATATTGACTCTAGAAGATATAAAATACCTCAGCAGAAGAATCACAAGTAAAGTGATTTAAACAATCATCAAAAACCTCCCAAGAAAGAAAAGCCTAGGGCCAGATAGCTTCACAGGTGAATTTTACCAATCATTCAAAGAAGAATTAATACCAATCTTGCTCAAACTCTTCCAAAAATTGAAGAGGAGGAAACACTAACTCTTCAACAAAGCCACCATCCCTCTAACATCAAAGCCAAATAAAGATACTATAAGAAAAGAATATTACAGACCAATTTCTCTAATGAATATAGCTTCAAAAATTCTCAACAAAATACTTACAAATCAAATCCAACAGCATATTAAAAAGCATTATACATCACAACAAGTGGGTTTTATCCCAGGCATATAAAATGCTGGTTCAAGACAAGAAAATCAATGTAATATATGACATTAACAATCAAAGGGTAAAAACCACATGAACAAAAAACACACGATCATCTGTATTGATGCAGAAAAGGCATTTGACAAAATCCAGCAGCCTTTCTTGATAAAAACACTTTGAAAGATAGGAATAGAAGGAAACAAACTCAACATGATAAAGTGCATATAAGAAAAACAACATGGTTAACATTGTACTCAATGATGAAAGACTGAAAACTCTGCCTCTAAGATCTGAACAATACAAGAATGCCCACTGTCACCACTGTTATTTATCATTGTGCTAGAAGTCCTAGCCAGAGCAGTTAGGCAAGAAAAAGAAATTAAAAAAACATTCAAGTTGGAAAGGAAGAAGTAAAACTTTCACTATTTATAGATGACATGATCCTATTTTAGAATGTCCTGAAAAATCTACAACAAAGCTAACAAATGAGATCAGCACCATAGCATAATACAGGGTCAACACACAAAAAATCAGTAGAGTTTCTATACACTAGTAATGAACAATTTGAGGAGGGAATTTTAAAAAATTCCATTTATAATAGCAACTAAAAGAATCAATATCTAGGAATAAATTAAACAAAGAATTTCTACACAGAAAATTACAAAACTCTGCTAAAAGAAATTGAAGATTCTAAATAAATTGAAGGACATTCTGTGTTCATGGACTGTTAAGATGTTATTTCTACCCAAAATGATTTACAGATACAATGCAATTCCAGCCAAAATTCCAACAGCCTCCTTTGCAAAAAATGAAATTCTAGTTATCAAATTTATTTGGGAGGGTAAGGGACCCTGAATAGCCAAAAACTTCTTGAAAAAGAATGACATTGGAGGACTCACTCATACTGTGTTTAAAGCACATTATAAGCTACAGTGGTCACAATGGCATGGTACTGGCATAAAGATAGATATATTGACCAATGGAACCAAATTGAGAGTTCAGAAATTGACCCTCACATCTATGGTCAAATGATTTTTGATAAGGCTGCCACGCCTACTCAATTGGGAAAGAATATTTCTTCAACAAATGATGCTGGGAGAAGTGGATATCCATATCCAAAAAAATAAAAGAGGACCCCTATCTCACACCTTGTATGAAAATTAACTCAAAATGGATCAAAGACCTAAATATAGGAGCTAGGACCATGAAACTCATAGAAGACAATTTGGGGAAGCATCTTGAAGATCTTGTGGTAGGCAATGGTTTCTTAGATCTTACACCTAAAACACAAGCAATGAAATAAATAGATAGATGGGACTGCCCCAAAATTTAAAATAAACAACTTTTGTGCTCCACAGGACTTAGTCAAAAAGATGAAAAGGCAGCCTACTCAGTAGGAGAAAATATTTGGAAACCACATATCCAATAAAGGTTTAATATCCACAATATATAAAGTCATCCTACAATTCAACAATAAAAAGACAAAACACCTGGTTAAAAAAATAGATACAACACTTGAATAGACATTTTTCCAAAGAGGAAATACAAATTGCCAAAGATGCTCAACATCTCTAGCCATTAGAAAAATGTCAATCAAAATCACAATATTTCATTTCACACCTATTTGATGACCACTATTAAAAAATCAGAAGACTGCAAATGTTGGAGAGGATGTGGAGAAACAGGAACACTTATTCACTGCTGGTGAGAATGTAAAATGGTGCAGCCACTGTGGAAGAGAGTGGAATCCCTCAGGAAGCTAAGTATATAATTATCATATGATGCAGCAATCCTGCTATTAGGTATATACCCAGAAGAACTGAAAGCAGGGATGTGAATAGACATCTACATACCAATGTTCATAGCGGCATGATTCACAATTGTCAAAAGATGGAAGCAACCCAAGCAAGCATCAAGCAATGAATGGATTAAAAAAATGTGGTATATACCTATGATGGAATATTATTCAGCTGTATGAAGGAATAAAGTCCTCATGCATGCAACAACATGGATGAACCTTGAGGACATTCTGTTGAGGGAAATAAGCCAGACACAAAAGTACAAATATTGTTTGATCTCACTAATATGAAGTAATTATTAAAAGCAAATACATGAAGTTAGAATCTAGAATATAGGTTACCAGGAGACAGAATGATGTCAGAGAATGGGGAGTTGATGCTCAATTTGCACATAATTTCTAATTAGGTTGATTATAAATGTTTGGAAATGGATGGAGGTGATGGTAGCACATTATTGTGAGTATAATAACAACACTAAATTGTGTGTGAATGTGGTTGAAAGGTGAAGTTTATGGTCATGTATGCCACTAGAAGTTTTGCTGGAGTATAAAACATGGAACTCTATAACCACAGTGAACCCTACTGGGGAATATGACTGTGGTTAATAGAACAAATATAAGAATGTTTTTTCATGAACTATAACAAATGTACATCACTATTACAAGGTGTTAATAATAGGGTGGTATATGGGAAAATATACCTAATGCAAACTATGGACTATAGTTAACAGTAATGTTTTAATATTCTTACATCAGTTGGAACTAAGATACTACATCAGTGCTAAGTGTCAACAATAGAGGGGAGTAAGTAGGATGGGGTTTTCTTTTTTGGAGTAATGAAAATGGAAAATTGAATATGGTGATAAATGTACAACTCTGTGATTATACTGAGAGTCATTGTACAATTTGTGGGTGGATTGTATGGAGTGTGAATATATCTCAATAAAACTACTTAAAAATGAAGTTCTGTATTTTGACTATTACATTGTACTAGTCATATTAACTGTTAAAGTTAGACTGTTAGGACTAGAAATGTGTGGAAAAATTATTTGGTTTCATTTAAGGAGTAGAAAGGGGCAGTTTCCAGAGTTTGCAATTATGTCTGTCACATTATATTCATATCATGTGCGAATTTTTGTAAAGTAATTATCTACCTACATCTATATCAATATTGAATCTCTTAATATTCCCATTAATCTATTTCTAATGCTGGTGGACTGTATATTTAATAAGCCTCATAAAAATAACAGGAGCTCAGTTAAAGTGGGAGATTCTAAAGCCTGGGTTCTCCACTATGGGGTTCTCCAGGTACATGGAATCACTCGGAGGAGATTAGAAGAATGTTGACATTGGAAGCCCATAGAGGCCAATTAAACAGGCTCTCTGGAGATGGGCCAAGACATTAGCAATTTTACAAACTAGTCAAGAAATTCTAAAGTAGCAGTATTGAGAATTATGCTCTACAGCAGAGACTCTCATCACTGGCTTATCGTTTCGATCGCCCAGAGACCTTTATAAAATTCCAAGATCTGGGCATCACGCTGCCTAGACCAACTGGGTCAGAATCATTTCAGTTGGGCCTGAGCATCTGTTTCTTAAGGTGATGGACATGGTGATTCTAAGGAAGCCCCGGTTTACATGGCTCCTGGTCTATAGGGAAAGAAATCATCCTGGGCTTCTACCTTTCAGGCTTCTCTGGTGGCAAACAGGAATAGGTACATAAACTAGAAGTAATTAGAGGGCTTCTAACTCCAGATATGCCCCAAGGGGCCAAAAGTTTATGTTGCATAATAACTCACACTTTTATGCTTTTGCTTACATATGGAATGGTCTCTGCTTCCTGTTGCCATTTGATTAATTCTACCCATCCTTCCTGCAGGAAGCTTTCCCTGATAACTGTTGTTTCACTTGCTTTTTGGGTGTGTGACCACGTGTCAAGGAAATGTGCCATTGATATGTGGTCACCTCAGTATTATCGTATGCCCTTGACGCTTCTGACACAAGAGTCATTTTAGTGAGTATTTATTTAATTTCTATGCTATTGTTTACTCTGGTTCTCTGAGGCCAGAGATTTTATGGCATTTAATGTCCAAGGCATGATGCAAAAGCTAGTTTATGTGCAAGACATAGCTGGTATATAATAAACTTGAGCATTATCCCATCCAGAATACGCCATTGTTGAGCTCTGTTATCCAAGCAAAACAATTAATGTACTATGAAAATTTCAGAATAACTGCAGATACCACAGTTAAGAAGTAATGCCTCTTTGTATGACTGAAGACCAGACAAACATCAAAGGACAAAACAAGGGACACCCAGGAAAAAGTCATAAATTGAAAGAAACTCACAAACCCATTTAAATACATTCTTGACCTAAAATAAGAAACAAATAGTGATGATGATAATAATAATATATCATTGATTATGAATGAACTCAAGTTGACAGCAGTGACTGCCCTTTCAAAATGCACCGAGGTTGCAAAATTTTCTTGGTCAGTATTAGATTTTAGAAATAATTACCTGGGCTTATTATGGTGCCTCTCTGAAATGATTTCTGAAATCATTGAAATGAATTGAAATGATTTCAATCAAACACATGTTGACTTCATTTGGTTTCTTAGTGTATCATTGAGCATTTTCTGAATGAAATGCTCCTAGAGTGTTTGGTGGTTTTATTTTAGAGGTGGAATTTAGAAAAACAGGTATATATTTAGGTCAAATTGCTACTGCATCCCCATACGAAATTGGTTAACCCTGAAAACAGAATTTGAGCCTCATTGTACTAACCAGTAAAATGAAAATGAGAATATCTCTCTTACAACTGTGTAGAGCTGCACGAGAAACTCAAGCGAGGATGCTTGAGAAAGCACTTGATATCAACCAACAGGTCTTAGGTCTACATAAGGCTGTGTGATTGTTATATGCAGAATTTCACTACAAGGCTACCCTTAGCAATATCAGTTATTTCCTCTAGTTTTCTTTTGTTTTAAATGTGAAAAAATTGAAAAATGCAAAGAAACAAAAATGAATTTCTATCCTTCCTCCTTCCAATTTCAACACTCAGAAGGAACTACTATTAGCAATTTGGTTTGTATAATTTCTGAGATTTCTTTCAGATTTTATAAATGTCTATATCTGTGTCTACATAATATCTATGTGTGTGTGTAAAATTGAAATCATGCAATACTAGCTGCATTCTTTATATCTCCTTAAGAGTCCACATTCTATATTTGGTATAATCTATGCAGTCCTGGGCCCACACATGGAGTTATTATTCTTTGTAATTTGGCCTATTTTCATACTTTACCTAATGTTTTTGGAATTGTTGGCTCCAAGAAAGAATATAGAGGTAGTGCGTTAGAATCTCCGTACCAGGGAGCAAGGGGTTCAGTGTAAGGGGTTTAAAACAGAAATATTTATAGTTCTTCACAACGTATTTTTTGAAAGTACCTATTAACTAATTCAGATTTAATTCATTTGCCATATGGTAATTTTTAGATGGGAGGATTAGTTTATAAACAGCTGAAGCATTCATATCAGACTAAATAACAGTAAATTTGACTGTAACATATCTTTCAAAGAGTCAAGCCCTTACGAAAGTTATATTTCCTGGAAATGTGGGCTCTGCAATATTGTGATGCTCTTTATTTTATTTTTGGCAATTATCATAATTTCATATGTATTTTTTGAGCATTTTTATTTGTATTTTTTTGAAGATACATAAATCACAAAATATGTTACATGAAAAAATATAAGAGGATCCCACATACCCCACAGCTCCCCCCCCCACTCCTCCCACATCAACAACCTCCTTCATCATTGTGTCACATCCATTGCATTTGGTGAATACATCTTAGAGCACTGCTGTACCACATGGATTATAGTCCACATTGTAGTTTACATTCTCCCCCAGTACATTCAGTGGGTTATGGCAGAATATATAATGTCCAGCGTCTGCCCCTGCTATATCATTTAGGACAACTACAAGTCCAAAAAATGACCCCCATCTCATCTCTACTTCCCTCTCCCTGCCCTCAGCAACTTCCGTGGCCACTTTCTCCAGGTCAATGTTAGTTTCTTCCATTACAAGTCACAATAGTTCTATAGTAGAATACCAGTAAGTCCACTCTAATCCATATTTTATTCCTCCATCCTGTGGACCCTGGGATGGTGAAGTCCACTCTACCTCTATATTGAGAGAGGGCTTAGATCCCACATAGTTGATGGATACACTTCTCCTGCTTGGAGATATAGGTACTCTTGGTTCCCTGTTGTGGTGGTTGACCATCTTCACCTCCCTGTTAGCTAACCTAGGTAAGTCCAACAAACTGGAGAGTAGGAATTGCAACTCTGCTGAGGCTCAGGGCCCAGCTGGCACATGGCCGGTCCAGAGATGGAAGTCTTCTGGGTATACACCAACTCCAGTGCCAACCACAGGTTCAGTAAAAGTGACAGAAGAGGCATATGTAGAAAGGTCCCATCTGAGTCCAACTCCATCACACTCAGGAACACAAATTCCAAATAATAAGGCACTAATAAGGCACTGAACTCTAGAGCCAACTGCCATGACTGTAGAACCTGTGTATCTTGTAGCCCTCAGGAGCACCAGTACCTGAGGTTGTATCTACTTTGGTTGTCTCTGGGATCCTGCTGAAGTGTGCATAAGTGTGACCCCACTGATGACACCCCGACTAATTTTTGAAGACTCTTGGCCATATAAACTCATTTGTCTTTACCATTTCCCCCTTTTATTCAAGGTCTATTTCTAGTTGCATCACCAGTTAGTGATTAGTAGTAGTACCTTGGTGCCAGGGAGGCTCACCCCTGGGAGTCATGTCTCATGCTGGGGAGAAGGTAATGCATTTATATGCTGAGTTTGGCTTATAAAGTGGCCACATTTGAGCCACATGGAGCCTCTCAGGAGGTAACTCTTAGGCACCCTGCAGTTCTAGGCTTAGTTGAAATTTCAGGCACACAGGCTCATAAGCATAGTCATCAGAATCAAGGGCTCATCATTGGATGATCGTTCTTCACTGATCTTTGCCCTTGCACTTGGGGGATTGTTGCTGTTCCTTTGGGGAATGTGACACAGCTCCCCTGGCTAGGAACTCAGCACTCCCTCAATTGTTGTTTGTAAGTGTAACTTCTATGAAAATATGCAATGAATGTGAGGACATTTTTATATACCCTATATACATGCCCTGGAGAACTCACTTCCAACCATGTGTCCCCCATCAATAACACCCCACACCAGCATTCCTCCCCTGCTATAGGTGAACCCCTTGTGGTCCAAAACTTCTTCAAAAGTGAAGCCTATTATATTGCCAAATTCAATTAATAGGAAAATGAAATAGTAATGATAGGTTTAAAGATCAGAAATAGAGGTGGGGCAAGATGGCATCTGAGTGAGTGCACCTTATAATCTCTCCTGCAAAGAAGCAGCTGAGTAGGGTTGGAGTCCGGCTGGACCGGGCTGTTTCAGGTGTTTGCAGGGCAGGAGGTGTCTGTATGTCGATTTGGTGGGACAGTGACAGAGGAGATTCATGTAAGAGGTAGAATTTTAGGTCTCTTTCATGGAGATCAGAGTTGAGTGTGGGATCCTTCCCCCTGGGGCTGGTGACCCAGAAGTGGTGATTCCTGGAGGCTTTGCTGCGCTGGGGAGTTCCCAAGCCCTGAGCGGGCTGTTTTGGGGTCTTGCAGGCCGGGAGGTGTCTGGGGGTCGATTTGGTGAGACAGTAATGGAGGAGATTCTTGCAAGAGGTGGAATTTTGGGTTTCTGACTCAGAGGTCAGAGGTTCTGGCTGGAGCCCCTCCCCCTAGGGCTGGTGGCCAGGCCACAGTGGTCCCTGAACTCTTTGTAGTGCAGCAGCACCCCCAGCAGGCTGTTTCAGGGGCTTGCAGGGCAGGAGGTGTCTGGATGTCTATTTGGTGAGACAGTGACAGAAGAGATTCTTGTGACAGGTGGAATTTTGGGTTTCTGACATGGAGGTCAGAGTTTGTGGGTGGGATCCCCGCCCCAGGGCTGGCACCCAGCTGTGGAGATCCCTGAAGGCTATGTTGCGCTGCGGTGCTCCCAGGCCCCCTGTTAACTGGATGCATGGTTCCCAGGTCTGTGTCCCCTAAACCCTGGTGGCCCATGCTCCAGAGAATCACACACCTTGAGTCTGCAATATCACAGACTTCCAATCCCTGAATCCACCACACCCTGAGGTCCATCTGAGGTCCTTGATTATCCTAGCCTTTGGCATTTGTGGGTTTTTTTTTCGTTTTTTTTTTTTTTCCTTTCTTTCTTTCTTTTTTGTCTTGGTTGCTAATATTGCATTATCTCCTGGGATTTTCTCCCATTTTAATCCCCCAAGGTCCTTTTTCATTTATTTATTTATTTTTCCCTCCTTTTCTTTCTCTTGCTCGTTTCCCTCCCTTTTTTTTGCCCACCCCCTTTTTTTCTCCTCTTTTTTTTCTCTCTTTTTCTTCTTATTTTATTTTATTTATATAATAGGTGCTGCAGGGAGTGCTTCATATTTGCTGTGTTTCCTCATCCTCCATTTCCTCATTTATATGTGAATTGATTTTGGCCACTTACACTATCCCCTTTCCCCCACATCTTGCTATCCTCCTTCATCTACTGTCTCTCTTACATTCCACCTCCCTTTCTTTGGCCCCCAAATTGTCTGACTTTTAATTTCTAATACCTTTGTTCTGCTTTCTCTCTTTTATCCACTCTTGATATTATTGTCTTTCTTTTCTATTTCCCTCTCTAATGAAAACACTGCCTTTTTAATTCATACTATATTCTCCCCATATTCAGTTGACTATCTCATTATAGGTATTCTACTTACTGCTATAACTCTACACAACTTACATGAGTCTAATATCCATTCTCCCAGATTACACATTGTTGCCCTGCTAAATTTATTACCAATACTACTTTACACATTTTCTTTTCTTACACATTTTCCTTTCCCTGGCCCTAATATTTTCCTTCAAGTGAACTTAGCCAGCAAAAAGAAAATAGAGTAAGAAGAACAAAGTGACAAAGAGAAGACATAACACTTATGCAAGAACAACAACTAATTAATCCCCAAGACTAGACAAAGAAGCTAAGGAACTGATTAAACCCATCAAGATAAAATGATGACCAGAAAGCAACAAAAAACTACAAACCAAAACAATAATAAGGAAAACATGGCTGAATCCAATGAACAAACTAAAAACCAGGAAGGGGAGCAGAACATCAGACAAGTAATTAAAGCTCTCAAAACATATATTAGAGACCAACTCAATGAAGTAAAGGAAGAGATTAACAATATGAAGAAAACACTTGGAAAGGAAATTGCAGACATATGCAAAAAGATAACAGATATGATGGGGATGAACACCACAGTTCAAGAAATGAAAAAAACACTCTCAGCAAATAGCAGCAGATTAGATGAGGCAGAGGAGAGAATTAGTGTTGTGGAAGACAGTACATCTGAAATCAAACAGATAGTAAAACTGATCTATAAAAAGATAGGGAAAAATCCAGCTAGGACTTAGGGACCTGAGTGACCATGCAAAATGCACAAATATACATATTATAGGCATTCCAGAAGGAGAAGAGAAGGGAAAGGGGACAGAAGGGGTGTTGGAGGAAATAATGACAGAAAACTTCCCAAATCTACTGAGAGAGATGGATGTACATGTCCAGGAAGCACAATGCACCCCAAACACCATAAATCCCAACAGGCCCACACCAAGACATATAGTTGTCAAGTTATCCAATGCTCAAGACAAAGAGAAAATTCTAAAAGCGGCAAGAGAAAAGAGAACCATCACATACAAGGGAAGCTCCATAAGATTAAGTGCTGATTTTTCATCTGAAACCATGGAGGCAAGAAGGCAGTGGTATGATATAGTCAAGGTACTAAAAGAAAAAAATTTCCAAACAAGAATACTCTACCCAGCTAAGCTAGCATGCAAAAATAATGGAGAGTTCAAAATATTCACAGATAAACAGAAATTGAGAGAGTATGCCAACAAGAACCCTGCCCTTCAAGAAATATGAAAGGGAGTTCTGCAGCAAGAAAGGAAATAACAGGAGAGGCAGAGTTGGAGGAGAGTGTAAGAGCACAAAAAGGACAAAAAGAAAAGAAACAAACAAACAAAATATGGCAAACACAAGTCCAATCAAAATATGGCTAACATAAATAACTCCTTGAAAGTAATAACACTGAATGTCAATGGATTAAACACCTATCAAAAGATTCAGACTGGGAGACTGGATAAGGAAATATGATCCATCCATATGCTGTCTACAAGAAATACATCTTAGACCCAGGGATGCATGGAGGTTGAAAGTGAATGGTTGGAAAACAATGTTACAAGCAAACAATAACCAAAAAAAGGCAGGAGTAGCTATATTAATATCAGACAAAATAGACTTAAAAAGTGAAACATTGTGAGAGACAAAAAAGGCTACTACATATTAGTGAAAGGACAATCTCCCAAGAAGAATGAACAATCAAATATTTATGCTCCTAACAAGGGCGCCTCCAAATATGTGAGGCAAACACTGGAAAAACTAAGTGAAAGAATAGATTCCTCTACAATTATAGTGGGGGATTTTAATAAAACACTATCAACTTTGGACAGAATATCTCAAAAGAGAATCACTAAAGAAACTAAAACTTTGAACAGTATATTAGAGGAGCTGGATCTAATAGACATATACAGGTCATTACACCTGAATACAGCAGGATATACATTTTTTTAAGTGCACATGGATCATTCTCCAAGATAGACCATATGCTAGGTCACAAAGAAAGGCTCGATGAATTCAGAAAGATTGAAATCATACAAAATAATATCTCTGACCATAGTGGAGTGAAGCTGGAAATCTGCAAGGGCCAGAGGCACAGATTTCACACCAAGATATGGAAATTAAACAGCACAATCATAGAACAACAGTGGGTCAAAGAGGAAATCTCAAAAGAAATTAATAACTACCTTGAAACTAATGAAAATTATAACACAACATACCAAAACTTATGGGATGCAGCAAAAGCAGTACTGAGAAGGAAATTTATAGCCATAAGTTCATACATCAAAAAAGAAGAAAGAGCAAAAATTGAAGAACTAACTGCATATTTGGAGGAATTATTAAAAAAGCAACAAAGTAAACCCATAGGAAGAAGAAAGAAAGAAATAACAAAGATAAGAGCAGAACTAAATGAAATAGAAAATAAGAAAGCTCTTGAAAAGATAAACAAAACCAAGAGCTGGTTCTTTAAGAAGATCAATAAAATTGACAAACCCTTAGTGAGACTAATAAAGAAAAAGAGAGAGAAGATGCAAATACACAAAATAAGAAATGAGAAAGGAGATATCACCACTGACCCCACAGAAATAAAGACTATCATAAGAGGATACTTTGAAAAACTATATTCCAACAAAAATGACAATTCAGAGGAAATGGACAAATTCGTAGAAACACATAAGCAGCCTATATTGAGGAAAGAAGAAACTGATGATCTCAACAAACCAATCACAAGCAAAGAGACAGAATCAGTCATTAAAAACCTCCCAACTAAGAAGAGCCCAGGGCCAGATGGCTTCACAGGTGAATTCGACAAAACATTCTGGAAAGAACTAACACCAATTCCTGCTGAAACTCTTCCAAAAAATCAAAACAGAAGGGACATTACCTAACTCATTCTATAATGCCAACATTACCTTAGTACCAAAGCCAAACAAAGGCACCACAAGAAAGAAAAATTACAGACCAATTTCTCTAATGAACCTAGGTGAAAAAATCCTCAAGAAAATATTGCTAACTGTATTCAACAACACATTAAACGAATCATACACCATGACCAAGTGGGATTCATTCTGGGTATGCAAGGATGGCTCAACATAAGAATATCAATCAATGTAATACACCATATAAACAGACTGAAGGAAAAAATTAACATGATTATATCTATAGATGCAGAAAAAGCATTTGACAAAATACAGCACCCTTTCTTGATAAAAACACTCCAAAAGATTGGAGTACAAGGAAATTTTTTGAACATGATAAAGAATATATATGAAAAACCCACAGCCACCATCATTTACAATGGTGAAATCCAAAAATCCTTCCCTCTAAAATCAGGAACAAGACAAGGATGCCCACTGTCTCCCCTTCTATTTAACATGGTCTTAGAAGTACTTGCTCGAGCACTGAGGCAAGAACCAGATATAAAAGACATTCAAATTGGAAAGGAAGAAGTCAAAATTTCATTATTTGCAGATGACATGATCCTATACATAGAAAACCCTGAGAGGTCTACAACAAAGCTTCTAGAACTCATAAATGATTTTAGTAAAGTCGCAAGTTATAAGATCAATGTGAAAGAATCAGTAACAATTCTGTATACCAATAATGAGCAAGCTCAGGAGGAAATCAAGAAACACATACCATTTAAAATAGTCAATAAAAAAATCAAATACCTAGGAATAAATTTAACTAAAGATGTAAAAAACGTATACACCGAGAACTATACAAGACTTTTCAAGGAAATCAAAGAAGACCTGAATAAATGGAAGAATATTCCCTGTTCATGGATAGGAAGACTAAATATTATTAAGATGCCTAGCCTATCAAAACTGATCTACACATTCAATGCAATCCCAATAAAATTCAACACAGCATTCTTCAAGGAACTAGAAAAACTAGCTATGAAATTTATTTGGAAAGGAAACAGGCCCTGAATAGCCAAAGACATATTGAAAAAGAAAAATGAATTTGGAGGAATCACACTACCTGACTTCAAAACATGCTACAAATCTACAGTAGTGAAAACAACATGGTATTGGCATAAGGAGAGACACATAGACCAATGGAACCGAATTGAGAGTTCTGATATAGATCCTCATATATATAGTCATATAATATTCGATAAAGCCACCAAACCCTCTCAACTGGGAGAGAATGGCCTATTCAACAAATGGTGCCTGGAGAACTGGATATCCATATGCAAAAGAATGAAAGAGGATTGCTATCTCACACCTTATACAATAAATCAACTCAAGATGGATCAAAGACCTAAATATAAGAGCCAAGACCATAAATACTTTGGAAAGCAATGTAGGGAAGCATATACAAGACCTTGTAATAGGAAATGGCTTCATGAACTTCACACCAAAAGCATGAGCAGCAAAAGAACAAATAGATAAATGGGACCTCCTCAAAATTAAAACCTTCTGCACCTCAAAGGAGTTTGCCAAGAAAATGAAAAGAGGGCCTACAGAATGGGAGAAAATATTTGGTAACCATATATCAGATAGGAGATTTATAACCTGAATATATAAAGAACTCCTAAATCTTGAAAATAAAAAGATAAAGAACCCATTTAAAAAACGGGAAAAAGATTTAAACAGACACTTCTCCAAAGAAGAAATACAAATGGCTAAAAAGCACATGAAAAAATGCTCCAAATCTCTAGCTATCAGGGAAATGCAAGTAAAAACTACAATGAGATACCATCTTACTCCCATAAGATTGGCAGCTATGAAAAAAACAGAAGACTACAAATGCTGGAGAGGATGTGGAGGAATGGGAACACTCATCCACTGCTGGTGGGAATGCTGAAGGATCCAGCCATTCTGGGGGACAGTTTGGCAGTTTCTCCAAAAACTAGCCATAGATTTGTCATATGACCCAGCAATTCCACTGCTGGGTGTATACCCAGTAGAACTGAAAACAAGGACACAAACTGATATATGCACACCAGTATATGCAGCATTGTTCACTATTGCCAAAAGTTGGAATCAACCCACAGGCCCATCAACAGATTAATGGATAAATAAAATGTGGTATATACATACAATGGAATACTACTCAGCTTTAAGAATGAATACACTACAAACACACGTGATAACATGGATGAATCTTGAGAACCTTTTGTTGAGTGAAGCAATGCAAGCATTGATGAACAAATACTACATGACCTCAATGATATGAAATAAGTAAACCAAGCTGCCTCAGAGAGCTAGAGACTGGATGATAGGTTTACAGGAAATTGGAGGGTAGAGGAAGGATGTAAGCTGACACCTATATGGGTGAAATCTATGATAAGCTGGAGGTAAGTATTTGTTTAAGGAAGGGATAAAATGGGCACATAGGGTTACCTTTGGGTGGGGCTTTGAGGCTTGAGGAGGGCTAGGGATGGGAGGATGGGTAATATTGCCCAAGAAATTGGGGGAGGGTGGGGCAACATACGAACATAGGAGATTGCCAGGTATTTGGTTGAGAGTACAATGCTGAGAAAACCTTTTCAAAAATATAATAAGGAAAGTTACCTGTTTAAGATGCTTAAAGGGGATAATCTGACGCAGGACAGGCTCCTAGGGAATATGTGAATGCTCATTTTGCCATAGTGGATTATATCATTGGATAGAGACCCATGTGATGAGAGTGAAGGTATACCTACATCCTGGGGAGGACTGATGCAATCAAATAGAGGGAATTGTATCTCTCAAGAGAAATGGTGGTTCCCAGTGCATTAGGACAGTTGAGCATGTCAAGCCCTCTACACTATTGCAAGTATCTCTGAACATGGCCCTTCAAGCAATGAAGATTGACTGAATCTGAGGGCCCTAAAGGGAGGGGGAAAGAGATATTGAATAGTTGGAACCAATGTAACTGTGTGGGCAATAGAAGTGTTTCACAAGAATATGCAAGGATGGATATAAGACATGTAAAATTACACCAAAAATATATAGGGGCTGATAGACTAAAATGTAAATCATAATGTAAAACATAAGATAACTAAAAATTTAGAAAATTGTATAGTCTAAAATATAAACCACAATGTAAACACAAATGTTACCTTGTTTGAAAGCTATTGTCTCAATATCTGTACATCAGTTTCAGTAAATATAGTATGAATATGTAAAAAGATTGTTGCTGTGGAAGGGAAAAGGTTTTATGTTGGATATGTGGGAGTACCATATATTGTATATATGAATTACTGTGATCTAAAACTCTTTCGAAGATAAGCTAAATAATTAGAAAAGAAAAAAGAAAAAGATAGGACATAGACAATTTTTGATACCCCAATTTACTTTTACCGTAATTTTTCCAATTAATAAGTATTCTATATCTAAACTTCAAACTCATCGCTATATACCATTTTACTATTAAGGGAACCTGGTAATATATTGGGCTTCACTTTTCAGGAAGTTTTGGATCACAGAGAGGTTTAGCAATCACAGTGGAGGAATACTGGTGTGGGATGTTAATGAAGGGGACACATGGTTGGCAGGGAGTTCTCCAGGGCATATATTCAGGGTACATAAAAATGTTTGGATATTTTCACAGTGGATACAAGGAAAAACAACAACTGAAGGCATGCTGAGTTCCTAGCCAGGGGAGCTCTGTCACAGTCCCTAAAGGAAGAGCAACAATCCCCCAAGTGCCACGGCAAAGACCAAAAAAGATGAAGGTCCAACAATGAGCCCTTGATACTAATGACTATGCCTGTGAGTCTGTGCACCTGAAATAAGAACAAGGCCTAGAGCTGCAGGGTGCCTAAGAGTTACCTCCTGAGAGCCTCTGTGTTGCTCAAATGTGGCCAGTCTTGAAGCCAAACTCAGCATGTAAATGCATTGCCTTCCCCCCAGCATGGGACATGACTCCCTGGGATGAGCCTCCCTGGTGCCGAGGGATTACTACCAAGTACCAGCTGATGATGTAACTAGAAAATGACCTTGAATAAAAGGGTCACTTGGACCAGCAGAATATCTCAGTCTACATATAATACCAGGAGTTAAAAACACTTTTTGATCTGAATCAAGGGGGAAATAGAAAGGACAAATGAGTTTATATGGCTATGAGTCTCCAAAAAAGAGCTGAGAGGTTATCAGAGGGGTTGCCCTTATGCACACCTCAGAGTTCCAGAGACAGATAAAGTAGATATAACCCTGGGTATTGGTTCTTCTGAGGGCTACAGAGACCCACAGGTCCTATGGTCATGGCAGATGGAGTTCAGTGCCATGTCAGTTGGCCCTACTTTGGAGTTTGTGTTTCTGTGTGATGGAGCTGGATGCAGCTGTGATCTTTTTTCACAAGCCTCTCCTGTTACTTTTACCAGAGCTGTAGTTGGTGCTGGGGTTTAATATACTCCCAGGGGATATGAATCTCTGGACTGACCATATGATAGCCAGGCCCTGAGCCTCAACAGACTTCTGCTCCTACACTCTGGTTTATTGGACTTGCCCCACTCAACTAACATGGAGTTGAAGAATGTCAACCATCGCACCATGGAGCCAAGAGTGCCTACAACTGAAAGCAGGAGGCTTGCATCCAGCATCCATGTGGAATCTAAGCCCCCTCTTGATATAGATGTGGAGTGGACACAACCATTCCAAGGTCCACAGGATGGAGGAATAGAATATGGATTAGAGTGGACTTACTGATATTCTATTCATGAACTATTGTGATTAGTAATCAAAGAAAATGTGGCATTGGTGTGGATAAAGTGGCCATGGTGGCTGCTGGGTGTGGGGAATAGGAGGGAGAGATGAGATGTGGAGGTGTTTTCGGGACTTGGAGTTGTCCTGGGTGGTGCTGCAGGGACAGTTACTGGACATTGTATGTCCTCCCATGGCCCACTGAATGGAACATGGGAGACTGTGGGCTATAATGTGGACCATTGACCATGAGGTGCAGCTGTGCTCAGAGATGTATTCACCAAATGCACTGAATGTCTCATGATGATGGAGGAGATTGTTGCTGTGGGGGGAGGAGGTAGGTCAGAAGGGTGGGGGGTATATGGGGACCTTATATTTTTTAATGTAATATTTAAAAAATAAAGACAAAAAAATAGAGTACTATAAAAAATAAAGATTAGAAATAGAATACATACTAATTTAGAAAAACTAAAATAAAGCAAAAATAAATTGGGGTATTAAAAAATAAAAAATATGATAAAACTTTGTTTTTGATGTTTTGCCTTTCATTACTACAATAGGTGTTGCCCTGCATGTACAGTGGCAAGGCAATTTCTTTCATTTCTTCCTCAGTGTCTACATCCTGTTTTTTAAATTTTTAATTTTGTCTTCAAAAAAGTTTTAGATCACAGAAAGTCACATATACAATATAGGGGACTCTCATATATCCAACATCAAACCCTTTTCTCCCTTTCCCAGCAATGATCTTTTTACATGTTCATGTTATATTTGCTGCAGCTGATGGACGCATATTGAAACATAGCTTCCAAACATGCTCCCATTTTATTTTACATTATGGTTTATAGTTTAGACTATACAATTTTCTAAAATTTTAGTTACATTATGGTTTACACCATGGTTTACATTTTAGCCATTTAGACTTTCATAAATTTTTGGTGAAATTTAACATCGTCTTATATCTACCATTGTTCGATCTTGTGGAATACTTTCATTGCCCCCTAGTTGCCCTGCTTCCATCTATTCTATTCCTCTCTCCCCCTCCCCTAAGGGTCCCCAGTGACAACCATGCTTCACTGCTTGAAGACCCAGATTCACAGATACTTGCAACAATGCTGAGGGCTTGACATACTAGACTGTCCTCCCCCATTGCGAGCCATCAATTCTCTTGAGAGACAAAATTCCCTCTATTTGAGAACATCAGTCCTCCTCAGGATGTGGGCACACCTTCCCACTCATTGCATGGGTCTCCACCCAATTCTATAACACACTATGACAAGATGAGCACTCACACACTCCCTAGAAGCCTGCCCCTGTGCCAGATGTCCCCCATTAAGCACCTTAAACAGGTAATCCTTCCTTATTATATTTTCTAAAGACTTTTCTCAACGTTATAGTTTCAACCACATACCTGACAATCTCCCATGTTCAACTGTTCACCCTAACCCTCCCCCCATTCCTCGGGCCATTTGACCCATCCTTCCAACCCTACCCCCCCTCAAGTCTGCAAAGCCCCATCCAATAGTATCCCTATGCCCCTATCTTATCCCTTCCCTGTACAACTACTTACCTCCACTTTATCATAGATTTCACCCATATAGGCGTCAGCTCACAACCTTCCTCCCCCCAATTTCCTGTGATGCTCTTTAAAAACATAATCATAATCAAACAAAAATGGATAAGCAACATTGCTTACCTGTAGACATTGAGGCCCCTCTTCCTTTTTTTTGGCAAAGGGTGCAACATATTTCCCCATGGAAATAACTTTTTTCCATGTATTTTCCTATCCAGCTTTTTAGTAATAGGAACAGCTGGTCCTAACTGCAAAGAGGCATTAGGAAGAGAGCAATGACTTCTGAAAAATGAAGGGAGTTTATAAGCATATCTAGCTGGAATAGTGATTTTAATTTTGTAGTAAGTCAAGGTTTGAGTCAAGAGCATTTGTATCTGGTAAGCACACCTATTCTTATTTCTGCCTATTATATTGTAAGCTTAAATACAGATCCAAGGACAAACCTCGGTTTCACTTTGCATAGGATATGAACATTCTCGTTCAGAATATGAGGAAAGACAATGACTTCTAAACCAAAAGTGTTCATTTTTCCAAAGTGCAAAGTAAACTGCTACTAAGTTCAAAATGCCAATTCTGTCCACAAACATTGTTGCTGCATTTTACACATCAGTCAGTGAAAATATGGCTCTTCACCTTAAAAGGTTAATATATAAAAAGATGCTAGGACTAATGTGATATACTCCTTTGCTCATTCAAATTTCATATCTGAGAGAATTAAAGATTAATATACTATAATTATTCTAAATAAGATATTTAAAAATGTGTGTTAAAAACAGATGTGTGGAATCACAATACTGTCATTTTAACATGAGAAAACTGGCAGCTTCCTGTTTTTACTCTAGAGTGTGAGTTTCAGCTGGAGCCATCACTCATGCTCTGTAGAGTTGATCACTATAATATACTTTGCTTTGGGTCAGATGGTCCCAGGAAGATTACTAGGGTCTTGGGCTTCCCTGGGATCTCAAAAAAATTCCTCAGTGTATTATTTGTAGTAAAATAATGTAGCATTTGTAGAATTGCAGTTGAAGTATTGTGAGTACATCAATGTGATAATTGATGCAGAATATGATTAAATTTTAAATTTTTGTGATTTTGTTTGCATTTGACCTATATCACTTCTCATATAGCTGCAAGTTTGAAAGAGAAATATGCAATTTTATATATAATATAGTTGTTTCTTTAAGAGAATAAATAATAGTAAATGCATTTGCATCCACATAGAGATGGATTTGAGAGCTGAATGAAACAGACTGTGTGTTCTATGTAAAATGAAGCAATGGTTTTATATGAATATCTGATAAAATCTAGCAACTATAAAATGAGATTATAGAGGATCCATTACTTCAATTAAATTCACATTTGAAGTCTTCTCTATTGGCCTGTGAATGTTTATAGAATCTTACAATTTTCAGATAGAATAATGCTTTAACAGAAATACAGTCCTGCCAAAAATAAACACCTGCAAGTGTGTGCTTGGCTGATTTTTATAAAGACAGAGGACAGAGAAGGCTCAATCATAGGAAGAGCAAAATAATAATTGGCAAGATAATGATCCTGTGGTTCCCTTTTTTGGAGTCTTATTATGCTCTATAACATTAGGCTACAAAAAAATGATACCTCATTCCACTTTAATGTAATATGTCAGTAAGAGATCAAAGGAGGGAGTATGGGACACCCTCTCACAGGGCTGCTCACCAAATGGAGCTGATCCGAAGGATGACCACATTCCAGGGACCCATAGGTAAAGCTACTGAAAACTCTGGAGTGCTTCCCCTGGACAAGGGAGATGCTTGGGACTGGGAAGGAGAGAGGTATATTCAAGTGTTAGAAGCAAAGCCACATGGAAGGAGGATTAATTTAACCCAGGTAGATGTAAAAAGGCCAAATAAAGAAAAATGATTAGAAATTACAGACATGCAGATTTCATAGCCAAATAGGGAAGAAGTTTCTAAAAAATTCATCATCATTATTCAAAAATGGAAATTCTTTCTCTTGGGAGAAAAGCTGAGGGTTTCCTTGCATCTCTCATGCTGCAGGCCTAAAGAGAGCCAAGGGCAGTTTATCTCATCCCCAGCTTAGTCCTTTGGCCACTGAGCAGATATAAGCGAAAGAAGATGGTTTCCATGGACAGAACAGGGGTGGAGCTCAAATCGAGGCTCATTTTCTTCTACTTGAAAATGCTTTCTGGTGTCACAATGCATCTACATGTCAGGGTACATATGAATTCAAATGAGCATAGAAAAAAAAAATGTAACAAAGTCCTGCAGTGCCTACCAGATGGCATCAAACTGAAATTGATGTTGATAATCAATGTCAAAATATCTTAGGATTCTATTGACAGAAAGTGTGGAGATGAAACTTAATCCAAGAAGCTCAATATAAAATGTGGAACTGAGAGAACTGGCAGGGGAGTAGAGAAAATGAACCTGGAAAATATTTGAAAACATAAATGGAGTGGAGTTTGACTCATATCTAGACTCTCTGAAATGCATTTCCTAGTAAGTGCAAGGCAGAGAAATCAGTAGTGACCAGCTTCTACTTACCCATGTCTGGTTTACTTTCTTTAGAAGAGCTATTGAAGGCCACTGATGGATGGAGGCAGGGTATTAATATTATTGTGCCTATAATTCTTTTTTTTTTTAGGAGGTACTGGGGATTGAACTTGGGACCTCATACATGGAGGCAGGTGCTCATTCCTTATTTTTAATTTTTGAGACTGTATTGTAAACTCAGAAAGCTGGTGTCTGAAAATTCCTTCGAGCTGTTGTACTAATTATCTTCTCAGCATACAAATGTGCTTTTAGACCTTGCCCAGGGAATTAGCACAAATTTATTGTTACATGGATACTCAGTTTTAATTAAGTGCTGCGTCCTCAGCTTAATGATCCCCAAATATCCAGGTTAGGAGTCACGAAACTTCTGCTTTTAGATTCTGGCAAAGATCATCCTTCCTTCCTTCCTTTCTTCCTTCCTTTCCTTCCTTTCTTTTCTTTCCCTCTTTTTTGATAGGGAGATGGTAATGCCAAAATTAAAAAGAGAAGCACTCACATGACCTCCTACTGTCTGGATGGACCTGAGAGTTTATCGTCACTGTCCTTAGATGACCATCCTCTCATTAAGGCTCACCATTGGCAGATGACCCAGGACTGCTCTGAACTTAAAGGAAGGTTTATGATTTCCATTACCTGCTGGCTACCCAGATGCCAAAGGGCTTTCTTTTTTACCTTGGCTTTAATTCTTTGTAACTTTCCATTTTTTCTGTAATTTCAAACCTCAAAAAAAGTGGCAAGGATAATCCAAAAATTCCCTTATACCCATAACCCTAATTCACCAGTTGTTGATTTTGCCCCCTTTTCCCCTCCATTTGTTCTCTTTCCCTCCTCCCCCCCCCAAAAAAAAGAAGTGTGTAGTTTTCTATTTCTGTGTAATACATTACCAAAAATGTAATAGCTCAATGCAACACAAGCACAAAAGTGTTCAGGCCTGGAGGGCAGCAGTCCCCCATGGCTCAGCCGGGTCTCCGGGTCTGAAATCAAGGTGTCAGGGCTTCCTTCCTTTCTGGGCTCTTTGGAGAAGAACCCACTGTTAAGCTCATTTAGGTTGTTGGTAGAATTCAGTACTTTGCAACAGTGCCACCAAGGTCCTGCTTCTTGCTGGCTGTTGGCAGGAACCACTCTCAGCTTGTGGAGAACATCTGCATTCCTTCCTATGATGTCATCTCCATCTTCAAACTATCATCAAGACATTCTCAAGCTTCAAATTGCTCTGACTTTCCCTTCTCCTACCATCGGGAAGCTCTGTGCTTTTAAGGATTCTTGATTATGCTGATCCCACCTGGATAATTTCCCTATCAACTGTCAACTGTGCTACATAACACGACAAGATCATGAGAGTGGTAGCTCATCATATTCACAGTTTCCAAAGATAAGGACATGGAATCTTGGGTGTCATTTTTACAATTCTGCCTACCGCAGGAAGGGATTCAGGGCACTTAGGCCTTGAGAAGACAGCTCTCTGCTTGCAGGTTGCGCAGAATCTGAAATGGGGGTCCGGGTTTTCAGGAGAGAGTTTGAAAGTTCAATGATGATTCCCACAATTTACCGAGAATTTAGTAGAACCAGGACTTTGCATATCTCCTCCACTTATCACAATGACCCCTTCAGGTATGTATCACTCTTATTTTAAAACTAACAAAAGCGAAGCATAGAGGGAAGTATTAAAATAATTACCAAATATCGCACAGCTAGTAAGTAATTCACCCAGGTATCAAACCAGTTTTGCTTGACCAAGCTCCTCCTGTGTGGTCATCAGCCTCTACCTGGAGCGTGAGATGTCTTATTCTTTTAGTAATTACATGCTCCTGTTCTTTCCTGACCCTCTCCCTAGGATAACTTATTGAAACTTATCTGTTTCATATCAAATTTCTTTGAAGATTTACTCTATTCCAAATGACGTGTTTGCTAAACAGTTTAAACATACAGATGCTTTAGCCATAACCTCTTTTCTTTACCTTTCTTTAAGACTATTTCTTAAGATTTGACATTAAATCTGTTGTAATCAAGCTGGCTCATAGATACATAAGGCTCCTGACTGATTTTTTTTTCAATTTGTTTTAATGTTTAGTTTATCTTGGTTTGGGTGTAAACATTAACATTCCCTAACTTGCCCAATGTTCCATGTCTTTGGCTTTCTGAAGTCATTTACTTTAAACAGTTCTCTCAAAGCTGAAGGCCATGGGAAGCAGACTTGGCCCAGTGGTTAGGGCGTCCGTCTACCACATGGGAGGTCCGCAGTTCAAACCCCGGGCCTCCTTGACCCATGTGGAGCTGGCCCATGTGCAGTGCTGATGCGCGCAAGGAGTGCCCTGCCACGCAGGGGTGTCCCCCACTTAGGGGAGCCCCACGTACAAGGAGTGCGCCCCATAAGGAGAGCTGCCCAGCATGAAAGAAAGTGCAGCTTGCCCAGGAATGGTGTCGCACACACGGAGAGCTGACACAAGATGATGCAACAAAAAAACAGATTCCTGTGCTGCTGACAACAACAGAAGTGGACAAAGAAAAACATGCAGCAAATAGACACAGAGAACAGACAACTGGGGTGGGCGGGCAGGCGGGCGGGGGGAGGGGAGAGAAATAAATAAATCTTAAAAAAAAAATGCCGAAGGCCAACAGAGCTATCCTTTAAAGAAATGTTTTGATGCAGAAAAGTAGGCGAGGTAACTCTGTGGTGCAGTAATTAGGAGCAGAAGCTCTAAAGGCAGACTGATAGGATTCGGACTCTCTATACTCTTTACAAATTGTAGGAATTTAGCCGAGTTGCAGTCCTCAATTTCCTCGGCTATAAAATGAAGGTAATGAAACCTACTTTCCTAGACTGTTGACTGATTTAATTGAGACAACCCATGTAAAGCATGTAGCAAACCAAATTATTTGTTTTTCATCATTAATAACAATGAAACAAATTTCAGTTTGAATAATCTAGGGCATTTGTTGACTTAGGTATCTGAAATATTCAGAAATATTGGGATTCAGGCACAGTTTGATCAAGGCTATGCTTTAATTTTTCTGCAATCCTTTTGCCTTTCACCTAGAGCTTCTGTGTACCAGGAAGAGGTCAGACTCTGTTTTCAGGCTGACTTCTCTCATAGTTCCAGATACCTAAAAAGGAATTGAGGCACCATACTTGCTCATTCACCACTTAGGAGGGAGAGAGAGCTTCACTGTCACAATTATCGAATAAAATTCTGAATGGACCATCCCTGCATAAGTATGATAACCAAGGGAAAATCATGTGCTGATTGACTTTTGCCTGTTTTGCTGACTCTCTCCCCACTACTGTTGGAAGGTTGATGGGAATTCCTTAAATTGCTGAGACATATCAGGCCCACCCATCAAGGTAGGGCTGGGGCCACACCCACCCACAGGATATGGCTGTGAAACAGTGGAAGAGGTGTAGAATGGCTTTTGGGATACATCTGTAAGGTTTTCCATCATATTTAATAAATCCCAGTTATAATGATACATAATACCTATGGACAATAACATAATTGTTGTTATAATTATGATTATGGTATTTTTTTCAAAAGACAGGTTATTTGCTCTAGTTTTGTGTCCTTATGCCGCCAGAGGGCAACACAGTACAGTCTTTGCTGATTTCTCTATTTGACTTCTGGATTATCTTGGGTATTTCTGTATTGGAAGCAGTTGCCTCTGCAACCACATGATTTTTAATGTGTAAAACTCTATGCATTTTGGTGGTTAATCCCCTGTGTGCACTCAGAACATTTCTAGCTCTTCTGTGATATTGCCCAGTTTGCAGGGGTTTGACTCCTGAAAGTTACCTTGTCCAGGTCCCTTTGCCATTTGGCTTTCACTTAAATTCCCCCAAAGGGAGTGATTGAAGGGTCTGAGGTGGGGGAAAGCCAGATGTTTGTCCCCTGTCTTTGCACTTCATGTGGGGTCTCCAGCTAAAGTTGTATCTCTTTTTTGGTTCTAGCTTCTGCAAGGTGGTTCCAGCTACTGAGCGCTTGCCACATAGTTCTTACCTTGTTCTCTCAAGCCCTGAGTGTGTACACAGGCCCAGCTGCTCCTGCTATAATCTCTGGCTTGCCTCTGTGCCCTGTTTAGCTTTTCAAATCTTCCAACACTATTGTTACTAGTGCCCCATATTAAATTCTCTCTATTGAATTACCTGGATGGGCTCTGTATTCCTGCCTTGAGCCTGATTGATAAAAAGCATTGAACTTCAAATCCTGAAATTCTAACCATAATAATGACTTTTCCCAGGAATAAATCCTATTGTCTATAATGCTGATGCAATTTAGTTTTTCTAAAAATTAGATTTCTTGGTTTTAAAAAATGATATAGGTATTCTTTGAAAGTTATAGTTCTCATGATGATTTAATTTCTTAACTTCAAAATGGTATGTGTTGATATATATTCAAACCAATTATATGCATGTTATTTGAAAAACTCGATTTCAACTGATGTTGATCAAATTCCATTATCAGGTCAGATTTGAAATAAAATTGCAGACATCTGTTTTTATTAAAAACCAGTTTTTGAGGTGGGAAACTATATTTTTCTTAGCAAAGCTTAAATAGTTTATTGAGACACTTAAATTGATATGGAGACACTTAAATTGAACAAAAAAGAACTTTGGTAAACCACACAAAAAACAAAATTTGACAGCTATCTGGAGTCATTGGAGAATCCATCTTTTTTGATGGCTGGATTGTTTTTCAGGTGACTGAGATTTTGCCCATTTGTCTTCATGAAGAATTGTTCATTTGCAAGGGAGGAAAATTCACTGCAACTGGGTCAGGTCAAAGTAGAGAAATAAATGAAAGAATTGGAAGGAGACTAGGGAACACAAATGCAGGAAGTGCTTCTGGGCCTTTAGAGGGAGTGGCCAGGTAGGAATTGGGCCAGTGCTGCCATCTTGGCTCTTTGAGAGACTGTTTCATTCTTCTCTCTGTGCTCACAGGGTTGCCCCAGGGAGAGAGATGCTGGCTTGCCCTAGGTCTCATGTCCCATAGTCCTAGCACATGTGTTCACTAAGTGTGGTTTCATGGCCCATTTCCAACTCAGCAGGAACTGTGGAATGGATGCTGTGAAAATGGCCAGCCAAATTTGCCAAGTCCACTACACCAAAGATGCACCCGGTCTTGTTTTACAAAGTATACTAATTTTGTGTGATGATGTAAAATCTTCCTTTGTGTTATAAACTCATTAAAAGAAGGTTCTGACTATAACTTAGCTATTTTTTCAAGGACATGTAGTCATATTGGATGGTATAGCAATGCCTGCCCACATAACAAATGAATTTAGACAGCTATTTGTGTTTGTGTATGTGTTTTAGATACTGTACTTATATTTTATAATTTAAAAAATTTCTTCTTTGTTGTTAGATGTCACGTCTCACTGTTAATTGGTATTTGGCACTTTTAATTTATTACTGCTGTGTTTGTTTGGTTTAGAAGCCAAGTAACTTTTATTATAATTGTATATAATTATTGGGGAGGACTTTCTTTCCCTTAACAAAAGCTCATGAACCTAAGAGAATGTATTTTTTAAATTGTGCACCTCTGACCAGGTATGAGAATGGAAATTGACTGTTTAAATAAATGTGCTCAGTGGATGTAAATTTGCTTCATAGACTCTCCAGAGTCTTTGCATTTTAACATCAAGTTCTTTGAGAACTTCCAGGAAAGATGGTGGAATGTGGAGCTACAGGACTCACTCCTCTTCTAGAAAACAATGAGTAGACAGACAGAAACTGTTTCAAACAATGTTTTGCACTCTGGAGGCCAGGGGAGCACTATACAGCATCTAGGGAAGAGTGAGATAAAGAGACTGAAAAATAGCAGTGAAAGGTGTAAGCATCTTGTTCCATATCAATGGGTCTCTGTTCCCACCCTTGAGGTGAACTGCCTTGGGTTCAGTTCCCCCTGCTGCTACAGACAGAAAGGAATGTGGAGGCCCTTCTCCTAAAGAACTGGAGTTTGGAGGTCTGGTCAAGCACTGATCATGGCTTTTTATCAGAGAATTAAAACCCAGCTCTGAAATGCTGTGTTAGCTCAACCAGGACAGGGAGTGCTCTGGCCTTTGTTTCTACTCTGCCCCTGATAGAGATAGAGCAGAAGGAGAATTAAAGATACTCTGCTTCCTTAGGGCTGCTGGGAACAGTTTGCCAAATAGCACCATCTGCAGGGCAGGCCAAGAAAGTGCAATTTAAAGGAGTCAACAAAAAGGTTTTTTGGTGTCTTTCCTGACTCCCTCCTAGGACCGTCTGAAACTGGTCTGCATTCCCTGCATGGGTCTCTGGCCCTTTTTTGGCTGTGAAATACTGACTTAGGAAAGTCCTCTCTGGGGATACCCACCACTCAGAATTTGCCCTCGAGGCAAAAGTTGCTAGAGGCAGCGAAAGGAGAGTGAAACAACATGAAACTATAAAGGCAAAACAAAAACAAACATGGCTGATAAAGATTCCTGGAGAAGAAACAGAGGAAAGGAAGCTTTCTCCTGGATGTGAAACAATTACACAAACAGAGCAATCTTAAAAATTGTATCACATACCCAGGGAAAGAATTAGATATACAAAAATGTATAAATCTGATCAGTTAAACACAGGCAATTCATAAGCCTAGTATAAGTTGTACAAAATGTCAGAGAAGAGCCTGAACTAAAAGCCAATTAGAAAAAACAAACAAACAAACAAACAAAAACCTAAATAAGAGAAAGAAATTGACATTCAGAGTTAACTCATCAAGATAACCAAATACCTAGACATCAGCAAAAAAATACAAGCCACATAAGAAACAGGATGATATGGTCCAGTAAAGGAACAAAGTAAAAAAGTCAGAGGAGACACAATTTGGAGCAACTAATCAAAAATGTCCAAACAAATCTCCTAAATTAATTCAAGGAGATGAAGGAAAATATGACTAAAGAGATAAAGGATTTTAAGAAGACACTGGATGGGCATAAAGACAAATTTGAAAATATGAAAAGAAGCATAAAAGAACTTATGGAAAGGAAAGGCACAATAGAAGAGATTAAAAACACACTAGAGACATGCAAGAGCAGATTTGAACAGGCAGAAGAAAGATTCAGAAAACTAGAAGATAGAAAATTCAAAATCTTATGGACAGAAGAAGAGATGGGGAAAAGTATGAGCAGGGTCTCAGGGAATTGAATGACAGCATGAAGCATTCACTTGTATTCATCATGGGTGTCCCAGAAAGAGGAGAGCAGGAGAGGAGAGGAGAGGAGAGGAGAGGAGAGGAGAGGAGAGGAGAGGAGAGGAGAGGAGAGGAGAGGGGCAGAATGATTATTTGAAGAAATAATGACCAAAAATATTCCAACTCTTATGAGAGACATAACTACACATACCCAAGAAGAGCAACATACTCCAAACAGAATAAATCCTGATAGACCTACTCCAAGAGCCATACTAATCAGAAGGTGAGATGTTAAAGAAACATGAAAGTATCAATAGAAAAGTGATTTGTCACAAAAAAGGGAGTAGCGTTAAGATAAGTGCTGGTTTTTCATCAGAAACCATGAAAGTGAGAAGGTAATGGTATGTTATATTTCATATAGGTACTGAAAGAGAAAACCTGCCTGCCAGCCATGAATTATTTATCTGGCAAACTGTCCTTCAAAATTAAGGATGTTTTAAAGTAGTCAGACAAGCTGAAACTGAGAGAGTTCATCAATAAGACACCTGCATACAAGGAAAACTGAAGAGAGTTCTGCAGGCTGAAAGGAAAAGACATGAGAGAGAGACCTGGAGGTGAGTGTAGAAATGAAGATTATCAGTAAGTAAGGGTAACTAAAAGGATATAAAGAGATACAAAATTAAGCTATGACATATAAAAACCAAGGGATAAAATGGTTGAAATAAGCACTGTCATTACAGTAATAAAATGTAATGTTAATGGATAAACTCGCCAATCAAAAGACCTAACTTGGAAAAATGAACCTACATGCTGTCTATAAGACATTCTCCTTAGACCCAAGGACACAAATAGGTTGAAAAGGTTGAAAATGCAAGGAAAGAAAAAGACATTTCATACAAACAGTAAAAAAAAAAAAAAAAAAGAACTGGGCTAGCTATACTAATATCAAACAAGATGTACTTTAAATGCAAAGCTGTTATGAGACAAAGAAGGACACTGTATATTAATAAAAGGGGAACTCCACCAAAAAGAAATAACAATCATAAATATTTATATACTTAATTGGGTGCCCCCAAAATGTGCGGCAAATACTGGCAAAATTGAAGGAAGAAATAGATATCTATACAATTAATTGGAGACTTCAATAAACTACTCATATCAACAAATATAATATCTAGACAAAGGATTAATAAGGAAACAGAGAACATAAATAACATGATAAATGAACAAAACCAAATAGAACACTTGAGCAGGATATACATTCTCCTCAAGTGCTCATGGATCATACTTCAGGATAGACTTGTAGGGTCACAAAACAAGTCTCAATAAATTTATAAAAATTGAAATTATACAAATAACTTTCTTTGACCATAATGGAATGAAGCTGGAAACCAATAACAGGCAGAAAATTGGAAAATTAATAAATAAATTCAGGTTAAATAATACACTCTCAGACAATCAGTGGGTCAAAGAAGAAATTGCAAGTAAAAGCAGTAAATATCTCGAGATGAATGAAAATGAGAAAAGCATATCAAGAGTTATGCGATGTTGTGAAGTCAGTGCTGAAAGGGAAATTTACATCCCAAATGCCTACATTAAAAAAGAAGAGCAAAAATCAAAAACCTAATTGCACACTTGGAGGAATTAGAAAAAGAACAGCAAACTAATCCCAAAGCAAGCAGAAGGAAAGAAATAACAAAGAATAGAGCAGAAATAAATGAAATTGAGAATAAAAAAATACTTTTGTGAAGACAAGCTTAATAATTAGAAAAAAAGAAAAAGAAATTACGTAGACACTGATGAAGAGATGGAAGAAGTTGCCTTGCCAATGTGCATACAGGGCAACACTTATTGCAGTGATGGAAGGCAAAACATCAAAAACAAAGCTTTTTCATTTTTTAATTTTTGATACCCCAATTTATTTTTACTTTTATACTTTAATTTTTCTAAATGGGTATGTATTCTATATCTAACCTTTAAACCTATCACTATATTCCATTTTACTATTAATGGAAACTGGCAATATATTGGGCTTCATTTTCAGGGAGGTTTTGGGCCACAGAGGGGTTTGATGGTGGCAGGGGAGGAATACCAGTATGGAGGGTTATTGGTGGGGGATGCATGATTGGGAGGGAGTTCTCCAGGGCATATGTGCAGGGTGCTTAAAAACGTTTGTATATTTTCATAGTGGTTACAGTTGGGAACGATGGCTGGGGGAGTGCTGAGTTCCTGGCTGGGGGAGCTCTGTTGCATTCCTTAATGGAACCACAACAATTCCCCAGTGCAATGGCTAAGACCAATAAGGAAGGATGGTCCAACAATGAGCCCTTGATGCTAATGACCATGCTTGTGAGCCTGTGTGCCTGAAATAAGAACTAGGTCTAGACCTGCAGGGTGCCTAAGAGTTACCTGCTGGGACCTTCCATGTTGCTCAGATGTGGCCAGTCTTGAAGCCAAACTCAGCATGTAAATGCATTGCCTTCCCCTCAGCATGGGACAAGACTCCTGAGGATGAGCCTCCCTGGCACTGAGGGATTATTACCAAGTACCAGCTGATGATGTGGCTGGAGAATGACCTTGAATAAAAGGGTCAACTCAGACCAGCAGAATATCTCAGCCTCCATGTACTATCAGGAGTTAAAAATGCTTTTGACCTTGAATAACAGGGGGAAATGGAAAGGACAAATGAATTTATATGGCTATGAGTCTCCAAAAAAGAGCCACGAGGTCATCAGAAGGTCGCCCTTATGCACACCTCAACAGAGTCCCAGAGACAGGTAAAGTAGATACAACCCCAGGTACTGGTTCTTGTGAGGGCTACAGAGACCCACAGGTTCTATGGTCATGGCAGATGGAGTTCAGTGCCATGTCATTTGGCCCTACTTTGGAGTTTGTGTTCCTGAGTGTGATGGAGTCGGACTCAGATGTGATCTTTGTTCACAAGCCTCTCCTGTCACTTTTACCAGACCTGTGGTTGGCACTGGCATTTAGTGTATACTCAGGGAACCTGAATCTCTGGACTGTCCATGTGATAGCCAGGCCCTGAGC
The DNA here is from genome assembly GCF_030445035.2 of Dasypus novemcinctus. Taxonomy (NCBI): domain Eukaryota; kingdom Metazoa; phylum Chordata; class Mammalia; order Cingulata; family Dasypodidae; genus Dasypus; species Dasypus novemcinctus. The sequence goes on from NC_080690.1 coordinate 12,221,139, forward strand.
CTCAACAGACTTGTAACTCCTATCCTCTGGTTTATTGGACTTACCCCAGCCAGCTAACAGGGAGGTGAAGAAGGTCAACTACCACACCAGGGAGCCAAGAGTGCCTACAACTGCAAACAGAAGAACTGCATCCATCATCCAAGTGGAATCTAAGCACCCTCTTGATACAGAGGTGGAGTGGACGTAGCCATCCCAGGGTCCACAGAATGGAGGAGTGGAGTATGGATTGGAGTGGACTTGCTGATGCTCTATTCTGGAATTGTTGTGATTAGTAATGGAAGTAAATGTGGCGTTGAGGTGGAGAAAGTGGCCATGATGGCTGCTGGGGGTGGGGAATGGGAAGAAGAGATGTGATGTGGGGGTGTTTTCAGGACTTGGAGTTGTCGTGGGTGGTACTGCAGTAACAGCTACTGGACATTGTGTGTCCTTCCATGATCCACTGGGTGGATTGGGGGAGAGTGTAAACTTAAATGTGGACCATTGACCATGTGGTACAGCAGTGCTCAGAGATGTGTTCACCAAGTACAGTGAGTGTCCCATGATGTTGGAGGAGGTTGTTGTGGGAGGAGTGGGGTGAGTGGGGTTGGGGGTATATGGGGACCTCATATTTTTTGCATGTAACATTAAAAAATAAATAAAGACAAAAAATAGAATAAATCAACAAAATCAAAAGTCGGTTCTTTGAAAAGGTCAATAAAATTGACCAACACTTAGCTAGAATGACAAAGAAAAAGAGAGATGCAAATAAACAAAATCAGAAACAAGGAGGACATTACTACTCACCCCACAGAAATAAAAAGAATCATAAGAGGATTCTATGAACAATTGTATGCCACCAAATTAGACAACTTAGATGAAATGGACAAATTCCTAGAAACACATGAACAACCTACACTGACTCTAGAAAAAATAGAAGACCTCAACAGACCAATTACATGTAAAGAGATTGAATTAGTCATCCCAAATCTCCCAAGAACCAGACGGCTTCACTGGTGAATTCTACCAATCATTCCAAGAAGAATTAATGCCAATCCTGCTCTAACTATTCAAAAACATTGAACAGGAGAGAACACTACCAAATTCATTCTATGAAGCCAACATCACCCTAATATCAAAGACAGATAAAGACACTACAAATAAGAGACCAATTTCACTAATGAATATAATGCAAAAATCCTCAACAAAATACTTCCATGTCTAATTCAACAACACATTAAAAGAATTATACACCATGATCAAGTGGGTTTTATCTGAGGCATACAAAGCAGGTTCAACACAAGAAAACCAATTGATGTAATATATCACATGAACAGATTGAAGGGGTAAAACCAAATAATCATCTTGATTGAAACAGACAAGGCATTTGACAAAATCCAGCATCCTTTCTTGGTAAAAGCACTTTGAAAGATAGGAATAGAGAGACACCTCCTCAAAATGATAAAGGGCAAATATGAAAAACCCACAGCTAACATTATACTTGATGTGAAAGACTGAAAACTTTCCCTCTAAGATCTGGAGCAAGAGAAGGATGCCCACTGTTACCACTGTTATTCAACATTGCAGTGGAAGCTCTAGCCAGAGCAGTTAAGCAAGAAAAATAAAGACATTCAAATTGAAAAGGAAGAAGTAAAACTTTCCCAATTTGTAGATAGCATGATCCTATATGCAGAAAGTCCTGAAATATCCACAACAAAACTCCTTGAGCTAATATAAAGTGAAATATTGTAGGTCTCATTAATATGAACTTATTATAATGTGCATAGAGTTAAAATCTAGAATTTAAGTTACCAGGAGACAGAACGTGGATAGAAAATGAAGGGGAAGGCAGGCTGATGCTCAATTTGTGCAGAATTTTTAATTAGGTTGACTGTAATGTTTGGAAATTGATAGAGGTGATTGTTGTACATGGATGTGAGTGAAATTAATTGCTCTGAATTTTGCATGTGAATGAGGTTGAAAGGGGAAATTTAGGATCATGTATGTCAATACATGAAAAGCTAGAGGGTAAAACATGGGAGGGTATAACACAGTGAACCCTTTTGGGGATGACACCTATGGTTAATAATACTTATATAATAATACTCTTTCAGGAACTATAACAAATGTATGTTACTATTAGTCATTGATTGTACACTTTGGATAGATGAATGGTGTGTGAATATATCTCAATAAAACTGCTATTAAAAAACACATCAATTTCTTTAACTTCCTTACCTTGTTTTCACTTTAAACAATCATATGATATCTATGATAAGGAAAATGACAGCTCCTCCAACATGCCCAAGTACTAATCCCCAGAATACTAAACCTTACATGGCAAATGGGGCTTTGCAGATGTGGTTGAAGTTACAGACTCTGAGGTAGGGGAAGGACCCTGGATTATCCTGGTGGGCCCAATCTAATCACATGTGCCCTTACAAGCCAACAATTTTCTTCACTTAGGGCCAGTCAGGGAGATGAGACAGAAGAAAGACAGGAGATATGAGCTATGAGTGCAACGTGGTGCACCACTGCTGGCTTGGAGGTTGAGGAACATGGGCCGAAGAACATGCATAGCCACTAGGTCCTGGGAACAGACCTCAGCTGGCAACTAGAAAGGAAATGGGAACCTCAGACCTGCAACTGCAAGGAACTGAATTTTGCCAGCAACCTGAATTCGCAAGGGAATGGGCTCTCCCCTAGAGTTCCCAGAAGGGGACACAGCCTTACCAACGCCCTGACTTTAGTTCAGTGAGACCCATACCAGACTCTTGACCTACACAATTGTTAAATAATAAACTTGTGTTGTTTCAAGCCATTAACTTTATAGTAATTTGTAATGGAAACAAAATAAAATGAATACAATGTCCGAGTCTTTATTTTCTCCCAACAAACCAGAAATGATTTCTTAAAATAATTGGGGTCTTCTTATACCAACCAGGTTTTGGTAGATTTTGTTTCCCCAAAATGGTTGCAACAGTAATTCTTGACCCACATACTCTTCCAGAACTTTGCCATACTCCTATCAAAAGGGGGGAATCTCTCTTCCCTTGAACATGGTTGGACTTTAGTGATTGTTTTCATAAATAGAATCTGGAAGAAGGATTTCTGCATGGCTTTCCAGACTATGCTAGAAAAGGCTGCACACCTTCTAAGGATTTATCTTGGGACAGTCACTCAAGGAGCCTTTGGCCACCATATAAGAAGTCTGGCCACTTTGAGGCTGCCAGGGGAAGACCTTGGAGGGGCCGCATAAAGGTAGATCTCCAGACATTCCAGTCCCCAGTTTCTTAAGTCTTGCCAGCCCAGGGACCAGGTATGTGACTGAAGAGGATTTCAAGAGGGACCCTGCTCACATCATCACATACTTACAGCCACGGAGAGGACCCAAGGAAGAACTTTCTAAATGGTGCCAGCCAATACCAGATTCATGGGCAACATAAAAGATTATTGTTCTTTTAAACCTTTATTTCAGAGTAAGTTGGTACGCAACAAATGTATTTTGGGCTATAATGTGATTTCAGTGAGTTTCTCCAGTTCTGATCTTAATATTAGATCCAAAAAACCTATATGCCCATTATTTAGTCAATAATTACAGTGTATTTAACAGTGTATTTAAGATCAGTTCACTTAATACTAACCAAGTTTGTTCTCAGTTTTCTTATATTTGGGACCTTCTGTTATCATGAAACTGGAGAACCTTTCCTGATTTTACTGCTGTACTTTCTGTGCCCATCTGCATGCCTTCTCTGGCCATGCCCTTGGAATTGGGCATGCACTCAGTCATCATAGTGAGTCACAGTTTTATTTCAGGCCTCAGCTTCATTGACAAAAAAGCATTTATGCTTTATTTTTCATTCCGTGCCTGGGAGGCATGGGATTGGCCTTCCAAGTCCATTACAAGGTTCTTGAAGTAAATTAGATAAATCTGTTTTCAACATATATTGATCAAGGAGAAACAATGGAACAATATTTAAAACTTAACCCAAACTAAAGTCTTATTTCCTATTCCTTGATGTAGCTTATAATATAAAGCTTATATTTCTGAAGTTATACACATATAAAAAACTCTTGCAGGTACATAGTATCCAATCATTAATAACACTGAGAACTTTTATTTCCTCTGTCTTGTCTGAGAATATATTGTATGGTATGGGGAGAACATTAATAATCCCTTATTTTAATTGCAGTTTATTTGGAGTATTCTGCTATATCCTTCTTTTTCTATCTGCACTCTAATAAATCATACATAAGAAGGCTTCAAGGATTTAGAATATTTTAATATCAGTGTGAAAACAGAATAATAAAAATTATAGAACCAAACAAGATGCAAGGGAACATACGATCTAGTCCTAACATTTTTGGATGTGGCATCATTAATCCAAGGAAACAAAATTATCCAGTGGCAGAGCCAGAATTAGAAACATCATTTATCTGAGTGTGTCCAAGATATGTCCCTGTGAAGCGTATTAGGACACTGGCTATGCTGTTGGCACTGTTGCCTTATTAGTTTGCAGAACCCAATGAACAAAATTCTTTTCAAGATTCTTTGTTTATTAGTTTTCAAGGAAGGCCATGGCATAATTGGCTGTCTGAAAAAAAAAGTATCTTTTAAATGATTGTCTCTCTATACTCTTAATGCTAATATGACCAGACACTTGTTCTGGTATGCTATTTTCTCCCTTGAGGTGCCAAGGTCTTTCCTTCCCTCACTTCTACCTGCCCCACATCTCCCATCTGGTCAGGAGTTAGGGTACTCCTGCCTTTCCTGGCTCTTAATTTTCAAAATTCCAGGCACTCCTGTGGAAGCTTAAGAAGCTTCAAATTGAGGAACTCTCATGACTACAACACTGTAACTCCAGGGTTTCTTGTCAGTAAACCGTATGCTGTTATAGAAGGAAGATGTGACCTATTGAGGAAATCATCAGTTTCGTTCCCAATGTGCTGTTGCAAAATTAAAAACAGAGAACATGCACACATATGCATACACACACAACAAACACTCATCAACAGGGGTCAATTTATATCTAAGGGATTGTGTCTCTCTGTGCTACCCTCTTGTGTTATAGGCGATTTCCTTAGCAATATTTTTCTGGAGTTACTTTCAACTTTTTTTTAAGTTTGTTTATTTTTTAAAAAGATTTATTTATTTATTTCTCTCCCCTTTCCCACCCCACCTGTTCTTTGTGTCTATTTGCTGTGTGTTCTTCTTTGTCCGCTTCTGTTGTCAGCAGCAGGGGAATCTGTTTCTTTTTGTTGCATCATTGTGTTGTGTCAGCTCTCCGTGTGTGCGGTGCCATTCCTGGGCAGGCTGCACTTCCTTTTGCGCTAGGCGGCTCTCCTTGAGGGGCACACTTCTTGCGCGTGGGGCTACTCTATGCAGGTGACACCCTTGTGTGCCATGGCACTCCTTGTGTTCATCAGCACTGCGTGTGGGCCAGCTCCACACCGGTTAAGGAGGCCCAGGGTTTGAACTGCAGACCTCCCATGTGGTAGGCAGACACCCTAACCACTGAGCCAAGTCTACTTCCCTACTTTCAACTTGACCATTCTTGAGTTCACTGTGTGTATTAAATTTTTCATATTAATGACTATGCTAATTTATTCTGCTTTTTGGGTTTTGGTAATTCTTTCTTCATTAAAAATGTTTTTATCACATTGAACTGTTTTGGCATATTTAATTCTTTTTCCCCTTTTTCCTCTCTATGCAACATTTACAGAACTTTGTGTTTATTTTTTGACCCACCCAGGTAATCTCCCTATTTTAGAGTCCGGTGATAGCAACCTTAATTCAGTACGCAAACTTAATTCCCCTTTGTGTTGGAAGGCAACATATTCACAAGTCTAGGGACTAGGATGCAGCCATTTTGGGGAGGCTATTAGTCTGCTGACTGCAGTGGAATGCAGGGGTGGCAATGGGTTCTCGCACCTGCCTCTGGCCTAAAACTATGTGAGAAATGCTGGTTCCCTTGGTCCCAGCAGCTGCTTCCACCACTGGGGACCAGCAAGCTGGAGCTTGCCACCCTTAGCAGGGTTGGATTTTTTTTCCATTTCTGTTTCAAAGAGAGATTTATTATGCATTTTTGGATTACAATGTCTTTGTGATTTTCTATTTTGATATTTGATCTTTATTTCCTAACAATATGGAACAGTGAAGAATTTGAAGTATGGATCTCCCTTTTCCTGATATGGAATTCCTCAATTCTAAAAGTGGCTCAGCCTGAAACACTTACATACATCCTTAGAAAAAGTTAAAACTTTTGGCAAATTACCAAAAGGAGCAAAGAATGTATTTTTAAATATTTCAGACATAGTTGTCTAATTTCCCTATTTAAATCTTGTTTCCACAGCTATAGGGACTGTGTAAATTATCCCTTCCCTAGTCCTTTCTCTGACTAAGTTCTTTAGATGTAGCTGCTCATTCAATACTTGTTGATTGATTGGGTGACTGTCTATTTGCCAAAATATGCTAACCCTTCCAAGACCTGCTAAAATCAGAAGGAGAAGTGGAGTGGGCAGTGCTTTCCAAAAGCAGCAGTGTCTCTAGATCTGTACTGTACTGAAATATCGTCTCAAAAGCAGCTCATTGCATGTCAGATATTTTCTTCCATATTGAATTCAGTCCCCCATTTGTCTTTTCTTCATACCTCCTACAACTTTATTTTAGGTTGTGGAGCTTGCTGCCACATTTCCTGCCTGCTCCCTCCCCCACAATTTTCCTGAGAAAATTGCCTGTTAATTAATTTTTGCTTTGTTTTAATTTGGATTTTTATATAAACAAGTAATATTTTAAGTCAAGGCAATACAATTTGTATCAGAGTTTTTGTACTTCATTGTGTCACAGAAGATCATTACCAAAATTGAATGTAAAGAACAAACTAGGAAAACAAAAACAGTCAGAAGAAATGATGTGTATACACCTCTGACAGAGTGATAACGGTATGTGGGAGTTCACCCACTCGAGAGCTGTTGGTACTACTATGGTGAAGGATGCTCGTTTTGAGTTTAAAAAGACATGATGCTTCAACCTGCTTTCAGAAAATAAACTAATCAATGCTTTTTTATAATCACAAATTTTATCTTTCCTGATAAATAGTCTTATGGGAGTGGAGAGATTAACATTTAAAAAGATACTTACACTGACTTGATCTAAGTAAGTTTTACCATGGTTAAAATTTATTTAGGTCTATTTAAAGTGAAACTGCAAAATAATAGTTATTTCTTTTCAGTCAATTTATCAAGTCTTTCAGTTTGGTTATATTAGCGTACCTTTACCTGCAAAGCAACTCGCAATCCTTATGAAGACTTTCTTAGCCTCTCTGCCTCTCTTCTCCACCAATCCCTCCTCTCTCTGTTCTTCTATTCTAAAATCCATGCCCAGCTTATTCTCAAATATACTGCTGCGATATCCATAAAGCAGAGATACTTGCTCTAAGGCAGGGCCTTAACCTTTTTTATACCATGGACCCCTTTGCCAGTTAGGTGAAAACCATTGTGGCAATTTGATATTATTTATGAATTCCAAAAAGAAAGATTATGTTTGTAAACTGGTCTGTTCCTCTGGGTGTGATACCCTTTGATTGTATTAGATTCAGCTGAGATGGCTTTCATTAAATTATGTTAAGATTAGGGCTTTGATATGACCTCATCATTAGGGCTTGCAGGGTTGAGTCCCGGCCCCCTTGGTGGGCTATATAAATAAATGCACAGTCAAGAACATAGAGGAAGCAGATACTTAAGAAAAGAAAGAAAGTTCCATAGACATGTAAAAGGACCTTGTGGCCCCAGGAAAAGAGTTGAGCCATTCATCTGATAGTTCACATCTCATCTTGTAAAGAGAACAGAGCAGCTGAGCCTGGAAAGAAATGAGCCCCAGGAAGAGAGACAAGCCCGATGGCAGCCTACAGCTGAGATTGGAAGAAGCTGGACCCATGGAGTCTTAAGAGGGAAGAAGAAGGCTGAATCCTCACAGATGTCACTGACCATCTTGTGTCAACATGTGGCAACAGGCTTTGGGTTAGAAAGTCCCTTTTAAGGTCCTTAGGTTGGACTTTTTAGGACCTTGTAATGGTAAGATTCTACCCCAAATAAATACCCTTTATAAAAGCCAGCAGATTTCTGGTACTTTGCATCAGCACCATTTTTGCTGACTAATACAACCAAATACCACTGACTAAGACCACACTACACTGTGAATTATTTAATAAATATATCAATCACATGAACATGTCCCCACAAGAATAATGTTTTTTTGAATTTCAGTTCAAGTTCATGAACCCCTTGGTAAGAACCCCTGCTCTAAGGTCTCCTCCAGCTAGTGCCTATTAGGATTCTCTACTAACTATCCCATCTTTTCTTTTAGGGCTCAGCCTGAGCTTTCAAAAGAAAGAAGCATGACTGAAGGAGACAGGAATCCAATAAGGTCAGAGAAACCTTTGTGTGCTTTGAGATACTTGGCTTTTTGTTTGCCCCATTCCTGTAGCGGCCAATTTATCATTTCAAATCATGGCTCTTGTCCCTGACTGCTGGTATAAGATGGCAGGTGTCAGATCTGAGCTCAGGATGACCATCACTGGAAGAACTCTCTATTCCCCAGGACCAGCAAGGAAATCCTGGGAAGGATCAGCCTCCACCACCCTCATAAGCAATTCACAAGACATAGAAGGGTGAGTGGAAGGTCAATCAGAAGTACTGGTAAGGGTCATCATATACATGCATAATGACATAGGGATAATATCAAGATGTTATTATGGTGGCTTCTCTCTAAGCCAAACTCAGCATATAAATGCATTACCTTCCACCCAGCATGGGACATGACTCCCAAGGATGAGCCTCACTGGCACTGAGGGATTACTACCAAACACCAACGAGGAATGCAACTGGAAAAGACCTTGAATAAAAGGGAGAAAAGGTAAAGACAAATGAGTTTATATGGCTAAGAGACTTCAAAGTGAGTAGGGAGGTCTTAAAGGTAATGCTTATGCACATCTCAGCAGGATCTCATAGACCACCAAAGTAGATATTATCCCAAATAGTGGGGCTCCTGAGGGCTCTGGAGACACCCAGGTCCTATGATCATGGCAGATAGCTCTGGAGTTTGGTGCCTCACCCATGGGCCCTACTTTGGAATTTGTGCTCCTGAGTGTGACAGAGTTTGACTCAAATTTGACTTCTCTACATGAGCCTCTTGTGTCCCTTCTATTTGAACCTATAGTTGCTGGAGTTAGTAGATGTACATCCAAGAGACTTGAATCTTTGGGCTGCCCGTGTGCCAGCTGGGGCTCAGTGGAGTTGTAACATCTACTCTCCAGTTCACTGGACTCACCCAGGACAACTAACATGGAGGTGAGGATGGACAACCACCATACCAAGGAACTGAGAGTGTCTACAACTGCAAGGAAAGAGAGACCCATCCATCAGCCATATGGGATTGAGGCCCACTCTCAATTAGAGGTGGAGTGGGCATTACCATCCCAGAATCTTCAGGATTGGGGAATAAAATATGGACTAGAGTGTACTTACTGATATTCTAGCAATGGAAGGGATTATATCATTGACATGAAGACAGTGGCCACTGGCAGTGCTGAAGGCAGGGAGAGGAAAAAAGAGGTGTAATACGGTCACATTTCAGGACTTGGAATTGTCCTGAATGACATTGCAATAACAGATACAGGCCATTATATATCCTGCCATAACCTACAGAATTGAGTGGGAGAGAGTGTAAACTACAATGTAAACTATTATCCATGCTTAGTGGCAATGTGCCAAATGTGTTCATCAATTGCAGTGAATGTATCACACTCACGAAAGAAGTTGTTAATGTGGGGAAGGGTGGGAGGTGTGGGGAGTGGGGCATATGGGAATCCCTTATATTTTTTTGTATAACATTATATATAATCTAAGTATCTTGTAAAAAATAAAAAATATATTTTTAAAAAAGATGTTCTTATGGCTTTAATGTTTTCTTATTTAAGTCTACTCCATTTTTACCTGTAAGATGCCATCTTTTTCATGGTCTTGAGTTTCAGCCAAATACAGGATAGATTCTAGAATATGCACTTGATCCAGGAAATGGGAATGGCTATTTGTATTTTAAAGCAAGTGTCAGGGGAGCTTCCAGGGAGATTCTGATATCCACATACTTACTCTTGCACCCTTCATTGAAAAGTGATGCTCAGTTTTGCAATGTATTTCAAATACGTTTGTGCTAAAAAAAACCTAGTGTGTATCATGGTGAAAATGCAGATTCTCTGGTTTCATCCCCCTGTGAGTCTGACTCAATAAATCTGGAGTACACTTTGCATTGAATAAATGAGTATACCCCTTCCTTTTCCAGAAAATGTTGATATTGGTGATCTGGGGATCAGTTGGAGAGATTCTGATATTGGTGAATATTGGGAATATTTAACTATTCAAATACATAAAAGCTTTAAGCAATGACTGCTAGAGGTCTAACCTGAGCTAACTACTACCCCAAAGTTTCCTTATTTATTTTAAAAAAAAATTTTTCTTTATTTTTAAAGGAGCTTTAGATTACATGAGTGTTATATAAAAAATGTAGGGGATTCCCATATACCCCTCCTCTAACCCTCCCCCACTTTTCCCCATTAACATCTTTTATTAATGTGGTACATTTGTTATAATTGATGAACATATATTGAAGCGCTGCTACTAAGCATGGTTTATAGTTTACATTATGTTTTACAGTCTGCACCACACAATTTTATAGGTTTTAACAAGATATATAATGACTTGAATCTGTAATTGATTGGCATTCTGTCAGTGGACCTTACCTTGGAATATTTGATAACCCATTTCCCCCAATTTATCAGAGTTAGATTCATTTGTAATTTTCCTACACATGGATCTCCTGCTCCATTTATTTGAACCTATAATTAGCACTATACCCATTAAATATATGTCCCAGAGACTTAATCATCCAGTTGTTCATATGCCGGGTGATTGCAGACAACACCTATAGCCCAGTTCATTAGACTCACCCAGGACAACCAACGAAAGGATGATGATGACAATGCCATCCGAAGAAGAAGAGAGTATCTGCAAGCAAGACAGTTCTATCCATCTGCCGCCTGGTATTTATAGCCCTTCAGAATTGGGAGCAGAGTGGGCACTACCATCCCCAAATTGTCAAGATAGAGGAACGAATAAACATAAGGGGGGAATGCAACTGTGGACTAAAGTAAAATTATCATTATTTCAATAATGAAAGAACTTGTTTCATTGATATAAAGGCAGTGGTCACCAGAGGTTCTGAGGGGAAGGAGAAGAAGAATAGGTGTAACATGAGGCATTTTGGAGACATTGGAATCATTCTGCAGGATATTGCAATAATGGATACAGGTCATTATATAACTTGTTCCTATTTTTTTATCTACACCTTCCCTGGTGAGAGTTTCTTCCTTGGTCTCTTGGAAAGCTGAACAGAATCAACAGAAAAAGAGCTGTAACTTTTAGTGATCTGGACTTAATTAAACTATTTGGAAGCAATCTAACAGACTTGATGGGTCAACCCAATTCCTAAAAACCACAAATGGACTTGGGGTTCATCAATTTGTGCTCCATTGCCACCCACCCATCCTCAACTGCCAAGACCTGGATTCCTTAACTCTGACTTTTCCTTGTGAAACTCGTTTGTTTTGATTTTGTAAGTTCTACTCTTGCCTTGCTGTCTGGGAGATAATTGCACAGAATGTTTGAAAAGCATTTGTCTCTGAAGTCTTTGACATTTAAGCTGAAGGCCACAGGGTCAAATTCCTGGTGTCAGATCAGGTTTTCCCTCTTTCACCCAGCAGTAAATTCAGCTCAATACCCACAATGTCTCAGAGGCCTTGTCTTTTATCAGGTGTCATGCAATTCTCTCTATAAAGAAATGGCATGTGTAAACTATACTCCATATGCTTCTCAATTAAACTTTTATGTAGTGTATGTGGCTTATTTGCTTAAACTTCAGGTTATAAATGAACAATTAAAAGAAGTAACAGTATTTATGGGATAATTATCATGATAGTTTGCAAAGTTTACGTATGTGATGTAGTTTACATATGGGTATGAGAGAAAAAGACAGAGAGAATCAGACAGATTCCAAATGGTTGTCATGCTGTGAAAGAGCTCTTACTCTAGACCAGGAAACCTAGGGCCAGCCCTACTTCATCCATTTACTAGCAACGTGACTTTGGGGAAATCATTGCACTTCACAGGGGTGCCTTAACTTTCTCATCTGTAAAATAAAGGCTTTGAGCTTGAGATGTATGTTCACTTCTTGTTATGACAATATAATGAAACTAAGTTAGTTAAATGACATGCAGAGGAAAGACAAAGTAAACCAAGTACCAAGGATGCTAGGAAAGGAGGAATTAATTGCCTTATCACAGAATTTGTATAGTGGAAAGAAACCAAAAAGAATGCTCTTTCACAAGGATCCAGTTGATCTGGTTTTGCTTTGGAAATTCCATCTGCATTCTCATAGGGCCATAGTTATTTGCTGTTAGGAAAATCAGAAATTTTTGGATGGACTGAGGCCAGAAATATCTCCTGGCATTCCTTTTTATATTGCCTCTTCTAATAAATAAGCCAAGATAACAAGACCAGAAAAGGCATAAGAAACTGTAATACCATATACCTAAATCTCAAACTCATCTGTGTAAGGACTTTCTGGTCATTCTCCTCTTCCCAGTGAAGACAGGGGTCACTGATGAGTGAGAGGGAAGCATCGCTTATGTAGATTGGGCACACGTGTTCAAATATTTCCTGAATGAATGAGAGCTAAAACCATCTCTGGGTTCAGTAGCCAAATGGCTTCACTTGTGGGGGACAAAGGTGGTATGATTTGAGGCATGGCCAGAGATCTTGCCTCATTTCATATCCCAACCACTGTGAAATGCCAATATTCTGCCCTGTCTACTTGGCTTGGCTCATGGTCCTATCATTGGCTTAATCTTTTTGGATTTTATGAAAGGGCAGAGGATGAAGGCATTGTTTCTAGAAGATTCTTCATTGGGATGATATATTATTCTCAAGAACCCTCTTGGTTTTGTATGGATTTCATGGAGTCTACTTTATTAGGAAAAAGGCTTGTCCACAGATCCTTCTAAATTACCTCTTTCTATATTTTTGGCTTCCATTTCACTGAGGACCTCCCCTTGAGAATATCTCTGAAGGATATCCTTCATCTCTTATGACAGAGTACTCTTGACTTTTCTGAAGTTTCAACTGCAGCTTTAAAAACTCATTTTCCATCTTGTCTGTATGCCATGCTTCCGGAAGCTATTTCTTAATTTTAAAGTCTTTTGCCACATAGATAGGTTGAGAATTTCCCAACTCATTAAGTCTGGGTTCTATTTTATTTAATTGTTCTTCCCTCAATTAATAGCTTCTCTCACACATTTTCCTATATAAGCAGCAAGAATAAACTAGGCCACATCTTCAACACTTTGCTTGGAAATCTCTTCAGCTAAATATTCGTATTTATCAGTTACAAGTTCTGCTTTACACATAATTGCAGCAGACGATTCTGCTAAGCTCATTGCCATTATTTAACAAAGTTCACTTTCCTCCAGATTCCAATGACATATTCTTTACTTCCTTGGGAGCCCTCACCAGCAGTATTTTTAAGGCTTATCTTTCTAATAACAATCTTCTCATGGTGACTTAGATTTTGCTTAAGTAGTGGTAACTAAGGAGAGTAAAAGCAACTTGTTTCTAATCATGGAAGTGAAGAGATTTAGGATTAAAATGAAAACAAACCATATGCATGAAAATATTCATTAAATAGGGCTAGAGTAGCAGTTCTCAGCTGAAGATGAGTTTGCACCCAGCAGACATTTGGCAATGTCTGGAAATATTCACTGTGGTTACATCTAGGGAGTGGGAGGTTGTTGCTACTGCCATCTAGTGGGTGGATGCCAGAGGTGGTACTAAACATTCTATAATGCACAGGACAGTTCTCTGCATCAAAGAAATAATTGGTCCAAAATACAGACAATGCCAAGTTTGAGAAATGCTGAACTAGACTGCAAACACTATTCATGACTCCTAATTTCTTTGTTCTACATTCAGGTCAATATCCTTGGAATATGGTATAGGAAAACATATTTATATGTTTAAAGCTAATATCTTGTATATTACTCTCCCTTGAAGTATAGTGTGCAAAGAAAATGGATTACTCCCTTTCAGTAGTTCTTCAATTTAATGGAGTTTTGTTCCCCTCTGTGATCACAGCACTCATCAGAGTATACTTCGTGTTTTATTTGAATAAATATACCACTCATCTCCTCCCCTACTTTCCACCCCCCAAAAGGCAGAAGCAGCACCCCACTCACTTGTGTGTTTCCCAATATGTAGAACAGAACCTTGCACTTAGTGGGAGTTTAATAAATATTTCTTGAATTGAAGTCTTTACTATTTTGGTTAATTTATAGTTAAAGAAGTGTTCATATGTGCATAAATTAAGGGAAATGCTGGCTTATAGGTTGAGGACCAAATCTTTAACTCACCAGTATACTCAGTCTTCCTTTCTGACTTCATCTTTACATGAATGCCCCTCCTTCCTCACCACCTCTAAACCTGGAACCCCTGTGAGACTGCAAGTTTCCTGTACACACACATATGCACACTCAAGAGTAATTCAGTATTTGGTTCTTTTGAACAATTTTTTGACCTTAACTGCCACTCTCTGTTCTTTCTCCGATTAATTCCAATTCCTTATTTAAGACCAAACTTAATATCATTCCTACTCTTCTGGCTATTGTATTTAATTCTTCCAAAGTGCTTAAAAGAACAAGTCACCACTGGTTTGCAGGTTTGACTCCCTTCCCCTTCACCCATTTCATGAGAGGAACCAAGTTTCAATTCTCTTTGACTCAGGAGCATCCAGCACATTGCCATACATACTGGGAGGTGGCTACTGACTATGTGCTCACTTGAAGAAAAAGAACTCTGATTGGGCAAGGTCAAAGGTGTTGTTCCCTTATAAAAACTTATAGGCTAAGGGTGTGATCCACTAGAATTGGAATTGCTCTGTGTCTATGTTGCGCAATTCAATAGCCTTCAGCCTCATGTGACTATTGAGCTCTTGGAATGTAGCTGGTGTGACTGAGGAACTGACTATTCAATTTCATTTAGCCTTAATTAATTTAAATTTAAGTAGCCACATGCAGATAGTGGCTATTAGATAATGCAGCTCTAGTAACAGAGACACGCCATCCTCTGAGTTAAAGGCTAGCTTTCCCTTGTACAAACCATGCTATTTTTAAATTTTTCTCTCTAACAATTACTTGGATACTCAAATCGGTCTCAGAAACTTTTCAGTAGAACTGGGATGATATGTTTTAGGTCAACCTAACCTTCCACTTCTCACCACATGGCATACACTTTGAAATATGACTATGTTAATTTGCCTTACGAGTCACTGAATCTATGAGAAGTAGGACAGAGCCTCAAGGCTTGAGGATTGAACTACCCAGTGCTTCTGACTTCTCCTTAGCCATTTAGCCTTATGGACCATAACCTGACTATCTAGCCTAGTGGGAATAAGGTGGTTTTAGGTTCATTAAATTTTTAATGAATCTATTTCAGTTTTGAAACTTTAAAGTGTTGCAAGTCTTTGAGAAATTATTTCTAATAAGTATATTAATAGAAAATATTTCTAACAGGTATATATTAAGTGACTCAACTATATTTAGAATATTATTTTACCTCTTTTGAGGAGCAAAATTTAGGAAAAAAAACAGTGAATCTTCCAGAGTATAGAGAAATGGCTAAAGGAAAATTTTATCCTGGGGAAAGACAACAAGTTGAAAAAGGGAAGATTCTTTTGAAGTTAGTGAACAGCAATGTGAATGAAGAAGACTCCTCTGATAGGAAGTTTTAGGGATGCGTGGAAATACAGCTTGTGGAACCCTGCTGTCCTGTGGCAAGGAAGATGGGTGGCCTGAACAGTGAGCTGCCATGAAGGCCTGCCAGGGACAGGGGCTTTGTGAAAGTCTGCACCCCCCACATGGACACACAGGCCTGACCCCACGAATCACATCGTCCTAGTTCTGTGGAACCCACAGAAACAATTGCTCTAATGTGCACACGCAAATACAGAGTTCAGTCATTAATTTTTCTCTAGTAAATTTGGGATGAACAAACAGGCCTGTTTTATCTGGAGCCATAAAAACTGTCCCAGCTCACCCAGAGGCCGTGATTACCAGCCACCAGTTTCCTTCTGAACTGTTGTAATTTTGAGGTTGTCCATTTCTTTTCAAAGGAAATATCTTGTTGCTTTGTGATCAAGCACTCAGAAGGCACAAAGATGAACTAGAGTATTTATTCATAATTTAAAATCTTTATCTTTTCACTAATGGGGGATTGAAACTAAAAAATAGAAAAAGAGATTCAATAAAAAGCCTAAATATCAATAATTGTGTTCCTGCAGCTACTCCACAAACAAGAATATTAGAGACAAAGCAGATTAATTGCTATAGGAAGTTGAATTATATTAGGGGATTGTTACGGAATGACACTGGCTTTGGTACTTTTGAAAAATTGTGTTGATGTATTTATATGAATGAAAATTTAATACGCACCTTCAATTATTGATGAAGGTACTACATGCATGAATAGTACTCTTTGGATGTGATATAAAGAAGGTGTGGGGTTTTTGTACGTGGTACCCACCGTATTACATATAAAAATGGGGAGGCATTTGACCCTTTAAGCCTCAGTTTTCTTATGTATCAAAAGGGAATAATCACCCCAGTCTTATTAATATGGTGCTAGGTGGTGAGGATAAAAAGCTGAGGAAGAGCAGTTATAAGTCCTTGCCATAATGGAGTTTACAGTCTAATGGAGGAGAACGATAATAAGCAAATGATTAAATGAATGGTTATTCAATTACAACTCTGAAAAGTGCTAGGAAGGAAAGTCACATGGGCATATACCAAGAAGATGTGAGGAGTCAGACAGTTTTATAAACAAAGGAAAGACATGTACAAAGTGAAAGGGGCACTTGGTGCTTACAAAAGCTAATTGGAGGTAATAGAGATGGAGGGAGCAGATGGTTTGAACAACATTTGGGGGCAGACAGGAACCAGATCATTCTAATCTGTCTGTAGAGGCCATGGTAATAAATTTTTAAAAATCTTATTGTGTAACATATGTACACTTTTAAGCACTTTTGAGTGTACAATTTAGTGGTATTAATTACATTCACAATGCTGTTAAATTACATTCATAATGTTGTGCCACCATCACCATATCCATTACAGAAACTTTTTCATCATCCTTAACAAATTCTACACCAGTTAAGCAATAACTCTCCATAACCCTCTCCCTCACACCCAGCCTTGGTAATCTCAACTTGCCTTTCTGTCCATACAAATTTACATATTCTAGGTATTTTATCTAAGTGGAAATATACAATATATACCCTTTTGTGTCTGACTTATTTTACTCAAATAATGTCTTCAAGATTCATCCATTTTGTCACATGTATCAACTTCAATCCACCTTAAGACTGAATAGTATTTCATTGTAGGTGTATACTACATTTGGGTTTTCAATTTATTCATTGGTAGACATTTACGTGTCTTCCACCTTTTGGCTATTGTGAATAATGATGCTATGAATGTTGGTGGCAAATATCTGTTCAAGTCCTTGCTTTCAATTCTTTTGGGTATATACCCAGAAGTGGGATTCTGGGGTCATGTGATGATTCCATGTTTAACTTTCTGAGCAACAACCAAACTATTTTTGACAGCAGTGACACCACTTTACATTCCCACCAACAATGCATAAGGGTTCCAATTTCTCCATCTCCTTGCCAACACCTGTTACTTTCTCTTCTTTAAACAATAGCTATCCTAGTGGGTGTGCATGGTGATAATTTTAATATTTGTCCTAAAAAGAAGAGGAGTGTGGCACATTCAGGTTAACTTTTTGAGGTGCTCACTCTGGCTGGCTTGTGAAATACAAATTGGAGGAAGAAATTCCAGATACAGCGAGACCCCTCTAGGAGGTCACTGAAGTTTTCTAGGGTGGAGCTGATAATAGTTTGGATTGGGATGCTTTCAATAACCTTAAAGAATACCGAACAGATTCAAGATATATTAGGCAGGACTTAGGGTGGAGGGATATAGGGCTGGATAAGTGGATGCACCAGGAAGGGCTCCCCTGTTCAGACTCAATAAGGAGGGCAGGAGTTCTGTTTGTGATGTGTCACTTGAGGTGTTTTGAGGCATTAGATGGTGATAACAAGTATGCAGTGGACTCTCTATGTCTAGTTCTCAGAAAAGAGGTCAAGCCCAGAGATTCAAAATAGCAAATCACTAACTTAAGTCAAATCTTGGTGAAATTTCTTATATGTATGATGTGTTACTACCTAAGGGATATGTTAAACATTAAGGATTAAGGCAAAATCAAGAGGAACGTACTTCTAGTCTTCATGGAATTCAGTAGGGGAGACAGACAAACCTATAATGAAAATGTGAAGGGGTTAGGATGAGGTTCCTCAGGTGCTATGGGAACTAAGAAGAGGTACATCTAAACCAGAGTTGGGGGTGAGAGAGGATTTCCCAGAGAAGGTAGTCAAGGGGGAAGAGAAGCATTTGCAGATTGCTTCTAGATCATTGTCTTAATTTACCAGGGTTGCTGCAGCAAGTACCATAGACTGGTTGGCTCAAACAGTTTTGGAGGCTAGAATTCCACAGTTGAGGTGTTGGAGGATCATGCTTTCTGGAAGTTGGTAGTATTTTGATGGTGGCTTGTTGGCATGGAACTTATTGTCTGCCTTGGTCATATGATCATGTCTCCTTTTGTCTCCTCCTATTGTGTCTGAATTTTCTCTGCTTATAAAGACCAGTCATACTGAATTAAGGCCCACCCTGATTCAGTTTGGGCTCATCTTAACCAATAACATATCTTCAAACAGTTTATATACATATGGGTACACATTTACAGCAAAGTCTGCCAAAGGATTGCCAATGCAAAGTACCAGAAATCTGTTGGCTTTTATAAAGGGTATTTATTTGGGGTAAAAAGCTTACTGTTCCAAGTCCATGAAAAGTCCAACTCAAGATACCATAATAGGTATTTTCTCACCAAAGTCAGCTGCCACATGTTGAAGTACAATGGTGGGCCAACTCTGCAAGCGTTAAGACTTCTTTGGGCTTCCTCTCTCTCAGCTACATCCTGGCATAGGGTTCATTTCTTTCTGGGCTTTCTATATCAGTTTCAGCTGTGCTGTTCTCTTTCCAAGGTCAGCTGCAAACTATCAGGTGAATGGCTCATTTCTCCTTGGGTCATCCAGGATCAAAAATGACAGAGTTCTCTCTCCTCTTGTGTGTCTTCTTGATTGAGTGTCTGTTTTACATCAGACCCAGGAAGGAGACTGGGACTCAGTCTGAGTCAAGCCCCCGGACGTAGTCAAATCTAAAAGCCTAAATTTAACAGGTAATCTAATCAAAGACATCTCAGCCAAATGCAATGCATTCAAAGGGTATCACACCCAGAGGAATATATCAGTTTACAAACACAATCTTTCTCTTTCTGGGATTCATGAAATATTCTCAAACTTCCACAGACTTGAACGTGTCTTTGTTGGGGGACACAATTCAATCCATAACAGTCATGATGAGGAAAGAGGTTTGTTCTGAAAATGGTGATTAGTAAGGCTCATCAAGAAGGTGAGAAAAATTTATGTAGGACTTGCCACTGTAAGAGATTCAACTTGATATGAGAGAAAGAGATCATGTCCCCAAGAAGCCAATACATATAGTAACAGCATTATAATATGAATGTTACTTTAGCAGTTTAAAACATAATTCATGTCTAGAATTCAGAAAATCAAGAAAGTAAAGGCTATTTTAAACTTGGTTTTGGAAATCAGCCTTATTTCTTTCGAGCCATGCTTTATAATTATTAAAGGAGACTCAAAAGAATATATTCAAAATTGACAGGAAAATAAGGGCTTAATATCATAGAAACGGTCTTGCTTTGCTTGTGAACTTTTCCTCTCTTCTTCAAATCAGTATCTTAAATATATATATATATGTGAAAATTTTTGTTCAAGATACTCAGAGTTCAGAATCCAGAGAGCTGGTTTTGAACTTCAGATAACAAGCACAGAGCAGGTCCCATTTCATTTGTGTGAACTCAGAAGTAAGAAGGCATAGTGACAAAACAAATAGGTGGAGATGGTCCCAGAAGCCTGGCATTTGAGGCCGGCCGGTGGCTTTGATGGCTCTTATCAGGCAAAGCCCACAGAGCTGGCCAGGCTGTCTTTGTGGTTGTTGCAGAACATTCTGGAGATAACATTCTTGAGAAGCCAGGACCAGGTGGGTCTGGCTACTGAGTTCTTTTTCTCCAGCAACTGAGCAAATGGAGAAGTTGAAAACATGCAGACCAATGAACCATAAACAAATGCAGGTCCATTTATGCTTTGATGATTTACTTAGCCCAGTTTTTCCCCCTGTTAGTGCTGTAGATTTTAGAGGTTTTATATCTGGTGATTTATCAGGCATAGCTGTACCTTTATTTGGTGACTAATTACTTTCCTCTAATTTGGAAGACCATTTCTCTCTCATGTTCTTCACCAAGATGTTAAAACATATTCGTCTTAGTGTCATTCTTAGGCCTTTCTGGCAAGCATTCCACCTCAACACCCATGATTAGCTGGTATTATGCAGCTGGACATACTCCAATGCACACCAGGGTCCAGCCATGCTCATCTCCCTTATAAGCCTTCCTCACCAGGTGGGACAGTGTTATCAATCAAAAATTGAGTAAATTTCCTCATGCTGTTGCTGGCAAATAATTCCCCTTCTACCCTTTATAATCATTCCATTCCATTTCTTGCAAATACAAATAGATGACTAAGTTGGCCACACTGCCAGCTTTTGGAGCGTGGAAATAAACAGTTTTTGAAATGTGATTGCAAAAAAAAAATTTTCTAAGGAGCAAACCCTTATCTGAAAGGAACCAACTGCAAAATCATGGCAAGCCACATTTGTCAGAAAATTTCAGTGTTTCCCAGAAATAAGTTCTGCGGGAATTCTAAGACATGCCAAGGGCTCCTCTCATAGCTTTTCTTGCTCCAGGTTTTAAAATTCTTGGTCGTTTATTTCAGGGACTATTTTTCAGCAACTCACAGGGTCGTATATTTTACCTGTCTGTTTAAAATTTCTGTGTTGCCAAAAAACAGGCAGGACAGCAGGACTTTCTGGTTTTAATGTAACTGGTTCACCTTTAAAACTCATTATCTCCTTTCTAAAAGAGGTAAGGGAGTGACTCAGCAGTTTGTAGAAAATCACATTGCTCATTTAGTCAGTGTGATTTTTTTTTCAGCAAAGACCTTGATGTCACAGCCATTCCTGGTCTTATCTTTTCTTCACCTTTGGCACCTAATTGCTCCGAAGCTTCCTAGATATATGCATCAGCATTTCTGGGAAGAAGAATGAGCCTTCAGAGAACCTGTGCATGGAGATCTCCAGAAGGTTTCTATGGGAAAGAAACATTGGCAAGCACTTTGGGATCACACCACTTGAACATTTTCAAAGCAAAGTTTCTCTTTCTTTTTCCCAGGCTGCTTTTCCTTTTATTTTTACATAAAGAAAGCAAGGACGTGGATATTTTTCTTTGTCTCTGCCCTATGACTTTCATACAATGACTAAAGTTCTAGCATTTGTAAGTGCTTATTAATAATTAATAATAATAATTAAAACATCTTCCTATAACTAAAACTACAGGTAAAATGTGGTCTTTTTTAAAAGATAAAACAATAAAGCATATAGAAGAAAGCATAGGAGAATATTTTCATGACCTTGAGGTAGGCAAACATATTTAATAGGACACAAAAAGCACTAGTTTTAAAGGAAGAAGTTGATAAATTGAACAATATTAAGAACTTCTGTTCATCAGAAGGCTTTGTGGGGAAGTGAAAAAGCTAGCTAGAGTGAAGAGGACACATTTGTAATGCATGTATCTGCTAAGGACTCATATTCAAACTAGATAAAGATTCCAATAAAAGAGTAAGGAAGAGGACAGTGCCTTAAAAAACTGCACAAGGAACTTGAAGAGGCATTTGAAAAATGGGGATATCCAAATGGCTAATAAGCATGTGAAAATATGTTCAATTTTTTTCTTCTGTGAGGAAAGGAACAAAACAGTGTGATAGCACTGTATCCCCAGCAGAATGGTGCAATGAAAAAGACAAAATATCATGTGTTGGTGAGGAAATGGAGCAAGTGGAATTCTTACACACTGCTTAATGGAATGTCAATTAGTATTAATACAATCTCTGGAAAACTGTTTGGAAGTACTATGAAATCTAAGTATTTGCTTATCCTATGGCCTAGCAATTTCACTCCAGAAGTGTGTGTGTGATCTTCACCAAAAGACATGGATAAGAATGTCCATAGCCCCAATATTTGTTCTAGTCTGAAAACAACCCAAATGTATAGTAAAATTATGATGGATAAATTGTGGTATATTTGTTCAATATAGTATTACTGGCAATGAAAAGGAACAAACTGGGAGAGAGTGTAAATTACAAATGTAAACTATAATCCACGCTGTGTAGCAACGCTCCAAAATGTACTCATCAAACGCAATGAATGTACTACACTAGTGAAAGAAGTTGTCCATGTGGGAGGAGTGGAGGGTGTGGGGAGTGGGGTATATGGGAACCTTTTTATTTTTTAATGTAACATTTTGTCATCTATGTATCTTTAAAAAAAAGATTAAAAATGAAAAAAAAAACAACAAGCTACTTCTGCAACCATATGGATTAATTGCACATATATCATGTTAAGAGAAGTTAGATACCAAAAGAGAATATATAATGTATGACTCTGTTTATATGCAGTCCCAAAACAGGCAAATCTAATTCATTGAATTAGAAGTCAAGATAGTAGATATCCTTACAGTATAGTGAATAGTAAGTGATATGAAGAACTTCTGAAATTCATCAACAATCTTTCAATTGATGATTCTAATGGAATTAAGAAAGAAGGAAAAGAAACCCCAAAGACAAATAGTCATGAATTTCTGGAAATCAACATCAATATCTTTTGGGAAAAAGTTAATTAACATCTTTACATTTTAAAAACCTAAATAAGTGAAGACCTTTATTTTTATGAGAACAGAGGGCACAGTCAGGCAGGCAAGAAACACAGTAGAGTGGCCTGCATTTCTTTGGAAATTATTGAAGTGGTGACCAAGATCAAGATACCAGTGAACTAATGGATCTCAAGTCTCTTACTAAGCAATGTGGTGGGGATGTATTATAGTATTTGTTTGGCCATGGCAGGAAGAAGAGAGAAGAAACTAAGATGACTCCTGACTTCTGGGCTTGTCATCCAGGCAGATGGAGGGTGCCTGCACCAAGACAGGGAATATAGAAAGAGTAGGGGAGGGAAGTGGATGTGGCTCAACTGATAGAGTGTCCTTCTACCATATGGAGGGTCCAGGGTTCAATCCCCAGGGCCTCCTGACCCATGTGGTAAACAGGCCCATGTGCAGTGCTGCTGCCGTGTACAAGGAGTGTCGTGCCATGCAGGGGCAGGTCCACGTAGGGGCCCCCCATGTGCAAGGAGTGTGCCCCTCAAGGAAAGCCCCACATGAAAAAATCGCAGCCCACCCAGGAGTGGTGCTGCACACACGGAGAGTTGACGCAGCAAGATCAACAACAACAAAAAAGACACAGTTTCCCCGTGCCACTGCATAATGCAAGAGTACGCAGAAGAACAAACAGCAAATGGACACAGGAGACAAGGGGGGCGGGGGGGGGGGGAGGAATAAATAAAATAAATCTTTAAAAAAAAAAAAAGAGTAGGGGAAACCACAGGCTACAGGAATGTGGTACTCCATATACCGAGTTTGAATCCTGGCTGGTTATGTTCAGGGGCTTGAAAATAAAGTGTGCAGTCTAGAGAGTGATTTGGATTTGGGTCATAAAATGTGAAATAATGAGTAAGTAGGTAAGTATAGTATCGCTCAAAACATCAAGATGATTGAGCCAAGATAATCTATAGATTACATTTCCATTGTATTTTT
Source organism: Dasypus novemcinctus (assembly GCF_030445035.2). Taxonomy (NCBI): domain Eukaryota; kingdom Metazoa; phylum Chordata; class Mammalia; order Cingulata; family Dasypodidae; genus Dasypus; species Dasypus novemcinctus. The sequence goes on from NC_080690.1 coordinate 12,245,172, forward strand.
CAAAATATTTTTCTGTTACGGTGGGTGAACTGCCAGTTAGTGGATTTCATCTCCTACTCTGGCTCCTGAACTTCAAAAACTTTCCATCAAGAGTTTAGCTGAATTTTCATTTGCTCTGATGGTAGACGATTTCACTCAGAAATGTCTTGAAATCTGCCTGTTTTACAAAATATTAAGGAACCAATTGTTTACTGTATCACACAGAAAGCAACAACTGATTATATACACTGTTTTCTTTTTTACTTTATTTTTTTTTCGGTGAAATTCTTTAACTTTTAATGATGATAAAGAAATGTGAGAATTGGAAAGGCAGACTAAATATTTATTAATCTCAGTGTGCAAAAATGGGAGGGGTTCTATACTTTATAGACCTTATACCTTAGATACTTGAGGACATTTCAAGGATATATTAAATTTACTAGTAGGAGAATAAAGGTAAGAATGAAAATTAGAATTTGTAAACTTAGTGAGTAAATTCACCTGCACTGGAATTCCTTAACACAAGCGTGAGCATTTGAATTTAGGTGTAAGTCAGTGATTCCAGTATATTCACCACAAGGTGAGTCTGTTAACAGTGTCAAGTGAGAATTGTTAGCTTGTTGACTTCATTTCTCTTTTGCTAACCTTGCCCTGTACTTATGAATTCTCCATTCTTATAGATTTTCCACTTTATTAGGTAGCAAGACATTCTTTATTCTACTATGGCTTGAACAAGTATTTACTGATATATTTCTCTTTAAAGTTGAAATCAAGGTGATAAGTCAGAAGTGTAATTGTAAACACCAAATACCAGAAATTCACAGATTTTAGGAGCTACTATTTCACAGGTTTGCCTCCCAAATTACATTATTATGATTTTTAATATATTTTTATTAGAAAGGTTGTGAACTTACAAAACAATCATGCATATGTGTGGAATTCCCATACAATACCCCTCCACCAACATACTACATTATTGTGGAACATTTGTTACAGATTATGAGATAATATCATCAGACTATTACTACTATGATCTATAGTGTATATTATTTATTAAGTTGATTTATATTTCTGTTAAATGTTAGGTTTTCACTTACATTTCATGGTAAATGCAAAATATTTTAGATCACAATATTGCACAAGCATAATGTAAAATGAGAACTCCATTTATTGTAGGTCCCTTTCAATTTGTGCTTTTACAGGAGGGCTATTTTCTCAGATGTCCCTTTTTTACAGCAATTTATATAAAAATCATTAACCAACTGTTTTTGTTTTATAATACTATAGTCCTGGAACATTTTTATATTCAGGATAAAATAAAACATTTAGGGTGAAAAAAGGAAATCTTGATCTTGTTAACAATCAGAATGATTGTTAAATTCTTTCCTATGTGACCAATTGATTTGAACCTACAATTCAAAAGCTAAGTCTTGGGGAAAATATGCAATGTTGCTTTTGGTCTTTGAAAACAAAACCATTTTAAAAAGAACTATGACTGATTGCAGATTAATATAAACATACACATGGGGCTTGTTCTGCAGTTCAGAGATGGAAAAATTCCTGTTGGAATCACAGAAAGATGGATACATTGAAAGGGAGCCTAAGGCAGTGAAAGCAAGAGGATGGAGGATTAGGGAATCAGCCTGAATTGCAACATTTGAATGTTATTGAAGTGTCTGGGAAGCTGTGCTGAGCAGTTCATTTTAAGAAAGTGTAGTCTCTGGAAAACAAGATAAAATCAATAGGAACCAATGGCTCGCTGCTAGCCTGGACTCACAGAAAAGCATCCATGCATGCCCTGGATTCCTGAAGCATATTAGACATCAACTAGGAAGAGCACAGGCCCAAGTAGTGCTGAAAACACCTAGAACCAATTAGTAGCATCCCCATTTATCTGTAACTTTTATAACTTTTCCTATCTGTAACTTTTCTTCTTTAGCTTGTTTTTTCAGGTGGCCAAGAAAAAGTTATATACCCTGAGCACGTGCAGAAGTATGGACTGGCATCTCTAGATGAACTCTGAGACACCAGGAACAAAAAATCATCACCCTTGGAACCAAAGTTGTACGAATTGAAAGGCATCAAAAACAAATCGAATGTGAGAGGTCCTTCCGCGAGGGAAATCCGCTCTGAAGCATGCCTTATCATCTATGGACAAATCTGTGCCTAACCAATCAAACTACACCAAAATAACCTTCCCCACAGTAACACCCATACCCTATCTTAAAAAAAAAAAAAAAAATCTCCCTTAGTGCTCAAATTGGAAGACAGATTTGAGCCTTGCCCTCTGTGTCCTTGCTGGTCAACCTCATGATAAAACTCTTTCATTTCTCAAAATCCAGGCATCATAGAATTGACTCCTGTGCTGGGTGGTGAGCTCTTGCTTGGCAACAGAACCACTAAGATTCTAGCCCCTTTCTGTCACCAAAGAGCCAGCTCGCCCTGTGCAGTTTACTTCTCCTCCCCCAGCAACAAAATAGCAAGGTTCCTGGCCTACCGGCCCACTAAAGCAGCTTCTAATTCTGACATTCTGGGGCAAGCTGGGGGCTCACATTCACCTTTGCCCCTATGAAGGAAGGCTTTGTCAAGAAAGGCATTTACACAAGTCTGTAGGGTGATGAAACATTAAGTTAGAAAACAAGTTCATCCGCAAACTCTGTGTTTTCATTTATTCACCAACAGATATTTATTAGGCAATAAATATAATAGGTGTTACTCAAGGGAGGGTGGCAGTGATGGTGATGGTAAGGATTCAGGGGAAAGGAATGGCTTTTGCAAAAGCCTAGAGGTAAAAGAGAATGAGGTCCACATACTCAAAGAACTTGGATTTGGTTTGATTTGGGGGTGGGGGTAGGTGAGACATAAAGGTAGAAGGGAAACATGGGTGGATCATTTAGAGCTGAAAGTTTTATGTGTCCCTCGGCTGGAGATGGGATGGGAGCAATCGGCTGATGAGGCAGAAGTCTCTAGCCCAGCACCCTGCATTTTGCTTCTGGCTTCACAGGCACCCACAACCTTTCCAGTCTTGCCTCTGTTCTTCCTATTGGGGAAAGTGCTTCCTTTCCTGCCTAGGAGGGGCTTGGGTAAGGATGGGGAGTGGATACCTCAGGCAGGTGGAAGAAGGACGTCCATCGACCAGGTGTGTCCTCTGTAGCCCTCTAGAGTGGAACTCCGCAACTTCGGTTCTACCTAAAGTTAGGACTGGCCCTGAGGTGCAGGTGGGTGAACAATGTCCCAGGAGCTGGGAGCTCATCTTTTATATTTAAAACTGAAGCACCCAGAAAGATACCTGAGATTCGTGTTAAAGTGGATATATTAAGGGTTAGCCAGGTTTTCATTTATGAAAGAGAATTTGCTACTCCTGTATAGAATAACGTATACATACACACACGCATATATGTGCACACATATAAACATAATTGGACATATATATTCCATATATCCTCTGTGTGTTTTCTTTTAAATAGCTATCTTGCATGACTTCAATTTAGCTGGAAAGCCTTACATCAAATGGTGGTTTACTACTGAAAAAGTGCTTTAACTTCTATTGCCTTGTTTGACAAGAAAAGAACTGTGCATACATTTCTGGAGATTTTTATTTTTTATACTTTGGATGCAGTGTTATATACCAAATCAATAAACCTAAAGGGAACCAAGGAATTTAAAACTGGTCACAGCAATACAATTTACAGTTTTTTTAAAAAATGAAATGATCAAGAGTGGAATAGCCTAGTAGACTGGGTTTGTTTATGAAAATACCCTTTCAGCATTCATAAAAATGACCATTTTGCCTATCTTAAGGCAGAGAAATATTTAAGTGATATCAAATAAAAATTTAAAAAGAGTGTCCATATAATGATTTGCATTTAACAATATATGATATGCATATGAATAGATTTTGAGGTAATTTGGGGCACTTAGAAAAATTTAGAATTTTACCATTTATGGAGTCATTTGTGATAAAACTGCTTAAAATTACAATGAAAATATAAACATTTGCCCCTTATGAGGTCACTGGAACTTCACGGTTGCCTTGTTTTTAGTACGAATATAAGATTGAATATTAATTTAAATCCTAGTGTGGGTCAATATTTGTATTGATTGAAACTACTTGCACACAAAATGTTAAATGTGAAATAAATGTCAGCATACTTACTGAACTTCAAAAGAGTGATACCAGGGCTATTACTTTGGCACAATTTAGAATTATTACTAAATGGATTTAGGCATGCCTGTTTATCCCCAGAGGAAAATACTTAGATGTATTGAAGAAACATTATTACCTACCAGTGACTGTTGATATTTTATTATTAAGTCTTTGGGAATTAGGGATAAAATGTGAAAATCAGCAGAATGGAAATTAAGTTTCTGACTTCATTTCTGACTCATTAGTGACCTAGGGGCACCTGCTAAATTAGTGTGTTATATTCAGTTTCTTCAGATGTAAACTGGAGATTAAAAATTGCCTGCTTTTTTATTCTATTTTGATTATGTTGAGACAATTAGGGATAAAGTTTTTTCTCAAATAAAAAATGTTATTATTTTGGGTACACAGCACAATTCAAAGACAACATATAGATGTGTGATGATAGATACTCAGAGGGGTAAAACTAACCTGTGAAGCTATTTGATAAATATTATGACTGCTCATCCTTAGGAAAGTGTTTTAGTGTCCCGGCTGCTAAAACAAACACCCTCCTTTGACTCTATAGCACATAAAATAATGCCCCCCCCCCAAAAAAAAAGATGCCCAGGTATTAATCTCAAAACCTGTGAATACGTTAGATTATATGGCAAAGGGACTTTGCAGATGTGATTAAGTTAAGGATCTTGATATGGAGAGATTATCCTGGATTATGTAGTGGGTTCAATCTAACACCACAAGTCCTTAAAACTGAATCCTTTCCTGGCCATGTTCAGAGAGAAAAGGGACTCTAAAAGATAGGCATAGAGAGATGCAAACTTGCTGGCTTTGAAGATAACATACATGATCCAGTATACAAAAAAAATATGTCTCTAGACCAGAAGAACAAATATCCCAAGCTTCCAATTTCCTGGTCTCCTGGGATAAAAGGAGCTGGTGAGAACAAGTGAAACAGCACTGTTTCTTACGAGATGGGTGACTGGGTCCAGGTACACAGTCTGAAGCCAGGGGCAGCTGTGGGAACCCCATTGCTACTCCTGTTTTCCAGTGTGGTAGGCAGGAAAATGGTGCCGAAAGAAGCCCACATCTGAATCTCTAGAACCTGTGAATAAGTAATAGTACACGGCAAAGGGGTGTTAAGGTTGTAGGTAGAAATAAATTTACTAATCAACTAACCCCCAAATAGGGAAATTATTCTAGATTATCTGATGGGCCAAATGTAACAACAAGGTCCTTTAATGTGGAAGAGGGAGATAGAAGAATCAGTGGCAGAGCAATACCGTGTGAGAAAGACTCGACTGGTGATTGCTGGCTTTGACTGTGGGAGGAGGACACAAACCAAAGAATGAGGCAGCCTACAGAAGTTAGAGAAGATGAGGAAGGAAATTCACCTCTAGAACCTGAAGAAAGGAGCACAGCTCTGTCAACATGTCGATTTTAGCCCAGTGAAACCTGTATTGGACTTCTGCCCTCTGGTGATTTAAGATAACACATTTATGTTGTTTTAAATCACTAAATTTGTGGTAATTTGTTATGGCAGCAATGAGAACCTAATACATACTGTGTACTTGAGCTGCCAGGAATAAGTCAACCACAAAATAATGGATTTATTATTTAGTTTCCAAAGAAATTAAAGATTTTATATATACACACACACCTATATATATACACACACACACATATAGGTTGTCTATTATATACAATTTATAATTGTTAAAATTAAAGATTTGTATTGAGGTGTCACTCTAGTGGATGGAATGAATGTAGTAAATAAGGAGTAAAACCAGGGTAGTTCCCTCATTTATGAATAGCAACTACTGAAAAAAAGGTCTTTCTGAATATTGATATTGGAGTAGTTCTATATGGCATCACATCATTAATATAAACACCTTTGAAAGTCTGAAACTTTCAGCATATTGCTGGTTCTGATTTAGAATATATAGATTTTTTTCTTATTCTTTCCATTAAATGACAATAAAATGAACATGTTTCTATACCATGTATTTTCTAAATAAGAGAGTCAGTGTTATGCTAAAGCAGCAATTCTCAAACTTTTATCTCAGGACCAATTATACTCTTAAAAATTATTAAGGATCCCCATATGTGCATTATATCTAGCGATGTTTACTATAAAATAAAACAATTTTAAGAATACTTATTCATTAATTCATTTAAAGTCATAAGAATTAACTATTGCATAGTTTATGAAAATAACATTTTCTAAAACAAAAAAGAATGGTGAGAAGAATGGCATTATTGTAATTTCTTAAAAATTTCTTTTATGATCGACTTACTAGAAAATAGCTTGATTTTCATATCTGCTTCTGCATCCAATCTGTTGCAATATGTTGTTTTGGCTGAAGTATATGAATAAAATCCAGCCTCAAACAAATATGTAGTTGAAACGGGATGATTATTTTAACAGCCTTTCCAGATAATTAACAGATATAATAGTATAATAGTGTAACAAACCTGGACCAGTACTAGTTTCTTAAAAGTTGTTTGCAACATGGAGTCAGAAGGAAGACTAATGAACTGTTTTGTTCTTTGTTATATTAAAATCCACTGCTCTGTCTTGTAATTTCAATATATACTTTACCCATGAGTGATTTTGTAACACCACACATTAATAATTTGGGATCTATCAATTCACTTAGTTGTGCAAATCTTCCAAATGTTGTTACATTTAATAAAATACCAAAGAAAGATAAATGTTAACATTACCAACATTCTCATCAGAAAACCTTTTAGGTTTGGGGAAACTGTAAAGCTTAGTTGCAGATACAGGATTTCCAAAATTAAATTTTTTTTTGCTGAAGAGATCAAATCGATCATTGGCAACAAATATCATTTGTTGTTTTCTCTGAATTGACAGCTTTCTTCATTTGTGTTGGAGAAAGTATCTGTTATATACTTGGCATTTAGTTTTCCTGTCAATTAAAATTGGCTTCTCAAGGAAAATGAGGCGACCTCAGCTTGTAATTTAAGCAACCATACATGTACTATTCTTTGAGGCAACCACATACTTCAACATGCAGCAGAAGTCTTTACATGTAATTTCCATTTCATCACAGAGACTATTAATGAGCTGTGTACTTAAGTGCCCTGATTTAATAAAATTAACAATTTTATTCCTTCATCAAGGATATTCTTTAGCGAGGCTGTCTTGTATTTTTCCGTGATTGTTTGTCATAGAAAATTATGTTTGGTGCTATTACCTTGATTCATGTTAAACCTCCAACAGTTTTGCCACCATTGTTTTTGTACTGTTGGTGCAAATGTCATCATAGTGAAAGATAGCATCTTTATTATGAAAATAATTTTGCCCTTAAGAATCCTTGGCAGGGTCATAGGGACCCTACAGACTACAGTTTGAGAACTGCTGTACTAAAGACAAGGATGGCTCTGTGTGTGTAATCACAAACTTACTTTCTCACTACGGATTAGGGTGTTTTATACAACATTGAGGCTTTGTAGGCAGGGGTCACAAACTCTAGTGCTTACACTGTCTGGGGTTCAAGTGTGTGCCTGGCATTAGACAAAAGGAAGAGTTCAGGGCTGTGGCAAATTGAGACACATGTTCCTCATACAGGGAGAACTGCTACCTCTCCATTCCAGTTGTTTGCTGCCATACAGAAACACAGGTCCAGTGAGGCCACATCTGATATTTCAAAAAACACTAGAAATTTGGACCTTTAGGTAAACTCTTATGATTTTTAAAATGTGGCAACTGAATAAGTATTTTAATTTAAATCACCGGCCAAGCCCAAACAAAATCCTTTTCACTCTAGATTTGCCCTGTAGGATGTCACATCTGACCTCCATAGTAGATGCTTGGCGACTATTTACTTGTTGAACGAATGAATCAAATGATGAGTAGTTATAATGAAGGTTAGGCAATTCAACGCTCCATGTATTAGCTGTGATAATATTTGTTAGGATTGGGCCTCTGAATCTTCAGCTCTCACAGAAAGAGGAGAAAGGCATGCACATACATGAGAGCTGAGCAAATGCAGTTTCCTTTTTTTCATCAGCTCAGGTTTTAGCTGGCTTGGATATAATATTTTATCATGCTGATGCAACATTACAAAACTTTTCCTTGTGAGTCTGGGCAGAAAAATCCAACTCAATATGTGAAAGGTACTGAAGGGCAGCTAAGGGAATACTGTGATTATTACAGATGCAGCCAAAATGCCTGGCATTCAAAGAGGGCTATGGATAGAGTTGTCATAAAGCTAGAAAAATGTAGTGTTAATGTGTCCCAGGCTGCTGTGAAGAGGTGAACAACGCACAGGACCATTATATAGAGGCAATCTTAGGCTCATTTATATAACAGATGCAAAATAGCTTGCAGAAAGGGCTATAATTCACTCACCCATAACATGCTCTGAGCATGTGCTTGGGGCCATGTGCTTTTATATGTACTGGATAAAAAGGAATCAACAAACCAGCAAATGTCCCTAACTTCATGAAGCTTACATGGAGAAATTTTACAGAGAGAAATGAAGAGTTGAGTAGGGGATAGGAGCATTTTGAATTTGGGGACGACACAAGCATGAAAATATATGATACCTTCAGAGAATTGTACAGAGGCAATTGTGGTTGAGGAATTAAGCACTTGGGCTTCTAAAACTGCATCATGATATTATTGTTTATGTGAAAAACTGGAGCTGTAGATTGACTGTTACTTAGTTTGGCGTCTCAGATTTCCTATATTCTAAAGTATACAACCTTTGAAAATACCATTACATTTGTTAAGACATCCAGCACAATGTTGACATATAGTAGCAACTCAAATACTTTTCATTCATAATGAAAAGTTTAAAAAAGTATTACATTAGTTTTTGCATATGTTTTGGTTTGCTGTCAAACTAAATCTCAGAAACTTAGAACAACAAAGATTTGTACTTCTTGCTCAAGTTATCTTGTAGCTGCTATACCTACAGCTTGGCTTGGCCTCTCCTATGTGTCTTTTTCCTGCCAGGATCCAGGTTAAAGGATATGCTCCTATTTGGGACATAATGGACTAATAGTACAGGAAAAAAGTAGCAACAGACAAGCCAATAATGACTCTTCAAACAGCTACTTGGATAGTGTACATGACTTTTATTATGTTCCATTAACTAATGCAAGTCACATGATCAATCCTGCCATTTGTGGGTCAGAGAGGCATATTCCACCCATTAGGAAGCATCATAAGTCACAAAGCAATTATCTCACAGGGAGGGGAATAGCTAATTGGGAACAATAATACTATTGCAATTATTCTCAAATTTATCCTCAGCATAGCTTGGATTCTGTAGTAGACAGAGTTGCTTTATTAAAGTCTATTTTAGAAGCGAAATTCAAAAATTTTGTACAACTCAATGATAAAACCACAATAAATTTGTTGTCATAGCACAGGACCAAATTCCTAGAGGTGGTTGTCTTCAAGATTTATACAGTCAGGCTGGTTATACAGGCTGTGATTCATTTGTGAATTCTGAAAGGTACAAAGCTTATGAAAGCCCCAGTTTTGGGGTATTCCTGTTGCTTGGAAAAATTCTCCTAATAGAAAGGTGAATGTATTTATAGAGTCAACTGAGAAGAATTTCCTATAGTTGTCTAAGAGCTCAAAATATGTGCTTTTTCCAGGTAAGAAGCCCACAGGGCAATTCTCTGCTCTAAGCCTGAATAAAAATTGCTTTGAAGCACTTAAAAAATTCAATACTGAGATTTATCTAGCAGTACTAAGCACTGTATTTGCTTTTCAGGTGCTCTCAGATTTCTGCAGCAGAAAAATTTTTAGACAAAATTCTGTCACACTTCTTTCTCCCAAAGGCAGGAGGGCCTGATAGAGCTATCAATTAGATTATGCATTTACAGATAACTGAGCAACATCTCAAAGTGGTGTTTAACTGCTCACACCACCCTGTCCCTTGTTTGACAGTCTCACAAATAAGTTCGGTAATTAATTTAAAATAATGTGTGTCTGCCTGGTATTAAATTTGGCATTGTTCTTACCAGATGGCTATTCTGCAATGCTATCTGCAGTAAATTAGAAGAAAATCTGGGGAAAATCTACTCACTCAAGAAGTAGATCTCTGTATTTACTTTAAAAGCATGTCTACCAAAATGAAGACTGCTCATATCAGCTTTGTAGCATTATAGGGACTTTTGGGAATGCTCAGCCCCCAGAAACTCTGTACGTAACTGATTATGGTTGATGTATGATACAAATAAGTTGAATTGTTGATGTTTGATTCTTTCCCCCATTCCATCAAGTAGTGATTGACAAGTTGATGTACTGGTTCTATAGCATACAGTAGATTTTAATTAACATTAAAATATGTTAGATTGAGCAAATTGTGCTCCATTTCAAGAATTAAAGAATTAGTCGGCTTGTCAGCGTGATCTAAAATTATAATTCCAAACTCAGCTATGAATGCCAGTCCACATGCACAGACTTCTTATTGTCCATCAATACCACCTGGAAGTATTTATCTCAGCAGAAGGAGGAAGCTTCTAATATCTTTTGAAGGGACACTTTTATTAAAATTGGCTTCTTTTGATATTGTTCACATGAACAATAAATGACACCCATGAAAGTCTTTTACTCTAATAGAAATACAAAACTGATAAGAATGTTTTAGAGACCATAAGAAGATAAAATCTTCTAAAGATTTTGCTTGTGTTTAAATCAACTTTGTACGCACCAAAGCGAAACAGGTAGAAATTTGGCAAAAGAGTCCACTTTACCACCAACCACCTCAAAAGAAAATAGTTCACAATTGTTTGCTCCTTCGCGAAGAATACCCATTATTTAGGCCTTGAAATCCTTATCAAGTTCAGGTAGATTAGAGCACATTTGAATTCTTCAGCTGAAACCCCTTTTATTGTTTTACCTTCTACATTCCAATAGCTGTCAGAAACTGGCATTGATGTATCTGTGATAAAAATCCTGATGAATAAACTACCGTCTTGAACTTGGAAGGAAGTCTGATCATTTGTATCCAGTGCTGAGACTGGTAACCACCTGATTCATAGCATAAAATTGATCATCTATTCTGGGAGAATGGAGATTTCCTAGCTTTTCTTAAAATTTATTCGTCTGCTTAGCACTGATTTGAAGTTAAGGAAATTAAGCAAATGGAACAAACTTCTTTCCAACCATTTCCCTCCATGGTTAGCAAAATGACCGAAGTCAGAACTGCTTCACTTCCTGAAATTGTCTCCCTCCCTCCTTCTTTCCTCCAAGAAAAATTTATGGAGTGTCTCCTAATTACCTGGTACTCTTTTAGGCATTTGGGAAACACCCATGAACAGAGAACATCGCCTTCCTGAAGACTGCATGTAATGGGTGGAGATAGAGTAAAAAAATGAGCATAACAATTACACTGTACAGGCATTTGAACAAACCAGTGCATGGTGAGACCCTCCTGAGGAAGCAGGCAAGCAATTGTTTTAAAAGTAAGTTTCAGGATTCTGTTCTTGCCAGATGATTATATCTAACTAAAGTTTTCACATGGATATCTTACTTCTTCTTTCTATATCATAGAAATAGAGAACAATCGTCCAAATTCCTTTCCGTTAAGTTGTTCTGGCAAAGCCATGTGTAGGATAGCATTGTTGAGACTCTACTGAATACATGGGCTGTGCTTTCATGTAAAATGGCAGGGAACAAGGGAAGCAAGTCTTAGAATGTTCACGCCTCTTGGCTGAGGACATGGTTTAGAGACAGATCTCCTGGATTTCCATCTCAGCTCCTCCTTGTGGGACCCTGGGCAGAACGACTAACCTTCGAGTTCAGGCCTCTTCTCTAAAATGTCCGTACTAGAAGTTTCTGCTTCCTGAAGCTGAAGCGATGAGTCAAGAAGCACAGAGAACAATAAGCTCTCAATAAATGCAGGGACTGTGGCTGTTGATGTCAGTCATATAAATTTTTCATATTTATTTTTCTCTAGGGAAACCTGAATCCTTTTCATACATAGCTAATTATGTTCAACTGTCACGTGGCTGGATTTCCTTCGTAACTTGTAGCATCATCTCACTTCATCAGGTTTTTTTCTGGTCCTTGCTCTAATTTCTTAGCATCAATTATGTATCTGCTCCAGTAAAGTTTATTAAATGCAGGGGAGAAGCAAGTTCCAGAAGAGGGGAGAAGGTGGCACTCCAGCGTAGGATAGGTGCAGGAGTGAGAAGCTATCTGGGCAGATAGAAGTAATTCAATAAACTCTAGGCAGGATTAAAATGTCTGCAAATACCAAATAGTACAAAAAAGAAAAACTACTTCAAATATCCTTAACTATTTACTGTACTAACAGTTAAAATTGTTAGCTGACCTTTGCCCCAATTCTTGCTCTTCTGGTCTAGGCACTCAGCCATCAAAGCTGGTCTAGCTCTCTGTTTCCCAGCTTTCTGTTGGGTTTAAGAATTGTGCGAGGTATTGGTGGGTAACAGCTTTACATAAGGCTGTATGAAATGAATGGGCAGGCCGGGTCAGCACTGTCCACACCTATTGATCCTTGGTCATCTTTAACGTTCAGGCTGCTGGATGCTTCCATGTGAGAGGCTGAGTCTCTTCTGCAGTTGTGTCACCTGGGATGCCCGCCTTTCCTCAGGGACCTCACTGAACTAGGAGTTTCCCACTGTCTGTACTCAAAGAATGTGCTCTACAAACTCAGCGTCAACATTTAACTATAACTACGTTGGATTTATATTGTTTGCACCATAACCAAATTTCTTTATTATGTTTGGATACAGGCTATAATATTTAGTATAAGACAGTGGAGTATAACTCTTAAATTAGCAACATATCTATTAATTTCACTCAGGTCTATTTGGATGACTGGTGGACCCATGGGCCATTAATAGTTTTATTTCATTAATTGTCTAAAATGTAATACAAAATGCGATTTACTGGAATATGTTTGCTCTAACAGTGAAAATGCATTTTTTTTGTTTTTTGTTTTGTTTTTTTGGCTTTGAAAAATATAATTTATTTAAGCCTAGATATCCAAAATATTATCATTTCTACCACAACACCAGCCAAGATTCAAACGCTCAGTAATCATATATACCTAGCAGCCACCATAGTGGACAGAGTAGATACAGATCATTTCCATCCTGGAAATTTATTTTGGATAGGAAAATGCATTTGTTTTTATTTCATAAAATCAGACTGTTCATGATGTTCCAATTTGTTGACTTCCTAAAATATGATAAAAATTATATATTGGGCTTTCAATATATTAATACAGAAAGATATTAATAAACACAAGCCAAAGCAGTATGACTTTGTATTTGTGATATGTCCTGAACAAAGTGGGGATGGAGAGGATAGGGTAAGGCTATAAGATTCTCCAAAATCTGACAAGCTCATTTTTTGTTTTCTTATTGGTTTATTAATTCACAAATATTGGAAGCAGCAGCTAATAATTCATAATTTCAATTTGCTTCTGGATAAGTTGTAGAGAAACAACATGAAATAATGTGAAAGGTAAAACAAATACTCAGCACTTCTTATCTACTTTCCAAGACAAGTCTGTCTAAAGAGGAAACAAACTTTTATTTATTTATTTTTTAAATTATTTAGCCTTCTTTATTTTTTTAAATATCACATTCAAAATAAATGAGGTCCTCATATACCCCCCCACCCCCCTCGCCCCACTCTTCCCACATCAACAGCCTCTTTCATCATTGTAGCACATTCACTGCATTTGGTGAATACATTTTGGAGCACTGCTGCACCACATGGATAATGGTTTACATTGTAGTTTACCCTCTCTCCCAGTACACCCAGTGAGCCATGGCAGGACATACAATGTCCAGTGTCTGTCCCTGCAGTACCACCCAGGACAACTCCAAGTCCTGAAAATGCCCCCACGTCATATCTCTTCTTCCCTCTCCCTACCCTCAGCAGCTATTGTAGTCAATTTCTCCACATCAGTGGTACAACTTCTTCCATTACTAATCACAATAGTTCCATAGTAAAATATCAGTAAGTCCACTCTAATCCATACTCTATTCCTCCAGCCTGTGGACCCTGGGATGGTTATGTCCACTCCCCTCTATATCAAGAGTGGGTTTAGATTCCACATGGATGCTGGATGCACTTCTCCTTCTTGCAGTTGTAGGCACTCTCGGCTCCCTGGTGTGGTGGTTGACCTTCTTCACTTCCCTGTTAGGTGGCCTGGGTAAGTCCAATAAACCAGACAGTAGGAATTGCAATTCTGCTGAGGCTCTGGGTCTGGCTGTCACATGCACAGTCCAGAGATTTGGGTCTCCTGAGTATACACCAATACCAGCACCAACCACAGGTCTGGTAAAAGTAACAGAATAGGCATGTGTAGAAAGGTCATATCTGAGTCCAACTCCATCACACTCAGGAAAACAAACTCCAAAGTAAGGCCAACTGACATGGCACTGAACTCCAGAGCCATCTGCCATTGTAGAACCTGTGGCTCTCTATAGCCCTCAGGAGAACCAGTACCTGGGCTTCTGTCTATTTTGACTCAGACTATTGCTTGGTGTGGTGAGTTCCCCATTACCAAAGGTACTCAACACTAACTCAGCTCTGATGATCTAAAAGCAAGTGAAGCATTCCTTTTTTTCATTCATCAAATATGTATTGAGAGTTTACTACGCGCCTGTCACTGGTCTAGGCATTGTGGGCATAATGAGCAAATAAGACATACAGAACCAGCCATCAAGGATTTAAAATTCTTTTAGAGGCTGAAAAACTAACATGGAGTTAAATAAAAGTACGTATAGTACATGCCATGAAAGAAACAAACAAGGGGCATAAAAGAGACTAATGACACATAACAGATGACAACTGACTCGAGTTATTCTGGTCAGGGTAAAAACCAAGTGTGCAAGCTTGACCCTGAAGAATGGGGAAAAGCCACCATAGGGTCATCTTGGAAAAGGGAACAGAAAGTACAAAGAGTGGGATGCAGGGACCTTGCTATGCCTGAGGAATTGAAATGAAACCAGGGTGACTGAGGCTTGGTAACAAAGGAAGGATTGGGAGAAAGGCTTTTGGGACAAAGTAGGAAATATAGATGAGAAGAAAATACATTATGATAATAGAATTATTTGGCTAAAATATGAAAAACAAAGAGGGCTGGGGCTGGGGCTGGGGCAAGACTCCTTTGTTTCAGGACTAATAATTTTAAACTATGTTTTCTGCTTTGTTTTAGTTCTAGTTATTAGAGTTATTAGAGGTTGTCTTCCTCTAATTAAATAATATGCTTTCCATGCTAGTTCTTAATTTAACAAGTTCATATCAAAGTTATTGATTTTCTTCAAGTGTAGTGTGGCAGACAAAATATTGGCCCCCAAAGATGTTCACATTCTAATCCCAAGAACCTGTGAATATGTTACCTTACATGGCCAGGGGGAATGAAGGCTGCAGATTCAATTAAGGTCACTAATCAGATGACAACATGGATGAACCTTGAGGATATTAGGTTGACTGAAATGAGCCCGACACAGAAGGACAAATATTGTATGGTCTCACTAATAGGAACTAATTACAAGATGCAAACTCTGTAAAGTGAAAATCTAGAGTATAGGTTACCAGGAAAGAGAATGAGGAGAGAATGGGGAGCTGATGCTCAATTTGTGCAGAATTTTTAATTGATTCTAAGTGTTTGGAAACGGATAGAGGTGATGGTGACACATTATTGTGAGTGTAATTAACAGCTCTGAATTATGTGTGTGATTGTGGTTGAAAGGGGGGATGTTTAGGGTTGTGTATATCACCAGAAGGAAAGCTAGAGTATAAAACATGGGACTATATAACACAAAGAACCCTGTTGTAGACCATGACTCTGACTGATAGTACTAATAAAAGAATGTTCTTTTATGAACTAGAACAAATGTATGTCACAATTACAAGGTGTTAATAATAGAATGGTGTACTGGAAAAATAAACTTAATGCAAACTATGGACTATAGTTAATAATCATATTTTAAGATTCTTTCATCATTTGTAGCAAAGGTAACACATCAATGCTAAACATTAAGAATAGGGGGTATAAGAGGTACAGGCTTTTCTTTGTGGTATAATGAAAATGTTCCAAAATTGACTGTGGTGATGCATGCACAGCTCTGTGTCTATACCCTGACCACTGATTGTACACTTTGGATGGATTATATGGTGTGTGAATGTATATCGATAAAACTGCATATTTGTTTTAAAAAGTAGAAGAGTCAGTATGGGATGTAACCATGAAATAATGGTCTGAGAGATGCAAAGTTGTCTTTGAAATGGAGGAAGGAAGGAAAGTGGACTTGGCCCAGCTGGTTAGGGCATCCGCCTACCACATGGAGGTCCACGGTTCAAACCCCGCGCATCCTTGACCCATGTGGAGCTGGCCCATGCGCAGTGCTGATGCGCACAAGGAGTGCCCTGCCACGCAGGGGTGTCCCCTGTGTAGGTGAGCCCCACGCACAAGGAGTGCGCCTGTAAGGAGAGCCGCCCAGCGTGGAAGAAAGTGCAGCCTGCCCAGGAATGGCGCCGCCCACATGGAGAGCTGACACAACAAGATGATGCAACAAAAAGAAACAGATTCCTGTGCCGCTGACAACAACAGAAACGGACAAAGAAGACGCAGCAAATAGACACAGAGAACAGACAACCAGGGTGGGTTGGGGGGTAGAGAAATAAATAAATCTTAAAAAAAAAAAAAAAGAAATGGAGGAAGGGGCCCTAAGCTAAGGGATGCAGGTAACTTTTAGAAGATGGAAAAGGCAAGGGAATGATTCTCCCCTAGAGATTCCAGTAAGGAACATTGCCCTGCTGATATTTTGAAACATTTTAGAATTCTAACTTATGGAACTATAAGACAAGAAATTTCTGTTGTTTTAAGTCACTGAGATTTTGGCATTTTTTTTTTTTTTACAGAAGCAATATAATACTGACTGAATCAGATAAGAATTTAGCTCAGTTGCCTACCTATGCCTTCTACTTCCTGTATCCCAGTATAGACATATTAATATTTGTTTCTCTTTTTATAAATTTAGGGATCTGGTTTCTGTACTTGCCTTTATGTCTCAATGCCTTTCTTCCTTGTGTGTAATAGATTTTCCTTCTGCACTCCCCTATACTTAACATTTTCTTTTCACTAGAATCTTTGGTTTTGTTTTAAAGATCTTCTGTTTTCTTTGTGCTGGATCCCAGTGCACGGAATTGGATTGACTCAATTCACTCTGCTCCTTGATTAGAAGAACAGGCTCATCATTTGTCTAGTTCCTTTTTAAAAATCTCCCTTCTTGATGTCTTTATTCATATTGCCATTTTCATTCTCCTCTCTCTGCCTTATGCCCCAAATTAATATTTTAATATCCTTCTAATGTGTGTATTGTTTTGTATTCCTTTAAAAATACACATTTTATCATATCTCAGGTCTCACTCTGAATATTGCTTGTTTTATTCAAGATTATGTCTGAGATCTATCTATAATAATAAGTGCAGATTTATTTCATTGTTTTTACTGCTACAAGGTATTCTGCTTAATGAATTCAGCACATTTCATTTCTCCATTCCCCTTTGACAGGCATTTAGTTTATCTTCAACTCCTAGCTATTAGGAAAAATGGCTGAAATGCACATAATTGTGCATATGTATGCATTTTCAGTTTTGTCAAATGCTCCCATAATGCTTTATGGAGTGTCTGTACCTTCCAAAGAACAATGTGTAAGGAGCTTTATTTCTTAAAGCCTCATTGAACATTAAGGGTTAGACTATTAGTAAGGTTTTTTTAGTATCTCTTTCTGTGTTTATTTTCCACTTTTATTCCTGTAAAATGTATATTCATATTCTCTGCTCATCCTTCTACATTGTACTATTTTTGTTGTTGATTTTTAGGACAGTTTATATAATCTAATCCTTTATGAATTATATAATTTACAAATATCTTCTCATGGCTTGCTACTTTAGTTGTATCTATGGGCTCTTTGTTGTAAAATGTTGCTAATTTTAATATAGCCAAATCTGAGTTTTTCCTTTTACTTCATATTCTGTCCTGACTTATCTAACAAGGTCATAAACCCCAAGGTCATAAACTTTTTGATCCTCTAGTTTCTTAATACTGCAGTTTCACTTTTTATGCTAAAGTTTCACACACCTGAAATATATTTTTACATATTGTATAAGAGGGAATTTAATTTTCCTCAAATGATGAACCATTTCTCTATATTATTTGTCATGCATTAAATTGTCATAAACTAAGCTCTTTATTCATTTTCATTTAACTATAGGTTTTTTTTGGTTCCAGTGCCAAATAGGCAATGTTTACTTACTTTTACCTATTGATCAAGTTCCAATGGTTTGCCTTCAATATTTTTAAGCTATTTTCAAATCTTTCTTCAGTTATTCTTAAATGTAAAATTTACTATCAGTATATCAAGTTCCCAAGAAATGTGATGGGATTATGTCTGTAGCTGCATTCAATTTTAGATTAATTAGGCTCTCCCAACCAACCCATATTATATCTTTTCAGTGTGGATTTGTCATAATATCTTTGCATTTATGTTCTTCAAGGAAGTCTCAGAATGAACTTCATAAATATTTTACAAAATGTTACTTGCTTCCTAGGTATTTTAAAGGTTTTTTTTTTTTTTTCCATTGTTGTTTTGCTGTGATTTTTTTTCCCTATTACATTCTTAATTATTTTGGCTGGTGGTGTCCAGGAAGAATTCTTCTTCTACTTTTAATGGCTTGTTTCTCTACTAGGAAGAGATACCCAAACGTCAGTATTATGATGCTGTGATGTTGTCTTCAGTGAAATGTAAACTTTAATTTTGAAAACCCTCACATTTTAATTGGCCTTCTTGGATAACTGTTCAAATTGGTTTGCATCACTCTTAAAAGCATGGAAACAGTCTGTTTTCTTTTCAAGGATGTTGATCCTCAAAATATGCAGGATGTCCAATTCTTCTACCTCTTGGCCCCAAAGTAGATTGGTAAGTTGCTGACTCTGACTGAACCTTTATCATTACAAAATTATCAGAAGAGATTTTGAATCATTATGTGGATTTTGAAGGTTTGTTAAAATTCATCTGTAGTACTACTTCAGAGAGGTGACTTTTGAGAAAGAATTTTCATCACTGTTTTGATCTCCTCTTGATCTAGTCGAGTTTCCTACTTCTCAGGTCAATTTTGAGCATTCATTTCTTTAAACAGGGCTATGACCCATTTAAAATTAAATGTTAAATTTATCAGCAGATACATATTTTAATATTTTATTTTTTATAATTTAAAAAGATTTCAATTGTGTATGAAGTTATTCTCCAGCATGCTACCACCTGCCTGTTTTGGTTCTGTGATCATTTACAATTTGTATTGTTTTTCCTTGATCAAATCTTAAATCATCTCTCATTCTTATTTTATTTTAATTTTGGTCCTTTAGTTCATTAATTCAGACCTCTTTCTCTTGTTTCTTTTCTTCTGGATTCTTTATATTTAACTTTATTGTTCTATTTTGGGATTCTTGGGTTGAAGGCCTAACTAATTTATTTTCTGTCAGATATATTCAAGGCTCTAGATATCCTTCTTAGCATGATTTATCTGTCTCCCTCAATTTTTGATACACGGTATTTTTAAAATCTATCCAGTACTAAATATACAGTAATTTTGTTGAGTCTTCCTCTTTCAGCCAATACCATATTCAAAAGTATTCTTTCTTTTCCCAGAAACACATGGTATTTTTCATAGCTCTGTCTTAGCAGTCTTTTCAAATTTTACTTTCGTTTGATCAGATAATACAGCCTTTATAATGTCAGTTCTTTAAAATTCCTTTGTTGTCCCATATATTGTCATTTTTAAAAATGTGTGCTCAAATATGCATATATTCTATTAAAAGAGTACAGAATTCATATTTGTTACTCATGCTACCCTAATCTTTTATATTCTTCATCTGTTTGTGCATGCCTTATCAATTTCTGAAAGGGGTGTATTAGTATCTCCCATACAATTATAGATTTTCTTCTTCCTGTATCCTTCAGTTTGCTTGCTTTCTTTTGATGATTTGAAATTTTCCTCACATAAATAACACTTAAAACGAAATTTGTTGCATAATATTGAGGAGGAAGAAAGCTTAATGTGGAGTCATGAAAAGGGCTGGGGTGGCAGGAGAAGATAACAGGATTACATTTATTACAAGTATGTATAGTATGTGTTTTGGGGTTTATAAAACATGTAATAGAATTAGCCTAGCTTTTTGAAGGTTAACATACTAAATTTAGAGGATAACATTAATGCTTAAAACAAATTTAAAATGATATGGGCTTATATAGAACCAAAATATAGAATGGTTTCATGCAAAAATTGAATTTTGGATTTCAGAAAAGAAGCAGGGAAATTAACCTTTGTGTTTGATATCCTATGCTTTGAGAAAATCATAGGTTTGACAACAGTGAAGATTTCTGAATTTGTGCAGAGGAGGGATATGATGACTACAGTCAGACAGGAGAGAATAAGGAAGACAAAGCCAGAGATGAGGTCAGTTTCTTTAATCTGTGGCACATGGTTATCAGAGCAAAATCTCAGTCCAAAAAATATGGCCCGGGAAACGAATAGCTATTTGGAATTATTTTAAGTCTTTTATTGCTTTATATGAGTCTTGATCATTTAGTTAGTTTTTAAAAAATATGTTGAATAGAAAGGGAAGTGAAAGGTTTCACACTGGGCATTAGGAAAAGGGGGCTTGGGAGGTTGAAAAAGTCAGCTTAAACATGGTGCGAGGGTCTGAAATATTCTGAAGGGGAGGAGTCCAGGGTTTTTCTTCACTGAACTAGATTTGAATGTCTATAAATGAAAATTAAGTCCCAGCGACATAATAAATTTTCCACCTCTAGGTCCAAAGCAACCCTTAAAAAAAAAAAAAGGGAAATCTTTTGGATCATTTATTTGTAGAAGAAAAAACATAGCTCAAAACTATTGCAATATCAAGACAGTACCACTAAAGTGATTAAGATAGATAAAATCAACATATGTGGCAGATAAGAGCCAGTAATGCTAACCATTTTTCTTGGTTTACTCTACTTAATCTTAACCCTATTAGAGTAGTTGAGACTTTAGCACCAGTATGGAAAAGAGGAAAAATAAGCCCTTCACAAATATTTCAAGTCTCATCAGGGGACAGTGTACTTGCAAAACTAATTACACAAAGAAAAATAATACAGAAAACTTGCTCCAGCTATATCAGCATACTGAAGTCGATTTTTTTTTTCATGGAGTGTTGGAAGAGAAGGACCCTTCTTCACAGAGGAAAGCAAAGTTGTGTAAGGCTTTGCTTATATAAGCCCAGGTATAGAGCCCTTTTTTGGAGGGGGGTACCGGGGCCAGGGATTTAATACAGGACCTCTTTCATGGGAAGCCAGCACTCAACCACTGAGCCACATCAGCTCCCCTGAGTTGTTTTTTAAGTTTGTTTGCTTGTTTGTTTGTTTGTTTTTAAGCACGGAGAACCGAACTGGGACTCCCATGTAGGAAGCAGGTGCTCAACTGCTTGGGCCACATTGGCTCCTCAGGAGCCAGTTTTGAAAGGCTGGGAATGTAACCACCTTCCACAGAATCATTTTTCTGAGTTGATTTTATCAACGTAAAGCATTTTCTCTTCTGCCAGGAGCCAGAAATCTTTAAAGAAGAAAAAAAAAAAAACAGAAAAACTGAGAAGATTCAAACTTCACTGCAAGGAGTCTGGTCAGCTGGACAGGGGCGTCTGTGACTGGATGTGGCTTTAAATTCCTGGCTGGAAGCATCTGTGCTTGGAATCCTCCTCCACCGAAGTTGTTTACCTCATTATAATTCATTTCTGTAAGGATTTTAAAATTGAGATTTCCCTTATAGAACTCTTTTAAGTTTTACTGCCTCCATGATGAGCAGAGATTAGCTTTGCATTTGCAAAATTAAATTACTTTCCCAAAGTATTTCTTAATTTTCATGCAGATGCTACTGAAAATTCCAAGAGAGACAAAAGTTGTTAGCTGCATCTTTAAATACCAGAAAATCTCCATGTGGAAAGAGAAATATGGAAGAGAATGAAATTGCTTTTATTCTAAAATTGAACAGAGAGTTGTTTATTCTGGAGAACACACATCTGGAGAATAAGAACCTAAGGGGAAAACAGTTTCAAAGTTCAAATTGTGAATGCTTTTAGTGTCAACCTTTTAGATCAATATCATCTATGAAGGAAAAAATAAAAATGGAATTAAAAATGAAACATGAACAGTTGGCACCATGCGAATGGGATCCTGGGCACATCTAAAGCTTGACACAGAAACAAGACTCACCAACAATTTTATAGATGAACTGAAAACTATCATCTGCTGGCTTCTCTGCTGTCCTCCCAATTTCATATCTCCACTTCCCATCACATTCTAATAGTCCCGTAATATTTTACCCTAATGTAAAATATAGGAAAGGTGTCATGTTAAATGGCTAAAAGAAGCAAAATATTTCTCAGTAAACCATCCACATAAATTGTCATCTAATTAGGTACCAAGATCTGAAGAGCTGATATATTATTAAATATTTGGTCAGTTCACAACTATTTACTGAAGATAGCTGATGGGCTCTTTTTTTTTTTTTCCATGAGTAGGGCAGCCAGTTTGATGGCTTTAAACATTACAACTTCCTAGTCTGACTGAATCTCTTTTCATGTAAAATATTCTGGCAAATATCTAGATCAATATTGACCTTGGGCAAAAAGAAACCTTAATGAGATGATTTCTTTTAAAGTGAACTTGTAATTATTGTGTGCATTTAGATTTTTATCCACGTTTTTGCCTCTTTATGAGGGAAAATGAATACACTGTTCATGCTGTATAAGTGAATGTCAGAGTTCGAAGAGTAAATTTTATTTTTCAGATTGGAAATATTTATGAGACAATATCTTTCTAAATCATCATGAAAATCGGTGGTGGAATGAATCAATACATAAAATCGCCTTTACATATCTTGGAGAAACAAACCTAATAGGTAAAGTAAAATCAAATCTTATTGGCATTTGTACATTTACAGAGCAAAATTAATGGCTTTAGATTTTTTGCTACTTAATTATTATATCATAGAAAGGCTGGCAATAATGCCAAAATACGCTCCCCTCCATTTTTTTTCTTTTCATTTTTAAGGCTTTATGGTTATTCCACACTGGAATATTCAGCAACATGAGGATCTTCTAGTAACTTATGAAATACATTGCACTTTTGCAGGCTTTATGTTTTCAAATGCTTTTCTGGATAGAAAAGGAAAGATCCCTTTATCCATCTTGATATTTGATTAACAGGCATGTGGTACCTATGATTCCCTTGCACATTGTACCTAAGAATGTTATGTTTCAAGCATCCAGCATTCTGGAGTCAAATGGGCAGAACATCTAATTGATGTCTCAGCTTTGAAAATTTTATCCTGAATCCTTGAGGTGCATAGACATCATCTATGTCTAGTGTGCTTCCTGGGCTGCAGCCTCCAAAAAACACATCACCTGCTTTTCACATTAGACAGCAAGTTCCGTGGAGGGCGTGGAATCCTCCTGGACCATCTCAATTCCCCTCTCCTCATTTGAAATTAATTATAAGAAGAGTTGTAAGCTGAAAAAATTTTTAAAAATTGATCAGGATAAATAAGAGGAAATCCTTGCATTGATAGTATGAGCTCAGCAAATTCTATTCTAGAAAAATAAAATGTAGAGGGAGAACTGTATGAAGAGATAATATTTATAAAGACGGTAGTTATGAAATTTAAACAATATTATGATTTGCATTCCTTTGAGTTTTTAAATTTATTCCTTAGCATATGTATATATTTTCCCTTTACTAGGACAGAACTTCATTTAAATTAAGGCAAGAAGAGTTGAAGAGAAAAAAAGGGAAATAACATTTAATAAGTGCCTACTAAGGACCAGCCATGTACCAGGCTGGGAAATTTGCATACATTATTTAATCCTTTCAACTACTGTAAGAGCTGGATGGTATTGCAAGATAAAAGGAAACTAAGCACTAGAGAGTTTAAGTTGTCCAATGTCGCCCAGAAAATTAAGTAGTTAAGCTGGATTGCTATCATGGTGTATTTGATTGCTCATTTTAAAATAGGAACCTAGCGCACCTCTCATTAACTTTTCTCATCTTTAAGCCTTTTTATTTCCCATCCAGCTAAGAAGAGGTCATGTTCTGTTGCTAGCTAATACCTTATTGGATCTCCTCTCAGAATTATACAATCTATAATATTGTATCCTTGATTTATAAGCCTTGTGAGATGGGGAGGGTAGCATAAGATATGTTGTACAGTACTGAGGATAGAGGAATTTAGTTTTGTAAAGGATAGACAGAAAATTTCAGAATCTCATTTCAACTACAGAGTCTCCAACTTAACTACCTCTTCATACATGCTGGGATTCTGAAATGGTAAATTCTACCCCCTTTCTTCCCACATGAGCTTGGAAAGAGCCAAAAAGTAGATGCAGGAGTAAGACAGATAGAGATCAAAATGTGTACTTTACTACTGATAAGAATTTCATAGATCAAATTACTCCATAATGGAACAAGTGGACTTCCTGTGCTCCCCTGAGAATTTGGCGGAGCAGTCCATCCAGACACTGCCAGCTGGGCACCTTTGACATCTTGGGACGTGATTTTGAACATGATTTTGAAAGAATGCCCTCTTTCCATTGGCTAGGAGATCCAGAGGAGAGGGCGAGTCAAACATGCCTAGCTCCTCAAAAACTCACTAGAGGTGAAAGAAAAGTACATGGAGTAGGAAATGAGTACACCAGTGTATTCTGTCCACCAGTGTACTCTGTTTCAGCAAAAATCTGGTGTGGTCTCATGGAGCCAAACTACCTGTCTTTGAATCCTGAATTTTCCACTAAATAGTTATATAACTCTGGGAAATCACTTAACTAACTTATTCCTGAGGTTCCCCATTTGTTAAGTGCTCATTGTAAATGAGCACTCATAGGATTTTGAGTATGAAATGTTGGACTATTCATCCAGTAAACAGTAAATAAAATGTTAGCTCTTGCTATGATGAATTTTTTTCAGGCCATTTTAATTATTAAGTTTAATTTCAAGGACATTATAGCTGTAAATTTTAAAAAATGGATGAGCAATGCTTCTTTTATGAAATTGTGTTTGTTTAGTATTTGATTATATTCATAGAGGAATAACATAAATTTACTAAAACCATCACAATGGACAATAATAAAGGCCAGCATAGGCCAATACTGGCATATAAAGGCCAATCTATAGCCTCTTAAGGAGGGTACCAATCAATCTATGATAATAAACTTAGTCATGTTGCCCCATTGATACAGATAAATCATGTAGCCTTTGCCAAGAATTATAATTTATTTCCTGCATCACATATTGTGGCAATCTACATTTATTAGAGTGTTCATATGAATAAACAGAGAGTTTTCCATTGGCTTTTATTTAATTATACTAATAAGAGGTATCATTTTTAAACCCATACACTAGGCCACTCCCTGTGCTGAGGGAATTCGTTCAACTCTTCCATTGATCTGGGAAGTAGGTGAATTTTCCCTGTTTGACAGGAGCTTTCCAGAAGCAAAACGACTTGCTGAAGGTCATGTGGCTAATAAGTAGACATATGATTTAGATTTACAGTCAGATGCCACTCTTTCCCTTTAAACCTTTCCACAAGCATCTGTCATGAGATACTTATTCCTCATATAAGTTAAGTTTGCCATATCTTGTTTTCAGGTTTATTTTCCATTTCTTCCTAACAAATATAAAGCTAAGTCAAGGAACTAGATCTTGGAGATCTTTTAGAAATTAGAATTTCTAAAAAGTGTTATATCATCAAATCTGCATTTAGGAAATTCACCTCTTTCATTGAAAAGATTTTTTAAATTAGAAGAAGAGAGTAGAAGTTTGTTTGGTATAAAGCTCTCATGATAGAATAAATCAACTGTAAGGTGACTTCTTTTGGGGAACCCTCTAGAGAAGCTAAGCAGATGGTAACTTTAATTAGTCAGAGAAACATCACTATTTATTGATATAATTTAATCTATTCCTCTATGAATCATCTTTTTAGGAATGTAAGCAGAAAGACATGTCCAAATATTCTAATTGAAAGAACTCCAGAATATTCTACTCAAGAAGCTTTGCTCTCTTTCCAGGCCCTGTTCAATTTAATGAGCACCGCACAGGAAAGCCTTCTTACTAAAAACCCTCGTTAGGATTCCTTGGCTCTGGGACTACCGACAGGGTCCCTAAGGTTATTTTAAGTTCTAGTTAATTTTAGTTTGGTTGTCATTTCCATGCTGAGTAAATTAAATATTTTAATATATGCTTCTTAAAGGTTTAATAGTAAACTTGTAGGGAGTCTTACTTCTTTAATATGCTCCCTTAGAAATGAGAGAAGATGCAACATTATTATCCTGCCTGCTGCCTCCCATCATTGTTGACTCAAGTACCAGATTAATCACATTCTTATTGAGCACAGTCTATTCATCACCTGAACGTCCATGGCAATTATCACCCTCTACCCAGAGGATGGACTGGGCTTTGGTGGAAGTCCACACATGTGTCTGCCTGCACAAATGTGTGTGCATTGCTACTGCATTCAAGCATGCAAATGGAGGATTATCCGTTGTTTTAAGGATTGCACTGTGTTTTCAAAGAGAAGAGAAAAACAATCCCCAAATACTGAAATATGCCCATTCTTCTATATCTAAGGTGTCATTCTACCTTGTTTGGACATACAACATCATGGTTTTGGGAACATAAAATGCCACAGTGGAGTGTAACTGGATCCCTATGACTTCTTGGAGAAATTACAGCTATCTGCATGTTCTTTCCCTGTTATGGAAGGAAAAAAAACACAAGTGCAGGTATTAAAGAAGCTTGGTGTTGAATCCTGTGTCATCAATTATCTATTGTTTGATTTTGTCATTTGTTTTTATTAGTAACTGCCCATCACTTCCTATCTGTGTGACCATGACAAAAATAGTCACTCACTGTGTGCCAGGCCATTTGTTTGGTACTTTGCATGTTTTACCTCATTTAATCCTAAAAAGCACCCTGTATATAGGAACTTCTTTTATCCTTGCTTTTCAGATTAGAAAGCTAATGCTTAAAGAGGTGGGATGCCTATTATCACTTATTAGGCTGTACCATGGGCCGGGGATGTTTGATACCCATACCCAGAACATACCGCAGGATGTTCTGGACAAGCCCATACTCTTAACCATTATATCACTGCCTCTCCTTGGTCTCAACTTACTCAAGCAAACAATGTAGGTGTCATGTGAGATAAATTTGCCTCAAGGATTAAATGAAAAACAAGCAAACAGCAGTGCAATAAAAACACTAAAGGGCTGCGGACATACTTGGGGCATAAGACAACCTGTGTCCTTTGAGTTCACATTTCACATAGAACTAGAAATTGTTACAAGTGACAGAAACCCTGAATATGCTTAAGTAGAGGTTTAATTTTATCATATAACAAAAAGGTGACAGGTAAGCAGCCACCATAGTTGGTTCAGCAGTTCAGTCATATGAGAGCTGGGATTTCTATGATTTGTTTGGTGTTGTCTTGTGGCAAATTTGGTGTTGGCATTGCAAGAAGGACTGTGAAGAGGCCCATAAGCTCTGTCTTATTAGGAAGAAAGTTTTTGGTCTGTGTCCTACACGCAAGACCTGAGTTCATGGCTAACTCTCACTGAGAGAGAGGCTGGGAAAATGAATTTTTGCATTTTTCTTTTTCTTTTCCCAGTCTCTATTGTGAGAGGCAGAAAGATGAAGGGGATTAGAGATGCCTTTTCTTTTCTTTCTGTTTCTTTTTTTTAAATGAAGCATAAATTTTTTCCACAGTTCCACCTGTTTTTGCTTTCAAAATTCCTCCAAATTTAGATTACATTTTCTCTAGCTTTAGTAGTTGGGAAAACTTGCTCAATTGTGTGTAGGTCCGCACACAGCTCCTTCTGAAACACAGAGAAGAAACACAGCTCCTTCTTTAGCCAAGCCGACACTTGGGATGAAAATGAAATAAATGAGTAGTGAAACTCTTGCATTTGAACTTTCATATTTGGAACTGAAAATGATAACCACAAGATAGTAAAGAGTACAGTAAAAATTCATAAAATATCTTTTAGGTATGGAGGATCTGAGAATACGATAGAGGTGGGATATGGAGGGAGGTCACCGCATCCCTTTCACATCCCTGTTACAATATGCTTTAAGTAGTCTTGATATTATTCTGCGGGTTTAAAAGACCAGCTGAATTCTCCAGTTTGGAGCAGGAGGGCAAGTCCACACTTTCCTCTGTGGATGGCACCATCTGGAGCACACCTGTGTGAATGGTGCTGCTTTAACTTGCAACAGAGAATTACTGGTACCATCCACTTAGCACTATGCTCAAAACACAAATTAATAAAATATAGTCTCTTCCTTTAATATGCTTGTAAAGGTGGGATAATTTTGCTGAAATACAAGACAGAACATGAACATGATAAAAGACTAGAAACTTGGCTCAACAGTGCTTATTCAGTCCCAAGAGTGATTAATTTTCACTCACAGTGTCAGGGAGGGCTTTACAAGGGAAATGCTTTTTTTCACCTGGAAAAGACTGGCATACTTGGCAGGTGGAAAATAATGAGGGAAAAGGTGGAGCGGGAGATATAGGCTATACCGAAAGTATTATGGTATGGCTGGAATTTAGAGTATGTGAGGCATAAGAGAGTGAAAAGTTAATTTGTAATCAGAATTTGGAAGGTTATAAATGCCTTGTTAACTTTAAAGATCAGGTTTTATGTGCCAGCAATGATAGTTATCAAAAGTATTTATTTTGGAGAGGAGGATATTAGAAAACCACCATGATTGTGGTTTTTCGAAAGGCAGTTTAGTCATTGTGAGAGATACATTGGACAGCTGTGAGTTCAGAGGAACAAGGACAAGGTAGGAGGTTATTAAAATAATGCAAGCAAGAGAAATGGGTCAGACTAGAGGGGAAGGAGTGAAACTTTTCTTAACTGGGTACCTGCTGGTAAAATTTGGAATTTGAGTAGAAGGTCTCTTTTATTATTTACTTTTTAATCAATTTGTTTTTGTGGTGGTGGTGGGGGGAGACTATGTAGAAAGATTTAAATTTATTCAATAAATACCCTCTGATGTCCTACTATGTGCAATGCTTATGCTATTAGTTATAACAATGGGAATCGATGACTTCACAATACATTTAGAGATTAAAAAAAGAATATGAGTAACTTCTAGTAAAAGGAAAACAGCTTGTACTAGACCAACTCTCCAGCAGATAACAGGGAAAACTCTAAACTACTACAAGAAACAAACATTTGAATGTAATGGAGGATGGCCAGAATCCACCAGAAACTGCAGGGTTATTACTGTGTGATAAAAAGAGACATACATGTCCTGGGTCTGCTTTGCTGTCTAACCTGTGTGGCCCTGAGCCTTGACTTCATGCAGAAAACCACAGTGTCCCTGCTTTATAGTCAGAGCAGTGGAACCTAGGGTTCCCTGGGCACTGAAATGTGAGAGAAGAAATCCAGGGACACAGGGAACCCTGGAAGGGGAAGCCCCCACTCAGTGTATAAATGCCACCTGAGCCTTGGTTGACCCTTGAACATGGCATGCACAGGGGGGATGTCAAAGTTGTCACTGATAAACAACAGTTGAAAGACTTAAAAAAATAATCAGAAGGGAGCAGGTGTAGCTCAGTGGCTGAATATCTGCTTCACATGCACTAAGTCCAGGATTCAATTCCTGGTACCTCCTAGAAAATAAACAAACCAACCCCAGTGATTTTAGGCCTGTTCATCTCAGGGAGACAGAGATTGAGGTTTGACTCCAGTCAAGCTAACTGTTTGCAAAAACATAAATCAACACAACAGGGGAAAAGAACAGATTCCAGAGTCTGTAACATAGCTGCAATATCTTGGATAGAATAAAAATTACAATACATCAGAAAAAGACATAGGAAAATGTGATCCAGAATCAAGAGAAAAAAAATAGTGTCTAGAGACTGACTCCAAGATGATTAGATTGTAATTAACAGACAAGAACTTAAAATTGTGTATTTTGATATATTTTCAAAGATGGATTATGGCCATAATGATGGACTAGAAGACTTTAAGCAGAAATTGCAAAAACCATAAAATAGAATCAAATAGTAATTCTAGAACTGAAAAGTAAAATATATGAAATGAAAAATTTACGAGATGGATTTAACAGCAGATTGAAGTTGGCAGAAGAAGGTCAGTGAATTTGTAGATCTAACATGGAAGTCATTTACTCTGAAGAAGAGAGAGAAAATGGATTAAAGAAATGAACAGAACTTCAGTGACTCATGAGACATTTCAAGCAAGGTAACTCATGTGTAATTTGAACTGCATAGAGGGAGAACATAATGGGACAGAAAAATATTTGAGAAAACAATGACTGCAATTTTCCAAAATTTGTTGAAAAACACAAAAGTATAAATCTATCATGCTTAGCAGACACCAAACAGGATGAATCCAAAGAAAAGCCTAATTAAGGAAATTATAGTAAAACAACTAAAAACCAAAGATAAAGAGGAAATGTGAAAAACAGCCAAGGAAAAATGACATATTACATAAGAGAACAAAAATCCAAATGATTGATTTCTCATAAAAAATGAGAGGTCAGAAGATAATGTGACATTTTAAAATTATTTAACGAAAAGAGTCAATCTAAATTTTATATATACCAAAGATCTCCTTCAAAATTTAAGGTAAAATAAAGACATTTTCAGATAAATGAAAGCAGAGAGAATTTGTTGCAGTAAGATCAGCACTGCAGAAATGCTAAAATTCTTCTGTGTAAAGGAAAATGACAGCAGATAGATATTATTAACTCTAGGAAGGGATCAAAAGTGCCAGAAGTGATAAATATGTGGCAGATATAAAATATTGATAGCGTCTTAATTTTTAAAAGAAATATAACTGGTTAAACAAAGTAAATGCCACTATAGTGAGGAGATTATAATGCATTTGGAGTAATATATATGATAGTAACACAAAAGACGGGGATAAATGGAACACTACTGTTATAGTTTCTTGTATTTTATATGGAGAGTACACTGTGATACTTGTACTCTTAGAGGACCCATTCTCACCCAGACTTCCATGAGAGAATTAAGCCCTACAGAAATTGAACCCAGGGACTATTTTTTCAATTGCCCCAAAGATGGCCCAGAGCTGTTTTCATTCTAATGCATGGATGATAAGTACATTACATTAGATGTAGGTCTTGAAACTTACTTTTCATTGAATCCCATTTGAGAAGGGTTACAGTCAAGAGAAAGAAAACAAACTATCAATGTCAGGGATTAAAGAGGAGATATCACTAATAGAATCTACAGAAATTAAAAGGATAATTAGGTAATACAAAGAATAATTAAATGCCAATAAATCTGAAAACCATGCTGAATTGGAGTCATTCTTTGAAGACAGAACTTACACAATTGACACAAGATGGAATAGAAAATCTGAATACCAACACTCACATTAAATGAAATTTAATTTTTTATCAAAAATCCTTAAAATACACATACGTGTGTATGGACACACACACATAACAGACCCAGATCGTCCCACTGGTTAAATTCTACCAACATTTACATAAGAAATAATACCAGTCATATTCATTCTCTCTCAGAAATTTGAAGAAGTGGGGAGATTTCCTAACTTGATTCATGATACCATCATGACCTTGATATAAAAGACATTATAAGAAAATTACAGACTACTATCTCTTAGAAACGTAGCCATAAGAATTTAACAATTTGAATCCAGCAATATATCAAAAGGATAATGTATGATGAAAAGTAGGACTTATCCCAGGAATACAAGGTCGATATAATATTCAAAAATCAATCAATGTAATTTTTTTTTGTTTCTCTCCCCTTCCCAACCTCCCCCTCCCCGCCCCAGTTGTCTGTTCTCTGTGTCCATTTGCTGCATGTTCTTCTTTTGTCCACTTCTGTTGTTGTCAGTGGCACTACAATCTGTGTTTCTTTTTTGTTGTGTCATCTTGTGTGTCAGTTCTCCATGTGTGCGGCGCCATTCCTGGGCAGGCTGCACTTTCTTTCGTGCTGGGCGGCTCTCCTTATGGGGCGCACTCCTTGTGCATGGGGCTCCCTTACATGGGGACACCCCTGCTTGGCACGGCACGCCTTGCATGCATCAGCACTGCACGTAGGCCAGCCCCACATGGGTCAAGGAGGCCCAGGGTTTGAATCTTGGACCTTCTATGTGGTAGATAGATGCTCTCTCCACTGGGCCAAGTCCGCTTCCCAAACAGTGTAATTAATACACAATTTTTAACAGACTCAAAGGTAATGTTTCCTCAAATCTCTCTACCTTTCCCAGAAGAGATGGGAAATCTATTTACAGAACAAGTAATGACCTATTGAGGGTTCAAGTTGGCTGTGCTATTATGAAACGGTGGCATCATAATTGGTATGACATTGTAGATTTTAAAGTAGATCTATTTTTGCCAATGCCAACCCTTCAGCACCCAAGGCAGTACTGGGCTTAAGTTTGAAGTTACTAAGCCATAGCTTATTATACGAGGGAGCAATTATGTTCACCAGAAGCCTTTTTCAAAAATTCCCCACAGTGATTTTATGCTGGTACCACTCAAAATACTTCAAGTATTTTCCCAAATTACTGGAAGTAGAAGGGATCCAAGGTAATGCTCTTCCAGATTCTGTTGACCATTTCACAAGTTTGTTTCAGAAAATATTAATCTTTTCCAACTATATGAGCACTGGCTCACAGTGGTACCTCATTTTAACTCCCGAGTTTTCTTTTTGAAATAGTTTTGTGTGTGTGTGTGCATACGTGCATGTGTACTGATGGTGAGAGAACTGGGAAGGTTTTGCTTGCTGTAACAGGAAATCTTGGAAAAATTAAAAATTCAAAGCAACAAAAAAGTGACTCGATTTGCAGTTGACACATACTAACAAAGGTTACCTTTGGTTTTTTAAATACTCTATAGTATAGCATGTGACCCAACTTCTGGTTTGGCAATTTTAAGTTCAAGGTAAGATAGCTAACTGGTGGCAGGGACTGAAGAGGTCTCATCTCTCCTGACCAACCAGAGGTCTATTTTGGACTGCAGTTAAGGTGAACCCAGAACAAAGCATCTGCATAATGTCCCATGTTTTCTTCCCTGATGACACTGGGGTATAAATTTTTAATGGTGGCATATTATAGATGTCTTGTGAAAAATATATTTCTATTAAACATTTTTATTTGGAATGAAACAAAAATTACAATAAACATATCCTATTCATGAAACTATAAAACTAGCTATAAAACTAAAACACAACATATAAAAAGTATATTTGATTCCTAGAGTACAAAGATCAATAAAACAAAGAATCGTTTGGAGGCATTGTAAAACAAACAAAAAACAATAATAGGTATGCTTTGTTCTGAGTCCATCTTAAATACAGTCCAAAATAGAACCCTAGTGGTAGAAGGTCATAGCCAAAAGAGGGCCTCTGCCTCGAGTGTCCTTTCCTTCTTCCTCACTTAATGTTATTTTACTAATTCTTCAATATTCTGCACAAAGATTACTCTCCGTGAAAATCTCAGGTAGATAAATTACCCCTCTCTCTGCCATTTGGCAGTGGTTTATACATCCCGTGTTAGAAGTTATATCACATCGATTATATAGTTATATGATCAAGTATTCCATTTCATCTGGGCCAGCCAACTACTGCACGTGGGCCAAAGCTGGCCCCTCAGCTTGATTTTTAAAGAAGATTTATCGGAGCACAGTCAGGCTTACTCATTTACATATTGTCTCCGGCTACTTTGGTGTCAGAATGGCAGAGCTGAGTAGTTGTGACAGAGATTTTATGGATCACAAGGCCCAAAGTATTTACTCTCTGGGCCTTTAAAGAAAGCTTGCTGACCTCTGAACTAGACTGGAGAGCAAGGGTAGAGATTTTTTCCACATCTGAGCCTCTGGCAATTTTCTTTGTGCTGCTCCAAGCTCTTAGGAATTTGTTAAACTACCTATAATTGTGTTTTAGTGCTTAAGAGTAGAATATTGAACTTCAGCTATTGGGTTCTAATAGTTCCCATACTACATATGAGATGTAAAATACATTACAGTGTAATTCATCTGTGCCTCAGTTTTCTTTTCTGTAAAATGAGGTGGATAATAAACCTAATCTCATAGAGCTATGATAAGGATTAAATCTTATACAGGTAGCTCTTAGTGACTCACGTGCTTCAAATACTCTAAGCATTCTATTATTTTTGCACATAATTCATGACATGCTGTAGGGATTTAAGAATTTAAATTCTCTGGGACTCATTTTGAGTTTACTAAGCTTACTACTTACTAAGCACTACTTAATTTACTTGGTAACTTACTGCTGGTTTACCTTACACTTCCGTTACTTTAGCTGCTGTTGTTCCATGTATGGCTCTTAAAGCTGTGCTGAGCTGTAGGGGGTTGTGCAGTGAGAAAGAAAATGACATCAGCTTGGTCAGCGAGAGAAGTGGCTGCAACCACAGAATCCACATTACCCATGGAGCCAAAAAGTAGTCACCACGTATAAGCAAGCTCAGCTAAATCACAGTCAGAGGACCATCCAGGACTCTGGAAGGTTCGTAATCCAGCAAAAATGTTCTCAGATAAATTGTCCCAGAAATCTTGGAGAAAGTTTTACATGAGTCATTCTGACATGGTTGTGAATCTGGAGTCAGACTGGTTTAAATTTTACTCCACAGGATACTTCTGCTTTTAAAATATATTTTCTCAATTTATTCTTATTTGAAAATATAAGTGTAAAACATCAGAAAGAGGCATCACAGTTATATTTCTCGATACCTCTGTAAAAATTTTTTGGCCTTCAGTTATTGAGGAAGATAAATAATCCCAGAACTAAGATCTTTTGAAGAATGCACAAAATCTGATTGAGGCACAAGAACAAAAAAAAGCAAACATGCTCCAAAACCTCTCTGACATTATGTTTTCAATAGTATACAGTGACCAGACAGTTAAATCAAACCAGTAGTGGACTCTCAGTAACAGGAGAGGACCTCATGTGCAGAATGAATGACAGGGAAAACTGATGATGTGTCTCTCAGAGGTTATTCCATATATAAGGATAATCTATGCCCATTGGTAGGACCAACAAGTGTGGGTAACTTCATTTTAGTTCCTTAAAAAGAGATCCATACTGACTAAAAAGGAACATAGGAAAATATTTTGGAACAGAATTTTTTATGAGACTGATCATATCTGGGTAAAATACTTTTTCTGATAATTTCTAATGTTGGTTATGTATGTCCCAATTCCCATAAAGTAGTATATTGGCTTTTGTCAGTTGACTGTGACCCTATCCGTGCTAATTTTTTATAACACAGTAACATTTATTTTTTAAAATCAGAGATTACACTTCAAATTTGTATTCCTTTAAATTTTTGTAATGGGGTGAACTATGTACCCCAATTTGACATGTTCTTAACCCGAGTGCCTGTGGGCATGAACCCATCGTAAATAGGATCTCTTAAGGATGTTATTTTCAGTTATCATTTAGCCCAACTGAGTGAGGGTGGGTCTTAATCTTGATTACTGAAGGTCTTAAGAAGAGAAAGCCAAGGGGAGGAGCACGAAGCAGGAAGCCCGTGGCAAAGAGAAAGGAGAAGACATTGCCATGTGACAGGAAGCAGAGTTACAAGGATTGCTGCAACCAGCACAGAACACTTCCCATCGGGAAAGAAGCAATCCTTTAAGCCTCTGAAACCCTGAGGCAAACAGTTCTTGCTCTTTAAACCAACCTGTTGTGCGATATTAATCATAGAAAGAAACCTGGCACACTGAGACAGTTGTGTTTGTGTGTGTGTGTTTTTAATACACTTTTGAATTGTTTTAAAAGATACTTAGATTGCATAAATGCTACATAAAAAATATAGGGGATTCCCATATGCCCCACTCCCAACCCTCCCACATTTTCTCACATTAATAACATCCTTCATTAGTGTGGTACGTTTGTTACAATTGATGAACACATATTGCAGCACTGCCACTAAGCGTGGACTATAGTTTACATTGTCATTTATACTCTCTCCTGCACAATTTTGTAAGTTAAGACATATAATGGCCTGTATCTGTCATTGCAATGTCATTCAGGAAAATTCCCAAGACCTGAAAATGTCCCCATATTATACCCATTTTTCCCTCTCCCTCCCCTGAGACAGTTTTGTGTGTAAATGGTAAGTAAAGAAATAGCAAAAGCAGTAGCTGTGGAGATCTCTAATTTTAATTTTTTATAGTTGCAATTTTTTCATACTCTCTAGTGTCTGTTAGTAAAAGAAGTTCACAGGAATCTCCAAGATTTACAAAACTTGTCTGAGCTCTTTAATTAAGCAGAAGTGAATGGTTGGAACTGTGTAAATTAGAAATGGACGAACACTACTGGATCATTTTAGACTACACTGTTGGCAGATAATAATTACATGTGTGGGCTTTTTTTTTTAAGGGCTGTGAATTTTAAATGATAACACTCCTCTCACCTCAATGTGAGAAATTGAGTCTCTATAATCAGCTCAAGTTTTTCCTGCTTTACTTGTATCTCATCATTTAAAGTATACTCTTTTTCAGTAGTTAATTATTATGTATTATCTTCCCTGTAATTATTTATCTTTTTCTGCATTGCTTATTTTTAGATGTCACAATTGCACTTAGTTGAATACTAGACAAAAATACCGTAGGTTATTATTGCAATCTTGCCTCAATACTCTGCCCTTCCACTATTCTGAATCATTTTTCGTGAAAGTTTTTGGAACTCATACCAATTTGTCTCCTTCTTTGTTTTATTTCAATGAGCTAAACGAATATCAGACCATCCTCTGCCAGTGAAGTTAGAACCCTCACTGCCCTGATTGGAGGGCTAACTCACAGTGGAACTTCTTGCTGGCATATACCTTTTTAGATATCTCTCTGTCTTCAAAGTCTCAGAGACTAGATTCTTGCATTTCCTAGCCTTGGCACCATGTATAATAGTGTTTAGTTTTACTAAAATTGACTATAAATATTCTAATGGGAGTTAGAATTGGAACGTTCTCTAAATTTCTGGGCTCTATATGATGCGTGGCACTACTAAATTAATTTAGTTTTGTTTTATTCTTTTCTACAACATATTTTTTTTAATATCTTGATCACCATTTTGTCTCTGCTCCCTAAAACAGTCACCGAGAAGAAACCCAATAAAACTGAAAAATGTTGACTAGTGAAGGAATGAATGAATATGAATTTATAGCAGGGCTCTGATTAGAGATTAGTGGTATGTTAGTCGGGTCCTGTAATGAGATAGAAACTACACGAATTAGTTTAATAGAGGATATTTGATTTAAAGAATTGTCTAGGTATAAAAAAATTGTTTACTGGGTAACTGAAAAGGCCAACAGAAAAAAACTGAGCTATCATAGATAGGGATTGCTGAAAGAAGCTACTACCACTGGGACTGAGATTGGCATTATTAATATTAGAAAGCTTGTAGGACCCCCTCAGGGGCTAAACCTCAAGCCTCTGAGGAAGAGCTGCTCAGCTGATGCTGGTATCTCTGCTTTCATAGGAGCTCCAGGAGACTAGGATCCTGAGCCCCCAGGCAAGCCTTTACTTGCTGGTACAGGAGTCTCTGAGGGAGAGGGTTGTCATACGGCTGGTCCTGCAAGTCCTGGAAAAATTCCAGACTGGATTCAGTTACTACTTCAGGAGAGAACTGCTGCTGCCAGGATGAAGAAGCAAGGCCAGCCCAGGGTGATGCTGACAAGAAGAGAAGACAGGCCATAGGAAATACCAGGAAGCAAACAGGAAGCAGCAAGTCCCTCCTTTCTCCCTCAGCCTTTCAGTTTCTCTCTAGCATCTGCTATTGGCAAAGCTTAACAGAGAAAAACTGACTGAGGAGAAATGTGATTTATAGAATCCCAGCCCAGCTGGCCTACGTATTAAGGTTCTTGTTTTACAGATAAGGTTCGGAGGTAGAGAAAATGAGTACAGAACTTTCTGAGTTCACAGTTATGAGACAAGCAGTGTGTGAGCCTGAGTTTAGTGCTATTTCACAGTAAGCCATAAATGTGGCATGGGGGTTATGGGAAAAAATATTATAACTATGGTATCTTATATTTTATAAATAGTATATGTATTATGAATATACATCTAAAATATTAGAAGGGCTGATAGGCACTGTTCTGAAGTTCAGAAGAAAATATTTTGCCCCATTTATTGAATTTTTTAAAGGTTTGTGCCTTTTGGCTACATCCAGTCACAAAAATAATTTTGTCAAAGGAAATAAGAACTCAAACAATCCTGTTTATCAAATAAATTCTAATTACTGTTATATTATTTTCAGACAATATGCTTTCTCATGTGGGTTGGTATTTTACTTTAGAATCATGTTTTTAAGCAATCATAATTACTTAATTTAAGAGAAACTATTAGACTCAAAAACAGAAGAGTAATTTAGTAGCATCTGCTGTCACCAATAGAGTTAGGAATCTGTCAGCAGGTGTTTATAATTGTAAAATAGGCCCTTTATGTTAAAACACAGAGTACAAGATAATTGCTTAGAAGCAATTTGCTGCTACTAAATAAATTTTGTTTTTATTGATTTGGCCATTTTTAGGATTCCTTTTAGTTTATACTGTTGACTAACATCTTATGTTGAAAAATATGGGCTTGTTTGGTAACAAAAAGGGTCCAAAGGGTAATGTTCAATGGTAATTTTCCACAAAAACCGAGAAGAGAGATCTTCCTGGCATGTGGGTAATCCAAGCTAAGGCTTGCATACTTTTCCATTTTAATATTCATTGTGAAAATTCTCACGGGCATAGCAAACATTTAACAGCAGCCTTCTGGAAAATCTGGTTCCCTAACAATCTCCATAATCTAAATAAATGTTCCAGGTAGTTTTGAGTGATGATCTGGAGTGGTATGTCTAAGATTACATGAGTAATTCAAATGTTTTTTTAAAGTGAGAGAGATAAAAATGATAAATGATCCTAACAAGGAGTAGACAAGTCATGCCCATTTCAAGAGACTCTCTTGTCTCAGGGCGACATGGTCTAGTAGGCGACATTTAAAAAACATTAGTCAACATTACTTTTACAAAACGTGAATCAATAATTCATTCCATAAGATTTTATTAATTAAATTCTCTATATTCAGTACTGTTCAACACTGGGAAGTTCAAGAGATGGCCAAGACAGTAACTGCCTTCAAAGAGATACCAATTAATCATTGAGACCATATTTTTACCCAGAAAACAAACTGAGAACTATTTAGGACAATAATTAATTATAGCTAATTCTTCATAGCAACCAGGAAAATAAGCTAAGGGATGACATCAGGCTGGAAGTGAAAGTCTGTTTCTAATTATTTTCTATGAAGAGGCTTCATAGATGTTGGGGATACTTCCAGTCTTTACCTAAATACCTCTTCCTCCAAGGTGAGTTTCCTGACTCCCCTATAGACATTCCTTTCCCCATTAGATCATGTTAGAGGTTCTCTGTTTTGAGCTTCTATAGCAATCTCATTGTGCCTTGACACAGATTTTATCTCACAATACTGCAGTTTCTGTTTTGTTGTCTTTCTTTGAGGTCAGGGACAGAGTCTCTCTTATTCTCTTGGTCTCCCTGGGCCCCAAACAGTTCATGATGAGAGATGATGACTGGTTGACTTATCAGAATTGACCTTGCCTCCTCTGCCCACAGTGTCTCCATTACATCTGCTGATATCTGGTTGCTCAGGAAGTTTTCAGGCAGCATCCAGATTTTGGCAAGAGAACCTGCTCCATAATCAGTCCCATGAAAACCATATTTAACCTATCCATTAAAGGTTGACTCTTCTGAAAAATGGAGAACTGAACTTCCCACACATTATCAGCAGTCTCCTTTTGGTCTCTTGCAGAGATATTGCACATTCTAAGAAAAATTCAAATCATGCCTTAAATCATGAGGGTGGGTGAAGGCAGAGCAAGACCCAGTTCTTGGTTGAGACATGCATTCTATGTCAAAGCATGGCCATTTGGTTTGGCAACAGAAAATACCATCTTCTTATCTGGGAGGAAAAGTACATGACCCTGACCTTGGGCCAAGCTTGGCATGGATTGTGAGATACTGCCCGGGGTAAGTATGCAGCAAGCCCATCCCATGTACACATCCAGAAGATGTGCAGTGTCACTTGGTCTCTCTTGGTTGGCCAGGACATATGTCCCTGGGCTCAAGACTGCCTGATACTGTCCCCAGGTGGTCACTACAGATCCTACCTGAATTGCCCATGAGGCCTACACTGCTCTTTTGGCCTGATCTGTTCAGAAGAGAGATTGAAGAAGTTTCTTGCATCAGCAGGAATCTTAAATTCCACCTATTGCTCCTGGGGTATGGCTCATGGTGGCTTCATTCCTACCTCTTCACAACTTTTAAATATTAAAATATGACATACTGTTTTAAAACATAATCATAATTATAGTAAGGATAACAATTTAGATCAGTGACAATCCAAAGTTAGTCAATACCAGTGGCTGGAGTCCTATGATGGCTGACATGATTATTCACATGAAGCCGGGGAGCAAGCCAGTGTCATCTCGCAAACCTGGGCCTTTTCCTAAGTCTTCCTTTCATTGTTTCTTTGTGAATGAAGGAATTCTTTCATGGATTGTATAGACAATTAAAAATCTAAGCCTGGCCTTACCCAGACAACTTTTAAGAGTTTTGCCATTTGGCAAGAGCTGAATATATGTGAGTGTAGGTTTTATTATTTAACTAGGAAAATAAAAGGAAAATGCATCTGTTAGAGATTGAATCACGTACCCCAGAAAAGTCATGTTCAAGTCTTGATCCACATTCTTGTGCATATGGCACATTCAAATAGGGTCTCTTAAAATTTTTATTTTAGTTCAAGTGTGGCCTAACTGAGTGAGGTTGGGCCTTAATCTGGACTGGACTCTTTTATAAACAGAAGAAATTCAGACATAGGAGAGAAAATTACAGGGGAACACTAGAAGCAGGAAGTCAGCAGATATCCGGAAGAGAAAGGAGAGAACAGCACCATGTGACAAGAAAGCCAGGGAAACTCCAAAGAATGTTGGCCAGGCAGAATGCTCCCAACCCAAGGAGGAAGCAAGCCTTCTAGCCTCCAAAACGTGTGCTAATAAATTCCCATTGTTTAAGCCAAAGTCAGTTGGTTGTATTTTTGATAGCAGCCTAAGAAAACTAAGACAACGTCTATTGTACACATTACCTATTATCAATTTACCAAAACGGATATACAATAAAAATCCCAACCTGCTGGGAAGGATATTTATAAAAGCAGTGTCTACTTTGATTAGTGACAACCAATTCTTAGGTAGTGATTTGGAGTAAGAAATGATGTCATAGGAAACAGGCATAATTTATGATTATTTGGAGTTTTTTCAATTTGCATTAGCAAAACCTAAGTCTTTATATTTTTACAAATAAAGAGAAGGGGCAAAATTCAAATAACTATAATGTATACATTGTTGGTTTATAGCAACTAGAGTTGTAGAAGAAAACAAACTAAAGTATCTTCTTCTTTCACTGAGGCCTTTATATCCCTAATCTTCCTTTAGACAAAATTTTTTTTACAATTGCTATAAAACACTGAAAATAAGCTCTTTAACAAAGACACTTGCAGGCTCTTAACTGCATCATCATATGGCGAGCACTTACATATAACTTAGTACTTATAGGGCTTTCACACATTTTGGAATAATTTGTTTAAAGCTGTTCTAATGTGTTTATAGCTCATTTCTTTCAAGCCTGATTTAAACAGTGGCTTATCAAGCTTTTTTATTGCATACATAGGGTGGCAATACTTATTTTGTGTATTTCCTTAGCTGAATTCCATAAATTAGACACTCACTATACTACTGAGGAATTGTGTTGAATTTATAACAAACTTCAGAAGGTTTCAATCACTGTAGGTTAATGGCAACCTGCCATCCCTGGAATTACTCAAGAACAAAAAGCAGGGAAAAGTAAAGGAGAGAGAGGCAAAGAGAACCTCAAATACATGAACTCAGTCTTAGACCATGGTTCTTACTTCAGTTTCCATTGTGGAAAGGAAACTTCCTATCACATGATATTTTATCCTGACATCTTTGAATCTAGAGATCTTGAACCAAATCAGGGAACTGTTTTGACCTCGAATGGGTAGAGTTCAAAGAACTTTCTACTTGATTTACCATTAAAAGCCCTGCATTTTTTAATGTCACAAGCAACAAATCCGTTTTAAAACTCAGTTATTAAAGGGATCATGTTGCAGTTAATGAAGGGATTATGTAAGCACATTTAATGATTGTCTGGAAACCTTCCTCCACAGACTCAGCCAACCCTGTGGGCACTGTAAAAATAAATAATAGGAAAATTATGTAATAGCACACTCAGGATGGCCCAAACAGGAAGCTTTGCTCAGGTCTGAGTTCATTTATCTTTTACAAAGGCCTAAATTAAATTACCAGAGTAAAAGATGGCGATATCCATTGGAATATGTCCCAATGTGTTAGGCTGAACTGAAATATCAGGTTTTGGTGTTCAAGGTGGATGATGATCCTGGTGATCCTATTTTCCTAACAAAAATTAAGATCCCAGTTTTGTAAAACACAGAGGAAGTAACAGGAGAAAATATTTGAATTTGGAAATTTTGTAATTTCCTTTTATTTTCTTTCCCTTTTCCCAAACATGACTTAAGAAATCTTACATCAACATATTGGATAAATACTAGAGAGGGGAACTTGGCAAACAAATGTGAAAATAAGAAAAAAGCCAATTGACAAAACTCCTGTGCACATTTGGATTGTTGCTGTTTAGCAGCTGGTGCCCCTGTCCTTTACAGCTTCCACATCTACACCTTGTTTTTCTCTCCACCTGGTGTGCTTTCCCTATGTCTTCATTTGCTAGCTCCTCATCTTTCAGGTCTCAGTTTTGATGTTTCCTCTCCATTGAGGTCTTAGCTATACAAGTGCTTTTAAACTAAGCATAGGCAGCGGACTTGGCCCAGTGGTTAGGGCGTCCGCTTACCACATGGGAGGTTCGCGGTTCAAACCCCGGGTCTCCTTGACCCGTGTGGAGCTGGCCGATGCGCAGTGCTGATGCCATGCAGGGGTGTCCCCCACGTAGGGGAGCCCCACGTGCAAGGAGTGCGCCCCATAAGGAGAGCTGCCCAGTGCAAAAGAAAGTGCTGCCTGCCCAGGAATGGTGCTGCACACACGGAGAGTTGACACAACAAGATGACACAACAAAAAGAAACACAGATTCCCATGCCACTGACAACAACAGAAGCAGACAAAGAAGACGCAGCAAATAGACACAGAGAACAGACAAGTGGGGTGGGGGAAGAGAAGGGGAGAGAAATAAATAAATAAATAAATCTTAAAAAAAAAACACAAAAACTAAGCATAGCTTCAGTAATTAAAGGGCAGGGGAGTCCCAGGTTTATTAGCCCAGCAGTGTCTCAAGGACCTGGGCTCTCTCCATCTTTCTGCTCTGCCTTCCTCAGCATAGGGCTGGAGACACTCTAATTTCCTTACAATTGCAAGGTACCTGCTGTAGTTTCAAGTATTATAGGTGTTTATGGTGACACACAAAGAAGAAGGGGCATTTCTCCTGAGTCTCTTTTATCTGGGAGTAAATATTTCCAGGAAGGTCTCCTGTGGTTTCCTGTGTATCTCATTGGATAGGGTTATGTCTCATGCCCAGGCTTGAAGGGTTCACTGTGAAGGGGATGGAATTACCATGTTTGGCTTAGAGTTTACCAACATTTACCTCCTGGGCCTGGGAATGAGCCATTTGCCTTGAGCACAAGGGAAAGAAAACACCTGAACTAAAGCAGACAGGGTAGGCTGAGGAAGGTCACCAAAATTACCTCCCACATTTGTACTGACCCCGTATCTCTCTAGAGTAGCCTCTTCCAGTTAGCTCCAGGACACATCTGTACTTATTTTGTTTATCTGATTAATTGCTTATATTTTAAATGATTCCCCCAAAGACGGGAAACTCTGCAAGAGCAGTGTCTTGTTTATTACTGTACACTTAGTACCCAGGTGGTTAGTAAATATTGTTATTGAATTACACAATTCAGCATGTCATCAAACTTCAACCTCTTAGAAGAAATGAAACTGCCCCTTATAAAGACCTAAAGTGTTTCTAGTTCATGAAGCAATCACTATGTAATAATATCTTATTGAGGGTATATCATTTCCAAAGTCTTGA
Source organism: Dasypus novemcinctus (assembly GCF_030445035.2). NCBI lineage: Eukaryota > Metazoa > Chordata > Mammalia > Cingulata > Dasypodidae > Dasypus > Dasypus novemcinctus. The sequence continues at coordinate 12,289,542 of NC_080690.1, forward strand.
ATCAAAGTCTTGAATCCAGCCAACCTGATATTCACAGATAAAATATTCACAGATATAATATTCACAGATATACCTGTGTATCAGTTAGGCTTCTGGAAGGAGATAGATGGTACACTCTGAGTTCACTGAAAGGAGTTTCATGAAGGGACTAGGTGTAGGGTTAAGAGAACAAGCAAGAGATGGTGATAGTGAATCACCCAGGTCTAGTCAAAACAGAACGCTGATTCCATGCCATGGCTTGAAGAGGCGAGAAGTTACTGTCTGGACTCAGTGAAAGCTGTACATGACAGGAGGGCCACTTGGCAGGAGCTGTGGCCACAGTAGAGTCACTGCCGAGCTGCAGCCTAACAGGGAGGGATGCAGAGCATATGTCCCTTCACATTGGCAGAATCTTAGTGGAAGCCAGAGGAAAAGGGAGTCCACAGAGTGTGAGAAATCCATAGGACAGATTTGGGAAGGCAAGGAGAATTTCCAGGTCTGTACTCCTCTTTTGCCACTCAAAATCCATTATTGACCTTTGCTTGTAATTTGTTTAGTTGAAAAGCAAAAGCAAAAACAAACCGGGAAGCAGATGTGGCTCAAGCAATTGGGTACCTGCCTACCACATGGGAGGTCCTGGGTTCAGTTCTGGATGCCTCCTAAAGAAGACAAGCAAGACAGCAAGCTGATGTGACAGGCTGTTGTGGCAAGCTCACACAAGATGATGCAACAAGATAATGCAATGAGGATATACAACAAGGAAACACAGAGAGAGACACAACAAGCAGGGAGTGGAGGTGGCTCGAATGATTGGGTGCCTCCCTCCCAAATGGGATATCTCAGGTTCAGTTTCTGGTGCCTCCTAAAAAGCAGATGATTAGACACAGAAAGCACAGGATGAACAGACACAGAGAGCAGACAATGAGTGCAAACAATGAGAAGGAGGAGGGAGAAATAAATAAAACAAATCTTCAAAAAAACAAACAAAAAACTACACTCCCAACATTGTAAGAACACAAAATCCCCACCATCCTCTGCATTATTTCAAAGGATGTTAATTTAATCATATGCAAACTGGAAAACTAAATTATAACTTTAATCATTACCAGTGCTTATATAAGGTAGCAGGAAAATACAGGAGAAAGAAATAATTGACATAAATCACAGCTGCTATTGCCCTTCTTTCTACCAAGCTGTATATGTTAATAAGAATGATTCCTTTTTTCTGCTGTCAATTTCATGTCCTCCATGTTTTCAGACCGCATGTAGGATTTCATTCCCATGGAAGTCAAGTCTTCAGGGATCCTTTATTGGCTTGCTGTAGCTTTCCACTGACCATTATTATTGACATATGAGTACCAAAATGCACAACAGCAAATGCCCTGGATTCCACAGTCCTCCTTGCCCATTTTTAGCAGCACCCCAATTTCTTCCTGGTTGTTGGGATCAATAAACCCTGCCAGTAGAGAATCTTGCTTCTATGCCTGTTTGTTTAGAGTCTTGAGGTGCTTTGGCCAGGAGGCCAGATTTCTTGAAATCATAATTATGTTCCTTTGGGAAACATTTTTTTCCTTCTTCAAATACTCAGAACCCCTTACCAGGGGCAGGAAACAAAAATTTCCTAAGAGGCTGATATTTGTTTTAAGAGTGAGACTGTGCATGCCCACCTCGATCCCTGGTTTCCTAAACTAGGGTACTATGTAAGACCACTTTACATCCTCTAGGACAGCTCAGCCTTGGAGGTTATTGTACATTAATTGCACTGCACCTGACTCTTCAGTAGCCATCCCTTCATTCTCTTAAACCAGCTACATTTAGCTGATGAGACTCTAGACAAGAGCAATGGATGCCATGAGTAAGAACCTGTTGCTGTAATTCCATCACCATACAATGAGTTCCTTGTCCAGAGACAATGTAACTTGGGTTACCTTGATGATAAACAAGACATACCAGAGTTTTAGCAAGGCTTTGTGAATGAGGAAGAAAAATTGATATCCAGAAGACATATCTATTCCCTTGAGGATGAAGTACTGTCCTTCCATGATGGAACAAGTCATATGTAATCAATCTGCCACCAAGTAACTGGCTGGTACATCTGGGTGATGGTGCCAAATCAATCTTTACTGTCGGTTTCTGTTGTTGGCAAGTTGGGCACTTAGCTCCAGCAGTGGCCAGATAAAATTTGGAGAGGCTAGGTTATTGGTTTTGTTTTGTTTTGTTATTTGGAGGTAGCAGGATTGAACCTGGGAACTCATGCATACGAAACAGGTGCTCAACCACTGAGCTACATCCACTCCTAGGTTATTGTTTTGGAGTTCCTGCATAACTTCCATCTCTGCTATAAACCCTTTGAACATACCCTGGGGTAGCTAGAGAAGGAAGATGCCTGTGTCCAAAGTGTGGGTCATCTTGTGCACCACTTATTGAGGGTTTCCTCATAAAAATCCTTAGCAGATGGTGTTATATAGAATCCTAATGCAAACTATGGACTATAGTCAGTGAAATCACAATATTATTGTTTCATCACGTGTAACAAAGTACCACAATAATGCAAAGTGATAATAGGGAAAACTGTGTAGAGGGAGAGGTATATGGGAAATCTGTATTTCCTACAGGATTTTTCTGTAAACCTACAATTTCTCAAAACATTTTTTAAAAGATGGTAGTATCAACTTCACAATGAAATATTAAATGTTTCTTAAATATTTACAATCATATCCTGGCATTCCCAGGGGTATAATGAGGGGTGGCTAAGCATTTTGCATATAATAGATCTAATTCCCTAAGCCTTTCCCCTCTTTCCTTCATCATTTATCTTGGGAATTTCTTATTTCAACCTTTTTGACTATGGGAGCCCACTGGTGACAGGATTGAATTAATCAGTCATGTAGGCTGTTAATATTTCTCTCAGGTGCTTGAGTCAACTTATTAAACTCCAAATCTCAAAAGAGTCCATATAAATAAATTTAATCTAATTTATTTTTATTTTATACTCCTTCATATGTTTCTAATGGTAACAGAGAAGAGCTGTTACTGGAACCAGATGGAAGCTGTAGCTATAGGAAACCAGACACCTGGTAGGAGCTGAGGCTGTAGGTAAAAGAATAGAGCCACTGCCTACACCATGATGGGACAAGAAAACGGGACAGGAATAAATATGCCTTGACTTTCCACTTATCCTACAGTCCACATGTCTGTGTCTCTAATTAGCTAAATCTAACTGGTAGCCAGAGGGTAAGGAAGCTGGGAATTAAAGTCTGTAGATTTCAGCCTCCCAGGGCACAAAGCAAAACAGAAAGGAAGGAGAGGGAAAATGAAGAGTAACCAGAATTCCTTGTTTATTATTTCTTGAAGGGAAGAAAAGAAGAATAGCATGAAAATTTAATTATTTTGCATTTCTGAGTAGTCTGTATTTGTAAAATGAGTCAATTACCATATAATTATAACATATATGTTTCTCATTATTGCTCTAAAAGCCATATAAGGAAACGAAATCAACAAGTTAAATAATTATGTTTTGAATTTTTTATGGTTTTTATGAAATTTTCTTTGTGATGATTGTGGATACGTGGAGGAACTGAAACACTAAACTAAGAGATCATTGTTCAATTCATCATCAGTAACGATAATTCTATATTGTGAACAACGTGTAAAGGAAATTGAAGCCCTGAACTGATTCTTTGGTGGACAACAAAGTAAAGAGGGCAATGGAGGTATGAGACGCACTGGGGCTGTGTGGCCACAGTGATAAAAGCCAGTGCTTGGGAATCGCAATCCGATTTCTGACCCCTGGCTGTGCCAATTATGAACCAGGAGAAATTCTTTGAATTCCAAGTCACAGTAGACTGATATTTAAAAAAATGGCAATGAATTAAAAATCCTCTTCGTATTTGAGAATATGAACCAAGGTAAACACATTTACAGATTATCTAGCTTAGCACCTTAATATGGTAGAGTCTGAATCAGAAGGCATTTTTTTAATCTCTCGCCTCTATTTTTCGTGAGTCACCTCAAACAAATTCGGGGGCTAGTAGCAGAGTCTGATTCTGGAAAGTATAATAGAAGCAATACCTAGTTGCAATCCCAATGCAGTGTCCTTCAGAGTGGAATGGGAAGAAAAACAGTGAAAGGAAGAACACAGCTTCCCTCTTGTAAGAAGACGTTCAGGGCGAGAGGTCCTACTGTGGATGAACTTCCATACCCACTGTGTGATTGGCAACCAGAGACTCAGACTTACTAACAAAGAAATGACTCTTAAATGGGAAAGCTTTGAAATGCATACGCAAGAGGATATGACTGAGTTTTCATGCAGGCAGATATGTCGTAATGTTCCCTTGCCGGAAGTTACATTAAAAATTGGTATGAAATAAATGGAGAGCAGAAAACATAAGATTTTGATGTCAAATTATACAGGAGTATAATGGCACACTTTAATTCTTTTTTTTAAAACAAAACTCCTAACCAATGAGATATGAAAGAGGGAGAGAGAGTGAAAGGAAACACACACAGAAAGAAGGAAAGGACTGCTGGACATATGGTCATTTTCATCCTGGTTGGCTGGGTAAATTTTGGTAGACGCAATAAATTTTGTCTCTTGCTCACGCTTCCCTTCAAATCTTGCAGGACCTTTGAAATATAAGCATCATCTAGATAGCTCTGTAATACCAAAATTTAATTGCAGTAGAATTCCACCAGAATAAACTTATTTCTTCTACGTAGAAGGTTAAATAACATCCATCATATTTCAACTTACTAGTTCAGTTTCTATTATCACACATTTCCAAATATATTATTTTGTAAAGTACTTTTTATTTTATTATTGTATTTGATTTACATTTATTGAGCACTTTCTGTTCATACTGAACTACGTTAGGTGATCTGAGTATTTCAGGAAAATATAAGGCAGTAAGGGTTTTACATCTAGAATTTTCAATGTAGTACCTTATTTAAATCTATACAAACTGTGCATCTAAGTTTGTCTTCCACCACAAAACTAAAAGGCAATAAATATTTTTAGTTAATTTGATAAAGGGAAAACTTTAGTGTCACACTGTATAATAAATATCTACCACCCCCTTTGTAATTTTTTTACTGAGGAAAAATATACTGAACTTCAAAAAAGTTGATATGTGCAAATTCCTAATTACTGTTCAATGAAGGAATGCCATTTTTGCATGTGTAAAGGAAAGAGATTCCTTTGAAGATTTCATCTGATTAGTATGAATTTAAACTTGCTTAACAGCCCCAATGAATATTTTGTTTTACATTATAGAATATTCTATTGTAGATACTTGTTCTTCTCAATCCAATACTTTGTCATTTTTTTTAATTTAGAAAGCATGAGTTATAGATCAAATTAGGTTTGTTAATTAGGAAATTAGTGTACATCTCAGGAGACATACATGAACATTCTTTTTATTTTCTTCTCAGACACAGTGCAGGTTTTACATGGTCTCTTTCCCGGCAACACAGAGTAGGCAGTTGCCACTAACACTCTTAAACGTTAGTCCTTCAAAAGCGAAAATCAGACACTTTGCTTACATATATTCAGAACATGATCACCCTCAGAAGAGAATTTCAGATTCGAAATAACTTTCCCTTAGACCTCTCAAGGCACTTTTCCAGTTATATTCTCTTTTTTGCGCATTTCTTTTGAGGTGCCTGATGCCATATGGCTTTTCTTTTATTTTGTATATCCCCACCCCAAAGTCCTGGCCCTTTGGACATTTAAAAAATATTCTCTTTTGATTGCCTATCTGGCATGGCTTATGCATTTTGCTGGCTTCTGGTGATTCCTCTCCACCTGGAAATGCATGTCAACTCTGGGGAAATTTATTGAATGGCTTTTTGGAAATTTCTTCCAAGTACTTTTCCCATTTCATCTTTCTGTAACTTTTACTATTCAGATTTAGACCTTCTGGATAGATATTCTGATTTTCTTGTTTTTTTTCCTGCTATTTTCCATTTCTTTGGTGCTGTCATTTTTGTTACTTTCTTATCTTCAGGGAGATTCTTTTAAGCCTTATCTTTCAAATGCTCTTCTGAATTTTTCATTTCTGCTATTACTTTGGAATTTCCAAGAGCTCTTTAGCATCTTCCAAATGTGCTCTTCCATTCTCCTGTTCTTGTTTCATAAATGAAATATTTTCTCAAATCTCTTTGAGTTTATCAAAGATAGAATTTTAAAAAATTCTTCTTCTCAGAGTCCCTGTTTCCTTTGTTCCCTTGTTGGGATTTCATCTCTGTCATGGTGGAACTTTACCTCCCAGCCAGCTGGTCATGCCAGTCTACTGTTATTCATGAGAAGTTACTTAAGACCTTTGGAAGCCCAGGAGAAAGGTGAAGTGGCCTTACGGTGAACCGGCAGAGCCATTCCATAAGGCGCCCCCAGCTGTCCTCATTTTGTATTGGAGAATTGGAGATTCTGAGCCTGCTTATCTGCACAAGATTGCTGCGTGAGGTCTGACTGTTGATTCTGGAGGCTTCCACTTAATCCTTTTGCTTTCACTTCAAGGCTTCTGCCCTGCGGTCTTAGTGCCCCCTGGATGACCCTGACATGAGTGTGGAGGATGAGAGTCGGCTGAAATCACGGCGTTATGGGCAAAATCTGGGGTGTCTAACAACAGTGTGTTGTTTCTCACAATTCTCTGGACAGCCTCTGTGTTCTGCTTTTGCAAGTCCTTCTGGTAGTAGGTTAAAACGGAGTTTAGCTAAAACAGCTAACTTGGATGTCTGGTTCCCTCTCTCTGTTTGGTCTTCCATTCACCAAGAGACTAAACTAATCTCCCTCACATGGAGACAGTCTCATTCCAAGAGGGAAAGCATCATTGTCCAAGCATTTCTATCAAGTCTCTGATTACTTCACATTTGCTGATGTCTCTTTGGCCAAAGTAAGTCATATGGCCAGACCTACAGTCAATGGGATTCATTGGGAGCCATGATTGCACCAATTTATACTCCCATCAGCTATATTAGAATGTTTCTTTTACTTTATCTCCTCCCAATACTTGATATTTTATATTTTTATTGATTAAACGATTCTGGTATGTGTATACTGTTTTCTCTGTTATCACATTGTGGTTTAATTTTCATTTCAATGTCAATGAATCATGTCAAACACCTCTTGTATTGGTTTCTTATTGCAGCTATACCAAATTACTATACATTTAGTGGTTTAAAAACAACACAAATCTATTAATTTAGAGTCCTAGAGGTCAGAAGTTCTAAAGTCTAGATGGGGCTATGTTCCTTCTGGAGGCTGAAGAGGAGAATCTGTTTCCTTGCCTTTTCCAGCTTCTAGAGCCACCTGCATTCTGTGGCTCATGGTCCCTTCCTCAGTCTTCAAAGCCACTAGTATAGCATCCTCCAATCTCTCTCTCTCAGACCTCTACTTTCTGGATCACAACCTTGTCTCTGACTCTTTCTGTGGTCACATCAACTTCTCTGGCTCAGACCCACATCTTCCATTTTTTGGGCACCCTGCTGGATCCCCCTACAATAAGTGATTTCATTGGGCCCACCCAGATAATCCAGGGAAATCTCCCTATTTTAAGATTCTTAATCACATCTGCAAGCTATCTTTACCATGTTAGGAACATAGTTACAGGTTTTGGGGATTAGGATATCCTGGGGAGGTGGGCATTATCCAGCCAACTATACTACATTTTGCTTATTTTGATATCCATTTTAAAAATATTTGCCTTCGTCCTATTACATTAATGAAAATAATTTCAAAAATTTTGGTGACCAAGGCTATATTTTCAAATTAGGTATTTTTAGACCACTGTTTAAGCCAGAAATTTAAGTCATTCTAAAGTGCATAATTTGGTAAAAGTCCAATGGCAATATAAATTAACATCCTATCTTTTAAAGTGTTTGTTGGATGTAACTTTAAACCAACTTGCCAGAACTTTCTCTATTGCCCTTTTACTCAAAATCATCTTAGAGCAGAGCCAGTGGAATTGCATTTTCCTTTCATTCATCAGTGCATGAGTTTATTTTCCCAAGCAGAAATAACATAAGGACTTGCAGAGTAGAGACGGAGAGACCTAGATCTGTCTTGTTCTTTCTTCCAGAAGGGGATTAATGATTGTGGACTGAATTAATGAGTGGCTAAAAATAGTTGGTGGTATTTTCTGCTTCACTACACTGGATTCTCTTGTGTGGCTTGGTATATATATTCCACTCCTTCCTCTTCATCCAAAGCAAATATTCTTCCTCAATCTTTAACTATGTTTTATCAGTGCATACCCAACTGATCCCTCTCTCCAATGCTGGCCACATATTTGCCATTGTATATAACCCTGTTTTGTTTTTATGGGCTCAGGTATTTATTTTTTAAACAAAATTTAATTTCCTTGAAAACGGACTTTCTCCTTTCTCTGGATCTTGTACCATAACTAGCACTGTTAATATGTCTTGGTCTTCTGTTAAGAGCTTAATATTTGTTGCATCTGTTCTGTCCACCTGTCTATCTCTCCTTTCTCCTTTTAGGGGTGATATATTTTTCTGTGAGCAATGAAATTTTGAATTAATTTCATAATTGACAAACGTCATCAAAATTAATTAAAGAACCATGTACTCTTGATAAAGTTTTATTTGAAATGCTTTATGGCAATTTTAATGATAGACTGATTCAAACAAAATTGGTTAGGTGTCACATTCTCTCCTTTAGGAGGGCATCAACTGGCCTGGGCAGAATGTCGTAAGTGTTGCCAGTGCATAATTTGCATCACTGGATGAGAATTCTCTAATGATCATACTTGTACCAAGCTGCTTGGGATTTGTGGAACATCATGAAATAGACAGAGAAAGAAGCAATGACAGATGGGAAGAGAGTCTCAGTTATTAGAATGGAATGTCTTTTCTCACAAATGGCATTTTCCATTTAATTTCATGTTGTTGTTCAAAGACCCTAATATATCAGTTGAAAGAATAGCCTTTAGGGAATGACATTTGACAGAGAGCCAGCGTGGTCACAACCCTGGGCTGCAAATGCCAGGCTATTTGGCAGCTGCAAGGAGAACAGCTGTTTGGCAACAAATTATTTGGTAGAAAGCCTCTAGAATCAGCAAAGGATTAAAAATAGAAAGAGGGATGGGCTTCTGTGGCTTTAGGAAGAGAGAGAGTTCAATTCTCTTGACTGCAGGGATAAATCTGCAAAAATCAGAACCTTTCCTAGAGTTTATATGACACAGTATTAGATGACAAGCAGGGGTGGCCACAGTGAAAAGGCATAGTTAAATCTGATCTAAATCACTCTGCCAGCCACGCTCCATGATCTTGCCTATTACTTAATTAAACTATATCTGAATTGACTCAGAGTATAATAATGTTCTTCCTCCCTCGGAGGACACATTTCAAGGCTGTTAAACTATAAGATGTGGGTCTCATAATCTTGACCTTTTTCAGAAATCAAGACCCACAGTCCAGGATTGATTTTATTTGAATATTTTTGGTTGACTTCCTATACCCTTGGCATCTATTTGTATTCATTTTACAGAATATTCTCTCCTGTGGCTAGAAATACATTTCTCCATTACAAAGCCAAGAGTGTGATTTCTTTTACCTAGTGCTTCTGAGAGCGAAACTGGTAATTGCCAATGAATCATGGATCTGTGTCTCTCAAAATTTAATTTGCAGGTGAATCCCCTGGGGATCTTGTTACGAGTTAGACTCTGATTCAGTAGTCCTCTGTGTGAAGCTCCTTCAATGTTTTTCTTTCTTTTTTAAACACAAACTAGTGGCACCAACCTCCCCAGCTCCCACCCTTCTCAGGATGGTAGTCCACCATGCTCTACATGGTTGAGGCTATATTGGTGATTCCTTTTGCATTATCATTTGGTTTCTGAGTGTTCAACTTGAGTGAATTCTTGAGCTGAGAGAGAGACTCAATTTCAAAGCATCTTGTCAACAAGCAGAATGTGATCGACAGCAACCCTGGTATATGGCCAGGCCCTGGTCATTTTGTAATGCCATCTTCTTCCTGTCATCAGAAGCAGAGCCTACTTCTCCCTAAAGTAGGTTGTCTCTTTAAAATCATATCAAAGTCTGGTAAGATCTACTATTTTCCATTACCCAAATAAATGTATAATAGCAAACTTTTTCCAATGAAAAAATGTGCTTTCAGGGTTGAAATATCTATTTTCTTATTCTCGGAGTCATAGAATCGGGAGTCTATCATTCAGTAATACAGATAACACTTGAGGCATTTGCAGCTAAAAGGGATTTAATATTCGAAACTTGATACTTACAATTGTTGGAAAGGCTGGGGAAGGCATAAGAGGCTGAAGCTAGTTTTCAGGCTGATCACCATGGGTTGATCCAGATAATTAGGGAGGTGCTATTGTTGCACAAAGGAGGAAATCACAGGGAAACTCTTGCTCATGGTCACTGAAGTGAGCGAATCAGAATAACATCCTAGGGGCGGGGGGTGGAGGGATGCAAAACCTCATATCTGCCAAAGCATGTCTTTGCTCGCCAGCTCTAAAGGAAGAACCACATGGCCTCTGTCCTTGCATTTTCAAAATCTCATGAGAATGCACCTCATTGGCAGAATGTGAATTGCATCTAGAACCTTGGAGTAAAGGGAATCTGAGAAATGCAACTCTCATATGGCACTGGGAAGAGCAAAATAATAGAGATGAAAAAATGCTGGTTGCTAAAACAATATTCAGTGTATGGGTGTGGAGGGTGTGGAGTTTACAGGTTTAAGGCTATAGATTTTTTTGTGGGATGCTCCATGGATTCTATGGAAATTAAATCAAGGATACCACTGACTACATGAGTCCCATTCTCTGGTCATCCAACGTAACCTTCGCTAAAAGGATTACATTAATTTTACAGCTCCTTATATTAGTAGGCGTATTTATAAATCCCATTTATTATCTTGAGTAGGCAAAGAAAACTCCTGCTTCTCATGCTAGCCCATACAATACAGAATTCTTTTTTGAGAGTCTCAGATCCAGAAGCATTCCTTAATGGCATGTGAGGTCTGCTGACAAGTGATGCTCACCCAGTTTCACAGTCTCAAAAGGAAATCCTGCAAGCAAATTCAGCCTCTTGAACATAGCCATTCTTCCTATGTGGTGTCTACCTTACTTAGGGAACAGGCTTCTAAGAGATTAGATTTAACATGCTTATCAGTTAGGGTTTTTCAGAGAAGCAGAATCAACAGGAAACACATACACACACACGCACACACACTTACTTTAAGCAGTTGCCTTATGTGATTTTGGGGGCTGCCAAGTTGGAAGACTGTAGGGCAGGCACACTGGAAATTCTTGAGTAAGGGTTAAAGTTGCAGTCTTGAGAACAAAACCCTGTGAGGAGAGCAGCAGGCTGAAAATTCAGAGAGGAGTTGATATTATACTCAAGTCAGAATCTCTCCTTCCTTGGCAAAACTAAATTTTGTTTTCTCTTCAAGTGACTAGTTGAGACCCATCCACATTATTGAGGATCGTCTCCTTCAGTTAAAGTCACCTGATTGTGAATTCTGACCACATTTACCTAATAACCTTCACAGATACCTCTAGGCTAGTGTTTGACCAGCAACTGGACACCATAGCCTGCCAAGTTGTCACATTAATTCCTCTCTAGATTATGTGGGTTCATACTTTTTCTTATGATTTTGCTCAAACAAACCTAATACAGTAATCACAGCCACCAGTAACTAACATAGGAAGTAATGTAATCTCTTAGCTAAAGGCTACCTAATACAGTGGGGATACTAACCATGTCATCAGAGAGAGATTAGTTTCTGTTAATCTGACATTGTTGACCTATCACTTTTTCTTTCTTTCTTCTTTTTTCATTTCCTGTATAGTCTACAATGAATCAGATATATGACCCCATTTCCTCACACAAGCTGAATGTGGTCAAGAAAAGATGGTTCAGGGGCTGGTGCCTGCTGATGGGAATTGTTCAGGTTTATGATCCCTGAACACAGTGATTTCCCCAAGTTTTCTGTGTATGTCAGCTCAAGCTCAATCTTTTCTGTAGTCTTGGTGGACATTAATTATATTATACACTTTTTCTTTATTTTCTTACAGTGAACACAGGGTGGGGAAGTCAGGTATTGGCTGGAGTTCAGGTAGTAGAAAAGTTCTGGAGTGAGGCTGTGGTTTTTGCCACAGGACGGCCTGCAAGGCAAGGAAGTAAGAATAAATGGCACTTACAGGTGCAAGACCCCTATGTTCTTTATATATATTGTTGAGATGTTTCGCCCATATCGTTTCATCTTCAGAGTCGGGGACATCATCCTGGTTACAATGACAGACTAGAGGTGCCATCCTGGACATTTGATGTGTCAGATACAAAGTTTTTACATATATATGTCTTTATGCATGTGGGTGCCAAGTGTTTCCACAGACCTTGTAAAAATCTAGAGCATCACAGATATTTGCCTATTGCTTTATTTCTGCACCTGAAATAAATTCTTGTTAATCATCAATACTTAAAATATGACTTGCATTTTAAAAGAAGCTGGAATCAAATATTGCAACTCTTTCTGTTGAAAGAAGCATCAAAGTTTCTGGTGCTCATGGGCACATAAATGCATCTCATTGAAAGACTTGGCTCCCACTCAGCTAGAAGAATTTGTTATATTTGCCTCTTCATTTCCTTACAAAATTTATGAATAGCTTCTGAATGGATACCATGGACAACAGATGTATATTGTAAAGATGATTTTAAAAAACTGTAATTATCATCTCTTGGCCTCTGGCCAAACAGTATCTAGGAACTGCTTAAAGGCGCATGCTAACTTCCTATTGCTAAATTCTAAATGACTTTGCCTTTTATACACATTTTAAAATGGGTTAGTGAGAGAAAGAGAGTGGAAGGAAGGAAGGAAGGGAGGGAGGGAGGGAGGGAGAGAGACAGAGTAGGGGAAGGGAGGAGTAGGGAAAGAGCAGGGATGCAAAAGGAAGGAAAGAAAAGAAGAAAAATCTTGCTTTGGGGATAAAAAAGGAAGGGTTATTCGTTAACCAGTGAATTTGCTAGTATAGACCATGAAGGGGTTCATGTATTACTCATGTAATCAGACCTTGTCCTATAGCTGGACTCACTAAGTCCTGAAACTCTTCAGGGCAACTTGGAAGAAATTATAAAACAAAAGCAGTATCAATGATGTACCTCTACCCTGGGTTCCAAACTAGAAATTGGAAAGCAATGCTGTTATAAAGCATTCAGAAATGTGAATTTGAGAAATAGTAGAGGTCAATAATAATAACACATTAGACTTTATTGCACCTAATTGCAATAAAATATATACATATATATATTACATACATACATATATATATTATATATATATAATTCCTCAAAATAATTCTGTAGAACATGTAGATGTGTTTGGCAGAGACTGCAAGTTTCCCCTTGTGGTAGAAAGAATTCTAAGATGACCCCAGTGACCCAAATCTTTCTCTCATCTCTTGTGGAAGGGACAAATAACTATGTTGGGATATACCATTCCATGAGTAGGTTGTTGTATGGCCCATTGACTGTAAGAAAGGGAAATTATCCTCGGTTATCCTATCCTATTCAGGGGAACCCTTAAATAGGACTGGGCTCTCCTCATGAAAGAGAGTCAAACTTGAGAGGGATTAGTTATAAGGGAGAGTCTCCCTTTCTGGCTATGAAGATGACACAGGACATGTGACAAGGAATGTGGTGTCCTCTAGAAGTTGAGAGTGGCCTCTGGCTGACAGCTGGCAAGGAAGCACAGACCTCAGTCCTACACCCACAGGGAACTGATTCTGCCAACAACCTGAGTGGGTTGTCAAGCATCTAGGTGAGAACACAGCTTGGTAGACTCTTCATCCTTGTGAAATCCTGAGCAGAGAGTCCAGCCACAGTATACTTCGGCTTCTGAATTTGAATTACAGAACTGTGAGCAGATCGATGGGTGCTGTTTTAATCTAAGTTTGCAGTAATGCAGCAATAGAAAATGAATGCACTCCTCAATGTCTATCCTTTCTTCCTTCAGTAATATCTTCATTGGATTTCACCTGGATTTAAATGTTCCAGATAACATTTCCTAGACTTCTTAGTCATAGCAGTCACATAACTAAATTCTGGCCAAGAGGATGTGTGCAGAAATAATATGTGTAATTTTGTGGGACCTGCCCAATGGTGTGCTGGTAAATATATAAAAACTACCTCTCTGGAAGATGTATCTTAACCATGGAAGATCAATGGAGTTTCCAGTGTCCAGAGTTTATATGGGGTCTCAATACGTAGGCATGACTGATAGTCAGTGTTGACATGGTTGAAGTCAATCTGCAAGCCTCTCTTCTCCCTTCCTCTCTACAATATTGTGAAATGTGAAAAATCATTCTTAGTCCAAAGGCAGAACAAAAACAGGTTGCAGGTTGGATTTGACCTGCAGGCTATAGTTTGCCAACCACTGGTCTCGATAATCAACAAAACAATAAATCAAGCCTTGATTTGTTGTGTTTGCTGACTGCTGTGGTATAAAGACTCCTACTAAAGCTACCAACATGAAGTCAATGTAGGAGAAAGACGTGCAGTTATTTAGCTTTTCATACATAAACTTGAGGTATAAATAACTCAAGAGCATAGATGAAATTTAAATGTAGGTACATAACTGGGAAGGCTTGGGTTTTGAGTATTTGTTACCTTTTTTTAATCTAATGTATTTAATTGTGAATTTGTGCAATTTATTTTTTAAATGAAGGCAGTGTTTAACCACCAGCTCTCACAATTCTTGAAACTAAACTACTGAGCCCTAAGCTGGTAAAACACGGCTCCAGTACAACCCTGGTTCTTCCCTTAAGTAAGAGAGGTATTGAATCTCTGGACTGTCCATGTGTCAGCTGGGCCCTGAGCCTCAGCAGAGTTGCAACAACTACTCTCTGATTTGTTGGACTTATGCAGGTCAGCTAACAGGGAGGTGAGGGTGGTCAACCACCACACCAGGGAACTGAGAGTGCCTACAACTCCAAGCAGGAGAAACGCATTCATCAACCATGTGGTATCTAAGTCCCCTCTCGATTTAGAGGTGGAGTGGACATCACCATCTCAGGGTCTGCAGGATGGAGGAATAAAAGGTGGATTAGAGTGGACTTACTGGAATTCTACTATAGGATTATCATGACTCTAGCAATGGAAGAAATTATATCATTCATATGGAGACTGGCCACAGGAGTTGCTGAAGGTAGGGAGAGGGAAAAAGAGGTGTGATATAGGGGCATTTTCCGGACTTGGAGTTGTTCTGAATGATATTGCAGGGACAGATTCAGGACATTATAAATCCTTCCATAACCCATGGGATGAATGTGTAAACTATAATCCGTACATGTAGCAGTACTCCAAAATGTATTCGTCAAATGCAATGAATGTACCACACTAATGAAAGAAGTTTTTGATGTGGGGTGGGTAGAGGGTGTGGGGAGTGGGGTATATGGGAACCTCATATTTTTTAATGTAATATTTTGTGTGATCTATGTATCTTTTAAAAAATAAAATAAAATGGTGAGGAGAAAAAAAAAAAAAGAAGAAAGGTACATGTCCCACTCCTCCTTTTGACATTCCTGTTGACTGAGTCCCCAAATAGTAGAGCTCCTTTAATGAGGCATAGAGAAAATAAACTTTTTCTTTGCCTGAGCTGTCGTTATTGGGGTTTTTTACAGCCTTTGCACTCTATCCTTATCAGTACAGTGGACATTAGAATGCCCTTGTTTAGTACGTAAATTGATGCTTAACGAGGTAAATGGCTTTCCTAACACCACACAGCTGAAAGTATCATATTTAGCATTTTGAAGCATAATTATAAAGTCTAAGGCTACTATAATTTCCATCTTATGTTGCATTTGAATTCAATCAATCAATCATCTGTCAGTATAGGCATCTAGTTTGGAGATTTAGCAGGGCACACAGCTGCTCCAAACTAACAAGTTGTCCAGACTGTGGAAATGTTTGACTATCAAGTCAGTGGTGTGGTTGGAGAAGGGCCACCCCTGAAGGGAGAAAGGGACACTGCCTGGGCAGTGAGGGAGTCAGGCGAGAATGCAGCAGGCCCCCTTCTATCTGAAACTCCACTGAACACAAACAACGAGCTCTGCTGTGCCGGGTGCTGTGGGGTTACAGAAGGATGGAGGGAAATGTAATCTTATGTATGGATTTTGCATATTACACATGTATTAGCTTTAATTTTCTCATATTAATGCACTTTAAGACCATTTTGATGATTACAGTTTTACAAGACCATGTGTGCCCCAAGGACAAAGGCTATGATTCATTCATTACAGAGACTGACACATAGAACATGCTTTGTAATAATGTTTGAATTGAAATGTTCTAAGTTCTTGCAACACAAATGCGTATTAATTAAAATATTATTAGTACTTTCTTAATTATGCAATTAGTATTTCTTGTTAAAACTAGCATTTCTTCTCCCAGTGAAAATAATTGGCAGTTGAAAACATTGTGGCATCTCATGAAGTATGGATTTACCTTGAATTAAATTTCTTTCCATGTTATTTATGTGTATAGAGATGGTATTTACACGTCAAAAATATTATGGACCTTTCCCCTCAAAATAAGGGTTTCAAGCAGTAAAAAAAAATGGTTCATGTTTTCTTTAGATTTTATTCTAGTCCTTGCCAGCCTAACTCAAATGTTTAATCTCAGAGGGTATATTAATTTAATTTGACTGTTAATGCTTTACACTCACATCAAGTGAAAACAAAAGGTTTGGGGGTTACTGAATATTAAATATTATTATTTTATTTTGCCCACCTTTGTTAAGAGCAGGTGGCTTTATATTCCATTTACATAACTTCTGGTTACTACATATCTTTTTCTTTCCACTTTTTTGAGAAATTATTTTTTCATGATGCTTTATTGTGTTATTGTTCACTGGTGAGTGTCTTCTCGTATAAAGTCTGTGATAATCACATTTATCTTGGTCTCACTCCTAGGATTTTGGCTATTTGTTCATGAAGAGTCTGAGCTTCTGCTGCCACCTCCAAACATGGCCACTGCCACGTAATCTAATTGTAGCACAGGCTGCATTGTGTGGGCATCTGGAAAGGACGCCTTTGTAAACTCTGAATGGGAGACACAGAAGCTCCAGCAGCCAGCCCCAACCCAAGACGCCAGCCGAGACTCAGAGTCCTCCCACCACTTCTGGACACTTATGAAGTCCACCTGTGGCGTACTACCTGGCTTCCCCAGCAGATACCAGAAAGGCTCAGGTGACACAAGCTAGAAAAGAGGGGGAGTTAACTCCTAGTTGGGAAGCTCTGACCAATAAGAGACAGGAGATGGGCGGAAGCTAGCAGATAAATGTCTTGTCTTCCTCCTCTGAAGTCCTGGTCTGAGGTACGGAGTTGCTGTATATAGTCTAGAGATGGCCAATATTCCTCTTTACGAAGAAACACCAGCCAAGTAATGTACTACTTTGTCTCTGCTTTCCAGCATTCCTAGCTTCTCCTCTCTTTTCCCTCACTTTCACTTTCCCAGAATTGCATCTCCCCTTAAAACATGAGCACTTAAATTTTGACTCCTTCGGTAGAGTGCAAGGAAACTGTAAAATACCAGAAGATCATTGGGAAATATTTCCTGAGTTTGCATTATGAACATAGCACAGACTGAAATTAAGAAGCTGATCCTTGGTGTTTACATTTCTATTCTTAGCATATTGACATTTATGGTTAGTAGGAATCTACATTACAGAGAATAAATAAAAATATAAACAAGTGGTAGAAGAGATAACCTAATAAAATGAAACTCTTGTCCTAAATAACAAATTAGGAATCAAGCTGCTCCTGTTCAGCTATTTATGTACTTGGATCACAAGTACTGAGAACATGGGGTGAAACACAGGACAAATTATCTTAAAAGCCCAAGTTACCAAGAGGAATCAACCACTGAAAGAGCAATAGAACCAAATTTCTGCTTATGGAACAGTCACTCTGATGTCTCCTTGTCAGGTGCCAATCAAGCAGAAAATATTATTCCTTACCACGCTGAGCACAATAAAGTGGTCAAGAATAGAAGGATATTGCACTTACCTGCCATACACATGAATTGATTTTAAATATTGAAGTTGGGGGTGGTGATCTATTTTAATTATTTTCTGTCTCTAGAAATATGTCCTAAATTTTTGTTAAAAATGGAAAATTTAATCAGAAAAAGTAATCTTGATTTGATTTTAAATAAAAAAGGATGAGGCTGGTGAGAACAGAGAAGCAAGGTTAAAAGAAGAGAAGATTACAACAGAAAAATTCCCTCCTACATAGTATAATGGCTATATGATTGACAAGATAAAGGACAAAATCAAATTGAAAAAGAAAGCATTAAGGCAGGGGGTAATGTATTCTGACAGCAATTTGTACTGCATTCACAATATTTAAAAATTTCAATAAAGTATTGCAATTTTCCTTTCTTAGCTATAGAAAAGATTTACTATATAAGGTACAGAAAGTTAGAGATAAGTGGAACAAAATAAATCATTTCAGAGATTTGCTTTGGAGGAAAGGCAGTAAATGGTATCTCAATTGTTCAGTCTAACAGGTAATCAGCTAAATACATACAACATAGACAGGTAATCAACTAAATGTATACAAGCACAATCTTTGCCCTCAAGGACCATGCAACTCAATTGTTTTGACAAGGGAAGGCTATTTGAATAGAAATATAAAGAAAAGCATCAGATCTGGGGCTGATAAAAGGAGAGGAAGGCATATAGAGAGATTTAGAAGGATACTTCTGATAGCAGTCACCATAACATTAGCTAATTTCTTTTGCAATTACAAATAGAAAGTAGTAAATTAATCTAAATACTGTAAAAGATTCTGATTTCTCACAACATCCAGATTGATCAGAGAAAAAAATCCTAATTTCATATTTGAAGAGACACTTCGTGAATTAAGTCACAAAACCTATGATGAGATAGTGAAAAGCAATCCCTTTCTCTTAAGTGTTGGACTCAAAATTAATCATCATAAAAAAAGAACCAAATAGGGCACCATGAGGTTCTTGGTTCTAATTCTGACTCATTGCCTAAGTGGGAATATGACTTTACTAAGCCAACATTGCAAAATTCTTTGTCTCAGTTTCCTCATCTGTACCATCTATATATGTGTGACTCACATATTTGTACCTATAGACCAGACCTCTCTGTGAGATCCAGGCATAAATATCCAGTCTTTTACTTGCCATCTCTTGGACATCTCTTAGACAGCTCAAATTTAACTTGTCCAGAATGAAAATCATGCTCTTGCACCTCACCCTTCAACCAACCCCACTTGTAGAAAACAAAAACAAATAAAAAGCCAACAAAAACTAGTCCTCTGGTGTGTTATACATCCAGGCAAGCAGCCTCAAATGGTAGATGTCATCCCTGACAATTCAATTTCCCTGCAACTTCCATATTCTCTCCATCACCAATTTCTGTCAGTCTAAATTTCCACATATCCCTTAATTCCTTTGACCTTTCTTATCTCCATCAGCATTCTGGTCCAGCTTCAACAATTATCATCTCATGGCTAGTCTTGTTTCATCTGTACCTCCCACATTACCTTCTGGATTATTTTGAAATCATTCCAGTCACCATATTATTTAATCTCTAAATATTTCTAAATATCTATAAAAGAATCTTTTCAAATGCCTATTTCATTGTTACAACTAAAATATTAACAATAATTCCTCAAGAGTGTTTACCCAAAGTGTGTTTTTTTTTTCTTTTACAATTTTTTGTTTGAATCAGGATTTGTTGGGTCAATGATTACAACTATATGGTGGAAAGCCTTCTTTGATACCCTTTTGGTCTTAGGAGGGATGCCACATTGCTACAGCCTCTAAGACACTATGTGTCTGCAGCCTCATCTTGCTTCTCACTTCATCTTTGACCTCTCCACTTCAGACTGGAATTATTTCAGTGTATAATTTATGTCATGTTCCTTTTTTTGCCACAGGTTGTTTTCATAAGCTCTTCCTTCTGCCATGAACAACTTTTCCGCCTCATTTACCCATGAGGTTTCTGTTCAAATGCACATACTCAGAATCACTTTTTAAAAAAACTTATCTTCTTTTAAAGATACATAAACTACACAAAATTGAACAATGGAAAGTATAAGATGTTCCCATATACCCCACTCCTCCCATATCAACAACTTCTTTCATTAGTGTGGGATATTCATTGCATTTGATGAGTACATTTTGAAGAATTGTTACCCAGCATGGATTATAGTTTATGTTGTAGTTTTCACTCTCTCACAGTCAATTCAGTGGGTTATGGCAGGATATATAGTGTCCTGAATCTGTCCCTGCAATATCATTCAGGACTATGCCAAGTCACGAAAATGCCCCAATATCACACCTCTATTTCTCCCTGCCTTCAGCAACTCCCACGACCACTGTCTCCACATCAGTGATATAATTTCTTCCATTGCTAGAGTCATTAATTCTATAGTAGAATACCAGTAAGTCCACTCTAATCCGTATTTTATCCCTCCATTCTGAGGACCCTGGGGATGGCAATATCCACTACACCTCTAAATCAAGAGAAGGCTTAGATCCTACATGGCTGATGGATAGAATTCTCCTTCTTGCAGCTATAGAGCCTCTTGGTTCCCTGGTGTGGTGGTTGGCCATTAACACCTCCTGTTATCTGAGCTGGGTAAGTCCAATATACAGGAGAGTAGGTGTTGCAACAGTGCTGAGGTACTGGACCCAGCTGGTATATAGAAAGTACAGAAATTCAAGTCTTCTGAGCATACATAAACCCCAGTGGCAACCACAGGTAGAGTAAAAGTGACAGAAGAGGCATGTATAGAAAGGTCACATCTGTGGTCATGACAGATGGCTCTGGACTTTGGTTCCTTGCCAGAATCACTTTTCTAACTTCTCTGGGTAGGTTTAGCTCCTTAGCATACTCCCTCATAGCTGCATGCCTTCTTCTGTTGAACCACTTAGTCACAACTCATACAAACAGTTGTAAATACATGGGTTTAATTTTGTGTAATTTTGTTTCCTTTTACTAGTTATGTCTCTTCCACCTTCAAACTGGTTTATAAGTTTAGAACAATGGATTTTGGATATTGCTTAAATGTGAGTTTGTTTTCAAATATATAGGGCTGGCTTAGGCATTGTTGAGGATCAAAGAAGCAGACAAGAAATTTTTTTTGTTAAAAAACTGTAAAGAAAGAAATATCAGCAAGTCCCTCAACTCTGCAAAACCTAGGATGATTTTAAGTCAATATTCAAAAGTCTTTTTAGGGATAGTAGAGTATTATCATCTGTTCTCCCCAGAGTCTAAAATATTTGGACATTCTAGTTTTCCCAATTCAAAAATTTTAGTTTATCTCTGAATTCTATGCCATAATAAGATTTTCCATAATTTATTACATTCCAAATCCCAGAAATGAAGAATTAATTCAAATTATACATTTTTATTTTAAATCAATAGAGAATTTAAATATGTACTAAAATAATAATGAAAGAGCAGCAAAAAAAATAGGCAAATGTTTTGAGGAAAAATATCAATAACTCCTCTGGTTGTAGCAACCCTATAAAACCCCAGAGACACACAAATAGACCATTAGGCAAACTCAGTTTGGATAAGAAACAGCAACAGAAATCTGAGTAGAAAAAAATTTTTAAAGCAGGGATGGTTGAAGAAATGTTATTTACAGGAATTCTAGCTTCTTCTTTCTTTTTAATCTTTTTAATACTTGATATATTAATATTGAAAAAGGAAATTTAAGGGAAGGTGATATACATTTTGCACCATGCATAAATGTATCATCTTTTGTACAAACAAATAGTAAGGCAAATTTCTAAAATAGGATTTAATATTTATTATAGTAGCTTGTAACTTAGTATACATTACGTCCCCAATTCACTGCTTTCTAGAGTCTTGAAATGCATTTATTTTAAAATACAAATTGCAAGTCAGATCATATTACTCTGTGATAATAAGTACTGTTCCGTATAAGAAAAACTATAATCTAAAACTTCCATTTCTCTTTTTTGGAGATATAGTGTGATCAATGGCAAACAAATCATAATGCATATCATTCTGGTATGTCATTCGCCCCTATAACATCCACTAAAATGAATGGCACCTGTTCTGTCTTAATTTTAATTTTGGGGGGGAATGAGTCTCTTCATATTTTTTGGTAATCCCTCCAGATCTTTAGTGGAAACTAAATCTGAACAACTTATTTGATCTGGAATCAAAATTGATATCAGGGGCCAACTGACATCTCTGTGTGACAATAGAGCACCTTTATGGAAATTGAAATATACCTGAGAAGGAAAAATAATAGGTTAAAAGGGAAGGGCAAGAAGAGAGATTTTAGCCAAGACCAGATTCATAATTGAATCCTTGGCCTGTACACAGTGCCTGTCACAGAATAAGCATGCAGCAAATACATGTTGAATAAATTTGATGGAAAGATGACTAAGTATCCAGAGAACATCAGTGATCTAGGGTAACTATAAATGATGACTGAATATTCTTAACAAGACAGATGGCTGGCCAGATGAATCCCAATCTCTTTGACTGCTCTGGTGATGAGGTTCAAATGCAATATTTATGGAACTGTCAAATTACTTTCAGAATCTTAAAGTCACTGTTTTGAATATTCCCAATTATGACCTTACCTTTTTTCCTTCCTAAAAGAGTAAGTTTGATGTTTTGTAAGAAGCTGCAAGTCACCTGATAATCAAAAGAAAAGAAAAAATGACTATATTTCATTAACTCTAAAGTAGAACAACAGGGCAAAGAATCATTTCTACCTTCGAATGAAGTTATAGAGGAGTCCAGAATAGATGGTCACCACTATTAAAACTGATCAGTGCTACCAAAATTAGTGCATTAGTAAACTATTAAAATTAGTGTATAACCTCCAAAGATTACTACTTGGGAGGTCCTGATGTCTTTGAGGAGAAGTTTCTTAAAATGTTCTTTTACTTCTTAAAATAGTTTGTAGGGTTATTGTGTGGCTTTGTGTCCGGTTTGATGTATTTAGATGTTATGCATTTCTAACCTTTATTTTCTATTTTTTAATAAACTGTAGCATATTTCCTACTATCCAATGACTCATAAACTCATATATTAATTATAATAATTCATCTCTGGACTCTTTTGGATTTTATATGTGTACTATGAAGTACTCCATGAATAATGGCAGTTTTATTTATATTGTGTTTGCCTTATTGTACTATCTAAGACTTTCAATATAATATCAGAGAGAACTTATGATAGCAGGCATCCTCATCTTATCCCTGATCTCAAGGAAAAGATTTCAATATTTTATGAGGAAATACAAGGTTTGTTGAAGGATTTCTGAGATATTCTCTATCAGATTAATGAAGTTCCTTTTTATTCCAAGTTTGCTGAGAAGAGAGTTTTCATTAATAGTGGCTGAGTTTTATAAATAGATTTTTCCCTATCATGGAGATTATTTTTATTATTTTCTCCATTATTTTGTTAATGTGGTGAATTATATTGATTTTCCTCTTTTATGTTAGAAAATGTTATTGAAGTATAGCATGCATTCAGAAAAGTACAAAAATAATAAGTTTATGGTCCATGAATTTTGACAAAGAAAACTGGTAGATCACTCTTGGATCATAAAAAAAAAAATCATTACCAGTACACCAGAAGCTCCCTGTATCTCCCTTCTAGTAGGAAGTCTTGGTAACCACTATCTAGCCTTCTAATGCCATAAATTGGATTTTGCCTTAGTTTGGGGGGAGGTTAGTCATCTCTCTTCTTTGACTCAGCATCATGTATGAGAGAGAGTAATCCTTGTAGTTGCAAGTAGTTGTAGTGTTTGGTTCTCATTGATGGGTAGCCTTCCTTAGTATGGGTATCTGACAATGAATTTACCCATTTTGTGTTCGATGGAAATTTCAATTTTAACATTTTTTTTAGCTGTTCTGAGTTGTGCAGATGTCAACATTCTTGGACATATCCTTGTGACTGCCTGCATGCATTTCTGTTGTGGATAGAGAGAAATAAAAATAGAGATAGGTATAAACATCCCTAAGGGTAGACTCTGGTCAGAGGTATAGATATGTTCAGCTTTGGTAGATATTAATATTATCCAACAGTTTCCTAAAGTGATTGTACCAATTTATACTTTTACCAGTTGTGCATGAAAGTTCATAGTAAATTCTCACTAGATAACAAGCATTATTGTTAAAAAATACCCTTCCTTTTTTTTTTTTTTTTTAAAGATTTATTTATTTATTTAATTTCCCCCCTCCCCTGGTTGTCTGTTCTTGGTGTCCATTTGCTGCGTCCTGTTTCTTTGTCCGCTTCTGTTGTCGTCAGCGGCACGGGAAGTGTGGGCGGCGCCACTCCTGGGCAGGCTGCTCTTTCTTTTCACGCTGGACAGCTTTCCTCACGGGCGCACTCCTTGCGCGTGGGGCTCCCCCACGCGGGGGACACCCCTGCGTGGCAGGGCACTCCTTGCGCGCATCAGCGCTGCTCATGGCCAGCTCCACACAGGTCAAGGAGGCCCGGGGTTTGAACCGCGGACCTCCCATATGGTAGACGGACGCCCTAACCACTGGGCCAAAGTCCGTTTCCCCTTCCTTCTTATACAGGTGATAAAGGGTGGTAAAGAGTAGTGGAGCTGGACTCTGGTCAAATGGAGTAGACAGTAGACTATATGGTGTGTGTTACTTTCATTTTCCTTCTAAGATGTTGAACATATTGCCTTGCAGCAAAGTAGCTTTCCAGTAAGCATTAATTATATCGAAAGGTATTATTAAATATCACCTTCATAGTACCAGGTTGATGGAGTGAGCAGGTACACAAGTGACATATTGGCGGGTCTGGGTATACTGCAGCCACCATAATAGGCATGAGTGGTATGAGAGGAATATAGAAATAGATGATGGAAGGTCCTTGAAGATATATGTTTCCTATCTTGGATGTTTTCCTGAAGGCTATTTATGTGAACAGTCAAGGTCAATTATTCCATCTATTATCCACATCATAAAATAGTGTTTTCAAACTGTAATTGTTTGGGGGACAGCCATAGAAGCACCCAGGAATCTAGCTCCGCCACCTCTTTGTATACCCACCACTATCCTACTCCTCAATCAATCAGGTCATTTTTATGAACATGCAGTTCATATTGACTGACACAAAAGGTTTTATTACAGATATTTTGCTAGAATATTAAAAGAAACCTTTGATACAGTAATTTTTTTCTTGATAAATACTAAGTCCTCAATTTCCTGTCTCAACTCGTTGTTGCTCATTTTTAGTTTTTCAACTGTTACGTTATGATAATTTCAGTGTATGATTTTCTTGGTGCAAGGGTTATTCGAACATATGGATATTTGTTTCTTGTTTTGTTTGTTTTTAATCACAACATCCCTTTGCATATACCTTTGTCAAATAATACTTTCCCAGTCTTTCAGTGACATCTAACTATGTGATATTGTTCCTATTCTTAATAGCCATTTTTCAGCCATCAAAATAAAAGCTAAAAGCAGATTTTTATGTCAGTGGGATTTACAAAAGAAACCATGTCTTGATGGAATGATTATGCATACAGTCACATGAATAAAGTGGTTATTAAATTTCCCATCATTCAGAAAAGAAATAGATTCAAATAATTCTGGTGATGGTATAAATATTCAAACTCAAAGAGGTGTGATTTAGCTAATCTTTCAATTAGATCAATTAGATGATAAGGCAGATTTCTTTGGAAGGCACAATATTTGATAATAACTTATATAAAGCATTTTGTCTTTTAGTGATGTTAGAATTAGGGATATTTTTAGTATTAATCCCATTGCTTCTTAAAATTTCCCCTCCCTTATTGTTTGTTCTATTTCATGGAGCCACAGTTAGTCGCTAGAAATATTTTACATGTGTACAATTTAGAATACGGTATCTCAATTTCCTATTGGTATATCAGCATTCTGCCTATATACCTATATATGCCTATATATAATTTTGTGGCTTAAGATCTCAATGATGATTCAGAAGATTTAATGCACAGATCCAGCTCTAAGAAACTACGTTAACATTTTTCCTCGACAAGTCTTTGAAAACTTTCCAAGTATACTGACTTCCAAAGACATAACCCTATATTAGGAACTCCTCACCCTGGCCCAGGAGAGGCTTTATGATTTTGTACAACTTAGCATTAAGGTGGAGAGTTGATACTGAAACTATTTAAAATCTGTCACTCCCTCACTTATATCAGACTTGAGGAGTTAACTGACATTTATTAGAAGTTTGAGGCATCTTGGTACTCTCTTATGATTTTTTTCATTGCTGGAAGGAACTGGTTCCTTTTCTTGGGTACAGAGATTCAGCCTCTCTCTGCATTCTGCTCAAGCATGGTGTTTGCTGGGGACCGAGAGTGAGCTGTCTTCTTTCCTTTTTTTTTTTTGAAAATGAAAAATTTTTACTATCTTTTTTTTTAAAGATACTTAGATAACACGAAATGTTACATTTTAAAAATCAGAGGTTCCCATATACCCACTGCCCACCCACCCACCCCCCACACACACACTCCTCCCACCTCAACAACCTCTTTCATCACTGTGGCACATTCATTGCATTTGGTGAACACATTTTGGAGCACTGCTGCACCGCATGGACTATAGTTTACACTGTAGATTACACTCTCCCCCAGTCCATTCAGTGAGCCATCTTTTATGGATTTCTCCTGCTCTTGGTTTCAGAATAATGATTCCTGTGCCAATGCTTCAGTGTGTTTTCTGTGGTAGACAAGCTGTTTAGGGAGTCAGGAGCTTCACATCTGGATAGAGTCTTTGTTTTGAGGTCATGCGACAGGTACAGTTCAATTTTAGGGAATGGAGGTTTCCAGCTTTCCATGCTTTGCTGCATGAGAGTGTCCTTCACCTAAATGGGAGGACTGGGATTTAAGGCAAACTATAGCAATGGAGAATTAAAATAAGTGTATGCTACTAGACCCACTTTAAAGCACATAAACTCTGATAAGATATCAAGGAACCATTTCCAAGGGTGGTAGACATGTGTTCATGAAGATTTTGCCATATTATTCCCAATAACTAGATGTGGGAATGATTCAGCAATGAAATCATCTATATATTTAAACTATTTTAAAAAAAATCAAATATAGCCTGGACCATCTACCTCAAATGATATTTTTCTTTCATAGTCAACAGTTTCTTTCAGGTCCTATTACATAATAATGGGATATCATTACTTAATATAATATCAACATTTCCAGCCTATATGTCCAAGTCCATAAGACATATTCTTTTCCCACTTTACACTTCTTGGTAGAGCATCCTTCTTGACCCATGAATGGAACACACCTTCTCAACACCATGAAGATACTGCTTCTCCCCATGGTGGAGGTACAAGATGAGCAGTGCTATTAGAAATTCAAGTGGTGGTACTGGAGGTCATGGAAGCCTTTAGGCAGTCAAATGATTTCAAAGTTCAAGCATGTTTCAAGTCATCAGGTATCTGTTTTCTCATGGAACAGTTTGATATTTGCACAGTCTGCCAAGAAGAGAAATTGATAAAAGCTACATGTGTAGTATTTGCTAAATAAGAGTGTTTTATTCTTAGCATGTTGTAGTGTGAGCCTACCTGGTAAATAGGCCCGTGTCCATCATGTGGGTGGAGACTTGCTGCCTGGGTATGAGAATGTTGTTGGTGCCTCAGTGCGAGAGCCTTCTCTGCAGTGGTAGGTAAGCAAGTCTATGGGTGGCAAATTAAGCCTATAGGTATTGCTGTGGTTCTGTAGGGGTAGTCTTGTAGCCTGATGAGCACAATAGCTAGGTTATACAGAATTCTTCTTTCTCCCAGATTTCTCACCACTTAGCAGACACGTACTTGGAGCATTTTTAACATTTTGGTTTTCAATTTTGTTTTCTAATTTTATTATGAAAAGTTGAGATTTTGTCACCTTTGAAAGGATGCTTTCCAGTTCATTTATTCAATACTTTTACAGAGTTACACATGTGTCCAAGGACCCTCAAATACCTAGAAAAGGGGTTTCCTCTTGAGTTTGTTAAATCATATCTTTCCTTCAGTTGAACTGTTCCAATCTCAACTCTGCCAGTATCTTTGAAATACAAGCCTGCTGACTTAAAGCATTCTGTATTCATTTACCATTTTTGACTGCCCTAATTTATTTAACAGTTTAGTACTTGGCTTAATGACTTTCACTCCACAACTGACTGTGCTGTCTCTGTGGGGATTTTACAGTCTTTGTAGACAGTCCATTCAATACTCCATCTTCCTGTCTTCCAAAGATCTTGTTCTCATCTCAACACAGCCACTCTATCCCAGTTAGGCCCTAGATTTTATTATTATGCAAGGCTATGTTCTCTCTAAACTCACACACTCTTTCTAGCTAACTCACTCTGGTACCTCCAGTCCATCAATCCTCCTACCACTCAGATGTCTCCCACCCAGGAACGTCAGAGTCATGGGACTGTCCACATCCTCCTTGAGGTCTCACTCCTTTCCTTATATGCTTTAGACTACACTGGTTTTATAAATAAGCTCTTATGTACTTTCTCAATGACCTTGCCCTTTTCCACCTCCACTGTAGTCACTGGAAATACTCTTCCTTGGTTAAATCAAATCCACCTACTCTATGTCTGTAACTGAGCAGTTCACCACAGTTGAAGCAAAGACCTGGACCATGCATCTCACTTCAATTAATGACCACGGACTTCAAGGGGAACCTCAGCATCCTTTGGCAATACAACTACATTTCCCTTTTATTCTATTTTTCAAAT
This sequence comes from Dasypus novemcinctus, assembly GCF_030445035.2. NCBI lineage: Eukaryota > Metazoa > Chordata > Mammalia > Cingulata > Dasypodidae > Dasypus > Dasypus novemcinctus. Next base: position 12,318,273 of record NC_080690.1, read on the forward strand.
AACCCCTGCCCATTCTTTTCACAGAAAACTGAAGAAGAACTGTAACTTGGGTCATTTATACAGGGAGCACAGAAACCAATTTAACAGAACATTTTAATCAAAAAAATATAAAGATTCCGCAAGTAATTTAGAGCAGTATGGATTTATGTAATTTTATAGCTATGGCCCATGCTTTCAAATCCCATTATTGATTATTTCAGCAGAGCTTCAAAATTAAAACAAATAGACATTAATTAAAAAGGACTCCATGGTTTAAAAATATATGACTTGCCATTTCAGCTATCTAAAATTAGCATCTAGGCCATTACACTCAGGGAGCAATTATGAAAGTTTGAGTGTGAAATGCACAGAGAGGCAGCATGGATTTATTTTTAAATCAAGTTAATTGTTGGCAATGAAACAATGTGAAGGGAGGAGACATTTATCTTCCACACACAGAGTAATTCTAGAGTTTTGTGCCACTTCTCATGAAGCAAACAAGTATACGTTCTTATAAATAGAGGAGTAACTACCCAGCACCTGCCTACCTCTTGCAGATTCAGCACAAGCACAGAAAGAAAGTATCCTGATAGTGTTTTCTAGATAATGACATTGTCAGATGACCTGAGAAAACTTTATTTTTGGAGATTGAAAGAAGAAGAGAAATTTCAGTTATTTGTGGGAAGCATAAGAAAATGGACACATATTTTAAAGTATTGAAAGCATTTGCAGATTTATCTTGGGTTTTCTCTTAACCTGGTTTATTAGGTATTATTGTGGAAAACTGAGGATGTGGAACCTCTTGATTATTTGGTTTTACAGAGTGCAATTCTCTGAAGAGTTTTGTGAAAGACATTAAAAGTTAGAATTCTTTAAATACAAAATAGAAAGTGAAAATAGAAACTGGCAGGGAAAGAAAAAGAAAGAAGAAAACATAGATGAAGGAAAACAAGACAGATAAAAAGGAAAGACTTTTTGCAGAATTGGAAAAGCTACTTGTCAAATTTATCTGGCAGGGAAGGGCCCCTGACTAGCCAAAAATACCTTTAAAAAGCAGAAGGAAGTTGGAGGACACTCACTTCCCAACTTTAAAGCATATTACTTAGCTACAGTAGCAAAAACAGCATGTTTCTGGCTTAAAGATAGACAGGCTGAATGATGGAATTGAATGGAGAGTTTGGAAACAGACCCTCACATTTATGGTCCAGTGATTTTGGACAAGGCCATCAACCCACCCAGTTGGATCAGAACAGCCTATTCAAAAGTGGTGCTGGAAGAACTGGCTATCCATATCTAAAAGAAAAAAAGAGGACCCCTATCTCACACCTTATACAAAAATTAACTTAAAATGGCACAAGGACCAATATATAAAAGCTAGAACCATACAATTTTTAGAAGAATATATAGGGAAACATCTTCAAGATCTTGTGTTAGGTAGTAGTTTCTTAAAGCATGAGCAATGAAAGAAAAAATTGGGCCTCCTAAAAATTAAACACTTTCCTGCTTCAAATGATTTTGCGAAGAAGGCGGAGAGGAATTTACTGAAGGGGAGAAAATTTTCAGAAACCTCATATCAAATAAGGGTTTGATTTCCATGTTATATAAAGAGATCACATAACTCAATGTTAAAAGGACAAGTAACCCAATTTAAAAATGGGCAAAATACTTGAGTAGGCATTTCTCTAAAGAGGAAATACAAATAGCCAAAAAGCACACGAAAAGATGCTCAACAACTAGCTATTAGGAAAATGCAGATCGAAACTTCAATGTGATAACATTTCATGCCTTACAGAATGGCCATGATTTAAAAAAACCAAAATAACAGAAAACTACAAGTGCTGGAGAGAATGTGGAGAAACAGGAACACTCCTTCACTGTTAGTAGGAATGTGGAATCGTGCGGCTTTTGTGAAAAACAGTTTGGTTGTTTGTCATGAAGCTAAATGTAGAACAGATATATAATCTTGGCAATCCATTTACTAGGAATATATTCAAAAGAACTGAAAATAAGGACGTGAAGAGATGTTTGCACATCAATGTTCATAGTGATATTATTCACAATTCTTAAGATAGAAACATTATAGGTACTCTATTTACTGCTATAACTCTACACAACTTACATGAATCTAATATTCATTCTCCCAGATCTCACATTGTTGCTCTGTTAACATTTATTACCAATACTACTTTATACATTTTCTTTTTTTACTCAATTTGCTTTCCCTGGTCCTAATATTTTCCTTCAAAGTGAACTTAGCCAGCAACAAGAAGATGTAACACTTACACATGAACAACAACTAATTAATCCCCAAGACTAGACAAAGGAGCTAAAGAACTGATTAAACTCGTCAAGATAAAATGATGACCAGACAGCAACAAAAAACTACAAACCAAACCAATAATCAGGAAAACATGGCTGAATCCAATGAACAAACTAAAAACCAGGAAGGGGAGCAGAACATCAGACAAGTAATTAAAGCTCTCAAAACATATATTAGAGCCAACTTAATGGAGTAAAGGAAGAGATTAACAATATGGAGAAAATACTTGAAAAGGAAATTTCAGACATACCCAAAAAGATAACAGATATGATGGTGATGAACACCACCATTCAAGAAATCAAAAATACACTCTCAGCAAATAGCAGCAGATTAGAAGAGGCAGAGGAGAGAATTAGCGACGTGGAAGACAGTACATCTGAAATCAAACAAATAGTAGAACTGATCGATAAAAAGATAGAAAAAATACAGCTAGGATTTAGGGACCTGAATGACAATGCAAAACACACAAACATATGTATTATAGGCATCCCAGAAGGAGAAGAGAAGGGAAAGGGGACAGAAGGGGTGGAAATAATGGCTGAAAACTTTCCAAATCTACTGAGAGAGATTGATATACATGTCCAGGAAGCAAAATGCACCCCAAACACCATAAATCCCAACAGGCTCACACCAAGACATACACTTGTCAAATTATCCAATGCTCAAGACAAAGAGAAAATTCTAAAAGCAGCAAGAGAAAAGAGAACCATCACATACAAGGGAGGCTCCATAAGATTAAGTGCTGATTTCTCTTCTGAAATCATGGAGGCAAGAAGGCAGTGGTATGATATAGTCGAGGTACTAAAAGAAAAAAATTTCCAACCAAGAATATTCTACCCAGCTAAACTAACATTCAAAAATGATGGAGAGTTCAAAATATTCACAGATAAACAGAAATTAAAAGAGTATGCCAACAAGAACCCTGTCCTTCAAGAAATACTAAGGGGAGTTCTGCAGGAAGAAAAAAAAAAAAAAACCAGGAGAGGCAGAATTGGAGGAGAGTGTAAGAGCAACAAAACAGACAAAAAGAGAAGGAAAAAAACAAAATATGACAAACACAAGTCCAAACAAAATATGACTAACATAAATAATTCCTTGAAAGTAATAACACTGAATGTCAATGGATTAAATTCACCTGTCAAAAGATTCAGACTGGGAGATTGGATAAGGAAATATGACCCATCTATATGCTGTCTACCAGAAACACATCTTAGACCCAGGGATTCATGGAGGTTGAAAGTGAATGGCTGGAAAACAATCTTACAAGCAAACAATAACCAAAAAAAGGCAGGAGTAGCTATCTTAATATCAGACAAAGTAGACTTTAAATGTGAAACAATTGTGAGAGACAAAGAAGGATACTGCATATTAGTGAAAGGGACAATCTGTCAAGAAGAATGAACAATCATAAATATTTATGGTCCTAACAAGGGCACCTCCAAAGATGTGAGGCAAACACTGGAAAAACTAAGTGAAAGAATAGATGCCTCTACAATTATAGTGGGAGACTTTAATACACTACTATCAACTTTGGACAGAACATTTCAGAAGAGAATCAATAAAGAAAAAAACTTTGAACAGTATATTAGAGGAGCTGGACCTACTAGACATATACAGATCATTATACCTGAATACAGCAGGACATATATTTTTCTCAAGTGCACATGGATCATTCTCCAAGATAGACCATAGGCTAGGCCACAAAGAAAGGCTCAATGAATTCAGAAAGATCGAAATCATACAAAATATCTCTGACTACAGTGGAGTGAAGCTGGAAATCTGCAAGGTTCAGAGGCCCAGATTTCACACCAAGATATGGAAATTAAACAGCACACACTTAGAAAAACAGTGGGTCAAAGAGGAAATCTCAAAAGAAATTAATAACTACCTTGAAACTAATGAAAATTATAACACAACATACCAAAACTTATGGGATGCAGCAAAAGCAGTACTGAGAGGGAAATTTATAGCCATAAATTCATACATCAAAAAAGAAGAAAGAGCAAAAATTGAAGAACTAACTGCACATTTGGAGGAATGAGTGAAAAAGAACAAAAACAAAGTAACTCCACAGGAAGAAGAAAGAAAGAAAGGACAAAGAGAAGAGTAGAACTAAATGAAATAGAAAATATGAAAGCACTTGGAAAGATAAACAAGACCAAGAGCTGGTTCTTTGAGAAGATCAATAAAATTGACAAACCCTTAGTGAGACTAACAAAGAAAAAAAAAGAGAAGATGCAAATACACAAAATAAGAAATGAGAAAGGAGATATCACCACTGACCCCACAGAAATAAAGACTATCTAAGAGGATACTTTAAAAAACTATATTCCAACAAAAATGACAATTCAGAGGAAATGGACAAATCCCTAGAATCACATAAGCAGCCTAAATTGACAAAAGAAGAAAATGATGATCTCAACAAACCAATCACAAGTAAAGAGATAGAATCAGTCATTAAAAACCTCCCAATTAAGAGCCCAGGGCCAGACGGCTTCACAGGTGAATTCTACAAAACATTCCAGATAGAACTAACACCAATCCTGCTGAAAATCTTCCAAAAAATGGAAACAGAAGGAACAAAGACACCACAAGAAAGGAAAATTACACTCCAATTTCTCTAATGAACCTAGATGCAAAAATCCTCAACAAAATACTTGCTAACCATATTCAACAACACATTAAGTGAATTATACACCATGACCAAGTGGGATTCATTCCGGGTACGCAAGGATGATTCAACATAAGAAAATCAATCAATGTAATACACCATATAAACAGATTGAAGGAAAAAAATCACATGATTATATCTATAGATGCAGAAAAAGCATTTGACAAAATACAGCCCCCTTTCTTGATAAAAACACTGCAAAAGATCAGAATACAAGGAAATTTTCTGAACATGATAAAGAGTATATATCAAAAACCCACAGCCACCATCATTTACAATGGTGAAATCCAAAAATCCTTCCCTCTAAGATCAGGAACAAGACAAGGATGCCCACTATCACCTCTTCTACTTAACATTGTCTTAGAAGTAATTGCTCGAGCACTGAGGCAAGAACCAGATATAAAAGGCATTCAGATTGGAAAGGAAGAAGTCAAAATTTCATTATTTGCAGATGACATGATCCTAAACATAGAAAACCCTGAGAGGTCTACAACAAAGCTTCTAGAACTCATAACAGAGTTTAGTAAAGTAGCAGGGTATAAGATCAATGCCCCAAAAAAAGCATTTCTGTAAACCAATAATGAGCAATCTCAGGAGGAAATCAAGAAACAAATACCATTCACAATAGTAAATAAAAAAATCAAATATTTAGGAATAAATTTAACTAAAGATGTAAAAAACTTATACACAGAGAACGACACAACACTGTTCAAGGAAATCAAAGAAGACCTAAATAAATGGAAGAATATTCCCTGTTCATGGAAAGGAAGACTAAATATTATTAAGATGTCTATCCCACCAAAACTGATTTACACATTCAATGCAATCCAATAAAAATCAACACAGCATTCTTTAAGGAACTAGAAAAAACTAGCTCTGAAATTTATTTGGAAAGGAAAGGGGCCCCGAATAGCCAAAGATATATTGAAAAACAAAAACAAAATTGGAGGAATCACACTACTTGACTTCAAAATATACTACAAAGCTACAGTAGTGAGAACAGCATGGTATTGGCACAAGGAGAGACACACAGACCAATGGAACCGAATTGAGAGTTCTGATATAGATCTTCATATATATAGTCATATAATATTTGATAAAGCTACCAAACCCTCTCAACTGGGAGAGAATGGCCTATTCAACAAATGGTGACTGGAGAACTGGATATCCATATGTAAAAGAATGAAAGAAGATTACCATCTCACACCTTATACAAAAATCAACTCAAGATGGATCAAAGACCTAAATATAAGAGCCAAGACCATAAAGACTTTGGAAAGCAGTGTAGAGAAGCATATACAAGACCTTGTAATAGGAAATGGCTTCATGAACTTCACACCAAAAGCAAAAGAACAAATAGATAAATGGGACTTCCTCAAAATTAAAGCCTTCTGCACCTCAAAGGAGTTTGTCAAGACAGTGAAAAGAGCCTACACAATGAGAGAAAATGTTTGGTAACTATATATCGGATAGGAGACTTATAACCTGCATATGTAAAGAACTCCTATATCTTGAAAATAAAAACATGAACAACCCATTTAAAAAATGGGGAAAAGATTTAAACAGATACTTCTCCAAAGAAGAAATACAAATGGCTAAAAAGGACATGAAAAAAATGCTCCAAATCTCTAGCTATCAGGGAAATGCAAATCAAAACTACAATGAGATACCATCTTACTCCCATAAGATTGGCAGCTATGAAAAAAACAGAAGCCTACAAATTCTGGAGAGGATGTGGAGGAATGGGAACACTCATCCACTGCTGGTGGGAATGCAGAAGGATCCAGCCCTTTTGGAGGACAGTTTGGTGGTTTCTCAAAAAACTAACCACAGATTTGCCATATGACCCAGCAATTCCACTGCTGGGTATACACCCAGTAGAACTGAAAACAAGGACACAAACCAATATATGCACACCAATGTTCAGAACAGCATTGTTCACTAATGCCAAAAGTTGGAATCAACCCACATGCCCATCAACAGAATAATGGATAAATAAAATGTGGTATATACATACAATGGAATACTCCTCAGCTTTAAGAATGAATACACTACAAACACATATGATAACATGGATGAATCTTGAGAACCTTATGTTGAGTGAAGCAACCCAGGCATTGAAGGACAAATACTGCATGACCTCAATGATATGAAATAAGTAAACCAAGCTGCCTCAGTGAGCTAGAGACTGGATGATAGGCTTAAAGGAAATTGGGGGGTAGAGGAAGGATATAAGCTGACACCTACATGGGTGAAATCTATGATAACCAGGAGGTAAGTATTTGTACAAGGAAGGGATAAAATGGGGGCAAAGGGTTACCTTTGGGTGGGGCTTTGTGGGCTTGAGGGGGGCTATGGATGGGAAGATGGGTAATATTGCCCAAAAAATTGGGGGGAGGGTGGAGCAACATACAAACATAGGAGATTGCCAGGTATTTGGTTGAGAGTATAATGCTGAGAAAACTTTTTCAAAAAATATAATAAGGAGAGATACCTGTTTAAGATGCTTAAAGGGGATAATCTGACACAGGACAGGCTCCTAGGAAATATGTGAATGCTCATTTTGCCATAGTGGGTTATATTGTTGGATAGAGACCCATATAATGAGAGTGAAGGTATACCCACGTCCTGGGGAGGACTTGTATCTCTCAAGAGAAATGGTGGCTCCCCGTACATTAGGACAGTTGAGCATGTCAAGCCCTCAACACTGTTGCTAGTATCTCTGAACATGGCCCATCAAGCAATGAAGATCGACTGTTACTGTGGGCCCTAAAAGGGGAGGGGGAAAGAGGTATTGAATAGATGGAACCAATGTTACTGTGTGGGCAATAGAAGTGTTCCACAAGAGTATGCAAGGATGGATATAAGATATGTAAAATTACACCAAAAATATATAGGGGCTGATAGGCTAAAATGTAAATCATAATGTAAAACATAAGATAACTAAAAATTTAGAAAATTGTATAGTCTAATATATAAACCACAATGTAAACACAAATGTTACCTTGTTTGAAAGCTATTGTCTCAATATCTGTACATCAGTTTCAGTAAATATAGTATGAATATATAAAAAGATTATTGCTGTGGAAGGGAAAAGGTTTTATGTTGGATATGTGGGAGTACTGTATATTGTATATATGAATTACTGTGATCTAAAACTCTTGTGAAGATAAGCTTAATAATTAGAAAAAAGAAAAGAAAATGATAGGACGTAGACACTGAAGAAAAGACGGAAGTAGTTGCCTTGCCAATTTGCATACAAGGCAACACTTCTTGCAGTGATGGAAGGCAAAACATAGGAAACAAAGCTTTTACATTTTTTAATTTGTTGATACCCCAATTTATTTTTACCTTCATTTTTCCAAATTAATATGTATTCTTTATCTAACCTTTAAACTCATTCCTATATTCCATTTTACTATTAATGGAACCTGGCAATATATTGGGCTTCACTTTTGAAGAAGTTTTGGATCACAGAGAGGTTCAACAATGGCAGGGGAGGAATACTGGTGTGGGATGTTATTGACAGGGGACACATGGTTGGCAGGGAGTTCTCCAGGGCATATATCCAGGGTACATAAAAATGTTTGGATATTTTCATAGTGGATACAATTAAAAACAACAACTGAGGGAGTGCTGAGTTCCTTGCCAAGGGAGCTCTATCACAGTCCCTAAAGGAACAGCAACAATCCCCAAAGTGCAATGGTAAAGACCAAAAAAGAATGAAGGTCCAACAATGAGCCCTTGATACTAATGAATATGGTTGTGAGCCTGCGCACCTGAAATAAGAACAAGGCCTGGAGCTGCAAGGTGCCTAAGAGTTCCCTCCTGAGAGCCTCCATGTTGCTCAAATGTGGCCAGTCTCGAAGCCAAACTCAGCATGTAAATGCGTTGCCTTCCCCCCAGCGTGGGACATGACTCCCAGGGATGAGCCTCCCTGGCACCAAGGGATTACTACCAAGTACGAGCTGATGATGTAACTAGAAAATGACCTTGAATAAAAGGGTCAACTCAGACCAGCATAATATCTCATTCTACATATAATACCAGGAGTTAAAAATGCTTTTTGACCTGAATCAAAGGAGGAAATGGAAAGGACAAATGAATTTATATCGCTATGAGTCTCCAAAAAGAGCCAGGAGGTTATCAGAGGGGTTGCCCTTATGCACACCTCAGCAGAGTCCCAGAGACAGATAAAGTAGGTACAACCCCGAGTATTTGTTCTTCTGAGGGCTACAGAGACCCACAGGTTCTATGGTCATGGCAGATGGAGTTCAGTGCCATGTCAGTTGGCCCTACTTTGGTGTTTGTGCTTCTGTGTGATGGAGCTGGACTCAGATGTGATCTTTGTTCACAAGCCTCTCCTGTTACTTTTACCAGAACTGTAGTTGGTGCTGGGGTTTAATATATACCCAGGGGACTTAAATCTCTGGACTGACCATGTGATAGCCAGGCCCTGAGCCTCAACAGACTTCAGCTCCTACACTCTGGTTTATTGGACTTACCCCTCAGCTAACATGGAGGTGAAGAAGGTCAACCACCACACCAGGGAGCCAAAAGTGTCTACAACTGAAAGCAGGAGGATTGCATCCAGCATCCTTGTGGAATCTAAGCCCCCTCTTGATACAGATGTGGAGTGGAAACAACCATTCCAAGGTCCACAGGATAGAGGAATAGAATATGGATTAGAGTGGACTTACGGATATTCTATTCATGAACTATTGTGATTAGTAATCAAAGAAAATGTGGCATTGGTGTGGAGAAAGTGGCCATGGTGGCTGCTGGGGATAGGGAATGGGAGGAAGACATGAGATGTGGAGGCATTTCCAGGACTTGGAGTTGTCCTGAATGATGCTGCAGGGACAGTTACCGGACATTGTAATTCCTCCCATGGCCCACTGGGTGGAACGTGGGAGAGTGTGGGCTATGATGTGGGCCATTGACCATGAGGTACAGCGGTGCTCAGTGATGTATTCACCAAATGCAATGAATGTCTTATGATGATGGAGGAGATTGTTGTTATGGGGGGAGGAGTGGGGTGAGGGGGGTGGGGGGTATATGGGGACATCATATTTTTTGAATGTATATTAAAAAAATAAAGACCAAAAAAAAGATAGAAACAACCCAAGTGCCCATCAACTGATGAATGGATAAATAAAATATGCTATATATATATATGATAGAATATTAATCAGCTGTAAGAAAAAATGAACTCAAGATGCATATACCAAAATGGATGAACTTTGAGATTGTTATGCTGAGTGAAATAAGTTATGGTCTCACCAATAAGAACCAAATACAATGAGTAAACTTATGGAGTTAAACTATAGAGTATAGGTGAGTAGGAGACAGAATGTTGGTTGAGGAGGGGGAGCTGATAGTGAATGCATGCAGAATGTTTAATAAGGTTGGTTGTAAATATGTGGAAATGGATAGAGTTGATGGTAACACATTACAGTGAGTATAACTAATATTGATGATTTATAAATATGTTTACGGCTAAAAGTGGTAGTCTAGGGAAATTAATGTTAATCAAAAGACAGGTAGAGGATAATCTAAGGACTGTGTAACACAGAAACTTTGGTGGTAGATGAGAATTGTGGTTAATAATACAAACACAAGAATGTTCCTCTATTACTAGGTATTAAGAATATGTTGATACATGGGAAAAATGGAAGTAGTGTAACTTATAAACTATTGTTAATAGTCATATTGTATTTTTGTAGCAAAAGCAAAGAAGGTACTATATCAAAGCTAAAGGTAAAATAAAAAAAGAATACAGGATTTACTTTTATGAGATGTGAATATGATTAAGCTTTTTTTTTCCATTTTCTTCATGAACAAAGAGATCTTAGTCATGCCATTTAATCAGTCTGCTCATTTGTCCATCTTTCTGAACACTGGAGAAACTGAGTTTGGGATTGAATGGGACGGATGTCCCTGGACAGGATTCTTTTTGGGTGATGCTTCCATGATTTGTTGAGCTGCCTTTGTCTGTTATTTTTTGAAGTTGAAAGTTTACTAACTTAAAAGAAAAAAGGAGAAAGGAAAATGAAGAGGTGATTCCATAAAAGTATAGAAATTAAACATTTAAAATAAATCATAATAATCAACTGCATACAAATTACCTTAGTCAGGTAATAGTAATATTTCCCCTTACATTTATTTAGAGTGTATCATGTACCCAATACTGTCCTGTGATTTCATCTGAATTAATTTATTGAATCCTGACAATGGTCCAATGAGATAGGTACAGTTATTATTCATATTACAAAATATTAGTAAAATAAGATAATTCTCATGGTTAGGAGGACACATTGCATTTGCAATTGATAATGGGAATGAGAATATGTAGTTTGGAAAGCACTCTAGTTACAGGCATTGAGGATTTTAAGAATGATTGACCCAGTAACTTTCACTTAAATCAGGTCTCTTATAATAATAAAGTTACCGTAATTTGAAAATGTTTAAATGAACATAGCATAGCAGCAAGTCAGAATGTTATGCAGGCTTAAAAAAAATCATCATGCTTAAGAACAGTACCAAATGTTGTTGAAATATGTGCAGTACAATTGAGAAAAAAGGAGGATTCCATCAGTGGTGCCAACTGTTTATACCTGCCTGTATCCCAGCCCTTCGTTAATGCCTTCCCACATTGAATATGGGCTTGGTCTTATCACCTGCTTTAACCAGTGGGGTAGCAGCAAATCAGATGCAAGCAGAGGCTCAAAAAATGTGTTTGTGCACATTTTTTTAAAAAACCACAGGCACCTATGAGCAAGTCCAAGATCAGGCAAGTCTGGCCCAAATCAACAGAACTGCCCACTGACACCTAAACTCTTGACAATTAACACATGAACCTTTTTGAAGTCACTAATTTGGAGTAGTTTGTTATTCAGAGAGAACTAACTTATACAGGGGCTAATTTAGAATTCAGACTTTAAATGCGTAGCAAATCAAGGTTAAAAAATATTCATCAATAAGAGGAGGGGGTACAAAGTATCTCATTACTGATTTTTCTAAGACTTTCCTTCCCTATATAATTTCCAGTGTAACCTGGGCTTATATCCCCCATACATCTTACTGAAAACCTTCACTTACCTTCCCTGAACTACTATATTAGAGATCAGATTCTTTCTCAAGATATCCTCAACTTCCTCTGGTTACCTGGCTTTAATGTTATTTAGCAAGCCCTGTGGAATTCTCTTTGCTCACTGAACCCTTAAATTAATGAGATCTTGTTTTACTTGGCCTTTTCCTCTACTTGCTATCACATGTATAGAAAGACTATTTTCTTTCCATCCAAAGAGGAGTGAGGCTTTGCTTGCAGAGTCATCACTCCATGGACCACTGTTCTCCTCCACTGAGCATTCACCTGCATTTCAGGCAAATCTCACCCCAGGACTGACATTTTCCTTGATTCTATTATGGCTCCTTTCCATCTTTGAGCTTTTCCTAAGTTGCCCCACCCCCAGCCTTTCTCAGGCTAAATCTAAAAAGGTCCTGCTCCAGTCTCCATCTCATCTTATTTATTTCTATTTGACTTCTGCAGTCAAACACCTATGCTAATATTTTATCATGCCATTTGTTCATTCACCAGGCGGTGACAAAGAATTTATGTTACAATGTTTATATGCTTATGTTTATGACTTTTAAAAAAATTATTTATTCCCCTCCCCCACCCCCCCGCCTCCCGCCATTGTCTACTCTCTGTGTCCATTCGAGAGAGGTGATCATTCTCTTGAGCCACCTTAGCTCCCAGGTCTGCTGCATCTCTTATTATCTCTCCTCTGTGTCTCTTTTAATTGTGTCGTTTGCTGAGCCAGCTCTCTGCATGAGCCAGCACTCCTGCGCGGAGCAGCACTCCTGTGCATACTCCAGGTAGGCCAGTACTCTGCCCCAGCCAGCACTCTGCGTGGGCCAGCTTGCCTTCATCAGGACGACCTGGCATTGAACCCTGGACCTCCTATATGGTAGATGGGAGCCCAACTGCTTGAGTGACATTTACTTCTTGATGTTCATGATTTTTCAAAATAAAATTCACCGACATTTATAAAATGCTATCTTTGCTTTTGTCTCTATCCCTCACCTTTCCTAATCCCTTGACTCGGTGTGTGTGTGTTTGTGTGTGTGTGTGTGTGTGTGTAAGGTGGGGATGCTGCTTTGATGGCAAGACATGGAACCAATTACCTTGTTGCCTTCTGCACTGCCAGAATATGCTGGCCCCGGACTGAGACGCAGGTGCTGGCTGCAACAGGGTCATCTGCAGAGTGTGGCGGAGTGTCAGGCATACATCGTGAAACCAGAGTACCTGGGGCTGAAATTAATCACTGTCCAGTTTGAGAAGAGAGAAGTGGAACCAGCGAGCACATGCAGGTGCTTTGGAGGCAGCACCTGGGCCTTGTCAGCTGAGGAAGAGAGTAGCAGGCTCCATTCCCCCCGGCCCTCCCCCCACCCCGGAGTTCTGAGTCTTCAGAGGCTCTGGTGTGCCTCCTGTCAGGTCAGGTCGTGCAGCCTGTTTGGGTTTTCGGTTTTGTTTTTTCCTTCTCTGTTTCTTTGTTGGAGATAGGCTGATTTGCACCTGCTTGGAGGGAAAAAATTGCCCAAGTCAAATAAATTCCCCCAAAGGCACTCTTCAGGGCAGGCTCATTAGGTGCCCTGGGCCTGAGGGTGAGTAAAGCTCATTATGACCTTTCCAAGTTTCACTTTCACAACTGAATAACTGGTGCTTATCACTCTATCAAATGCAGTGAAACCCCATGAGGTCTGGATTGTTCCCTTCAGATCAATTAACTCATAGATTGTGAATGTCTGTGCATGCAGAAGCATTGTAAATCAAATTCACTTGGTAAAAGGGTGGTTTGGCCTTCTCCCCACACAATTGTATTCACCTATGGATAAACGCCTGTTTTCATATGGACTTTGTGTGCTTGGTGCACTCCCAAGGCTTTGGAAAAATGCTGGAAAGTACCTTGCTTGCCAGTATGATTGCTTCTAGTTCTAACATAGTGTGCAACTTGCACACAGTAGATGCTCAAAAATTATTTATTCACTTAAGTAGGAAACTTATTTTAAACACTATTTATGGCCAGCTTAGGTGGCTGTATAAATGAGCTAATATAGCTTCAGAATAGGCATAAACACTATAAAAAATTATGATCCAGTACAGTGGTTCTCAGTTTACAAATATTAACTTTCTTATTAAAGGTAGGTTATGAGGCTAGGAGAAGTCCAAACCAGGGCATCAGCAAGGCTTTCTCCCTGAAGACTGGCATTCTGGGGCTGGCTGCCAGCCATCACGGTCTCTGGCTTTTCTGTCACATGGCAACCCACATGGTGGCATCTTCTTCTTTCTATTCCAGGTTCCATTGACTTCCAGTTTCTTGCAGTTCTGCCTTGGCTTTCTCTCCAAGTCCAGTTTCCTTTTGCTTATAAGGTCTTCAGCTATGTTGGATTAAGGCCCACTCTCTTAGTTTGGGCACACCTTAACTAAAAACATCTTCAAAGGCTGTATTTACAAATGGGTTCACACCCACAGGGCCAGGGGTGGGACCTGAACAGGTCTTTTGGAGGTCATGATTCAATCCCCAACACTTATATTCTTATTCTAAGTGCACTTCTAACAACAATAATCACTAATATCAAGAATCTTGCATCAAAATCTGTGCTTAACTCTCCTTTCATCTCCAGGACAACCATGGAAGGTATTTTATGTATCCCACTGGTTTGACACATGATGAAAGTGAAAGGTAGTGAAATTAAGTAACTTGTTCAAAGTCCTTTAGCTAATAAGGAGTGCAGTCAGGATTCATGAAAAATTCTCTTTAACTGCAAGCATTTCCCCTGTTGGGAACTGATTCATGTCCCCCACAAAAAGAGTGAGAGCTTTAGAGAAAGTTTGTATCATCAGAGAGAATACATAATTCATCATGAAAAGACTGTTGGTGGAAATATGGACATTAAAGAAACTTCTAATGAGGCCTTAGAAGGAAATGATGAATGTGTCATTGGAAACTGGAGGAAAGGTGAACCTTGTTAAAAAGTGGTATAGAACTTGGCGAAATTGTGTTCTGATATTGGATGTAAGGCAGAACTTGAAAGCAATGAACTTGGATTCATTGCTGAGGAGATTTCTAAGCTAAATGTGGAAGGTGTAGCCAGTTTTCTCCTGGCAGTTTATAGTAGTAAAGTGTGAGGGGAACAGAAAAAGCTGAGAATTGCACTTTTAAACACAAAGAAAACAGAAATTGATGATTTATAAAATTCTGAGCTTATCTAGATAGTGTGCTCTGAAACTATGGCCACACACAGCTCTATCAGAGACCTCCGTGAGCTTTCAGGGAGTCCTCAGAAGACAGAAGCCCTGTCTTCTGAACTGAACAACTCCTTGCTAAAGGTGTAGCTAAACATGGATCCTGTAAGCCATTTCAGTGGAAGTCAGGATTGGAAAAGCAGTTATCCAGGAAAGATCTGTGGAAAGGTCTATTTTCTGGTGGTTTGGACCGACTTAAACTACACACAAAGCCAACAAGGTTTTTGCAAAATTTGTATGAACGGAAGCAATGCCTGATAAGGACAAACAAGGGATGAACTGAAAAAAGAATGACTTCAAGGACAGAACCCTGGAAGCTGAGGTCTGAACATAAGAGTTCTCCTTGTGCCAAGAGAGTAGGCCCACTCTTGTATTTGAAAACGGCTGGTCCTCCCCACACTCCCCACACTCCCCATCTGCTCCAACACTTGGAAGAATGGACTTTGTTCCTTCTTGTTCCCCCTTATCCAGACTGGGGTCACCTCCTTAATACTTGGAGATGGTGGGATCTGTGCCCTGGCATTTGCAGAAAGGCTGGCCATCATCCTGATGCTCAGAGAGGGTGGAGCCTACAGCCCAGCATTTTAGGAGAGCATGGTCTCTGCACAAATGCTTGGAAGGTATGAACCTGCCACTCCATCAGGCTCAGAAGACAAAGAATCAAACCACAGGGAAACAGATTTGGCTCCACTGATAGAGCATCCACCTACCAAATAGGAGGTCCAGGGTTCAAACCCAGGGCCTCCTAACCCGTGTGGTGAGCTGGACCACGCATAGTCCTGATGTGCGCAAGGAGCACCATGCCACGCAGGGGTGTCCCCAGTGTAGGGGAGCCCCATGCTCAAGGAGTGTGCCCTGCAAGGAGAGCTGCCCCATGTGAAAAAAATGGAGCCCACCCAGGATAGCCACCGCACACATGGAGAACTGACGCAGCAAGATGATGCAACAAAAAGACACACAGATTCCCAGTGCGGCTGACAAGAATGCAAGCAGACACAGAAGAACACACAGCGAATGGACACAGAGAGCAGACAACAGGGGAGGGGGGGAAGGGGAGAGAAATAAATTTTTTTAAAAATTTGAAAAAAAAGAATCAAGCCACAGATTACTCTCAGGCCTCAAAATCTAATAGAATTTACCCTGCTGGGTTTCAGAATTGTTTGGGATGCTTGATTCTTGTTTACCTTCTAATTTTTTCCTTCCAGAATGGGAATGTTTATCTTAGGCCTGTCTCTCTACTGTATAGAGAAAAGAGAGAACTTGTTTCCTAGGTTTCACAGGACCACAGAAAGAAAGGAATTTTGTCCCAAGACTGACCACATCCAAAACTGATTTTGATGAGACCTTGTACTTACCATTGTTCCTGAAATGGTTTAAAGCTTTGGAGATATTGTGATGGAAAGAATGTATTTTGTATGTGGGAAGAACATGCCTTTTGGGATCCAGAGGCAGACTGTTGGGGTTTGCATCATGTCCCCCACAAATGACGTTTTTAAGGGGAAAGATTTTTTCTAATAGACACTTATTTCCTCTATAATTTGCTTCTAAACCTAGCAGAAAAAGTTTGTCTTTTTGTTTTGTTTTGTTTCTCCAATTGAGCATAAATGAATCATATTTCTTTATTAGTCAATGAAAGGAAGCATACCATCTTATCAATAAGGAGAAACTTTTTCCAGTGCTAAATTAATGAATTTATTACAACCACCATTATATGAGGGCTATTAAACTCTTTAATAGACACAATATTTGTATGACAGTTTAACAAAAAGTCCAAAAGCATGTTCAAATGGCTGCTTCCTTAATCGACCTTCCTTAGTCAATCCTCACATATGGCATTTGTTTAGGAGAGATAGATGAATGGGGCGCAATGAGCAAATATGCATGTATCATAAATCAGGAGAACAACTTAGAAATGCAAAATAGCCATTCTCAAATTGAGTTTTCTTATTCAAATAATACTTACAAATGATAACAAAGCAAAAAGGGCAGAAGGCTTATAAGTTAACCCCTACCTTCTTTCAGGTCCCAGAGAACACACTCTACCATATATATTTCTGGTTATACTAGTCATTCTGAATAATAGGTTTTATTGCCTATTTTGGAAAGTCTATTGTGCAAGATGAGAAAATTAGCACTCCAACTGTCCCCTCTACATCTCCTCTTCTACTTGTACACAGTCTATTGCCTTACTTTACCTTGAGAGTTGACAGTACTTTAAAATGGATAATATTTATATTTTATTCTGCAACTATATTAGTCTTTAATACTTTGTCTATTAGTGGATTCTAAACATTATAAATCAATGGACATCATTTACACTATTATGAGTAGGCAAATATTGTACAGAACAAGCTAATTAAAGTGTTTCCATTTATTTTTCTTCTCAAAGAATACAATTTGTGACCCTGCTCCACTTAAAGTGAGTGATCCTAAGATCTAGTCCAGAAGTTCTCTTTTCACTTAGTCTGTTTTAAAAATTTATGACACATTTTGTTTTTCTATTTTGATAATGTCATATTTGTTATCTTCTCTTCCAGAAATTCGAATCGGCCTCTCCTTTTCTTAATAAAAAGAAAAACATGCCTTGTTTGACACAACAATTAGATCCTCCATCTTTTCAGTCCTTTGCTGAAAGCAATACATTTCATTGTTCTCAAAGTTGTCTTGTTACCATGCTCCACTCTGATTTCCTCTTTGCTTTTGTTCAAGTGACTGTTTTCTTGAAATCTCCTTTAAATGAACTAAACTATCTTTACTCTTGCTTCTATTTGTCTTTTCTCTTGTGCAAGCATGTGCACCTGTGCGTGTGCATACATATGTGTTTTTCCATACTTTTTCTTAAGGAGAGTGCAGAAAGGACAATTTTCTGAGTCCTGTGTGTCTTAAAACATACCTTTATTATTGGCTGGGTATGAGATTCATGTTCAAAATCATGTGGTCGAGACAATTAAGGAAATCATTTCCTTGTCTTCTAAAGCCACTATTGATGATTGTGGTTTAATGCCAATATGATTCTTATTTTTCTGTGGATGTCTTGGTTTTACTTCTACGATTTTTAAACATTGTATCTTGGTCTCTAAACTATGACAAGACTGTCTATGCAGGAATTTTTTTCACACTTATTAGGACTTTTCCATCTGAATACTCATGTCTCTTTTCATTTTGGGTTATTTCTTTGTGAAAATTTTATAGCCTTTTTAAAATTTTGTGTTTGTTAGAGGTTTGCAATAATTAACAAGCTGTAGCTTAGTTTCCCCTGATATGCTCTGGGGAAAGGCTAACCCCATTCCCACTAAGCCTACATGTCCAAGGGCATGGCACTTCCCCACAGGTTAAATGAAGAAACCACAAAGAAATGGGAGTAAAGGGAAATGGAAACCTTCCCTACCTACTTATCAGAGGGAGATAAATTCCTACAGAAAAAAGAAACATCTGCTCCTGCAGTATTCCAAGAAACCATAACTCCCTAACCCACTATCTTCTAGTCACTGCCAGGGAAAGTTTTCATCTCTAGGGCTTCCTATTGGCCCCTGCACTTCACTCGGACCCTCAACCTCCTCCCACCAACTATCATTTCCCTGCCTAGGAAAGTTCTGTATAAATCCAAATTCCCCCTTCCAGGGGTGGGCTGAAGTCTCTCTTTAAATCCCACCATGCTGGTGAAGGGGCAGAAGTCTGTTCTTCAGACCCCTTCCATTGGGAGAGACTCTCAATAAATCTTTCTTTGTCTATAGTCAATCAGTCTCCGTGTCCCAGTAAGCGCCATTTTTCTCCAACAGTTTTTTATTCCCCTACCCATCTTAGGCTCCTATTAGTAGAAATTTGAACCATCTGCAAATATTTTCTATGTCTCTCATCATTTCTCACATATTATCTTTTTTCTTTTTAGTTCTATATTCTGACAAACATCCTTTGTTTTGTATACAGTTTTTCTATTGATTCTGGTTTTCTTTTATCTTTTCTTTTCTTATTTTTGGGGGGGAGATTACAGATTGAATTTCCAAGCATTCATTTTCTACTATGATGGCTTCTTCTTATTTTGTATATGCAATATCTTCATGAACATTTCAGAGATTAGTTTTTTATATTGGTCACATTTATTCCCTGAATTTAATCTGTTTCATCAAGGATCAGGTGTTCTGCTCATTTATTTTATTCATTCCCTTTCATTTTAATCATTTTATCCAAACCTGGTGTACATGGTTCTTTCCATAAACAATCCCTATCTCATCGTGTTAGCTCTTAGAATTCTATTTACTTTTTATTCCTTTATTGACATGTTATTGAGTCTAAACTGCCACCATACATGAGAAGCCTCCATGGAAATTAATTTTGTTATAATTGTGGGTAGACTAGGACTTTATCTTAAGTAGATATTGGAAGTGGTCTGAACGTGAGACAATGACAAATAATATCGCCTCATACTTTTTCTCTGCTGACAATCATCTTTTGTCTGTTAAAATGCCCTAGCATTTAAAAACCTAAGTAGCTCATATGCTCTAATAATTATAACAACCTTTGAGTGCTATCACTAATAATCCATAAAACATTTCCAAACTGGAAATTTTACAAAGAAGTCTTGTAAAATTTGCCAATAGGCATTTTATGTAAAAGTGTCTGGTATTCAAATAAATTGTATTTGATGTTGAATATCACCTTTGGTGATATTCCTGCTGTTTAAAGGCTCTGAGAAACGCTACTTTCAAAATTGGTTAAATTTGCTTAATTCAGCATTTTCCAACATTAATTAATTATAGAACATTTTTCTCCCAGAACATTTTTTATTATCTTCCATGCAATTACAGTTTGGGGAATGTGGGATCCAAGACAACTAGCATGGCCTCTGGCCCTGAGAAGCTACATAAAGCTACATTAAGCCACAAAGGCTTAAGACTCCATTTTTTGGTGCTCATTTATAGATAGAATGCTGATAAGAAACTTTGGAGTGTATATCAGAGTAAAGTGGGCCAAATTTTGGGTTCCTGGAATCTGGGCAAATGGATTATTGGGGATGTCATTCAAATGAATGCATGCATGGTCTCCAATGTTGTTCTCTCAGCCTCTTTGTGTTGGCAAGAGTCAGCTAAGCATTGAGCTCTGTGACAGGTACCTAGAGTTGATTCCCTTTCTTATTGATTACAGAAAATATCTAAAAACCAGATGAGATATTGACTAAGCCAACCTTATGTTATGGTCATTAAGATGTCTAACTTTTGTTCTTGCTCAGATGAAAAACCATCCATGCCATTACAGGGGAGGACTGTGAAATACCCATGAGCATGACCTGAATTTAATGCAATCAAAGGATATCACACCCAGAGGAACAGATTAGTTTACAAACATAATATTTGTCTCTTTTGGGGATTCATGAAATAAACTCAAACTGCCACATATGGATATACCAAAATTTGGTTATTATTGACCAGTTGAAGGACATTTATTTGTTCCCAGGTTTTGACTATTACAAATAAAGCTACTATGAACATTCACATAAAAGTATATGGAAATAAGCTTTCATTATTTTTAGGTAAATATCTAGTAACACAATGCCTGGGTTATTTGGCAGGTACATGTTTAACTTTTTAAGAAGATGCCAAACTGTTTTCCAAAGCAGTTGTGACACTTTCATTGGCACCAGCAGTATATGAAAGCTCGAGTTGTTCCATATCCTCTCCAATGCTTAATAAGATCAATATTTCCAAATCAGGCACTCTAATAGATGTGTTGTAGTATCTAGTGGTTTTAATTTGTAACTATGTAATGACAAATGACACTTATCCCTAAGTGTTAGATATTTTATATTTTATAAATACCTTTATTTTTATTTTCAATTTCTAATTGTTAGTTGTAATACAAATACTATTGATTTTTGGATACTGATCTTGTATCAACTTTGTTAAACGGAGTTTTAGGAGTTTTTCTGGTAGATTACATAGACATGTATATTTAGTCTGAAGTCAGTAGATTAGTGTGAGAAGTAAGTCAAAGCAGCCTGAGGCAAAGGACTGTCTGCATACAGGATAGAGCACCCAGGAGGAGGTGCAGGTCTATTTCAAAGGAATTAGATGGGGCAATAGAACTCTTGTAAACATACACCAGGAAATTCCTGAGCAGCTGTTTGCTATCAGAACTGCAACATCACCTACGACGGTAACAACTGCAACATCTACAATAGAATAGGTGTAACATTACAATAAGGAACAGGTAAGCCAGTTTCCCACGACAAACAGCCACAGACATTTTAAAAAAATATATTCAAAATGATCAAGGAGATAAAGGAAAACAGAAAAAGAATCAAAAGATATGAGGGAAGCAATGAATGACCAACGTGGAAATTGCTTTTGAGATTCTTGATAGGAAACAAATAGAAACACTGAAGTTGAAGACCAGAACAACTGAAATGAAAGACTGTCATCAGACTGGATCTGGCAGAAAAAGAATCAATGATATCAAAGACAAGAAAATTTACCTGATCAGGCTGAGGAGCAGAAAGGAAAAGTTCTTTTAAAAAGGGTAACAGACTTTTAAAATGATCAATAAAATTGACAAACCATTAGCTAGACTGACAAAGAAAAAAGAGAAGATGCAAATAAATAAGATCAGAAATGAGAGAGGGGCATTACTGCTGACCCCAGAGAAATAAAAAAGGATGATAAGAGAATACTATGAAAAATTGTATTCCAACAAATCAGCAGTCTAGATGAGATGGACAAATTCCTAGAAATATAGAAACAACCTACACAGACACTAGAAGAAATAGAAAATCTCAACAAGCCAATTACAGGTAATGAGATTGAATCAGTCATCAAAAACTCCCAACAAAGAAAACCCCAGGACAAGAGGACTTCACTAGTGAATTATGCCAATCATTCTGAGAAGAATTAATACCAATTTTGCCCAAACTATTCCAAAAATTGAACAGAGGGGAACACTCCCTAACTCATTTTATGAGGCCAACATTGCCCTAATATCAAGGCCAGATAAAGATAATATAAGAAAGGAAAATTATAGACCAATTTCTCTTATGAATAAAGGTGCAAGAATCCTCAACAAAATACTTGCAAATTGAATCCAACAGCATTAAAAGAATTATACACATTATCAATTAGGATTTATCCCAGGGACGCAAGGGTAGTCCAATATAAGAAAATCAATTAATGTAATACACCACATTGACAAAACAAAGGGAAAAAAACACATGTTCATCTCAATTGATACAGAAAAGGCATTTGACAAAGTCCAGTTTCCTTTTTTGATAAAAACAGGAATAGAGAGGAACTTCTTCAACATGATAAAGGGCACATGTGAAAAACTCATTGCTAATATACTCAATAGTTAAAGACTGAGAGCTTTCCCTCTATGATCTAGAACCAAGAGACAGATTTCCACTGTCTCCAAGGTTATGAAACATTGTGCTGGAAGTTCTAGCTAGAGCAATAGGGAAGAAAAAGAATTAAAAGTCATCCAAATTGGAAAGGAAGAAGTAAAATTCCCATTTGCTGGTGGGAATATAAAATTGTATAGCCACTGTGGAAAACAGTTTGGCAGTTCCTCAAAAAGTTAAGGATAGAATCACCCACTTCTACATATATACTCTCAATAGAATTGAAAGCAGGGACTCAGATATTTGCATACTGATGTTCATAGAGCCATTGTTCATAATTGTCAAGTGTCTGTCACCTGATGAATGATGAATGGATAAACAAAATGTAGTACATACATACAATGGACTATTAAATCAGCCTTAAAAAAGGAATAAAGGACGATACTTTCAACAGCACAGATGAATCTTGAAGACACCATGGTGAGGGCAATAAACCAGATGCAAAAGGACAAATATTATATTATCTTACTATGATGAAATAATTAGAATATGCAAAATCTCAGAGTTAGAAACTAGAATACATGTTACCAGGACCCAGGGTGAGTATAAGGAATGGGGAGTCAATGTTTCAGCTGTAAAGAGTTTCTCTTTCGAGTGATGGATAAATTTTGGTAATGGATTTTGGTGATGGTAGCACAATATTTTGAGTGCAATTAACAGTAGTGAATTATAAATTTGAATTGGTTAAATGGGAAATTTTTTGTTGTATTTATGTTTCTATTATAAAAGTTAAATTTAAAAAACCATAAATGTTAGAAAAACTCCAAATGTTAGATTGCATTTATGGTATCAGAATAAAATTTTTTTAAAAAATCTGTGGAACTATACTACACAGTGAACCATAAATTAAACCATGGATTTTAATTAATAGCAAAATTATAAAAATGTGCTATTATCAATTGTAACAAGTGTTCCACACCAATGCAAGGTGTTGGTGATTGGGTGGTATACGGGAATCTTGTATTTTATGTGTGATTGTTCTGTAACTCCACAATTTTTCTAATAAAGGGGAAAAAAACACCCTAGTACTGTACAGCTCAAACAATGAATCACGATGTAAATCATGGACTATAGTTAGTTTTTCAACAACTGTAACAAATGCATGACACTAATGCAGGGCATTAAAAACAGAGGGAGTGTATATGAGAACTCTGAATTTTCTGTATGATTTTTCTGTAAACCTACAACCTCTCTAAAAAAAGGAAAAGAAGAAAAGAAATGCCTTTGTGGAATTTGCACACCATATTTTTTGGCCATTCTTGTTCATGAGCTCTGAAAGGAGGATAATTGATCTGCATGAGTGAGATAGATAATACATGGAATATGTTGTGAAAACTAATCTGATTCCTCTTTTCTCTTGTTGAAAAAAATCAAGTTAACTCTTAACAACAAACAAAGTTTGTCAGGCCCAGAAAATTTTTTTTCTAGAGCTCATTTCCAAAGAATATCAACAATGCTCAAAAGCCTGAAACTCTTTCCTATATATTTTAGAAAAAAATATTATATAGAAACAACCTCAATATGTAACTTTCAACTAATATTTATATAATCAGAATATTCATCAGACTTAGTTGTTAATGCATTTGACAATATCCTAACAGCTTCTCTCAGGAGTTTATAATGTACTAGAGGAAAGAATATGAAATAACCATTGTCCACTGGGTTCTACTAGAAATGCACAATAAAGGATGTGTGTGTGAGCAGGTGAGATGATCACCATAAATATGTCACTGATGACAATAGCAAGAAGAATCTCTGTTCTGCATAAGTGATCTAGGAGAGTGGAAAGGTACACAGCGAAAAGGAGAGGACAGAATTAGGCCACTTAGCCTATTTCAGTCACTCTTGTTATAGAGCTATGCAACTTATAAGCAATTTGCAGTTCTTACAGTTTTCCCCTTATGGTTTAATGAAAGTAAGCAACATTCCCAGCATTTTCGTGCATGGTTGTCTATTGAAATGGATGCCTGACTGGCAGGCAGTTTCACTTTTCGATTTCTTTAAAAGCAACGTATTTTTAGTGCTTTTACGTTTCAGATTGAGGAACTGCTTTATTTCAGTTGTGGGGATGGGGGGCAGGCTATCTATTATTTTCATCCTGGTGAAGATTTGTTATTCCTTGTGTGTCCAGTTTAGGTAAATATGATGGAACCCATCCTAAGAATAGCTCTGACTTCATTCTCTAAATATGCTTTAAACAGGCTGATCATTTGGGTGAATAACAGAAAGCTCTGTAAGACTGAGTTAGAATGTTCCCTTGTTTTAAATAGAAAAATAATTAGGCAAATCAAGAATGTAGGTTGAGATTTTTATAAAGGGTTATTAAAGATTGATTTTGATTAAAAAGATGTTTATTTATTCATTTATTCAAATTTTGTCCTGAATATCTCCTATGTCCCAGATACTATGTTTTGCTTGAATATGTATTAGGCGATAAAACAAATATGACCATGGCACCCGGAGCTCAAAATCTAATGTGGTAGTCGATCAATAAACAAGTAAACAAACAAAAATTTAAAGTGTATATTGTAATACAATTATGTTTTATGAGAGCTATGATGTAGAATAATCGATTTGGGCTCCTATACAAAAAGTGTAATTGTGAAGGAGGTGGTATTTAAACCAAAACTCAGTGATATACCAGCCTGCTATGTGAAATTTTGGTGATATAAATTTCAGGAAAAGAAGTCATGTGAGAAGATATCTGGATATGGCCAGTGATTATCATATTTGATCATTGGAAAGGGAGCCAGCATGCTGAGAAAGGGGCACAATCAAAGGTGGGAACAGTACTGTTTGGATTAAAATCTTATAGAGGCATTTTGAATTTATACTGAAAAATGGGCATATGTTAACCCATTTTTTTTTTTACTAATTGGTGTTACTTGCTTCAAATATTAATTTTCAATATTTGATATCTAATTACCTACTTTCATCCTGAAAACAAATCATCTCAGACAATCCAATGGAAAAGCACAGGCATTGTGATGGGACTGACATGGTAGAGTAAAGGCAATGACTTTGAAATGACATTGACTAAGGTTAATGTTAGATTCATATCTTGATTCACGTGTAATCCTTAACATCATTCCGTTGAAGTTTAAGGGATTGCACAATAAATCTTGGATTTATTATTATAATATAATGTATAGATGATATAACATGTAATACATATGCATATTATGATATATGTTACACAATAAAACAGTATGATAAACATGATTCAGGCATTGACAGTGTAATAAAGATGGAACAATTTTCCAAATTGAATCTTTATGCTTTAAAGGAAATGGAAATCTGTAGAAACTTAAAGTATTATGCCATGAATATACTAAAACCCATGTAAGTACCAAGAATGTTTACATTAAGAGCTGAACCTTGAAATGTCCCCAAGAAAAGGCATGTGAGGTAGGTCAATATTATGGATAAATAAGAGTTGTCAAATCTTCCTAGAGTTATTTGTTTGCTCTTTTCTCAATCTTAAAATATATTTTCTCCACCTAACAAGGTAAAAATATATATTCTGATATGGGCTATTTATGCTTATTTTACTGTGGTAGTCACCTCCAAGACGGCTCCCAGTGATCCATGCCTGCAGGCAGTTAAACCCTAGCGAACCCTCCTGCACTCTACCAAGACTGGTCTCTATGACCAATAGCTACAGAAGAAGGGATGGTGTGCCTCTTCTGATGTTAAATTATAAAACATAATGAGGAAACTAGCAAGACGGCAGCAGAGCAAGGAGCTCCTAGAGTCAGCTCCTGGTACAGGGCAGTTAGTAAATACCCAGATCTCTCTGGACTAAATGAAGTACCTGTTTGGGGGCTCCATGAGACCAGAAGAGCATCCTGCCACATCCTTGAAGGAATGGAAGAAGGAGTCTGCCCATTTGCAGAGAAGATTCATAAGTAGAGCGCTCCACACCATAGAGGTCAGTGTCCATCCCTCACTGGAGGCACACACTGCCTCAGGGGCTGTTCCACAGCTGGAATTGAAAGTTCCACTTCCCAAAAACAGGATAGGAAGAGACAGTTTGGCACCAACTTCAGCTACTGATGAGTAAATTCAATGGCTAAGGTATAATCCTGAGAAGAGCTAAAGTTTGAGCCTGTCCAAGTCAGAAAGAGGCTGGTAGCTGCCATCTTAACTCCATGCCTGGCACGTGGGGAAGCGGGGTGGACTGAAAATCACAGTGCTGTTGGTGACTGGCTTCTTTCCATCCAGATCAGAATGCAGGTCTAGCCTAAGCCCCAACCCCACCTCTGGGAGGGAGGAAGCTGGGGGAAGCTGTGCCCGCCGATCTGGGAAATTACCAGCCAAGCTGCCGAGGCTGGTGTTTGTCCTACTTTGGTAGCATGAACTGCCTCAGGAGCTATTCTGTGGCTGGATTGGAAGCTCCATTTCCCAGAAACAGGGGAGGAGGAGACAGTTGGCCACTGATTTTTGGCTGCTGATTAGCAGACTCAGCTGGCTAAGGTATAACCCTAGGAACAGCTATAGTGTGAATCCTTGGCTCCTACTGCACAATCAGCAAGGGAGAAAGGGCAGGAAGCCCTAAATTAAAGAGAAAAACTGCACCCAGAATAAATACTCTAGTAAGCCAGATGCCAATACACTAACAAAAAATTACAATCCACACCAAGAAACAGAAAGATATGGCCTAGTTAAAGGAATAAGAGAAGCCTCCAGATAACATAAAGGAGTTGAGACAACTAATCATAGATGTTCAAACAAATCTCCGTAATAAATTTAAAGAGATTAAGGATATTAAGAAGACATTGATGAGCACAAAGAAGAATTTGAAAGCATACATAGAAAAATAGCATATCTTATGGAAATGAAAGGTGAAATAAATAAAATTTAAAAACATTGGAATAATATAATAGCAGATTTGAGGAGGCAGAAGAAAGATTGGTGAGCCTGAAGAAATGGCTTCTGAAAGTGAACATACAAAAGAACAGATGAAGAAAAGAATGGAAAAAATTGAGCAAGATCTCAGAGAACTTAAAGACAGCAAAAGTTGTGCAAACATACATGTCATGGGTATCCCAGGAGGAGAAGAGAAAAGGGGCAGAAGGAATATTTGAAGAAATAATAGCAGAAAATTTCCCAACCCTATTGAAGGACATAGATATCCATGTCCAAGAAGCACAATGTACTCCATCTGAAAAAATCTGAATACAACAACTCTGAGACACATACTCATCAGAAAGTCAAATGCCAAAGACAAAGAGAATTCTGAGAACAGCAAGAGAAAAGCAATGCATAACATATAAGGAATACCCAATAAGATTAAGTGCTGATTTCTCACCAGAAATCATGGAGGCAAGAAGACAGTGGTCTGATATATTTAAGGTACTACGAGAGAAAAACTTCCAGCCAAGTATCTTAAATCCAGCAAGGCTGTCTCTCAAAAATGAAGGTGAAATTAGAATATTCACAGATAAACAGAAACCAAGAGAATTTCTAACCAAGAGAACAGATTTTCAGGAAATGCTAAAGTGTGTGCTAGAGCTGGAAAACAAAAGACAAGAGAGAAACACCTGGAGGAGAGTCTAGAAATGAAGATTCTATCAATAAAAGTAACCAAAAGTGTCAAAAGAGTGTGGAAAAGAAAATATGACAGATAAAACTCATATAGGAATAAACTTAAGCAACAATGTAAAGCACTTGTACTCAGAAAAATGCAACTCAATGTTAACCAAATCAAAAAGGCCTACATAACTGGAAAAACATTCCATGCTCATGGGTTGGAAGATTAAATATCATAAAGACATCAATTTTACTCAAATTGATATACAGATTCAATGCGATCCCGATAAAAATTCCACCAGCATTTTTTTAAATTGAAAACATGATTATCAAATTTATTTGAAAGGGAAAGGGGTCCTGAATAACCAGAAACATCTTAAAAAGGAAAAGCAAACTCTTATGTCCAGAGTTTAAATTATATTACCAGCTATAGTGGTAAAAATAGCATGGTACAGGCATAAAGGTAGACACATAGACCACTGGAACCAAACTTATGGTTCAGAAACAGACCCTCATATGTATGGTCAAGTGGTTTTTGACTAGCCTATCAAACCCACACAGCTTGGGCAGAACAGCCCATTCAACAAATGGTGCTGAAAGAACTGGATATCCATAGCCAAAAGAAGGAAAAAGGACCCTATCTCACACCTTATCCAAAAATTAACTCAAAACAGATAAAGAACCTAAATATAAAAGTAAGAACCATAAAGCTCCTAGAAGAAATTGTTGGAAAATATCTTCAAGCCTTGGTGGTAGGTGTGGATTCTTAAAGGAGATAATAGGAGGACTGAGATGGACTTAATGTATGTAGAAGTTTTAATTAATGTATGTAGAAGTTTTAATTAACTTTAATGTAAAAGTGTGGAAATGTATAGAGTGGATGGTAACAAATAGTGAGTAACAGTTAGTTTATAAATGGGGATGTGGCTGAAAATGTTAGTCTAGGAAAATGCCACTTGACAGAATGCTAAAGAATAATCTAGGACCTGAATAGCACAGTAAACCAAGAGGTGGATGAGAATTGTGATTGATGATAGAAATACAAGAATGTTCTTTGTGAGCTAGAGCAAATGTACATCACTACCACAGGGTGATGGAAATGTGGAGAAGCATGGGAAAAATACAACTGGAGTGACCTATGGACTGTGGTTAGCAGTAATAATGTAATATGCTTGCATCTAAGCCAAAGATGTACTGTGCTGATAATGGGGCAGTATGGAAGAATGTATGCCAAATATACACTATGGATGTGGTAACAATCAGATGATATTTTATCTGTAACAAATGTTCCACCACAGTGTGGTGTGTTGATAGATGGATGTTGTTTGGGAATTTTGCACCTGTGCATTATTGTTTTATAAGTTTACAACTTCTGTCATAAAAAATATATTTAAAAAATAATAATAGGGTGGGTTTGGGGAAAAATACACCAAATATAAGAAAAGAACTATAATTAGTAGAAAGATTTTGACAATATTCTTTAAAAATCTGTAACAGATGTCTCATGACAATGCAAGGTGTTGGTGGAGGGTTGATGTATGGGACCCCTGTATAATATTATGCATGTTTGCTTTGTAAGTCCACAACTTTTACTATACACTTATTGTTTATGTATGTTCAATATAAATGATATAAAGATAATAATAATAATAGGGTGGGTTGGGGAAAATACTTTCTTATTAGTAGTATTTTGACAATGCTCTTTAATCATTATTTAAAATGTTTAGCAACAATGCAAGGTATTGGTGGTAGGGTGAGTTATGAGAGTCCTGTATGATGCTATGTATGTTTGTTTTGTAAGTTCACAACTATTACTATGCACTTATTGTTTTATGTAAGTTTATGTGTGAGTGATATACTTCAAAAATTAAAAAAAAATAATGAGGAAAGTGTAGAAAGGAAGAATATTGGTAAGAGTAACTAAAAGGATAAAAAAGAAATAAAAATGAAATATGACATACATAGTCTAAAGTAAAAAGACTGAAATAAGTACTGCCTTTACAATAATATCACTGAATGTTAATGGATTAAACTCTCCAATCAAAAGACACAGTTTTGCAGAATGGATAAGGAAATATCTTTATGCTCTCAACAAGAAACTCACGTTAGAGACCCAGGGGCACAAACAGGTTGCAAATTAAAGGCTGGAAAAATATTTTACATGCAAACAGTAACCCAAACAGGGCAGGAGTAACTATATTAGTATGGGACAAATAGACTTTAAAGGCAAAAGTTTTGTGAGAGACAAAGATGGACACTATATATTAATAAAAGAAATACTCTCTCAATAAGAAAGAACAACCAAACATTTATGCATCTAACCAGGGAGGCCCAAAATACTGGAGACAAAGACTGGAAAAACTAAAGGGAAAATAGATCCCTCTAAAATCATACTGGTGAACTTCAGTACATCATTATCTCCATGAGAGAGAATATCTTGACAGAGGTTCAATAAAGAACAGAGACCTTGATAATATATTAGAGGAACTAGTAGACTTA
The DNA here is from genome assembly GCF_030445035.2 of Dasypus novemcinctus. Taxonomy (NCBI): domain Eukaryota; kingdom Metazoa; phylum Chordata; class Mammalia; order Cingulata; family Dasypodidae; genus Dasypus; species Dasypus novemcinctus. The sequence continues at coordinate 12,348,970 of NC_080690.1, forward strand.
ATGGATTTATACAGAATACTACACCCCAAAGCAGCAGGATATACATTCTTCTCAAATGCTCATGGATCATTCTCCAGGATAGACCATATTCTAGGTCATAGAACAAGCTCAACAAATTTAGAAAGATTGAAATTATACAAAGCACCTTCTCTGACTACAATGGAATGAAGCTAGAAATCAATTAAGGATAGAAAATTGGAATAGGCACAAATGCATGGAAGATAAATAACACACTCATGAACAATCAGAGGGCTGAGGAAATTGCCAGAGAAATCAGTAACTACCTCAAAGTGAATGAAAATGAGAGCACAACATAGCAACACTTATAGATGCAGCTAAATCAGTGCTGAGAGGGAAATTTATAGCCCTAAATGCCTATGTTAAAAAAAGAGCTAAAATCAAAGCCTTAATTGCACACCTGGAGGAACTAGAAAGGAACAGCAAACAATCTCAAAGCAAGCAGAAAGAAGGAAACAATGAAGATTAGAGCAGAATTAAATGATATTGAGAATTTAAAAATTATAACAAATTAACAAAACCAAAAGCTGGTTCTTTGAGAAAACTAATAAAATTGACAAATCCTTAGCTAGACTAACAAAGAAAAAGAGAGAGAAGATGCAAATAAAATCAGAAATAAGAGAGGGGATATTACCACTGACCCCACAGAAATAAAGAGTATCACAAGAGGATACTTTGAAAAATTATATGCCAACAAGATGGACAATTTAGATGAAAGAGACAAATTTTTAGAAATACAAAAGCAACCTACATTGATGAAAGAAGAAACAGAAGAACTCAATAGACCAATCACAAGTAGTAAAATTGAACTGGTCAGCAAAAACCTCTCAACCAAGAAAAGACCAGGACTGGATGGCTTCACATTTGAATCCTAGCAATCATTCTGTAAAGAACTGATGTCAAACCTGTTCAAGCTCTTCCAAAAAATTGAAGAGGAGGGTACATTACCAAACTCATTCTATGATGCCAATATCACCCTAATACACTACAAAACCACATAAAGATGCTTGATGAAAAGAAAATTATAGACCAATCTCTTTAATGAATATAGATATAAAAATCCTCAACAAAATGTTTCCTAATTGAATCCAATAACACATCAATCAAAATATACACTATGATCAAGTGGGTTTCATCCCAGGTAGGCAAGGATGGTTAAACAAAGAAAATCAATTGATGTAATACATCTCATTAACAGATTGAAGAAAAATATAAAACAAGACCATCTCTAGCAATGCAGAAAAGGCATTTGACAAAATACAGCATTCCTTTTTGATAGAAACATTTCAAAAGATAAGAGTAGAAGGAAATTCCCCAACCTGATAAAGGGCATATATGAAAAACCTACAGTTAACACCATATACAATAGTGAAAGGCTAAAGGATTTTCCTGTAATACCTGGAGCAAGACAAGGATGTCTACTGTCACTATTCTTATTTAACATTTTATTAGAAGTATTTGCTTAAGCCCTTAGGCAAGAAAAAGAAATAAAAAGCATCCAAATTGCTTAAAAGAAAAGGTAAAACTTTTGCTATTAGCAGATGACTTGATCCTATATGCAGAAAGTCTTGAAAACTCTACAACAAAGTTTCTAGAGCTGATAAACAAGTTCAGTAATGTGTTTGGGATATAAGATCTACATGCAAAAATCAGTAGTGTTTCTGTACTCTAATAACGAGCAATCTGAGGAGGTAATCAAGTAAAACACTCCATTTACAATAGCAATTAAAAGAATCAAATATCTAGGAATAAACTTAACTAAGGATGTAAAGAACTTGAACATGGAAAACTATAAAATATTGCTAAAGGATTTCAAAAAAGACCTAAATAAATGAAAGAATATTCCATGTCAGTGGACTAGAAGATTAAATATTATTAAGATGTCTATCCTACCCAAATTGATTTACAGATTCAATGCAATCCCAATAAAAGTTCTAACAGCATTTTTTATACAGAACTGTAAAAGCCAATTATCAATTTATTTGTAAGGGTAAAGGGCCCCAAATAGACAAAAACACCTTGAAAAGGAAAACGCCAAATTGGAGGAGTCATGCTGCCTGACTTTAAAGGACATTACAAAGCTGCAATGGCCAAAACAGCATGGTATTGGCACAAGGATAGACATACTACCTAATGGAACCAAACTGAGAGTTCAGATATAGACCCATGCATATTTGACCAACTGATATTCAACAAGGTCACCAGGTCCACTCAACTAGGACAGGATAGTCCCTTCAACAAATAGCGCTTGAAGAATAGGATAGCCATATCCAAAAGAATGAAAGAGGATTATCATTTCACAGCCTATACAAAAATTAACTGAAGATGGATCAAAGACCTAAATATAAGAGCCAAGATAATAAAGCTCCTAGAACAGAGGTTCTTAACCAGGGGTCCAAGAGCTTGACTTGAAATTGAAAAAACCAAAAAACAAAAAAAAACATTATTCTTGTGGGGACATGTTGGTGCATGTGTGATATATTTATTAAATAATATATAGTACAGTGTAGACTTAGTAAAGTGTTGATGTGTTTTTACCTGACTGCAAAGGGGTCCATGGAACCAAAAAGGTTAAGAACCCCTGTCCTAGAATATAATAATGTAGGGAAGTGTCTTTACACCTAAAGGATGAGCAATGAAAGAAAAAAACAGATAAATAGGATCTCCTCAAATGAAAAATATGTGTGCTTCAAAGGAATTTGTCAAGAAAGTTAAAAGGAACCCTGCTCAGTCAGAGAAAATGTTTGGGAACCACCTATCTGATAAGAGCCTAATATCCAGTGCATATAAAGAAATTTTACATCTCAAAAACAAAAAAGACAACCCATTTGAAAAATGGGCAAACATTTGAATAGACACTTTTCCAAAGAGGAAATACAAATGACTAAAACGTAAGTGAAAATATCCTCCACATCACTAGTTATTAGAGAAATGCAAATCAAAACTATAATGAGCTATCATCTTGACCTATTAGACTTGCTGCTATTAAAAAATTCAGAAAACTACAAGTGTTGGAAAAGATATGGAAAGGGAACACTCATCACACTGCTGGTGGGAATGTAGAATGGTGCAACTACTGTGGAAGATGATTTGGCAGTTCCTCCAGAAGCTTAAGTATAGAATTGCCATATGATCTGACAATCCCATTACTTGGAATGAACCCAGAAGATTTGAGAGCACGGATGAGAACAGATATATGCCCACCAATGTTCATTGAGAAATTATTCACTATTGCCAAAAGTTGGAAGCAACCCAAGTTTCCATCAAAGGATGAATGGATAAATAAAATGTAGTTTATACATATGATGAAATTTACTCAGCTGTAAGAATGAATGAAGTATTGACACATGCAATGATGAGATGAATCTCAAAGACCTTACATTGAGGGATGTGAACCAGTCAATAAAGGGCATATATTGCATAATCTTACTGATATGAAGTAAAGATATTGAGCAGACTTACAGATGTAGAGTCTATAAGATAGTTCACTAGGAGAGAGAAAGGAGTAGAGAGTGGTAAGCCAATGATCAATTTGGGCATAATCTATGATAAAGTGGATGGGGGCGATTTGGCAGTAGATAGGGTAGTTGTGGTGCAGCAATGTGAATGAGGCCAACAATGCTATAGGGTGCATGTGTGTGGGGTTGGTGTGGGTGGGTTAGGTTAGCCATAGAGTTGGGTGGAGGTCTGAAGGAAGGAACAGGTGAACTCTGGGGAGGTAGAGGACTGTGGTTGAGAATACAATTGTGGGAATTTTCTTTTGGCAACTATGGCAGGAGAGGGCATTTGGTGCAGAGTGTTAGTACTGGGGGGGATTTGTGGGGAATGTGTTCCTGGAGCATGCTTCTGTGGAATATGAATGTGTTCAAGTCATCATAGTGGGTGGAGACCCTCACGATAACCAACAAAATATTAAATTCCAATCCTAGCAAATCCTGCTATGTTCTCTAATAGAGTTTCAAGAACCTCTAGAGTACTTAGGCAGTACCTAATAAAAGAAAACAGACCAATACGCCAAGCCCTTGAAATTAATGCTTGTACTTATGAACCTTATTCTTATAAAAGTGAAACTTAGCCTAATAATAACTACTGCCTAAGAGTTAAATCCCGAAAACCCAATTTTTTATTCAAATGTGGCCTCTTTCTCTAAGCTAAACTCAGCAAATAAGTTAACTACATAGCCCCCTACCATGGCAGGGGACATAACTCCTGGGGATGAGCCTCTTTGGCACTTAGGGATTATTACTAATCATCAACCAGTGATGCATTTGTAAAAAGACCTTTAACAGAAGGGGGAAAATTAAATACAGATGAGTTTTTATAGCTAAAAGATTTTAAAGTGACTCAGGAATTCAGTCCAGAGGTTATACTTATGAATATCCCAGGCAGATCCCACTAACTGCCACAGTAAACAAAGCCTCAAGCAGTGGTGCTCCTGAGGGCTCTAGAGACATCTGGACACTATAGGCAAGGCACACAGCCCATGAAATTAGCAACCCATTGATGGGGCCTTACCTTGGAATATATGATAACCTATTTCACCAATGTAACATTTACCATTTCCCTACACGTGATCATTTTACCCCTTTTAGATGAACCTATAATTAGCACTATACCCATTAAACATATGTTCCAGAGACTTAAATCTTCTAACTATTCTTTCACTGGTTGAGCCCTGAATCTCAGCAAAGTTGCAGCCAATACCTACTCTTCAGTTCATCAGACTCACCCAGGACAGTGAACAAAATGATGATGATGGACAACCCCCCATACCCCAAAACAAAGAATATGTACAAATTGCAAGTAAAACTGTTCCTTTCTTCTTCCCTGTAAGATCCCAGCCCCCTTCAATCTGAAGCAGAGTGTCACCATCCCCAACTATATTCCATGATTGCTAGCAATACTTCAATATTTGTTCATCTTTTGTAACAGATGTACCACACTATTGTAAGATGTTATTAAAAGAGGAAAATGTTAAAGAGGGAGGGGTGGTGTATATGGGAATCCCCTTTATTTTCAATGTAACTTTTCTGTAATCTTCAAAAATAAAGTTAAAAAATTCTAATTCCTTCTTTGGTCTGCTTTCAAGTATGAAAATCAAGTGAGTTCTTTCTATTGTTGACAGCAAAGGGGAACATAATGTTACCTACTGTAGCAGTTTGATATGATTATGAATTCCAAAAATAGATATTGGATTATCTTTCTAATCTGGTCTGTACCTGGGTGTAATTAAGTTATGATTAGGGCTTTGATTGGGCCATGTCATTAGGGCATTACTCACAGATAAAAGGCATGGCAAAGGACAGAGTTGAGGGTTTTTGATGTTGGAGTTTTGACATTGGAGTTTGATGCTGAAGCCTTAAGCTGGAGCCCCAAAAAGTAAGCACACAGAGGAAAGAGAAGCAAGCCCCAGGAAGACAGGAACCCTGAGCCCAGGAAGAAGCAAGCCCTGGGAAGAGAGGAAACCTTCCAATACCCTGGAAGGGAGAAACCCAGGAAGCCTGAACACTGGCAGATGTCAGCAGCCGTCTTACTCTAACATGTGAAAATAGACTTTGGTGAGGGAAGTAACTTATGCTTTATGGCCTGGTATCTGTAAGCTCTTACTCCAAATAAATACCCTTTATAAAAACCAACCAATTTCTGGTATTTTGCATCAGCACTGCTTTGGCTGACTAATACACCTTCTTTTGGTGAAACCATGGTGGAGTTTTCGTATATTGATATATCATTGATCTGTTTTAGTTTGTACAGTCTACACCTTCTCGCATCTGTGTAGAGTATAGCATAGTGGGAAGTGCTCAAGGTATGTTCCCCCTACCAAAATTTAAATCCATGCCTTTTCACCTGTGAGATTGGGGCTGATTTATTACCCTTCCTAAACTCAACTGACTCAAGGGCATGTAATGGGAGGGTATTTGTAGTATGGCCATTTTGAAGATTAGATTAAGGGATGTCCATGAAGCATGGAGCACAGTCTGTGACCCACAGTAAATGTAAACATTGCTAACTGGTATGCAAGTACTATCAACACACATTAAGAATGTAACGTCCCATTTGTTACAGTCTGCCTGTATGTATTGTGTTCTTAGATATTGGCATCACAATTATTTTTACCATGGGGCCTATTAAACTTATTTTCTTGAGAACAAAATTGCCATGCATTCCCCATTTTCAGTGAGCAAAATAAAAGATTCTCTTTAAACTTTCTTTTGAATAAGATGAAAATTTCCACACAATGGAACTATAAATTTGACTGAAAGAATACACTTCTGAATTTACAATAGATGGCAGACTGCGTTCTTAGTCTCCTCGAAGGTGTGAAATTGTAGTTAATTGCTTTGTTCTCAATTTTAAAGAGCAAAGAGTTCATAAATAATAAGCTCGAGTGGCAGTTTGCAAAGGCTCTAAAATCTCTCAATGTATTTTTCATTGGCAAAGATGTAATTCTTCTGGGTGTTGATTATTCCCATGAATTTTAAAATATTCTAAAATACCTCTTGGAGACTGAACCAAGGGTAAAAACTTTCTCTGAATTCCCTTTGAATGGAGTTGTATGTGTCAATGAGAAGTCTGCTATCTTTCGTTTTCTGTGACACATGTATCCCTTAACTTGATATAACATTTCTTGAAAATATAATGTAGGGACTATAACAAAAGGTAAATAGTGAAATTGCTGCTTCCTCATGCATAATCCTAAAGAAATCTTCAAAATTGTTAGGGGTACACAGCCACAACAATATAGATAGACAGATAGAAGGAAGATGATAGATAGATAGATAGATGATAGATAGATAGATAGATAGATAGATAGATAGATAGATAGATAGATAGATAGATAGATAGTCTATTTTCCTTATGTCTGGCACTATTTTTCACTGAAAATATCAATCATTATGTGATAGCATGGTCTACTTCATATCCTAAAATGCTCCTAGGTTACAAATTGTCCCAAATATTTTAAAACGCTTACATGTATGTTTAGTACTATACTATCTTTAATATGATGATACAATAAATATGCAAGGTAATTGGCCTCTTCCCACCAAAAATGAGCCCAAACAGCCTCATGAAACCACACACATTTGAGGTAAATATAATTCTTTAGGATACTCCAAGACCATAAGGTTAGTTGAAATTTTCCAGGCACTGCCTCCTCCTGGCCATTTGTATCCACTTTTTTTTTCAGTCAAAATTTTTCTACAAACCTCTATGTGTGACAACATGATCAGAATCCTTTTTTTAATGGCCACATGTTCAGCAGGTGCAATAGTAACAACAAATAAATATTCATATAAAGCAACCAAACCAAAGTATGAGAAGAACAGTTGCTCCACCAATTCAATTCCCTGGGGGATATTCGTTAAATTTAAATTGCTAGCAATCCCATTTTCAGCTAGGTGCTTCTAAACCCATTACCTCCCACACAAGCCATCAGAAATCAGCCCTGAAAGCAGCGTTTCCAGAGGACCAATACACTGCCCAACCTGTTTTTTAAGTTAAATATAATTTAATCTCATACCTTTAGTTTTCAGGAAATTTCAAAAGAGGGAAAAATCTATTTTATGTAGCATTCCATACTGCAGTATCTATGCCAGAAGAACCAGGACAAGGCATTGGTAAGTGTCCAGTACTCAAGTTCCAAACGTGGCAATCGAGTTCCAACTCAGCCCTTAGAAATAAACCTCGTTGGGCTGCACTACCTTCTTTTAATAAAAGTTTCCTTGATGAGGGAAATGTTTGAAAAATGGTTTGTTAACTTAAAGTGCTATGCAAAAATTAGTGAATATTATTTTTCCTTTCTTCCTAATTTCAAACTCTTTGAGGAGCTATAATGTAAGCTCATCCTGAGTGTGATCCAGCATCATTCAAGATTTATATATCACGTCAATTTCAAATAATCAAAAATACCATTGGTGTAGAGGTAAAAATGACACCTGGGTCAAAGAGTAGGTATATTTACAAACACAATCATCAGTCATTACTTTTGATTAAATTATTTTTAGAAACCAAGATTAGAAACTGCTGGTTTTCTTTTCAGTCCTGTAAATCATTTCGTTTGGTTTAAGTTAAATGACCTCTTGGAAGGTTTACTGCAGTGTGTACTGGAACATCAAAAGATGGTTTGGTTTTATTATATAACCCCTAATATCCTTAGAAAACTAAGTTCTTTATAATGAAATGTTTCCTATGCCCTAGTGGGTTCTCCAGCGTAACTAGCAGTAGTGATTTCATGACAATTAATTTTATAGAACAAAACCATGTTGTATAAGTTGTTTTTCTGAATTTTTATAATCTGACATTTTTACCATCAAAATAATTGGACAATTTACTATTTATATTTTCATGAAATGGATGTATGAAATGAGAGCTGTGTTCCATTTACATACCCATTCATTTAAATATTGTCAATAACGAAGCCTTATTTTGCTCCATTATATTACTTTTATTGTTCCCTTCATCATAAATAACTATGTAAATGTAAAGCTTTTGTATTTTAAAGATTACAAAACTTCTATATTTTACCTGAAAGTCTCCCGATTCCCCCAATTATAATATGCACATACATGGGGGGAAAGTTTAGGATCTAGATGGAGGAAAGAAGAATTGTGCAATAAATAGGGCCCTTCTTGATTTCTCTAAAACTAGAGAACCTATTTCACTTGCTAATTCACACAGATAGGCTTGGTCCTGCTTCACCTTCCACTCCATGCCCTGCAGAAAAGGGATGTGGTTACAGCAGCATCAATAACATAATATGATTCATCTCAAGGAGTACTGGGACATGGGAATACAGTGTAGGGTTCAGCATAAAGGAAGGGATTTTACTCATATTTTAGTAAGGACTCTTTTTCTCCTATTGGAATGCCAAATCACTAACAACAAGGAAAGTTGTAGCCCTGAGTGGAATTTAATACATATTTAATACATATGTATTTATATGTGTATTTTACAAAATTAAAATAATCCAAAGAAAATAGAATTGAGTTTTGTCAGCTGGGATTCACCTATGTTGTTAAGACATTTATTCTCACACAAATCATGATAGCTTTTCTCTGAAAATCTTTCTCTTTGACTTGACAGGAGTTAAAAGAGCATATAAAACATTTCATCAGGTAATTTCTAAGGGGTCTGGAGCAGATTTTGGCAAATCGCCCACCTAGCCTTCTATGCAGCTTCCTTGAAAACTCTACTCACTAGAGTCATCATAGATGTCCTTTGTCAGTTAAGATGATTTGGGCTGCAAGTCAGAGAATATCCTTACTGAAATACCCAATGCAGTGGTTGGTCTAATTTTTGATATAACATCTGGTCAGGGTACCCTTGAATAGTTGGATGGTTCAGCCTCTTATTGACATCTTCAAAGACCTTGACACTTTCTATCTCTCTACTCTACCTTCTGCTTTTCAGTACTGCCTCCCCTTATCATCACATAGTGGCTTCAGGGATGCAAAATATCATGTGGACAAGATAAGACGTGAAAAAGAAACAAATCTCCTTTCTTGAAACTTTAATTTAGGATTAAATGAACTTTGCCAAAGTCAATCTTGTGCAGCTCTCTGCCTGTGCCAGCCTATACTGTTTTCTGGGACAAATTAGAGACATATTTTCACTTATATTTTCTCAGAATCAATGAAACTTACAAATGAATTCCCAGCATTTCTAAGCTATTGTTCATAACTACAGTGGCAGCCTCTGCCTGCCTGCCTGGGCATTAAAATTTATCTCCACCGGAAACAGTGATTTTTTTTTTTGCCAGAGTTATGGCAACAAGATTGTATAGACATGGGAACCTTATTTTTCTCATATGTCTTTTTAATTAAAAAAATTTTTATTTTGAAATAATTTTAGATTTAGATAAAAGTTGCAAACAGCATAGTAATAATTGTTGAAGGCAATAATCTTCTGTAGCAGGCAGGATTGACTGATGGATGATAAAATTAATGGGCAAAAATTTGAGGAGAAATGGGATATTCATACAATCCCAAATTATCTCTCCAAAGGAAATACTTGTAACTTTACAGAAGAGACGTTCTCCTTGGCCAATGATCAAAGTTAACATCACCAGGAATAAGACATTTTGCTCCCCTTGATAAGATGCACTGAGAAGGGCACAACAGAAATTCTGTAATTATTCCTGCCAAAAACACATAATCTCAATCTAATCATGTGAGAACATCAGATAAACCCAAACTGAAAGACATCAACTAACCAGTACTCTTCAAACATGCCAGGGTCATGAAGGCTAAGGAAAGACAGAAATTGTCACAGATTAGAAGAGACTATGATTTACGGCAACTAAAAACACTGTGGGATCCTGGATCAGGTTCTGAATCCAAAAAGGACATTAGTGGAAAACTGTTGAAATCCCAGTAAGCAGTTTATTAATAGTATTGTCAGTTTCAAACAAGGTATAAGGCTTAGTTAATATTATTGTACCAATGTCAATTTCCAGGTTTTGATTATTTTACTATGGGTATATAAAATGTTGATGTGAGAAGAAACTGGGTGAACATTTTGCAGGAATTCCTGCCATTTTTGTTTTGTGACTCTGGAGTATGTATTACATGGGTCCATAAATTAGACTTGCATGGCATATCTGGCACTCACCCTATTTCTGTAAAGAAAAAAAAATTTGAAACACAGCCATATCCACTCACTTAAATATTGTCTATGACTACCTTCATGCTCTAATGACAGAGCTGAATAGTTACAGTAGAAACCTAGACACCACAAAGCCTATGTTATTTACTATCTGATCCTTTATAGAGAAGGTTTGCAGAGCACTGCATTGATTGTATCATGCATAAAATGCCTGTAGGTTGCCTTCCAGGTTTAAAGTGAGAGCCAGGCTATGTACTCAGGGAAGAAAGGTGGGAATGGCTGATAGTGTAAAACCATGGAGTCTGTTTCACTTCTTGTTCCCATGGAAACTTCCCACTCCTTACCATAAGTGGCCTGGCCAAACCACTTTGATTTTGTCACACCTTATGCTCTTGGATCTCCTCCTAACCCTCCAGGAGCTCTTCCTAGTTTCCATGGAGGGACCGTTCTCTTTTGTCCATTCCCTAAAAGTCATTTCCACTCTAGGTTCTTTCCAAGACCCCGTTCTCAACTCACTTCTTATCAATGCTTCTTACTGGGTGTTTCATCAGAATCAGAATCACTGAGATTTACCAATAAAGAACTGAATTTTTAACAATCCAACAAATAGAAGACCCCATTGGACATATATTACTTCAAGAATATAATCACTTCCATGTACAACATCCTGACACCCCTCGAAAACCTATAGTTCCTGCCTAGAGCTCAAATATACAGAGTATGTCTAAAACTGAATTCAACAATGTCTCTCAGAACCTGCTTTTCTCTTTAGGTTTCCCACTTCAACAAATGGTACTGTAAAAAAAAAAACTACTTGGTTGTCCAAAATAAATGACTGTAATTAATTCTTCTTTTTCTCCAAATTTCATAAATTTTTTGAGTCCTGCTCCTCCTACCTTCTAAACACATCCACTTTTATCACCCCAGCCACAAATCTGGTCTACTCTCACCTATCACTTCAGGATGGAAAAGACTCTATTCCCCTCTAACCCAGGTGCACAGCAGACACTAAAACACAGACTAAAGCTACAAAATGTTCTTCTTTGTCCTACTTTATCTGGAAAACTCTCTCCCCATAATTCCAGTCCCTCTTCCTATACTGTCCTACCAAGATATTGCACAAGTTACTCTTAAGGATCAAAAGACTTTTAAGTACCTTCTTGATTACTATACTGGGGAATTCCCAGGCTTGAGAAAGAGTATATTAGAAAACAATGGTCACTACATTCAGATATATCCCCCAAGTGGCTGCTTATTGGTAAGGTCAAACCTGATATAAGTTAGCTTTTTTCCCTAAAATGCATATGAAGAATCACAATTAAATAAAATTACTTAATATTGTCCGTGGCTTCATTCATTCCTTCAGTTCGTTTACTAATCCATATGTGGAATCACTTTGTGCCACATTATATGTTTGGAGTGTGGTATTTGAAGATGGAAAATAAAAACAGACTTAGACCTTGGCTTTTAAGAAGTTACCAAGTAATTGGGATGACAAATATACAAAAGAAAATTCTATTACAATCATATAATTGCTACCATGGATCACTGTACAAAGCACAGGGAGAGCATATGGTAGGAGTATCTGTTAGAAGTCCAGGAAGGGGAGGAAAGTATTAATTCCATGTATATTAGATTAGGAAACTATCAGTTATTGAAACTAGATGAGCAGTTGAGGTCATCTGGTTTATCTGTTCCATACCAAATTCACACTTTTTTGTAACTAATGAAAAAATATGTCTAGAGAGATTATGTGGCAAGCTTATGATTTCCAAACAGTGTCAGGATCATAATTACAACCCAGCTTACCTCCAAAACTCAAGTTTAAAAAAACAACTTTTCATGGTCTCTAATTTATCTTGGGAATCATGTCTTTACAAAGTGCCAAGCTTTAAAAATATTCCATTTGTATTCACGGGGAAAAAAATCAGGCATGTTTGGGCAGTCAAGGACAATTTACTGTTCCTTTCTACAAGTCAGTTAATAGACCAGAGAAACTTGCCTTAAGCACTGTGCAAACAGAAGAAAACGTTATGATTTCAGCCTAGTGTCTCAGAGAGATCTAGGGATCTCAGAAGAGGGGTTAAGGTATCCTTCTTACACTTGTCAGGGTGATTCATATGCACATAATTAAGAGACTCGTTAGAAACTGCATTTCTTGATTACTTTAGGCATATTTCTATATATGGCTATAATTATAATGCATATAATTTATATAATTAAAATGATATAAACAATTATACATAACATTAATACATAATTAAAATATATTTTCTTAATTTTCCTAATTCAAATGCAGTTGTTATTCAAAATCCCTTTTGTAGTTACTGAAAGTATAGTTTTTGAAGCAAGCACAGAGTTGAACAAATAAAACAACCCACGCATTGTGTCCAGGTTACAATTTCTAGTCGGGACGTTAGTATTTAGGAAGAAATTGCCTGACAGGAGTCAGTGTGGTCACGTTTTGATTGAGTGTCCTGCAGACACGAATGTGACCTCCCTCCATATATTTCAAGTGTTGACTTATTCCACAAAGGACTTCTGAAAGGAAAGGTCGCCCATTTTTCTAGTACAGAAATTTTCAATTTTGCACAAAGCAAAGTGAGAGCCAGGGTGCACCCTAAGGACATAACTATCTGCAGTAGCAATTCATAAAAGCAGCTGAAAAATTCTGGTATTTCAGTAGAAAGGTCGCAAAACTCAGAGAATGACAGGTGACCACATACATGGACATGGACCTATGTTGATGTTTAAGCTTTCTCCATCCTGCCACTTCATTCGTTTCTTGCTCATATTTCTATTTTATTTCAAGAGAAGTACAATTTCACAGAGCCAGGTCTCCATCACAAAAAGAAGGCCAAGCAGGAGAAAAAGTGGGAATTGGATTGTAAGGTGAAACAGGCAGGGATGGTCTTATGCAAAAGGCATGGCCCTGAGAGGGAGCAGAGGGCCTAGAAGGATACCTGCCCTCCATCATCTCTTCTCTCTGGCTGAGTCTTTATGAGAGCTGCAATTATTTTGTGTTAAGTCTTTTTGCTTGCTAGTACCATGTTTGGAATAAAGAACTCACCATTTTACTTTGCATTGGCACATCTGTGAGCTCCCCTTGATGCCAGCTCATTGAGGGACTGTGAGGGGCAGTGGTTATATAGGTCATGTCGGGGAAAGCAATGGAGTGTTATGGGGCCTGATTTGGGGTAGGGGTTTGCTAGAAGGAGAGGTGAGAGAAGATGCCCATTATTGGAGGGAGGTTTGGAATTAACAAGAACAAAGCTTGTTTGCTTCACAGTATTTTCCACAGCTGACACCCCCTTCATTTACCCTGAAAACTGCCCACATGATCCCCATGAGTCACTATCGTGTCCTACTGTTGCATAAAAACACAGGGTGGGACTTTGTGAAAGGGCATCTGTATTCTGAACAAAAAGCTTTTCAAGTATGTAACTGGAACAGGGTCACCTCGCCTTTGAATCTCTCCTCAAAACAATGGTTGGGAGACTATTAGAAAACAGCCCAATAAGTTTGGAAAGGAAAGAGAAGGGAGTTCACACTTGGACAAAGACGGATTCAAATTCCAACCTTGCCACTTCCTGGACATGATACCAAGGTCATATTAATTAACCCCTCTGAGCCCATGTTTGCTCTGTGTTTTTAAAACAGCTTTATTGAGATGTAACTCACACACCATAAACTTTTCCCATTTAGAGTATACAACTCAATGTGCTTTAAGAATATTCATCACAAGATTGTACAGCCATGCACCACTATCTAAATTTAGGATATTTTAACTTCCCCCAAATAAAAGCCTAATCCATTAGCATGTATGCCCCAACATCCCCAACCCTAGTCAATCTCTAATCTATTTTCTGCCTCCATAGATTTGCCTATTCTGGACTTTTTGCCTACTCTGGACATTTAATATAAATTGAATCACATGATATATGGCCTTCCATGCTGGCCTTCTTTCACTCTCATCATGTTGTCACCCCACATGCCTACGCCACAGCCTGCTCTGAGTGCTCCTGAGTGGGTGCAGCCTAGTACACGTGCACCACCCTCCCAACCCCAGGGTGGGCTGCCATAACAAGAGGGATCATTTTAGATGCATCTTTTCCTGGTTCTTTATTAGAATTTTGGCTGCTCTGCCATTTTGCTTATGTCATGGAACTACCGACTTCTTAATTGCTCTCCACCAAGATCTCCACTGTTTGTGGCAAAGCACTTAGGCAAGGACTTCACCACACTCTGTTCCAAATAAAGTTAGTCCCCTCAGGCAGATCTTTTCTTCCTTGTGACCTTCCCTTCATCCTGGGCAGAACTCTTGTGCTACTGCATTGGGGCTGGGGCTGGGGATACAGGTATAACTAGATAATCATAACTTGGGAGAACAGCAGTGTAGTTTTTGTTGTTAGAACTTACATCATTATCATTCTTTGCTTCACTCCTCTCATGTCATCCTAAATACCCAAATCAGTAAGGCTTTAAAAAAAAACTTAAAGTACATACCTAGAGAAATATTCCCCCCATACACTATGCTTTTTAAAAAATGATTATTCTGATAACATTTTTGAAGGGCAATGCCTATTTATTACTGTTTTGAAGATGGTAATGTCTTTGATTAATAATTGGTAAGATTGGATCTGCTTGTGTGAATTTGAATTTGCCTACCGCTTTATACTCATCTAGTACAGGTGCTCTGCCCTTGTACTTGATGGAGTATACAGCATTTAATGCGTGGTGATTAATTCTGAGGATGAACTCATTTAGCTTCTTTTGCTTGACTCCTTTATCTTGTAACCTCCTGAATGGGTTTGCCAGTATTTGATTTTCAGTAAGACAACTATACTGAATTTCACTTTGCATTCTTCATGCATAAAAGGAAAGTTACTTGGCTTGAATAAAAGTACTTTAACACTGATTTCTTTAAGTTCTTTGAAAGTCTCTTACAAACGGCACCCAGATGTATGGAGTGGGCTTTTACACAACTCAGGGTACCACTTAAAGCATCAACAATACATGCGGATATAAAATCTCAAGCTAGCATACGTTTTCTGACAAGAAGAGGGAAATTCCTAATCAAACTTCATCTAACAAAATAGCTCCCAACACAGCCACAAGAGCAGGAGGTCAAACTCCTCACATCCATCACTCGTCACATGCATTCTTTCCTATGTCAGTGGATATGCAATGAAAGAACTGACACTGAAACAGGAAAATATCCATCAATGGAATATGCAGAGCAGGTAAAACATCAGTATATGAGATTAAATCATCCTTAAAGGCACAGGCATTTCTACATTGCTTTGTCAGAAATAGGGGAGCGCTGACTTCAGCTGAGTCTTTTGAGGATCCAAAGGAAATATTGATTTTAAAAAACACACCAAACAGAGAATATATAATATATTCCCTTAAAATGAAGCAGATCAGGTTTCATTACCAATGCATAAAGTTGTCATGTCATTCACAGAGTGTCCTTATATTGTTTGTGTTGTACTTTTCTGTGAGTACTGTCACATTCTCAAATAAGGGAACTTCTTTCAGGAAGATCAAAGATGACTTACATAGCAACAACAGCTTATGCTGTCAAAGTCACTTGAAGGAAAGAGTTTTTATGTGTAAACAAGGAACAGGTGGGTACTCTTTTACCCTTTTCCTCCCTCAAAATGATTTAAAAATGCATCTGGCTCATCAGCATTCCAAGTAGAATAGAAAAAAAATTATTTTAATCTGTTTTTCACAAGTATTTAAGGTATTAAGATATATACACATGTGTATACATATGCACATACACACAGATGTATATATATGTGATGATGATAATATTTTGAAGATATTGGGTTAAAACATTAAGATTAATTCAATGTTTCTTTTGCTTCTTAAATATAACACTACAATTTAAAATGTACACATGGGGCTTATATTTGTGGCTCGCATTATATTCCTACAGGACAGCAATGGTTCATACTCACACACAAATGATGAGAAAATGGTTAAAAGACACAGAGAAAATTATCCTAAGATTTTTGTGGAGTGTAGATTTTGTATCTCCCTCAGTATCCTGCTTTAAAAAATTACAACAAATAGGACATAAGGATAGCAAAACTAATAAACTTTTGGAAAATATTAACCGAAAGAAAAATAAGTAAATAAAAATAAAAAACTAGTTACAGGTTTTCTAAAGTTCATTTTATGTATTGGAAAAAGCTCTAATCTTAAATTTACAAATAAAAGTAATTTAGTACAATTCAGTGGTATTGATTATATTCATAACATTGTGTTATAATGGGACATTTTGAGTTCTATATAGAACTGAAATAGTTCAAAAAGCCAGTAAAATTTTCAGCAATATAGTTCAAATTTAATATTTAGTATTCATGATATGTATGTGTATTCAGTTTTTGTGTCTGTGCTGTGTGTCTGGGTGTGTGTGGTAGGGAGTTTTGTGTGGTATAAGTGTGCTTGTGTCTGTACACACGCATGTGTTGTAAGTCTGTATGGTGTGTGTGTAGGGTTATCGCAAGGAGACTCTCCCATCCTATTGCACAACATAAGAGGCCTCGAATGGAACACTTCCATAGCCACTGTTCCCCTTACAACCTAGGGGTAATGCAAATCCTCCCTCCTCGTGTCTCTGGAACCTCTACAGGGCCTGAATTTGGAGCAATGTGGATAAAGTCAAGCGCCTTCTTCCAGCTATCTTGATAAATGATATCTTGCTATTTCTCTTAGCTTTGCACTGCTCTTATAGAAGAATATATTTCTTAGGAAGAAGGCGGCTGCTTATTACAAAGCAGCTCAACCAGAATGCTCTGTGCTCCTAGGAAAATGGTCTCAGCGGGAGTGCCTTTCTTAGGTTAGTGACTTTTCCCACTGGCTGCAGTGTGAGAATGAAAGAAAGTAATATTGCTCTTGTTTAATATTTGGTGCTGAACATCAAGGAGTGTCTCTTGTGTCGACAGTGAGAAGTCAGTTACTCTTCATCCAGTCA
Source organism: Dasypus novemcinctus (assembly GCF_030445035.2). Classification (NCBI taxonomy): domain Eukaryota; kingdom Metazoa; phylum Chordata; class Mammalia; order Cingulata; family Dasypodidae; genus Dasypus; species Dasypus novemcinctus. The sequence continues at coordinate 12,366,581 of NC_080690.1, forward strand.
CGTCAACTTTTCTTCCTGTTTCTAGTTCAGGGTCTGCCCATGCTGCATTTTCCTTCTCAGTCAGTGACCGGCACATTTTCTTCCTCAGTGTCCTAGGTTGGCTCTTGTTAGTGACTCCACAATTTGCTTTTTTTCTGCAAGAAAATGTGTTTTTCCTATTTATTTCATGCTATTTAAGAAGCATAGGGGCAGTGTGATTTATTACCTTCTTCAATATTCATCCATATTAATGAGTATTGTGCATGCTCATTGAATCAAGCACTTATTTAAGCTGAAAGAGATTTAAAATAGTACCATTCTTTCATTCCTTGATATCAAGGTGGTTTTGACCTTGAAGAGAAAGTGATCTGCATTAATTACCTTAATGAGAAAGTAATCTGCTTCAGATATATTCTTATCAATATAAATAAATAATGATGACGGTTAAGGCATTTCCTTATCTTATGTGTACAGTCATTTTCAATATATTTTAATAATATTTCATTTAAAAAATACATACCCATTGCAATAATTTAAACAGTATAAAATGGCACTATCCAGTCTTGTAGCCACTTGTTAATATTACTAAGCACTTGAAATGTGACTAGTCTACACTGAGAAGTACTGTAAGCATAAAATACACAAGGATTTCAAATATTTTATGTGAAAAATCTATAACATATCAATAATTTTAGCATTGATTACATGACAAGATATATTTTTATATCATGGGTTAAATAAAACATATTAAGATAAATTTCACTTTTTACTTCTCTAATACACCTACTAAAATTTAAAAATTACATGTGGCTCACATTTTCGACTCACATTGTGTTTCTATTGGACAGCAAGTTAGAAGAATTTAAAGTAAAAAAAAAATGGTCCCTTTCCTCATCTCCCCTAACCCAATCCCTCTCCTGAGAGTTAAGATATTTCCTCTGTATTTAAAAATGCACCCATATGCATAAAATCATTAACTATTTTGAAAACACAAAATGAAATAAAATCCTTATCCTTAGTGTTTTATAACTTTCTTTATAAATTTAGGAATATATAATGGAAATCTTTTCATATATGGACACTTTTTTCCCCACTTGCTTTTTTTCACTTACAAATATAACAAAATTAACAGACTTCCCAAAGAGTGCCATTTAGTGGCTTCACAACATATACTCTGAAAGGCCATATCTGGCAAATTCTGCCCTGTATATCCATTGTTTTGCTCAAAGGGCCTGGGCCCACATTCGTCTTTTGAATTGCTGGCTCAAGGCCTCAGCCTCTTTGTCCCTTTCTCTTCCAGAGAAGCTTGCCCAGGATGGCTCCTGTGGTGTTTGGAACCGTATATACCCCAGAAAAGCCTGTTCTTACATTTAGTCCATTCCTATGGGTGTAAGCCTATGTAAGTAAGACATATTGATGAGGTTATTTCAGTTAAGGTGTGACACAGGGTGGGTTTTAATCCTCTTACTGGAGTCCTTTATAAATGTGATGAATACAGAGAAAAAGAAAGAGAAATCCATGGAAGCAAGACGGTGACATCTTGAAACCCAGAAGAGAAGGGAGAGACCAGCAGATGCCACCATGTGCCTTGCCATGTGGCAGAAGAGCCAAGACGGCCAGCACCCAGTCTTCAGGAAGAAAGTATCACCTTGGTGATACCTTGATTTGGACATTCTCGCGACCTCAAAACTGTAAGCTTATAAGCTAATAAATTCCCATTGTTAAAGCCAACCCATTTTATGGTAACTGCTTTTAGTAGCCTAAGAAAATAAAACAGCTAAAATAGAAAAGGACTCAGTCTCCCCTGCAATGTCTTCTTTTCTGCCTCTGAAGACAAGCCAAAAGATTTTATATTTTAAAGCTCTGCCTCTCCACTCCCCTGGAGTAACAAAGCTTAATAGATGATAAAAAGAATTAGGCAAGATATCAGTTATAGGAGTTTATCTGAGCAGTTTATAATTCATGAATGAGGCAGCATCCAAATTGCACGCGGAATGGGTTCTGCTGAGGACTTGGACTGGAGGGAGCTTATGTAGGGCAAGCATTAAAGCAAGTAGGAAATATTCTGTTTGGCTGATGTTAAGTTTCCATTTTACTGGGAGGGGGCTCGATACATTGATTAGCATGGCATGCTTGTGTCCCTGATAATAAAATATCTCTACTGGACCAAAACTGGTTTAATCACCAAGTGTCACCAAGCGTTACTTATCTGCAATTCTCTAGGGTACAGTCCAATGTTCCATTTTCTCAGAAAATCCTGCAGGTCAATTGTTTTGTCTTTTTTGAAAAGGGTCCCTCCCAGCAATATCCAATGCTGGCAGGCCTTTTTTTTTTAACGTAACAGAGACCTTCCAATAGAAGCCACTGGGGGAGTGATTCCAAATGGCAAAAACATAGAGCTAATTGCATCAGCTAATATTATCACATCAGCTAATTATATAAATGCCTCCTGCTTAAGGGAATCTGTATCTGAATATTTAATAAAATGATCACAGAGACATTTTCGGCTCAGAACATCAGGTGGAAATGAGGGTGAAGTGAAAGGATTTTACTAAAAATTGTAGGATTATGTGAAATTTGCATACCAAACATTGAGACACACAACTCTCTTCTGAAGCTTGTCTCCAGTATTTTAGCAGCCCAGTTTGTAACCCCAGGGAAGGAACATTGGATAATTTCGCTTTGGAGAATTATTTAAAATGGAAAACATTTGAGGTGGCTTCTCAACATAATGAGGGGCTTCCACTGCAAAACTTAAGAATGAACAAGCCTACTACACCCTGGGTATTTGAGACTGAACATATTTAACAGTAAAAGGATACCAGGGTGGCTTTATTTCTACAGTTAAAAAGTCATGATTTCTTTAAATATGCAATAAAATTTTTATAAAAACGTTACTCTTGTCAAAATAAGTTTCCTGTGAAATATCTCTTCTTCCTTGCTTATAAAAGCAACTGAAGTTTGACCCAACATCTTGTCTGCCCCACACTGTCTATTTGAATACAGGTTTTCTCTTGGATGAAGCATGTTTGAATGTTTACTGTGGTCCCCAAGGCAAGTATTCAAGGACATTAAGTAATAAAATAAGATGTAAGGGCAATTAAAGTATGGATTTTAATTTATGAAATATTAGAAATCCAAGTTGAATGTTTATTATTGCAAATATTAATAAAAAGTTAATTGTGCCCTTTAGCAGTTAATTAATGCACAATTATCTCAAAGTGTTACTGTTTCTTCTGAACTAATTATAATTATATTGAGGTATTAAAAAAAACAGAATTCCAAAGTGTCTACAAATAGCTTCATAAAAAATCTGTATGCTGAGCCTAAAATGAAAGCCCTTAGCTATGTAAGTAAAATTAAATGAGTTAAGATTATACTCCAATTACTCCATAAGAGTTGATTATTTAAAATTAGTGTGCTCTGGTTGGATACACTTAAAGAGCTTTAAAAGCATTGTAATACATGTTTTAAAAATTACTTTCTATTGTACCTTTTATTCAACCATATACTCAGTCTTGTATATTAGAGCTCCTGCATTTAGTTCAATAGATCTTAAACTAATGCACTGGAATAACATACATCTAAGTAGTATTATCTTCATAGCAACAAGTTTTTTCAGGTTTCCAAAACTTAAAAAAAAAATTAGGCAGCTGCTTTCATTTGACTTCATTTGATTATATTACAAGTAATAATACCATTTACTGAGAACCTATCAGGTGTCATTTATTTTACATATAACAATAGGCAACTCTTATGAAGTTCTGTTCTAAACACTTCATATATAAATTATATGAATTTACTCATTTACTCTTCATAAGAAATGTAACTCCTACTATTGTAATTCCATGTCCTCTCCACGTGGAGTCAGAACATGTCACCTTCCTGGAACATAGATATATTTTCTTAATCATCAGGGCCTCCAATCTCCTGAGTTTATATGAGGTCTCATTACATAGGCATGATTGATGGAATCAATTCCTGAGTTTGACCTCAAAGGTCAGGGAGGTGGGCTGCTATGACCTGATTTAAAGCCACAACTTCCTAATCACATGGTCAGCCATTCTGGTGGCACCACCCCCCACCCTAAGACTACAGGAGTGGTTGGCTTCTCCCTGTCATCTCCAAAGCATATGAACCCTCAGGTATAGTCTTGGGCCCACCATGAAGAACAAAAGACACTCCCATCACAGAAATTTCCAAATATTCAGAGGTTTCTTTCCCAGCAACTGAGGTTAAAGATCAGCCAAGGTTTTCATTATACCATAGTTATTTAGAGGACTAAATGAGGTCCACACTAATTAGCACAGTGCTAGCACCTGGTATGGGTTCATGACATGCAAGATTTTATTATCTACTATTGCAATTCTGCAAATAAGATATTATGATTACATTATGCAGAAGAGCAATCTGTTGTCTGCAAATTCAGTACACCGCCAAAGGTTCACCGTGAGGCAATGAACATCCTAACTAAATATTAATAACTCCAAATTCAACATCTTGCCCCTTATGTCAGAGGTATTCTAGCAATGATGATGGAGATAAAACTGATGAGCATAGTTTTCAAGGTTACTCTTGGTCACACACGTTAGGGGAGTGGGTGATCTTTACTCTTTTAAGACTAATTGTTTTCCTTGCTTCTTCTACCTATGCCTAGCTCATGTTCAGTTATCTTCTAGCTCATTTCAGAGTATGAGGGATGTGATTAAAGAACTCCGGCTTATCACTCACTTACTTTGCTATCCAGAACTAAGTGGTGGTGGAATTGGCACAATTGGACAGACGATGGCAGGAGGGGTATGAGGAGAACTTAGGAGAGATCTGAGACAAATTATAAGGTATGGGCTGCTATTCTGGCAGAAATTTGAAAATTAGTATTTATTCAAGATCTACATAAATAAATCTCAAATTATAAAATTTAAGGTAAAATCAGAAAATACTTATAGATACAAAAAGTCTCCTAGCTCATTGTAAAATGTAATAACCCTAAGTTCAGGATTCACTGCCAGGACACTATTAAACCCAACGTACTGGACACAACCAATCCAATGTCCACATAGAAAAGGTGGCATTGGATTGGGAAAAGTGGACATGGTGGCTGATGGGTATGGGGAAAGGCAGGAAGAGATGAGAGGTGGAGGCGTCTTTGGGACATGGAGCTGCCCTGGATGGTGCTTCAGGGGCAATCACCGGACATTGTAAATCCTCACAGGGCCCACTGGATGGAATGGGGGAGAGTATGGGCCATGATGTGGACCATTGACCATGAGGTGCAGAGGTGCCCAAAGATGTACTTACCAAATGCAACGGATGTGTCATGATGATGGGAATGAGTGTTGCTGGGCGGGGGGAGAGGTGCGGTGGGGGTGGTGGGGTTGAATGGGACCTCATATATATATATTTTTTAATGTAATATTATTACAAAGTCAATAAAAAAAAATAAACCCAACGTACTTTTAAAGATGTTTCATGGTCTTACGAACTTCAAAATTAAGTACAAGTGCATTTGGGGTTCTATTGTTTACTTAACCATGAAGAATGTCTCTTAATGAGGACTTTTCAGAGAAAAAAGACACAAGGAAAAATGTAGCAAAGCAAATAAAAATTCAGAGAGACTGTATAGCCTTAAAAGCCTGCATATCATCATGTCTTCCTTTTTAGTACCTGCCCCTCAAATTTGCTTTGCAGAGCTGCCCCTTTACCATGTGACTAAGTCTTAAGAGTCTTCACTTTACTTTAGTTAATGGTTGAGTTTGTAGCCCAGCCTCAGCCCATCTGGCATTCTCTCTTCTGAGAATAAGAACCTTGAACTCAGAGACTCAATGGCTACAAAATAGTTGGAGCTCATTCATTTTGACTGGACCAGATCCAGTCTGGTCCTAAGGAGACTATTCCTGGTGACCCTGGGATCATCTTACTTCTGTAGTGTTTCACTGAAAATTCTGCACCAGGATGCACTGGAACAGTTTGGGGGAAAGGTTTATTTCTGTAAGGGGCTCCCTCTGGTTTCAAATCTATTCTTGACTCATTATGGAGATATTATTTTTCTGATGAAGTATCTAAACGTACCTAAAATATTTATTTCTCCCTACTTCAGTTGTCTTCTGAGATAGTCATTTGATTTCTGCACACTTCAATATCATAATATCCCTTTTCCAGATTTCAAACTTTATTGGGTAAAGTTGTGCCGTTTCCTTTACAGTTTTGGGGGCAGGAGGGTATATATAGTTCTTCTCTGGGGAAGAGTCTCTCAGTGAGATCACTGGGATCACATTGTATTGCTACCTTTCTTTAGAAAAACAGCACTGATGACAGATATTTCAGTAAATTTTAAATTTGATATAATTTCAAACTTCACCAAAAAAAGTTATAAAAATAATCCAAAGTACTAAGTAGATACAGAGCCAGATCCTTTAATTGTGAACATTTTTCCCATTTGCTCTATCATTCCCTCGCCCTTTCTCTCTCCACAGACACTTGCACACAGATTGTTTCCTCAATTATGTGACCATATAATGAGATTTTCAGATCTCACACTCTTAAATTTGTAAATACTTCACTGTATTTTTCCTATGTACAAGCACATTTTCTTAAATAAAATTGTATTTATAAAAAGCAGAAAATTTAATTTTGATGCATATTATTTAATCTTCACTTCGTAATCAAATTTCAACAATCGACCCCCAAATGTCCTCTTTATCTATGTTTATTCTCAGCCCAGGATCTAATTCCGGATCACACTTTGCATTTAGTCTTCACGTTTCTTTATTATTCACTAATCTGCAACAATTCCTCAGCTGCTGTTTCATGACTTTGAAATTTTGGAAGTGTACAAGTCAGTTATTTCAATTTGTTGGATGCTTCCTCATGATTAGATTCATGTTATGCATTCTGGGCAAAGGCATCACAGAAGTGATATTGTATTTTTCTCAGTGCATAACAAGAGAAAGAAATAATTCAATTTGTTTCATTGTTGGTGATGTTCATTTTGACAATGTGGTTAAGGTGGAGCTCATAGTATTCCACTATAAAGCTACTACTTTCTTTTCTCTAATTAGTAACTAAGTACTGGAAACATTTTGAGACTATGGAAATATCCTATTGCTTATCAAAATTTAATCCTCTAAAATGACAGAAGTTTTAAAGGCTTGTGTATAAATACTTAAATAAATCAACATGGAACATAAGTATCAGAGTCAGTTATGTGAAATAGGTCACATGGGATAGTTAATTGATGAAAGCAAATTTACCCAAAGCCAACACATTATTCAAGACCACTAAATACAGATAAACACACACTCTATGTTTATGACCATATATGATGTGTATGAAAGTATAAGCCATCATCCAATTTGTTTAGGACTTTTCATGTCAGGATCTTAGTACATTTTAAGTCCTCAGAGGGCATAAGATAGTTAAGGCAAGGAGGAATGGGGAGAAGGAGGAAATAAGGGATCCCCCCAAAGTTAAAGCTCACAAATCTGAGTCAAAGAACAGTCAAGCTCTTTTAGTTTTAACCCCTTAAATCTTCTGTTAGATTATTTTTGTCTTCTTGCTTTGTTTGCATATTTAAGTAAATACATACAACATAATGCCTCCCTGTATATTCTGTTTATTAACTGCTCCCACATTGCCTGGAAAGATTATAGAATCAGATCACTTGCAGAATATAAAGAAATATTAATGGTCATTTTGTCAACTTTCTTATGAAGCTCAGTAGTAATCCCAAGTTAGTTGTAGGATAGTAGGAACTAGAATCCTGATTCTTAACTCCCAACCCAGTGTTTTTCCCATGAGATGACCTTGTCTTTCAAAGACATTTATTTGATTACAACTCAGGATTTTAACAACATTGGACTGAATTTATGACAGTGTGAGAGTGTTCTTTCAAGTACTTATTTGAAATAGAATATGTCCTAGCTTCTGTACTGAAATGGCCTCTCTATTGGGATAAAGGGGCACAGGTGAGACAACTGTGACAGATTCTTAATACCACCATTAATTACAATGGTTTCCATTTTTATGGTGCATTTTCTGGATGCTAAGGAAAAATGAATGCTCCACTGCCCACTCTTTTTTTTTTTTAATAATTATTCTTTTATTTTTAAAGAAGCTTTAGATTACAAAAATGTTATGTAAAAAATATAAGGGATTCCCATATGCCCCAATCCCTCCCCCTCCCACAATTTCCCACATTAACAACCTCCTTCATCAGTGTGGTACATTTGTTACAATTAGCAATGCCCACTCCTTTTAATGGGAAACTGAATCCCCTGCACCCATCAAATAAAATCCTAACAAGCTTCCACAAACAGATTTAGGTCACCTCAATTTTTAATTTTTTCTCCACTTTTGGAAAATCTCTTATAAAATCTTATTCTTTAAAATATCATTTGGCTTATAGCCACAGAGTTCAAGCATCCCTTTAGAGCCTAAAGTACTTGAATCTCCCAAGTCCCAGTAATACATTACTTTATCTTTGGAATTGCACCAGAACATCAATTTAAAATCAATCTTTTATTAAAGCCACATTATGCCCATCATTTGCCTTACATTCAATTCGTTTGGAAAATTGAGAGTCCATAAGAGAGGATCTGGTTGTAGTTTATCTCTCTTCTACTTTTCCAGATGGATGAGACTTTTATAAATGTCTGAGTACCACTATCAATAAGGATTTGTCATATGGTGTCAAAATGGTCAAACATAATTTTTACTTTGAAGTTGAGCTTTAGATTTACTTGCGTTTTTGTTTGGCCCATTGGCTTAATGTCTTAAGCTCTATGGTTATGATAATATATCTTCAAGTCCCATTTCTAAAGCCATCAATAACATTGCAATCCAATTCTGCAAAAGAAATTATTAGCCAATGCTTGTATATTAATCATGAACAAAACAATAAAAATAAGATTGAGGGCAGAATACCAGTTGCCTCAAAGTATTGAATCAGCAAACTCATCTGGGAGATTTAGCATCAGGATTTACAATTATTTTTTTCTGATGAAATTGAGCCTCGTTTTTTAGAATTAAAGTAAAGATCACCTTTCTTGAGTCTTGTAACCAAGGAAATATATTCTTGAAGTGAATATTTGGAACATGAACTACATATATTTAGCATGATTTTCTCTTTTTCCACTCATGTATCTTTTCCAGTGGTGTGTAAGATAGAACAAATGTCCCGTAAATACAATGATTGCACAGATATTATTCATTTATCTGAGTTGACTGCAACCTAAAAATTTCTGAAGGATGGATAAGTACCTTAAATATTTTTGACTATATTTATTCTATATTCATTCAATAAATTAAATTGAATAAAATCACTTGCAAACACATGGCAAGAACTAAATATCTGTTACATCACTGTAAATCATACTATGTGGAATGGCACTGAGACAATAAAGATTTTTAATGCTCTAAAATACACCTATCTTTTTTAAAGATTTTATTTTTTTATTTACTCTCCACCCCCCCACACACACCCCTGCTCCATGGCTTGCTTGCTGTCTGCTCTCTGTGTCCATTCACTGCACATTCTTCTGTGTCTGCTTGTCTCCCTTTGTTGCGCTATCTTGCTGCACCAGCTCTCTGAGGGCACAGGCCGTTAGCTCTCCATGGGCATGGCCAGTTTGCCTTCACAAGGAAGCCCTGGGATGCAAACCTAGGGCCTCCCATATGATAGATGGGAGCCCAATCAATTGAACCATAGCCGCTTCCCCATACACCTATCTTTTAAAGTAGAATGTTACCAAATTTACAAATGGCACATGCATGATCAAAATTCTATGATTGCAAGCAACACAAAACAAACTAAACATTTAGTGAAGAGAGGTAAATTCCTATTTATATGGTTAAGTCCAAGATGGATAGATCTGGCTTTAGGAAGATTGGGATCCAGGAGTTCAAACCCTGCAAGTGTGTCTCTGCTTACGGTGCATGACTAAGCTCTGCTTTGATGTTCTTGCTTCTTTTTTGGAGCTTTCTCCATGGTGGTCTGAGAAGGGACCAGGCCACATGTTCCCTGATTCCAGGAAAGATACAGGGAAGACAGCACCAGTATGAGTTTAAAAAAACAGACGGGGCCACCATGAGAAAATCCATTGGGTGGTGTTAGGACTTAGGATGACACAGGCTGTATTAGTCAGCTAAAGGGATGCTGATCTAAAATACCAGAAATCAGTAGGCTTTTATAAAGGGTATTTATTTGGGGTATAAGCTTACAGTTACCAGGCCATAAAGCAGAAGTTACTTCCCTCATCAAAGTCTATTGCTGCATGTTGGGTCAAGATGGCTGCCAACATCATCTTGTTCAGGCTTCTTTGGTTCCTCTCTTTCCAGGGCTAAGTTTCTCTCCAGGCTTAGCTGTTGTGTGCTCTCCACAAGGACAGCTGTAGACTATCAGGTGAATGGCTCTGTCCCTCTCCCTAGGGCTTCTGCTGACTCTATTCCTCTGTGAATAGAGCCGACTCCATTCCTCTGTGTTCTTCTCCTGTGTGTTCACTTCATGGACTCCAGCTCAAAACTCCCAACTCTGTCCTTTGCCATGTCTTTTCTCTGTGAGTCCCCACCCCTTGGTGAGTGGGGACTCAGTGTTCTACTGAAGTGGCCCAATCAAAGTCCTAATCATAATTCAAACAAGTAAAACCTCTGAATACAATACAATCTAATATGTCCAGAGGAAAAGTCCAGTTACAAACATAATCTAATATTTCTTTTTGGAATTCATCAATAATATTATACTGCTACACAGTCCAAGTTATGCTTCCAAAACATTCTTTTAGATGACTCATTAGGGATATGGAAGCGTTGAGTACAGTTAGTGAAATGTGGTAATAATCAAAGCAAGCCTGAAATAGGGTGTTTTGAGTGAAGGTAGTGATGAATGGTTGTCTTTGGGTTATATTTAGAAGGTATAATAGTCAAGACTTGGAGATGGACTGAACATGAGTGGTAATAAGATTTATTTCCAGGGTTTTTTCCTTAACACTCAAATGTGTGGTGGTTGTATTAAATGATCTGGAGACACTGGCAGATGAACAAATAGGGTTTGGCTCTCCAGATATAAAGTACCATGATTCTATGGCTGTTACAGATTGAGTCATGTCCCCCTACAAATACATTTCAAGCCCCATCACTGCTCTGTGAGTGTGTACCCACTTATAAATAGGATCTCTGTAGCTATTATTAAAGAGGAAGCCAAACTAAAATAGCATGGACCTTAATCCAATATGACTGGACTCCTAAGAAGAGGAAACTTGGAAACAGAGGTAGGAGACATGCAGGGGAAGAGATGGCCGCTTGAAGGACGCAGAGGTGGAGTGATGGATTGAAGCTAGCTGCCACCAGAACATTACAGAGTTTGGAGAAAGCATGATCCTACCTGCACCTTGATTTTTTACTTGAAGCCCCCTAAACTGTGAGATAATAAATTCCTGTTGTTCGATCATTCTGTGGTATCTGTTATAACAGCCCTGGAAAACTAAGATGATGATTGACTTTGAACTTACCATGAGCTCTCAGCAATTGAGGGCAGGATCACCAGAGCTCCAACTTTCCTGTCTCACTCAGCAAACAGTGAGGTGGGAAAAGATACGCAGGATTCCTAGCCCAAGGCTTTTCTCTTTTCTAATCTGTGTGCAATTGTCCTGGGGAAACTTCTTGGCACATCACAATGACTGTGAAAATGTCAGATACTTTTAAGGCTTACCACTTGATTTCCTTTAGCCCCTTCCAAAATTTCTTCCATCCCCAAATTTGTGAGCAGACATGAATTTGGCAGTTACCATAAAAAGGGGAAATTATAAGAGACATGCTGAACTACTTATGACAGGATTTATCTTGGAAATATATTTTCTCTACATTCTTTGCTCCTAATTAATTACAACTTTGAACATTTGGGTAGCAGATAAATTGACAGAATGCTTTGCCCCCTCTGGTTGAAATGATCATAATGTAGTGAATAGTTCTTCAAATTGGGTGACCCCAGACTGTGATAAGTAGAACTGTGCTTTTCATAGCTGAAAAGTACAAGTACTTCAAAATACCTTGGCAGTTTGTGAGACTGTAACAGTTGTGTAATGCCAGTGAAGATAGCCTTAAGGATTTCTACTGAACAGAAAATATAACATAGCTTTAAAAATTAATGAAAGTCATTGTTCAAGATACCTGATACAGTGTTGATCTTAAACAGTTTGATTTGCAGGAATTAAAACATTGCTTGCAATTAAACTCCTATGACCAGAAAACTTAGGTGAGAAAAGGGGAGAAGGGCCTTCTGAATTATTAAATATTTCAATGCAGGTATCATTGTATACCTCCCATGTTCCATTTCTCCCTCAGCTTATAGGTGCCAGAAAGGAATATTAATCATTTGTCAAATAAGTTATAAACATCTTTCTTGTTTTTTATTTGTCATGTAATTTTAAGGTACTTTTTCATATAACTATTATTTGGATTGTATATAGTCAAAGCACTCAATCTATCACTGTTACAGTTTCAAGCTTCAGTGTCATATATAGGAAGTCCACCCACCATGCAAGGTTCTAAAAATGTTCACTTGCTTTCTGTCTATGTCAGTCATTCTCCCTTTTTTTTTAAACAAATCAACTTTATTGATACACATTAAAAAAACATACATCCATTTAAAGTATACATCAGTGGTATTTGGTATAATCACACAGCTGTGCATTCATCACTTTAATCATTTTAGGTCATTTTCATTATTCCAATAATATTAATAAACAAACTCATCACCTCTTAATTGCTCTATTCTTCCCTCTTGTTCATAGCTGCTATTCTGCTTCCTTCTCTCTAGTATATTTATATATATATTCTCTCTATTATATTTATATTTATATATTTTAAAAATTATCTTATAAATGCAATATCTCCATATTCGTATTTTACATGAGGTTTCACTATGTTATACAGTCCCATGTTAAATACTTTAGCTTTCCTTCTAGTAATATACATGACCTTAGATTTTCCCTTTCAACCACTGTCATACCCACACAGTAGCTCTACAAGTTACAAACACTGTGATGTACTTTCACTTTTTCTATTCATATCCAAAGATTTACAAACTTTTTACCAATTCTTCACAGATTAATCCTCAGTTTTACATTCTCTACCCTCATTTTACTTTCTGGTGACCTATATTCTAATTATTAACTCCACGAGTTTATGTAATATATTTAGTTTATAATAGTGCAATCATACAGTATTTATTTTGAGTGTCTGGCTTTCTTCACTCAACATAATGTCCTCCAGGTTCATCCATGTTGTCATATGCTTCACAACTTCAATTCTTTTTACTGCTGCATAATTGTCCATCATGGTTATACATCACTATTTGTTTATCCATTCATTTGTTTGATGGACACCTGGGTTGTTTCCAAATTTGGCAATGTGAATAATGCCACTATGAATGTTGGTGTGCAAATGTCTATTCGTGTCACTGCTCTCAGTTCTTCTCAGTATATACTATCAGTAGTATTGCCAGGTCCCATGGCAAGTCTATATTCAACTTCCTTAGAAACTGCCAAACAGTCCTCCACAGTGACTGTACCATTCTACATTCCCACCAATAGTGAATAAGCATTTCCATCTCTCCACATCCTCTCCAACATTTACAATTTTCCAACTTTTTAAAGTGGCCAATCTAATAGGTGTGAAATGATAACCCATTGGATTTTTTATTTGCATTTCCTTAATTGCTAGTGATGTTGAACATTTTTTTCATGTGTTTCTTTGCCATCGGTTTTTGTTCTTGGACAATTGTCTTTTCAAGTCTTTTGCCCATTTTTTAATTGGGTAGTTGGTCATTTTATTGTTGAGTTGTATGATGTCTTTATATATCATGGATATTAAATCCTTATTGGATATGTGATTACCAAATATTTACTCCCATTGAGTTGACTGCATTTTCACCCTTTGACAAAGTCCTTTGAGGTGAAAAAGTGTTTCCTTTTGAGGAGGTCCCATTTATCTATTTTTTTGTTGTTGTTGTTACTCATGCTTTTGGTATAAGGTTTAAGAAACTACCACCTACCACAAGATCCTGAAGATGTTTTCCTACATTTTCTTCTATGAGTTTTATGGTTGTCATTTTTATATTTAGTTCCTTGATCCATTTTGAGTTAATTTTTGTGTAATGTGTGATATAGGGGTCCTCTTTCTTTCTTTTGGATATGGCTATCCAGTTCGTCCAGCACCATTTATGGAACAGACTGCTAACCCAGCTGGGTGGGATTGTCAGTTTTGTTAAAAATCACTTCACTGTAGATATTGGGGTCTATTTCTAAGTTCTCAGTTTGGTTCCATTGGTCAATGTGTCTGTCTTTATGCCAGTACAATGCTGTTTTTACCACTGTAGGTAAGAAATATGCTTTAAAGTTAGAAAGTGGGAGTCCTCCAACTTTGTTCTTCTTTTTAGACATTTTTTTAAAGTATTACTTTAGGTCCCTTACTCTTCCATATAAATTTAATAATTGGCTTTTTCATTTCTGAAAAAATGGCTGTTGGGATTTTTATTGGAATTATGTTGAATCTGTAAATCAGTTTGGGTAGAATTGACATTTTAATGATATTTAGTCTCTCATCCCCTACCCACAACATATTAAGCTGGGATAAAACCCCTGGCTCACTGCAGCTGACTGAAAGGGGAACAGATGTTTTCCTCCATGTCAGCTGTTACAGGGAAAAAGGAGAGGGAGTCGGGAAGGGGGGTTCTTCAGTGAATTCAGCTGGCAAACCTGCTTTGAATCTCCTCTCTGGCCAGACCAAAGCACAGGAAAGCGGAGATGCAAAGAAACATCTCTGTGGAAAAGCATGCCAATGGGCACCCTCTGCTGGCCAGTCTGGAAATTGCTTAGAGAATAACTGCATTAGATGTCTTATCCCAAACTCCTGGGAGAAAATCTGTGCCCCATTAACGAGTCCTTGGTTCAATTTTGATAAGTTGGGCAATTTTAAAGATGTAAAATAAGTTGAACCAAATATCAAAGAAGAGTTGTGAAAAAAATAAGCAAGAGAGGGAAACTGGCCATCACAGTAAATTCACCACCATGTTCAGATGCCTAGACACCAGCAAAAAATCACAAGCTATACCAGGAAACTGGAAGAGATGGCCCAGCCGAAGGATCAAACCAAATATCCTGAAGTGATATAGGATTTAAGACAATTAATCAATGATAATCACACAAATCTCCTAAATCAAATCAAAGAGTTTAAAGAAACTATGACTAAAGAGACAATGAATATTAAGGAGACATTGGGTGAGCATAAAGAACTATTTGAAAGTCTGCAGCAAAAAGAAACAGAGCTTATGTGAATGAAAGTCACAATGGATGAAATTAAAAATACATTAGAAGCATATAAGAGCAGATTTGATTTGCTCAAAGACAGAATTAGAGCATCTGAAGACAGCATCTGAACTGGGAAAGACAGGAGAACAGAAAAAGAGAATGAGAAAAATGGAACAGGGTCTCAGGGAATTGAATGATAATGTGAAATGCACAAAAATTTGCATTATTTGGTATTCTAGTAGGAGAAGAGAATGGAAAATGGGTAGAAAGAATATTTGAGGAAATAATGTCAGAAAACTTCCCAACCCTTATGAAAGAAATAAATATCAATATCCAAGAAGGAAAACAAACCTCAAACAGAATAAATCCAAACAGACCTACCCCAAGAATCCTACCATTCAAAATGACAAATATTAGAGATAAAGAGAGGGTTTTGAAAGCAGCAGGAGAAAAGCAAAGCATTATGTACAAGGGAACCTCAATAAGATTAAGTGCCAACCTTTCATCAGAAACCATGAAGGCAAGCAAAAAATGGTATGATGTATTTAAGGTATGCAAAGAGGAAAACTGCCAGGTAAGGCATTCTCTTTTAACATTATTCTTATTATTTTATAATTCCAGTATTAACTGTAATGTGAGATGAGAGATAAAATTTCAAGTTTATGTATATTTTTAATTGGTAACTTTATAAGACGAGGGACACTGACATCTTCTCCAAGGGCCTGACAGTGTGTGTGACACATAGTAGGCCCTCAACAATTGTCAAACAAATAAGCACCTAATAGTTTCCTATGGTATATATGATTTATAAACTTTCAGGCTTATAATAATGTGGTGACTATCAAGTTAGAGAACTGCATTCCAAGAGCATCTGTAATACTCGGTAAGAAAAAAGGAGTTGATTTCATCTAAATTCTAGTAAGGATATAAATTTTAAAGGCAATCTTTTGAAAAGCCACCTGAGGCGAACACATTCCTAATCAACAGAGACAGCATGGGCATGTGAAAAGCTTTTGAATGTTTGAATTCTAATCTCCAACCTTCTTGTTTTGTAATCTGGATTTAGTCCCTGTTCTTTTAGTAGACTCAGTTTTTTTTTTCTTTAATGTGAGAATAAAGGTTCTTATCTTTCAGGATCACTGTAAAGATCACAGTGTATAAGCAAAGCATCTAGCAGAGTACCTATCACAGAACAGATATTACATTAATGCCGGTTGCCTTTTTCAACTCCTCCCTAAGCATCCTTCTCAAATTCTCAGAATACAAGAGATTTTTCTGTTAGTGTATGTTAGCTTGCAAGTCTTAAATGCATGTTCCTCAGAAAAACTTTAAATATGTAGGTCATTTTCTATTACCATTTTCTATGTTTTATCATTATGCATAGAGAGTAAAGAGTCTGGTTGAATTAACAAATGCATGGACTGCAAAGTTTCAGGAGATTTGCAATTAAATAACCACAGTATTGGTGCAGATGCTATGAATCTTGTACCATGCTACACTAGTACAATCACATATATCTGATGTGCTGGATAAATAAGTACCTATCTTTATTCAATATTAGAATATTCCACAATGTTTAAATATGGCATTTGAATGGCCCCTTTCCAATGAGTCATTTATATGTTCATATGTTCACATAAATTGAACCAAGAGGCTGATATGAATCTCTGGTGCCCAGGGAAAATACCGAGTGAATTGCTTAATGATCCAAAATATAACAAAAAAAATCTAAAGAAACTAATCATATGCCTACTGGATGGCAATGATATAGTCACTGTTGAGAATATGTGGCAAAGAAATCAATTATACACTAAAGCTTTTTCTCTTGTTCCACTCCATGGACAGAGGACAAGTGTATATTATACTATAAAAGGCATATTGTAACTGGGAACAAACAATATGCTTACATATTTTCCATAAAAGGCTGAGCATGATACTTTTTACATAAAATAGAATTATACTTAGCAAAGTAATAACATACAGTGAAAAGAAAAAAAAATATCATCAGGAGTAAGAGATGCTGATTGAATTTCTATTACTTTCCCTGCTATAGATGTCAAATGTTAAACTTGCAATAGGAAATTTGACAAGATTAAATGCTACTAGAAATAATTTAGGCAAACTAAGCTGGTCTTCTGCACATTTTACAAAACCTCCAACCCCAAGCAAAATGAGCCATTCTAATTTTCTCCTTCTGCTGCATTTTCCTCCCTTTTCAACTAAGTTCCTTACACATGCCTAGAACTCCTTTCACTAAACCCATTTTCTTGAATGGTAATTTATTCTATTGCTCTGAAATTAACTTTTCCACTGAGAGCTGGATGACTTTGCCTTTTTTCATTAACAAATCTAAGATTATATATTAATAAAGACACATCTTAACAAAGTCAAAAGGGAACGCTGATATTGAAAAATATTCTCAAATGTTTTTCAGTCTTTTTTATTCCTTTTGGAATAAAAATAATAGGATAAAATTGAAAAGAATTCTAAAAAGATACTTAATTTTATTTGAAACAATAGTTATTCATTATTAATGATTGGGACATAATTAAGACTTTTGTTAATCTGTTTTATTTCATGTAGTTACTATTTAACATATGATGTTAATTCTCTAAGGGCTGTCACAAAATCAAAGTGTAATTTGTTTGGTGTTTTTTAATTCAAAAGATCCATTTAGTTAAGTTTGGATTTTAGGTCTGAAGTTAAATATTGAGTATTTGCAACTGAATTATCTGCAGTTAGTAACTGTATAAATAGAAGAGTGCTTAAACAAAGAATCATATGAGCTGTGTTCATGGTTAATAGTATTCAAAGCAGAAGTTCATATTGTGTTACCGCATATCTTTGCACTGGCTTAAGAATAAAGTTCATGTGTAGACCTTTAAAAAGTGGATTTGACCATTTCAGTTTTATGGCTGCATCTCTTACCGCATATAGCATAGTGTCATACATGTCATAGAGCAGCCATTTGTTGAATGTAGGTATGAATGGAATGAATTAAGTATTGACTGAATGAATGAGGAAAACACAATATACCTTAGTCACTTTAACAATCTTTGGTCCTAACTAACCAGTGTGACTCCTTATATCATTCTGTCACTCTGTCATTTGATAACTATAATGCCAGAGAAAACAATTGAGCTGAAGTGCCATGGATAATTTTACATACTTTCACTCAGAAAAGCAATATAAAAACTTTATTTTTACTAATAACTCTATTGTAATTTAGCTAAACTCATTATCTATAAAACATGTTTTAATGTTCATTCTCTTCTTTCTTGAACCTAACCAATCAAACTAGAACCAAACTGTTAAAAAGCATAACATTTCTTATTTCAACAACAAATCAGGATAGAAATTGAGCTGTGATTAAGTGAATTTTCTCTTTTAGTAAGGCAGTAAAATGAAAATAGAAGAATGTTTAGTAATTCAAACTTTTGAGATAAACATGAGGATTATCACCCAAATCCATCAAACTACATGTAAACTGAATTATGACATCTTTTGTGGTTTTCTTTACTATAAAATATGTGAGAATTCTGGGCCATCTTTGACTCCCCATGTGCAGCTGCAGTGTTGCCTGGTGGAGTGTAGGTCTTGGGGCTGACATAATACTCATAGCCCCAGAGCACAGTTGGTGAGATTTCCTGGTTTTCAAATAAAGACAGTAGCCTGTTATCCCTCTGCTCATAGGTGCATCTGTCTGTGTTGACTCATTGCAACTCCAGCTGTTCCAAACCTGATATGTAACCATTCAGTCTCCTCAGATGGGATCCTTTCCTCATCTTTGACATATCACTGAGATGCTGTAATGGTTTGAAGCTGAATGGACCCCAGAAAAATATGCTTTTAAAGTTAATCCATTTTTGTAGGTGTGAATCTATTGTAAGCAGGGCCTTTTGATTAGGTTATTTAGTTGGGGCATGGCCCAGGGTGGGTTTTAATCCTCTTACTGGCATTCTTTAAAAATGGGATGAATATGGGGGGTGGAGAGAGAGAGAGCAATCAATCAATCAATCCACAGATGCTGAGAGATATAGCCACAGAAGCCAGAAGCCAAAAGCAATGAAACTGGAAAGAGAAAGGAGACACCAGTAGATGACACCATGTGCCTTGCCATGTGATGAAGGAGTCCAGCTGGTCTTCAGGGAGAGAGCATTACCTGATGATGACTTGATTTGGATATTTTTCTCAGCCTCAAAAATGTAAGCTTTTAAGATAATAAATTCCATTGTAAAAGCCAAGTCATTGCTGATATTTGCATTTCAGCAGCCTGGAAGAGTAGAACAGATGCTATCCAAATGTGTTGAGAAACAGGTTATAAAATTGTAAATGGCACCTTCCCTTTCAATAAATAAATGAATTATAAAGAAGCAAATAAAATATCATCAGGCCTTTGGCCACCTCCATGCCTCATCAGCAGGCTTGGTCTGAACCTTGACCCTCCACATTCATAGGGAGACCTTTGTTCTGAACCTTCTGCCCACTAAGACTCCCAGACTGGTCTCTGTGGAGGACTTTCCCCAGCCCTGACCTGTGTGGGTAAAGGCTCTGCAGACCTACTAGATTTCAGGGTGAAGAAGAAGTTGGTTCTGGGCCTGAAACTGTCAGAGACAAACTGGCAAAGTGAAATTTTGTGTAAAGAAATAAAAGGTATCAAACTCAGCTAAAAGAAGGACTTGCTCCACTCTTGTGGGGATAACTGTGGATTAGAGACCGTCTCTTGGGCAACCTTGGGGGCTGTGTGCTGAAGACAGCAGGACCCCATAGTGGAAAGTCCCTGGGCCACCGTGTCACCATTAGAAGAGATTATCTCCCATCCAGCAATGCTTGGCTTGGACTGGCTCAAGTGACTACTGGGGAAATCTATGAAACTGTGAGAGACTGCCAGTTTTGATTCATTTCTCCCAATTTTTTGCAATTGGAATCCAGGTTAGTGAGTTGATCTTTTAGTTTTTTGAAGTCCTTCAGGCCCCTGTCCCTGCCTACCTGATCAAATACAAACTGTGACAACCACATGAAGGAAAAATTGGAAGGAAGTGGTACTGGAGGCAGAGGGATCTGTTATGTATTCATTTTAGTAATCCAGACAAGACATGACTAAGGCCCAAACTCAGGCAGCTGCAATGGAAATGGAGGAGAAGAAATGGATTAGAACATTAGTATAGAAATAGAATTCACAGAGCTTGGCCATTAATCAAACGAGGATAGTAGAAAATATGGTTAGGAGCAGAACGTGAGGAGGAGGTGTTAGGCTACCAACAGGGGAAGAGGTGAGGGAGAGTGCCACTCACAAAACAGCGGAAACCAGAGGCATCAGAAAGAGGGAAAACCGACTTGCGGAAAGATCCCATTTATTATAGAAGTGACTGTGAATCCCACCCGTATGGAAATAATAAAGAAACTGAAGGAAAACAATTTTGTTGCTTAGCAGAGATCCCTGGAACAGAAAAAAATATTGAAGTCATCAGAATATACTGGTGGATAAAGTTAAAGCATATTAATTACTTGTTCATGTCCCAAATCAGCATAAGATTGAAACTTAAGGCTCCTGAGTTGAATATAGCTTCACATTAGAGAGGTGATGCTACTTTTATAGGAACATTAAGAGAATATAAGTCTATTTATTGAGCTGCATTTCACCTTCACATTCCAGAAATATCTGAAATAGATGTAGCTGTTAATAGTTTTAAAATTTTAAATCTAAATAACCTTATTTTATATTCAACAAATGTCTCTAACTTGTTTCAGTAATGTTTCAATTTTGTAATATTTTCTTATAATTATTTTTCCTTTTAGTATAGTGATATGTAAAGTTTAGAGAAAAGAACAAATTACATGACAGATTTGATATTGTCATTGGTTTATTCAAGAATATCTCAAAGACATTTGTGGAAATGGGTAGTTGCTGTGGTGGGGCAGAATGTGGAAAGTTCATCTTTGGCCTGACTCTAATCCACCTGGAAAGAAGAATACCAACCTCTGTAAAACTTAATGTACCTTCATGAATGGAAATGAATTGAATTGACTTTTGAGGAACTTGTTCCTTTGCTGCCATTTTAAAACCCAATACCAACTAATGTTCTAGAATAAGATCATTGAAAAGATCAACAGAAAAAATAAAGTTTATTTAATGCACAAGGCTTATACATTTCCAAAACCCTTTAAATGTATTTCAGTGAAATTTAAAGTTTTAATTTAGTCATAAATCTATAAAATATCAGTACTCATTTGCTTTCCAGTATTAAGAAATCTATTCCTCTACTGATGTGTGAAGGAATTAAATGAGCAGCAGCTGTAATAGCCTTGCTTTTTCCCTCAGATCTGCAGCATGTATTCCCGTTTTCCAGAGGACTCTCAGCAGACTTTGTGAGCACTTTAAGAACTAAAAATTAACATTCTACTAAATCATGATGACGATATGATAAAATATCTGCAATAATCTTGTTCACTAGATTATGACAATAGAACTTTCTTTATTCCATTAAATTAAAGAGAAGAATCAATAACTAAAATTTGCATGTGGAAATTAATATTCTTACAAGTTTTTTGAGTATTTATTTATAACTGGTGGTATTTTTTTTTCTTAAATCAACTAAAGTGTTTAAATTGTACTTGTAACAATTTCAGGCTTATTAAGTTAATGTGAGGTACCACTGTTTTATGGTTTTAAATTGTGGTTTTAAAAACATATGTGCATATATTTGTGTTTTCATTTGGAAAAAAAATAAAAAAGCAAACATGAAAAAGAAACATCACGACCATTAATATAAAAGGAGCAAAGTCAACTGCACATCTGGATAAACTCAAGTAATCAGAAGATAGACTCTCACATAAGGACATGTGATTTATCTTTATACCTAGTTAGGAATATATTCTCTTTAAATATTCTTGACAAGAGAGGAAGAATCTTCAGTCATCTCTAAAGAATAAAGAGTTCATGGCCCCAAAGTTTCTGCTGCCAGAATTGGAAAATATGGAAGCATCCAGGTGTATAAGAGAAGGGCATGCCTTCTTTATGATGCTCACCATCTCACATCCAGAATAAGAGAATGGATTCTTTAGTCTTTAAGTTAGCCATGAGAACTACTTAAGAGGTCATCTTTTCCTGAGTAGACACTGATTCTTCTCTTCATAGAGAAACTGTGAAGTCCACTGACTTTTATTGAGTCAAAGGAGTATCCCTGTCCCCTCCTCCTAGCCTAATTGTTTTTTCTCTTTTCTTTTTTAAAACTATTAATCCAGTACCTGTTACCTTTAACCAAAGGATGAGTGAGAATGAGGGAAGAGGGGGGAAACACTAAAATATACTGAATGCTGATGGTAAGTCAACAACAAGCAAGGCATCAAAACCATTTAAATTGAGGATTGCATTTGATCTTCATAAAAACCCTCTGTTTTGGGCATCATCTCCATTTTACACATGTTGAGAACTAGAGCTATGAAAGTTAAGTAGCATATCCAGTTTATATAGCTAATTCTGGGGACAACAGAAATCCAAATCCTGGAAAATCTTGCCCCAAAGACACATCTTTAATTTTTTTTTTTTTAACAAACAACTCAAATGATTTTTAAAGATTTATTTATTTATTTTTATTTATTTAATTCCCCTCCTCTCCCCTGGTTGTCTGTGTCTTTTTGCTGCGTCTTGTTTCTTTGTCCGCTTCTGTTGTCATCAGCGGCACAGGAAGTGTGGGCGGCGCCACTCCTCGGCAGGCTGCTCCCTCCTTCGCGCTGGGAGGCCCTCCAAATGATTTTTATGCATACTAAAATTTGAGAATAAAAGACCCTCACACCTTTTTCCCAAAGTGTGTTGTGTGAATGTGATCAAAACTTGAATGGTTGAACTTAACTCTCTGTTTGCTCTGTACCTGTAACCATACACACTACTAGTCAGTGACTGATGTGGCAGGGAGTCCTTTTCTGTCAAGAAATGAGCTTCTTAATTTAAACCACACATTCCTATCTGAGACCGTTCTCATTGTATGGTACGACATTTTATCACTAAGCCAGGGCTTCTAACTTTTGGCCTCCATGTCCTTTGAATTGATTTAGTCGCTTAGTAAAATGTTAGCCCTCACTCTCCTCTTAATTTGCTCAGTAATGATGAAAATACTGTGCTTTGGATACTGTCCATTCTCTTTCTCTATCTGGGAATATTTTTCTCTGGTTGTTTCTAAGCCTCATTGTGAAGGTCATATTAACCCAGGTCAAGGGTTCCATGATTTCCATTGGATCATACAAGTTCCTTTCTACAGTTATTTCCTGCAAGTTAAACACAGAGATTAGCTCCCCCCCCCCCATATTCCCCTTTCCTAAAATTCTAGGTAAAATGCTTTGTATGTTTGTTTGTTGCCAACTTTCCTAGATATATTAATTCTGCCTAAGCTCAAAATACAATATTTACTTGACTCAAGCCTTACTTTCTAGATTTTTATATCTTAGATGATTTTATACCTAATATGTCATAGTTAAAAATGAAACAGTTATCTAATTTAGACCAAGAGCTGCCTAGAAACATTTTATTAAAAGCAAAAAATGTTGATAAGCATCATTAGCACTCCTACTAAGTAAAGGTTGATATTCAGGAATCACATGAAAAGACAGTTGGTATACTTTACTAAAAATAATTCTATTTTAGGGATCTCAAATATACATTGAAATATTTTCATAAGAAGTAGATATCAATAGTTCATAAGAAAGAAATCTAATTAAGATAATTTATCAGAATGTTGTTGACCAGCAGGCTAAGCTTGGTATTTGGAAGTTAGTGCCCCTATCATATGAGGATTTCCGAATATTTTGGTAGAATGGTATATGTATGAATCTTTTGATACACCAAACTTGTATATATAATAATTCCCTCTGCAATCTAAATTAGCAGATTAAGCATCATTTTTAAAAAGATTTTAGAATGAGAAAAGATTTTAGAAAAAGATTTAGAATGGAAGTGAAAACTCTACGGGCATATGCTTTTAGACTGTTGGGAATATTCTCTGTCTTGATTGTGTGTTGCTAATCATGTGTATACATATACCCAAACAGATAAAATTATATACTTTGTAAGATTCATGCATTTTGCCAATGGAAATTTTATTTTAGAAAAAATATTGACAAAGCATATTTAATAATACATATAAATTTTATACAGCATAGCTCTTTGTTTCTTCCTATGAATGATAAAGTGGCTTAATGTTAGAATACCTATTATTGTAATTCAACCATGTGAAAAACTTGATTATCTCAACAGATGGAGGAAACCTTTCAATAAAATTAAATATCCTTTAATGATAAAAGGAACTTCCTTAACCTAATAAGAACTCTGTTTTCAAAATCCTCAGCATGTATAACTTTTAATAGTTAAATGTTAGAATCAACTCCTTTACAATGAAAAAGAAGCATCCATTATTATGATGACTTCAACTTAATATTTTTGGCAGGTACTAGGTAGATTAGTAGGACAGGAAAATGAAAAATCATTATTGTAATTCAAAAGTAAGCAACCAAAGTTTAATTATTTGTAGATGTTATGATTATTCAAATAGAAAACTAAGTCTCTACTTCAAATCCTCATAAGTGTTAATTGAAATATTAAGAAATTTTAGGGAAATCTGACAAAAATACTTATTTTTAATAACAAATTGTACTTCTACTCACTAATTAGAACAAACACATTTTAAACACACCATTAACAATAGCAACAGGAAATATAAAGTACTAAGAATATATTTAAGATGTTTAAAAACTTTATGGCAAATCATAGAAAAATATTAAATAGACCAAATAAATATAAATTCTCCCTAAATTAAAGATTCAGTACAAACTTAATAAAAAATCACACCAGGATTCTGATTAACTTTGAGGGAAAAAAGCCTAAACTACATGTGAAAAGCAATGGGAAAAGAATAATCAATACTCTCATGAAGACTGGGGTATTGCTTTGTCACCAATAATTTTATGTTATAGAAATTTAGACAGAATAGTACAATGAAATAAAAAAAATGACCAGTGGGACATAAGCAGAGTCCCTGGAGCATATCTGCACATGTCAGAAGATACTTGAGACAGGGAAATGTTGGAATATTCCATAAATGATAATGGGAATGTTGGTCACTCCAATAACAAAAGTAAAATGGGAGTCACACTACACAACATATAAAGAATTAATTCTAGGTGATTCAAAGGTTTAAATATGTAAAGCAAGAATATGTAAGAATTTTTAACAGGGTATATAATAAAATACCTTAATGACCTTGAGAAGTAAGGAGGGAGTGCTAAAAACAAATCCCATGGAAAACAATAGAATCAACAAAATGAATTTAAAAGTTGATGAACTCAATTACATGAAACAAACAAAAAGCTTACAAAGGGCACCATGAGCAAAGTATAAGTAGATAAATAGGGAGATAATAGTTATAATATTGCATATATCCAGCTTAGAATTAGAGTACAGTAACTAAAAATAACTCTTACTACTCAGTAAGAAAAATACAAGCACCCCAACAGGAAAATTACATAAATCATATTAGTAATATTTCAATAAGAAAAAAAATTAATGATCAATAAACATATAAAGAGCTCATCTGAAAATTAAAACCCCAATGTGATACCATTTCTTAAAAATGAGATGACATTTTGAAAAAATATAACAAATGAGACAATAGCAAATACTGGAAATGATATGGAACAACAGGAGTTTCATATAGTGATAAGAATGTTAAATTTCATAAAAGCTCTGGAAAGCAATTCCAAACCATCTTTTAAGTTTGAAAATATGCATTATTTAATTCCCTGCAATTTCCTTTCTGAGATCATACTCCTAAATATTTGATATGTACACCAGGGAACATACACAACAATGCTCACTGTTTGCAATGGAAAAACATAAGTAAATAAATAGGCCTTTGATATGAGAATGGAGACATGAATTCCTACCTATTCATTTCATGATTAAAGAGAATGAAAAAGTGTATTCCATAGCTGCCCACATCAGAGGGTTAGATATCAAGACTATAAAGTTGAATTTTTTAAAAAAGCAAGTCACAAGAGACTACATAGCCTATATAACATTCATATAAAGTTTAAAAACATATACAAATGACAGTTCCTTTAGAGGCCCATCCATACATGCTTAAATTCCAAATAATTCAAGATATGGTAAACATGCCATTCAAAACTAAGATTAACCTTGATGAGGAAGAAAAAGGATACTATTGGTAAAAAGGGCATTTAGGGGATATTCTGTAAATCATGGTTAAAGTAGTTGGAACACCAAAATTTGTTGTCTTATTTTTCATATCCTAGACACTCTACATATTCTTTGCTCTGAATAAAATATTTTATAAAGAAAAGCTAATTTTAAAATCCAAATTAAACCTGTCACCTCCCGAAATTTTATAAAGATCCAGTTAAATAATGTGTTTGAAAGTTAAATTAAAATTGTAGAACAGGGAAACGGACTTTGGCCCAGTGGTTAGGGCGTCCGTCTACCATATGGGAGGTCCGCGGTTCAAACCCTGGGCCTCCTTGACCCGTGTGGAGCTGGCCATGCGCAGTGCTGATGGGCGCAAGGAGTGCCTTGCCACGCAAGGGTGTCCCCTGCGTGCGGGAGCCCCACGCGCAAGGAGTGCGCCTGTGAGGAAAGCCGCCCAGCGTGAAAAGAAAGTGCAGCCTGCCCAGGAATGGCGCCGCCCACACTTCCCGTGCCGCTGACGACAACAGAAGCGGACAAAGAAACAAGACGCAGCAAATAGACACCAAGAACAGACAACCAGGGGAGGGGGGGAAATTAAATAAATAAATAAATCTTTAAAAAAAAAAAATTGTAGAACACCCTTAAATAAAAAGATAACTAATGTTAAAGTAACTGCTTCAACAGATTGATATTTCTCTCTAACTAGGGATTGGGTAATGATACTCAATATTTATTAAATTTCTTTCCCAAGCTCTTTGCACACTTGTTTAATATTTAAATACTCTTCATTAACAGACCCATTTTTCATCTGAGGACACTGAGACTTCACAGAGCCACGATTTGAACCCAGGTGGTACCTGTCCAGAGACGCCTTGTTTAATCATCTGTTAATTATGTTTCTTTTTTTTTTTTTAGCATATTTAACTTTAGCCTGATAACATAAGAATTTAAGAATACCTGAAAGAGTAATTTAAATAATTCATTAATCTTCCAATTCGAATACAGGCTCATTCACAACTGACTCCATAATTTCTTTAAATATCTGTTGCAATTGAAGTAGTAAACTTCATTTGAATCATTTTAATCCTTTTTTCCAGGAAAAAATAGTTTTTCTATTTCCTAAAGATTCTTTTTTCTTACTTCTTTGCCTTGATCCTTTATTATTGCATTATTTAAAATTCACTGTGGTTTTTGTATATCTATTATCATATGAATAAGAAGACTTTTGTTCCTTGCTGGATATGTGGTATATTATTTTAGAAAATATTCTAGAACAACCAAGTAATCACTTTTTAGTAAAATAAAACTGTGTATTTAAAATTCAAATAAATCTTAGCAGTCAGCAGAATAATAGCATTTTTAGTATGTTTATGTACTTTAAAACAAAACTAGAAAAAACAGAAACAAGAAAACATATATACTCAGAACACTAAAATAAGGACAATTGCCTTAATGAATTCCTATCTTAATTTAACAGCTTACTATTTTACTGATTCAGAAATCCCCTCTCTGTTGTTATGGCATGTTTGAGATCTCTATGATTCAGAGACCATTCCACTTCTGCAGTCTTTGATAAATTTACTGACCTCTGGATGCAAACAGACATCATGAAATTAAGCAATGTACTAGCTGAGTGTCATTTTGCAAGTTACTAAATTATTCTGTGCCTCAATTTCATCTTCTTATTATAGACATAATAATAAGACTCTAAAACCTGACATCGTGCATTAAGCCTTAAATTTGAGGTTATTTTAGCAGCAGGGTGTTACATTTTAAGGGAATATTATAGTCTGGTCCACCTATTATATTTCTTTTGCCACCTTATTATATTTCCCTCTATCATTCTTTTGATAAACCTTGTGGTTATATTCCACGAAACTCTAAATAGGCAATTATAGCCCTGAAACTCTGAAGCCTTAGTAAAAGCCTTCATTTGTTAGGGTCATAATGACCCCAGTCTCTGTGTGTAGGTAAATAAATATATAAACATAAAGTGTAGTATATGTGTATATATATTGCATATATGTATATAAATGTGTATATATATATATTTATACTGCATCCAACTATCTATTTATGCCATCTGTCTATTCTCTGTCACATTTTTATAACTTATTAAACAAGGTGAAGATAAAACAAAATTTCTACACATAGACTAAAATTTTGAAGTTAGGAGCAGGGAAATTATAAATTGGAATGGGAAGACACTATTCTGGGTTGGGGCACTGAGGTGGGAGGTTAGGGACTAGAAAAGAAGAAATTAAACTCCATTGTCAAAACTTAACCACTTGAACAAAAGAAAGCAGGCAGCTATGATGATGAGTTACAATATTCCTATCAAAGAAGGAAAATATATAATTTCTTAAGAATGCAGAAGCAATCATAGCACTTAAGTTTAAAGAAATTTTCATGGGGCAAAAGGGGTCACTGCTAGAGCTATGCAGGATCATATTTTTTGACAAACTAATTGAACGAGTAATCTCTACATTTGCTTTCTTTAGGTCTCCACACTTACCCCTTCTCCTCTTGTAATCTCAAGAATATCCATCTGCATTTGTAACTGCCTCTAGTAAGCAGCACAATGACTCCACAAATACACCCACGTTCTAATTTCCGGAACCTGTGAATATGTGACCTCACGTAAGAAAAGGGACTTTGAAGGTGTGATTAAGTAAAAAATCTTGGGATGCAGAGATTACCTTGGAATATCTGGATATTCCAGGATATGACAACCAATATGATAGGGTTATATATTCCAGGATATGATAACCCAGTATTATCATGAGGGTCCTTTATAAGGAAAGAAGGAATTAGGAGAGTCAGAGCCAGAAAAGGAGATGTGACAATGTGACGGATTAGAGTGATGTCACTGCTGGCTTGAAGACAGAAGAAGGGCAAAGAAAGTGGGCAGGCTCTAGCTGCTGGAAACAGAGTGCAGTTCTGCTGACATTTTGACTTTAACCCAGTGAGACCCAGAACTGTAAGATACTAAGCCTATGTTGTCTTAAATTACTGGTAATTCATTTCAGCAGCAATAGAAAACTAAAACCCTTCCCTAAACTTTGGAAATCCCTCTGACCTTAAAATTATGGCGAGCTTTCCTAGACGTTACCTTCATCTTCTCTTTCATCTTAGCCTTTTGTGACATTTTCCTGTATTCTTTATATATATATATATATATATATATATTTTTATATATATTAATACATATTTTTTTCTTTTAAATCTCTGGAAACTTTTGGATGATTTAATACCATTTCCACACAATATTCCAAATGTTAATTTGTTACATTATTTCTTAAATTAGGACCCTGTTAATCTTCCTATTTCTATAAATAGTACTTTTTCTTAATAATTAAGGTCAGGAAAAATAACCAAGCACAGGCCTCCCTCTCTCCTGATAACAGCTTTTACTACGAATCATCAAGTCTGGATTACTGAGGCAGGAAGAGGAGCAACCTGAGACAAGTTTGTGGGAAAATGTTGCAATGTACAGAAAGATATTTGTGAGTACTAAATAAGATAAAAACAGAAAGAAATAACAAACACTTAATAACTCAGTATTTTTATTATCTTTGCTCTCACATTCTAGTATTTCTATAAAATAGATTTCTAGAGGTGGCCTGTTATAAATATACAAATAATATGTATATCCGGAAATTGCCTAATGATTTACGTTACTGAGTTCCCAGGCATTATTTTATAAAATGCTTCTATGTTTATGCCATAATTTCATTGCCCAGATTATGTGAGCAAAATAAATTTTTATCTTCCCAAAGGATTTCAGAGACAGATTCTGTGTACTAAAGAATTCTTCTTTCTTTTCCTCAGCAACATTTTAAAATAAATCATTCAAATGTTCCAATGAGCTCTGCTGCTATAATGTTGTGGAGTTTTTTTAAAAGCTTTTTATTTTTTCTATAAGCCATGCTTTTTTTTTTTTTTTTTTTTTTTTTTGTGCAGCCAAAAAGAGCAAAATTGAAAAGAAGCATTTACCAACCTCCTCCATGATTACACCAACTTAATGCTGGGGTATCTGAAGGGTATTGTTAAAGAGAAAAAAAAAAGCATCTCAAGTATTAATTAGACAACTAATTCCCCTGTTTCTGCACTGATTTTTTTTTTTTTTAGCTCAAGGTCATTTTCAGAATTTTAGCTTACTAACTGCTAATTTTAGTCCTGAGGGCATATTCCTGAGATTGGGATTTATTGATGAATGACAAATAGTTCATGACATTAGGTTGGTCCATCAGAAAGTCTGTTCTAGCAGTTATAGTAACAGAGTTTATGAAAGCTCCTTGCTCCATTTTCATGACCTGAATGTACTGTTCTATGTTTGGGGCTTTCTTTTGTTCTTAGGTAGTTGATAACAGCTAATAAAGTCTTTTGTATAAATTTTTTATTTCAGTGTAAAGCAAGGCCAAAACATTTCATTAGGATGACCTAATAATTTCCTTAACTGCCCTACTTCCAAGAAAGATCTCAATAAAACTTTTAGCTAGTCATGTTATTTTATTTTCTGAAATGAGACACCACTGAAACAATCATGTCAAGTACTAATTTCTAATGAACATGATCAGAGCAGTTGTGTGAAATGTCATATATATTAGCTAATTTATGGTAACTAACAATGTATTCAAATCTGGCCCTAATGTTTTTCAGAGCTTTAGTTAGCTTTTACAGATTTTTTTTTCCTTACTAAAATTCTGCTTGAAACATCAATTATTTCAAGAACTCACCAACGGGAATAACAAGAAACAAGCACTGGAAGAGAATGTTTGAGCTGCCAGGATTTTAGGGAGCTTTTGATCCGAGCTCATTACACAGATAATGAAGCTGAGAGCCAGAGTGTAGAAATAACGGTCCCAGCTGGCTCTTCTTTTGGGGTACATGGGACTGACCTACTGTCTGGAGTGACTGGGTCCAAGAATGAGATGTTTCAGAGCGAAGGAAGGGAGCCTGGCATTTATCCAGCTTCCATTACAGGTGCGTTACTGCTGGTAAACACTCACCGCACCTCCTCCACAGTTCTCACCAAAACCCTGTGGGAGAGACTTTGTGTCCCTCTTCTAAAGTACTAAACTGTAATGGGAAAACTGAAGTTCAAAATCTGTCTAATGACTTTCCCAAAACCGTAACGCTGTTGAGAGCTGAGCTGAGCTCCTAAAGTAGAGGGATCTGTGTGCGTGCACTTTGCACCTTGACAAGCAGTCTCTCTGGAATTACCAGACAAGCTCAGAGCCGCTGTTTAGCAATCTGCATTGGCCTTCCATCACCGTTTAAACCATGAACAGGTAATTGTAACAATAATGACACAAAAGATCAAGACTAACATTTGCAGAGCATTTAGTTGTCTCATTTAAGCTAATCACCTACTTTCCATATGAGGATTCTCTCTGTTCTCCTCATCCTTAAAGATAACAGCATACTTGCACCTTCTTCAATATTTCTCAAGTCTGATTCAAGGCATGGGGAGGGGGGCACTAAAATAAGCTGTGTGGCAAAGGAAGGTCAGTTTATCTGAAGGCAACAGCTAAATATCTGGATGAATTCCTTATAAAATCATGGTCTGTGGACTTTATGAATTTGTGTAGCATCATTTCTTCATTTGCTTTTTAAACAGAAAACTCTACTGTTAAGCAGATTTTGGTGTCTACTGGGGCCCTAAACTAGGTAGAATTTGGTAAGTTCTGACTACTATTGCTTTATCACTGTTTCAGTGCATGATCTTGAGTAATTTCTTTTCTTGATCTTCCCCCAATTCTGCCATCCACTTGTGGCTGCTGCTTATAGAAACCACATAAAGGAGTGAATCCATGTGTATGTTTATCCAGCATCTAGTATTTTAAAATAGCCTCTGAGGAATTAAACTAGGAGAGCAGGCATTTCCACATAAAAGAGAAGATTCCAGGCAAAGTCACTCCTAAGAGCTGTCTCCTGGCTGCCTTCAAGCCCAGTGTAAAGATACCTTAGTTCAGCCTTAGAGAACCCAGAAATGTAAGTAACTGGCCTGACAAAACAGTTTTTCACAAGTTCCTAAAGAGTCTACAGAGATTTAATACTGATTGAAATGAAAATGGGAAGAGAGATGAGGCATAAAATGGGAAGAGAGAAGAGGCATGTTTTTATGTTTTTAGTCCCTCACTGAAAACACATATTTTTATGTGTTTTTGCCTCATAAAAACACATGTTTTTATGTTTTTAGTCCCTCACTAAAAACACATATTCTACTGAGGAGATTCACCCACACATTTAGTAAACATGCACTGGAACTGTGCTGGCTGCTGTGGATAGAGGATTCCCGCCCAGATCAGGAGGGCAGAGTGAGCTGCTTCAGGGCTCCATCCCATCACAGAAGCTTTGAATAACCAGCAAGAACTGGCAGAAACACCTTTCTCAAAGCTCCAGGAAAGAATTAAAGGATTGAAGAACAGGATGAGGGCCAGATCAAGAGAAAGCCTGTAGGACCTACAGTGCAGCGCCAAGGGCCATGAGGAAACTTTTCCCAGGGAAGAGGGGGCATTTGTGTCCATTTACATAAGGGAATCAAAGGGCATGCCTAAAACAAGATGTTTGAACAGACAGGGCCAGGGAGACACCTATGCTTTGGCCTGGAGCTATTCTCTAAACTTCTTTGTCTGGATAAACCCTGAAGGAAAATAATACTAGCACAGGTCAGTCGGCCATCCACAAGCCTGGGAAAGGTGTGGGCAATGTTGGAGGCCTTGCCGCAGTGTGACGAGCAATACGACCACAAACCTGGTTAGGGAGGCACCAGCAGTAGGTCCCAGGGCTCCCAAACATTGTTCAACTATTCTCCTGTGCCTAAGCTTTGTGGTATAAGGGATAACTCTACAGCTGTATTTTGATGGACAGAAGGAAGCGTGATGTTGTGGTCCTTCAGTCTCTATTAATTAAGAAAATAACTCATTCAATTTGCAGAAAGAAGGAAATTTTATAGAAATTGGCTCTTTGATATGGGAAAGCCCAGGATGATAAGGGTATGGGATACACAGAAAAGTTTTACTTCCTGATCATGTTCATTGCATGAACATCCATTGCCATGCCAGAAACTATATGGAAGTGGAGAGAATTGATTCCAAGAACTGTTCATGATGGAATATGGAAAATGAAACATTGAGGACCACCTTTGTGACTTTTCTGATGGAGATACCCAGAGTAGCTTTGTATCAAATGCTCTTTCCAACAGAAAACAATTGCTAACACACTTGTACCCACTCCAATTTAGGTTTTCTCCATGAATGACTGTCTTCCATTTGTGGTCACTTAAGGATGTTTTATCCTGTGCCTTCAGGGACTGGAAAAATATACAACAAACCTCTGTGGTCTTCCTGTGGGGGAGAAATGAGTAGAAATTTTCTCTTGGATCTTTGAATATTATATGATGTTTTATATTCAAAGGTAAATAATGGGTTAAAATTTTTTTATCCCTTCCCATTGTAATAATCCTATATTCAAAAAACATCAGTAGAACTCCATAATAAAAGTGTCACAGTAACTTTAGAGTTCCATCAAATGGAAGTATAATGGTTTAGTGTAATAAATAGCATGTAACCATAGATTTACTACTCACAGGAGACAAAAGAGAAGAATAGATTTACTACTCAAAAGGAGATAAGGGAGAAGAAAAGTTTTGAAGAGTCAGACAGGAGCACTACTTGCATTTTCCCTAATGCTGGAGACTTTCTTTGTTTCCCATTTCACCTGACTTCACCAAAACATACACCCTACAAAACTTCTATAATGGTTTCAAAAGCACATTTTTGTTTCATAAATGCTGGTTAATGTTTACATACTTATGTAGAAACTAATGTCAGAAAGTTAGAAATGACAAAGCTATGTGTTTCTTTATTTTATCCAAAGTTTTTGTACATTTCAATTCTGTTAGTCTTACATCTGCTTGTAGGAATATACTAAGGAAGATGTCACTGGTTCTCAATCAAGTCTTCCTGGCTTAACCTGGAGAATTTTTCTCATAATAAAGAGTTCATTCTGTGTGTTCACTTATCCTTACTTAAATCTCCAATGTGTAATTATTTACCAGCATTTTTTATTTGCTTGTTTCTTATTCCCCCACATGGGAAAAACACAGAATGAAACCACCACTGCAGCAATAAGTACAAAGAATAAACAAGGATAAAATTTCAAGCCACAAAACACTGCCAAGTTCTAAGCCAGTTCTATCCCAGGAGGAAACACAAAACCAAAAAGTATCCTTAAAGTAAAATCAAATGATATGCTGCAATACTGAACTGAAGTTGACTTGAAGGCTTGCTTATTTGTCCATAAAGCTTTGCTTTCACGTACATGGAAGGTTACCAGTAAGAAGAAAGTGCTACTGAAGAAACATTCACTCTCTAATTTAATATAGCTCAGGTTTTTTGCTGTTGTCAACCATATTTCCAAACAGTGAAGTTCCTGAATCAAGGTATATATTAAACAATCCTTTATTAGATTGTTTTTGCAATGCTATAATTAGATGTATCTGAGAGCCAGGAGGGTACATTATCTACAATCATATTTTGTTTATAAGCTATCTTTGGGGAAGTTAAACATAATATGCATTGTAATTAACTAGGTTCTCCTTAGAAATTGAACTTAATTAAAAGAATATGTGAACTGTTCAGTGGGTAGCAAAACCACGTGAACCTATTAAAAAACATCGTTGATAAGCCCTTTTGGGATGTGTTTTTCTTTACATTATACAACTTTCCTGTGCAGCCTTAGTTTCTTAGGGGTTAAAAGGCAGCCCAAAAGAACCTATGTTTATTCACACATTGTAACACAATTTGTGATGCCATTCAAAGAGACATCCCTGGATGTGAACTTGATGGGACTGAAGTAAAGAACTTGTTTTACTTTGTCATTGATAGCAGAGTAATGATTAGCCACCATTTCTTTTTTCTATGTTTTGCAATTGAGTCATTTTTTTTTTCTTCTTTTTTTGGTCAAGTTTTTAATCATTCATGAACCCTTAAGGGGACAAAGCACATTCAATATGGGTTCTTTGCTGAGAAGTGAAACTACAATCTCAAAACTGTCTGGTTATACTTGTTCTTTTATAATTCTTTTAGGGACTCAGAATTAAACTTTCTGTCTGACATACTATTTTATACTCAACACTGCACATTCGTGGGTGGAAAATCTGAGTGTAAATGGTAAAAAAGGAACACTATTATAATGGTATGATGAATCTTCCATCAACCACAAGTTTGAGAACTCAGGTCTACCTCATGTCCAGTCTCTTTCATTTAACTGTATTTACATTGCATTCTCAAATGACATGCACAATAAAGCATGTCATTGTAGGACTTCCATAAGTAATTGGTCCTAAAATTTAGCACAAGATAAAAAATATTGAAAAGTCTACTCAAAAAAATTTATTTCCATGATCAATCAGAATAATTAATTAAACTGGGGTTTTCTATATTTATTCCCATCTCAGTGTATAATATTTGATCTACTTCTATTTTTGTTGTTTTACAGAGTGGGTAGGAATGTGATTTGTACATGTGTCCTTATAGAAATATATATAAATAGGTGAATCTGTCTTTTATTATAAAACATCTGAAGACAAACTCAAGGTTCTGTGAAATATAGGGTATCAGTTATGATTCTGCACAAACCTGTGTTTCACGAACAAGTAATTTCCAGCCAAACACAAGAACCACATGAAGGAATCCATTTAGGATACTTTGGAGTAAGTCATCTTATCCAGCTTTGGGAATTAAATTTTCAAGAAGGGCAACTACTATATTTGGCTGGGACCTCAACTTGAGTCAATTTAACACTAACTCAGCTTCCTCTTTTCTCTGAAAGGAGGGCGATAGATAAGCTTGAGCTCGATGTTGCGCTGTTCATTGAGAGAGGTGTGGTAGTTTGTGGGATCCTTGATTAGATCACTTTAGTTAAGGGTGATTTAATTAGATCACTTCAGGAAGGCTTAGTCCAGGAAGGGTCTTTTTTGAAAAGCAGTTTAGTTAGATATATTCACATACTATACAATCTTAGCCAAAGTGTACAATGATGGCTTTTAGTATAATCACAGTCTTGTGCATTAATCCTCTTACTGGAGTCCTTTATAAACTGGATGAATATATACAGAAAAAGGGCCCAGGCACAGAAAGAAACCCCAGAGGCTGGGAGTGTCCCGAAGGCTGGAGGCTGGAATCGAAGATGCAGCATGGAGAGAGGAATGCACAGAAGCTGAGAAAGAAAGCCACAGATGGAGCAGCAAGAAGCTGAAAGCAATGGGACCTAGAAGAGAAGGCAGAGACTGACAGATGTGCCATTGTACCCTGCCACAAGATAGGAGTCCAGGATTGCCAGCAGATTTTCGGGGAGAGAGCTTCACCTGATGCCTTGACTTGGACATTTTTCTCAGTCTCACACTGTAAGCTTATAAGTTAATAAATCCTCATTGTAAAAGTCAACCCATTTCTTATATATTGCCTTGGCAGCTGTGGCAGTTTGAAATTATTTTCAGTCCCCAAAAGAGAAAGATTGTGTTTGTAAACTACTCTCTTCCTCTGGGTGTGATATCCTTTGATTGTATTAAATTCAACTCAAGTATCTTTGATTAGATTACCTTTAAAGATGAGGGCTTTCAATTTGACTATACCACTGGTCATGACTCAGGTTGAGCCCCCATCCCCTTACTGGGTCTAATATAAATAGACACAGAAGAGAGAGCTCTGTCATTTTGATTATGCCATGAGACAGAAAGGAGAAGGCTCAGAGAGCTGTGACCCCAGGGAGAGATCAGCCGTTTTGCCTGAGAGCTTACAGCTGAAATTGGGAAGACAGCAGAACAGCCGAGACTGATATAAAAGGCCAGGAAAGAAACAAGCCTTATGACAGGAGAGAGGACTACAGGGTCACTTAAGCATGAAGCTTCAAGAGGAAGAGAGAGGCCTGAAGGGAAGGAGAGACAGGCAGAGATCGCCCACCATCTTGCTTCACCATGTGGCAGCTGACATTGGTGAGAAAGCACCACTTCTGTTGCCTTGGCCTTGGAAGTATAAACTTTAACCCCCAAATAAATACCCTTTATAAAAGTGACCAGATTTATGATACTTTGCATCAGCACCCCTTTGGCAGACTGATACAGTAGACTTTAACAAACTGAAACAGGAAATTATTAGTCTAATCAAGGAAGAAGAATAAAGGAAAACTCTTAACTCATGCCTTCTAGAAACTGATCTGTGGTGCTGATTTGAAATTAATGCTTGTGGTATTTGGGTACTTTTCTCCTCTATTTGCTTTTACCTTTAATTAAGGTATTTAACCCAAATTTATGAACATATCCAGCATCACATGAATAAAGGTGGGTAGTTCTGTTGATGGATTCCTGTCCCAGAAGGTGACATGCAACATTGGTGTCATAGAGAGTTATGAGTCAGGAATCAACTGAGAAAGCAGTTGTGCTTGTGGAGGAATCTTTTGTATGTTTGCCAGTGACCTTTGTTAACTTCAGAGAAGAAAAGAAAACCTAGGATAATCACACAATCTCTTAGCCCTCTGTGAGTTCTGGAATAAGATTTCCTATGCCAGCCATCACCAAATCTTCTCTTTACCTTTCATCCTACTGTGCAGAGCTTTGCTCTCTTCCTAGTAGCACTTTGCAGAAAGCTGGACAGATTCTAAAGCTGAGCCTCAATGAGTTCCTCAACCCAGAGGGCAAAATCCTATAAACTGTGTGCGAAAGAACATGTTCCTGGTTTGTCTATGTGTATTAAGGATACAAATGGTGTAACTACCTGATGTGGTTGTAGAAAAAGTGAGGTTTATTTCAATTGTTCATACTGTCTCTTTTATTTTTTTTCTTATCATTCTAAACTCAGAGTGATATCATCTCCATTTGCAGTCTTTCTTTCCCTCCCTTTCTACCAAGCCAAGAAGCAATAATCAATGCTATATCTCAAATATTTCCTTATACGCCAAATACCAACATGCTGGTGGAGAGTATTATCACTGGATGATTGGAGAGCCATGCTGGCCTCCTAAGTGAGAGAGAGAGTCCTTCAGAGTTTTTCTTTAACTTTGGGATATTTGGAAGTTATGTAATTGATTCATCTATTCAATACAATATTCATTGAGCAGGATTGTCACATACTGTACTGGGTGTTGGGGACAAAATGAATAGATGAGACATGAAATTCCCTATAGCTAGTAGACAATTTTGAACACAGTGAGGGGAAGAAAGATGGACTTTTCAAATTTCACTGTAGAAGTTGTAATGTGAGAGGTGGACATAAATTTGACAAGTTGGGCTTGGAGTATTGGCAAGGAAGAGTGGAGCAGAAAGGGTAGACAAGAAGCGGCACTAGAGTGTCAGGACATGGGGACATGTAGCTCAGAGCAATGGGCACCATGAAGCCTCCACAATGGTGATTAGGTCATTGCCAGTGATAAAAATGATAAATAAGGATTACTTATTTTAAGACCTTGCTAGTTGCTGTGTCTATGCCTGTAGTCCTGCCTGGTCCCTCTGGTTACTTTAGCTAGCCATTCCCAGGGAATACTGAACGGTGACTTGAGCTCCTGGCCCCTTAGAGCAGGGCCATTAAAGGGGGTGGGGGACTCTCAGGACATTCGGGTCTCAGGGGTGATGGGAACCATGACACTCGTAATTGCTGCTGACAAGGATTCTGGAACAGTCATCAGAGTAATGAAATGCTCAGAAGTGATTAGTAAGATCTACCCTTATGTTCTTTCACTATGAGGATCCATTTAAAATAACTCAAAAATTTGTCTTTAAGGAAATGAAGCAGTTCATCTATCGCCATCACATCAGAATGAAAAGGGACTGTCAGAATCCAATAAATCCATATTTTTCCATGGTTTTCTCTAAATAGATCTGGAATAAAATTGCACTGATTCAAACTATATCTGAGCTTTACCAGAGAAAAGTCTTTCAGTATAAGATTCTGGAAAGTTTGCTGGGGCTCAAGAGAGTATGTCTGTGCATATGGCTTCTCTTTATCACTCCCAGAACTGCCACTCGGATTTCCATTTTAAATTATCTGGGGTGTAGAGATCCCATTATTTCTGCACTACCACTTCTTAGAGATGTGAAATAGCTCTCATCACAGCTCCAAAAATAGAGCACCAAAAGCAGAATTAATGAAACCATGGGCATTTTGAAATTAGGAGAAAAAAAATTAAATGGCTTATTCTGTTCTTAAAATAACAAGGACTATGTAAAATGTTTCCTATGAGATTGTGATCTGTTCATTAGGAAGATACTTTACCCCTTATCTTCATTTTCTTCTTCACTATGGTTTATACAGGTATACAATATTTTTTGTTATTATTGCCTCTGTTTTCTCAGATACTTATTATCTTGTTTCTATTCAGCTTTTTTGAAGAGATCAGCTTATTTTTCAGTAGTGTTTTTCATACACTTTTCACAAAGGCAATCGTTTCAATTTGTATGATTGAAAATGTGGTTAAGAGAGATAATAAATAGATATCGTGTTTAAAATAAACTGAGATGCATTCTATCTATATTCTAAACATCTCTGTGAAAGGAGAGGAATTATTAAAATGCATGAACATAAATGTATGTATAGCTATGCAAAGTTAGCCATTTTGAAAAGAAAGCTTCTATCTTGGAGCCAGTTCTGGGGAGGTGGTACTAAAAGTCACTGAATTAAAAAAACCACTTCCCTCCCAACTCTGCCATCAGCAGCCCTGACAGATCCAAGGGGAAGAGCAGGAAAAGAATGCTAACAAAGAGAAAGAAAAGAGATCCCTGAAAGTAGGGGCATGCGTGTTCATGTGTGGCTGTTGTGAGGATGGGATGGTGGGGATTGGATAGATGAAAATCCTTAAATAAAAGACACTTTTTAAAACTTGTCCTATCTCACTTCACACTCTGAATTAAAAGTCTATTATTTACAAGGGACTCTTTTATTTACTTT
Organism: Dasypus novemcinctus; assembly: GCF_030445035.2. Classification (NCBI taxonomy): domain Eukaryota; kingdom Metazoa; phylum Chordata; class Mammalia; order Cingulata; family Dasypodidae; genus Dasypus; species Dasypus novemcinctus. The sequence goes on from NC_080690.1 coordinate 12,407,002, forward strand.
GTGAACCGTGACAGACTGTAAATTATTTGGGAATAGAATGATGTTGAAATAATTGAATAAATAAATTCAGATTTCCAGAAGTCTGAAATCTGGTTCTCAGAAAAACAACAAGACTCAATTTATTTAGTAAGACATGGGGATTTGGGGAAAGATTTGTGCTCTTGCATAAAAATTTTTTTTAAAATTTTATAATGAGTGGAGTTGAGGTTAGGAGAGGGGATTTAAGCTTTAGTAGGATATAGTTTGCCAGGTAGTAAGTTGAGGGCAAGCATGTAAAGCATGATTTTTGATGTGATATTTCATGTTTTTCTTGTGAGTTACCCTCCCTACCCCCAATAGCAATCCTCTATTTGGCCTAAGAAAATATAGAAAGGAAACCAGGAAGTTGGAGAAAGCAAACCTTCTTTTAAGATTTGTATTTCTTAACAGCCAAGCTACTAGTACCATTGTTCATCTTACTGATTTTATGTGCAATGTGACCTCTGGGCAAGCATCCCTTTTATCTCCATTTAATCATTAAATAAAGACAGTGTATGTATGTGTGCATGTGTATGCATAAGAAACCACATATTTTCTAGGGTGAATAGTATTAGTTGCCTGGTGGTCAAGTAAATTCACAGAGTTACAAGAGATTGGGGACATTTCTTAGAGAAGGATTAATAGAATAAATGCATTTCTCCAACTTTCATCTATATATTTTGATACAAGTGATAATATCCTGTTAATATCTCCATTTAAGCTGTTGCCTACTCAGTTGCATGAATAAGAGGGTTATAGGTTCTAGTTTTCATACCTATTGATACCATTGCAGTAAAGGGTTTGCATCAAATACATATGCTCTACTGAACGACCCCTCCCTGTGACATATCAAACATAAAATCAGAAAACAATTAAGATTTCCATTTTTGCATTTCACAACAGATGGGACTATATTTTTATATCTATATCAAATTCCCTAGATGAATACTTTCCTGAAAACATTAGAGTTCTGTGACTAATATTCAGATGCAAATTAGGGACTTTAATCGTGTCATGCTCTGAAAACAGCTCAAATATTTTCTGACCTAACTGATGTTGGGCATATGGTAACAATTACCAAAAAACTTTGAATAACTACTTCTCGAGTTGAGTTTCAGTACTTTTCCTTAAAATCTATACATTTTAACGTTTCATGGCACTTAGCAAATTGTCTTTAGATTTTCTAAGATAACTTATAAATATTTGTTACATAACGCTAATGGAATGAATGATGCAATGCAATTCCCTTAATCATTTTAAAACTGGGCCTGTGATCATATTTGTCAGGATTCTTCAGAAATGAAATGTGAGATATATTTTGAGGTCCTCTCCCTCACAGTAGGGTCTTTAGGATTTTCTGATGGATTTCTTGGGAGAAAATGTGCGACAGGTCTGCCTTCGCTCATGCTGTGACTGTGACACTACTGATTTTTGTGCTTGAGGCTGAACATTGCTGTTGAATCTCAATCTGTCATTTTTACCTACCCCAGAAACCTCCCTAAATCGAACAAATTGAACAAAAATGAAAGTGCCACATAGTATAATTCCAAATGAATTGCTAATCTATGTACCTTAATGAAGAACACATGGGATTTTCAGAGCCTGGTTTTACCTTTACTGCAACCCTCAGAAGGCTACTGGTGAACCAGAAAAAATTTGGGCTTGGACCTCTCCAGAGACCCCACCTTGTTATACATCAAATGAATGTTCCTTCAGGTGAAGGTAAGATCAGCCATCATCAGTCCATACAGCTACACTGTGAGTTCTAGAAAAGTGAACATACTGTAACCCTTGGCATCAGCATTTATCGTCTTCTGGGAGTTTGGCAATGGGTTTATGACTCTGATGTACTTACTACTCGCTGCTCATTTTCTATTAAACATGTATTGGACAATATTCAAAAATTGTTTATGGATGTATCTCAGACAAGGTGTGGGCTTTCTGAGGGCAGATTAGATGACATGTTTATATATGGATTCCAGTCCCCTGGGATGCTATAGATTTTTAGTTTAATTTAATTTAATTTTAAAATAAATATCAGGGTTTCAATCAGGGGATTTGAGTGAATGAATTCTTTATTTCTCTGTAGTTGTAAACTCCTGGAGAACCAGACTTGTGGTTTAGTCACCTTTCACCTTAAGTGGAATGTGGCATTTGTTGATGGTAGAAAAGCAAAATTATCAGTAAAATCCAAGATAATCAAGAGCTGTAGCTCAATCTTAGCTACCCCCATGAGAAACACAGGGCCTCTTCGGTTAGAAAGTGGGAGGAATGCGTAGCCAAAAGTGCACACAAAAAAATGCAAGTAATTTTTCAGAGCATTTAGTTTACAAATCTCCAACTATGTTAGGCGATTTTGTACCTAGATGTTGCCTGATGTATCCCCAGCCTCTGTTTTCTTTCCCACCTTGAATCATCCTTCTTGTTCCTCTGGGTGCCTTCCCAGGAATGGGATCTAGCAACAGATCATCAAAAGGAGCACAGGTCCATGTGAACTTGGCTTGCCTAAGGTTGCTGAATACAAAAGTAAATCCAGTATCTATATGTTCAGTCTTTTCCAACATGAGTTAGGAGGAAGATGGAATAGCAAAATAGTTATGCCACCAAGCTATCACTGCCTTTATGCTTAAGACTCAAATGAGAGATCCTGCTCTTAAAGGCCAAGTGATCTTTGACAAATAAACTTGTCTCATTTGACTAATCTGTAAAACCTGAGTAGATATCTATATTTATAGAATGATAAGAATTTTTAAATTAGATAATATAAAGCAATTAACACAGTGTCAGGTGCAGAGTAAGTGTTCTCAAGGAGTAGCAGTAGATTGACATTTAAGGGACCATTTGGGCTGCCAGAAATATCACATTTATATTCAATTGAATTAGGAGCCATCTGCATATTGCACACTTTATTGGATAACTAAAATTACAGCAGATATCTATAGGGCTTTAGAAAACTGTTAAGATAAATGAGTTTGGTCAATTAATTTTAGTGAAAAAAATCCATGGATATACCATCAATGTAAGTATTTGCTTTTAAAAATATGGCAAACCTGTTAAAAAGTGTTAACTTTACCTCCTAAAATATATTTATTTTGTATATGTGTATAAGTATATATGTATGATATGTATGATGGGGAGAGAAATACTGAAGAAATATGATATAAAGAAGACATGCAGCTCATTTTATTTTTCAGCATCAAGGTGAAAGGAGGGATATTATTAATCTCTTTAATTACCCTCTGCCAAAAATGATTTACTACCTTATATACACATATCATAGTTTTGAACTTTATATGATATTCCAAAATATAAAGTAAATAACCTTTCAGTTCTCTTATACTCCTTCACCTACAATGGGAAACTTATAGTCCTCTCTACTAAAATTTTTTGCATGTTATAGGGCTATTGGAAGATCCTGAAATATATTATTGTTTTTCATTTTCATTCTAGGAAAAACTATGATTCCCAAATCCCCTAACAAATTTTAGCATACAATGTGTTTATTCTTTAGCTACATATTTTAGATTCTAGCCTATTCAATATTAAAATTCAAATATTAAAATAGAATAAAATAAAAAATAAAATATAAAATAAAAAATAAAAAAAAATAAAATAAAATAAAAGATTCAAATATTAAAATAGGAATTAATTAAGTTCCTATTAATTCTTACAGGATATAAACTGACCTCAACTCAAGTTAATGATGATTAACTTATATTGTAATACACAACGATTAGTTCATTAAATGGTCATTAGCTACTATCTGTTTAGACAATTTCTTAAGGTGAAATTTGCATTTATAAGACAAGAGGTCAAGAAGTCTGCTAATGCCACATGCAAAACTCTGACATCTAAAATTTTCATGATGTTTTTTAATTTTTGAAGAATTCTGAATTCTTATCTTGTTCTTCAGTTGATGACTTTATGAGATAATCATTTCATTGCAATGGTTTTTCTGCTTTAAACCAGAATTTTACAGTTCCTTATTTTCCAGAAGCAAATTAAAACTCTTTAGGGATTGTACTTTATTATTTTATGGATTTTGGTATTACTTTTTGGTATCACTTTGCATTACTGGCTTCATGTATTCATCTTTTACTTTCTACCTGAAACAATTCCACCTCTACCTATGTTCCATGCACAATAAGGGAATATATGAGTGAGTAAGAACTTAGCTGTCCTGTGGTTAAAATGATAAAACAAATTTATTTTCATTTATATTGATTAGCAAACCTTACTGGATCAGAAAGATTTAGCTGGCCTTGTATGTAGGAAATAGCTGTCTTTGCTTCCAACATAACCATTCACAATTTCCTTTTATCCATTTATGATCATGGCTTTTTAAACATCTCTGTGGAAATCCAGAATGATAGGATATTCACACTCACTTGGTATGTGAATTGATAATTTCCGTTAAAATTAATTGACTAGAAATTTGTAAGTCAAAAATGATTGGGATCAGAAAGAAATAAGAAGTGTTGGCAAGTTTGTAGGGAAATGGGAAAACTCATTTTGTTGATGGATTGTAAAATAATATAGCCACTTGGAAAACAGTTTGGCATTTTATTCTTAAAAAGTTAAACATATATTTATTACACAACCCAGGAATTCTACTCCTATAAATCCACTTAAGCAAAAGGAAAACATGTATCTACACAAAGATGTATATGTTTATATTAGAATTATTTCGTTATAGTCAAAAAGTGGAAACAGTCCAAATGTCCAAATAAATACTCTCTACTCTTAAATGGAATACTGTTCAACAATTTAAAAGGAATGAAGTACTGATATAAGCTACAATATGGATGGCCCTCAAGAACATTCACTAAGTTAAAGGAGCCAGACACACAGGAAAAAAACACATATTCAGATAAGCAGATCATTCCAAAAATGTTTTGGAGTTAGACTGATAGATATAGGGGATGATAGAAAGAGAGGAATTGTGGATAACTTCTAAGATCTGATCAGAAGAAGAGGGTAGATGCTCAGCCCACTAAATGTCATGGAGAGACTGGGAGAGGTAGACCTTGGGACCAGCAGTTAGAGGCACCCAACAGAGATCCAGGTGATAAGAAGGCACAGAGGTTGTTGGATAGAAGAGTTTTAAGCTTTGGGGAGTGGTCAGGGCTGGAAATACATAGATGATATTTAAAGTTACAAGACTTGATTTATTCTCTTAGGGAGAGTATATTTGAGGAGGAAAACTAAATTCAGAACCCAACTAAACTACAAACCATCATTTCAAGATTAGAGGAAGAGAAAAAAGCCAACAAAGGAGAGTGAAAAGCAATAGAAAGTAAGGCAAAACCAGGGCCTCATTGTGAATAAAGCAAAGAGATGAAGTTTTAATGGAATAAAACAGATGAATATAATGATGAAAAGAGTAGAATACTGCTACATTTATTTTTATTGATTAATGTGTTTTTAATTATTTCTTACTGGTACATATATCCTGCTAATTAAGTTGTGCATTTTGACTTCTTATAATTTAACAGAAACATTTTCTTCTTCATCTATAATAATGTCATAAAGTTACATCTTCAGGAAATTAATTAAATAGTGAGACAGGGTGGAGATGAGGTCATTTCCAGATAAATAACTCGTGTTTTAAAAATAAATTATCATACCCAATGATTATTACTGCAAGTGTTTGAAATTCCAAGTAGCTATATCCAAAAATCTCTCACCAGTCTAAAGCTTTTCAACAAGTTTCAGCTCCATTATTTACATAATATATTCAAGAAATGTGTGAGTATGACAATAAAGCAATTCCTGTCGAGAAGGGGAAAGAATAAACGACAGACTCCGATGCATTGTGATGTTTCTTAATGAGACAATTTTGTTTTGAATGTTCATTAATTCAAATTTTTACATTAGACTTTGTCTCAAATGAAAACCACTGGACTTTTTATCTTTCCAAAGCGTAATGATTTTCAGTTAGCTACTGCCTAAACATGTAATCAAACTATTATCATGGATCAAAAAGACAGTAAACAAATACGCTCAGAGGAAAGAGACATACTCTTTCCTTTTGTTCAAGTGTTTGTTCTCTGTGCCTGGCTTTGAATGCCTGGCCCCTTCTTAAAAACCTTCAGAATCAAGCAAGACTCCCCATGCATCAAAGAGTTTCCTGATGTCCAGTCCATTCTTACCCCTTTGTTCAGTCCTTGAAAGGACTCCCAAGAGTCAAAGCTGGAACAATATATTTTTTTTAATGAGTTGTAGTTTACAGAAAAATCACGTAAAAATACAGTATTCCCATACACCCCCCATATTATTAACACTTTGCACTGGTGTGGTACCTTTGTTATAATTGATAAAAAAATATTATAACTGTACTATTAACTATAGTCCATAGTTTACATTAAGGTGCATTTTTCCCCTAGTGTACATCCCTATTATTAACACCTTGCATTAGTTTGGTGCATTTGTTATAATTCATGAAAGAACATTTTTTATAACTGTACTATTAACTCTAGTCCATCAGTTACAATGGGTTAACTATGTTGTCAAGTTCTATGCTTTATCTTTTAATTTTTATCCCGGTAACATATATATGACCTAAAATTTCCACTTTTAACCACATTCACATATATGAGTGCTGTTAATTATACTCACAATGTTGTGCTACCATCACCACCATCTGTTTTAATACTGGAACAATTTGAGGAACCAAATAAATAATAATGGTATCTTTTTATATCACAAAGAATAAAATAAATCTGAGTCCATATTAACGCAAGCAAATTATTGAAAAAATAAATATGGGAGAAGGTACAAATCTCTCTTAAAGAAGAATTCCAAATAATATAAATAGACATCTCTTTCAGGAGTCAAAACTTAAATCCCTTCCCTCTGAAAATGGGCTGGACTTGATGTCTAACTTCGAAAGAGTAGGGTGTGGAAACAGAAAAACATAAACTTTATAATGAAGACACCTGGCAGTCAACAAAATTAACTTCACCAGTGAAAGTCCATGCTGGGTCATGTACCCCCTGAGATGAGGCAACGAGAAGTCCTCTTCACCTCTCTAATGTTCTTCCCCCAAATCAGTAACCTAATCTAATCATAGAAAACACCAAATACAAATTGGGAGGCATTCTACAAAATATTGGACCAGCACACTTCAAAACAGCCAAAGTCATGAAAAACAAGCAAAATCTGAGAATCAAGAGGAGGCTCAGGAGACCTGAGGATAATATGTAATGAACCTCATTGGGCTCCTAAAGCATGAAAAGGAGACTCATTCAAAAATCAGTGAAATCCAGATGAAGTCTGTAGTTTAGTTCATGGCCTTGTACCAAACTTGATTTCGTAGATTTGACAATTGGACAATGATTATATAAGATGTCAACATCAAGGGGATGGGTGAAGGCTATATGGCAGGGGTTCCAAACAAGGGGTCTGTGAGCTTGAATTGAAATTCAAAAACACATTATTCTTGTGGGGACGTGTTGGTGCAGGTGTGATACGTTTATTAAATAATTCACAGTAGTAAGGGGTCTGCGGTTTTCACCTGACTGGCAAAGGGGTTCGTGGAACAAAAAGGGTTAAGAACTCCTGCTATGTGGGAACTTTGCAAACTATATTAGCATCTTTTCTATAAATCTAAAATTATTCCAAAATTTAAAAGTTTATTGAAAGAATATGGTTCATATGTATTATAAAAATATAGATGTTTGTCAAAGTATAAACTATTTTATATATGCAGTACATATAAAACAGGATATATAAATGCATTAATAGTTACAACTCTTAATGTCAGACCAGTTCATTCATACTTCATAGGAAAATGACAGATGGTAAACTTTAAGTAGAGAAGAAATAGTAAAGAGCAAAAGTAGAAGTAATTTTGAAGAATTATATCAACTGCAAGAAAGAAGTTTGTGGAGGGGGGAAGCATGCTTGCTCACACGAGAACATGGCTTACTTTTTACAAAAAGGAGTTTATTTAAAATTGAAATCCTAAAAATAAAAGAAAAATTCATCAACTACATTTATTAAAATCTAGAACATCATAATCATAATTCATAATTCTAGGTTCTGTGGAGTCAAAGCCTACCCCTGATTTATTCAGGGACTACTCTTTAAGGAGAAGGAAAACACTGCCAGGAAATGAGGATAGCATGTTAGGAAACGCAAAGAGTCAAAGCAAGGAAGCTGTCTCAGGGAAAGTCTAGCCTGGCCTGACCAGAAGGTGACTCTGGAGCATAAAGCACCTTCACAAGCTGTCTCCACTTTGAAGCTAGGGGCCTATTCTTTCACACCCCATACAAAGCAGTGATTGGCGATTGCACCACCTGGGAAGTTACAATATTCCTGACAAGGTAGCACCTACACTGAAGGGAAAGTCTCCAGAGAAGGCAGATAGCGTGCAAAGCGGTGGGGGGACAGGTGCCCAGGTGGTAAAGGGAGGCTGTGCAGAGCACACCTTGCTCTACAGAAATTCTCTTGTCTCTCCCGTGAGCTTCCCTCCATCCAGACACAGCTTCTCCAAGATCCCATAAGCCCCAAAGTTTATGCTTATGGAACCCTGTTGCTGTAGTGAGTCCCAAATCTGTATCTGATACCGTCATCTTCCTTTTCTACCGCACATTGTTTATTCCCCTTTCACTCAACTAGCACTGCTGCTTGCCTAGGGGGCTTGTCTGGTTAAGTGACTCAAGATACCGAGTGATCTGAACTCTTGGTTGCCCAGCTTAATCAGTCATTGGTTGTAGTACTTGCCCATTTAGTGTTAAATACGGGCATGAGAAGCACCAAAATATGCCACAGATGAGATGGGGCACTTTCAGGGTGGAATGACCACAGACTTTTGTGATACACAAATGTTAACTAAAGTGTGGGAAACTTTTTGAGATGCCATAGAATAATAAGAAGATACTGACTTTTAGCCATTTCTGTTTCCTAAGTTCTTTAATTCTCATTAGACCCCAGGCTATCACCAGGTTATTTCCCAGATTCAAACCATTTCCTGAAGTTGTACTTTGAAAAGGTTCATCCAGACAATTCTGATCAAGAACCTGTGTTTTGTTAAGATGCATTTGCCTGGAGTATCACATACAGTGTTTGCTATGGACATGTTCCAGTATTTATTTCACCGTTGACTAGGGGTTTTGATGTTTCCACTTCAATTTCGCTCCCCTTAAGCCAGTGTCCTTTTGAACAATTTTCAGATAGATTTCTGTAGCCATACCAAAGCCAGGATGTTTTAGTTCGTTTAGATGTGAGGATTTATGAAGACTACCTAACATTTTTTCTTTTTAAACTTCTTACTGGGGCCAGGGTAAGATCACAGAGGCTGATCTGCAAGTCAGACTATACATGTATTTGTGTGCAAGACTGTGTTCAGGACTGGGGGACTTTTCTAAGAGAAATACAGTGGGTGTTGATTGTAGTTTTTATCTAATTCTGGGGGGGTGGAATCCTATGTCTTACAATATTTTTGTTTTATTTTATATTATTTCCTTTTAGACTTGAATTTTTACTAAATAATTTCCTCCTGATTAAAAAGTTTGGCTTTTATGTGGGAATTGGAAATCTTAATACTTAGTGTTACAGTGATGTTCAAAGAGTTCAAACCACTTTAATACCAGAACATGGTTAAAAAAAAATTTGCAGCAATTTTAAGTAGCTGGTAGACTTTTTAAAATGATACCATTTAGTGTTTGGAGAGGTGAAGGGAAAATGTAAAACATATAGGTTTTTATGTTTTGTCTTGTTTTGTTTTTTAAATAACAATAAACTTTCAGAGAGAAAACAAAACAAGACAATACAAAAAAATGCCCCAATGGACCAGAAAACCCTCATCCTAATCTTTCTTGTCCCTACTACGTGGCAGCAGTCCTATCTTGTTAAAATTAGGGTCAACTACCCCTTCTTGTATGATATTCCATTTCTGTGCCTTGCAGTATCTTTTCCTACTACAGATATCCCTAGAACCATGAGGTCTGGCCCGAGAAACAAGGCTGCCTGCTTTTGGCACGGCTGCAGCAAACTTCTTTTGTTCAGGACTACACTCAAAACCAGAAGTCTTCCACATAACCCAGTAAATGGGTCAGAGCCATATCCCCAAGTGTGGAATATATGAAACCCGAAGAGATTTATTAAGAATTGTGCTGCTTTCTTAGTTGTAAAATGTGCAAGGTGCAATCACTTGTCCTTTATTTTTAGGGAATGTCCTGCCAAGTTCCTGAATCTTTTTGGGATTTTTCTCCCACTCTCAAAGCATCCAGAGTACTTGCTTCTTCTTGCTCATTGGATGAATATGATGCCATCAATAAGGACCCAAGTGATGTTTTGCAGAATGGCCAATGGATCAAGCACCTGAAGACAATATTACAATGGTAAACAGCAGAATTAACTTCCTGGCAATAGCAACGTCCATGAATTGAGGACAATTCCCAGAAAAGAGGGATTGGATCTGGGACATTAGTAGTCCAAACCCAGAGTGGTTGGAGGATGGGTATGATGGCCGGTGTGAAGGGAACCTGGACAGACACCAGTTATGCCTACTGCAAGCACCAAGAACACAAATAGGCGAAAAATGACTGTAGAGAAAACAATGAGTCACCTAATTACAATAAAGATGCTATTTTAGGCAAATGACTGACAATTCATTATACTATCAAAAGGAGTGAAACCATTTATTTGTGGATCAATGAGCCGTGGTATATTTCATGAGGTTTCATTTATATTTACACCTGTAGAACGTGGGTTGCATGTGACATCATTTTAAAGCCAATAGCTGGAATGAAAAATCAGAGATAAGAGACAGATGGGGAATCTTTAAAAATAGTTCAGGTTTATATTGCAAATATTTTGTGATTTGAAAATTCTTCCGCACAGTTAGATTCAGATTGACATATGACATATTTAAAGTAGCTAATATCTAGATCAAGTACTTTTTTCAATTTTAGAGCAAAAACAATCATGATGTCTAAATCACTGGAAGTACCACCAACAACCAACATATTCAGCATAAATATCTAGCTCTCTGGATACTCTAAGTATCTGTAACACTGGTGAAGAGAATAAAATACTAAGGTGAAAGCTGAAATGTACACAGCTTGGTTGTAGGATGAGAATGTGGGTGCTTAGTAATGTTATGACTAAAGATTTTTACAATAACTTGCTGGTCATTTTGGTGTAGCTCATTAAACAGTAGTATGAGCTTTTTTGGAGTAGCTGGGATTTTGTGAGCAATTACAAAGAACAGTAAGTGCTTTGGCCCATGGCATTTGGCAGAAGCGAGATTGTGCAAATTCAAGCATAGGCCTAAAGATGCCTTGTGTGTTTCCATTTGTCCTTTTGTGAATCTGCCTTAGACATTTTAGAATTTAGAATTTGCCCTGATTCTTGTCATCCAAGTAGGATGTGAGACATGTGGAGCAGAGCTGCCCCAGGTGTCACAGCCTGAAGCTGAGATGTTTAGCAGAGGTCAGCCTAGGTCAGCTAAACCTCAGTTAACCTGCAGATCCATAAAAATAGATGCTTGTTTTAGTATAATTCCAAGATTTGGTGGCCATTTGTCATGCAGCAAATACTTAGTCAATTGAGCTTGCCCCTGTCTATTCCTCACACTGGTCTCTTGCTATGGATCTAAACTGCCTTTGTCCCTTTGTCTTTTCTCAGCAGACCCTGATTCTGGCTCAGGTGGCAGCAGCAGCACTGGAAGTATGATCAACTTAGGCAGACAGGAAAGATAGTAGAGGACTTCAGTTCCAAGGCTTGAGCCTGAACATGGTATCATAACTAAAGAATAGGGCTCTTTTCCTGGTATAGATTACATCTAATCCTCTACAGGAATTAGTTACAAAGTGAGGTATTGAATTGAGTATATAATTGGTATGATGCAAAAAATAACTTCCCTGCTCTTTATTTTTTTTTTTTTTTTTTTTTTTTTTTTTTTTAATTTTTTTATTTTTTATTGAATTTGTAATAATATTACATTAAAAATATATATGTGAGGTTCCATTCAACCCCACCCCCCCACCCCCCCTCTCCCCCCCCCCCCAACAACACTCGTTCCCATCATCATGACACATCCATTGGATTTGGTAAGTACATCTTTGGGCACCTCTGCACCTCATATACATTGGTTCACATCATGGCCCATACTCTCCTCTATTCCATCATGTAGGCCCTGTGAGGATTTACAATGTCCGGTGATTACCTCTGAAGCACCATCCAGGGCAGCTCCATGTCCCTAAGACGCCTCCACCTCTCATCTCTTCCTGCCTTTCCCCATACCCTTTGTCCATTATGTCCACTTTTCCCAATCCAATGCCACCTCTTCTATGTGGACACTGGATTGGTTGTGTCCATTGCACCTTTATGTCAAGAGGAGGCTCAGATTCCACCTGGATGCTGGATGCAATCCTCCCATTTTCAGTTGTAATCACTCTAGGCTCCATGGTGTGGTGGTTGTCCTTCTTCACCTCCATCTTAGCTGAGTGTGGTAAGTCCAATAAATCAGATTGTAGGTGCTGGAGTCTGTTGAGGCTCAGGATCTGGCTATCACATTGTCAGTCCAGAGATTCAAATCCCCTAAATATATCTTAAACCCCAACATTAACTGCACCTCCAGCACATTAGCATGAAAGTCTTATGAAGGGAGATCCCATCTGAGTCCAGATTCATCACACATAAACACCATTTCCAAAGAGGGGCCATCTGCCCTGGTAGTTAACCCCATCGGCCATGACCATAACTCCCATGGGTCTCTTTAGCCCTCAAAGGAACCAATATCTGGGGGTTGTATCTGCTTTATCTGTCTCTCTGACTCTGCTCAGTTGTGCATGAGGGCAAACCTTCTGCCAGCCTCCAGACTCTTTTTTAGAAACTCGTAGCCATATAAACTCATTTCTCCTTTCCATTTCCCCCTTACTTTAGGTCAAACAGCATTTTAAAGTCATGGTATTTTATGTAGACATGGATATTCTGCTGATCCGTCCCTGCTCTTTATTAGTGTGGAGACTAGGGAGAACATTTATTGAATTCCTATTAGGTGTACATAAGGCATTTTGCTACGGGTTCTAAAACCTATCATCTCATTTCATCTTTAGAATAATAAATGTTTACATGGGTATTAAAACCCTCAGAAAAGTCTGGAACTCAAAGAGGTTATATTGCTTGCCAAAGGTCACCATCAGGAAACTGGTGGATGAAGTGCGTACACAGAACCTCCCGGTGCTAAAGCCCACTTTTTCTTCAGTGAACCAGTGTTTCTAACTCCATGATGATGCTGTGATGATTAAAACTTTCTGAAATCTTTACTACTTTGACTTGCTTAATCTTTATGACAATTCAGATAGAGCAGGAAATATTCATCTCCAGTATCTTCTCTAAAATGATTTATGTAAATAATGTATTACAATATCTGGTTCCTAATTGTTAGGAACACTAGTGATAGTGATTGCTACCACTAAGGGTTAGCTCTCCTTCCTATTGTCATAATATTGATATTCTACAAAATGGAAATAAAATATGTGAGAAGAAAACGTTTTTTTAGTTTTCACCTTGTCAGGGAAGACATCCTCTGGCTACCTTATGAAATATTGAAACCTCTTCCGAATTTTTTCTAGCCCCTTCCTTATTTTTCTCTTTAAAATGATTTTATCTTATAACTGATTATACACTGAATATCGAATCTACTCGTTAAATACATCCAAGTATTTTAATTTGGTTGGTAGTAAAGAAAGTACCCCAATTCTAAGTTTTATACATTAAAGAAAAGCTTCATGGTAAGGCACACTTGTGGAATCCAAGGACAGAAAAAGTATTCCTAGGCCTTGAGGGGTTGGTTTCTGGAAACGGGGAGTACATTGGGAACTGAGAAGTTCCCTGCCCTGCCCAGTTCAACCAGAGTCTCATGGTCTCTTACCTCTGTTTCTCTTTGTGCACATGTTCCACTCTGTGCCTCTTTTTGTGTTTGTTTGCTATGGTTACCCTGAGCAGGATCTCAGCCCAAAAAAGCAGCCCCGGATTGGCTGCCATTGATCAGTCCATCCCCATGTGATCATCCATGACCAAGATGGGGGAAGGGGATGCCTCTTTCGGGGACTGGGGGTAAGTAATTTCTCTACAAAGGAATATATAAAAATATCTGAGGTGTTTTGTGATTTATAATGTCATTCTCACCTATGTGACTGAGCTGAAATAGACCTCAAATGATGTACATTTTCCCTTTTTCACTTTACAGAGGAGGAAACGCATGCCAGGAGAAGTATTGAGTGTTATTACTTTTCTCACATTACTGAGCTTTGACTTCTTAGGAAATTCACCTCAACACCCTAGGAGCTCAGTTTCATTATGAGTGAAATTATATGAAAAAGAAATCTGTAAAAATAGTTTTAGCCTTGAAATGCAGTTTCACCGATAACCACCTATTCCATTCTCCCACCATTTCTTTCTTTGGAAGACAGATTCCCTCAATTTGTTGATGCTTCCTCTTTTCCTTCCTGCTTTATATGAAAGAGTCAATTTATTTATTGGTGAAAAACCTTAGGAAGAGAAGCTAAATAATATAATACCATAAAGGAAGTTCTTGATTAAGAAAAGGCAAGTGAAACAAGAGCTTGTGAAGAACACTTCCACACACACTCACACACATGCTGGTGAATCCTCAAAAAACACTTATTCCTCAAACATTATTCTTTGGTAAGGAAAATAATTCAAACATAGTATCTACATAACTTTATCTGATATGCTCAACAGAGGGGCAAAAATAAACAATGAATGTCACTGTGATGTACCAATTTAATTTCCATTTACAGTTCTTTGCTATACATATTTCAGCTTTTGCGCATATTTACTCCTATATACAGTTTAGCAAAATCACTCGGGACACTTTATGAAAGTAAAGATACTGAAATCAACTTTAAAAAAGTGTGTCCTGGAAAACACACATACACACACAATGACAAAAACCTTAAAGCTAATGCTTCAGTGCAGTCTGGAGGACTTGTCTGAGAAATTGTTAGAAGCTAAAAATGAACTCGACAGCTACTGTTTGCTTTAATAGATCTTTATACAAACACCAAGATATTTCATTGCCAATAGGAGAAGTATTTTTGTCCACCGTCATATATAACTGAACTCTGAAGTTGTAAACATACTTTAATTTTATTTTCCAGATTCTTTGAAATAAAAATAATTAAATGTTGACATATTAAATATATAGCTTAATATTTTTTATGAAAAATGAACAAACATGGTTATTAATTTCATGCATTTTATCAGATAACTTGTTCTATATATGAAAATGTAAGTTTACTTGAGTATTCTTGGTTATTATATCTAAGCTTCCTGAACTTCAGTTTACCTGCAAAACAAATCCTAACCCAAAGAATTGGAAGAAATTATTAAATTTGTATTTAGAAAGTTTAGCACAAAGCCTGGTATATTCTAAAATGGTCAATGAAATTTGCTATTGTTGTTGCTATAATTACTATAGCATCAGGGTATTATCATGGAATCAAATGCTCTCTAGCAGTCAATATTTTGAAAGAATATTAGTTGTTTCAGAACACTATATTGGAAAACTAACAAAACTTCTTTGCTTTTTGTCATTTGGTGATGAGCAATTTTTAATGACTAATTTTAGCTTAAGATGACTTAGAGGATGTCAGCTTATTAGAGGACGAACACATACACTGTGCCATGCACTGGATTTACACACGGTAGATAATAGGGTCGAGTTTCTGCCTATATACAGCCACGGCAAATGATCTGTCTACGTTATGAGTCACTGGTGTAATGAACTTGCCTTGGTGAAATGGTAGTTCATATCACTTGAAAATTTTAACAATGCCAGATAAAAATACTGTATTTCATTTCCCTCCTGCATAGGCAAAATACTCTGATTACACATCTCTAAAATTTGACCTTTTCTTCTCCTTTGCATTATTCTGTGTTTTGTAAGGAACTTAATACCAATGAGTAGCCTGAAGAAAAAAAATTGTAAAAACAAGTCATTCCATAATCTTGTTCTTCCTTTTTATTTTTTTCATAGCCATCTTTGACTTGGGTAAAAATTCATTTCAAATATTCCATTAACACTGAGTGGCCAGTGAAGGGCTGATGGGGGTCTATGTTTATAATATCAGTCATCACATCTTGAAGATTCTCTCTAAATAGTATGCAGTTCCTTTCTGACTCTACCATTTAACTCATTTCCATGCTAAATTGCTATTTCATTTTTAACTACAAGCATATAACCTGTCTTTATTGAACTCTCTAAGCTAAGTAAGGATGGCTTTTTTGTAGTATGAGGCTTTTGCCTAAGAGCCTATCATTTTAGGAAAAAAGAAAATAAAAAAGAAACTCTTGTTTGTTTTTTATTATTATTAAAATAATGAAAATGCTTTAATAATGATTGAGGTCATGAATACACAACTATGTGATTATACCAAATACCACTGATTGCATACTTTGGATAAATTGTATGCTTTATTTTTATGTATCAATAAAATTGATTTGTTTAAAAAAATAGGGTGGGTTAGGGGAAAATACACCAATGTAAGATACGGACTAGAGTTAGTAGTAATATTTTGACGATGCTCATGCATAGTTTGTAACAACTGTATCACAGCAAGGCAAGGTGTTGGTGGACCCTATATGATGTTATGCATGTTTATTTTGCATGTTAACAACTTTTACTATACACTTATTGTTTATGTATGTTCATGTATGACTGATATGCTTCAATAAAAAATATTTTTAAAAAACACATGGGATGCACTGAAGGCAGTTCTGAAAGGGAAATTTTGAGCCCTAAATGCTTACATTATAAAAAAAAGACAAATTTCAAATCAGTGACCTAACCTCACAACTAGAAAATGAGAAAATAAAAGCAAACTAAACCCAAAGCAAGCATTAGGGAAGAAATAACAAAAGATTACACAAACACTGTATGATTGTATTACTATGAACTAAATACATTGTGTAACATATTGTATGAGTCCATTTATATAAAATGTAAATATGAATCAATTTATAAAGATGAAATTTGATCACTGTTATGTAAGGTTAGGCAAAGAATGCTAAAGGGTGTGGAGTTTTCCTTTTTGGAGTAATGAAATCATTCTAAAATTTTTTGTGATGATGAATGTACGACATTGTGATTATACTAAAAGCCTTTGATTATACATTCTAGATAGATTGTACGGTTTGTGAATATATCTCAGTAAAGCTCCTTAATAAATAAATAATTGTGCAAAAATAGTTAGAAATAGTGGCTATGTACAGCAGGGGAAACAGATTAAGAGGTGAAGAATTTTCTTTTTTGTCTGTTGTTTTATTATTGAAATAATGACAATGCTCTAATAATGACTGAAGTAATGAATATACAACTATGTGATTATACCAAATAATATTGCTTATATACTCTGAATGAATTGTATGTGTTATTAATACATATCAATAAAATTGGTTTGTTAAAAAAAGGAAACCAAAGCACCAAATAAAAATCTATTCTGCTAATTTCAGAAAATTTCCTCACCTACCTTAATTAATAAAACCAAAGAGAATCTAGTCAGATATGTTTTTAAAAAAACTTTATTTATAGGCTAGGTTACTTCTTTGTAAACTGCTCTATTACCAGTCTCCATCCTACTTTTATGTTGTATGAGAAATATTTTCTGTAAGCAAAATTGAAGATAGCATATCATTCAGTAAATTAAGATTTGATGCTAATAGGTCTAGATCATCTAGAGTTTGGAAGCAACTAAACTCATAAAATATATCGACTCATAAGTTGTTAGTTACAGCATATATAATGATTTCCTGTCACAATCAGAAGAACTTTTTTAAAAAGTATTTAATTAACATATATATTTAGATTTGTGTAGGCATACTTAAAATATAGAGGGATCAGATCAAAGTCAGAAGGAAAAGCATGTTGATTCACTGGCTGAGAAGAGCAAGGAGGATTTCCTCTTAAGGGCAGCCACCCACAGACTCAGAGATGCAAAAGCATGCTTTTGAATACAGTGATTGAGATTAGGCCTCCTCTGTCTCTTCATGTTTCTAGAATGCACTTTTCAGGTCAGGCAAATATCCCAAAACCTGGTTCTCAATGAAACTCTATGTGCCAATCCAATATGTACCAAGAAACGGAAAGAGATTTTTGCCAATAATAGTCAAGTTGCCTGTGCTTGGCACAGATTCTTACAGCAAAATTTCCAAAGAATTGGCATCATTCAATGAGTATTTGTGGCTCAATTTTTAAAGATGTATAAGGATAATATTAGCCCTTAGCTACTAAGTGGTTCTGTTGTAGAAGTCGAGAGAGGTTCAATTATTTGTGTATAGAAAGGCCAGGATTCAGCAATGATTTTGAGAGGGAAAAAATGATTTATTGACAGCTGGCTGGACTTGGGAGCTTTCTGTTTCAAACCTGAGCCCGGAACAAGATTTCTGAGTTCCTTTTATACAGAGAGGAAGGTCCAAATTGTTCTTTTGTTTCAGTGCTCAATAGACTTGAATTAGCATATATTTTCCACATCCTAGGTAAGCTTTTAGCATGACTTCATATATTCTAGATAAGCTTTTAGCACATTTGGTCTGCATTTTTATAGAGTTCACATTGCTAAATTGTTTCTCTGGGACTGGAGTTGTTGTCATAGTTACCAAGGGCAGGGCTGCCATTCTCATGGTCCCAAATGCACCGCACAGAAAACATACTACTCAGGTTATCTACGAATATAGGAACAGCCCCCTCACCCACAGCCTATGTCAGTTCCTTTATTTATTAAGTGATAGCAGCAAAAACAAAATAAATGGGAAAATTCGTTCTAACAGTAGAATACCAATTCTATAAATGTAAAATGAATATAAAAACCCCACTATTTTGAAGCTAATGTAGGAATAGCTGATACAGGCAAGAGTCATCAATGGTTGGTTTGGTAATTTGAGACTTTCATGGTCCCCAGAAAATCAAGTCCTTCAGGCTAATTCATTCCTGCAGGGGTAAACCTATTGGGATTTTTTCTTTTATTAGATTATTTCAGTAGGGCATGTCCCACGGTGGGTCTTAATCCTCTTACTGGAGTCCTTTATAAACAGGATGAATAAAGAGAGAGACCCGCACAGAAGCAAAGAAAAACCCACAGGAGCATAAAGAGAAAGCCGCAAGTTCAAGGAGCTAAAATCAACAAAACCCTGGAGAGAGGGAAAGCTGGAAGCTGAAGTAACCAAACTGGGAGAGGCCAGCAGATGCTCCACATGCCCCTCTTCAGGGAGAAAGCATCACCTGATTATGTCTTCATTTGGACACTCTCACAGCTTCAGAACTGTAAGCTTACAACCTAGTAAATCCACGTTGTAAAGGCCAAACTAGTTTTGGTATTTTGCTTTTGGCAGCTTTTAGAAAACCAAAAGAATTGGTAAAATCATTAAATAAAAGTTTGTTTCAGAACAGCAAGCCCCAGGACCATAGGAACCCAGGAAGCCTGAACCCTTGTAGATATTGGCAGCCATCTTGCTCCAAATAGACTTTGGTGAGGGAAGTAACCTATGCTTTATGGCCCGGTATCTGTAAGCTCCTACCCCAAATAAATACCCTTTATAAAAATCAAACAATTTCTGGTATTTTGCATCAGCACCCCCATGGCTGATTAAAATACACTATCCTTGTTCTTTGGTAATACATGCTTAATTATTCAGTGGTGAAGAGTCATGATCTCTGCAACTCATTATGTTCAGAAAAAAAATATTGTGTTGATAGAAAAGGCAGTAAGCAAATATGATAAAATGTTAGCAATAGATGATAAGGATAAAGAGAATATGGTAGTTCAAAGTAGTTGTCTTGCAATTTTCTACAGGACTAATTTTCCCCCACAACATTAAAGGAACATCAAACAAAAAAAAATAGTTTTTAAGCAATGAGAAAGCAAGCAGATGAGAATATCAGGTAACCATTTAAAATAAGTTTGCTTCTCACTCTATGATCCATCAAATTGTAAGATATAGAAGGAACAGTAACTCTCATACTTATAAAATAATAGTAACACCACCTCTGATGCTTGCTCTGGAATGGGTCATTCAATCTGTATTGAATCCTCCTGTTATTTAGTGAGGCTAAAAGCAAAAAATATTTCTCAGAATTCCTAGTAAGTTAACAGCAAAGAGATCTACTGCAGGCTGACAGGGCAATGGAAATACGGGTTTTTTTCTTGCAAAAGCTTTACATTGTTAACTCTCCAGTGTTCCATAGGTCCAGCAGCAATGGAGACTTCTTGGTATGACTTCCCTGGAGGATATAATAATTTCCTTTGCAAATTCTCTACTTTCCTGGGTGTGAGAGAGTTAAATGATGGCAGCAGCATCCTGCTTCCTTCCTAGCTCTAGAGGTGGTCTCAGAGAGGATAGTTGCTCTAGGGCAGTGCTTCTCTGTGTTGTCCTTAAATCAACTGTATCAGTAACCCCTGGGAACTTGTTAGCAAAGCCCACACCTTATTCCAGACCTGAATAAAAAACTGTTAGCACAGCCCAGCAACCTGTGTTTTAGGATTCCCTCCAGGTGATTCTGATGAAAACTCAAGTCTAACTACTATCCCAATCTAAAAATCTTTATGTAGTGTTCTAGGACTCATTGAGACACAAATAGAACAGGTGTATTCAGCTTCTCCATTGACTTTGTAAACTCCAAAGTCCCGGTATTAAACTCATTCCATTTAAAATCAATCAATCAACCAGATATATTATCTCTCTTCTTATAATTGTATAAAATAGATATTTTCATATTTTAAAAAAAGAAGACTCAGAGTTTGTTGGTATTCAATTACCATAAGCCTGAATAAGCCTGGGCTTGAATATATTCTTTTGCCCCAATGCTGTGCACATGGACAGTCGACAAGAAGACTTATTAAGCCCATTGTGACTCTCGCTTCAACACAAGTCTATCTTAGAATAGTGATAGTAGATGTAGACTGGAAACAGAAAGCTAGATCATGGATATTAGCAGATGAAATGTTAGCCCTGGGTTCCTCTGGAGGCTATCATTTAATTTGGTATAACTATAGATGATAACAATCAAGCACTAAATTACTAAATAATTAGATATATATGACATGAATATGTATACTCAGGAACAATCTATTGTTCACAAGAAAAAACATCATGTATATTCTGATGGAAAATCTGGCTATACTTTACATCTGATGCTCATAGGTTTGATTTAATTTCAGAATTTAACCTGAGTATGTTTAATCCATAAACTTACATGATTTAAAGTAGGCCAGTAGGTTATTCTTAAAGACTGTTTTAATTACCTTCAATGAATCATTAAAATTGATTGCCAAAATAAAGATAATTAAATCTGTGTGTGTGAAGTAATGTGAAAATAGTACCTCCCCCTGCCCTCCCCTCCCCCCAAAGAGTTTGATTGGAACTAATGAACCAAGAAACAAGCACTTTTCTGGAGCACAAAAGAAAGGCAAATTCAACTAAATGGAGCACTCATTTTACAATAGGGGATGCATTTTCTTGAGATGGAAAGTTGAAATACTTAAATCCTTATATACCATCTCTCCCATCTTCCCATCTGTTCAAAGATCTTTAATTCTCATTTTATGTGTGGCTGATATTGGTAGTAGACATGCCAGGATGGGGTAGGGTGGCAAGGAAGTAAATGCTTTGAGAGTTAATGCATTGAGTTCACTGAAGTGAGGAGAGTAAGTAGATCACAGGATAACAAGGACACCTCAAAAGCGTTTTACTGGTCCCTGACTAGAATGTGAGTACTGGCTTTGCTTTACATTTAACTTCAGTCCACATGATCTCCAGTGAGTGGTAGCAAAAGCCTACTCTTTCTCTATATTCATACAAGAAGGTTTTCTAGTCTTAACCAGGTTCTGTGAAAACGATGGGTGAGAATGACCTGAACACGCGCGCATGCATTCCGACCTTGAATCCGATGACGGGCAGGCTAATGGTGGGCTCCGGCTTAGCTCTTAATACCCACATCTGTGCCTCCCCACACGTTAGCCTGTTTTTAATTCCTACATTCATTAAGTATGATCACAGTGTGATTCCCCTCCCACAGACAATTCATTTGTATTGAAAATTGTTAATAATATCCTAAAGTCCAACGATATTATCTTCACTGGAGCCCCACAGCCTTCATATTCGCTTCTGCTTTATTGAACTAACAAGCAGGGATGTAGGGACAGCTGGAGCTCCTGGAGAAGTTTATGTAATCAGTGCTGACTTGCCCGGTGGGGACTGCAAACTGTTAAAGGAATGTAACAGATTAGGTGAATCCGGTAAGTAGAGGTGAAAGCATTTGCTTCATTTGTCCTTTGGTTGGTATGTACAATATCAGGGATGTTAGCATTTCTTTAACAGATGGCTTCATTTCAGCATATGTACATAATTATAAATATACCTACTTATATTTATGTACATACTCAATATTTTCCCTTCAAATATAACACTGGCTAAAAGGACTTGATTTGTGTTTCTCCCTAAATTTGCAGCCCTATGCAATTTGTTGAATAGTATGTACAATGGATACACATTTGAACTTTGGAAGAAAATTCACTTGAGCTGGAATTTTGTCTTTCTCATTTACTACAGTGTGCCTCTGAACAAGTTTCTTTTCTCCCAATACCTGTTTCCTCATCTATAAAATATAAACAACAGTAATAATTGTGTGTATATAATGAGTTGTATTTAATGAGAATGTGGATTGCAGTTCTATATACAGCAAACATAAGCTATTACTGAAGCAAAGAATGCAAATGTTTTCTGTGGCAAGGGTAAATGTCAGATTTTAAGTGAAATAAAGGTATTATCTATTCAATAGGGTTAAATATATACTAATGCTTTCCACATTACATCTTGCATATTGGAATCCTGAGGGTCAAAAGAACATAACTTTATTATATTAGTTATTTGAATTATAAAATAAGGAAATAATATCATTTAAAATATGGTCATATATTTACCTAACTATATTTGATTGATACTGGGTTTTTTCTATCAAACATTTTCTTTTGCTTTTAGGGCTTTATTTTTGGACTTAAGAATATGGTAATTAAAGGTTTCTGCATCTGACTATGATGGGTTTGTTTTCAGCTGACCAAATTGTATGCCAGAAAACTCTAGAAAAAGTAAGTACAATAAAATAAATAAATAAATAAAACATTTTGAGGGTATCAAAGAACTTGCAAGGCAGTCAGAACTTCAAGAGCCTGGATCAGAACTCCAAGTTCCTAGAGAATAGGAAAACATAATAGGGGTGAGCCCAAAATGTTGCACAACACAACATATTTAGTCAAGGCATTTGGGGATTACTAAAGGGTTCAGGTGAGATGTAGAAAAGCTGAGCAGAAAGCATAGCAGAAACAGGAGCTAAGCAGAGTTTGGGGCAGTCTAATTGTTGGGAGAGTCAAATTACAGATCAGGTTTGTTAAGGCAGCCAGGACTTGAGGGGCCAAATCCTGGAGTGAGGGGACAGGAGAGAAGTGAACCTGACTCTGACCAATTGTCCTCTTAAAATTTTCAATGAAAATGGATCAAAGAGGGAGATGCAAAGATTGGCTCCTGGGGTCTGAAAAGATAGAGTTTTTTGCAGGTTCACAGTACAGGAAATTGAAAAACTGGTGCTAAACAACCTGTAAAATGTATACCAGAAAATAGACCAGGTATTATAAAAACTGAAACCCATTCTGGGATCTATGCAATCATTCTTTGCATAAAGTGATGCCCTAAATTAACGGAATGCAAGAATCCAAAGCCAATTTTCCTTAGAGGCGTATAACATCATCAAAGCCTTGTAAACATTTTCAGACAAAAATGGACAACATTTAATACAAAACTAAGAGACTAACAAAGAAATAGATCCAAGAGAACAACTACAACAACATTAAAAACAGACCCAGAAATTATCCATATTTTAGAGAAAGCAGAAAGGAAGTTTGAAACTGTGATTTATAGCAAGAAGTTAGATCATAAGTTGGAGGAAAAATTAAGAACTTCTGTTCATTGAGACACCACAATGAGAGTAGAAAGACAAGCCCAAGAGTGGGAGTAGTTATTTGCAACATGTAACAAAGGACTCATTTCCAGAATATATCAACAGCTTTAATAAATCATACTTCACAAAAGGGAACATCCAATAAACCAATTACTAAATAAAAAGATGCTCTACATCATTAATCATCCCAAAATGCAAATTACATGACAACCAGAGTAGATAAAATTAAAAGGATCACAGTATCATGTTGATGAGAATGTGGGAGAACAAAACTCAGTCTACTGGTAGAAGGGAAAATTGTTACTTGCGCTTTCGACAGTTCTTTGGCCCTGCCTCCTAAATGTATCTATGTATATTCCATGACCCAGCAGTTCAACCAGGCATTCCATCAACAGAAATGCACAGAAAATGTACACTCTAAAACACGTAGTAATGTTCACGGTGCTTTTACTTGTAAGAACTGAAATTCCAAATACTAATCAACCATAGAATGGATATAATAATTTGTGCTACATTCATACAATGGAATATAGAAAAATAGAGATCATTTAAATTTCTGCTTGGAACAACCATGTTCGATGGCTTATTTTACTCACAAAAAATAATGTGCAAAATAAGTTAAACAAAATGTGAATATGCTATGTCACTACACTTAATTAGATAAATTTCAAGCACAGTCAAAACTGTTCAATGGAATTAAATGCCTAGATAGTCATAGTGATTATTTTTGGCTGGGGGTTATAACTGGAGTAGCCAAGGAGTTTCTATAGTCCTAGACATGCTTTATTTCTTAAGAAAGATAATAATCACATAGGTGTGTTCATTTTAAATGCATCAGTTTGTACACTTCTGTTTCGTGCATTTTCTTAATACCTAACAAAGAGAATGAATTTACAATTGACTGAACCGAGCCTCAATTTTTTGCAGCTTGCCTTTAAAAATAAATGCCATTTGTCTTCTCTCCGTCCATGCTTTCCCTCTTTCTTTCCTTGTCCAAAGTATAGACTGCTTTACAATATCCACATTCTAAACAGCACATTGGATGTTGCTATTTCATTTATCTATATATTACAACAATTGTTTTTATTATATCGAAGCATTAGTAAATGAAATAGATTTTTTGAATGTAATATGAGATGAGTTATGAGATTCGTCCTTCTGGTAGATGGAATTAAGTTATCCTACAGTGACGCTCTCCTCCAGAATTTCATTATTCATTTCCTCTAGAGAGGAAATTTTCCTCTCTAGAGAAGTTAATATATTCTCCCCAAATATTACTCTTACTTGCTTGTATTTTAAGGTCTTCCAAAAATCTCAAAATGCTCTATCTATATTATTGCTTTTCTGCTTTCCCAATTTTTACTGTGATTTTTTACTATTTTCCCTATCCCCATCTTATCATTTTGTAAGAAAATATGTTTACTCTAAATAAATTATGTTTTAATTGCCAGCAAACAATACCTGCAAAGTGGAATATTTTATTGCTTGTTGATCTGTAAATCAGTATTCTGGATGCAACATTTGGACCAGATTAACTCTGCATGCTGGTTTTCCTGTCCAGGGAAAGGATGAGAGACTTGGGACGGCTCGAGAGACCAGTGAGCTCATCCCTTAACAGAGCAGTGTGTGCGCGTTCACACCCCATCAAATCTCTTTTAACCTTTAAAATCTGCAGAGGGGAGCGTGGCTTGTGATAATGGCAGACTACTTCGTCTCAGACCAACTTCCACCCTGAGAACTGCTGGAAGAATCAGAACTAAAACCAAACGAACAAAACTGTTTGAAGACCTCAGAGAGTTTCCCTTCAGGCGGATGGTATTTGGGAGGCTAGGATGCAGGAAAAGAGGAAAGCTGAAAGATGTGAGTCGTGCATTTGGCCCCATTCTTCACTCAAAGCAACGGCAATTCTGAAATCAGTTGCTAAGAGAATTAAAAGAGCAAAAAATTTTCCCAGTCCAATGGGACTGGTATAGGGGAGCAAAAACAGTTCATAGCCATCCCAGAGGTGGGGCCTAGTAAATGCATCAGGCTTCCCTTTGGGTGCCAGAGGGATTCCACACCAGACAGAGGTGATCTAGAAATCAGCCCTCGCCAATACTGAAAAGGCTAGTGTAAAGTCTACTCAACTGACAACTGGATTGAGCTAATTTTCCCCTAATTTAACTTTACCTGAAGCAGAAGTAAACCCCTATTTCTGTATTTTCACGTATAAAGAAACAGAATCCAATAAAATATAACTAGGCAAAAAAGAAAAGATTTGACTGAGGACCAAAGAAAAGCAAGTAAATAGAAACAAATGTAAAGCAGATGCAATAGAAGTACAGAAAAAACATAATATTCAAAATATTAAGAGACAATTTGACAGAGAGCTAGAAACTTGAATAAAGTATAAAAGGAAAATTCTAGAAATAAAACTATACAATGATTGAAATCAGTTGCTGAATTCATTAATTAATGGCAGCTTCAACATGATTGGAAAGAGAGCTTAGGTGGATATGTGAGAATAAAGACAAGAAAGAAGCCAAGAGTATAAAAAGTATAGAGAAGAAGATTTTAATAGTGATATTGGACACAAGGTATATTCTGATATATGTATAATTATAGTTCCAGGAAAGAAGAGAAAGAGAATTGGCCATAGCAATATTTGAAAATATAAGAGGAAAGAATTTTCCAAAATTATTGAAAGACATTAAGCAATGATTTTAAGATGTATTATAAGCCCCAAGCCACAAAAACCACACCAAATTCTGCTAAAAACCAAAGACACATAGAAAATTTTAAAAACCAGCCAGAAAAATGAATAAAAATGATAACTGTCTTAACATGGAACAATGAAATTCAAAAGACAATTATTTCTCAAAAGTGCTAAAATAGAGAATTCTATATCCAGTAAAATCATCCCTTGAAAATGAAGGCAAAATACATTTTTAAACAAAATCTGAAATCATCTGTCACCACAGACCTTCACTGAAAAAATGCCAAAAAGTATTCCCAAGCCAAAGGAAAATTATATTAAGGTTAGCTAATATATGCAGAAGAGCAGAAAGTGCAAATGAAAGGATAAATGTGTGGGTAAAAGTAAGTGATTATTGATTGCACAGAAAAATAAAGAATTTTGTGGGATTTTGAATTCACATGCAATCAATTATTCAACATTAACAGTCCCTGAGAGACAGAGATGGGGATGTACTCCAAGGTTCATGCATTGACCAGGTGGTGGCAAAAGTACTAATTTAAATTAGACTTTAATTAATCAAGTAGGCATGCTATAATCTCTAGAGTAGCTTGCAAAAAATAATAAAGGAATGCACTAACCTACAAGCTAATAGAGGAGCAAATGGAATAATAAGAACTAATAAATCAAAGGCAAAGCCTGAAGACAAAGACTTGTAAGCTGGTAGTTTATTTGGGAATGTGGTCCCAGGTTGCAGAACACAGCAGGGTTGTAGCATGGCAGGGGTAAAACTAATATAGGAATCCACTACTGACTTAGGCACTGCCCTACCAGAACTGTCTGAGGAACCTCAATGAAATAAGCATCACAGCAGTCCACCTGGGGATGCAAGAGAGGAACATAGATCCATCCTCTGCCTTATTGCTCAAGGGGAATCCAGTGGCATTAGCAACCCTACACACCTGGGTTTCCAGGTGTCAACTTGCATCCTCAGGGTAGCTCCTATTCAGACATTGACTAAGGTTCTTAAGGCTGCCATAACAAAGTTCCACAAAGTGGAGGGTTAAAACAACAAAAATGTATCATCTCACAGTTCAGAAGGATGAAAACTGCAACCAAGGTGTCGGAAGGGCCATGTTCCCCCTGAAGTCTGTAGGGAAGAATCTGTCCCCTGCCAGTTTCCTGGCTTCCAGCCGTGGCTTGCTGGCAATCCATGGCATTCTCTGCCTCAGCCATCACATGGCATTCCTCCTCTACCTCTCTCCTCTTCTAAGGACCTCAGTTACATTGAATTAAAGGCCCACCCTACTCCAGGATGACCTCATTTTAATTTGCTTAATTCCACCTATAATGATCCTATTTCCAAATAAGGTCACATTCTAAGGTCCTGGGGATTAGGACTTCAACATCTTGTTTTTGAGGACCACAATTCACCCAATAATAGGCAGTAAGAGGTACATTGTGCAGGCTCAAGTCAAGATGCCATCTACTTACACCTTTGGAAAGCTCGTCAGAGTCTTCATAGAATTGGCCTCTGAGAAGCATCTGAAAAAAGACATGGGGCCAAAAAGTTTGAACAGGGATGCAAGAGGCTCTGTTGTGAGATTAGGGTATCCATGCTGAAGACCCCAGAGATACTGAGGGCAACTGAATTTTCTTTCAACAAAGAACGTTTCTGCTTAAATGATTGAGAGTGGGTGTCTTTTGCTTGCAATTACAAATCCTGATTGATGGAAAAGACAACATTACAGATATTCAGGTACAGTCTCAACTTAAAACAATGAAATATTTAAGGAGAAAATTAAAATTCTCCAGCGGAAAACTTAGAAGAGAACATAGCTCTAATTAATGTTTGCACCACACATTAAAAGTCCTTTTTCTTTTTAAGATCTATTTCTCTTCCTGTCCCGCCCCCCTTGCATTGTCTGCTGTGTACATTTGCTGTGTGTTCTTCTGTGTCTGATTGCATTATCAGGTGGCACTGGGAAACTGGGTCTCTTCGTTGTGCCATCTTACTGCATCAGCTCTCCATGTGTGGGGCACCACTCCTGGGCAGACTGTGATTTTTCACATGGGGCGGCTCTCTTTGTGGGGTGCACACCTTGCATATGGGGCACCCCTACACGGGGGTACCCCTGCATGGCAGGGCACTCCTTGCAGGTGGCAGCACTGCCCATGCTCCATCACACCACACAGGTCAGGAGGGCCTGGGGATTGGACCTCCATATGGTAGATGTCTGCTTCCCACATTAAAAATCTCAAGAAGCATAAGTCCTTCGAGAACTGTAAGTAAAAGCTATCTGGTGCCGCAGTGCTCAGAGATGTATTCACCAAGTGCAATGCATGTCCCATGATGATGGAGGAAGTTGTTGTTATGGAAGGAGTGGGGTGAAGGGGGGGTATATGGGGACCTCATATTTTTTTTAATGTAACATTAAAAAAAATTAAGGACGAAGAAAAAATATCTGGGGAACGGATGTGGCACAAGCAATTGGGCAACTGCCTCCCATACAGGAGTCCCAGGTTCGGTTCCCAGTATCTCCTGAGGAAGACAAGCAGACAGATGAGGGAGCCATCTCGGGGGGGGGGGGGGCGGAAACTATCTGAAACCAATGTTTCTGAGCTAGAGCTATTCAAGCTCAGATAGTAAAAGAGCAAATTCTAGACACTGAAAGGAAGACATAGTCAAACATCAGTATAAGAAAGGTCCCTCAAGCTCTAGAAATATTATGGAAACTCTGATCCAGATTGCATTCAGGCTTAAGCAATATATCTTTAAAAAGAAAAAATATATATATTTTATTTCTTTTCAACTTCTGTTTCCAGCCAGGCATCTTTCTTTTTGTGCCGGTACCTCCGTAGACATGGTAGAAGCTCCTAAAATTTGCAGACTTTCTATCAAAAGTGCTGCAGGCACCAGCCCCACAGAAGAGCGAGGATTCTCTGTATGTCCTGGGAAAGTGGTGTTACGACAGGAAGCAGAGTGGCTACAGTGGGCAGACAAAGCCGATTTTTTGGAAGAAAGCTAAAACTACAAGGAAGGTTGTGCTGAGGCTTGAATGCGATGAGCCCAACTGCAGATGGAAGAGCATTTGGCTATTAAGAGATGCAAACATTTTGAACTGGGAGGAGAGCATAAGAGAAAGGGCCATGTGATCCAGTTCTAAGCTTTGTCTTTTGTTTTATTAGGACAATAAAATCTTGAGAATATAGTTTGTTTGCTGTTTAAGTCTTTTCATACAAAAAACAACATGAAAAATAAAGACTTGGCTAGACTGGGGGTAGTTTTCCAAAAGAAATAGTGGAAAACATGATTTTTTTCCTACTTGCATCACTTGACACTAAACTTTGAAATGGAAAAATATTTCAAACAAAAAAGGAAGCATAAGAAATATAAGAGCGGCCTGCCATTTATTAATAATTTAAATTTCCAAATTCATAAAATAGCAATCCTAGGTATTAAACTAAAAGAAAGAGTAAAGCATTGTTTGTTATAACTTAGGGAAAAATAACCCATTTTTGGAAACGGGTTAGGCACAATCCTCTGCAAGTGAAGGCTCATCAAGAGGACCACAAATTAGAAGGAAATTTATGTTAAGGAGCAACTGGAAGAGGTGGTGGGTAACATTTAGATTACAGTATAGAAGACTAGGTTTGGGGAAGATATACTAGCAGTCCTCAAATATTTGCAAGATTGTCACCGACAGGAGAAAACATCTTTGGATTGTTAATGCAACAGAAACCTGTCTCTTCACCCAATTTCTGAGCGTCCTTCAGTGTCTTCCTGACTGTAAAATTAAACTATCATCCTTTCTTATTTCTCTCTCACCTAAGCTTGGCTTTTGGATAATAAAAGCAACATTGCTGTAATGATTCTAAATATTCTATTGTGCTGAAGTTGGCAAAGAATGAGATGTACATGTGTGACCTGAAACAATGAAGAATGGAAATATGTACTGACTTTCACATAATAACCTTAAATCCCATCACAGGCTGATTACAAATCCAGGAGATTAAATGTGCATTTTTAAAATACACCTAAAATGTCCATAATTCATGAGAGCCACATCTCTCTGGACCATTTTAATTGCCCATCTTCTTCACCTCTCACGCTCAGTGTGGACCATCATACCTGGTCACCCCTCTGAGTCTCAGACATGAGAGTAGGCAGCCCATACAGAAGAAGGTGAATCCCAGAAAGATCCAGAATCTACATTCTTAAGCTGGGCCTCCTACCGTTTTCTGTCACATTTTTCTGCTATCCTTCGCCATATACACTGTGCTGGATTTTCCCTATAATATTCAGATCATGGCTTCTGACTCATCTGCTATGCTAATTTAACTTACCTGCATGGAGAGCCAACTGCAGATATTTCTCAGTGAATGTTTTGGTTTAATTATCTGGAGGATAGAATATATGACAAAGGCCCAGTCCTGATATTCTGATCATTCAAACGATGATTCAATTCTAGCCTCAGACCAGCATTCCCATTGCTCTGCGCTGAACTGTTTGGATAACTGTAAATAATTTCGATTGCTAAATGGGAGATTTTTTAAGTAGTTTAGGCTATATCAAAGAAAAGATTGCACTTGACAAAGGCAAGGATGGCTTCGTCCAAGGCCTTCTGTGGTAGGGGAAAGAGACCAGAATGCAAGTCTTTACTCAACTGTACTGAGACAAAGAACAGTAGGGTTTTAAGGGCTGGGGGTGGGCTAGTGGAAAAGCACTAGGTCAAGGGCCTGGAGTCAGGATTAAGCCTGTCTAAAGTTTGGTCAGGCTAAGGGGAATTAAGGCAATTGAGGTCAACAACTTTGTTCTAGGAAAAGGAAAAAAAAAAAAGGGAGCAATGCACAAATTCACAAACAAGGTAGAATATTTGGGTTTATCTTCTAACTAAATTCTTATTTAATCCCACTTTAGCCATTATTTTTGAGAGTTAATTACTTCCACTTTTATTCTAGAAAATGTCTGCATTAATAAGAGGAGTTTTCCCTGAAAAATAAAATCCTGTCTTCCAGGATGGGAGACAGTGGTGTGTGGCAGGCACTTGAGCCCTGGCCCCAGATTGCCTGGGCTGGGTTTGCATCTCCTCTTAGCAGCTTGTGGGCCGAGGAACATTAGGGGGATATGGGGTGTCTCTGTTTCATGTAAAATGGGGGTGGTGCTATATCTTGTTCTAAGGTTGGAATATAATTTTGCACGTAAGGTGCTTAGAATAATTCTTAGAGGAGCGGTTCTCAAATGTGGTGTCTTGACCAGCAGCAGCATCATGTGGGGGCTTGTTAAAGCAAATTCTCAGCCCCGCCCCCCGACCTACTGATTCAGAAACTGTGGGGGTAGAACCTAGAAAATGGAATTAATAAGCCCTCCAGGGGTTCCCGTGGTGTGCTAGTTTGAGAAGCACTGCAAGGACATCAGCACTGATCTTCCTTAGGGCCTCTTGATTTGTGTTCCAGAAAACATTTGCACTTATATTCAATTCCTCATTTGTCCTCCTCAATACCTATTCTAATCTTCTATGGCCAAAGTGTATAACAGCAAAAGAAAATATTTACAGATAAATAATACAGAATTTTCTTCTTTCTGATGGAGGCATGTCTCCCAGGCTTATCTTTCATTTGTGTGAGCAATTGGGAGGTCAGAGGTAGTTTCCATAGGTATGGATATTCTGCAATTTATAAATTGCAGAATGCAGAGGATCAAGAATGTTGAAAAAGCTGGTGGAAATGGTAAAGTTTTTCAGAAAAATGTTTGAAATACCTTAAATTGGCATGTTTGCGCTCATGCTAAACATAGAGGTTATGGGTTATTTAAATGGCTGTTTTAAGCATCTGGGGGGCCATTGTAATCCTCATTAAATTTCCACTAACCATAAAGACCTCTTTATTCTTAAAATGAACACGCTGTGAAGGAAGTCATTGCAAAATACCCAGACTGTGACAGACATTAACCTCCTACATCAATAGCATCTACTTTCACAGAACTCCAATAAAATGCAGGAATTCTCAACTGGAAGCACTTTTCCTTCTGCAGTAAAATTTGCTTTTTGTGAACCCATAAATCAAATCACTTTCCTTCTACAGAACAAAACCTAAACCAGACTCCTTTCCCTCATTTTCATCATGCCCCAGACAAATAAATCCTCTAGCAAGGATTCTTGATAACGAGGGATTGT
Source organism: Dasypus novemcinctus (assembly GCF_030445035.2). NCBI lineage: Eukaryota > Metazoa > Chordata > Mammalia > Cingulata > Dasypodidae > Dasypus > Dasypus novemcinctus. The sequence continues at coordinate 12,439,853 of NC_080690.1, forward strand.
TGCAGGCAATCACTCAGAAAATGTGGTGAACTCTGGTCCAAGTTCCTCATCTACAAGAGCCCACATGTGTGCTAGATATTTTAAGGCAATTACTCTATAATGGCTATCTATAAATGTAGGACCCTATCAGTCGACCCTAAAGCTTGCCCTGGTGAATTTTTAAGCCAACTCTTAATGTGTCCCCAAAATATGGAGCCAAGAGAACTTTCAAGTCTCAGCTGTGCCACTTACTCTGTGATCTCGCACAAGTCAACTAACTTTACTTGTGTGTGTAAAATTAAACTAGGCTCTTTCTAAGATTCCTTTAATTCTAAAGGTCCTACAACACCTCCCCATCTCTAATTGCCCTCTATGCCAGAGGGGAAGTTACAGAAAGGAAGCAGAGTGTTCACAAGCAATGAATAGTGGTTCAGGGAGAAAATAAAAATAAGAAATGTTTCCTGAACCATTGTCTGCTTTCACTGAGTAGCAGCTACCTTGTATAAAGCAAAATAAGACAACATTCAGAGTTCCCCTTTGAGGGTAATTTGTGTTGGGCAGGACTTTGCTTGTTAGGTCTGTATATGCGAAAGCATCTTTAGAAGCTTTGGACTGAAGTGACCACCCTGTGTCCTACATACAGAGCTGAGAGGCACCTAGAGAAGGGGTGAGGTGGTGGCTGGCTTCATTAGCAAGGGCTAAAGGATACAAAACCCGAGAGTCATTTATGTTTTTTAAAGGGATGCCATTTTAACCTGCTCACACTGGAGTGTTCAACGAACCCATTTTTAAAAATTTTCTGGGAATTGCTTTGAAGCCCACACTCATGTTGATTATAATCCATGAACCCACAAAATGATTAAAAACTAACAAGGCAATCTCTTCCACCAGTTCAAAACCATGTCTTTGCATTTAGTTCTGGTTCCTTGGAAGAAAATGCTCCGCAGAATTTAAGCCCCCTTTCACACTGTCTCTTCACAACGATCATTTCCTTTCTCATTTCCAAGAGAGCTGAGTGAAGAGGGATACTTGCAAATCTTAATGATGTGTGTGAAGTCTCTCTCAGTTTCCTCTGTTCTCCCCTCTAAAGTGAATGGTCTGGTGATATTCCTGGAAAAGCTACTTTAGCTTGGCTGTTATTGGAGAGGGGTATAACACAAGTGCCTGCTGACATTTCCAGCCTTTTGTCTCTGGTTAAAAGGTTCCCACTTTGCATTCTCCTTGTCATACTTTCTTGCTCTAAGCACATGAAAACTCCCAGCTGTTGTCGTTGACAATGTCATCGGTAGAGGCCTGGGCTCAGGGCACAATTTCAGGACCTTTATTCAGAGCTTTTCTTCCACACTGGGTTTTCTATGGCTTTCACGCCATTTGGAGGAGGATGTGACATGGCCCTCCCAGTGGAGGGGCTCCGTTACAGTTTCTGTCTGTCTCATCTCCCCCAACCAAGGTCAATAGGCATAAAGTGTGCTGGGTCCCCTTGGCAGGTCCCAGTCAGGGCATTGAAGCTGTCCCACCACCACGACTCCCACTCCATGTCCCTTCAGCATAAGGCAACTTGCTTGCTCTCTCTGGATGATAGAGACTTCCCACACAACCTCCTTCCATCCAACATTCTGCCCTACATTATTACTTATACTGGAATGCCATACTCTGAACCATCCTGATTTAGCTGGCAAATGCAAAAGAGACTGGAATTTAGTACACCCTTTTCTGGCAAGCAAAATCCATTCCTCAGTCAAAAACTACTATATCACAATGGACTCAAAATTCTTATTTTGAAAGTCAAAAGCAGAACAGCAACCCTGTTTTCGCCTTCTTTTAATAATCCCAATCCTTTCTGATGCAACAAATGCCTCTTGCAAATAGGGGAAAGATATGAAAAAAGAGCCCCAAAGGCAGACATATTAACATATTTTAAAAAGTATCCTCTTTACCAATGAATTCCCCAGTTCTTTTTCCTTGATGCCCACCTTGGCCATCCCTTCCCTGTTGGACCGTGCAGTTCCTCAATGGCACCCCCTTTGCTTTAAGCCTGGACTTGAGAGCATTAGTTTCCACATTTCTTTTAAATAAAAATTCTGCTAACCAGAAAGTGAATGTGCTATTCCTCAAACTCCTAGGGATAAAAATGATGATGGCAGTGGTGGTTACAATAGCATTGAGAGTTTGCCATGTTTGAAGCACTTTACCTATTGACTCAATTTGCTCAATCATCCTAGCAAACATGTATCCTTATTACCCCCATTTTGCAGAGGAAACTGAGACATCAGTGGGTGAGAACATTTGGCCAAGAACACACATCTAGCAAATGGTGGCACACTGATTCTTCCTAGAAACCCAGATGGCTAATACCTTGGAAACGATGGCCAAGACAGCAACTCAGCAGAGAAGGAACGTATGTAAGTTTCTCCAGGATAACTTCATTATTATTTCCTCTCATTCAAATATTTAAAAGACCCATCCACAAATTATTAAAGGATTAATAATGACCTAATTATTATTTTCCACTGGTTTTCACATTTTTAAAGAAGAGAAACATTTTCACTGAGTACCCTGAAAAATACACCAAATGAGGAGCTGCACAGCTTGAAATGGGAAAGGTGAGGTGAAGTTCGCAGGTAGCAGTATAAAGGTGATCCAGTTACTCTCCTCCTGGCTGCTGAGCTGCACCCTCATTCTTCTCAGAAATCAGTCTGACATCCCTCTTCCTGTCATGGCCTCCCCATTCTCAAAATATTTCCTAGATGATATGTCAACATGAGGTTGCCAGGACTGGCCTGAGTTGTAAAGACCATCCACTTCAGCTCTGGACTTGATGGGGGCTGGGTGGTGGATACTTCAGAAGAGGGCTGGAATCTGGCTTCACTGGATCTTCCACCTCTCTCACTACTTGGGGTTCCACAAAAGTGGAGGTTGCTCACGGATCATTTTTCCCAAGGGCACATTTTGTTTGGCTGAAAAAGTTTTTCCATGGCACATATTCCCTTGTTCACCAGTCTGAAGCACTTCCTCTGGTCTCACTTAACTGAATTGAAAAGCCCAGACAGCTTTTCTATATCCAGTCCCAACTCGCAACCTCTTCCTGATAAACCAGAAATTAGAATCTGGGGTTTTAGCTCATGTGTACTGGCAGACCTCATGCTCTGTGGGGCAATGGCTGTGTCTTATTCACAAATGTACCCCTGGCCCCTAATATACTGCTTGGGACACAGTAAGCACGCAAGTGTTGTCATGAATTATTAATTAACTAATGGTACTAGCTTATGCTCTTATCAATTGATTTAAATATCATTGCATTAATTATCCCGAAAGAGCAGGTGTGTTCTTACATGCCTGATTTACAAGAAGGAACCCTTTTGAATATCATAGATCTTGTTTTAAAATCTTAGGGGGAGGGGAACAGCAGGGGGATTTAGAGATTTGATGAACTATGGAATTAACAGCTTGCTCTGCCCAATTTGAATTACTTACTCCCTTGTTCAGGTTGTTAGAGATGCTTCTGGCAGCTTTGACACTTTGTTTTACATTTTAAATAGCAAGTCAACTCACCTTCCATTGTAAACAAGGAACTATAATAATTTAATTTGGTAGGAGAAATTTATGAAACTTATAAGACATATCCCAAGTACATATACAAAGTTTCACACAGATTCATAACTTAGAAAATGCTTCAGTTTTCCATATTTACCAGTATAATTCCCTGGAAACAGAGTCATCATCTGCCATTGTTTTTCCGTCATTATAATTGAAAGCGACATTATAACAAGTTTTTTTTTAAGGCTCCTTGGGAAATCCAGAGATAGTCACAAAACTCATATCACAAAGTACAGCTCTCTCAAAACTAAAAATGCCAGTAGTTCATTAATTATTTTTTATGATAACTGGCTATAATTAGTGTTAGAGGTTTGTGAATTAGGAGCCATTTTCACAAAGACATAATGCTTTTAACCACAACAATGCCATTTTAAATATGTATATCAACCAAATGTTAAAATAACTTCCAATTATCAAAATGCTAAAGGTAAGAAGCAATTTATCAGTTTGATGTCCTGTTCAATTATTGTACATCCTAATATACAAGTGTCCCTTTTGTACTTACAGTAGTATATGGATGAATATTCTCAAGGAAAATTAAAGGTATGAAAATGTGTGAGACATCGAGACCCTCCCATTATTTTGGTACCAGTTTGCCAAATAGGAACATGTCTCTGGTGAAAATGATGTTCTCTTGTAACAGTATCTGTTAACACAATTGTCACATAGCACCTAGTTTTCTAAGTTTTATTTATTATTTCTCCAACAACATTCAGCTTTTGAGTAATATCCAGGTGCCAGACCCTACAACAATTAAATCCAATTTCCCCCAAACCTATTGAGTCATAAGGCAATTACATGGCCAGTGCCAACCCTCAGAATCAGGTTGGCTAGATTCCAATATCTGTGATTTTCCCTCCATACCATATTACTTCTTTACACGAATTGTTAATTCACTGTTTAGGCTAATCATGTCACAGGCAAACTGTGTGTTAAACATTCTGCACAGAGTCGCCATTTTACTATGTATTAAACCTTACAAATGAAGAGATAGTGATATTCTTTATGTATTACTAATTCCCTATTATTTTAATTTTTTCCAGTAATTTAATTACTACCCCTGGGAAAATATGGTCTTCCCTATAAAACCATGGAATCAGAATGATGCTATTGACTGACAAAACAAATTTTCTCCAAGAAGAAAATACAAGATTGACCTCAAAAAACTCATCTTCTGCTTTCAGTTGGTGTAATCTCTTAAAAAGAACAACAACACACACAAAACTGCAAAACCTCATCTGCAATTTAAAAGGGTATTCCCCAAAGAATACAATTCACAATGCCACAATCAGGAATGCTTTATTTCTTCCACTCTGATGGCTTGTCATAAGTGAATTCATATCCACTGCAATAGTTTCTCTAAAAATGTATTGAGACAAATAAAATACCTGATTGCAGGGGTGTGGGGTGGGGGTGGGCAAGGTGTTCTGAGATTACATTCAGAAGATCACATGGTCATTCTAAATAATGGCCATCCCAAGAATCCAAAACTCTTATCACACCTCTGTACCATTTAGAAAGCAAGGCTGCATGCAGAGCTGCAGTTGTCATCTTTAAAATGGTCAGTGGTTTCCACCAGGATGGGGCTATGGGTCTACCATGAATCAGCACTTTGGTCTTGACCCTGCCACCCTCTTCAACCTCCTCTTCCCACCCACGATTTACTCTGGTCCCCACCGTTTCCTTTGGTTCTCCTTCTGATTCATCAGTTTTATCCACAATATTCCATGAACTTGGAGGACTCTCCTCCCCCTTCTCTTAGTCTTAAAAATGTAAATTAAATGCTACTTCTTCAGTAGAGTATTTACATAAACCCTGATTTCTGTTATCACTTCCATTACTTGCTCTTTTAGCACCATAAATGTGGTAGGCAGAATCTCTTTCATTATACACACATCTGTTGTAATTAAATTATGAAACATTCACCATCTTCTTCCACTGACAGAATGTAAGCCCCTTGTAGGAGGTTAACGCTCAGTATACTGCTATTACTGCATGTGTTCCCATCATCACAATCCTCCCAATGATATTTTTTTTATCTTTTAATCTCAGTATTGTACCCATCAGTATTCCCCACTGCACTGTGAGCTCTGTGAAGACAGGACTACCTTTTCCATATCTTCATTGTTTTGTCCTGGAGTATATAAAAGCCACTGGCATAGAGTAGATCCACAATGAGAATTTAAAAGTGAATCAAGAGCGGATGTGGCTCAAGCAATTGAGGTCCTGGGTTCAGTTTCTGGTGCCTTCTACAGAAGACAAACAAAAAACGAGCAGAAAACACACAACAACAATGAACCAGACAATGAGCAAAAAAACAAATGTCTCAAGCAGTTGAGCACTTGCCTCCCACATAGGAGATCCCAGGTTCATTTCCTGGTGCCTCCTAAAGAAAAGAAAAGCAAACAAGCAGACAATGAGCAAAAATCAATGAGCAGACAGACAAGGGAGTCATTTGGAGTGTGAATGTGTGGGGGGGGAATGAATCCTTGGACTGGGTTGTCTTGCAATATTGATACCATACAGTCTCTGCCAGGAATTGCTACTCTGACCTTTGACAAATGTATTGACCTTCCTGGATTCCAAATTTCTAATTTTCAAAATGGAAGAGATGGGCTAAATGATTTGTAATATTCTTTTCACTTAAAAATTCTCAGATTCTTTATATGATTCTGTTACTTACACACATTGGAAAATACTATCTTTATATGTTTAGCACTGTTTTCAGGTAACACTGACTACTCAGGTATTTAAAAATCATATTCATCTGTTCCAGGATGGTTCCTAAAAAATCAGAATTTGATCTAACTGTCCTTTTGAGGTACCATAAAACCTCTGCAAAATTTTACCCACTATATAATTCTGAAAATAAGATTTATTCTTTCTCCAGTAGACTTTAAGTAGCACAGTGCTGTGTTGTTAAAATACAGAACCCTGAATCTTAGTAACTTACTATCATGTGACCTTGGGGAAACAATTTAACATCTTTAAACATAATTTCCCCCATCTGTAAATTATAATGGATCCTCATATGGCAGATATGAGGTTTGAGGGTTTGTTACAATGCCTTGTGCATGTGAAATGTTCAGTAAATTTTACTGTATTTCACTAACTCAAAGACACACACACCTGTATATATCTTAACGTAGTCCACATTGGGATATATCTTGCAAGCAGTGGCAAATGTGGTTTAATCAGCAGCTTTTTACCTTTCTTATTTTCTCTTTCTTACTGACACATACTAGATTTGCTCACCTTACAATTAAAAAAATTTACTAATTTTACAGTGCACACATCATATGAATTCACAGTGTCCCTCAATAAAGGAGCTCTATTTAATATAAATTTATTGAATTACCTGTTGGTGTACATGTATGCTTCAGTGATGTGTGGGCACCTCTTGTTCTACGTTATGGAAAAAGTAGTTTTACCTTTCTGGGAACCACCAGAGGTCACTTCTGGTTTATGAGCTAAAATCAGGGATTTTTAACAAGGAGTCCATGAACATGAATTGAAATTCAAAAAACCATCATTCTTGTGGGAACATGTTGGTACGGGTGCGATATATTTACTAAATAATACACAGTATAGAGTGGACTTAATAAAGGGTCCATGGTTCATGGTTTTCACGTGACTGGCAAAGGGGTCCTTGGAACAAAAAAGGTTAAGAACCCCTGAGTTAAATGGTCAGATTAAAAATCTCACCATAAAATTACCCTAATTTGCATACAGTATCCTTGGACCATAACATTTAATTAATATTGTAACTCATCAAAGATGCTGAATAAAAATATGCCACTATCCTATTTGACCAATCCCAAAGGAACACACATATTCAGATTTCCTATACCAGAGAGAGTAAAACCTGAAGATGCTGCATTAGAACCTACAGCTATCTTTGTTTATTTTTCCCTAGACTGCTAATTATGCTCTCAAAATATTATTAGTTGAAGCAATTTGTATGCAAAGTACATCGCATGCTATAATGACTTTACATCTTTGTCCTGTGGTTGCTCAGCTCATGTAACCTAACTTAATAAACTATCATCAGGAAAGATTATCTGTGCACACATGAGAACAATGAATTAAATTTTGATTCAAAATGTATCAAATTCTGAAATAAAATTAATGCTTTCAAAAAATTAAAGGCAATTAAATCAAAGTAGTATTCATTGAGTGGCCAGTAGTACTTCTCACTTTCGGCTGAACAATAAAATCACCCAGGGATCACTTAAAGCATAACAATGGTCTCATCTTATACCAAATAAATAAGAATATCTGAGGGATTGGAAAAATCTATGCATACTGGTATCTTTTAAAAGCTGCTCAGGTGATATTCTAATAAATAGCTAGGGTTGAGAGCAAATGAACTAGATTAGAAGGAATGGTGTTTTCAGTGAAAGAATATTAAAAAATACTACCAAAATATATATTATTACTATATTATAATAATATGGCTGACTTTCTGTACTAAAGGAACTTAATGCCTGTGGGGTTAGGTGGTGAGGGAGACAAACTAGACCCATGTTTGTGGTCAGATTATCTGTCTAGTCTGTTTAAGTAGGAAGAGTTAGTTTTGGTGTTAAAACTTTTGAGAACTTTTGAAAGAGATAGATTCTTAAACCTTCCCAAGAAAATAGTTTAAGCAGAGCATTTTTGTGATAAACATCAGGTCTGTACATTACCCCCAAAATTTTTTAACACAGATAAAGGCAAGTAAACAACATGCATTTGTAGATATTTAAAACACAAGCCTTGTCTCATTAATTCTTGGACAACGTGGTTCTTTGTGGGTACCCTTACACTGTTATCTCCCTATCATTAGTATGATTTCAGCTTAGAGAACAGAGCGTGAGTGAGGGTTTAAAGGAGAAAACTGAGGACGTTGGAATGGAAATCATGTAAGAGAAACCTTAGATGAAGATAGCTACATGGGAACCACATGGTTAAAGAAATATGGAGACTGGGTTGTTTACTCTTCTTTAAAGCCATAGAAAGTTTACTATTTTGGGGTTATTTTATCATAAACTATGGAGACAAATATTGCTATGGGAAACCATCTTGAGATTTTTTAAGACAAAGGAGAATATAAATAAGATGAAATACCAAAAGCATGAATAAAAATAAAGCCACACACCCAACTTTCCAGATGGAATTAAAATTTCAGTCATGGTATTCATTTCCCTCATGCGATCTGTTCGAAATGCAATGGAATCATTACATAAATTTTGTATAACCACACCCTACAGAGTACACTAAATAGATTCAGTACAATATACCTTTAGCAACCGTACAAATACAAACTTATAAACTACTTTTGACCATTCGGAAGGAGGGAAATTTCTCTTTCATGACTGAGAGTCGACACTGATTCTTAGAGTTGACTAATTCAGAACATTGAAAATATGGGGGAAAAGGTTGATGTGACCTGGCCTCATTTCCTCCCGTCATCCCCTTCTGCTCCAGTCTCAATGACCTTCCTGCAATACTATGATCATGGCAAGCTGTGACATATTTAAGGGCTTTTGAACTTTGTAGGTTCTCCCCTGACTGGCTCCTTCATGTCATTTCTGTTCTCAGCTGAGACGCAAACACTTTAGAGAAGCCTTCTCTACTACACGATCACTTCGTTCTGTTTTTATTTTTATTTCACGCCAGCATGATGTCACTCCTTAATGATGCAGTTTGTTATCCTCTAGAGTCCCCTATGAGAATTATGCATCCATGGAAACAGGTGTTTTGTCTGTCCAGCCCATCAATTAATTCCTAACAGAACACTTCCTGTCATGTGCATGCACCTGAATAAATAGAAAGTCCACTCCTGCTGTGGTAGATTGTAAAATGCCTGTGGTTTTTCTCCTCCCTTTATCCACAATTTTTTTTTAATGAAAAAATACATGGCGCCTTAGGCCTCATAAAACTTTTTGAGATTGTTGCAGGGTATCAGAAATCCTTTTTATTATTATTAACAAATCATTTTTATTGATACATATTAAGAAAATATAAATCCATCTAAAGTGTATAATCAATGGTAAATGGTAAAATGACATAGTTGTGTAATCATCCTCCAATCATTTTTAGAACATTTTGATTATTTCAGCAATAATACTAAAAAACAAAAATGAACCAAACAAACAAAACTTATCATCTCTCAGTCTCTCTGCACTTCCCCAGCTATACATAGCTATTCTGTTTCATTCTCCCCAGTTTATTTGTATTTATATTTTGTAAAAACAGTCTTATATATGTAATATCACCCATAATCATATTTTACATGAGGTTTCACTATGTTATACAGCATCACGTTACAGTTTTAAGCTCTCCTTCTAGTAATATAAATATACTTAAGCTTTCCCTTTCAACCACTGTTATACTAAAAAAATAGCTCTGCTAGTCACCAACAGCATGAGATGCTATCACCATTTCCATTCATTTCCAAAGATTTACAGAGAACCTTTTTACCAATTCTGCACAGATTAACCATCAGCTTTCCATTCTCTACTTTATTTGTTTTCCAGTAACCTATATTCTAATTATTAATTCCATGAGTTTACACAATGTATTTAGTTCATAATAGTGCAATTATACAATACTTGTTCTTTTGTATTGGCCTTGCTTCACTCAACATAATGTCTTCCATGTTCATCCATGCTGTCATATGCTTCATGACTTCATATATACCACAATATTTTTATCCATTCATTGGTTGATGGACAACTGGGTTGTTTCCAAATTTGGCAATCATGAATAATGCTGCTGTGAACATTGGTGTGCAGATGTCTATTTGTGTCAATGCTCTCAGTTCTTCTGGATATTGCTGGGTTCCATAGCAAGTCTATATTCAACTTCCTTAGGAACTGCCAGTAGTCTTCCTTAGTGGTTATATCAGTCTACATTCCCACCAACAGGAATAAGCATTCCTATTTCTCCACATCCTCACCAACATTTACAGCTTTCCAAATTTTTAATAACAGCCAATCTACTAGATATGAAATGATATCTCATTGGAGTTTTGATTTGTATTTCCCTTATTGCTAGTGTTTCTTTACCATTTATATTTCTTCTTTGGACAACTGTCTTTTCAAGTCTTTGCCCCATTTTTTAATTGGATAGTTTGTCTTTTTATTGTTGAGTTTATGATCTCTTTATATATCATGGATATTAAACCCTTATTAGATATATGATTGCCAAATATTTTCTCCCATTGAGTTGGCTGCCTTTTCATGCAAAAGTATTCAATTTTGAGGAGGTTCAATTTATCTATTTGTGTGTGTGTGTGTGTGTGCTTGTGCTTTGGGTGTAAGGTTTAAGAAACTACCACCTACCACAAGATCTTGAAGATGTTTTCCTACATTTTCTTCTAGGAGTTTTATGGTTATTTCTTTCCTGTTTAGGCCCTTGATCAATTTTCAGTTAATTTTTGTGTAAGGTGTGAGATAGGGATCCTCTTTCTTTCTTTTGGATATGGCTATCCAGTTCTTCCAGCACCATTTGTTGAAGAGCCTGTTCTGGTCCAGCTGGGTGGGCTTCACAGCCTTGTTAAAAAATCACTTGACTGTAGATGTGAGGGTCTGAGTTCTAAGTTAGGTTCCATTGGTCAATCTATCTGTCTTTATGCCAGTACAATGCTGTTGTTGTTTTTATCACTGTAGCTAAGTAATAGGCTTTCAAGTCAGGAAGAGAGAGTTCTGCAACTTCGTTTTTCTTTTTCAAGACTTTTTTTGCTATTCGGGGCTCTTTACCCATCCACATAAATTTATTACTGGCTTTTCTATTTCTGCAAAAAGGTCTGCTGAGATTTTTTACTGGGGTTGTACTGAATCTGTAAATAAATTTTCATAGAATTGACATCTTAGCAATATTTTGTCTTCCAGTCCATCAACACAGAATGTCCTTCCATCTATTTAAGTCTTCTTTGGTCTCTTTTAGCAATGTTTTGAAGTTTTCTGAACACAGTCCTTTATGTCCTTGCTTAAGTTTATTCCTAAGTATTTCATTGTTTTAGTCTATTGTAAATGGAAGTTTCTTATTTCCTTCTCAGATTGCACATCATTAGTAAATCGAAATGCTATGATTTTTCCATATTAATCTTGTATCCCGCCACTTTGCTGAACTTGACTATTAGTTCTAGTAGCTTTGTTGTGGTTTTTTCAGGAGATTCTAAATATAGCATCATATCATCAGCAAATAGTGAAAGTTTTACTTCTTCCTTTCCCATTTGGTTGCCTTTTATTTCTTTTCCTAGCCTATTGCTCTAGCTAGACCTTCTAGCACAATATTGAATAACAATGGTGACAGTGGGAATCCTTGTTCCAGATCTCAGTGGGAAAGCTTTCTATCTTTCACTGTTGAGTACAATGCTAGCCGTAGGTTTTCATACATGCATTTTACCATATTGAGAAAGCGTCCTTCTATTCCTAACTTTTGGAGTGTTTTTATCAAGAAAGGGTGCTGTATTTTGTCAAACGCCTTTTCTTCATCAATCAAAAGGAGCATGTGATTTTTCTTCAATTCATCAACATGGTTTATTACACCCAGTGATTTTCCTGTGTTGAACTACTCTTGTATATGTGGGATAAAACCCACTTGATTGTGGCACATAATTCTTTTAAAGTGCTTTTGGATTCAGTTTCCAAGTATTTTGCTGAGGATTTTTGCATCTATATTCACTAGAGATACTGGTTTGTAATTTCCTTTTTTTTGTAGTACCTTTATCTGGTTTTGGTATTAGGATGATGTTGGCTTCATAGATTGAGTTTAGTAGCACTCTTTTCTGTTCAATTTTTTGGAACAGTTTGAGCAAGATTGGTATTAGATCATCTTTGAATGGTAGAATTCACCTGTGAAGACTTCTGGTCCTGGGCTTTTCATCTTTGAAGGGTTTTTTTTTTTCTTTGAGGTACAAAAAAACAAATAGTAGTTGAGCACCAGCTTCCCACACACAAGGTCCCAGTTTCATACAAGGTCCCAGGGATTGAAACGGGACTGTGTATATGGGAAGCTGGTGCTCAACTACTGAGCTACATTGGCCCCTGTGAGTTGGCTACCTTGCCCGTTTTTTGCTTGTTGTTGTTTCTGTTAAGAGGCATCAGGAACCAAAACAGGGACCTCCCATAGAAGAAGCAGATGCTCAACCACTTGAACCACATCTGCTCCCTATCTTTGGGAGGTGTTAAATGACTGTTTCAATCTCTTCATTTGTGAATTGTTTGTTGAGGTCTTCTATTTCTTCTAGGGTCAGTGAGGGTGGTTCCTATGTTTCTAGGAATTTGTCCATCTCATCTATATTGTCTAGTTTTTTGGCATACAGTTGTTTATAGTATCTTCTTACAATCTCTCATATTTATGCAGAGTCGGTGGTAATGTCCCCCCTCTCATTTATAATTTTATTTGCATCTTCTTTCCTTTTTTCTTTGTCAGTCTAGCTAAAGGGTTGTTGATTATGTTGATCTTGTCAAAGAACCAACTTTTGGTTTCATTGAATATGCTGTTGTTGTTGTTTTTGTTCTCAATTTCATTTATTTCTGCTCTGATCTTTACTACTTCTTTCCTATAGCTTGGTTTGGAATTAGTTTGCTGTTCTTTTTCTAGTTCCACTAGTTGTGCAGCTAGATCTTCAGTTTTAACTCTTTCTTTTTTAATGTAAGCATTGAGGGTTATAAATTTCCCTCTCAGGAGTGCCTTTGTGGTGTCCCTTAGGTTTTGATATGTTGTGTTCTTCTTTTCATTGGTCTCATGATATATGCTGAATTCTCTTGCAGTTTCTTCTTTGACCCACTGATAATTTAAGTGTGTTGTTTAATCTCCATATATTTATGAATTTTCCATTTTTCCACCCATTATTGAGTTCCAGCTTCATTCCATTATGATCAGAGAAAGTGTTCTGTAGAATTTCATTCTTTTTAAATTTGAGACTTGTCTTGTGACCCAACATATGGTCCATCTTGGAAAAGGATCCATGGGCACTTGAAAAGAATATATATCCTGCTGTTTGGGGGTGCAGTGCTCTATAGATGTCTGCTGGGTCTAGTTCATTTATCATAGTATTCAAGCTCGCTATTTCTTTATTTATCCTCTGTCCAAATATTCTATCTAATATTGAGAGTGGTATATTAAATTCTCCAACAATTATTCCTCCCTTCAGTTTTGCCAGTGTGTGCCTCATGTATCTAAGGGCACTCAGGTTAGGTGTATAAATATTTAGCATAGTTATTTCTTCTTGATGAATTGCCCCTTTTATTAATATATAACGATCTTCTCCATCTCTTATAATGGTTTCACATTTAAAATCTATTTTGTCCAATATTAGTATCACTACTCCAGCTCTTTTTTGTTTACTATTTGCATGGAATATCTTTTTCCAACCTTTCATTTTCAATCTGGTTGTATCCTTATGTATGAGGTAGGTCTCTTGCAGACAATACATAGATGGCTCATATTTTTTTATTATCCATTCTATTAGTCTATGTCTTTTGATTGGGAAGTTCAAGCCATTAACATTCTATGTTATTACAGTCAAGGCATTATATACTTCATCCATTTTGTCCTTTGACTTTCTGTTGTCATATCTTACTGTTGCCTTTTTACCCTTTAATTTACCCTTCCTAATAATCTTTATTTCTATAGTCTTCTCCAAGTCTCTAGCCCTTGTTTTTTCATTTCGGGCTGCAGCACTTCCTTTAGTATCTCTTGTAATTCTGTTTTATTGATAATATACTCTACCAGATCTTGTCTGTGAAGACTTTGAATGCACCCTCATTTTTTAAAGACAGCTTTGTTGGATACAGAATTCTTGGCTGGCAGTTTTTCTCTTTCAGTACCTTAAATACAAGATACTACTTCCTTCTCTCCTCCATGGTTTCTGATGAGAAGTCAGCACTTAATCTTACTGAGGTTCTCTTGTATGTAACACTTTGCTTTTCTCTTGCAGCTTTCAAAATCCTCTTTTTATCTCTGACTCTTGCTATTCTGAATAGTAGGTGTCTCAGGGTAGGTCTATTTGGATTTATTCTGTTTGGGGTGCTTTGTCCTTCTTGGTTATTGATATTTATGTCTTTCATAAGGGTTGGGAAATTTTTGGTTATTATTTCCTCAAATATTCTTTCTGCCTCTTTTCCATTCTTTTCTCCTTCTGGGAGACTGATAACGCATATATTTGTGTTTTGCATTGTCTTTCAATTCCCTGAGAACCTGTTCCATTTTTTCCATTCTCTTCTCTTTCTGTTCTCCTATCTTTTCCAGTTCAGATGTTCTATCTTTGAAATCACTAAATCTGTCTTCAAAAAAATTCAAATCTGCTCTTCTGTGCCTCTAATTAATGTATTTAAGCTATCATGCCTTTCATTTCCATAAGCTGTTACTTTTCTTTGCAGACTTTTCAAATTGCTCTTTATGCTTACCCAGTGTATTCTTAATATCCTTTATCCCTTTAGCCATATTTTCTTTCAATTCTTTGGATTGGTTTAGGAGAGTTGAATGATTATCATTGATTGATCCTCTTAAATCCAATATCTCTTCAGGATATTTGGTTTGTTCCTTTGGCTGGGCCATCTTTTCCTATTTCCTAGTATGGCTTGTAATTTTTTGCTGGTGTCTAGACATCTGAATATGTTTGGTGAATTTACTCTGTTGGCCAATTTCTCTCTCTTGCCTATTGTGTTTTTTTCAAGCTCTTCTTTGATATTTGGTTCAATTTATTCTAATTCTTTAAAATTGTCCAGCATAAGTTATTAAAAATTTTCCAGGGACTCACTAATCTGGTATAGATTTTCTCCCATGAGTTAGAGTACAGAAAGCCAAATCAGTTTTTGTCCATGCAATTTCCAGACCAGCCAGCAGATGGTGCATGTTGGTGCATCTTTCCACAGAGAGGAAATCTCCATTTTCCTGTGTTTGGGTCTGTCCAGAGCTGAGATTCAAAGTGGGCTCTGCTGGCCAAATTCATTGAAGAAATGCCCCCCAACTCCCCCCTCCCTTCTCCCTTGTAACAATTGACAGGGAGAAAGATGCCTGTCCCCCTTTCAGTCAGCTGCAGTGAGTTAGGAGTTTAACCCCAGCTTAATATCTTTGCAGTAGGGTAGGGGAAGCCTTCCAGGCCACCAAGGGGGGTTGGTAACCCATGTTTGTTGTTTCGGGTTCTTTGTATCTCTGTCTGTCACCCTCCTGGGAATTGTAAAGTACTGTCCTGGTCTGCTTACCCCCAAAGCTGGTCCCTTGGCCAGCTCTTGGCTCTTTCTCCAGTGTTTACATGAGGAAGTTTAGCCTTGCCTGCCTAATCTGACAGCATCTTTCCACAATTCTCCTATCCTCACTCTTTGCAAAGTGAGTTTTGCAGCTCTTTTCCTGAGGGTTGGAGTTATTTCCCCATTTCCAGGACTGGACTGACCTAATGGATTGTATTAGCCAGGAGAACTCAGAGGAAGCAATGTTGTGCCCATGCTTGGCCTAGAATTCAGGAAGCCTTGCTCATTTGGTACTGTCTCTCAGAACCCTGTGGCCCCCTGGAGAAAGACCTTGAATTAGCCTGCTGGAGATGAATCTACAAGGAGAAGAACCAGGCCCCAGGCTATACCTAGACAACCCCCAGAAGCAGAGTTGCTGAGTTGGAAACGAATATCTGTCCAGCCAAAACCAGTGAACTGGACAACTAGGCCATGAGCTTCGTGAGCAATAAATTGTTGTTTAAAAACTGCTAAGTTTTGGGGTGCTTTGTTACATAGCAGCAGACTTCTGGCATAGAAACTATTCCCTGGAACTTGGATGCTGCCCTAGCAAAAACCTAAAATATGTGGCATTGTGAAACAGCTGGGATATTGGGGACCAAAACTTTACTAAATGTTGAAAAAAATGATGACACATGTTTTATAGAAGCAACTGACAACACTGTTACCTGTGGTGGCTGAAAAATAAAAACAGTGCACCTAATAAATTGTAGGTCATGGCAAGTTGTTTCCCAGGTAGAAATCTGTTACCTGAATATGACAAGGTGCTGCAAGAGTGAGAGGCACTCAAAATGCATCGAGCACATCTGAATGAAAACCAGTTCTTAGTTACAGATTCTAATTTTGGTCAATCACAGGTGACATGCCTTGTGAGGGACCTGTAAATGATCAAATTGACTGTGTTTGGTTTAATTTCGACAGCTCATCAATCACTTTTGCTGACTGAGTGATTAAGCAATCATTTCATTTTACACTCCAATCTTTTTATAATTACCCACGAAAACAGCCAAATTTATTTAACATGCTTTCTTGTTTCACATAATTTTATGACTCTTTATACTTTAGCCTTGAAACTGAATTTTCAATTTATACTATTTTATTTTTGTGCGAGGTTGGTCTGCTTATTCCTTTCACAAAATTCATCAGTGTTTTTATTGGTGTTGCTTATTTGTATGTTTTTTGCCTATTTGCCCAGTGATTTCACTTGTTTGGACATCTAAATGCATCGGCACAAGAAGCTTTTCTGTTGCCTGCATGTGGAAGTATACCAAATTACTCCTAAATTGTCCCAAACTTGTCTTGTACTAGAGGAATTTTAAAGAAAATGCAGGCTCAAGTGTTATTTCATATGCAGTCAGCACTGTTAAATTAGGTAGGTATTGTAGAATTCAAATAGCCATCTCTCAATGATAAGTAAAAATAACAGTTTAGGCTAAGGATGGTAAAGAAAAACAACAGTGAATGTAAAGTTTCCAAATCTTTTTACCTATTTGCACGTATCTCTGTTGCCCACAGATTTTCTGTATATTATACAACAGCATACTAGAGAAATGACTTTTGGGGGCATCCTCATCTGTATAATGTATAACTGCCTTTCAAATCTTAAAAAATATTTGGGTGCACAGTTAGGAGAAAATAGTTTATATATTTAAATAGATGAGCTGAGTCTACTTTAAACTCTGATAAAAACATAATTATGTTTTTGTTTACCTAAGGCCAAGAGGTAGTATTTCTGAGAATAATGGACTCATGTCTAGGTCGATGGATTTCATTCTGTATACATTCACTTCAAATGTTTAGGATCAAAGATATTTCTGACTCTTTTAAGAAATGAAACTGATTTGCCTTGATGACACCTTCCTGTTTCAAACTTGTATATTTTTGAAAGGGGATGTTTAAAACATCTTAATATTAATGTCCATATTCAGTTTTTGTTTGCTGATAAAAAGCCAATAATCCAAACTGGCAAGCTATTTTTCTCAAACATGCAATAGATGTGCTAGAGAAGGCTGGGATTTTATTTAGAGGTAAAATGTTTTTGTACAATAATTGTTTTGGTTGCTTGTAAATAATGGTAAATATTGCCCCATCCTTTAGAACAGTGTCTCATTTAGAACAGTGTCTGGCATGCAGTGTGTACCTAATAAATATTTGCTGAATGAATGAATACAAGGAACTTCCAATCTTGCAAAGAAAATGAATGAACTCTCAAGGACATACAGCAACATTAAGCATAATAACAATAAAGGAACAGTGCTAGGAATGGTGCTTGGGACCCTGGGGCTACGGGGAGCCTGGGGCTACGGGGAGCCTGGGTTCTAGTCATGCATTCATCAAAATCACTGACTTTGGACAAGTCACTTCACTTACCTGAGCCTCAGATTCCTCATTTGTATTAGGCAGATCAAACTTTAATGTGAGACTATTCTATTTTTGGTATAATATACCTCGTTACAAATATGATTCTTGTCAGATTTTATTTTTAATGCCGACAATCATTTAATACTTTATTGGATTCTTTTTTCCTATTTACTTCCTTATTCTTTAATATGACAAATCTGGCCTGAAAGTCATGTTCTGTCTAATATATATGCCAGGTATTTAGTCCTAGAAAAATCCTTTCAAATGATTCTTTTCATCTATTTAATTTACATAATGACTGATATTCTGATACACAGCCTGAATTGTTTAAGTTCCCACATTACAATGGTGACAAAGCCAAGATATTTAATTTTCTGTAAAGAGGAGCTTTTTCTATTCCTCTGCTCCAGCCCAGCAGAACCAATTTGGTTATTTAAGGATTTAATTCACACCTTGCCTTCTTCTGTGCTACCATTTGCATTTGTTTACAATATGTTGGCAGACATATTACCTTTCAATCAACAATTACCAACCTAGCAGAAAGTGCCAAAAACACTTTAAGGGTATAGTATGGTTCTAATCAGTGATAATTTATTTTTAAAATAGTATCACAATCACCAGAGAAACTGTCAATAAACAGTTTTTCAGCATCTAATCTTGAATACCAACCATGTGATTTTAAAATGTTTTACTATAGCAAAAATGTACTCTTAAAATCATTAATTTGGTACATTTTACTAATAGGAAATCAAAGAATAAATTATTTTTTTTGAAAATTAGAATTTTTCTCTCACACCTTCTCTCTTCAACAATATATATTCCTTTGAGCTATGGTGATATGGGATCTAAATCCAAGAAACACATCCAGTGCTTTTATTAATATTAATATACTTTGTACATTTTTCCTTGGTAATGGAAGTATATTACTGTTCCACACTTAAAATGTTTACCAATGGTGGCTATTTTCATAAATCCACAGCTAAACACCATGGGGGATGTTACTTTAGTTTCTAATCATGAGCTGAATCTGTCAAAGAAAATGATGAGCAGCAGTTGGTAGCAAACATTATTTGCCACACTTGGTAGATTTTCTGACATGCTGCCTTTTGATTGCAAGGAGGATTCACACAATTCTTAGAACCAATAAAAAGAGCTCAAGTAGTCCTAACCAGAACTCTGCAACATCTGTGAACCATTTAAAAAAAGCCATCATATTTCCCAGCTAGTGATGGTATTATTAGAACTAGAAATTGTCTATTACTATGTGTGGTGGACTGAAATGTGCACCCCAGTTTGGACATACTTGTGGTCCACATTCCAGTGGGGATGGACTCATTGTAAACATCATCTCTTCAAGAAGTTACTTCAGTTAAGGCATGACCCCACTGAATCAGGTTGGGTTTTAATTCAGATCTCTGGAGTCTTTCTAGGTAGAGTGAAAGTCAGACAGAGAAGGAAGCCAGGAGAGGTGTTTGTGAGCATTGCCATGTGACAGAAAAGCCAAGGACCAAGGATCATGAGCAGTCAGCCCCAGAACACCACAGTCTTTGATGAAAAAACATCACTTTGCTGATGCCTTGATTTTGAACTTCACCAACCCTCAAAACCAGAAGCCAATAAATTCCCATTATTTAAGCTAACCCAATTACATGGTATTTGTTTTAGCAGATAGGGAACTAAAACACTATGGGACAACTAAAACATTGGGAATTTTACTTTCAAAAAAATTTAAGGAAGCAGATGTGGCTCAAGCGATTGGGCTCCTGTCTACCATATGAAGGGCCCCAGGTTCAATTCCTGGGATCTCCTGGTGAAAAGCAAGCTGGCCTGTGTGACGTGGGAAGCTGGCACAACAACATAATGCAACAGAAAGAGACACAGAGGAGAGAGAGTGAGAGACACAACCAGAGAGCTAAAGTGACTCAAGTGATTGAGTGCCTCTCTCTCATATCAGAAGGTTCCAGGATTGGTTCCCCGTGCCTCCCAAAGACAAGACAAGAAGAGAAGAAAAGCAGAGGCAGAAGAATGCTCAGTGAATGGACACAAAGAGCAGAAAGTACGTACAAGTTGAGGGGGAGGGAGGAGTAAATAAATCTTTTTTTAAAAATTGGGGCTTAACCTCTGTGTTTTATTCAGAAATTAAACATGTCCTATATTTCAGTTTAACCTCAGCTCAATAATAAGCAGTAAACCACTTACTAAAGCAATTGATCAATTTGATTGAACGTGGCTCAGAGTGGCATCACTGTTGACACATGAAATAAAAGATAAAGATGATTAATAGGTCATTAAATTTGACTTTGGTTATAAACCCAAGCCCTAAATATTCTGCAGTCACCTGAAATCTTTGGTTATGTATCTTTCATCATTTCTACCCCACTGTTTCAGCTCACATCATTCTTTCTGTTCTCTGAGTCTTAAAGCAATTACACTCAGTACTTTAGTTTTTAATTATGTGCTGCATTGCCGTTGCAGAACAGAATTTTAGTGCTTGAAAGAATCTTGCTAATTCTCTAACCTAACTTCCTTAACCAACAGAAAGTGACCTAGAAATGGTGACTATTACAAAATCATACTGTTAATATACAGAAGAAAGAAACTAGACTAATCAAGGAATCTGCAATTCTTTGGTGTACTCTCCTCTTCCCAACCAAATTATAAGGTCTGTGCACACCTGGCAGAAAACTGCACATAATACAGATATTTGGTGAATACTTTGGTTGATTCTCCTTTGTCTTAGAGTATGTAAAAGTTGCAAGAGCTACAAAAGGTCATTTCAGAAATATTACCTTTGTCATAAGATCCTGTTGCAACTAAGTGCAATTAGAACTCAGATTTTGGTTTCCAATAAAAGGAAGCTGCACTCTTTGGAGAAATGCTGATTCTAGGACTGGGAATGGAAACATGCAAGGTGAGCCTGGAGTATGTTGTAGTGCCAGAAAGGAAGAAAGTACAAAGGAAGGGGCAGGGAGGAGACTACTTTGGTGGGTACATAAAAGGGGCACAAGAGCCAATCGAAACAGTTCCCAATGCTCAAAGACAGGATGATGTGAGTAATAAAGTAGTTAGATTATATAAAATATTGGATCATTATCCAAAGTATAAAATAAATATCCATGAGTCCCAACTGATGCACACATTTGATTGAGTAAATAAATGAATAGGAGAAGTGAGAAATCTGTGCAGAAGAATTTCAAGTAATTGATTAGATACTCTGTCCTCAAGAAATCAGAGCATAACCCCCCACTCCTTAAATATGGAATTTTGTGTTTCATTCCAAAGTTCACATAATGATTTCCTTCCGAAGAATACAGTATGCAAAGTGTGAATTTGGAATAACTGTACAATGGACAAACCTGGCAAACACAACTTCAGCCAAGTGATCAGGGTCAATGTCAACAGTGGTAAGTCATGTTGATAGTACATACCTGTGGTATGATGTAATAAAAAGGGCACTTTATCTGTTGTATTCCTCCCCACAACCCATACAATCAGTCTAAACACATGGAAACCGTGAAGAAAATTGCACTAGAAGGACATTCTACAAAATCCCTTACCAGACCTACTCAACAGTGTCAAGGTCATGTAAAACAAGGAAAGTCTGAGAAACTGTCACACCAAAAGGAGCCCAAACAGACATGAGTAATGTGATATCCTGGTAGGATCCTTGAGAAGAAAAAGGACATAAGGTAAAAATGAAGGAAATCTGAAAAAAGTGTGAACTCTAGATAATTGTAATATCTCAATATTGGCTCAGTAAATGTAAGAAATGCACCATGCTGTTATAAAATGTTAATAGTAGGGGAAACTGGGCACAGGATATATGAAAATAACGCTCCGTACTCTCCTCACAATTTTTCTGTATGTGTGAGCCTATTGTTCTAAACTAAAACATTTAAAAATGGCAAAATATTTGAACAATTCACAAAATAAGATATGCAAATTGCTATTAAGTATATGAAACAATGCTTAACCTCATCAATCAGAGATATACAAGTTAAAAATCTCAAAGAAATACCATTATATCTGACAAAACCAAAGGATGGTTAGTATATGTTGCAATTGTAATGCCCGTGTATTTCTGCTCATGATGTAAACTTTTTTAATACAATCACTTAGGAAAATGGTTTGTGAGTTTCTTAAATACTCAAACATACACTTTCCTTAAGACCCATAAATGCAACTCGTAGATATTTACCCAAGATAAATGAAACCATATGTCCATGCAAAAAAATTGTATACATACGTTCATAGCAGGTTTAATAAGAGCCCAAATCTGGAAATTATAAGAAGTCTCTTAAAAATAAATTGTAAAGGAGGCGACGGACTTGGCCCAGTGGTTAGAGCATCCATCTACCACATGGGAGGTCCACGGTTGAAACCCCGGGCCTCCTTGACCTGTGTGGAGCTGGCCCATGCGCAGTGCTGATGCGCACAAGAAGTGCCATGCCTTGTAGGGGTGTCGCCCACGTGGGGGAGCCCCATGCGCAAGGAGTGTATGCCGTAAGGAGAGCTGCCTAGCCCGAAAGAAAGTGCAGCCTGCCCAGGAATGGTGCTGCACACACGGAGAGCTGACACAACAAGATGACACAACAAAAAAGAAACACAGATTTCCGTGCCGCTGACAACACCAGAAGTGGACAAAGAAGACGCAGCAAATAAGACACAGAGAACAGACAACCGGGGTGGGTGGGGGAAGGGGAGAGAAATAAATAAATAAATAGATCTTTTAAAAAAAGTAAATTGTATCCAAGATTGAGTGATTTTTACATATTTTTCTGGAAATTTTGCTTTATATATTACCTTCAGAAAATTAAGATAAACAAAATTAGAAATATGAGACTCTCATGTTTTATGGTGGTTTTATTTATTTACATCTGCTCAAGGATAACCAATTTTTAAAAAAATAATATCTCCTTAAAGGTTTCCACTCTAATTCTAATCATCCAGCCATGCTCAATGACAGTAAGCTGACTTCCTTAAAATCAAGAAAAGTACAATCCCTTTTCAATATGCTCTTCAGCTCTACGGGGTTCTGGTCACGTCTATTTCAAAGACAGCTCCTTGTGATTTTTTCTGTCTGACATATGAATGACTTTCTAAGTCAGGAAATTCTTTGCACTGATGGAAAATGGTTAGATGCTTGGTAATGCATTATTTTTATTTATTCAATGTGTTATTTTAAATTATTTTATATATTAGATCAAATATTGCTTTTGTTCCTCTTTGATTCTATACAAATTAAGATACTGAATTTAGTTTCTAATAACAATATAATATTTACAATCGTGGCTCTTTTATAGTTACTCTATAGCATTTATATAAACATTTACATAAAAAGTGAAAATTATATAGAATTATTCAGAATTCTAAAATTATATAGAATTATTTTTGTTTTGGTAAAGCGAAGCACATAAGTAATGGATTAATATTTCATCTTCTTTCAAACCAAAACTGTTGCCTATGGACATATGTTTTCATAATGCTTGAGTAAAATAAAATTATAGTTAAACCCACTTATCAAATTTTAATTTAAAAAATAAGATTTCACCAAATTTATTTCTCTCATTAAAGATAATCCTCTCTTGTAGGCTTTATCTGAACTTAAATGATGTGCCATCTCTTTACTTTTCTGCTGACACTCTAATATTTCAATGGCTAATAATTTTGAGTCTGATTTAAGATTCTAGTTATTGGCAATGAAGATAATCCATGAGACCTGCTTCTTAAAGAGAACTGTTACTGGAAGACGTATTACTTTATTATTTAGATATTATTTATTGCATATTTCAAATGTTAAATGATTTGGAGTTCTGAATTACTTAAAAAAAAACACCTCCCCTTGTCCTACAGTCAAGCATGAGTAAATCACTTCTCAGCCGCATTGCAAAAAGAAAATAAAGGTTATAAGGGGCATTATAAAGGTATTTGCTAGAATAAGTTCTAGACTATGCCACTTATGAGGATAGCCTGTAAATGAACTACTTTTATACCAGTGTAGTTTTCATGATTTGGAACTCTCAGGATTTCCTCAGGAACAATGACACAATCTCTAAATAACAGAGCCAAAGCAAGAGAAAAATGTGTCAATCCAGGTGAATGAACTCCCACCTTCCATCTCCTCTCAAAGCCAGGAATACCACCCCTCTCCTAACATTTGAGCAAGACATTGCTCCAGGGTGTGTTTTTGATACCTCCCTATTTTCCTCTTGTCTAATCCAGCACCACGCTGACAATTTTAACTTCTAAACACCTCTAGAAAACGATCCACAACTCTGTAACCATAATCCATTTCCTAACTCACATTGCTCCCTCCCTTGGATTACTGCAAAAGTCTCTTTGTTTCCTACACTGGAAAGACCTTCTTACACTATAAATGCAACCGCCTTATCCACTTGCTAAACCATACACTAACTGCTCAATTGGTCCTGGGGTAAAGAACACATTTTTTATCAAGGTCTGCAAAGTCTTGCATGTTTTGTCTACAGTTTCTGTCCAGTCTCTCTATCTCCCCATTTTCTGTATTCACCAGACACATTGTAGTTTTCTCAATCGTGCGTCTGGGCCTTGCTCTCTCCTGCCACAGGGCTTTTGCACACATGATCCTCTGCCTAAAATTCCCTTACCACTCAAATCCCCTCTCACACATCCTCATCCCCCCTAGTTAATTCCTCTCCAGATGCCAGTTCTTCAGAGAAGTGACTCACAATTTCCTACAGCAGACCAGAGATCCTGTTTTAGGCTTTCATGGCATAATAACCACTTTATCATATCAACACACTATTGCTATATGTTTAATAATGTATAAATACACATTACACAATGTTATGTTGTGTTAAATACAATGTATATTCTGCTCAATATTTTATTCTGAGTAATAAACAGTGCAATAAATATTTGTTGGTGAATGGACAAATATAAAGCCCTACTTTGTTCCTGGCAGTGTGACTAGGCTGCTTTAAAAATAGCAGTAAACTTTGTGGAGACAGGCAGTTAATATATCTAAAAATATGAATGATAACTGAAGTTGAAGGTCTGCAGACATACTATGCTATTTGTACTAAGAAGAAGAATAAAACAAGGTAGGGGATAGAGAGGGGACATGAAACAGTTTCATATGGGCTGATCAGAGACAGTGTCTCTGAGGAAATGACATTGGAGAATCAACCTAAATGACACAGGAACAGACTTTCTGCTTTCTGGCCACATCAGGTAGGGACTTGCAGGCACATTGCCTTAGAACTTTGAATTTTATTCTGCATGTGATGAGACGTCATTGGAGAGTTGTTAGCAGGGGTGCGATGTGGTCTGACAATAAAAGTGATGTAGTGTGAATAAATAATAAAGGCTCACTCTGCTTGCTCCCTAGAGTACAGACGGTGTTATAGCAAAGGTAGAAGTGGGTTGACTGCTCAGTCGGTTACTGCAAAATGCAGGAGAGAGGTGTTTGGATTCTGGACAGGTTTTGAAGGCAGTGCTTTCAGGATTTGCTGGTGGAGTAGATGGGATTTAGGAAAGAGGACTGTACTGAGATAACGCCAAGGATTTGAGTCTGAGCTACTCTAGAGGAGAACTGCCATTTACTGAATCGGAGAGATGGAAAGAAGTATAGGTTTGCAGTGGGCAGGTTTGAAGAGGAAATCAAGGGTTACTGATAAATTACATTAATAGTTTTCTTCACAGGCAAAAGTACTTCAACATAGCATTTGAAGCTCATGAGTCAAAAATCATGCTTACAGGATTCTACATTGAATTCTTAATGTTGTACTGTAAAGAAATTAAATATTACTATTTAAGGGTAATTATTAATAATTTTTAAGTCTATAGTTGGCTTATATTGTCAGTACAGGGCAAGATACTAATTCCTTTTGGGCTAAGACCTATAGTTTTAAGTGATTGTAACAGACACAATACTTAATTTACTATCATTCTTGACTATGTTGATTTATTTTAAATAGATAGTACTTGTTGAGAATAGCCCCATCTAATACCTTACCAAATAATTACAATAACTCTGCACTGCCCTCTTCTACCCCCTAGTTAGTTTTCCTTTCTAACCCAACTTAAGGAAATAATCCCTGTTTCTTTAAACTCTGCTTGTTACAGCAATGTTAGGTTTACCTGTAAAATAAAGCTTAGAATTCTAAGTATGACACTTATATCCCCACATATTCTAGTCTTTAATGTACATTCAACTATTCCTTTTTACCATTTCCTTCTTTTTTGTTTTTTAGAGAAATGCCCACCATGTCCTCAGGGTGCCATGCACAATACCACCTTAAAGTTTTCACCAGAATCACCCATCGGTACTCTCTCAGGAATGTCTTTTCCTAGTTGTATCCCTGAAACCATGTCCTTACCTCCAAACTTCAGCCCCTTATCCTCAGTGAGACTATCCCCAAGTATTTTTCACCTTCCTCCTCTGAAACCCTGTAGCACTGATGATATGACCTATGAAATGTTATTGTGAAGATAGTTTGAGGAAAGGGATAAAGAGTTCCTTTTTAGACATGTTAGATTTGAAATGCTTGGAAACATGCTCACTGATTTTTCTAATTATTGTCCTTTAAATAAAGGGGAAATCAAGGTATTTTTCCTATTTCAGCCAGAGTTGTAGGTAGAAAAGAAAATCTCTTCCATGTTTATAAACATACGCATGCCCTCATATATTTTAGGGGTTTGAATCCATTATACCATTGTCACTGGGAAAATATAGATTGAGAAATAAATCTAAAGTTGTGTACAATTGGTATCACACCTGCTACACCTTGCAAAAGTTAGTAAGATATTTCAAAAGAAGAATCACTCCATCAACCCAGATCACAGAGAATTCTCCCAGATAGATCTACTAAGGGTCAGCTCATAATTCAGAATTACAAGGTATATGAGATAAAAAGGACATATTAGCAAGAGTTTCCAGAAAAAGAATGTCAGAATCAGAACCCAAGAACTTAGGAATTATTGGAAACAAAATATTTTTAAGTGTTTAACTATTTAAATAAATTAAAGAGGGGATCAATACATTAATTTAAATAAACATGAGAAGGGGTCAAAACCTTAAGAAAAGATAAAGCACCGTAGATATGGACTTAGGGTTATGGGTCCAAAAGTAAAGAACTGAGAAGGCTGCAATTCTTCACTTACAACAATTTAAAAAAACTAGACAAATTGAAAATCAAGGACTTCTCTTGGATTGAGGTCTCAGACCATGACCCCAAAATTTGGAGAGAAAGATGAATAGAGAAAATCATACCTGAGATCAACTTAACCAGAGCAGAATCTGCTGGAGCCATAAACTGGATTCTAATGGGGAAAAAAAGTCCAAGAGTAGATGGGTTATGGAAACAGAGAGATGGAAACTTTAAAAAAATAAACCTGAAAGGAAATTCTAGAAATCACAAGCATTTTGACAATGTTAAAAGAAAAACTTCAACAACCTTAAATTTAGGATCTCACAGCTTTTATTGATAAAATTATGAATCAGGCAGCATCCCATTCAGAAACTAGAAAGGAACTCCCGGAGGGATTATTTATTAGTCAGGGTTCTCTAGGGAAACAGAACCAATATCTGTAAGTAGTATGGGCTTTTATAAAATTCTCCCATGCGACTGTGGAGATGCACAAGTCCAAATTCTGCTGGGCAGGCTGCAGACCAGGTGCTCTAATGAAGGTCACTGAATTCCCCAGGAGAAACTGGCTATCTAAAGTAGAGATGTGGATTTTCTCTCTCTGATTGCTGAAATAACTTCTCTTTTTAAGACCTTCAACTGACTAATGATATGTCACTCATTGCTGATGGCAATCTCCTCAGTTGATTGTAGATGTAATCAGCCATATATGCAATCAATTCATTGATAATTAAAATCCATGAGGTGCCATTGTATTACAATTAGCCCAGTGCTTGCTTGACCAAACAACTGGACACCATTACCTGGCTGAGTTGACACATTAATCTAACCATCACAGTTCATCCCTTGTCAACTTGGCAGCCATACACATCACCTAAAACTATACTTAGTCTCTAATTAAAAACAGTGACACACACATATATATATGTGTGTATGTGTGTGTGTATATATATATATATATATATTTCCCTACCTAACAATACTCACCTGTACTGCATACAACCAGAAATGTGTCAAATCCCTCCAGAATAGGTAACATTCAGTCTTAAACTTGACATCTTTAAATACTGAGACATGAAACTAATGCAACTAATGTCATAGGATAAGGGGAAAGGATAGGGAAGAAAAGATATAAATTTTTATGTGCATATATAAAGATACAACAAACAAGGAAGAAATGTTCATGATTATTACAGTCCTCATTTCTGGAACTGATCACATGATCAAAGTTTGTATTTACCACTACCTTCTTTCACTGCCTCAGTAAACTGACTGTAAGGAACTCCCCAAGAGACCATACCAGTGGGCTGGAAAGAGAAGGTAATGTGGCAAGAGTGGTGACCATGGACATTTGGGACACTTCCTGATGTAACTAAGTTTTGTCTTCAGGACCCACTCAACCCTGTCTAAAACTTACCACTTCCAATCTATGATGCAGTGCTGCTGTGCACACCCAGATTTATGGTTTGATGGGTAAAACAATACCCATCTCATGATAGGCAACTCAGGTCTCATGGTAAATTTGTGGCCCATGGTTAAGCATTCAGTCTCTACTATGGCCCAGCAGCAAGCCAAAAACTGTTTCTCAAAAGGAGAGTAGTTACCTGCAGAGGATAACAGGGCTATGCTCCAAAATCCTAAGGGTCTGCATTGTAATTCTTCTATAGGTACCTGCTAAAGGCTCCACATGGCATCTCTATTTGCCACTGACACTTTCAGCACCATTGGATCTGCTGGATAATATGGCCCAAGTGGCAGCACAATTTACATAGCAGCCTGGACCTGCTTTCTCTTGTTCTGGACCCTACTCAAAACTAGCAGGTTTCTAGTCACTTGGTTAATGGGCTTGAGTAGCACACCCAAATGAGGAATATGTAGTCTCTAAAATCCAGAGAGACCAACTAAGTATTGTACCTCTTTTTTGGTCATAGGAGGGGCCAGGTGCAACAGCTTATCCTTCACTTTAAAAGGGATATCTCTACATGCTTCACACCACTGGACACCTAGAAATTTCATCAAGGTTAAGGCCTCTGTATTTTTGTTGGACTTATCTCACATCCTCTCTCACACAAGCATCTTACCAATAAGTCTACAGTAGTTGATACGTCTTGCTCACTAGGTCCAATCAGCATGATATTATCAATATCATGTGATGTCTTGTGTGAGGGAGACATGATCAAGGTCCCTGTGGACAATATTATGACATAGGGCTAGAGAGCTGATATATTCCTGAGGTAGGACAGTGAAGGTATATTGCTGGCCTTATCAGCTGAAAGCATTGTTTATGGTGTTCCTTAGTAATAGCAAAAGATTTAAAAAAATAGTATTTGCTAGATCAGTAGCTGCTTATCAGGTACCAGGGGATATGTTGATTTGCTCATATAACAATACCACATCTGGAACAACAGCTGCAATTGGAATAACCACCTTGTTAAGTTTATAATAATCCACTGTCATCCTCCAAGATCCATCTGTTTTCTGCACAGGCCAAATAGGAGAGTTAAACAGGGATGTGGTGGGAATCACCACCCCTGCAACCTTCAAGTCCCTGATGATGATAGTGATCTATGTAATCCCTCCAGGAATCCAGTTTTGCTTTTGATTCACTATTTTGTTAGGTAAGGGCAGTTCTAGTGGCTTCCACTTGGCCTTTCATACCATAATAGCCCTCACTCCACAAGTATGATTCAATGTGGGGATACTGCCAGTTGCTAAGTATGTCTATTGCATTTATGCATTCTGGAACTCAGGAAATAACCAAAGAATGGGTCCAGGGACACACTGAAATCACTGTGGGACAGACCCGAGATAAAACTCTATTGATCACCTGACCTCCATAAGCCCCTACTCTGACTGGTAGACCACAGTGACTTTTTGTGTCTGCTGGTATTAATGTCACTTCTAAGCCAGTGTTTAATAATCCTGGAAATGTCTGATTAATTCCTTTTCCCCAGTGCATGCTTACCCTGGTAAAAGGCCATAGTTCTCTTTGGGGAAAGCTGGGAGGAAGATTAATGGTATAAATTTTTGACAGTGTAAGAGAATTCTTTCTCGAGGGGACTTTGTCTTCCCCTCATTTTAGGGGCTTTAAGTCTGTAAACTTTCTAAAATCAGGGAGTCAATTAATTTCTGTTTCCTATAATTTCTAATTTCTGTAATTCAAGTTAGGGTTTTGTTCACTTGACCTAGAATGCTTCTGTTATACAGATCAAGTAGGAACTTAGTAGACTGACCATCTATTTCACTTCTAAGTATACCATGATCTATTAGCCAATTTCCTAGGTCTCTATGACTCAGACTCTTTTGATTACTGCTTTGAATCTGTCTTTCATTGTGGTAGCCATGCCCACCTTGTCTTTGGTGATTAAGTGCTGCTACTTGGCTTCTGCCAGCCTGGGATCTGATCATACCCATAATGTTTAAAGATTCTAGTTCTGTGACAGCAGTTCCCATAGTAATATCTGACCTATAGAGAAAAGAAACCACAGCTCTCTTTGAGAAAGATGGAATTTGTCTCACAATTTTATTCCTCACAGTCCTGGTGAACGATGTGTCCTCTAGTCATTCCTGGGGTGGGTGGGCAGGTTTTAAATGGTAAATCCATCCAAGCATTCCAGTCTCTCTAAGCCAGGGGTTCTTAACCAGGGCCCATGAGCTTGAATTGAAATTCAAAAATCATTATTCTTGTGGGGACCTGTTTGTGTGAGTGTGATATAGTTATTAAATAATACACAGTATAGTGTGGACTCAGTAAGGGGTTCACCTGACTGGCATAGGGATCCATGAAACAAAAAAAGGCAAGAACCTCTGCTCTAAGCTTTTAGATCCCCTCATCTACAGTATACCACGGTAAATTGGACATCTTGACTTCAGGCATTGTAGGCCACCTTTTGGTCAATATTTTATCCAACCACCCTTTCTAACCCCTCAAGTTACAACATAGAATCCAGAATCTCTGCTTAGTGGGCCCATATCAATAAATTCAGCCTGATCCAATTTTAAATTCCTTTTACCATTATCCCATACCCTTAATATTCATTCCCACACATATTTCTGAGTTCTGTCTATATCAATTATAAAACTCATATAGTTTTTTTAGAGTATAGCATACTTTCTAATGGGCCACACTTTTACTTCACCTTTGGGAGCTTGTAACTTTAGTCTAGTTATAGGTCTGGAAGTAAAGAGGAGTGGTTGGGGTGGGTAAGGAGAAGCATTAGAAGGGTCTTGTATGCCAATTAACTGAGGACATTCCCATGCAGTTTCATCTAGTGAGAGAGGATTAATCTCTTCAGGTGGGGGTTGGATGGCAGACTCCTCACGGCAGGGTAGAGGTTGGGTGATGGTTTCCTCAGGGCAGGAAGGAGGTCAAAACTCCTTGGGGTAGGCTAGAGTTTGGGTAATGCAGGCTTGAGGTTGGGTGGTACCTTCCTCAGGGTGAGAAGGAGGTTGGGACTCCTAGGAGCAGACCAGAAGTTGGTTGGTGCAAGTTTGATATTGGTGGTTTCCTTGGGGCAGACCATTACAGGTTTAGCTGGCAAAGTCTCAGCAGAATTTAGGGTTTCAATGTCCCCATTACCATCACCATCAACCCAAATATCTCCATCCCAATCCTCAGGATTTTGTTATTTTCCAATCAATGCCCTCTCTTTAACAGCATGCACCCTGCAAGGTTGAGATTTTCATTTCCATAGTAACTTCGCTACTTACACAAAGAGACTCTGAGTCTAGTTTTCAGAGATCTCATCAGCAACTGCACAAACAAGATTTTCTTTCCGGGAATACATAGAAACTTTCACTAAATTCATGCAGCACTTAAGTTGCAAATTTAAAGCCTTCACCTCATCCTTTTCTTTTGTAACTGTATCCAGTGTATTTAGCAACAACCAGTCAACACCAATATCCCTATTAACTGAACAAAACTCTGTTAAAGAGTTAAAAACACTCCAACTCAAATCCTTGCCTCTGATAAGAATGGAAGTAGTTGTATCCAGTGGTGATATTTTGCATATCTCTATTGCAAACTCATGCCATGGACTATTAGTGGCCTCTTGATTATTGGAAAGGGAGACATTAGTGCCTTTATGTCTACTCAGAGTAGAAACCCAATTGCAAAAACCCCAGAACCAATTCATTATCCCATTTTTAAGACTCTTTCAAGAACCACTCCTGGTACCAAGCTATATTAGTCAGGGTTTCCTACAGAAACAGAAATAGAAGATATCTGTAAATAGTATGAGATTTCCATAAAATTTTCTCACATGACCATGGGGACACAAAAGTCCAAATTCTACAGGACAGACTACAAACCAGGGGCTCCAGTGAAGGTCCTTATTGAATTCCCCAGGAGATGCTGGATATTTGAAATAGAGATGGGAATTTTCTCTCTCTGAATGCTGAAATTACTTCTCATGTTAAGGCCTTCAACTGATTGGATGATGGCAACCTCCTCAGTTGATTGTAAATGTAATTGATCATATGTACAATCAACTACATGATGATTAAAGTCCAGGAAGTACCATTTTATTACAATTAGCCCAGTGCTTGCTTGACCAAACAACTGGGCACCATTACCTTGTTGAGTTGACAAATTAGCCTAACCATCACAGTGTAGAAAGGGGAAGCTAGTGGGAAAGGTTGATTGGTTGGCATTAAGTTTCCATTTTACACAGGTATTTCTTACAAAATCGGGAAAAGATATGCATTAATTAGTATGGTATTGTTGGTATTGATAACCTATCTCTACTGGACCAAAACTGGTTTACCCTACCAGGTGTTGCTCACCTGAAATTCTGCAGAGTGTGTTCCATTTTCTCAGAAAGCCCTGCAGATTGTTTTAGTCTTCTAGACAGTCCCTTCTTGGAAAGAGGTTCTTCCCTCCCCCGTCAATACCCAATGCAGGAGACCATTTTATTTGACATAACGACAAAAATGGATAATGTCTTTGATTGCCTAATCAGTTGACTGTTCATGACCAAGGAAGGAATCAGTGATCTTGAATGTATCTCAGGGGACAATTCCCAAACAGAAATGAAAAGAGAAAAAAGAATAAAGAACAGAACTGATATACCTGATAATATCTCCTGCAAAGAAGCAGCTGGGCAGCATTGGAGGTTCTTCGGGACCAGGCTGTTTCAGGATTTTTGCAGGACAGGAGGTGTCTGGACATTGATTTGGTGGGAAGGTAACAGAGAAAATTCATCTATAAGATATAATTGAGACTCTATTAAATGGAGGTGGGAGCTGTGCACGGGACGCTCCCTCCTGGGGTGGGTGGAGCTGTGGCACCGGCACTGCAGTGGTGATCTCTGGAGGCTCTGTGGTACTGGGGAATTCATAAGCCCTGAGTGGGCTATTGGGGGGTTAACAGGACAGGAGGCCTTTGCAGACCGATTTGGAGAGACAAATGGGAGTTTTATTGTGAAGCGGGGAATTTTTGATTGCGGACACAAATAATAGTGCTTCCAACTAGAGCGCCACCCCCCCAAGCCTGGCTGCCAATCTGCAGCGGACTTAAACTGCTAGCAATAAAGAGATGCCACCAGGAGGCTGTATCAGGGACTGGCAGGGTGGGAGACAGCTGGAAGGCGATTAGGGGAATATTTTGTGAAGCATGGGAATTTCGATTTTGCACTCTGTTATTGGTGTTTCTGGCTGGAGCCCCACCTCCGGGCCTGGCTACTGATCTGTGTCATTAAATTGGCTGCAGTGTAGAGGCGCCCCCAGGTGGCCGTTCCAGGGGCTTACAGGGTGGGAGGTGTCCTGAAGGTGAATTGGTGATACATCCACAGAATAGACCCCAGTGAGTGAGTGAATTGTGGGGCTCAGACACATAGAAGAAAGTTTGGGAATGTGACCTCACCCACAGGGCTGGCACCCAGCTGCAGGGATCCCTGAAGGCTGTGTTGCACTGTGGTGCTCCCAGGCTCCTGTTAACTGGACTTGAGGTTGCCAGGTCTGAGTCCCCTAAACCCTGGTGGCCCACACCTCAGAGATTCACACCTCTTGAGTCTTCAATATCTCAGACTTTCCAACCCTGAATCCATCAAGTCGTGATGTCCATCTGAGGTCCTTGAATGCCCTAGCCCTCAACGTTTGCATTTTTTCTTTTTTGTTTTGTTTTGTTTTGTTTTTATTTTTATTTTATTTTATATTTTTTTAATGTCCTGATTGCTAACATTGCATTATCTCTTGGTCTTTTCTCCCAGCGTATCCCCCAAAGTCTTTTTTTTTTTCTCAGTTATTTAGGGGATTTTTTTTTGTTGTTGCTGTTGTGGTTGTTCTACATCTTTTTTTTTTCTTTTCCTTACTTGTTCCCCACCCTTTACCCATCCCCCTTTTTCTTTCTTCCTTTCTTCTCTTTTTTTTTCTTTTTTCTCTCTCTTGTCCCTCATTTTCTTCTTATTTTATTTTATCTTAATTATACAATAGGTGCTGCAGGGAACACCTCACATTTGCTGGGTTTCCTCATCCTCCGCTGCCTCATTTCTGTGTGAATTGATTTTGGCTACCTACACTAACCCCTTTCCCCAACATCTTGATATCCCCCATCATCTACTGTCTCTCCTATATTCCACCTCCTTTTCTTTGATCCCAAAAGTGTCTAACTCTTAATTTCTAAAACCTTTGTTTCATTTTCTTTTATCCACCCTTGAAACTATTGCATTTCTTTTCTCTTTCCCTCTCTCACAAAAACAATAGCTTTTTAATTCATACCATATTCCTCCCATATTCAGTCGACTACATCATTATAGATACTCTACCTACTGCTATAACTCTACACAATTTACATGAATCTAATATCCATCCTCCCAGATCTCATATTGTTGCTCTGTTAACATTTATCACCAATACTACTTTACACTTTTTCCTTGCTTACACAATTGCCTTTCCCTGGCCCTAATACTTTCCTTTAAAGTGAACTCAACCAGCAATAAGAAATTAGAATAAGAAGAACAAAGTGACAAAGAGAAGATATAACACTTACGCAAAAACAACAGCTAATTAATCCCCAAGACTAGACAAAGAAGCTAAGGAACTGATTAAACTTGTCAAGATAAAATGATGACCAGACAGCAACAAAAATCTACAAACCAAACCAGTAATCAGGAAAACATGGCTGAATCCAATGAACAAACAAAACTAGGAAGGGGAACAGAACTTCACACAAGTAATTAAAGATCTCAGAACATATATCACCGACAAATTTAATGAAGTAAAGGAAGAGGTTAACAACATGAAGACAATACTTGGAGGGGAAATTGCTGACATATGCAAAAAGATAACAGATATGATGGGAATGAACACCACAGTTCAAGAAATCAAAAATACACTTGTAGCAAATATCAGCAGACTAGAAGAGGCAGAGCATAGAATTAGTGATGTGGAAGACAGTACATTGGAAATCAAAGATAGTAGAATTGGTCGATAAAAAGATAGAAAAAATCCAGCTAGGACTTAGGGACCTGAATGACAATGCAAAACGCTCAAACATATGTATTATAGGCATCCCAGAAGGAGAAGAGAAGAGAAAGGGGTCAGAAGGAGTGTTGCAGGAAAAAATGGCTGAAAACTTCCCAAATCTACTGAAAGAGACAGATGTATATATCCAAAAAGCACAGCACACCCCAATCATCATAAACCCCAACAGGCCCACCCCAAGATATATACTTGTCAAATTATCCAATGCTCAAGACAAAGAGAAAATTCTAAAAGCAGCAAGAGAAAAGAAAACCATCACATACAAGGGAAGCTCCATAAGATTAAGTGCTGATTTCTCATCTGAAACCATGGAGGCAAGAAGGCAGGGGTATGATATAGTCAAGGTACTAAAAGAAAAAAATTTCCAACCAAGAATACTCTATCTAGCTAAACTAGCATTCAAAAATGATGGAGAGTTCAAAATATTCTCAGATAAACAGAAACTGAAAGAGTATGCCAACAAGAAACCTCCCATTCAAGAAATTCTAAAGGGAGTTCTGCAGGAAGAAAGGAAAAAACAGGACAAGCAGAGTTGGAGGAGAGTGTAAGAGCAACAAAAAAGACAAAAAGAGAAGGAAAAAAAACACAAATAAAATATGACAAACACAAGTCCAATCAAAATATGGCTAACACAAATAATTCCTTGAAAATAATAACACTGAATGTCAACAGATTAAACTCACCTATCAAAAGATTCAGAGTGGGACATTGGATAAGGAAATATGACCCATCCGTATGCTGTCTACAAGAGACACATCTTAGACCCAGAGACTCATGGAGGCTGAAAGTGAATGGTTGGAAAACAATCATACAAGCAAACAATAACCAAAAAAAGGCAGGAGTAGCTATATTAATATCAGACAAAATAGACTTTAAATGTGAAACAATTGTGAGAGACAGAGAAGGATGCTACATATTAGTGAAAGGGACAATCTGTCAAGAAGATTGAACAATCATAAATATTTATGTTCCTAACAAGGGTGCCTCTAAATACATGAGGCAAACACTGGAAAAACTAAGTGAAAGAATAGATACATCTACAATTACAGTGGGGAATTTTAATACACCACTATCAACTCTGGACAGAACATCTCAAAAGAGAATCACTAAAGAAACAAAATATTTGAACAGTATATTAGAGGAGCTGGATCTAATAGACATATATAGATCATTACACCCAAACACAGCAGGATGTACATCTTTCTCAAGTGCACATGGATCATTCTCCAAGATAGACCATATGCTAGACCACAAAGAAAGGTTTAATGAATTCAGAAAGATCGAAATCATACAAAATAATATCTCTGGCCACAGTGGAGTGAAGCTGGAAATCTGCAAGGGCCAGAGGCCCAGATTTCACACCATGATTTGGAAATTAAACAACACACTCCTGGAAAAACAGTGGGTCAAAGAGGAAATCTCAAAAGAAATCAATGACTACCTTGAAACAAATGATAATGATAACACAACATACCAAAATTTATGGGATGCAGAAAAAGCAGTACTGAGAGGGAAATTTATAGCCATAATTTCATATATCAAAAAAGAAGAAAGAGCAAAAATTGAAGAACTAACTGCACATTTGGAGGAATTAGAAAAAAAACAACAAAGTAATCCAACAGGAAGAAGAAAGAAGGAAATAACAAAGATAAGAGCAGAACTAAATGCAATAGAAAATAAGAAAGCACTTGAAAAGATAAACATGACCAAGAGCTGATTCTTTGAGAAGATCAATAAAATTGACAAACCTTTAGCGAGACTAACAAAGAAAAAAAGAGAGAAGACGCAAATACACAAAATAAGAAATGAGAAAGGAGATATCACCACTGACCCCACAGAAATAAAGACTATAATAAGAGGGTACTTTAAAAAACTATATTCCAACAAAAATGACAATTCAGAGGAAATGGACAAATTCCTAGAAACACATAAGCAGCCCATATTGACCAAAGAAGAAATTGATGATCTCAAAAAACCAATCACAAGTAAAGAGATAGAATCAGTCATTAAAAACCTCCCAACTAAGAAGAGCCCAGGGCCAGATGGCTTCACAGGTGAATTCTACAAAACCTTCCAGAAAGAACTAACATCAATCCTGCTGAAACTATTCCAAAAAATCGAAACAGAAGGAACATTGCCTAACTCCTTCTATGATGCCAACATTACCCTATTACCAAAGCCAAACAAGGACACCACAAGAAAAGAAAATTACACACCAATTTCTCTAATGAAACTAGATGCAAAAATACTTAACAAAACACTTGCCAATTGTATTCAACAACACATTAAATGAATTATACACCACGACCAAGTGGGATTCATTCCAGGTATGCAAGAATGGTTCAACATAAGAAAATCAATCAATGTAATACACCATATATACAAATTGAAGGGAAAATTCACATGATTATAGATGCAGAAAAAGCATTTAACAAAATAAGCACCCTTTCTTGATAAAAACACTCCAAAAGATAGGAACGCAAGGAAATTTTTTGAACATGATAAAGAGTATATATGAAAAACCTACAGCCAACATCGTTTACAATGGAGAAATCCTAAAATCCTTCCCTCTAAAATCAGGAACAAGACAAGGATGCCCACTCTCTCCCTTTCTACTTAACATTGTCTTAGAAGTACTTGGTCGAGCACTGAGACAAGAACCAGACATAAAAGGCATTCAAATTGGAAAGGAAGAAGTCAGAATTTCATTATTTGCAGATGACATGATCCTATACATAGAAAACCCTGAGAGGTCTACAACAAAGCTTCTAGAACTCATAAATGAGTTTAGTAGAGTCACAGGTTATAAGATCAATGTGCAAAAGCAGTAGCATTTTTGAACACCAATAATGAGCAATATCAGGAGGAAATCAAGAAACATTACCATTCAGAATAGTAAACTTAAAAAATCAAATATTTAGGAATAAATTTAACTAAAGATATAAAAAACTTATACACCGAGAACTATACAAGACTGTTCAAGGAAATCAAAGAAGACCTAAATAAATGGAAGAATATTCCCTGTTCATGGATAGGAAGACTAAATATTATTAAGATGTCTATCCTGCCAAAACTGATCAACACATTCAATGCAATCCCAATAAAAAGCAACACAGCCTTCTTTAGGGAACTAGAAAAACTAACTATGAAATTTATTTGGAAAGGAAAGAGGCCCCGAATGGCCAAAGACATATAGAAAAAGAAAAATGAAATTGGAGGAATCACACTACCTGACTTCAGAACATACTACAAAGCTACAGTAGTGAAAACAGCATGGTATTGGCATAAGGAGAGACACACAGACCAATGGAATCGAATTGAAAGTTCTGATATAGAACCTCATATATATAGCCATATATTATTCGATAAAGTCACCAAACCCTCTCAACTGTGAGAGAATGGCCTATTCAACAAATGATGCCTGGAGAACTGGATAGCCACATGTAGAAGAATGAAAGAGGATTACCATCTCACACCTTATACAAAGATCAACTCAAGATGGATCAAAGACCTAAATATAAGAACCAAGACCATAAAGACCTTGGAAAGCAGTGTAGAGAAACATCTACAGGACCCTGTAATAGGAAATGGCTTCATAAATATCACACCAAACTCACGAGCAGCAAAAGAACAAATAGATAAATGGGACTTCCTCAAAATTAAAGCCTTCTGCACCTCAAAGGAGTTTGTCAAGAAAGTAAAAAGGGAACCCACACAATGGGAGAAAATATTTGGCAACCATATATCTGATAAGAGACTTATAACTTGCATATATAAAGAACTCCTATATCTTGAAAATAAAAAGATAAACAACCCATTTAAAAAATGGGAAAAAGATTTAAACAGACACTTCTCCAAAGAAAAAATACAAATGGGTAAAAAGCACATGAAAAAATGCTCCAAATCTCTAGCTATCAGGAAAATGTAAATCAAAACTACAATGAGATACCATCTTACTCCCATAAGATTGTAGCTATGTAAAAAGCAGAAGAATACAAATGCTGGAGAGGATGTGAAGAAATGGGAACACTCATCCACTGCTGGTGGGAATGCAGAAGGATCCAACCATTCTGAAGGACAGTTTGGCGGTTTCTCAAAAAACTAACTATAGATTTGCCATATGACCCTGCAATACCACTGCTGGGTATATACCCAGCAGAACTGAAAACAAGGACACAAACTGATATATGTACACCAATGTTCACAGCAGCATTGTTCACTATCGCCAAAAGTTGGAATCAACCCAAATGTCCATCAACAGATGAGTGGATCAATAAAATGTGGTTTATACATACAATGAAATACTACTCGGCTTTAAGAACAAATACACTACAAACACACGTGATAACATGGACGAATCTTGAGAACCTTATGTTGAGTGAAGCAACCCAGGCATTGAAGGACAAATACTACATGACCTCAATGATATGAAATAAGCAAGCTGCCTCAGAGAGCTAGAGACTGGAAAATAGGCTTACAGGAAATCGGGAGGTGGAGGAAGGATGTGAGCTGATGTCTGCAGGGGTGGAATCTATGATAAGCTGGTGGTAAGTATGGGCACAAAGAAGAGATAAAATGGGGGCAAGGGGTTGCCTTTGCGTGGGGCTTTGCGGGTTTGAGGGGGGCTGGGGATGGACGGATGGGTAATATTGCCCAAAATATTGGGGGGAAGGAGGGGCAACATATGAACATAGGAGAGTGTCAGGTGTTGGTTGAGAGTAAAATGCTGAGAAAACCGTATCAAAATATAATTAGGAGGGTAACCTGTTTAGGATGCTGGGAGGGGATGGTCTGATGTGGGACGGACTCCTGGGGAATGTCTGAATGCTCATTTTGCCAGGGTGGGTTGTACCATTGGGTAGAGACCCAAGTAGTGAGAGTGGGGGTATACCCACATCATGGGGAGGACTAATGCCATCAAATAGAGGGAACTGTATCTCTCGAGAGAAAGAGTGGCTCCCAGGGCATTAGGGCAGTTGAGCAAGTCAGGTCCTGAACACTGTTGCAAGTATCTCTGGACATGGCTCCTTGGGAAATGGAGATTGGCTATTGCTGTGGGCCCCAAGGGGAGGGGAAAATGGATGTTGAATGGATGGAACCAAGGTAAATGTGGGGGCAAGAGAGGAGTTTCGCGAGAGTACACAAGGATGGATATAAAACATGTAATATTACACCAAAAACTTATAGGGGATGTCAGACTAATAATGTAAACCATAATGTAAAACATAGGATAACTAAAAAATTTAGAAAACTGTATATCCTAAAGTATGGACCACAATGTAAGCACAGATGTCACCTTGTTTGAAAGCTATTGTCTCGGAGTCTGTACATCAGTTTCAGTAAATATGATATGAATAAGTTAAAAGATTATCACTGTGGAAGGGAAAAGGTTTTATGGTGGATGTGTGGGAGTACTGTATATTGTATATATGAATTACTGTGATCTAGGGCTCTTGTGAAGAGAAGCTCAATAATTAGGAAAAAAGAAAAGAAAATGATAGGATGTAGAATTTTTCCAAATAATATGTATTCTATATCTAACCTTTAAACTCATTGCTATATTCCATTTTACTGTCAGGGAACCTGACATTATATTGGGCTTCACTTTTCAGGAAGTTTTGAATCACTGAGTGGTTCAACAATGGCAGTGGAGGAATACTGGTATGGGATGTCATCGACAGGTGATATATGGTTGACAGGGGGTTATACAGGGCATATGTCCAGGGTGCATGGAAATGTTTGGATATACTAATAGTGGAAACAATTAAAAACAACAGCTGGGGGGGTACCGGGTTACTGGCTGGGGGGGCTCTGTCGTGGTCCCTAGGGGAGCAGCGGCAGTCCCCCAGGTGCAACGGTAAGGACCAGAAAGGGATGAGGGTCCAAAAGTGAGCCCCTGATACTAATGACTATGCTTGTGAGCCTATACGCCTGAAATAAGAACAAGGCCTAGAGCAGCACTGTGCCTAGGAGTTCCCTCCTGACAGCCTCTGTGTTACTCAAATATGGCCAGTCTCAAAACCAAACTCAGCATGTAAATGCAATGCCTTCCCCCCAGCATGGGACATGACACCCAGGGATGAGCCTCCCTGGCACCGAGGGATCACTACCAAGTACCAGCTGATGATGCAACTAGAAAATGACCTTGAATTAAAGGTTCAACGCGGACCAGCAGAATATCCCTGTCTACATATAATAACAGGATTTAAAAATGCTGTTTGACCTAAGTTAAGGGGGAAATGGAAAGGACAAATGAGTTTATATGGCTATGAGTCTCTAAAAAAGAGTCTGGAGGTTGTCAGAAGGATTGCCCTTATGCACACCTGAGCAGAGTCTCAGAGACAGATAAAGTAGGTACAACCCCAGGTATTGGTCCTTTTGAGGGCTAAAGAGACCCACAGGTTTTATGGTCATGGCAGATGGGGTTCACTGCCGTGTCAGTTGGCCCTTCTTTGGAGCTGGTGTTTCTGCGTGATGGAACTGGACTCAGATGGGATCTCTTTTCACAAGCCTTTCATGCTACTTTACTGGAATTGTAGTTGGTGCTTGGACTTAAGATATATCTAGGGGATTTGAATCTCTGGACTGAAAATATGATAGCCAGGCCCTGATGTCAACAGACTTCAGCTCCTACACTCTGATTTATTGGACTTACTCCACTCAGCTAACATGGAGTTGAAAAATGTCAACCACCACACCATGGAGCCTAGAGTGCCTACAACTGAAAGCAGGAGGATTGTATCCAATATCCATGTGGAATCTAAACCCCCTCGTGACATAGATGTGGAATGGACACAACCAAGCCAAGGTCCACAGGATGGAGGAATACAGTAAGGATCAGAGTGGACTTAATGATATTCTATTCATGAACTATTGTGGTTAATAATCAAGAAAATGAGGCATTGATGTGGAAAAAGTGGCCATGGTGGCTGCTGGGTACGGGGAAGGGGAGGAAAAGAAGAGATGTGGAGGCATTCTCGGGACTTGGAGTTGTCCTGGGTGGTGCCCCAGGGACAATTGCTGGATGTTGTATGTCCTCCCATGGCCCACTGGATGGAACGTGGGAAAGTGTGGGCTATGGTGTGGAACACGGGACATGGGGTGCAGTGATGCCCGGAGATGTACCCACCAGATGCAATGGATGTGACATTATGATGGGGGAGAGTGTTGTTGGGGGAGGAGTGGTGGGGTGGGGGCAGTGGGGGTGAATGGGGACCTCATATTTTTTTAATGTAATATCTTTTTAAAAAATGAATAAATTGAGTAGAATTTGGAAAATAAATAAACAAACATTATTGCTGGTAAGTTAAACAGGAATGTGTGAAAAGCCATTGTAAGGTAAAATAGTTGGAGTCCATCCCAGGGCCTATAAATTTCTAAAGAGGACTCTTGAAGACTAAGGGATGGTTTTAATGGAACAAATTGTTCACTTTAGATTATATAAACACAAGGTTTTAAAAATATATAACTAGTGTCTTTTTTGTAGTTTTCTACCCACTGAATTTCAGACAATTTTCTATTTTCAAACCATTTGAAAAGAAACAAATGAAAACTCATATAACATGAATGAGTTTTTAATAATTTTATTGCATATATTTTAATAGATTTTTATTACTTTGAATCATCATGA
Organism: Dasypus novemcinctus; assembly: GCF_030445035.2. Classification (NCBI taxonomy): domain Eukaryota; kingdom Metazoa; phylum Chordata; class Mammalia; order Cingulata; family Dasypodidae; genus Dasypus; species Dasypus novemcinctus. The sequence goes on from NC_080690.1 coordinate 12,483,250, forward strand.
GTTATTCTTATTTTGATGATGAAAATGTTTCAACACCATTAATATCCTATAATTTCAGAATAGAGAAAATTGAATTTTACATGTTAAAATAGTTTGATTTTCCATCTCTAAAATTTATTTGAAATGTGGACATTCTCACTGATTTCTTTCTACAGCATATGTTCCAAGGACACTATATTTTGGAACTAAATGGTTTTCTTTTTTCCTAATTCTTGACTTTGTGGAGTAGGAAATAAAATGGAATTTTTGTGCATCATCATAAGCTGTAAAAAATTGAGTCAGAGAGCTGAATAAATATCCTTGAGTTACTTGAAAAAAAAAAAAAGAACAGAGCTGACTACCAAAGAACAGTGGGACAGTTTCAAAAGGTAGAATACAAGCTTAATTGATATATGAGGTGAAGAAAGGCAGAAGAAATATGTGAGTGGTAGCAGAGACATTTCAGAATTAATTACAGACACCAAACATGGATCCAGAAAGCTCAAGAAACACTAACCAAAAATCGACATCTATGTTATAGACTAAAATGAGTTCCCTTCAAAAGTTATGCTGAAGTTCTAATCCCTAGTACTTTAGAATGTGACCTTATTTGGAATTTGGGTCATTACAGATGGAATTAGGATAATTAAAATGAAGTTAAAATGAAGCAGGATGGGCCCTTAATCTAAAATGATCAGTGGCCTTATAAGAAGAGGAAGCAGAAAGGCTGAGTGGAAAATGCTGAGTGACGACCAAGGCAGATGATACCATGGAGTGCCAGCGAGCCACTGCCATCAGTCAGGAAAGAGTCAGGAAAAGAGTTTCCCCTACAGATGTCAGATAAGCATGGCCCTGTTGACACCCTGATTCCAAACTTCTATCCTCCAGAACTGTGAGACAATAAATTTCTGTTGTTTCCAGGCACCTAGATTGTGGTACTTTGTTAGGGCAGCCCTAGCAAACTAAGATAACACATTACACTAAAAATGAAAACAACAAAAACAAAGAGAAAATCTTAAAATAAGACCAGTGTTGTGGAGAGGGGGTTTTCTGGTAGTAGAGGTACCTGTGCCTTATCTATAGAGGATCAATAATAGGACCTAGAGAGTACTCTTAGTCAGAAACCATGAAAACAAGCAGAGGGAAATATTGAAAGTGGTGAAAGAAAAGAAAAAAACCTAGAATTCTATATTCAGAGAAAGCATCCTTCAAAAGTGGAGGAGAATTTCTGTACTAGGGCAAATGATACTGAAAGGTTTGAAAACCTTATTCATTTGTGATATATACATATGTGTGTGTGTGTATGTTTGCTTAGATATAGAAAGATCCAAAAGAAAATAGAATAGACCCTAGAAAATAGAATAAATGAAGTTCATTTATTAACTAAAAAATGTGGAGGAGAATTAAAGACTTTCTTAGACAAACAAGTTAGGGATTTCTTTGACACTGGACTGTCCTGAAAAAAAGTTTAAAGGAAGTTCTTCAAAGAGAAGGAAAATCATATGTCAGAAACTTGGATCTACATAAAGAAAGGAAGGGCACTGAAGAAGGAATAAAAGTAAAGGAAAACAGATGTAGGTGATTATAGCATATGGACAAGTGAAAAGAATGGCAATAAGGTAATAAGAAATGGGAAGAAAGACTTGGAGATACTCTGAAGGTACTTGTTTTACCCATGTAGCAGTATAGTGTTACCTGAAAGCAGACTTAGAGTAGCTATAAATGTATATTACAAAATCTGGGGTAACTACTAAAAATTTTCTGAAAAGAAATAGAACACATTTGGAAAATATGAACTACTTAGAAATGAAAAAATAAATCATTGAACTTAAGAGCTAAATAAATGAGTTGAATAAAAGATTAGACATAGATGAAAAGAGAATGACTGACTGGCTTCCTAAATCTGAAGAAATTACACACTTGCAGCACAGAGATTCAAAGAGATGGATAATATGAAAGATCTATCAGGCTGAATGCAGGCTTTGTCTTTGGCAAAGACAATGACAACTTTTGGTTTAGGATGCAAAGATAGTTAAGACAACTAGAATGGTATAAGCAGTACCTTAAGCCATTCTGGCTATGAAACTAGACAAAGAGCCAAGGCCAGGTGGGAGCTGAGCAGATCTGAGGAGACTCATAATCAGAGTCTGGTACAATTTGATTAAGCCCCAATTTGAATAGGCCCATCATAAAAAATAATTCAATTGAAATTTTATAAGATGAAATATAATAATAACTGGGAAAACAAGCTCATTTGGCAAAAATGGCAAAGTTAAAATATTTGGAATATATATATATATATGTCTATGTTATTGCAGTAAAATTTGGAAAAATAATTAACACTTGCTTTAGGACTCCATTATGGATTCAAATGTATTATGTCTAAAGTATTTCAATCCTCCTGTTCTATGACGAGGAAACAGAAAGAATGAAAGGAACCATTCCTATTTTCGATGGTACAGTGAGAATTTTAAAAATAGTACTTGTATTAGTCAGCTAAAAGGGTGCTGATGCAAAATACCAGAAATCTGTTGGCTTTTACAAAGGGTATTTTTTACAAAGGGTTTTTACAAGGGCCCACAGTTACCAGGCCATAAAGCATAAGTTACTTCTCGCACCAAAGTCTGTTGCCATATGTTGGAGAAAGATGGCTGCTGGCATCTGCAAGGGTTCAGGCTTCCTGAGTTCATCTCTTCCCAGGGCTCATTTCTCTCTGGGCTCAGCTCTTCTGCTCTCTCCACAAGGCCAGCTGTAGACCAGCAGGCAAATGGCTCATCTCTCTTCCTGGGGTCTCTGCTGTGTCCAATAAAGCCTTCTCTTCTTCCTCACATATCTGCTTCTCTATGTGTTTACTTCCTAGGCTCCAGGATCAAAACTCCAAACTCCCTTCTCTGTGGTGCAGTTTCTCTGTGAGTTCCCACCCACCAAGGGGATGGGGACTCAACATCCTACTGACATGGCCCAATCAAAGCCTCAATCATTATTTAATCAAGTAAAAGTGAAACCTCTGAATCCAATATAATCTAATGTGCCCAGAGGAACAAACCAATTTACAAACATAATCCAATATGTAGTTTTAGAATTCATAAACAATATCGAACTGCTATAGTACTTTACTGTATAAACTATTGCAAAGAGCAGACCATAGAAACATGAGAAATATTGATACATTTTTAGATTAATGCCATACTACCAATATCAAACACCTAAAAGTACTTATGAAGGATTTTAATTTCTATAGGAATATTAATGCATTGAGTACTAAGAAAGAGAAAGTATATGAATGATTTAAACATTTTTCTACTGAGACATAGTCTGTCCTGGTTTTCAGGAAGAAAAGGTTTAAGATCAGCCTATACATTAGCTGAACTCTCTGGACCCTCTTGCCCTAATACGATTTTGAGTGAATTATGTTTGTTGATTCGTTTGCTTTATTATGGTTTATCTCTATTTATACCTGAACACTTAGAGGAAAAATTTTTGTATACCAACCCCCACCCCCAAAATACTGGAGGCCTGAAGTAAATTCAGGTATTACTATTTCTAGATTCAATATTTCATGAACAGAAGCAAAATTATGTAAGAATGATTGCTAAGTATAAGGAGATATTTTTCCATTACATATTTGCAAAGATATTCCTTTAAAAACATCTGATTGTTTTTAATATAGCTTTTATCATCTAATAAACTTCTAGGAAAAAAAATAATAAAAGCTGTATTAACATTTGGTAATGCATTCTAGTGCATAGGTGTTTGATTTCTGCTGTGATAGACTTATTAGAGATGGTAAATCTAAAAATGGATTCATGCATGTCAAGTAATATACCTGACACCTCAGGAATGCATAATCTGTGAGAATCCCTTCTACAGGTTGACCTTGAATCTGAAAACATAATATAATACAACCTGATGGAAGACAAAAAGTATGGAGCATGATGGATTATTTTGGGGTGGAGATATATTTTGACAAAATATTTTTTCTTAAATTGCTTTTTATATGAAAAAAGAACATGTACTACCAATTACTGCTAGAGGAAATAGTCTAAATTAGAAACAGTGACTCATATAGATTTTCTTTCTAATGTATGTAAATCTACCTAAGTCTTCTGAAATTAATTCCACCCTTTCAAATTATCAAATAAACCTAATGTACAGAAGATAGATTCAGGCCCATTGTTGACTATAAACTAAGTGGACATTGGTGAAAGAACATCTAGGTGTTAACACAATATAATAATTTGCTTCAACACATTGAGAAAATTCAGAGCAGGAGATGAATCACAAAATAAAAAGTATTGCTTGCAGATATGGCTAAATATTTTAGAGAAAGGAAAAGATAAAGTGACATTTAGAGCCACACACTATCTGTTCCCTAGAAGCACAGATTACCATTATTGACCATAAATTCATTCTAAGTAAATAAATATGAATCATCCTGAAACCTAAAGAACCAAATTAATCATGCCAATTAACAGTGGCCCTGGAAAACAGGTCTGAGTCAAAAGAAACCATGTTCTATGATAGTAAGAATTTTAAGAAAAGAGGAGTGTCTAGGCCACACATTTCCAGTCTCACTAATCCTCTGTCTTTTGGCCTGCAGGTGTGTATTTAAAGTTCTGGTGATAGCTGTGAGAAGGAGTAGCTAAAATGCAGCAGTCTGCAAAAGGTGTGAGTGGGTCACAAAGTTTGTTGTTTTTTAACCTGTTCCCTAAGCTTGTGAACTCTAAAGAGCAATCTGTAAAGCCTTTGGAGGCTTGGTAAGATAAAACTAACAGCCCTGTAATGAATTGGAAATCAATAAAGCATTAAAAATGCAAATATATTCTCATTAATATCATATAATTGTGAAGAACTTTTAGGCATCCAATTAGGATTTAACACAAAAGCCTGTAAGGATTTAATTAGGACTCCTTCACCTAATTGAGGTCAAGATTGTAAGCAGTGGATGTCTAATTAGCTTGCTTGCAGCTATCTTCTTTGAAAACCCCTTGATAAAATCTTCCCTCAAAAGATACTCTCCTCCACCCCACCCCCTCTTCTCCATTACACACACAAAAGAGGAAAAGATGATGGAATCCAAATAAGTCAGTACCTAGGTTAATACTATTGTACCACTGTCAAATTTCTGGTTTTTACAATGTATTATGGTTATATACAATATCATTGGGGGAAGCTGGGTGGAGGGTACTTGGGAGCTCCCTATACTATCAATATTAAAATAAAAAGCTATTAAAAATGCTATTATGTCTATGTCTTCCAGAGCTACAAGACAGAATTTGAATTGCCCACATTTTCTTTTGAGGATACAGTGATTCTTTTAGATAATAATTGGTTCAAAGAAGTTAGGCCAAATTAATATGGGATTTGATATAATTCAAGTAAATATCAGCTCAGTTGATCTGAAATTAAGATGACCTTGGCTCAGGGTAGCACATTTAACATTTGTTGTAAAATATTTTCCTGGCTGTTTATATATCTAATATGCTTTAGGCTAGATGATTCTGCTTCAACATCCAGGTATAAAGCATCAGCTTGCCTAAGAGAATAAATAGCCCATGCTGTCATGGTTTTTTGAGATTAAGGTATTCAATCATTAAATGAAATTATTTCATAACAGACTAATAAGAACCAAGACAGATTTATTGTTGCATAGTTGTTATGCAACTCTTGCAGCAACAATGACCAAATTTTGTCCCTCTGAAACTCTAATACGACATCATAGTTCAGAGAAAGAGGCAAAGGATACATAAATTTCATCATTGTTCATGTATAACATATTTTTTATACTCAGCATATATTGAGCAACATTTAGCCTGGGATTTTTTTCAAAATCTCCAATAACCACTTTTAAAACCAGTGTTCTGTGAGTGAGCTGCAGGCACCACTCCTTAAAGATGGCGCCGAGCCTCACAGTAAATGACTGTGAGCCACTCCTAATTTTTCCCCAGTCCTCAGCAACAAGACCCCATGAGCCAATCAGCCTTGTTGAATTAGCATAACCAATCGGGTGCTTGCACGATGCCTAGCTTCCCCCCAGCCACCCATAAAAGTTGTTGCACTTCCTCAATAAACTAGACCTGAGCCACCAGCCTGCGTCTCCAGAGTGCTCACTGTGTGTGTTCCCTTGCTCTGCCGTCCTTACCCATCGGCTGAGGGAGTCTGCCAGCCAGACCCTGATGATGACAGCTGGTGCCCAACCTGGAGGGTGACTCTGATCCCTCCAGTAGTCGTACTATCAGTGAAAAGGAACGCAACTGTCTCAAACTCTTGAATGACAAAATGAAAAATCAGCCTAGCCTGTTTTCAGCCCGACCTCCCTCTTCTTGCTCTAATCAACAATACCCCTGGGACACCCACTGGTCTTTTATACCAAAACTTCCCCCTCTTTTGGGTACATTTATCCCTTAGTCATATGGGCAAAATTACTTCTTATTGTAATGCCATATGCATTCTTGGAAGAAAACTCAGAAAAACAGCTCTTCAGTAATCCGGCCTTTAGTCCTACCTTTCACTCATGAACAGATACAACATCTTATTGAAACCGATTTAAATATGCAAATTCTCATATCAGGATTCACAGGTCACCTTGACAACCACCTGCCAAAAGACAAACTTATCACTGCCATGACTCTCCTTCCCTTTGTTCTCTCCTCTCATTCCTTCCCTACAACTTCTCCCATTCCTCATGCTGTTGTAATCTTTACAGATGCTAATAAAACTCATAGTTCTATAATTGTAAAAACCTCCGGTACTTCAGATTCTATCCATGTTGAGAGACATACTGGGTCCATCCAACAAGGAGAAATATAAGCCCTCTTCCTGGCTTTCCTACACTATCAGTCCATTCCCGTCAATATCTTCACCAACAGTGCATATGCGGCCAATACTATCCGTGCACTGCCACATGCTGTCTTTAAAAATAAAACAACCATCCAAGATAATTTGATGCTTTCCTTAAAATCTCTTCTTGAAAATCGCAAGCATCCCTGGTTCATTCAACATATTCGTTCCCATACTGGGTTCCCAGGACCTCTTTTTATTTTTAATTCATTTTTAAAAAATATTACATTTAAGAAATATGAGGTCCCCATTCACCCACACTGCCCCCACCCCACCACTCCCCCCACAGCAACACTCTCCTCCATCATCACGACACATCCATTGCATTTTGAGAGTACATCTCTGGGCATCGCTGCACCTCATGGTCAATGGTCCACATCATAGCCCATACTCTCCCACGTTCCATCCAGTGGACCATGGGAGGATCTACAATGTCCAGTAATTGTCCCTACAGCATCACCCAGGACAACTCCAAGTCCTGAAAATGTCTCAACACCTCATCTCTTCCTCCCATTCCCCACACCCAGCAGTCACCATGGCCACTTTTTCCACACCAATGCCACGTTTTCTAGATTACTAACCACAATAGTTCAAAATAGAATATCAGTAAGTCCACTCTAATCCTTACTGTATTCCTCCTTCCTGTGGACCTTGGATTGGTTGTGTCCATTCCACATCTATGTCAAGTGGGAGCTTAGATTCCTCATGGATACTGGATGCAATCCTCCTGCTTTCAGCTGTAAGCACTCTTGGCTCCATGGTGTGGTGGTTGACATTCTTCAAATCCATGTTAGCTGAGTGAGGTAAGTCCAATAAACCAGAGTGTAGGAACTGAAGTCTGTTGAGGCCCAGGGCCTGGCTATCATATTTCAGGTGTATAGTCTCACAAGCATAGTCATTAGTATCAGGGGCTCACTGTTGGACCCTCATTCCTTCCTGGTCCTTGCTGTTGTACCTGGGGGACTGCCGCTGCTCCCCTAGGGACCACAACAGAGCCCCCCCAGCCAGTAACCCAGCACACCCCCAGCTGTTGTTTTTAATTGTTTCCACTATGAGTATATCCAAACATTTCCATGCACCCTGGACAACTGTCCTGTATAACTCCCTGCCAACCATGTGTCTCCTGTCAGTAACATCCCATACCAGTATTCCTCCGCTGCCATTGTTGAACCACTCTGTGATCCAAAACTTCCTGAAAAGTGAAGCCCAATATAATGCCAGGTTCCCTTAATAGTAAAATGGAATATAGTGATGAGTTTAAAGGTTAGATATAGAATACATATTGATTTGGAAAAATTCTACATCCTATCATTTTCTTTTCTTTTTTCCTAATTATTGAGCTTCTCTTCACAAGAGCTGTAGATCATAGTAATTCATATATAAAATATACAGTACTCCCGCATATCCAGTATAAAATCTTTTCCCTTCCACAGCAATAATCTTTTAACATATTCATACCATATTTACTGAAACTGATGTACAGATATTGAGACAATTTTCAAACAAGGTAACATTTGTGTTTACATTGTGCTTTATACTTTAGGCTATACAATTTTCTAAATTTTTAGTTATCCTATGTTTTACATTATGATTTACATTATTAGTCTGTCAGCCCCTATATGTGTTTGGTGTAATATTACATGTTTTATATCCATCCTTGGGTACTCTTGTGAAACACTTCTATTGCCCTCACAGTTACATTGGTTCCATCTATTCAATATCTATTTCCCCCTCCTCATGGGGCCCACCGTGGCAGTCAATCTTCATTTCTTGAGGAGCCATGTTCAGAGATACTTGGAATAGTGTTGAGGGCTTGACTTGTTCAACTGCCCTAATGCCCTGGGAGCCACTATTTCTCTTGAGAGATACAGTTCCCTCTATTTGATGGCTTTAGCCCTCCCCAAGATGTGGTATACCTTCACTCTCATTATATGGGACTCTACCCAATGGTATAACCCACTCTGGCATATTAGCATTTACATATTCCCTAGGAATCTGTCCTACATCAGATTATCCCCTTTAAGTATCTTAAACAGGTAACTTTCCTAATTATATTTTGAAAAGGTTTTCTCAGCATTATACTCTCAACCAACATCTGACAATCTCCTATGTTCGTATGTTGCCCCACCTCCCCCCAATTTCTTGGGCAATATTACCCATCCGCCCATCCTAGCCCCCCTCAAGCCTGCAAAGCCCCACCCAATGGTAACCCTATGCCCCCATTTTATCCCCTCCTTGTACACATACTTACCTCCAGCTTATCATAGATTTCCCCCATGTAGATGTCAGCTTATATCCTTCCTCTACCCCCCAATTTCCTGTAAGCCTATCTTCCAGTCTCTAGCTCTCTGAGGCAGCTTGGTTTGCTTATTTCATATCATTGAGGTCATGTAGTATTTGTCCTTCAATGCCTGGGTTGCTTCACTCAACATAAGGTTCTCAAGATTCGTCCATGTTATCACGTGTGTTTGTACTGTATTTGTTCTTAAAGCCGAGTAGTATTCTATTGTATGTATATACCACATTTTATTGATCCATTCATCTGTTGATGGACATTTGGGTTGATTCCAACTTTTGGTGATAGTGAACAATGCTGCTATGAACATTGGTGCGCATATATCGGTTTGTGTCCTTGTTTTTAGTTCTGCTGGGTATAAACCCAGCAGTGGAATTGCAGGGTCATATGGCAAATCTATGGTTAGTTTTTTGAGAAACCGCCAAACTGTCCTCCAGAATGGTTGGATCCTCTGCATTCCCACCAGCAGTGGATGAGTGTTCCCATTTCTTCACATCCTCTCCAGCATTTGTATTCTTCTGTTTTCTTAAGGCTGCCAATCTTAAGGGAGTAAGATGGTATCTCATTGTAGTTTTGATTTACATTTCCCTGATAGCTAGAGATTTGGAGCATTTTTTCATGTGCTTTTTAGCCATCTGTATTTCTTCTTTGGAGAAGTGTCTGTTTAGATCTTTTTCCCATTTTTTAAATGGGTTCTTTATCTTTTTATTTTCAAGATATAGGAGTTCTTTATATATGCAAGTTATAAGTCTCTTTTCGGATATATGGTTGCCAAATATTTTCTTCCATTGTGTAGGCTCCCTTTTTATTTCTTGACAAACTCCTTTGAGGCACAGAAGGCTTTAATTTTGAGGAAGTCCCATTTATCTATTTGTTCTTTTGCTGCTCGTGCTTTTGGTGTGATGTTCATGAAGCCATTTCCTATTACAAAGTCTTGTAGATGTTTCCCTACACTGCTTTCCAAAGTCTTTATGGTCTTGGCTCTTATATTTATGTCTTTGAACCATCTTGAGTTGATCTTTGTATAAGGTGTGAGATAGTAATCCTTTTTCATTCTTCTACATATAAATAGCCAGTTCTCCAGGCACCATTGTTGAATAGGCCATTCTCTCCCAGTTGAGAGGGTTTGGTGGCTTTATCGAATATTATATGGCTATATATATGAGGTTCCAGAACTTTCAATTCGATTCCATTGCTCTGTGTGTCTCTCCTTATGCCAATACCATGCTGTTTTCACTACCGTAGCTTTGTAGTATGTTTTGAAGTCAGGTAGTGTGATTCCTCCAATTTCATTTTTCTTTTTCAATATGTCTTTGGCCATTCGGGGCCTCTTTCCTTTCCAAATAAATTTCATAGTTAGTTGTAGGGTGGCACCATGTGGGAGTGTGGCAACAGCAAGGGTTGGCTCGTCTCCAGGCGCCGGTGCGAGTCAGACCCGGGTGGCGGGAACGGGCGTTAAGGCCCTCCACTTGGGGTTCGGGCGTACTGCCCGCTCCTCTGCCCAGCTGCACCCGCTTCCCCCTCGGTGGCCTAACCCCGCCTCTCCCCCGAGGGCCACCGCCGCGCCATGACAGCCCCACCTCGCTGCCGCTGAGAACCCTGGCTACCCCGTCTTCTGCCCGCAACCAGTGATGCATCCCTGCACGAACCTATCAGGCGTCTGCCGCCCCCCGGCCACGCCCCCTGCCACTCCCCCGTCTTTGCCCTATATTAACCGCTGTACTTCCTGAATAAATCAGACTTGCGCACAGATCCTGGTCTCCTCGGTAGTCTTCTTCCTACCGCGCATCCTCCGCACCTTGCCGGCCCCAGAGCGCCTTCTCGGAAGGCCCCTCCGTGTGTTGCAGCCCTCCGCCCGAGCCCACACCGCCCCTGCAGCGGCCCTCCAGGCGAGCCCACACTGTGACAGTGTTTTTCTAGTTCCATAAAGAAGGTTGTGTTGATTTTTATTGGGATTGCATTGAATGTGTAGATCAGCTTTGGTAGGATAGACATCTTAATAATATTTAGTCTTCCTATCCATGAACAGGGAATATTCTTCCATTTATTTAGGTCTTCTTTGATTTCCTTGAACAGTCTTGTATAGTTCTCAGTGTATAAGTTTTTTACATCTTTAGTAAAATTTATTCCTAAATATTTGATTTTTTAATTTACTATTGTAAATGGTATTTGCTTTTTGATTTCCTCCTGATATTGCTCATTATTGGTGTACAGAAATGCTACTGATTTTTGCACATTGATCTTATAACCTGTGACTTTACTAAACTCATTTATGAGTTCTAGAAGCTTTGTTGTAGACCTCTCAGGGTTTTCTATGTATAGGATCATGTCATCTGCAAATAATGAAATTCTGACTTCTTCCTTTCCAATTTGAATGCCTTTTATGTCTGGTTCTTGCCTCAGTGCTCGACCAAGTACTTCTAAGACAATGTTAAGTAGAAAGGGAGAGAGTGGGCATCCTTGTCTTGTTCCTGATTTTAGAGGGAAGGATTTTAGGATTTCTCCATTGTAAACGATGTTGGCTGTAGGTTTTTCATATATACTCTTTATCATGTTCAAAAAATTTCCTTGTGTTCCTATCTTTTGGAGTGTTTTTATCAAGAAAGTGTGCTTATTTTGTCAAATGCTTTTTCTGCATCTATAATCGTGGATTTTCCCTTCAATTTGTATATATGGTGTATTACATTGATTGATTTTCTTATGTTGAACCATCCTTGCATACCTGGAGTGAATCCCACTTGGTCGTGGTGTATGATTCATTTAATGTGTTGTTACATACGATTAGCAAGTATTTTGTTAAGTATTTTTGTGTCTAGGTTCATTAGAGAGATTGGTGTGTAATTTTCCTTTCTTGTGGTGTCCTTGTTTGGCTTTGGTACTAGGGTAATGTTGGCACTATAGAATGAGTTAGGCAATGTTCCTTCTGTTTTGATTTTTGCAATAGTTTCAGCAGGATTGGTGTTAGTTCTTTCTGGAAGGTTTTGTAGAATTCACCTGTGAAGCCATCTGGCCCTGGGCTCTTCTTAGTTGGGAGGTTTTTAATGACTGATTCTATCTCTTTACTTGTGATTGGTTTGTTGAGATCATCAATGTCCTCTTTGGTCAATATAGGCTGCTTATGTGTTTCTAGGAATTTGTCCATTTCCTCTGAATTGTCATTTTTGTTGGAATATAGTTTTTCAAAGTATCCTCTTATGATAGTCTTTATTTCTGTGGAGTCAGTGGTGATATCTCCTTTCCCATTTCTTATTTTGTGTATTTGCATCTTCTCTCTTTTTTTCTTTGTTAGTCTCGCTAACGATTTGTCAATTTTATTGATCTTCTCAAAGAACCAGCTCGTGGTTTTGTTTATCTTTTCAAGTGCTTTCTTATTTTCTATTTCATTTAGTTCTGCTCATATCTTTGTTATTTCCTTCTTTCTTCTTCCTGTGGGGATGCTTTGTTGTTTTTTTACTAATTCCTCCAAATGTGCAGTTAGTTCTTCAATTTTCGCTCTTTCTTCTTTTTTGATGTATGAATTTATGGCTATAAATTTCCCTCTCAGTACTGCTTTTGCTGCATCCCATAAATTTTGTTATGTTGTATTATCAATATCATTTGTTTCAAGGTAGTCATTGATTTCTTTTGAGATTTCCTCTTTGACCCACTGTTTTTCCAGGAGTGTGTTGTTTAATTTCCATATCTTGGTGTGAAATCTGGGCCTCAAGCCCTTGCAGATTTCCAGCTTCACTCCACTGTGAAGAGATATTATTTCGTATGATTTCGATCTTTCTGAATTCATTAAGCCTTTCTTTGTGGCCTAGCATATGGTCTATCTTGGAGAATGATCCATGTGCACTTGAGAAAAATGTATATCCTGCTGTGTTTGGGTGTAATGATCTGAATATGTCTATTAGATCCAGCTCCTCTAATATACTATTCAAATATTTTGTTTCTTTAGTGATTCTCTTTTGAGATGTTCTGTCCAGAGTTGATAGTGGTGTATTAAAATTCCCCACTATAATTGTAGATGCATCTATTCTTTCACTTAGTTTTTCCAGCGTTTGCCTCACGTATTTAGAGGTGCCCTTGTTAGGAGCATAAATATTTATGATTGTTCAATCTTCTTGACAGATTGTCCCTTTCACTAATATGTAACATCCTTCTCTGCCTCTCACAATTGCTTTGCATTTAAAGTCTATTTTGTCTGATATTAATATAGCTACTCCTGCCTTTTTTTGGTTATTGTTTGCTTGTATGATTGTTTTCCAACCATTCACTTTCAGCCTCCATGAGTCTCTGGGTCTAAGATGTGTCTCTTGTAGACAGCATATAGATGGGTCATATTTCCTTATCCAATCTCCCAGTCTGAATCTTTTGACAGGTGAGTTCAATCCATTGACATTCAGTGTTATTACTTTCAAGGAATTATTTATGCTAGTCATATTTTGATTGGACTTGTGTTTGCCATATTTTGTTTGTTTGGGTTTTTTTTCTTCTCTTTTTGTCTTTTTTGTTGCTTTTACACTCTCCTCCAACTCTGCCTGTCCTGTTTTTTCCTTTCTTCCTGCAGAACTCCCTTTAGAATTTCTTGAAGGGGAGGTCTTGTCTTGTTGGTATACTCTTTCAATTTCTGTTTATATGTGAATATTTTGAACTCTCCATCATTTTTGAATGCTAGTTTAGCTGGATAGAGTATTCTTGGTTGGAAATTTTTTTCTTTTAGTACCTTGACTATATCATACCACTGCCTTTTTGCCTGCATGATTTCAGATGAGAAATCAGCACTTAATCTTATGGAGCTTCCCATTTTGTGATGGTTTTCTTTTCTCTTGCTCCTTTTAGAATTTTTCTTTGTCTTGAGCATTGGATAATTTGACAAGTATATGTCTTGGGGTGGGCCTGTTGGGGTTTATGATGTTTGGGGTGCATTGTGCTTCTTGGATATATACATCTGTCTCTCTCAGTAGATTTGGGAAGTTTTCAGCTATTATTTCCTGCAACACCCCTTCTGACCCCTTTCCCTTCTCTTCTCCTTCTGGGATGCCTATAATATGTATGTTTGTACATTTTGCATTGTCATTCAGGTCCCCAAGTCCTAGCTGGATTTTTTCTATCTTTTTATCGATCAATTCTACTATCTGTTTGATTTCCAATGTACTGTCTTTCACATCGCTAATTCTCTCCTCTTCTAATCTGCTGCTATTTGCTGCGAGTGTATTTTTGATTTCTTGAACTGTGGTGTTCATTGCCATCATATGTGTTATCTTTTTGTGTATGTCTGCAATTTTCTTTCCAAGTGTTTTCTTCATATTGTTAAACTCTTCCTTTACTTCATTAAGTTTGTCTCTGATATATGTTCTGAGATCTTTAATTACTTGTGCGAAATTCTGCTCCCCTTCCTGATTTTTAGTTTGTTTATTGGATTCAGCCATGTTTTCCTGATTACTGGTTTGGTTTGTAGATTTTTGTTGCTGTCTGGTCATCATTTTATCTTGACATGTTTAATAAGTTCCTTAGCTTCTTTGTCTAGTCTTGGGGATTAATTAGCTGTTGTTCTTGCATAAGTGTTATATCTTCTCTTTCTCACTTTGTTCTTCTTATTCTAATTTCTTGTTGCTGGCTGAGTTCACTTTGAAGGAAAATATTAGGGCTAGGGAAAGGCAATTGTGTAAAAAAGGAAAATGTTTAAAGTAGTATTGGTAATAAATTTTAACAGAGCAACAATATGAGATCTGGGAGGATGGATATTAGATTCATGTAAGTTGTGTAGAGTTATATCAGTAAGTAGAGTACCTATAATGAGGTAGTTGACTGAACATGGGAGGAATATAGTATGAATTAAAAAGCCAGTGCTTTCATGAGAGAGGGAAAGAGAAAAGAAAGACAATAGTATCAAGAGTGGATAAAAGACAGAAAACAAAACAAAGGTAGTAGAAATTGAAAGTTAGACAATTTGGGGACCAAAGAAAGGGAGGTGGAATATAAGAGAGACAGTAGATGATGGAGGATATCAAGATGTGGGGGAAAAGGGATAGTGTAGGTGGCCAAAATCAATTCACACAGAAATGAGACAACGGAGGATGAGGAAACCCAGCAAATGTGAGGTGTTCCCTGCAGCCCCTATTGTATAATTAAGATAAAATAAAAAAAGGAGAAAAAGAGGGAAAAGAAAAAAAAAGAGAAGAAAGAAAGAAAAAAAGAGGGCGGGTAAAAAAAAGAGAGGGAAACAAGAAAAAGAAAGGAAGAAAGAGAACAACAACAAAAACCTAAATAAATGAAAAAAGACCTTGGGGGATACAATGGGAGAAAAGACTAGGAGATAATGTAATATTAGCAACCAGGACAATAAAAAATAAAAAAAAGAAAAAAAGAAAAAAGAGAAAAAGGAAAGAGAAAGAAAGAAAGAAAGAAGGAAAGAAAGAAAGAAAGAAAGAAAGAAAGAAAGAAAGAAAGAAAGAAAGAAAGAAAGAAAGAAAGAAAGAAAGAGAAAGAAAGAAAGAAAGAAAAGGAAAGAAAGAAAGAAAGAAAGAAAGAAAGAAAGAAAGAAAGAAAGAAAGAAAGAAAGAAAGAAAGAAAGAAAGAAAGAAAGAAAAAGAGAAAGAAAGAAAAGAAAGAAAGAAAAAGAAAGAAAGAAAGAAAGACAAACGCCAAGGGCTAGGACAATCAAGGACCTCAGATGGACCTCAGGGCATGGTGGATTCAGGGATAGGAAGTCTCTGATATTGCAGACTCAAGAGGTGTGAGTCTCTGGGGTGTGGGCCGCCAGGGTTTAGGGGACACAGACCTGGCAACCTCAAATCCAGTTAACAGGGAGCCTGGGAGCACCGCAGTGCAACACAGCCTTCAGGGATCCCCGCAGCTGGGTGCCCAGCCCTATGGGAGGGGGGTCACATCCGCAAACTTTGACCTCTGTGTCAGAAACCCAAAATTCCCCCTCTCACAAGAGTCTCTTCTGTTGCTGTGTCACCACTTCAACTTCAGGACACCTCCCACCCTGCAAGCCCCCGAAACAGCCTGCTGGGGGTGACTCTATATTGCAGCCAATTTAAGGACACTGCAGATCGGCAGCCAGGTCTAGGGGGCAGGGCTCTAGCCAGAAGCACTGATATCCATGTCAGAATCCCAAAATTCTATGCCTCGCAAAACTTTCCTCCGTCTCTGTTTCATCAAATCGGTTTCCAAAGGCCTCCTGACCTGCCAGCCCCTGAATAGCCTGCTCAGGGCTTATGAATTCCCCAGCACCACAGAGCCTCCAGGAATCGCCGCCACGGTGCTGCCCACCCCAGGGGGGAGTGCCAGTGCACAGCCCCTATCTCTGTAAAAGAGAGCCTCAATTCTACCTTTTACACGAATCTTCTCTGTCACCGTCCCACCAAATCGATGTCCAGACACCTCCTGCCCTGCAAAATCCTGAAACAGCCTGGTCCTGAAGAATTTCCAATGCTGCCCAACCACTTCTTTGCAGGAGAGACTATAAGGTGCACTCACTCAGACACCATCTTGCCCCATTCTCCTCCCAGGACCTCTTGCCAGTGGCAATGCCTTGGCAGATTCCTCGCTCGTAATAAGATTAGTAACCACAGATCTAGACCAAGCTAGAACTCTTCATGCAAAGTTTCACATGTCTGCTCATTCTCTCCATCAACTCTTCCCCTCATTGACACAACAGCAATGCAAACACCTCACCCGCACATGTAAACAATGTGGCCCTCTCCTCCCCATAGGCCCTCTTTAACCCCAAGGAGTAAATCCTCGTGGTCTCCATCCAAATGCTATTTGGCAAATGGACATTACTCATGTTCCTACTTTTGGCCACAATAAATTTCTTCATTTCATAGTGGACACCTTTTCCAAATTCACCTTTGCCATTGCCCTTACAGGAGAAAATGCAAAACATGTCACTACTGCCTGTCTTCAGGCTACTAATCAAATGGGCATACCATGGACCATAAAAACTGATAATGGACCTTGCTATTCTTCCAAAATTTTCCAAGATTTCTGTGCCTCATGGCGTATCACACACAAAACAGGTATCCCATACAATCCCCAAGGTAAAGCTATCATAGAACGCACTCATTCCACACTCAAACAACAAATTAAAAAATTAAAGGGAGAATATCCCTGAGGCACTCCCCGAGATATACTAAACAAAGCCTTAATTACTATAAATTTTCTCACATTTGACAGCGAACACTTCACCCCAGCCATCCGACACTGGGGAGGACTAAGAAATGCCCCCACCCCCTTATTAGTTAGATGGAAAGATCTACTTACAAATACCTGGAAGGGACCTCATCCCCTATTAACCCAAGGACAAGGATATGCTTGTGTCTTTCCAGAAACTGCAGAATAGCCAATCTGGGTCCCTAGCCAGCTCATGCGACTAGCGGACAAGAACGATGTCACCTCATAACGACCAGGTGCCTCGAGATAGAACCAAATCACACTTCTCCTGTTTCTGGAGTGCAGCTAAACCCCTATTTTTCTTGTTTTTATTTCATGTTACAGCCCCATGGTACCTCCAGTGCAGTGTTTTGGGCCGCTATCAGAAAACCCCTCTCGTTATGCCACTAGATGCTGACTCGCTTCAATTTCCTGCCATTCTTACCAAATAATTGCACTATCGGACTCCCCTGCATAGAAACAGAGGTCCTCCAAACCAACTGGAGTTCTAATGTTAATGTCACAAGCCCCAAAACTCTTATATTTACCACCCTAAATATCTCTGTGGCATCCTATCCCCAGGGAACAAACACCACTTGTAATTCCTCTGACTTCCCACAACATGTTCAATTACTTCACTATGAAACTGGCGACTCCTAAAAATAAGTCTAGTAACAATTCTTATTGCCACGGCTCCTTCAAAGCAGTTTCAGGTTTCTTTCCTCTCACCACTTGGGGCAACAGATATCCATGCAACATAAATAATACTGTAACTCCCAAAACTCCCCCTTGGACTAGATGCCCCTTCCTCCCAACTAGTAGTCCACCTTATCATACCATGCTGTCCCCAGAAAATAATTGGGACAACTGTATTTCTTGGAGCAGACCAGACCCCATTACAAAATACCTTTGGGCGTCCAGCCTATCCCTTCCTATACATGGACCAAAGCATTTTCGCCGTGATCCTATCACTGCTAAACATACAGCTTTTGGGCAATGGACTCTTTGTGGTGCAAACTCATGCTTAGATCTTTGCCCATTCATAGTAATGAATGCAACTATTTCTAATGGAACATGGGCCTTTAATAATTCAAATGTTTGGGCATTTAACAAAACTATGAATATCAGCACCTCCTTCGCAATATGCGTGTTGCCCTGTCTTGACCTCCCTTTTCTTTTTCTAGTTTCCACCAACGAGTCCTTTCAGTGCAATTCCTCTATGTGTCAGCTTACCAATTGTTGGAACCATTCCACACACTCCTTCGCTCTTGTTGTTAGAACTCCATCCCTATTATGGGTTCCTGTCAATGCTTCTGATTGGACTGGTCCCTCTGAAATAATAACTCATTTACATTTCAGGACAAAAAGAGCTATCAGTCCTATCATAGCACTTGTTACTGCTATAATTACTAGCCTCGCTGCAGCTGCCACTAGCATTACTTCTATAGTACAGTATAGTTCCAATGACCAAACAACAAATGATCTAGTACAAAAGGTTGCTACTCCATTTCAAATGCAAAATTTAATTAATAATCACATTCATGGAGGGCTACTGAATTTACAACAAGTAGATTTACTAGAAGGGGAAATACAAGTATTAGCTCAGCTCATTAGAGTACCCTGTGATATAAACTATCCATACATCTGTCTCACTCCCATTAATATAATAAGTACGCTTTACAATATAACCACAGCCAGACCAGAGTTATGACAAAAATTACTTGGACATTGGAACAGTGATTTCTAAAACTTCACCACTCAACTCACTTACCAAATCATTACACTTAAGAATACATGAGCAACCGTCCTGGACACCACTCTATTATCAAAAGTTATCTCAAAAATAACCTCTCTTTTCTCTCCCCAGAATCTAATCATGTACATGCTTATTGGAGCCATGTTTTTAATTTTCTTTTGCATTATAAAATACATGCTTCGCAAAGTGCAGCACCTCCAGAAAGATGTAAAAAACTTAGTTCTTATACAGCAGGCTATGGTAAATGCTCTGGACACAAAAGAGGACAATGAAGAAGTTCTGCAGCATGCCACAAATATCTTCAGTCTCGCGGTACTGCGCAACATGTGCAACTAAAGAGTAGCACCAGTGCGCTTGACTGGTAGTCAATCACAGGTAAGATCTCCAGAGGGAGACAACCTAAGACAGGCACAGTCACCTTGGTGCTCATTCAAACGCTGCCTAATGCTTCTTAAAAAACAAAAACAAGGGAATTGTGAGTGAGCTGCAGGTGCCACTCCTTAAAGTTGGTGCCAAGCCTCATAGTAAACGACTGTGAGCCACTCCTAATTCTTCCCCAGCCCTCAGCAACAAGATCCCATGAGCCAACCAGCCTCACTGAATTAGCATAACCAATCGGGTGCTTGCATGATGCCTAGCTTCCCCCCAGCCACCCATAAAAGTTATTGCACTTCCTCAATAAACTAGACCTGCACCACCAGCCTGTGTCTCCAGAGTGGTCACTGTGTGTGTTTCCTTGCTCTGCTGTCCTTACCCATCTGGCTGAGGGGGTCTGCTGGCCAGACCTCATCGATGACAGTGTTCTAATATCTCATGATGGGAATTACTAGTATAGAGGAAAAGTATGCTTCCTAATTAAGCCTAGCACCAACAAGCCAAATTAGAAATGTATATCCCACATCATCTGGGGTGGTCATTTAAAATGTAGGATTGCTCACTCACTTTAATAACCCCAAGGCCTTACAAGTTACTTAAGTTACCTCACCTTGAGGGTTTTTATTTCTAAAAGTACATTAAAAGCAACACAGACAGGATGAGATTTGTCTTTGATATTAATCATAAAACTCAAGGTGTACAATGACTAGAAGCATTCATACATGGCCAACAGGAATTGCTTCATTTTCCTTGGTGCTCAGTATTCTCCATCCATATTAGCCTCCTCCCAGTTCTTTGAACACATCCCGTTCTTTCTTGTCTCAGGGCTTCATCACAAGCTGTTTGCATTACTTTGAATGCTTTTTCCTCTAGTCTATAGAATACTGCCTTTTTAAAATCACCCATTCAAGACATCATTTAGATGTCAATTCAAATGATATTTAAATATCTAAGGTGCCACGATAATATTGACTTTAAGTAGAAAAGCTCTATGCCATTCAAAGTAAATTTTCAGACTGGATAGGAAAACATGTCAAAATCTTCAGTCTCCATGTGTTCCTCTCCCCAAGGGATAGTCTGTCCATGCTCCACTATTGCAATGGGAATAGCTTCTTGGAGTCATCCAGGGAAGTGGGTCATGGCAGAGGTAGATTTTGTCAGGGGGTTCTAATGTGCTCATTTACGCTTCTGTGGATATATATGTGGGACTCGAAATAGTGTTAAAAAGCTATAGTAATTGTGCATTGACATCAAAGTCATTATTCCTGTGACCTGTTAAAATTGGATACCTTTCATTACTGTTTTCATATTTTACCCATTTCATACTCTAACTAACAGTCTTATGCTTGAGATTATTGTAAGCTACATCACTAGGCATTTTACCTACCTTATGACTAACTCTTTAACCCTCTCTCCTCTCTGGTATTTTCCTTTTTACATAAAGACTCCACTCAATTCTACGGTTTTCATTAATATAAGACCATGAAGTTGAAAAGGAAAGTATTAGAGGGGGAATATTTTAATTTTGCTAAAGAAATAAAAATAACACCCTTGTGATTTTTTAAATTAATTAACCAGGTATTTATTACTAGCCATCACTGTTAAATGAGGATATGCCAGGAGCTCTGCTAGGAACATTTAGTTCCAACCAATATTGCTATTCTTTGGTAGATAACTGAAGTTTCTTGCTAAATCGAATGATTTATCAACCAGTCCCAACTTTGGTCATCTTCTCCTGTTTTTCAAAACCCTCAGTCAGTAGCTACTCCATGGTTCATATATTTTTAGATATAAAGATAAGAGAGAGCCGTGCTCTACAATACATGTTATTTTAAAAAAGCATTTACCCAGTGACACTGCCAATTTTACAAACATATTCAAAATTTGGACCTTTGGTTTCATTTAAAATTTATTCTAAATGGATATTGATAGAAAACTAAGGCCTATGTCAAATTATAAGAATGAGATACTGATCAAGATAGAGATATATAGAAGTATGTTTATTAAAATGAAAAAATAAAAGCAATTTAGCTTGAAAATTCCAGCAAAAATGTCACTAAAATTACCTGTATTACTTAAAGTCTTATTCACAGTAATGAAAATGACATTTTCATACACTGTCAAAATTATAATAATAAAAAAGGTAAGTACTTTCTCAAAACAGTGCTTAGCCCTTACAAATTTGCCCAATGATTATTTTGTAAACTCTTTCATTAGAGATTTTTCTGACTTAGTATCTGCCAGTAAAGATGGCAATATAATATGTAGACTGTGAAGCAGAAAAGGGGAAGTAAACCACCTTTCTGTGCCAGAAATCATTTAATTTAAAAACAGAGTCATTCCAATGAATTTTGGCCTGAAACTGTCCAGATAACCAATGTTACCACTCTGGGGGGGTTACAGGAAGTAAGGAAAAGTATCACAAGCTGGCTCTTTGGTTATCTGAAGATGCAACATGAGTCTCAAATCCTTCACATAAAATGCCCATATTGGATAAAAGAAATCATATCACAGAAAATTGAATGATACTTTAGCATATGTTTGTCTGTTTATTTTAGGAAGATCAAGGGTGTTTGACAAATTTTGAATTCACCCCTGAAAGTCTTTGTCAAAAACACATTCCATGGAAGAACCTGTATCATTGATATAAAGGCAGTGACCACTGGAATTATTAACAGGAGGGAGAGGAAAGAATAGGTGTAACATGGGGCATTTGGGGCCATTGGAATTGTCCTGCATGACACGGCAATGACAGATACAGGCCATTATACATTTTGTCAAAACCTACAAAATTGTGCAGTATCAAGCGTAAAACAACCAGGGCTCAGCTTCCAGTAGCTGCTGTAGTCAAAGTTAGGGGCAACTGTGTGCTCCTCCTCCGGGACACTGAAATCATAGTAAATCAGTTGCATTGTCTGGAATTCTTCTGCACCTGCAGCTGGTAATGTGTGTGTGCACACAGGCTGAGTTCCCAGCAGAGAAGACAGCTGTTTGTTCTTCATTAACCAGAAGAGAGGACCCCTCTTGGGTAGACCGTTGGGTCAGGAATCTATGCTCTGGCTAAGGTGATGGGGTCCTGAGGCAGCAGCTGGCATAGGGACCACGCGTCATGCTTCCTGCCCAAGACAGTGCGGTTGGCACATTTATTCTCGCCCAAAGCCTTATTCTTTATTTGCATAACTTATGCAATCCACACATACTATAACACTTTTACTCTACACATCTTGTACAATTCTTTCCTCCACATATGTACAGTGTTCGAGCTAAATACAGAGGTGATCTCATATTTTTGTAGGATCTATAATTGGCTTAAATACATTATTGGCATAATTTGATTATTTTGCCATATTCCTTTTGTGTTCAGTGTTTTTTCAAATCAGATATACTTATCTGAAATAAAGGGGTTCAGCTGGGTAAAGGACGATCCAAGAAAGCTGAGTGTGGGGAAGAATTTTACTAGGGACCAATTTGCAGGAAATTGGGATTGAGATTTGGTATCTAGAATTCCTCAGCTGGAAAATGGAAAAATTATAGGGTTGGGTTAGGAAATAAGATATTATGTACCAAATGTTGTGTGTGTGTGTGTGTGTGTGTGTGTATGAGAGAGCAAGAGAGAGGGACAATCTCAGTGCAGCAATATCAGATTCTACTAGATAATATATTAACTTCTCCCTTCATGGTACTTCCTTTATCCACACAGACTTAATTTTTATCTTCAAGTGCCAGAATAAAAAGCAAACTTCAACAGGTATGCATTTCCAAACAGTTAAGGGAGCTGGATAAAATAGTTGTAATAAGTCTACACACACTTATAAAAACTTCAATACTCTTGTGGACACAACAAAAGGATGGAACCCCCATCAGCACCACTCCTGCCACCCATCCTACAACTGCAGCTATTGTCTCCTAACCTAAACATGCCTTCTAGTCTTACTCTCCAAGATGTGCCTTTCCTTAATGCAGTATGTGCAAGTATAAAGGGTGAAGAGGATGCATATTTAAAGCTACCAGTTGTTTTAAAGGTGGAGGGCCATGTTTTCTTTCAGGATTCTGTGCATATCTGCATCAGTTTGTGGCAGAGTTTGGCTGCGCTGTTTGGGGAACACAAAATGGCAGCCTTTAAACCACTACAAATAATTTGAAATAACTTGGCACATTTCAGAAGTTTGGAGGAGCAAAGGGAGGTAAATGAATGGAAAGAAGGCACCCAAATATCCAAAGGTTGAGGAACTTGACTGGGGTGAAACAATCAGGGAAAATATATTAAGATGGGGGTTCCTGAAATTCAGTTTAAAGTTGTGTCTGTTATTCCTTTACACATGCCGTTTTCTGTCTACCCCAAATCATAACTCTTCAAGACTATTTAATAGACAATTGCTGTGAGGATTTGTTACATTTTAGTGATTGTGTGAGAACTGAGGAAATTTTCTGAGTTGATGCCAGGTGGAAAAGAAACAGTAATCCTAAGCCCCCAAGAGGGTCTAAGCAAATGAAACATGGTTTGAGCACCAGAGGTGACCAAGGTGTTTTTTGCTGCTGAGGAAGTAGCACACACTTTAGGAAGTATTTTGGACATGAAGATGGTTGGCTTCAGTGGTTTGAACCAGATTTTCTAGTGGGAATGCACCAGCTGGCATTTCGGTTACAGAGGAAGTGGTTCACAGAAGAGTGACTTACAGGATAAAACGTGGTCATCAAAGTAAAAATGAGACAGTCTCTGGTGACTGGCAACTCAGATTATGGAACATGAGGAAGCTGAATAGAAGCCAGAGCTAGGAGAATGGCAGCCAAGCAGCAGTGACTAACTTAGTCATCTGGTGGAGAAAACCCTGGTGAGTCTGCCTGCAGCTGCTGCAGCTTGGCAGGAGATGACTGGGAGGGTGAGCATCAGGGACCTCTATGCACTGGCACTCCTTCAATTTCCTGTCATGCATCATACCTGGCAGGCTCCCCTCCAACCCCTTCTAGAGCTTTCCTAGCCCTCCATCTACTTTTCTTGTAGGGACCACAGATTTTCAAAGGGAATGGGTCTAGCCTCTGGGGTGAGGACAAGGTAAGAAGTGCCCGTGCTTAGGAGAGCCCTCCTTGTATGACGGCAACAAGTGCTCTCTCAGAGGCATAGGGGCTGCTACTCTGTCTTCTGTCCTTCGGAGAAGACCAGTAGTCAGGAGTTGCAGAACATTCAAAGTGGCTCTTGAGCCTGGGTAGGCAGGGCCTGAGGCCATGTGCTCCTGTTCCTAGGATCATGCTTTGACAGCTAGACCTATTGCACTAGGATATGCCAGTTCTGGAATTTTTTCCTCTGCTCCAGACATTGACATCCTGGACCATCACCTATCTCCTGACCGAAGGAACTGGGGCCATCTATACTTTGGAACATGTCCCAGCCCCAAGGATCAACCCAGAGGTCCTTAAAGCCCCAGTTGTCATCAGTAAAGGTCAGAGGGAGCTGGATGAGGAGGGTGAGTCTTCCCATGCTACTGCCTCGCTTCCATCCACACCCATCCTGGTCAGTGGGTTAGTATGTCCTCTCCAGCCAGCCTGGGGAGTTCACAAGGTTCAAAGACCTTTTATCAGACATGGTCATC
Organism: Dasypus novemcinctus; assembly: GCF_030445035.2. Lineage (NCBI taxonomy): Eukaryota > Metazoa > Chordata > Mammalia > Cingulata > Dasypodidae > Dasypus > Dasypus novemcinctus. Next base: position 12,508,229 of record NC_080690.1, read on the forward strand.
TCCATAACCAATAGAAGAGGCACAGGGGAGAAGGTCGGGTCTGGGATAGAGAGGCCCCCAAAGAGACATACTTCCTACTAACTCCAGTGGGAAGGGAAGGGAAAGGAAGGGAAGGATAAAGGGCTCAAAGTGCAGACTCTGGTGTAGAGCTCAGTGAGGAAGCTTCAAGGTACCAGGAGGGTCCCAAGAGGAACTGATACCACCGAGATGCACGGAATCTCTCCAGGTGAAGAAGGAAGAAATAAAAATAACTCTCATGGCACAGCCGACCTCTAGCCCCTCCCCATTACAGAGCCATCATTAGAATCAAGGGTCCAGCCTCCAGCAGCTGCTGGTTGTCAAACTGGGCTGCACCCCTTTCCTGCACCTTGGTCTCCCCACCACAGCCTGTACCTCTCCAGACATCAGGGAAACTACTTTGGAGAGTGAAGAGAGAGAGCAAGGACCCTGAGGTTAGAAGGGTGAGTAAAAGCTGGAGAGGCCCACCTGACAGGGCAGGGGTTACAAGGCAGATTCTATACATACACACAAGTTCTGCCTGCCCACCTGTGACAAGAGAGCAGTGACTCCCTTTCCTAATATGTAGACAGTTAATATATGGCACACTTTGAAAGACACTATGTTTTTTACAATGTTCAGAATTGTTCATCACAGTCATAAAAATATAGTTCTGCTTCTTGAGAATGTGGGGGGATTGATGGGTTTCAGTCAAGCTGGCTTCCTGGAAACAGCCATTTTGTTCCCATTTAATGCCCAACCTAGTCTCTCAGCGACAGTTTGCTGACATGTTTAATAAGAATAAGTTATTGTAATTATAATTGCTGAGAATTGTGGTCTCCACTTAGAAATGCAGTGCTACTTTCCAGCGTTTTCTTAATTGCCAGATCTCAGTTCTATCCTGGGCACTCTTGGCCTCTCCTCCTTTTCTCAGGACATTATGAAATATTTCTTGGGGGTAAAGAGGGCATGTTATAATTTATTCTTACCCAATAAGTGCCAGTGTCTTCATTCTGTGTAGGTATTAGGTGTTTGAATAGCACTCCTTTTTATGTTTGACAAAGTAAACGAATTGAAATGATTTTTACTCTAAAGAAGTGCATTGCATATGTCCTTTGGGTAACATTTCAGATAAATTCATACTTGCAGAGGGGCCTTCTATAGGATATTTGTGTATACATCATCCCATGACAGACCCATTTATCTGCTCATTGATGTATGGAGATGATCATTTCAAAGGGTAAAATGTCACAGTTTCAATTTTTGCTCTCCAGGCAATCATATTCTTTGCAGGATTATTTTTTAATACACTATTTTTTTGAAAAGTCTTAGATCTACAGAAAATTTGCGAAGATAGTAGAGAGAAAATCCCCATATAGTCCGTACTCCTTCCCCCCATTATGAACATGTTATATTAGTATACATTTGTTATAATTATTGAGCCAACAGTAATACAATATTTTTAACTAAAGTCCATTTTTTTCATTCAGATTTCCTTAGTTTTTATTTCATGTCTTTTTCTGTTCCAGGATCTCATCCAGGATACCAGATTATATTTAATTGTCATATCTTCTTAAGGTACTTTTAACTGAGTTTTTCCGACTATTCTTGCCTTTTGATGACCTTGATGGTTTTGAGGTGTACTGATCAAGCATTTTGTAGACTATCCCTTAGTTGGGATTTGTCTGATGTTTTCTAATGATTAGACTGGGATTGCACATTTTGGGGGGAAGACCACAGAGGTGAAATGTCATTTTCTTTGCATCACATCAAGGTACCTACTATCAATGACTTACAAGTGTTGATATTGGCACTAAGGAGGCATTTCACAGTTTCTATCACTTAAAGTTACTCTTCTCTATCTTCCTTTCCATACATTTTTCTTTGGAAGGCAGACACTATGCAAGCCACAATTAAGGAATGGGAAGTTATGTTCCATCTCCTTCTCTGTAGATTATCTACATAAATTATTTGGAATTCTTCTACACAGGAGATTTATTTCTTCTCTAATTTATCTCAGAATGTTTATTTTATATGTCAGGCCATAATCCAATAGGACTATTTATTGTGTTGCTCAAGGCCATTGGAGCCCTTTCAGGTTGATACCTTTGTCCCTTTGGCATACCCAAAACACTTTGGGTGGTTTTGGTTTATTTCTTTGAGCATTTTCTTACTTTTTGGCACTATAAGATGCTCCAGGCTCATCTTGTATATTTCCTGCCCCAGTGCTAGAATCAGCCATTTCTCAAGGAGCCCTGGCTCCTTTGATCGAAGAATGGTATTAGAAACCAGGATCTACTACGGTATCACTTTTTCAAGGTCACTGTAGCTTACAGAACAGAAATATGTGTATGTTAACCTATATACTGATACTCATATGCATTTGCATACTAAATATTTCTGTATATAATATGAATCTATATAAAGATAAACATGAATTCTTTTTTTTTTTTAAAGATTTATTTATTTATTTCTCTCCCCTTCCCACCCACCCTGGTTGTCTGTTCTTCTCTGACTATTTGCTGCATCTTCTTTGTCTGCTTCTGTTGTTGTCAGCAGCATGGGAATCTGTTTCTTTTTGTTGCGTCATCTTGCTGTGTCAGCTCTCCGTGTGTATGGCGCCATTCCTGGGCAGGCTGCACTTTCTTTCGTACTGGGCGGCTCTCCTTATGGGGCGCACTCCTTGCGCGTGGGGCTCCCCTATGCGGGAGACACCCCTGCATGGCACAGCACTCCTTGCGCGCATCAGCACTGCACATGGGCCAGTTCCACACAGGTCAAGTAGGCCCGGGGTTTGAACTGTGGACCTCCCATGTGGTAGACAGATGCCCTAACCACTGGGCCAAGTCTGCCGCCTAAACATGAATTCTTAAGGACTCCAACTCCAATTTATCACCACATGGATCATTTAGCCTCCTTCTCTTGCTTTTTTGTAAACTCCCCCTCCAAGAATGAGAAAGCTGGGGCCCACCATATACCTCCCACTTACCTAACACTTCAATTCCAGTATACATGCAGTGCAGTATCAAAATAGTTAACGTGTACTCCCACAGGAACCTTTATTAACTAGAGTACAATGATTATGTACAATTCCTTTTGCATTTAACTTTACAGACTCTACTCATTTCTGAGGTTACTTAGGTCAGCAACATTTTCCCCTGATCCCCTTCAGTGAGGTTGCCCCATACATTTGTAATGTAGTTAGATTGCTTCAGCAGATTTTGTATTCCATCCTGGAGTTCCCCTGACATACTAAATAATTTTATTTAATTTGCATACATTGAAGTTCACTCCTTGCACTATAAAGTCCAGTGGGTTCTGAAAAACATTTTGTATCATATATCACTACTGTGATATCATAAAGAATAGTTTCACTACCCTAAAATTTCCCTAGTGCTTTACCTATTCAACCATCCATCCTGCTGGACACCGGGCAGCTGCTAATCCTTTTTTACTGTCTTTATAGTTTTGCTTTTTCCAGAATGCCATATATGGAATCACACCATGTACAGCCTTTTCAGATTGGCTTCTATCACTTAGTTATATGCATTTAAGATTGTTTCATGTCTTTTTGTGGCTCGATAGCTCATTTCTTTCTAACACTGAATAATATTCTGCTGTATGGATGTACCACAGTGTTTTTATCTACTCACCAGTGAAGAAAGTCTTGGCTAATTTTAGTTTGGGGCAGTTATGAATAAAACTGTTAAAAACATTCCTTTTTAGGTTTGTGTGTGGACATAAGTTTTCAAATCAGTTTGTAAATACCTAGAAGCATGATTAGTGGATCATATGGTAAGACTATGTTTAACTTTGTAAGCAACTGCCAAATTGTCTTACAAAGTGGCTGTGCCACTTTTATTTCCAAGCAATGAACGAATATTCCTATTGTACATCCTTGTCAGCATTTGGTACTTCCAGGTTTTTTGGATTTTAGTCATTCTAATGTGTGTGTAGAGTCAGATCATTATCGTTTAAATTTGCAATTCTCTGATGACAAATGATGTGGAGCACTTTTTTCACATGCTTGTGTACCATCTGTATATATTTTTTAGTGAAGTGTCAGGTTTGATGAAATTTTATTAATGGGATTGTTTTCTTTTGAGTGTTAAGTGTTGTTACATGTATTACATATGTGTTGCACAAATATTTTCTCTGTTTGTGGCTTGTCTTTTTATTCTCTTTACAGCTTCTTTTGCAGAACAGAAAGCTTTAATTTTAATAATGTCCTAGTTATCAATAGTTTCTTTCATACAGTTTGCTTTTGGTATTATATCTAAAACTCATTACCAAACCCAAGGTCATTAGATTTTTTTCCTTCTTCTAGAAAATTTATAATTTTACATTTTACATTGCAGCCTATGATCCATTTTCGGAAAGTTGTAAGATCTGTATCTAAGTCGGTTTTTGTGGGGGTTTTTTTCCATCTCAACATATAGTTGTAGTAGCACCAACTGTTGAAAAGACTATTGTTCCTCCACTGAATTGCCTTTACTCCTTTATCAAAAATCAGGTGACTATATGTATGTGGGTCTATTTGAATTCCATTCTGTCCCACTGATCTATGATCCATGATCCAATGCCAATAGCACTTTGTGAGTCTTTCAACTTTGTTGTTCTTCAGCATTGTGTTTTCTATTCTAGGTCTTTTGCCTTCCATATAAATTTTATAATGAGTTTGTCTATATCTACAAGATACCTTGCTATAATTTTGATGAGATTGCACTAAATCTATACATTTGGAAACACTGATTTTTCATTTGTATATCAATCTTGTACATATTTTATGAGATTTATACCTAAATATTGCATTTCTTGGTACCATTGTAAAAGGCATTTTTTTCAAATTCCAAACATTTATTGCTTATACACAGGAAAACAGTTAATATTTGTATGTTAACTTTGTATCCTGAGACCTTGCTATAACTGCTTATTAGTCCTAGTTTACTATTTATGTATGACATAATCAAGTCATGCACACACCAAATACAATTTCTTCCTTCTATGATTGTTTTATATCCTTTTCTTGTCTCATTGCACTAGCTAGGATTTCCAGTGCAATGTTGAATAGGAGTGGTGAGAGAAGATTGTCTTGCCTTGTTCCTGATCTTAGGGGCAAGTAATCAGTTTCTCACTATTGTGTGATATTATAGGTTTTTACGAATGTATTTTAGGAAATTAATAATAGCATCCTTATGTAAAAAAAACAAAAGTGCGAACAACCTAGACAAATACCTCACCCATAATATATAAACTACCTAAAAAAGATCACAGAACTAAATGCAAAGCATAAAATTATAAAATTCCTAGGTGAAAATCTTTGTGGCATAGATTTGATGAAGAATTTTTACATACTGCACCAAGATTATGATCCATGGAAGAAAATTGGTAAGTTGAACTTTAGTCATTTTTTGAAGAAACTTTATGAAAGATACTCTTAGGAAAATAAAAACAAGATATACACAGGGAAAATATTTGTAACATATATACTGATGAAAGACTATGAATATATTATATAGAGAATTCTTAACACAATAAAAAAGAACCCAGTTTAAAAATGGGCAAAATATCTAGAAACAATTCACCAAAGAAGGTGAAAAGATGGTAAATAAGCACATTAAAAATGCTCAATATCATATGGCATTAACGCATTGCAAACTAAAGCCACAGTGAGATTCCACTACATGCTTATTAGATAGCTAATATCCACAGATGCAGAAAGAGGGGGTGGACGGACTCATGGTAGGTCTGCTGTTCAAACCCCAGGCTTCCTTGACCCGTGTGGAGCTGGCCCATGCACAGTGCTGATGCACGCAAGGAGTGCCCTGCCACGCAGGGGTGCCCCCCATGTAGGGGAGCCCCACAAGGCCCACAAGGGGCAAGGAGTGTGCCCCATAAGGAGAGCCGCCCAGTGCGAAAGAAAGTGCAGCCTACCCAGGAATGGTGCCACACACATGGAGAGCTGACACAACATGACGCAACAAAAAGAAACACAGATTCCCATGCCTCTGACAACAACAGAAGCAGACAAAGAAGAACATGCAGCAAATAGATACAGAGAACAGACAACTGGGGCGGGGGGGAGGGGGAAGGGGAGAGAAATAAATAAATAAATAAATCCTTAAAAAAAAAAAGAAAGAGGGGTGGTCTCTCATTTACTGCCAATGGGAATGAAAAATGATACAGCAACTTGAAAGTTCTGTAGTTCAGCATTAATTTGTTGTACCACCCCACTATCATGCTATGAGATATTTACCAATGGATTTTGAAGTTTACTTAGCAATGGATTTTAAAGCTTACTGCCATGCAAAAATCTCCATGTAATCATTTAACTTTATTCATAACTGCTAAAAAATGGAAGCAACCAAGATGTCTTTCAAAAGACAAAATAATATGAACAATAAATATGCTTCCAATTATAATCCAAAACGCAACAAATATATGGCTCATACTGATATAAATAATTGAATTCATAAATGGGTGAAGAGTGACAAATCTTCCTTATAGAACTATTCCAAATAGTACATGTAGATACTTCCTATTTCTAGGGGTGGAGCTTATCTACCCCTCTGTCCCTTACGACTTCATCAGTGGGGACTTGTGACTTGCTCCTAAAGACTGGAGTAAGGAAAGGAGAAAATAATAAAGGTGAGAAACCTAGCCAACCCAAGTGATAAAGGTTAGTGTCATTAGTGAGGATATGTCAATATCATGTACCCTTGAGCAGAGGGGTTGTAAAGGACACTTCTCCCCTGTGGTATTCTTCTCCAAAATTCAGTACCCCATTCTAAGCAGGAGAAAAACAGCAGACAATCCCAGTTTGAAACATTTACTCCTTAAGGATCCTCTACTCACACGATTGACTGAGAAACATTCACAGTTCGGAGGAGACTGAGGAGATGTGACAAGTAAATCTAATGTGGTAAGCTTTGGATCCTGAAAAAGAAAAATGGACATTAGTGGAAAAACTGATGGAATCTGAGTGAAGTCTGAACTGCAATAGTAATGCTCCAATGTCACTTTCCTATGTATGACAAATGTGCTATGGTAATGCAAGATGTTAATAATGGATAACACTGGATGATTGGTATATAGAAACTGACCATACTATCTCTACAATTTTTCTGTACATCTAATAGTATTTCAATAGAACAAGTTTACTTTAAAAAAAACTAGTATCTTTGACTTAAAATAAAAAATTATATCATCTCTTAATGAGGATATATATATTCAGCACGTGGTAGTAAAAAAAAATGGATTAAATGGAATGACTTCAGATTTCTAAGAAAAGTGTAAATCAGATACCAGAAATAGTTGTGACCTTCAAAACTAAGGAAACTATAAAAAGATTCAAGATTCCATTATCTTTACATGAACCAGGTTATCTAGCAGAATTTCTTTTATTGAGAGCAGATGGTATCCCATATTTCTTTCCTGAAATTCTTAATTTTGCAAGCAAGACTGTTCTTGAATTTAATTGAAAAAGAGACTTAAAATGTACTAAACCCATTAAATATTGATGTGCCTACTGATTCTTTCATTCACACTGAATGGAACTCTGAGAAGAGAGATTTTTTTCCCATGGTAAGTTGCTAACTCCAAAGATATTAAAAATTGGAAAGCAACAGCCAATAAAGCTGCGAATATGTTGCCACTTTAGACTTGCCCATGAGGTGGATACAGTAAGTTTAAGAACTGTAATACCCAATCTCCCACCCCATGTTATAGGCATAATATAGTATTAATACCAATCAAATAATGCTAAGGAATATGTATTGTTAATATAGATGCATAGAAACCATAATCCAGTTTACTGTAATATGTAAACATAGGATTTTTAAATACAAGGACAACACTAATTAATTTCTTTCAATTTCTAGTACCTAATATAACTCTGATAAATGGATGATAGGCTATGCAATTTTAATCTTACAAATATTATTCTATGATGAAATTATATGATCACTTGAATTACTTAAATAATATAAAAGTTATAATCTAATATTTTAAAAATTAGAAATTATATTCAATTTTTCTCTCACATCAATATTCTAGAATTTGGCATGAATTGCATCTCATTAACAAAAGACTAAAATTGAAAGAAGAACAGCTGGAATGTCGACTCAAGAAATCTCCATAGCAAAAATCAAAGCCTTATACTTGATTACTTAATACAGTCTACTAATTATAGAAACTTTGAATTCACTTGATTTTGAACAGTAGAAACTGTAGTTTTTAAAAATCTATGTTATTTAAAGTAAGAAAAACAGAGCAAAATGTGATCCTTACGTGTTTTTCACTTTTTAAATACATAAAATCCTTGCAGTTAAGAATGGAAGAAAAAAACAGTTCAGTATAAGTATTTTTCACGTATAATTTGTTCTCCTGAAGAGTATATTTGACATTCCTCCAACTATCAAGAAAACAGTCAGGAAATCTTGAAAACAATATTTAAAAATCAATAACGACCCTTCACCTCTCTTAAATTGCTCAATTTTTTGCCTGGCTCCCTGAAACACTTTGTAATTCGCTTGAGTATAGATGGCTTAAGCCAGTCATTAAAAACCATTAGATAGAGTCACCAAATTTAGAGAGCAAAATGTTGTAGGAAAATATTAAAATCTGTCTGCAGGTGCTGCTGATAAGTTGTATGATTACTTCTTAAATTTATTCATCTCCTGGGTCTGTACCAATCATTACGTTGATTTAATTGTTTTGGGGGTTTTTTGAGCCAGAATAGGGACTTTAAAGCATTTGTTTAAAAAATACAGTCTTCTGAACTTGCAAGCATGGATTTCTAGCCTGTTTATAGGTTGACATGAAACAAATTAAGAAAACCAGATACGGTTTCCAGCTAAAGAAAAGTGATATGTAAATCATAGGCCTCTCCTCGATCTGGAGATTTGAAAAGGACTGCTCCTTCGGTTTCGATTTGTTCCTAGTCTCATGACCTAGGACTCAAAAGGATTCTGACAGGGGACCATCACCCTTATCCCTCTCTCTACACGCCATAGTCCGCACTACCTGATGGCAGACAAAGCATGCCATGTTCACAAGGCGATAAGATTGTAATTCTCTGTGCTACTTACCAAAACGAACGAGAACCACTGTGTTTACAGAACACTGAAGAACACAAATAAACAGCACAGTAAAATTACTTGGATAAAGCCACACTGCAAGCAGTGATGGCCAAGTGAGATGAATTATTTAATAAACTTTTAATTTTAGAATAGTTTTAGTTGTATAGAAAAATTGCTTTTTAAAATATATGTTTAAAATAATCCATATGCTCATTCCAAGTATAAGGTATGAAACACCCAGAAGATGGGAGCAACTGCTCCTATTGTTATCATTGGAATCTTGAATCCAGTGCCTAAATACTAATATTTTTGGTTAATTGAACAAATATATTTATTTATATGTTTATTGTGTAAGTAAATTTGAGATATTTTTAAGTCACTTACAGTTCAATAAGTGCTAAAATGTAATTTGGCTGCTTATATTCACTCTTGCTCACTTATACTATTTGCTGGTGGCCCTTGTTGTCCTTTCATGATTACTGAAGTAGATAATCTAATGAAAAGCTTGGTGTGCTTGTGTGGAAACTTTGTTTTCTAGAGCTACATTTTAGGCTGAATCTGAGGGTGCCAGTCTTTGGGCTGGGCTGGCCCAATACCTGAGTGGGAAGGCTTTACTCTAGGGGGCAATGCACACCCTCGCTCCCCTGGTGCCCTTGAACAGTGTATTTGATGGACTTCCATAAAGACATTTTTGGTGATTGGCCAAAATCACCCTTTTCAGTGTATGAGGTAGATGAGGCAATGGTGGTAACTGGGTAAGTAGGGCTTTCAATTGTTAAAGACCTTCCATTATTCTCTGTCTTCGTCTTTCTACCTCTTGCTCCAGCCCTCCACCATACCTGCCACCTTTACTTTGGATATCTCTGGGGGACTACCTAGCAGATTGGTTCTCCACTCTACTCTCATCCTCCTCGTGGAGGTGAGACCCTCTGCTCTGTTTCTTCTATCTAATTCTTCGATTTGACACACTCAATTTTTCAGAAAATAATGTACATCTCTTTTCTAATATGACTCACTCTCCTGTTAGCTAGCATTGACTCAGGTCTTTGTATCCTTGGACTATCATTTTGTAACAGGGTATGAAACTGTGATGCTGCCTCAATTATAGGTGAGACACCAGAAGCCTAGACTAAAAAAATAGTTGTCAAAACAACATGCAAGATCATCTATGCAGGGCTTGCAATGTAGGTGCCCGAAAAGCAAGTTGGTGATCTTTAGGCCTTCACCCATATTAAGAGTACACAAGGATGTGGATGCAGAAGTTAGGAGAGACTTTTCTCTGGAGGCCAATGAGGGGGAACTATGAGAGTTGCTTGGTCCTCTTCCCGTCCCCTTTGGGAAAGAAGAGAACAGTGCCATACCCATGCCTTTAGGTTAGTGAAAGGATTGGCAGGAGAAACACTTGAAAAATGCATTTGTCCAGAGTTAAAGGATCCAGTGGGTTCGTGTCTGGCTTATCCTTGAAAAAGTCTACATATGAGAACCTGACCACAGGAGATGCTAACTGCAAATACAGTATAGTAGGTTGAGTTATGAACCCCAGGAAAAAAAAAACACAAAAAAAGTTTGCTTAACAGTAAGCCCATTCCTGTGGGTGTGAACACATTATGAACAGGACCTTTTGAAGGTGTTATTTTTAGTTAGGGTGTGGCCAACTGGATAAAGATAGGTCTTAACCCTATTACTGAAGACATTATGGAGAGGAGGAGGAAGAGCCAGAGGAGGAAGTCAGCAGAACCCAAAAAAGAGAGGAGAGGACATCACCATGTGACTAGGAAAACCAAGGAACCCAAGGCTGGTCAGCCAGCCAGAACTCTGCTGACCCAGGGAAGAAGCACACCTGCTAGGTGTAAGCCAATAAATTCCTGCTCTTAAGTCAACCCGTTTTATGGTATTTGCCTTAGTATCCTAAAAATCTAAGAAATAGATTATACTGGCATTAAGCTAAACTTTTGTTCAGAGCTAGGCAACAGCACCTCCTTTTTATTGGTGGAATAAATGAGGAACCCACCAATGGCAGCCAGATTGGGTAGTTTTAGGAAAAGACTTCATATATTGAGGCTTCTTCCCTGGGTAGGTGATTTCAAAAAACATGTCAGGAGTGTGCCAGAGATGGCAGAAGTTAAGAGGCATCTTTTATATTGCCAACCAGGGAGGAAATAGAGAACCTCTACCCCAGAAGAAACTTAACACCGAACATCAATCATGCACACTGATGGAATAGTTTGGCAGTATCAGTCATCTACGTAAGACCTCTCCTACTCAGATCCCAGGGAAGCCATTGGAAGCTTGGGGAGGTGATGATGGAGGATGGGAGAATCAGCATGTGGTAGGGAAATGAAGGGACTGATGAGAGACTTCCCTTCTCCCCAGCAATGGTTCAGCCTATGGTAGGTTCACATTGAAGGGCAGAAGGAGTTGCAACTGTGTACAGGGTTTCAAGGGCCACTAGTACCTGGGACTGGGTAAAATTCCTAAAATTGGACTATAATTTATGAAAGATTTATTATTATCTAATAGTGACTGGAAAAAAAATGGGATCTGCTTGGATAAAACATGATGCAAGTGATATTTAAGACCATAGAGTAGATTTAAAGGATCAGAACCTAATCTTCATTAATTGACATTTTAAATAGGTCAAGAATGTTTATCTTTTAGCAAATTTGTTAACAGTGACCAATTATGAATGGATTTACTCTTAACTATGCATTTTCAGTTTCCCTAGCTGCCAAAACAAATACCATACAATAGGTTGGCTTAAACAATGGGAAACGATTGGCTCTCAGTTTTAAGGCTAGGAAAAGTCTGAAATCAGGGAATCAGCAAGGCAATGCTTAATTCCAGAAGATTGGGGCTGGCTGCCAGCAATCCTTGGTCCTTGGCTTTTCTGTCACATGGCAATGAACATGGCAGCCCGTCTCCTTTCTCTTCCAGGTCCTGTTGATTTCAGCTTCTGGCTGCTCCCCATGGAGTTGGATCTGAGCATGCCTTTTGTGGTGGACACAATTCAATCCCAACCCTATGTATCTTGACAGATTTTTTTTCAAATAATTTTGGATGGTCTGTGGACTAATAATTATTCAAAATCAATAAATCTCTTTTCATGTTGTTTTATTGTCTGTGTGGTAATCTGACAGTTATGTACATGTGCAGACTTTCAGAGCAAAAAACAGCTTGATTCATAGCTCATACAACAAGAAACAATTTCAAATACTAATCCAAAATTGAAACCTCGGGCATGACAATACATTGTGAACTTAGAGCCAGATTTTTTAAAAATTAGTTTTTATTTACAAACACTCTATATCCACCAAGCAAAATCCTCCTTTCCCATCCCTAGTAGCCTGCAAGCTGCTGTTTTAAAAAACCCAAATTTTAACAATTAATCTCACTTTTTAGTTTGCCAATTATTTGGCAAATAATGAAGAATCCCCCAAAAATATGACTCAGCAGTCTGTGTTTTGCTTGCACTGAGATGATATATGTGCCATTTATTTTGCAAGCTTAATTGATTCTAATTAATTTCCTCCTAGGGTATTTGGACCAGCATGCAGTCAGTCTTGCTCATTCACTTTTTTTTGTTGTTGTTAGCATTTATCTGTACCTGCAACATCTGGAAGAATGAGACAGGAGGATTTTATCCCCAAACATGCCATTTACATATAGTATAACCTTGAGCATTTTCCACTAAACCAGCATTTTCAATTTGTTAGATATGAGTGGTGATGGAATGTTACTTTGTAAGCTCCAGGAAGGCTTGCTTAAGAGGTGTGGGAACCCAGGTGGTGGCAGTCCCTTCTCAAGCATAAATTAAAGTAGTATGAGGGAATAACAGCTCTCCTGGAGGACCCAAAGAGCACTGAGGTTTTGAGCCTGGTCCAGAAAGCCCCTATTACTATCTTTTCTTACTATCGCTATCTTTTATGTCCTGGCTTATGGGATAGTAATATTTCCAAAAAATGTTGCAAGAAATGATTATCCTGTCACATAAAGAGGATTATATTGTCAAATAGAAAATAAGCAGGAGGAACAGGCAGATTCTTTAGGAAACACACACATGTTCTTAAACAAGTATCTACTCATTTGTCTGACACAAATTACAACAAATGAAAAAATAATAAATGATATGCATGCGTCCGAGAAGCATCTCTTTTACAAATTGCTCCAGCTGAATTTAAAACAGCATTGCCATCCTAGTTGTAGAGCGCTGTTTGCTCACATGTGCTCTACATACTACAGCAGCAGCATTTAAAGGACACCCACATGCGCTGCGTTTGTGTCCAGCTCATCAGCTCTGCTTTAAACGTGAGCTGCCCTTGGGCAGAGGACTTGCGTGAAGTTGAGGACAGAGGACTGCCATGGTTTGGGGGGAATATTCTGCCACGATTCTCTGTGTGCAAAGCCCTCAGAAATAGCTGCGCGCCCCCCACCCCCCCCCACCCCCCCCCCCCCCCCCCCCGCCAGCACGATCTGCTCTACCCCCGCAACACTGAGACAGGCTGGAGGCTTCTGACCCCAGCCCCATCCCTTCATTAAGTGATGAGCTGGGTGGAAGGTCTCGGCGCACAGCAACCCCCTCACCCTGCCACAGGCCAGGAGAGACTAAGCTTCCCCGTGCCCTTGGGGTCTGCAGAGAGGAAGGCCTGGCAGCCAGGGGGCACCTGCTCTTGCTCTGCATAGCCCTGGGAGGTCCTTCTGGTCTCTTAGCCTTACACTGGGCAGGAAAGACATCCTCCTGTCCCCTGTGAGGTGGCTCCCCGACCCCAACCCCACTGATACTGGGGGCGTGGAATGAGGAATCTCGCATCCACAGGACGGGTCCACCTTCCTCTCTGAAAGAAATCCTTTCACTTGTGATTACCAAGAGCAGCAATGCCATAACAAGGTACCCGCCTCTCCCGCTTCTTGAATTGCTTTGCAAAGTAACTGCTGAAAACATCTGTGAACGCTCATTAGACCATATAATGTGGGGGAGATGTTTTACCCACGATTTTTAAAAGGCCTTAAAGGATAGGTGGTTCACCCATGTGGACACAGCTGCAATCTGGCCCCCACTAGAAAGCTGGGTGGACAACTAATTTAAGTATTAGGACTTTTCTGAAACAAACTTTTAAATGATTTCAGTAGGGTTGCCTCCAGCCCACTCCCAGCCCTTAAAAAGTTTGCTGATCTTTGTTTCCATGGAGTTGAGTTCCACTTTCCCTCCCCTGCTATAGCAGCTCCTGAATAAAGTCATCCTTGCCTGTTTACCATTGTCCAGTGCAGTTTTTCTTTGATGCCTATAATTCAGATATTCTATATTTTTATATATTCCCTGCAGCAATTCTCAGACATATAAAATATATTTCATGGTATTTGAAATATTAAAAATCATTCCAAATAAAAATTGGCAACAAATTGACTGAACATCAGTAGGCTAATAGATATGCAAGTGGAGCACACATTCAGTGGAAAAGTAAAAGTGAACAAGCTAGATATAAATATCAATTAGATGTATCACAGAAGACAACAGTGAAATTAGCAAGATATGAATAATCTGCACACTGGGAGGTGTCAATTATGTACATATGAATGTATGTTTATTTATAAATATATCCTGGGAACTGAGATAAATGGGAAGCTGAAATCTGAAAAGCAAATAAATGAGTAAAGCTAAGTGGAGAAACGATTGGGGGCAGAAAGCAAAGGTCGTCTACAGGAAATGGCTCAAACAGAGGTATGGAGCAATAGAGAAAAGACAGGGGGCGGGGAGAGACTGGGTTTGAAAATAGATGGGAGAGGAAGGTTTGGTTTGTGCTTTGCTTTGTAAGCCAAGATAAGACACTGCTTAAGTAAAATGCATAGAACACCATTAGAAGGTTTAATGCAAGGGATTTACATGACAAAATTTATGTTTCTAAAAGGTCACTATGGCTGATCTCAGGGGAAAGGATTTTAAGAGAAATCCAGGCAGGCAGTCTAGGTTAGTATAAATCCCAAGCTCAGAAAATGCCTTAGGCAAAGAAGTTATTGTAAAAATAGAAAACATGAAATTTCTAAAAAGTAATTCACATTTTTTATTAATGAACTGCCTATCACTTGATGAAAAAAGAGAGGGAATCCTTCACATAAATCCAAATTAGGAATCAGTAAATCCTCAATTTCTTTATTAAATATTTCAAAACATGGTTGAGTTTGGGTTCTCAAGCCTTTCCAAATATTTTTAGGGTCCTTAACATGTCATTTAGTCAATTTTTCAAATCAGACCATCTTGTTGCACTTGGGCACTTTTTTTTTTTTCTTTTTTTTTTATTGACTTTGTAATAATATTACATTAAAAATATATATGTGAGGTCCCATTCAACCCCACCCCCCCACCCCCCCTCTCCCCCCCCAACAACACTCGTTCCCATCATCATGACACATCCATTGGATTTGGTAAGTACATCTTTGGGCACCTCTGCACCTCATAGACAATGGTCCAGATCATGGCCCATACTCTCCTCCATTCCATCCAGTGGGCCCTGTGAGAATCCACGATGTCTGGTGATCACCCCCGAGGCGCCATCCAGGGCAGCTCCACGTCCCAAATACGCCCCCACCTCTCATCTCTTCCTGCCCTTCCCCATACCCATCGTCCACCATGTCCACTTTTCCCAATCCAATGCCACCTCTTCTATGTGGACATTGGATTAAGAACAATTTCACTTTAGAGAAAATCTTAAAAAGAAAATATATACCTATTGAAAAGATACAGATATAGTCAAAAACTTTAAGTGCTATGGAGGCAACTTTCTTTCTGATCAAAATTAGGGGCATGATTGTAAAAGGCCGAGGGCCATATAACACCATGAATTCTGTGGTGAATGATGGACTGTGGTTAACAGTACAAATACGAAAACGTTCTCTCATGAACTATAACAAATATACAATACTAATACATGGTATTAATAGGATGGTTTGTGGGAGAAATACATAGAAGATAAGATATGGACTGTGGATAGCAGTAATACTATGACGATATTATTTCATCAATTGTAACAAATGTGTCACGACAATGTAAGTTGATGGGGGCAATGCATGGGAACCCTGTGTGGTATGCCTGATTGTTTTGTAAACTCACAACTTCCAAAGTAAAAAAATTAAGGGCACAGATCCACAAGTCATATATTCTGTTCATTTATTTTTGACTTTCAGTGAGAGGCATATCTTAAGTCAGTGCCATATTGCAAATTAACACTTTAATTCCTTTTCATAAGTAGACTGGGGCCATTACTTTATCATTGCCTAAGTAAATTACAGTTTACCTTGTTCTCATAAAATAAAGATAATGTAAGTTTATCTGGTACAGTGTGGTTTCTTTTGGGTGTTAATTGAGATAGAGTTCGCCTACCATTGAATTTACACTTCTAAAGTGCACAATTCAGTGTTTTTAGCATATTCACAAAGATGTGCAACCATCACCATTACTTAATTCCTGAATAATTCCATCATCCCCCCCAAAAACCCTGTATCCATTAGTGGTCACTCCCCTTTTCCCCTTCACTCTATTCCCTGTCAACCACTAATCTACTTTCTATCTCTGTAGATATGCCTATTCTGGACATTTAAGAATAAAATTCTCATTAAGAGGCCTTTTGTACCTGGCCTCATTTAATTAGCATAACGTTTTCAAGGTTCATTCATGCTGTCACGTAAATTAGTACTGCATTCCTTTTTATGGTTGAAAAATAACTCATTGCATGTGAATACCAAAATATATTTATCCATTTGTCGGTTGGTGAATTTGAGTTGTTAACAAATTTTGGCTATTATGAAATATTAGGTTGGTGCAAAAGAAATTTCAGTTTTGGACAGTGAACTTTAAATCATTATAACTAGGCTCAAACACATATTTATTAATCAAATTAGGAACCATTACAATCAACACATTTTTGCCAATGAGAAATAAGTTTGTTCATTCCTGTAGTGTAAAAATCTGTGCTTGGGAATTTGACGAACACTTGGAAAGAATTTTCTGCATCCTGCTGGTTGTGGAAGCATTTTCCCTGCAAAAAGTTGCTCAGAAGCTTGAAGAAGTGGTAGTCGGTTGGCGAGAGGTCAGGTGAATATGGTGGATGAGGCAAAACTTTGTAGCCCAATTAGTTCAACTTTTGAAGTATTGGTTGTGCAATATGTGGTCGGGTATTGCCGTGAAGAAAAATTGGGCCCTTTCTGTTGACCAATGCTAGCTGCAGGCGTTGCAGTTTTTGGTGTATTTCCTTGATTTGCTGAGCATTCTTCTCACGTGCAATGGCTTCACTTGGATTCAGAAAGCTGTAGTGGATCAGACCAGCAGCAGACCACCAGACAGTGACCACGCCCTTTTTTTTGGTGCAAGTTTGCCTTTGGGAAGTGCTTTGGAACTTCTTTTCAGTCCATCTATTGAACTGGTGGTCACCACTTGTCAAGTAAAATCCGCTTGTTGAAGCACATCACAATCCGATTGAGAAATGGTTCGTTGTTGTTGTGTAGAACAAGAGAAGACTATACTTTGAAACAACAATTCTTTTAATTTTTAGACATCTCATGAGGCACCCACTTAACAGGCTTTTCCACCTTTCCAATTTGCTTCAAATGCCAAACAACAGTACAATGGTTGACGTTGAGTTCTTTGGCAACTTCTTGTTTAGTTGTAAGAGGATTAGCTTCGAAGAGTGCTCTCAATTGGTTGTTGTCAACTTCCGATGGCTGGCCACTACACTCCTCATCTTCAATGCTCTCGTCTCCTTTGCAAAGCTTCTTGAACCACCACTGCACTGTATGTTCGTTAGCAGTTCCTGGGCCAAATGTGTTGTTGATGTTTCGAGTTGTCGCCGCTGCTTCACCACTCATTTTGAACTCAAATTAGAAAATCACTCAAATTTGCTTTTTGTCTAACATCATTTCCATAGTCTAAAATAAATACATTAAAAAAACAGCAAGTAATAGCAAGAAATGCCATTAAAAATGATGTGCAACATAACCACATTTCAGAATGTATGCCAATATCAAACTGCAAATGCACATTAAAATGATGTACAACATAACCACACTTAAGAATGTGCCAATATCAAACTGCAAATTTCAACAATGCACAACTGCAATTACTGCTATGAATATTTATATGAAAGTATTTTTTTTCATGTACTTTTTATTTCTCTTATGTATATCCCTAGGAATGGAACTCCTTGGTCATATGGTAATTCTTTAATTTTTTTGAGGAACTGCCAAAGTGTTTTCCAAAGAGGCTGTAGGAATTTTACACTCCTATCAATAATGAATAAGGGTTCTATTTCTCCACATCCTCACCAAAACTTGTTAATTTCCATCCTTTTAATTACAGGCTTCCTAGTGAGTATGGAATGATATATCATTTGCATTTCTCTCACATAAATGTTATCTTTTAATGTGGTTATTAGCTTTTTTTTTTGGAAAAATGTCTATTCAAAACCTTTGCACATTTTAAAATTGCATCATTTGTCTTACTGTAAGAGTTGTTTAAACATATTCTGGATACTAGAACTTTAGATTATTACTTGAAAATACTCTTTCCTACTCTCTGGGCTTTCTTTTCACTTTTACATGTGACTTTTGAGGCAAAATATGTTTCTAACTTTTTTTTGTTCCCAATTTTTTTTCCAAAATGTTATATTCAAAAAATATAAGAGGTCTCTATATACCCTCAACCCCCGTCACCCCACTCCTCCCACATCAACAACCTCTTTCATCATCATGGGACATTCATTGCATCTGGTGACTACATTTTGGAGCACTGCTGTATCTAATGGTTTATACTGTAGTTTACACTGTCCCCCAGTCCACCCAGTGGGCCATGGCAGGACATACAATGTCCAGCATCTGTCCCTGCAGTACCATCCAGGACAACCCCAAGTCCTGAAAATGCCCCCACATCACATCTCTTCTTCCCTCTCCCAACCTTCAGCAGCTACCGTGGTCACTTTCTCCACATCAATGCTACATTTTCTTCCATTACTAATCACAATAATTCAAGAAAAGTATATCAGTAAGTCCACTCTAATCCATACTCTATTCCTCCATTCTGTGGACCCTGGGATGGTTATGTCCATTCTGCCTTTATATGAAAAGGGAGCTTAGATTCCACATGGATGATGGATGCAATTCTCCTGTTTGCAGTTGTAAGCACTCTTGGCTCCTGTTGTGGTAATTGACCTTCACTTCCCTGTTAGCTGGCCAGAGTAAGTCCAATGAACCAGAGGGTAAGAGTTGCAAGTCTGCTGAGGCTCAGGGTCTGGCTGGCACATGGACAGTCCAGAGATTCAGGTCTCCTGAGTATACACCAACCCCAGTGCCAACCACAGGTCCAGTAAAAGTGACAGAAGAGGCATGTGTAGAAAGGTCACATCTGAGTCCAACTCCATCACACTCAGGAACACAAACTCCAAAGTAGGGTCAACTGACATTGCACTGAAATCCAGAGCCATCTACCATGACCACAGAACATGTGTGTCTCTGTAGCCCTCAGGAGAATGAATACCTGGGGTTGTATCTACTTTGGCTGTTGCTGGGACCCTACTGAGGTGTGCATAAACATGACCCCTGTGATGACATCCTGACTCTTTTTTGGAGACTCATAGCCATTTAAATTCATTTGTCCTTTCCATTTCCCCCTTTTATCCAAAGTCAAAAAGCAGCTTTTAACACCTGATATTACATATAGGCTGAGATATTCTGTTGGTCTGAGTTAACCCTTTTATTCAAGGTCTTTTTCTAGTTACATCAGCAGCTGGTGCTTGGTAGTAATCCCTCAGTGCCAGGGAGGCTCATCCCTGGGAGTCATGTCCCATGCTGGGGGGAATGTAATGCATTTACATGCTAAGTTTGGCTTCAAGAGTGGCCACATTTGAGCAACATGGAGGCTCTCAGTAGGTAACTCTTAGGCACCCTGCAGCTCTAGGCCTAGTTCATATTTCAGGCACACAGGCTCATAAGAATAGTCATCAGTATCAAGGGTTCATTGTTGGATGCTTCTTTGTCTTTGCCATTGCACTTGGGGGATTATTGCTGTTCCTGTTTCTAACTTTTGATGTATTCCATTTTAGTTTTTCCTTTGGCTGTTTATGCTTTTCGAGTTAAGTCTGAGAAATCATTGCCACATCCAAGGTCAGAGATTTTGGTCTATATTTTCTTCTAATAGTTGTATAGTTTTTGCTCTTACATTTAGTTTTATTATCCCTTTTGTGTTAATTTTTGTATGTAATGAGCGCTGGGGATCCAACTTCATTCTTTTACATGCAACTAGCTAGCCATCCCAGTATTATTTATTGAAAAGACCATTCTTTCCCCCATTAAATGGTTTCCTTACCCTTGATGAAAATCAATTGACCAAAAATGTAATGTTTCACTTGTGCACTTTTAAGTCTATTCTACTGATCTATATTTCTATCATTATGTCAGCATCACACCCTCTTGATTACTGTAGTGTTGAAGTAAATTTTGAAGTAGGGAAATGTGAAGATTTCAAGTTTTACTTTTTCAAGAATGTTAGACTATTCTGAGTCCCTTGTATTTTCATATGACTTTTATGCTATGCTTTGTTTCAGAAAAAAAAAATCATCTGGGATTTTGAACTGGATTATGTTGAATCTGTAGATCACTTTGGAAAGTAGCGCCATCTTAAAAATATCACATATTTCAACCCATGAACATAAATGTCTATTCATGTAAGCTTAATTTCTTTCTTTGATATTCTGTAGTTTTCAGTGTACAACCTTACACTTATTTGTTAAATTTAAATCTATTTTATTATTTTCAGTGCTACTTTAAAAGGAATTGTTTTCATAGTTTTTTGGATTGTTCATTGCTTTAATATATAGAAATACACTTGAGTACACTGTGGTTTCCCTAGGTTTCTCTTTATACGTGATCATGTCATCTGCAAATAGATATAATTTAACTTCTTCCTACCCAATTTGGATGCTTAGTTCTTTTTCATGCCTAATTACTCTGGCTAGAACCTCCAATACAATCTTAAATAGAAATAAAGAGAGCAGACATCACCATCCTATTCCTGATCTTGGGGCAATGTTTTCAGTCTTTCACCTTTGAGTGTGATGTGAGCTGTGAGTTCTTCATAAATGCTCTTTAGAGGGGAATTTCCTCAACCTGATATTCCTAGTTTGAGTGTTCCTATCATGATGTGGTGGTATATTTCGTCAAATGCTTTTTCTGCATGTATTGTGAAAATATGATTTTTTTCCTTTGTTCTATACACATGGTGAATTCCATCTATTTTCAAATGTTGAACCAACCATGCATTCTTGAGATACATCCCACCCAATTATGGTGCATACTTCTTTTGATATGTGGCTGAATCTGGTTTGCTAGTATTTTGTCAAGAATTTTTACACACACTTTAACAAGGGATATTTGTCTGTAATTTATTTCTCTTATGTTGTCATTGTCTATTTTTGGTATCAGGATAATACTGGTCTCAAGTGTTCAATGCTTCTCTATTTTTGGAACAGTCTGTGAATGATTGGTGTTCACCAGTGAAGGCATTACTTAGTACATGCCTTTTCATATATTCTTTTTCTTCTTGAGTCAATTTCAGTTGTGGGTATCTTTCTAGAAATTTATCCATATCACCAATTTGCCTAATTTATAGGCAAGAAATTGTTCATAGTGTTTCCTTTTAAGATGGTGATAGGATAAGGTAAGATGCCACTAATCTCTCTGTTCCTTTTGAGATTCAGCCATTTTCTTGAGTAAACATTCCCTATAATGTTAGTCTTTAATTCCAAGAGTTCTGAAAAAGTTTATTTTGACAACTTTTGCCAGTGTTTTCACTAGTTATATGGCTATGATTTCTCAAGATCCTACTCCACCATTCCTGCTGATGTCAATTCCGATCACACAATAATGGTATGAAAAGCATGATTATAGCCCTTTTTCTACTTTTCTAAGTGATGATGTAGTTCAGTCAGAGGTTACACTTTTCCCACAACTATTTCACTTTGTTGAATAAAGTGATAGTATTCTTTAGACGGTAGTGCACAATAGTGCCAGCTGTTCAATATTGGGCACATTTGATGAAGAATACTTAATGGGATAGGAATTGGCATCTGGATTTTTGAGTGGTACATGCCATCTCAATTTGTGCAGTTTTTCTCTTTTTCTGTAATCTTTATGAAGTACTTTGGAGAAATAGTCTCCTTTAGCACTTCATTTTCCCCAAGTACTAGTGCAAAACTGAATCAAATTATGCAATTTGTTCTATGATCATGTTACTATTAAAAGTTTTTGTCCTCACAAACTCAAAAGGGACACCTCTTTCACTTGAGACTGCACTTAATCTTTTAATATCTCAAAATAATGCTGAATATTCGCTCTGGTCTTTACTTTAAAACATTGATCAAACACTGTATGCTTGTTTATTTACATGCAATCCAAGTAAACCTGGTCTTTTCAAAGCATCTCCAGAATCTTCATGATTTTCAAATGTCCTCATAATGTGCATCTGGTCTTAGAACCCAATTGATGTAACTGGTTTCTGTCTTTCTGAGAACTATGTACAAACAAAACAATATTTAAAACTGTTAGTCATGAAATAGGGTATCCATAACTTCATAACAGTATGACTTTTCAAAGACATTCTCTGCAAAGTATCTGCAAAGCATTTCTTTTATCTATTGTACATTCTCTTTCATAGCATGCAAATATTACAGTGAAAATTATTTTGAAAAATAAAATTCTTATATAATAGTGTTGAATTATATTTTTGCTCAATCATCTCTCTCTATGGTTCATTCTTACTGTCCTATTTGAATTTTAGTATGAATGATAATTTTGAAAATGTATCAGTACTAATCTGAAATTTAAAAATACCTCCAAGTGCCTGTAACCTCTTCAAAGGCTTCTGACATGAGGTGAAGAGTGAGAAGAGAATTTGGAATGGAGAGAGAAAGTAGATTTAAGTAATTGTAGTAAAATGTCTTACTTGTACAAATTTAGCCTGTTTAATTGAGAAATCCAAAGGCTTATGTATATTTGAATCTGGGCCTCAGACTTTTCTTCTCATTCTTAGATAACAAATTCCCATGGCCCATACGTTTGGGGTCATTAATAAAGAAAATCTTTCTATCTTAAAAAAAAAAAGAATAGTGCCAACAATTAAAAGTACCTAATAAAAAATATTAATCAATACTTCACTGTAATTGGCCCTTTCCTCCAGATGGACTGACAGAGGTGAAAACCCATGCTTGACAGTAGGAAGGAGAGAATGACACTCTCCACACACAAACTGCTACTTCTGATGCTGATTAAACTCAGGAGAAATAGGGAAGAAACAGGAAAGAGGAGAGTTCTTCCTTAACTAGCAGTATTGTAAATTGGTTTCATTCTCTAAGGCTTGAAGATATTTAAAGCAGATACTTTCTCTTTCCTAGGTGCTTCTGTGGCTTCTTTAGAGCAACCCCCTACTACCGCTAGTTGTATCAAACTTTGATTCGGGTGATGCTTTCTCTGACATTCATTGGTACTTCTTTCTGGAAGATCAAACCACAGAAACTCACTGTGGGAGTTCCACCTTCTTTCCAGGTGGTTTACTTGCTTAAGTGTCAATATGAACCCAGGCTGCATCTTACTCCCTCAAGGAACACACAGATGTGGAAAAAACATGGATACCTTCTTTCTCCCCACACAGTCAAAAGGGGTGCAGAATAATCCCTGGGCAGCCACCTTTCTTTTCCTCTGCCTCCATGTGTTTTTCCTTTGTGGACCCCTAGTTTTCAGTGATAGGAGTCAGACCCGAGTCCACCATTCCTCCCTGCTACCAGGAAGCATAAAACCAGCTTTCCATGTGGCTCTACTGAAGCTTGGCTTTCTACCATTGAGACTTAATTAGGTCACAAAAATTTTCAAAAGTGTAGGCCCTAGCAGATCAAACCTGAATTTGCATCCACCAGTGAATTTGGAAAAACAGCTCTGATGCTGAGATTGTTAAATCAACCAACCAACAAGAATTCTTTCTGCTTTCAAGAGTAGCTCTTTATAAATATAAGTAGAAAAATTAAAACTTGTTATTTTTCATAGATCTTCCACAGCTTAAATCAGAATAATTGCAGCAGCTAACTCAGGTATGAATTTTACTTCTATTCAAATAGGATTTCTTCTTGCCATTTCACTCCACCCCCATCCTCTATACACATACACTACAGAGACATTTCTTTCTTTGGATGCTTTGTTCCAACTATCCAGACTGCTAATTATTTGGGTAAGATTCAGAGCAAGACTAAAAGTAAATGATGTCCAATTTCCATTCACCCTTGACAATCAGCTTTCTCCACACTGCCTTCAGGCTTAATAGAAAAGGCAGATTGAGTTAGTAAAAGTCACAAAAAACCTGAACAGAACAGGTTTTTTCCCTGCCCTTTGTGAATCTTTAAAATACCAGTTTTATCTGTGGTAACTAAGGCCAGTAAAGGATCTGTGTTTTACTCAGCATTTTCTTATCTTCCCAAACTAAGATAATTTATTTTAAAATACTGCCACCAACACTTCTCACTTATGCATAAGGTGAAAGCAATATTTCAACTGCATAAACCTGGCCTCATATAATAAAATGTCTCTGTAACCCCAAAAATCTAGACTAATAAAAAATTATGGCTCCTAGATGGGACTCTGATGGAAATCTTGCTTGTTTGCTATGTTTCTCTTTTTGTCTCCCAGCTTTCCTCACTAGTTTCCTTGAAAAAAAAATAATTTTCTGGATTAAAATACATTTAATATTTATCTGTGGGCTCTCTATAAGTCAATAATTACCTCAAAATATGAATTCTCTTATTCCTGAATAATAAAATCCAGTATTTAGCTGTGCAAATTGCCATGAATGCTTCTCCCCAGCCTTCTTGACAGCTAGGTGCAAGCTCCTGTAGCACATTCTCCCTGGGTATTAGGGGAAATGCTGCATGGTTATAAAAAATACCTTAAATGGAAGGATATGCCTCCTTTACAACCCTCCTTCCTTCTAGCTTGCTAGAACTCAGGGTGATGGCTAGAGCTCTAGCATCCATCTTAGTCCATAAGATTACTTTAATAATGGAAACTGTGAACTGTAGCAAGGAAAACGGGATAGACTGTTATGATTTTTAAAATAGTTTTGTAAAATGAAACTTGATAATCCTGCCTTGGCATTATAAAAATGTTTATTCAAACCAATAGTTAATATTGTTTGTATGTAATACTAATATAATTTATATTATAGTGAAGATTGTTAAAAATGCTTATCTGGGGGCATCTGCCTGCCACATGGAAGGTCCAGGGTTCAAACCCAGGGCCTCCTGATCCATGTGCTGAGCTGGCCCACACACAGTGCTGATGCGTGCAAGGAGTGCACCCAGTAAGGGTCGCCCAACGTGAAAAAAATTTGGCTTGCCCAGGAATGGCGCCGCACGCATGGAGAGCTGACACAGAAAGATGACTCAGCAAAGACGAGACACAGATTTCAGGTGCTGCCGACACAAACGGACACAGAAGAACATGCAGCGAATGGACACAGAGAGCAGACAACGGGGGAGGAGGGGGAAGGAGAGAGAAATTTTGAAAATGCCTAACTAAGCTACTATTTAAGGTTCTTCTGCAAATCTAGCATTTTTAAAAGAAATAAAAATCTAGGAATTTTTTACAAGGAGATGAATTATTGAAATGTGATCATCCACCCAGAAAATACAAAAGAATCATTTGAACAATTATTAGAACTTATAAGAAAATCACTAGCTTTCAAATGAAAAAAATCAATAACTTACCTATTCATTAAGAGATAAAATATCACATTCATAGAGCTACACATATTCAACATCTAATAAAAACTAGCAGAAAAGAGCAGACCCTGAATGAACCAAAATATATTTTTACTGGGAATAATGCAGAGGAAAAACAAAAATGACTCCCAAATCTGTATCTCCAGTCAAGATCTCTTATTTGTGTTCCAAGTTTTTATACACAGCTGCTCACCCAATACATTATAGACTTCTCAAATGTAATACATCCAGAATTAAGTTGGGTTCTCCTAACTATTAATAAATCAATTCTTTCCCAGTTACTTGATTATTCTCACTCTAGTGAATCACACTGGCATGCTCTTATACATCAGTTGTTTAAGCCTTAGCCCTGTCAGGAACCCTGGACTATTCCCTGGCACCATATATGTCCATAGCCAAGTCTTTATGATTCTCCTTTGAAATAGGACTGCTAAGTGTGTTAATACTGTTTCACACCCAGCCATTTTCAGAACTGATGAGATGTTGGATCTTGGTAACAGGACTGGGACAGCCAGTACAGAAACAGTGAAATGCAGGTAGGAAGGAATGGCTTTAACATTTTAGCATTTGTGGCTCAAAAATAATTGTGGAAGATACCAAAATATAAGATTCAAGATGACCTTGGGTGCTTTGCAATTCACTTTAGTATTATTCACAAAAACAAACATTTGGTAGCAACCTAGAAGTCTATCAGAAGGGGATTCATTAACTATTGTCCAGCCATAGTCCAGAACACTTTGCCACCATCCATTCAAGTTGTTCAAGCTTATTTAATAATATAGAAAAATATCTTATCATTTATGCTCTTAGCTAATTAAGTGCAACCATCCAAAATATTCCTTCTTATGCATAAGTAAGGTTTTAATGAAGCTTTAAAAGATATATATTCCCACCTAGCATTTAATCAGCCAACCCGTAATTCTGACCCTTCTTAATGGGGAGTCCATTCTTAATGGAAAAATTTCCCCCTTATACTCCTTCTTTAGGAGCTACCTTGCTGGGTTATATTATAGATCTTTCATCAGTTTGTCTGCACATCTGTTTCTCCATTGAACTCAGAAATATGGAAGAAAATATTTATGGCCCCTCTGGACCAGTTAGGTCTGTTAGAAAATTTGAATCTATTCCCAGTCAAGTATTCTTTCACTTAGATAGAATCCCTGCTTACTTGTACTTAAAACTTCACTGATGATGAACCTATATTCAAGGGACAGTCTTGGAGTTCCCCGTTAATAATACAAGTTTCTTTTAGCCTAAACTACTATGGAGACAAATGAAACACCAGAAGAAAATCCTGAAACTAAAACTGATTAATTGTATCTGATAATTTTTGAATTACAAAGTTGTACCCACATTTGAACATTACTCTCTAAGTTTACTAGAACAGCATCCTCCCCATGTTAAAAGACACTAGAGGGAAATGGACTTGGCCCAGTGGATAGGTTGTTCACCTACCACATGGGAGGTCCGCGGTTAAAACCCCGGGCCTCCTTGACCCGTGTGGAGCTGGCCCATGCGCAGTGCTGATGCGCGCAAGGAGTGCCCTGCCACACAGGGGTGCCCCCTGCGTGAGGAAGCCCCACGCGCAAGGAGTGCACCCATAAGGAGAGCCACCCAGCTCGAAGGAGGGAGCAGCCTGCCGATGAATGGCGCCGCCCACACTTTCCGTGCCGCTGACGACAACAGAAGCAGACAAAGAAACAAGACGCAGCAAAAAGACACAGAAAACAGACAACCGGGGGAGGGGAGGGGAATTAAATAAATAAAAATAAAAATAAATCTTTAAAAAAAAAAAAAAGATACTGGAAATTTCCCATGGTACATTTCCTAGCATGAGCAGCTCTCTACTCAGCCACCATTCTTCCTCACCTGCAAGAGCTTCCTCAGTGATCTCTCTCCTCTTGCCATTATTCCATTCTGTTTTCCAAAGAGCAGTTTGAGGCATATTTTAAAACACAAATCCCATAATCTCATTACCATTCTTCATACCCTGAAGAGGCTCCCCATTGCTCTGGATAAAAACCTCAAACCTTACTGGCAGGAGCTTGGGGCTCCTCATAAGAAAGAAATCTGCAGACCTCTGCTATTTATCAGAAATAGCAGCCTCTGCTCTGTCACCTTTGGGGACCACCACTTGCTGCATTAAATACCACCCTCCTGGGAAAGTCCTCTGGAGCTTGGATGCTCATGAAGCTGGGCCTCTGAGGACTCACTAGAACCCCACAGAACACTTTGTGTCAAAAGTGTAAGAGCATCTCTCTCATGTCTGAGGTACCACTGCTCACAAACTCCCACGAGTTATGAGAAATGATGGGCTACAGGAAAAAAAACAAACAAACAGCAGTTCTCATCAAAAGATATCGCTAACCATAAAGAAAGACATTTCCATTAAAGAGATTTTTGACTGCTTGCTCAAGCAAGAAATCTGGTTCACTCTACATGTATATAAAAGAACAATTTTAAATGCAAGGTTCCACATGACAGTGGGGCATGCCCATTATCTGTTACAGCCCTAGCATTTCCCAGCTGCTTTTACATGGGGGTGGCAGGGACACAATGCTGGGAGATTGGTGGGTTCATCCAGGTTGTTCACACAGTTCAAGAGTAAATTGGTATAAAATTGCTGGGAGGCAATTTTCCATACAATTCTAGACTCTTAGAATTGTTCATTTAGTTTGATCCAACAGTAACTTTGCCAGGAATTTATTTTTTTAAATTAATCAGATGCAGAAGAAAAAACTATGCAACAAGGTTACACAGCATTATTTAAAAAACTTTGCAAATACAATTCTCATTTCATAAACTCAGGTGCACAAGCAATAAAACTATTTTTCTGAAGTTGAATGTTATTTCTATTTTGAGCTCCCTTTCTACCTGACATTGCAATATTAATCTCATTCAATCCCATTTCCCACTAGCTCCTATCTCCAAAACTTCTCTAGTTATATATCTAAGTTTTATTTTATTTTATTTTTTTAAAGATTTATTTATTTATTTGTTTATTTCTCTCCCCTTTCCCCCCCACCCCGGCTGTCTGTTCTGTGTCTATTTGCTGCTATTTGTCCACTTCTGGTGTTGTCAGCGGGCACAGGAATCTGTGTTTCTTTTGGTTGCGTCATCTTGTTGTGTCAGCTCTCTGTGTGTGTGGTGCCATTCCTGGGCAGGCTGCACTTTTTTTCCACTGGGTGGCTCTCCTTACGGGGCACACTCCTTGTGCGTGGGGCTCACCTACTCGGGGGACACCCCTGCATGGCACAGCACTCCTTGCACGCATCAGCACTGCACATGGGCCAGCTCCACATGGGTCAAGGAGGCCCAGGGTTTGAACTGTGGACCTCCCATGTGGTAGACGGATGCCCTAACCATTGGACCAAGTGTGCCGCCTAAATCTAAGTTTTATCAACCAAGTTGTTGGGGAAGAAAAGTTATTTATATGAGGTCATTATCATTTATTCCTGCAGCATCTTCTAAGACCTTTCATTCCATGCTGGGTGACAGCCATTGGCTCACAGAGATCATTACTATTTTTCCAAAGTCCTGAGAGGGTCACTTCAGTGCCACTAGCTATCTGACTGTCACTCGAGGGAGCTCTGCCATGTCTAATGGAGATTTTTCTCTTTCCTCACATATCTGCTTCTCTGTGTTTACTTCCTGGGGCTCCAACATCAAAACTCCAACTCTCTCCTCTGCCATGTGGTTTTCTCTGTGAGTCCCCACACACCAAGGGAGCAGGGACTCAACATTCTACAGATGTGGCCCTATCAAAACCCCAATCTTAATTTAATCAAGTAAAAGTGAAACCCCTGAATCTAATACAATCTAATATGCTCAGAGGAACAGACCAATTTACAAACATAATCCAATATCTGTTTTTGGAATTCATAAACAATACTGCACTGCTACAATTTACATCATGATAACTGGCAATCACTGCAAAGGAGGGCTTTTATAACTTACTTTTAAGAGCTAGTTTACCAGCACTCCACTGTTGACAGGAAATAAAAGGTAAAGCAAAAGAAAAAAATTCTTTAATAGAACAAAGTATTATGCCACTATAGTAAAAAGAATAGAATCGAAATGCCCAATAACTAAAAATGAATTATGTAAATTGTGGGTTTTCCATGTAATGGAATATTATACAGCCCTAAAATTTTGTATTTGAAGAATATATAACATGGGGAAATACTTGTTATGTTTACAAAAAAAAGTACAAGGTTCAGTTGCACAAAATGCGTATTTATGCATAGAAAAAACCCTGCCAAGAAATATATAACAATGGCAAATACTGTTTTACATGGGTGGTGAGGAAATGCATATATTTTCCCTTTTTTCTTCTTTTTTATATAGACTAAAGTTTCTATAATAGAAACATAGGATCTTTATAGTAGAACTAAACTTAGAACTTACATATCTAAGAGTAAATAAAAATGCTATAGAGACTTCAAGTAAAATAAGCATTAAAAAGATTCCCATGACTTTGACCTTTAGAAGATAATTGAAAGCTTTTGCCAGATCATTTCACAGTGAAGTGATGTGGGTAGAAATTGGCTTGCTGTTGATTAAATATTTAAATGGGAAGATAAATACATTAGTGAATTTAATCCCTATTTCTAACCAGCTTGGCTATAAAAGGAAGCAGAAAGATAAGGCAGTAGGCTAAAGGGGGACACTGAAACTAGGGGGGAGCTATATTTGTATATTTAGTAGAAGATATGAGAGTATACTTTGGAGCTGGGTGAGAGTCAGGAGAGATGCAAAATTTTGAATTCAGATGAAAAGCCTCAATTGCCTCTGTGAAAAAGGAAGGAAAATAGTCTGAGAATAAAGTGGCTGGTATCAAGGTAGGTTTTAAGGGGAAGAATAAAGAAATAAAATATTTGCGGTGATGTGCAACACAGGAAGTTGACCAGTGGATACCATGACTTTGCTGAGCAGTCCTGAAAGCCTAGATGCCACTACGTTCCTAGAAAGTGTCATGACACCAATCTGCTCCAATGCATGATCTAATCTAACAGTCTGCGGGAGAGGAAAACGTAAACAACTGGACTGATCCAGAGTTGAGAGTTTGGAAGAATTGGTAGGAAAATTGGGGAAAAAAAATCATAACTCCTTTGCAACTTCAGTGACATGGAGGCCTAGAGAAATGTGCTGGGAATTAATACTTTATACAGAAGTCCAGCGGTAGCACCCAGGTGAGATAACTGACAGCATCTTTAAAGGTGGTCTGTTGAACTCAGGTCATTAGGTAGCCTTGGACATCTTAATTGCTAACAGAACTAGTTCATCAGTTCTTAGTTGGCTGGGTTTTATTGTAAACACTAATCAGTAGATTCCAGCCTCCTCCCTTTGTTACATATGTTTTTCCAATTTCACATCATTCTTTGAAAACTCAAGAGAAGCAACAAAGCACAGAGTCACACACAGAAAAATGAGGAGTTATCAACTACTGAGATCAAGGTGATTCAGACAGAGCTGGTGAGTTTGCCTTATGGCCTGAGCAGATAAAGGGGGGCTTCCAGAAAGAAAGGAATCCACCTAGGTTCTGCATCTTGATGGTCCTCAAGGAGTTACTCCACCTCTGATTAAGTTCCTTGACAATTATCAAGTGTAGCATAACTATGAGCAAATGTGTGTGAAGACTGAAAATTGAGTGATTAGAGGAAAGAAAGTAGGAGGACTGTGTCTTTTAAAATATGTAAATGTCTATGTTTTAGACTGTCATCCAAATTGTCATCTTTAACATTTCAAGTGCATCAGAAATAAGACATGATTTTTATTCCCTATCATCAAGAAATTTACTGTAAATCATTGGTTGCATACAGATCTCCAAGGTTGTCAGGTTTTCTAAAGACAATCACAGCTGTTTAGTGGACTCATCATAAGCAGCTATATGTAATATATATATATATATAATAACAGAATGATGCTATGTCAGGCCACTAGCTATTAAGCAGATACACTTTGGGACAGATGATGTCCTTAAAAGTATGAAAGAGACTACTATAGGATGTTATACTTAAAAATTCATATTATAGATCAATTCTTCCTTATCTACTTATGGGGTCCCCTGCACTTCTTCAGGTGATTTATCCAATGATGGACCCTTTGAGTTTTAAACACTAGACATATACAGTGAATAAAATGAATAAATCCTTCATAGTCAAGTGGAAGAAAGGAAAATCATACGTTACCATACTCAAATCAATATTTGTATTAAATTTCCACAGATAGCTAAGATATATATCAAAAAATATCCCTAAAAGCAAGCATTTCTTAAGAGAAGTTAGTGATGATAATATTGAGCATAGGCCCTGGCATTTTTGTTATTGTTTTTTAATGTGTTTGTAAGGAGAAACTTAAAGAAGTATATGCTTTGGTTCATTTTTATTAAAACTCAGCATGTTTTATTGACATTCTCCCCAGGGGACAATCAAGTTTATCTAAACTGGAGAAAAGTAACTGAATGGACCTGGGTAATTAGAACTGGCCCATTATTTTGACACAGAGTAATTTCTGTGTAAAATTTTGTGAAGTAAATTTTCACCCTTTGCTGACCCAACCCAGTATGTTTTTCTCTATAGCAGGTCCCCAAGAGAAAACTCTTAGCAGGATTCCCCAATAATATTGGTCTCTGCATTTATTCCAATAGGGAATGAAATGTTTAAAAGGTAACTTTTCTCCAGAGGCCTTCCCATAGAATCATGATCTTTTAATGTATTTTTATCTGTTCTGAAAGTTCCCCTTGCCAAAA
Source organism: Dasypus novemcinctus (assembly GCF_030445035.2). Classification (NCBI taxonomy): domain Eukaryota; kingdom Metazoa; phylum Chordata; class Mammalia; order Cingulata; family Dasypodidae; genus Dasypus; species Dasypus novemcinctus. The sequence continues at coordinate 12,540,856 of NC_080690.1, forward strand.
ATAAACCCACTCCTCAATTTCCTGTGACCACTCTGATTTCTTGGTCTAAATACCAACCCTTAGAGTTTTAATTTTCCTCGATAAAAATGAATTCAATGGATTCTCCATCATCCTCTAGTGGCAAAACCTCTGGCCAGACCATGCACCCATGGTCCTCTCAGCCCCACTCAGTCCTGTCAGTTGTGTCTTCTCACTAGACCACTAACTTGTATTCAACTAACCTGAGTTTAGGTTCCAGCTATAGCATTGCCACTTGTTTAAATGGAGCAAGTAACTTCTGTGAGCCTCATTGTTCATATCAAAACATAATGCTTAATTTAGAAGGATGTTTGTGATAATTAAAGTAAATAATGTGAATTAATGTTATTTGTGACATTATAATTACATATAATTAGGGAGACTTTAAAATAAATCCAAACGTGAAGGGACAGAAATGCAAAGTTGTGGAAAACTAACACACTGAAAATCATATGGCAAAAGAATAACAATGTCTATTAAGGCTATTAAAATCTTCATATTTTTAAAAAAACAGAGTATTGTAGTTTCCTTTACTATAAAAGGTAACAATCCAAAATTATGATATTATCCTATGTAAGCCTTGGAAAACTGGAGTTAATATATATTTCACATTCAAGTCAGTGTGAATGTATTTATAAAATCAGTCCAAGATCAATATATATAAAACTATAGGCACATCTCAAGCAAAAACAAAGAAATATAATAGCTATAATTTTCAAGTAAATAGAGTCTTACATGTATGGGTGATAAAGACTACTTATACAGGAAAATTAGTCTCTATCAGACATTCTCCTAAGTGTTTTACATGCATCACCTCATTTAACCATTACAGCATCTTGGTGCTCATAGTGTTATTAGCACCATTTTACAGATGACAAAACTGAAGCTCAGTGAATTTAGGTAACTTGCCCAAGGTTGCAAATCTACTTAATGAGAAGCAAAACCAGAATTTGAACCTCATTCTATAACTGCTAAACACCTGTCATTGGTCCCTAGAAGGGCTCTGTATCTGTCAACCAAAAGAAGTGCTGATGCAAAGTACAAGAACTCTGTCTGCTTTTATAAAGTGCATTTATTTGGGATAGAAATATCTATCCCAAATACGTATTTGGGATAGAAATAAAGAGTCCAAGTCAAGGTACCATAAGTGGTATTTCCTCACCCAAAAATCTGTTGTCACATGTTGGCACAAGATGGCTGCCAATACCCGTGAGGGTTCAGCCTTCCTCTTTCATCTCTCTCCCCAGGTTTCATTTCTTCCTGGGTTAAGCTGTTCTGGTCTCTTCACAATGTCATCTGTAGACTATCAGGCTTATCTTTCTTCCCAGGTCCTCTGCCATGTCTAATGAGCTGTCTCTATTCCTCTGTGTTCTTCTGTGTGTCCTACTGTCCGTGTGAGAGTCTGTTTCATCAGCCCACCAAGGGGTCAGGCACTCAAGGCTGAGTTGCACTCTAATGATGTGATTGAATCCAAGCCCTAATCTTAACATAATTTACTCAGACGTCTCAGCTGAATCTAATACTATCAAAGGGTTATCACATCTACAGGAAGAGACCAGTTTATAAACATAATCTGTATTTCTTTTTGGAATTCATAAATAATATCAAACTGCCACAGGCTCTCTCCCTCTGTTCTTTTGGTCAGGGAATGACAGAGTGGTGTGTTCTACTGACTTGTAAGAACCAACTGAGAAATCATCAGGAATTTTATGAGGTAGTGGTTAAATAAACACAATCTCCTTAAAATTGGCCATAGCAGGAATATTTACAACACACAAACTGGCAAATGCTGCAAATTAGAGACTTCCATCCCTCACCAGAACCTGTTGTCAAACATTTACCAGAACAGCTCGGATAAAGGCTTTCCCTTTATGGTAGCTAGACCAGAGGTGTGTCAGCATCCTTTGTAGTTTTCCATTTTGCCTGTCCATTTATTGCATTTCTTTGTTAGTTACTCTTCCATCGACCCTTTGGAGTGAGTCACTTTTTTTTGCCTTCTTCGGACACATGTAATCAACTTTTGGTCTATAGCATCTTATTCTAGATTTCAATACTTTAGGTGATACTTAAAGAAAATCGAAAAATGAAAGATCTTTCAAACAACTGAAATTGAATTACCAATAATTACTATTTAAAGTTTTTAAAAGAGATTTTCTAGAGGGGGCTATTTTTTCAGAAGCCAAGGTGTTCTTTTCTAGTCAGTCATTTATAACAGGTTCATATTAACTTATCTTAAATTTGGGGGTAATTGTTGGGCTTGATGATTTGGTGTCTATAATACCCTGGAATGATGTTGCTTTTCAAATTTAGACATTGGCAGTTCACCTTACATTGATGTGCTTGCAATGTTATTACTTCTAACATGAGGAAGAAGTAATCATTGCAGTTGATGAGTATATAGGTTATTAAAGCAACAAGTGTTTTTAATATGGCCCTATCATCAATTTCTATGGCAGAATTTCTATACTGCCATATTCTCCACGCAACTTATGGAGTTAACACTACCCAACTTTTAAATGCATGCTTGAGGGCCCACAGAATATTAACATGAATTAATCAACCAGTGAGAAACACAAAAGTTGAATATTTTAATAAAAAATTATAAATTTATAATTAATAAATTAATATTTCATTAATGTTCTTTCTCATAGAAAGAAAAGTACAGAGCAAGTGCAGCATAGCCTGTGATAAAGAGATTGCAAAAAAAATATGAAATGAATTTTTATTGTCCTAACCACCTTCTTCTCTGTCATGTCCCTCCCCTTGAGATAAACTGACTTTGGGAAGCATGTACAATTAAAATTGCTTCTTAGCAATTGCAGAAAAATGAGTCCTTGCAGTAAACTTTCGTATGATTTTCAGTCATAAACACAGGAACAAGATAGGAGGGTGTGTGTGTGTGTGTGTGAAAAGAGAATACCATAGGATTTTTTTTTTCCAAATAACTTTTAGGAGAACAAATAATGAATTTGTACAAATACCATGTCCAAAAGCTGAGCTTAGCTTAACTTAGTAATTATATAGCTAATAAGTAAAACTGAGAAACCAAAATCAAAGCTTATTTTTTAAAAAGCAAATCTGAGGCATTTTTAAAAACAACATTGCTATCGGAACTTACTTAAAAAGGCCTATTTAGGAAAATGTCTAAAATGCTATTTGGCTTTGCCTTTTTGCCATTCTCAATATGCTAATCATAGTTTTAAGGCCAAAAATCATCAGAATTATCATTTATCATCTGCACTAATGCTATTTTCATATATTTCTAGCTTTTATTGGTGGCTAATTTAACATGTGTACCATCTTTGTAGAGCAAATGCTTTTTAAAGGTATCTCAAAAGCAAAATAGACAACCAAAACACACCATAAAATATAGAATAGAAATAATACCTAGGAAAATATCATATTTTCATTAGGCAGTTTTTCTACTTTATGTTTAATAATTTCTGAATAAATAAGCCAGTTGTTAATGTTGAAAAATTTAAGGTAGAGTTATTGTATCTTTGGGAATTTTGTTCTCAATAGAACTGATTATTTCCAGAGAACGAAGCTATGCCACTTCTTGTATATTATGCTTTATGTCTATTTATGTATATTATGCTTTAGTTTTCTAATATTCTAAAGCATAAGGTTTTATCACAAAGGTTGTTGTCATGCTTTACACATAGCAAAATGCATTCATTAACTTTTCTCTCCTCCACAATGAATCTGTTCCCTACCTCTTTTCATCTATCCTAGGTAAATGACTGAGTACCCCAAAACCAACTCAAAATGACACCTGTTTCCCTCTAAGTTACAATTAAATTTAGAATTACAAGTGGAATAATAATTTCAATTTAATCTAAAAGTATTTTATTTAGGGATTAGATTTGTCACCAATGTAAGATGATATAGAACTGATTTAATTAAATCTCATATAGAAGTAGTTGGCAATCTGTAAACATGTTATCTTCATTGATATAATAAAGGTTATGCAAATATAATTATTTTGAAAATATTTAACTCAGCTGTATCAAATTATTTAGTATAAGAAATTACTCCTAAAATTTAATGGTATTTTTACTCATTAATAGCAATAGTCCAGGAAAATATGATAAACAATACAATTATACAAAATAAGTATTTTTTTTCAGTTATCTTTCTTAATAAGTATGTCTTATCATCATGGTGGTTATAGTTTTCAAACACATCAGGGAAATCTCCTGGTCATGGCCACAAAAGTATGTCACAAACAGATCATTTCTTCTTGAACACTCACACACACCTCCTATTTCTGGAATTTGCTGCATTTTCTGGGTAGGGACCTAGTCAAGAAAGCAACAGCTTTGGGCAGCCAGGGAAGAAGCTCCTGGCACACTTCCTGGCCCCTTCCTTAGCCCCTACCAAGGTTTGGGGCCAGCCTGCACTCCCTTTGTGGGTGCCTGGCCTGTTCCAAATGGGAAAGACTGATTTAGGAAACTCCTTTCTTGAATCCTATCCTCTCAGAAATTGCCCTCCACCCAAAGACTGCTTGAGACAAAGAAAGCTCTATAAGAAACAGTTGAGACAGGTGGCCTTGGGCAAAGTCTTACCTGCTTTAAGTAACTGCAGTGAGATACCCAGGAGAGGGAGGTGGTTTGTTCCCTGAGAGGTTGAGTGAAAAAACAGAGGAACACCTAAGGTCACTAGTAAGCACAAAGCCAGAACAAGACACTGATCCAGGAAAGACAGGGAGGATCCTGGATCTTGCATTCACCATGGGATGACCTTCCATGGTGAACCAAACAGAACTACTAGAGTTGTAAACCACAGTAACTAAAATTTAAAAATTCTCAGAAGTGTTTCAACAGCAGACTGGAGCTGGTAGAAGAAAGAATTAGTGAATTCCAAGATAAGACTATTGAAATAAGTCAGGTTGAGGAGCAGAGACAAAAATAATTATAAAAGATGAAAATAGTCTGAGACCTATTGGATATTATCAAGTAAATCAACATATGGGTTATGGTAGTCTCAGAAAGAGAAAAGAGGACAGAAAGAATATTCAAAGGAACAATGAATAAAAACTTCCCAAACTTAGCAGAAGATGTGAATATGAATATCCAAGAAGACCAAAGAACACAAAACCGGATAAACATGAAGAAAAACATATCCTGTCACATGCTGGTCAAAGAGTTGAATGCAAAAGACAAGCAATGTTTTATGTACAAGGGAGGGCCAGTGTGATTTCAGTGCCACTTTCTCATCAGAAACAATGGAATCAACTCAACAATAAAAACACAAACAACCCACTTTAAAAATGGGCAAAATACTTGAATATTTCTCCAAAAATGATATATAAATGGCCAAAAAGCACATGAAAAGATGCTCAACAACATTAGCAATTAGGGAAATGCAAATTAAAACCACAATGAGATACCATTTCATACCCGCTAGAAAGGTTACTATTTAAAAAAAAAACAAAAACAGAAAACTGCAAGTGTTGGAGAGGATATAAATAGAAACACTTATTCACCATTGGTGGGAATGTAAAATGTTGCAGTCACTGTGCAAGTCTGACTATTCCTTAGGAAGCTAGGTCAAGATTTGCCATATGACCAAGCAATTCTATTTCTAAGTAGATATCCAAAAGAATTGAAAACAGGGATCCAAACAGATATTTGCACAACAATGTTCCTAACAGAATTATTCAAAACTACCAAAAGATGGAAGCAACTCAAGAGTTCAACTGACAAATGGATAAATAAAATGTGTCATACACACAAAATAGGATATTATTCAGCCATAAAAAGCACATGGATGAATCTTGAAGACATTATGTTGAGTGAAATAAGCCAGGTACAGAAGGACAAATACTGTATGATCTCACTGATATGAAATAATTAGTATAAACCAGCTCAGAGTCAGAATCTAGAATATAGTCTACCAGGTGATGGGGTGGGGGTAGGGAATGGGGAGTTAAGGTTTAACACATATGGAATTTTTATCTGGGGAAATGGGCCAGGCAACAGAGGAGGCTGCTGTGATGCATATGGCATCAGGGGAGATTGAGTGAAGTGGTCAGGTTCTGGGAGTATTTTGAAGACATTGCAGAAAAGCTATACAGATTATTTGAATGGAGAGCCTGAGAGAAAGACAGGAATTAATGACAACTCTGAGGATTTTGACCTGAACTATTGGAAGGATGGATTTGTCATCCACTGAGATGAATAAAATGTTGTAAATTATTATACAGCAATAAAAAGTAGTCTGTTTTATCAAGTAATAAAAGTCCTCTTTGCACAAGATCATTCTATCTTCTTGAAAATTTTGAATGTAAAATTCTTTCTCCTGGTGTGGGACATGACTCTCAGGGATGAGCCTCCTTGGCACTGAGGGATTATTACCAAGTGCCAACTAGCAATGGTTCTGGAAAAAGACCTTGACCAAAAATGGGAAATATGAAATACTAATGAGTTTTTAATGGCTAAGAGATTTCAAAATGAGTGAGGATGTCATTCCAGAGGTTACACTTATGCACATCTCAGCAGGATCTCATTGACTGTCCCAGTAAATAATGCCTCAAACAGTGGGGCTCCTGAGTGCTCTAGAGACATCTAGACATGACTTTGCAATGCTGGATACAGGCCATTTATATTTTGTCATAACCTATAAAATTGTGCGGGGCAGAGTGTAAATTATAATGTAAACTATAGCTCATGGTTAGTAGCAATGCTTCAATACGTGTTCATCAATTGTAACAAATGTGCCAAACTAATGAAAGATGTTAGTAATATGGGATAAGAGGGGTATGGCATATGGGAATCCACTATATTTTTTATGTATCAATGACATTTTGAAATCTAAAACTTCTAATAAAAAAAATCAGTGATATGCCTTTCTATGGAACAATTTAAATTTTATCATTTTTAAAACCTATAACAAAAATAATATGTAGCACAATTAACTGAAATAAAATCACAATTACAAAACAACAAAACTCTTACAATTTCCACCATATAAAACAATTTTGCCAAATATTTGCAAAAGGTTGCCAAAATATTTTGCAGAATTCCACTTATTAAACTTTAAATGCTATCAGTGAAATTATTGTTTAACCCTTTCAAACATATCCAAGAAATAAGAGTATTTTATGATGATCACTTGATTTAGGGCTTGTGAAATCACTGAGTCAGGTACTTCATAGAGACCTGTGCACTGTCATCCCTTATAAATTATTAAAATAATCACAGAAGAAATGAGACCATATTTTAAATAGAAGTCATTGGCTGTGATTTTGTGACTACATATGGCTCATTAAGATAACTGAAGTTTTGGATTCTAATCTGGAAATAATATGGCAATTTACATAACAAAACATAAAAATGGACACACCCATCCTTAAGAGATAAAGTCAGCAAGACTCTCACAAGTCCTAATTTTCTTTCTAGAGCATGTGATATAGTTCAGATCAGCTCAGGGGTTTCATGCAATTCTGCTTTGAATAACAACAAACTTATATCAAAAATTTTTAAAGCAAATGTGATTATACCAAATACCATTGACTGTACACTGGGTTTATGCTTTATTTATTAACAAGTATCAATAACACTGATTTGTTAAAAAAATTTTTAAAGTAAATTGAAAATCTTATTTTTGAAAACTTAGCACACATATACATAAGAGATTTCTAACCACAGTAATGGGATAGCTAAAAAAAAAAAGTCCCAAGGGTGGTTATGAGATTTTTTAAAAATTCTGTGACATAGATTTGCATAGGACAATTAAGGTTTTATATATGTTATAACATGAGAAAATTATAAGAAAATTACAGATGTAATCTCAATATATGTGTATATTAGATTATATATGTGCGAATGAATGTGGTGTGTGTATGTGTATGTGTGTGTATTCTGCTACCTGGAAACAACACTTATTTTTAGAATTTCCTAATATTGTTTCTCTCCATATATGTAATGTTTATGACATATTAATTCTAGTTTGCTTTTTAAATACATTGTCTTTAAAGCAGTTTCTATGTCTTCGCATATCTTTACACTTCTAAGTAAAGCCATTTCTACATAAAATCTTTACATATCATAAATCTAGCATTTCCAAACTACTAGTAGTTGCTACCAATTGAATCTGTTGACTCATTCCTAACCCTACTTTGCCAGTGGATGAGTATAATTTTTACATTCCTCATTAAGTAATGGTGAATATGAACACTTTGCTACCAAGTGGTATTAAATTGCTACTGTATCAATAATAAAGACCCACTCAAATTAGAGCTTCTGCTTACTCTATATACTATTAACATTTTTTCATTAAGGTATTGCAAATATTTATTTTCTTTGGAGCTTTCCATATATACTTTGTGGCAGTTTGAGATTATTTATGAATCCCAAAAGGAGAAAGATTGTAAACTAATCTAGTCCTCTGGGTGTGATACCCTTTGATTAAATTTAGCTGAGATGTCTTTGATTAGATTACCTCTTAGTATTAGGCTTTTTTATTTGATTCTGTCAGAGAGAGTCACTCAGGTTGAGTCCCTGTCTCCTTGCTGGGTCTAAAATAAAGGGACTTTCATTCAATGTCCGGGAAGAGACAGTTCTGTCAGGTTTGAATCTGGGGCCTGGGGAAGAGAGGAGCTTGCCTGATACTTTGCAGATGACCTTGGGAAGAGACCCGAACAGCCAAGACTGATATAGAAGGTTGGAAAGAAATCAGTCCTATGCCAGGAGAGAGAGGACTGGAAGCCCCCGGGAAAGAAGAGACCAGGCAGAGACCAGCAACCATCTTGCTTCAACACGTGGCAACTGACTTTGGTGAGAAAGCAACCTTGAGCTGAACTCTTAAGGGCTTTGTAACTGTAAGCTTTTACCCTAAATAAATATCCTTTATGAAAGTCAATCAGATTTCTGGTACTTTGCATAGGCACCCCTCTGGCAGACTATTACATATACATGTTGCAAATTTTTCCTAGTTTATCATTTAACTAAATTTTTTTCTAGTTTTGACATTTTATATATGTATATATGGAAAACAAAATAGGTATATTAGACTTTTTAAATATTTCATTTATGTTTTTTATTTTCTACTGAAGATAGCTTTTAATATTCCATAGATTTTTTAATCAATCTAAATTTGTAAACCTAACAATAGATTTTTTACAGTTTGAAAATGTCCCACTCTGAAATGATTCACAGTAGATACTAAAGAAAAGGAAAACCCCAGCTTCTTGAAAATATTAATTTTTAAAGGTATAGTTTCATTTTTGTTTTATATTAGAAACCCTATTGCATAAAAAAAAATAATAAACCCCAATCTTAAAAATGTAGACAAATATCCTAGAAATAAAGGGAAGAAAGACGTGAAATGGCTGCTGACACAATAAAGGTCAAACTATGTTTTTCTCAGGATGGAAAGAATATGGAGCTGGGCCTCAGATGCTCATCTACTAATTACATATTATTGAGCAAGTCATATAACCTCACTACTCCTTAGTTTTCCCATTAATATATAGAGAGATGGACTAGCATACTAGTTCCCGACTAATGTCTGGAAGACTCCCTAGAGCTTATTAAAACAGTGAAATGGGTCTGTGAAGTAAAAAACAAACTTTGTATTCAACCACACTTGTCACCAGGACCACATATTAACTCTGTGACCACTGGGGGCAGGAAACAAACTTCAAAGTACAAGTTAAACCTCCTCTTTCCACCCAAGATACACCAACAAGTAAATACGCTGTGTAACTCTGCTTATGTGTATGCATGTATAGCTTTTCCTTAAACAGCTAATGGTTATATTAAAAGTGTTTTAAATCACACACCTGTGTGATGATCTAAAGACCTTTAATACTGATGTAATTATCTGTGTAAAGGAACAGATTAGCTTGCTGAGTTAACTGGCTTCTAAACTACATCTCTAAGTTTCTATCATTTCAAGGCTGTCTTGATTAAGATGTAGAAGGAAATTAAGTTTATTCAAGTTGGATTAACGAAACGCTGACTTGAATAGATTGTTTATCCCACAATATTTAGTATTTCCTTGCTTTTCCTTCCCTGTTCTTTTAATTTCTTTTTCCTTATTCTTTGTGTTTGTCATTATTTTACAGAAAGTATTCATACAGAATGTTTCAGAGCCATATATGTGGCCATTTTAAATTGGTTACAGTATTTTGAAATTATGGTTTCATTATCTCTTGGCCTGTTTTTTAGAGAAGGAAACATGTGTATAACCATCATTATAAGCTTTGGAAGCTTTGATACACTATTGAGATGGAAGTGCTATCCTTGCAAAATAAAAAAGATTCTAACAAATGGTGTGCTTCAAATCCTTTCTACTGAGTTTTTTTTTTTAATTTTTAAAATGTATTCTTGCATGGTGTTCTGAAGTAGTTATAATGGATCATAGTGCTGTATTCAGCTATACAAATATATTAAAAGAAATTATCAGGCACTTCACTTCATCTAGAAATATCACCAATGGAAAAAAATTAAACCTTCACTAGCTAGTGTTGCACGAAGAGCAAAATGAACTGAATCAGTATTACTGCTTTACATTTGACAAGCACAAAATTATGCCATCTCTGAGAAATGAGCTATTTGTAAACTTCTTTGAGCATAGCTACCTTTGTATGCATTATTTTCCAGGACCCATAATGTACCTGAGTAATACTGTGTAAACACTGCCATGCTTGAACATACATTGTATGCCTTGTTTAGACTCTGACACCTGAGACACTGATGGTGATTAAACATTTGCTCTGAAGAACTGAGTGGCCTGAGAACACCTTCATTTGAATCCAAAGGTAGTAGAAACTGCCACGTACAGTACCAATGTTAGCTTTGGATGAAATGCAATGCATCTGCCTTGGGAAAGCTCTTAGTGTACATTCATGGAACTCAAGGGCCACACTCCAAATGATTTGCAATGTCTCCATCCACAGGTGGCAATTTGAAAATCACTCCTGAGAACATGCGCTATAAATAGTTGTGAAAAATATAAAGCTAGCTTTGGGTTATCCATAAAATTATATTTATTATTATGCAGAATATCTGCTTATCCATCATTTTCCTGTAAACCAGCAAACTGAATTTTGGTTTTCAAAGCAGAGAGGATTCGGGGATGGTATAGTAGAAATTAACTAGATCATTTGTCGTTTTGGGATCAGCTCTAAAAGTTTATGAGATGGCAGGTAAACCACTGGTTATATAACAGTCAGGGATTACTTGTGCATTAGTCTAGCTCTGATTACTATGGATGAATAAGAAACCATTTTACATGCTATTCTGAAATTGTAGAAAAGCATTTAATTTTTAGTTATTACATAGACTATTTCACACGTTTACTCTGGTATCTGCTGTTTAGACTTCCCTATGGTTCTTTAATAAATCATTAATAAAATCTGTGTATTGGAGAAAATAATGTAACTACATTTAAAGGAGCTTTTTACTCCTCTTAATACTTTCACTCTTTTAGTACTCTTCTCTATTTTATCTCCATCATGAGACCCAAATTCCAGATTAAGAGAAAGGTTAGAGGAATTAGTTTCTTTTATATGGCAAATGCCAATTTCTTAGATAGCTACAAATAAACATAGATATGGATAGGTATCCATTTATATAATATACTTCAGGTGAGTAGGTCTTTTTTATATGTATTTTTATTGAAGTATATTATTCATACATAAACAATAAGTGTATAGTAAAGATTGTGAACTTACAAAATAAACATACATAACATCACACAGAGGTCTCATACATCACCCCTCCACCAACACTTTGCATTGTTGTGAAACATTTGTTACAAACTATGCAAGTGCACTATCAAAATATTACTACCAGCTATGGTCCTTATCTTACATTTGGTGTATTTTTCCCCCAACCCACACTATTTTTTAAAAATATATATTTTTGTTACAGATGTGAACTTATAAAACAATCATACAGATGTATAGATTTCCCCAAAACACAACACCATGGTGGAATATTTGTTACAGATTATGAGATAATATCATCAGACTATTATCATATTATAATATTATAGCACTGCTGTTAACCAGTCTATAGGTCACACCAATTGTAGTTGTCCCATGCTTCTCCATATTCCCATCACCCTGCAATAGTGATGTACATCTGCTCTAGCTCACAGAGGGACTCTCTTGTATTTTTACTCTTAACCATTATCCTCATCCACCTCTAGGTTCACTATGTTATTCAGTCCCTAGATGATTCTTAGCTTTCTTTCTATTGACATGTACTTCCCCAGACTACATTTTTCAGCCACAATCCCATTTATCAGCCAGTTGCTACTCACTATAAATGTGTTATCATCAACTCTATCCATTTCAACACTTTTACAGTCAAGTTAATTAAAACTTCTACATACATTAAGCATCAGTAGTTCTTTTCAACCCTCCTCTTACCTCCTAATAACTTATACTCTAGGTTTTATCATTCATATTTAGATCATATTAATGAGACTATGCAATATTTGTCCTTTTGTGTCTGGCTTATTTCGCTTAGTATAATGTCTTCAAGATTCATCCATGTTATCATATGTATCCCAATTTTATTTCTTCTTACTGCAGCATAGTATTCCATCGTATGTATATACCACATTCTGTTTATCCATTCATTGGTGGATGAACAATTGGGTTGTTTCCATCTTTTGGCAATTGTGAATAACACCACTGTGAATATTGGTGTGCAGATGTTTGCTCATGTCATAGCTTTTAGTTCTTCTGGATATATTCCTAGTAGAGGAATTGCTGGGTCATATGACAGTTCTATATTTAGCTTCCTGAGGAACTGCCAAACTGTCTTCCACAGAGGCTCCATCATTTTACTCTGCAACCAACAGTGAAGGAGTGTTCCTATTTCTCCACATCCTCTCCAGCATGTGGTATTAGGCATTTAATATCTTACTGTTGTTTCAATTTGCATTTCCATAATAGCTAGTGATATGGAACATTTTTTCATGTGCTTTTTGGCCATTTGTATTTCCTCTTTGGAAAAATGTCTATTTAAACCTTTTGCCATTTTTAATTGGATTGCTGGCTCTTTTATTGTTGAGTTGTATGACCTCTTTATATAGAATGAAAACCAAACCCTTATCAGAAAAGTGGTCTGCAAATATTTTCTCCCATTAAGTGAGCTGCCTTTCCACCTTCTTGATGAAGACCTTTGAATCACAGAAGTGTTTAAGTTTGAGGAGGTCCCATTTATCCATGTTTTCTTTCATTGCTCATGCTTTTGGTATAAGGTTTAAGAATCCACCACCTACCACCATGTCTTGAAGATGTTTCCCTACATTTTCTTCTGGGAGCTTTACTGTACTTCCTTTTATATTTAGGTTTTTGATCCATTTTGAGTTAACTTTTGTATAAGGTGTGAGATAGGGATCTTCTTTCTTTCTTTTGGCTATGGATATCCTGTTCTCCCAACACCATTTGTTGAATAAACTATTCTGCCCCAACTGGGTGGGCTTGAAAGTCTTGTCAAAAATCACTTGGCCATTGATGTGAGGGTCTGTTTCTGAACCATCGATTTGATTCCATTGGTCTATGTGTCTATCTCTATGCCAATACCATGCTGTTTGTACCACTGCAGCTAAGTAATATGATTATAAGTCTGGAAGTAAGAGTCCTCCAACTTCACTTTTCCTTTTTTTTTTTAATTGAAACATATCACTAATACATAAACATACATAAAAAATAAGTGTATAATAGTTGTAAACTTACAAAACATATATAACATCAAACATTAACATCTCACCCTACCACCAATAACTTGCATTGTTTTTAAAATTTTTAACTAAAGATTAAAGAGCATTGTCAAAATATTACCACTAAAGTATATTCCCCTAATGAATCTGATTATTATCTTTATATCATTTATATACGAGCATACATAAACAATTAAGTGTATAGGAAAAATTGTGAACATACAAAGCAAACATGCATAGCATCATGCAGGGGCCCCATACATCAACCCTCCACCAAAACCTTGCATTGTCGTGAGACGTTTGTTATAAACTATGAAAGAACACTGTCAAAATCTTACTACTAATCATACTTATCTTACATCCAGTGTGCTTTTCCCCCAACCCACCCTATTATGTTTTAAATATATTTTTATGACAGAAGTTGTAAACTTATAAAACAATCATGCACATGTGCAGAATTCCCAAACAACACCCCTCCATCAACACAACACAATGTGGTGTGTCATTTGCTACAGATAAAACAATATCATCTGATTATTACCATGTCCATAGTGTACATTTAGCTCACATTTCCCATACTGCCTCAATATCAGCACAGTACATCTTTTGCATAGATACAAGCATATTATATCATTACTACTAACCACAGTTCATAAGTCACTTCAGCTGTATTATTCCCATGCTTCTACACATTCCCAACACCCTGAAGTAGTGATATACATTTGTTCTAGCTAACAATAGACTCTTGCATCCATACCACCAACCACAATTCTCAACCACCTCTTGGTTCACCATGCCATCCAGTTTCTAGATTATTCTCAAGCATTCTGTCGAATGACATTTACATAACTAGACTACCATTTTCAGTCACATCTCCTTTTATAAACTAGCTGTTACTCATTGTGTGTTACCATCCACTCTATACATTTCCACACTTTTACAGTAAAGCTAATTAAAACTTCTACATACATTAAACATCAGTAGTCCATCTCAGTCCTCCTCTTATTTCCTTTAAGAATCCACCACCTACCACCAGGTCTTGAAGATATTTTCAAATAATTTCTTCTAGAAGGTTTATGGTTCTTGCTTTTATTTTCAGTTGTTTGATCCATTTTGAGGTAGTTTTTGGATAAGGTGTGAGATAGGGTTCCTCTTTCCTTCTTTCAGCTATGGATGTCCAATTCTTTCAGCACCTTTTGTGGAATGGATTGTTCTGCCCGAGCTGTGTGACTTTGACAGGCTAGTCAAAGCTCACTTGACCATACCTGTGAGGATCTGTTTCTGAACCATAAATTGGGTTCCATTGGTCTATTGTGTCTGTCTTTAGGCCAGTACCATGCTGGTTTTTTTTTTCTTTTTTTTTAAATTGACTTTGTAATAATAGTACATTAAAAATATATATGTGAGATCCCATTCAACCCCACCCCCCCACCCCACCTCTCCCCCCCCCCCCCCCCAGCAACACTCGTTCCCATCATCATGACACATCCATTGGATTTGGTAAGTACATCTTTGGGCACCTCTGCACCTCATAGTCAATGGTCCACATCATGGCCCATACTCTCCCCCATTCCATCCAGTGGGCCCTGTGAGGATTTACAATGTCCGGTGATTGCCTCTGAAGCACCATCCAGGGCAGCTCCATGTCCCAAAGACGCCTCCACCTCTCATCTCTTCCTGCCTTTCCCCATACCCATCAGCCACCATGTCCACTTTTCCCAATCCAATGCCACCTCTTCTATGTGGACATTGGATTGGTTGTGTCCGTTGCACCTCTATGTCAAGAAGAGGCTCAGATTCCACATGGATGCTGGATGCAATCCTCCCACTTTCAGTTGTAATCACTCTAGGCTCCATGGTGTGGTGGTTGTCCTTCTTCAACTCCATCTTAGCTGAGTGTGGTAAGTCCAATAAATCAGATTGTAGGTGCTGGAGTCTGTTGAGGTTCAGGACCTGGCTATCACATTGTCAGTCCAGAGATTCAAATCCCCTAAATATATCTTAAACCCCAACATTAACTGCACCTCCAGCACATTAGCATGAAAGCCTTATGAAGGGAGATCCCATCTGAGTCCAGATTCATCTCACATAAACACCATTTCCAAAGAGGGGCCATCTGACCTGGTAGTTAACCCCATCGGCCATGACCATAACTCCCATGGGTCTCTTTAGCCCTCAAAGGAACCAATATCTGGGGGTTGTATCTGCTTTATCTGTCTCTCTGACTCTGCTCAGTTGTGCATGAGGGCAATCCTTCTGCCAGCCTCCAGACTCTTTTTTAGAAACTCGTAGCCATATAAACTCATTTCTCCTTTCCATTTCCCCCTTACTTTAGGTCAAACAGCATTTTAAAGTCATACCATGCTGTTTTTACCACTATAGGTAGGTATTGTGATTTAAAGTCTGGAGATGAGAGCTCACTTTTTCTTTTTATGATGTTTCTATCAGGACTCCTACCCTTCCTAATAAATTTAATGATCATATTTTCAATTTTTTTCTTTAATGCTGGTGGAATTTTTATTGGGATTGCATTAAATTTGTATGTCAATTTGAGTAGAATTGACATCTTCTTGATATTTAGTCTTCCACCCTATGAGCATGGAATATTCTTCCAGTTATTTAGGGCTTTTAAAATTTAACATTGAGTTGCAGTTTTCTGAATAGAAGTACTTTACATCATTGGTTAAGTTTATTCCTATTGAGTTTTATCTGTCACGTTTTATTTTCACCACTCTTTTGCCATTTTTAGTTACTTTTATTGATGTAATCTTCATTTCTAGACTCTCTTCCAGGACCATCTCTTGTCTTTTCTTTTCAGGCTCTAGCATACCCTTTTGTATTTCCTGAAAATCTGGTCTCTTGCTTAGAAATTCTCTCAGTTTCTGTTTATCTGTGAATATTCTAATTTCACCCTCATTTTTGAAAGATAGTCTTACTGGATATAAGATTCTTGGCTGGACGTTTTTCTCTTGTAGTATCTTAAATATATCAGACCACTGTCTTCTTGCTTCCATGGTTTCTGGTGAGAAATCAGCACTTAATCTTATTGGATATCCCTTATATGTTATGCATTGCTTTTCTCTTGGTGCTCTCAGAATTCTCTGTCTTTGCTCTTTGACATTCTGATGAGTATGTGTCTTGGAGTTAGTCTATTTGGATTTTTTTTTGGATGGGAGTACATTGTGCTTCTTGGACAGGGATGTCTACGTCCTTCAATAGGGTTGGGAAATTTTCTACCATTATTTCTTCAGATATTCCTTCTGCCCCTTTTCCCTTCTCTTCTCCTTCTGGAACACCCATGACACATATGTTGGTATGCCATTTGATGTCTTTTAGTTCCCTGAGACCTTATTCAATTTTTTCCATTCTTTTCTTCATCTGTTCTTTTGTATGTTCACTTTCAGAGGCCATTTCTTCAAGCTCACCAATCCTTTCTTCTTCTTCCTCAAATCTGCTATTTATGACTCCAATGTTCTTTTAATTTCATTTATTGCACCTTTTGTTCCCATAAGATCTGCTATTTTTCTATGTATCCTTTCAAATTCTTCTTTGTACTCATCCAATGTCTTAAAATACTTAATCTCTTTAGCCATCTCATTGAATTTATTAAGGAGATTTGTTTCAACATCTATGATTGGTTGTCTCAACTCCTTTATGTCATCTGGAGGCTTATCTTGTTCTTTTAATTGGGCAATAGATTCCTGTTTCTTGATGTAGATTGTAATTTTTTGTTGGTGTCTTCGCATCTGGTTTACTAGATTATTTTTTCTGGGTGCAGTTTTTCTCTTTAGTATTTCCTATTGTTTCTCTCTTGCTGGTTATGCAGGAGGAGCGAAGCATGTAGTTGGTGCTATAAGCTGTGGAGGCTCAAACTGCCCTAATTGCACTAGGGACCAAAGAAACTTCTTCCAACTTTCTCCTTTTCCAGGGGTAGGGACAGAGTCACAGCTGTGTGGAATAATCCACATGCAGGCCTAGACTGTAGATGCCCAGAGTGACTGATGATGCTTCACATCCCTTTCTCCCCTACCTGGGGCAGGGATGGAGCTGCAGGTGAGGGTAGCAATCTATGCATTGTGAGTCCAAGATGACCACAGTTGCCCTGGTAGACTTCTGATATTTCAGTCTATGCCAGCCAAAGTTCCCTGCAGTTATCTGTATAGGCTGGTACAGGGCTCCTCAGCGTCTTCCCTGCCAGAGGCGGGGCTGAAGCCTAGATGCACTGCAGGCTTATCTGTGTGAAAGAAACTTGTTCCTCTGACACTGAGAGTTTCAGTCAGGTCAGCTTCCCCTCAGGCTGGGGGCTGAGTCAGAATAGTGGCTACTTGCCTCTTTCTGACTTTGGCTGGTTCTCACCCCAGCTGTTCCCAGGGTTATCGCTTAGCCAGCCAAGTCTCCCAATCGGTAGCCAAAATTGGTAGCCAACCATCTCCTCCTCCCCTGTTTCTGGAAAATGAGCTTCTAATTCCCTTCACAGAACAGCTCCTGGGGCAGCTCATGCTGCCAGAATAGGACAATCACCAGTCTCTGCAGCTTGGCCAGTAATTCCCCAGAGAGGCTGGTGCAGGTCCCTGCAGCTTCCTCCCTGCTGGAGGTGGCACTGGGGTCTAGGCTAGACCCGCAATATGATCTGGATGGGAAGAAGCCACCCCACCAGCAGTGGGATTTTCAGTCTGCCCTGCTTCCCCTCATGCCAGGTGCAGAGTTAAGATGGAAGCTCCCAGTCTCTTTCTGGCTTGGACAGGCTCAAACTTTAGCTGTTCTCAGGATTATGCTGTAGTCCACTGAATTTCCTCATCATAGCTGAAATTGGTGCCCAAACGTTTCTTCCTCCCTTGTTTTGGGGAAGTGGAGCTTTCAATTCCAGCCACAGAACAGCATCAAGGAGGCTTGTGCCTCCAGTGGAGGATTGGCACTGGCCTCCGTGGCATGGCATGCTCTATTTATGAGTCTTCTCTGCAGATGGGCAGTCTCCTCCTTCCACTACTTCAAGGACCCTGCAGGATGCTCTTCTGGTCTCCTGGAGCCCCCAAACAGATGCTTCAGCTAGCTCCAGATAGTTCTGGGTGTTTACTTACTGCCCTGTAGCAGGAGCTGACTCTAGGAGCTCCTTACTCCACTGCCATTTTGCTGGTTTTCCTTCACTTTTCCTTTTTAAGATGTTTCTGGTTATTTGGGGTCTCTTACACTTCCATAAATGTGATAATTATGTTTTCCATTTGCTTCAAAAATGCTGGTGGAATTTTTATTGGGATTGCATTGAATCTGTATGTCAATTTGGGTAGAACTGACATCTTAATGATATTTAGTCTGCCATTCCATGAACATGGAATATTCTTCCAATTACTTGGGTTTTTAAAAATTTCTTTTAGCAATATATTACAATTTTCTGAATATAAATGCTTTCCATCCTTTGTTAAATTTATTCCTAAATATTTCTTTTACTTGCTATTTTAAATGGAATTTTTTCCCTGACTTCCTCCTCAGATTGCACATTATTAGTTTATAGAAACACCACTGCTTTTTGCATATTGATCTTGTATCCTGACACTCTGTTGAAATCATTTATTAGCTCTAGCTGCTTTACTGTAGATTTCTCAAGACTTTCTAGATATACAACCATATTATCTGTGAATAATGAAAGTTTTAATTCTTCCTTTCCTATTTGGATGCCTTTTCTTTCTTTCTCTTGCCTGAATGCTCTAGCTAGAATCTCTAGCACTATATTGAACAACAGTGGTGACAATGGGCATCCTTGTCTTGTCCCTGATCTCAATGGGAAAGCTTTTAGTCTTTTACCATTGAGTAAAATGTTAGCTGGGGTTTTTTCATATATAGCTGTTATGTTGAGAAAGTTTCCTTCAATTCCTACTTTTTGTGTATTTTTATCAAGAAAGGATGCTGTATTTTGTCAAATGTCTTTTCTGCATCAATTGATTAAATCATGTGAGTTTTCTTCTTTGATTTATTAATGTGGTGTATTATGCTGATTTCCTTATATTGAACAAGTCTTGTATGCCTGGTTTAAAACCCACTTGATCATGATGGATAATTCTTTTAATGTGTTGTTGGATTTGACTAGTGTATTAGTCAGCCAAAGGGGTACAGATGCAAAATACCAGAATTTGTTTGGTTCTTATAAAGGGTATTTATTTGGAGTAGGAGCTCACAGATACCAGGCCATAAAGCATAAGTTACTTCCCTTGTCAAAGTCTATTTTTATGTGTTGGAGCAAAATAATTGCCAACATCTGTAGGGGTTCAGGTTTCCTGGGTTCTTCTAGGCTCAGCTCCTGTTTTCTCCACATGGTCAGCTGGACTATGAGGCTCTCTAGGCTTTGCCTCTCTCCACAAGGTCAGCTGTAGACTATCAGGCAAATGGCTCTGTCTCTCCCCCCAGAGTTCCAGCTTAAGACTTCAGCATCAAACTCCAACATCAAAACTTCAATTTTAAGAACCCCCAACTCTGTTCTTTGCCATGCCTTTTGTATGATTATGCCATGATCTAATCATAACTCAATCATGCCCCAGTATAGACCAGATTACAAGCATAATCCAATATCTATTTTTGGAATCCCTAATCATATCGAACTGCTACAATTACCAAGTATTTTACTGAGGAATTTCTGCATCTGTATTCATTAGAGAAAAGGGTCTGTAATTTTCTTTTTTTGTAATATCCTTATCTGGCTTTGGTATTAGGGTGATATTGGCTTCATAGAATGAGTTTGATAGCATTCCTTATTGTTCAATTTTTTTGGAAGAGCCTGAATAAGATTGGTATTAAATCTTCTCTGAATGCTTGGTAGAACTCACCTTTAAAACTATCTGGTCCTGGCCTTTTCATTTTGGGTAGCTGTTTGATGACTGTTTCAATCTCTTCACTTGTGGGTGGCTTTACTTGCATCAGTATAGGTTGTACATTCCTAGGAATTTTTCCATTTCATCTATATTGTCTAGTTTTTTTAGCATAAATTTTATAAATATGTCCATAGTATCCTTTTAGGAGCTCTCTTACTTCTGTGAGGTCAGTAGTAATGTTCCCTTCTTCATTTTTTTATTTCATTTATTTGCATCTTCTCTCTTTTTTCCTTAGTTTAGGTAAGGGTTTGTTGATTTTGTTAAACTTCTTGAAGAAACAACTTTGGTTTTATTAATTCTACTGTTTTTTGTTCTCAATTTACTTCTGCTCTGATCTTTAGTTATTTCATTCCTTCTACTTGCTTTGAGATTAGCTTGTTGTTCATTTTCTAGTTTCTTCACCTGTGTAGTGAAGTCATTGATTGTACTTTTTTTTTAAAGATTTATTTATTTATTTCTCTCCCCCTCCTCCCCCACCCCAGGTATCTGTTCTCTGTGTCTATTTGCTGCACCTTCTTTATCTGCTTCTGTTTTTGTCAGTGGCATGGGAATCTGTGTTTCTTTTTGTTGCTTCGTTTTGTTGTGTCACCTCTCCACGTGCGGCACTATTCCTGGGCAGGCTGCACTTTCTTTCACACTGGGCGGCTCTCCTTACAGGGCGCACTCCTTGAGTGTGGGGCTCCCCCACACGGGGGACACCCATGCGTGGCACAGCACTCCTTGTGCACATCAGCACTGTGCATGGGCCAGCTGCACAAGGGTCAAGGAGGCCCAGGGTTTGAACTGTGGACCTCCCATGTGGTAGACGGACGCCCTAACCACTGGGCCAAGTCCGTTGCCAGCTCTTCTTTTTTAATATGAGCATTGAGGGCTATAAATTTTCCTCTCAACACTGCCTTTATGGCATCCCATAAGTTCTGATGCATTGTATTTCTCATTGTCATTTGTTTTGAGATATTGATTTCACTTGAAATCCCTTCTTTGACCCACAGAGGAATGTGTTATTTAATATACATATATATGTGGATTTTCCCTTTTTTAGCTGCTTGGATTTTTTTTCTTTTTTTTTTTTGTCTTTATTTTTTTAATATTACATTCAAAAAATATGAGGTCCCCATATACCCCCATCCCCCTCACCCCACTCTTCCCCCCATAGCAACAATCTCCTCCATCATCTTGAGACATTCATTGACTTTGGTGAATCCATCTCTGAGCACTGCTGCACCTCGTAGTCAGTGGTCCACATCATAGCCCACACTCTCCCACATTCCACCCAGTGGGCCATGGGAGGATCTACAATGTCCGGTAACTGTCCCTGCAGCATCACCCAGGACAACTCCAAGTCCCGAAAACACCACCACATCTCATCTCTTCCTCCCATTCCCCACACCCAGCAGCCACCATGGCCACTTTATCCACACCAAGGCCACATTTTCTTCGATTACTAATCGCAATAGTTCATGAATAGAATACCAGTAAGTCCACTCTAATCCATATTCTATTCCTCCATCCTGTGGACCTTGGAATGGTTGTGTCCACTCCACATCTATATCAAGAGGGAGCTTAGATTCCACATGGATGCTGGATGCAAGCCTCCTGCTTTCAGTTGTAGGCACTCTTGGCTCCATGTTGCAGTGGTTGACCTTCTTCAACTCCATGTTAGCTGAGTGGGGTAAGTCCAATAAACCAGAGTGTAGGAGCTGAAGTCTCTTGAGGCTCAGGGCCTGGCTATCATATGGTCAGTCCAGAGATTCAGATCCCCTGGGTATATATTAAACCCCAGCACCAACTACAGTTCTGGTAAAAGTAACAGGAGAGGCTTGTGAAAAAAGATCACATCTGAGTCCAGCTCCATCACACAGAAACACAAACTCCAAGGAAGGGCCAACTGACATGGCACTGAACTCCATTTGCCATGACCATAGAACCTGTGGGTCTCTGTAGCCCTCAGAAGAACCAATACCTGGGGTTGTATCAACTTTATCTGTCTCTCAGACTCTGCTGAGGTGTGCATAAGGGCAACCCCTCTGATAACCTCCTGGCTCTTTTAGGAGATTCATAGCCATTTAAACTCATTTGTCCTTTCCATTTCCCCCTTGATTCAGGTCAAAAAACATTTTTAACTCCTGGTATTAAATATAGAATGAGATATTCTGCTGGCCCAAGTCATTTTCTAGTTACATCATCAGCTGGTACTTGGTAGTAATCCCTCAGCACCAGGGTGGCTCATCCCTGGGAGTCATGTCCCATGCTGGGGGAAGGCAACGCATTTACATGCTGAGTTTGGCTTTGAGACTGGCCACATTTGAGCAACATGGAGGCTCTCAGGAGGTAACTCTTAGCTGCTTGTTGATTTCCAACTTTATTCCATTATGATCAGAGAAAATGTTTTGCATAATTTAGATTTTGTTGAACTTATTGAGATCTGCTTTGTGCACCAGCATATGGTCTACCCTGGAGAAATATCCATGAGTACTTGAAAAGAATATATATCCTGCAGTTTTGAGGTGCAATGCTCTGTATATCTATTAGATTTAGTCCATTTCAAGCTCTGTTTCTTTATTGATTTTTCTGCCCAGATGTTCTATCCAATGCTGAGAGTGGTGTATTGAAGTCTCTAACTATTATTGTAGAGATGTCTATCTCACTCTTAAGTTTTGACAGTGTTTGCCTCATGTATCTTGGGGATACTTGTTAAGTGCATATATGTTTATGATTGTTATTTCTTCCTGGCGAATCATCCCTGTTATTAATATGTAATGTCTTTCCTTGTCTCTAATAAAAGTTTTGCATTTAATATCTATATCATCTGATATAAATATTGCTATCCCAGCTTTTTTTTTTTTTTTTGGTTACTGCATATGTGGAATGTCTTTTTCCAACCTTTCACTTTAAATTTATTGGTATCTTTGGGTCTAAGGTAAGTCTGTTGCAGACAACATATAAATGGCTTATATTTTCTTATCCATTCTGCCAAAAGGTGTCTTTTGATTGGGGAGTTTAATCCATTAACATTCAATGTTATTACTGCAAAGACAGTCCTTATTTCATCCATTTTGATCTTTGCATTTTATCTGTCATTTTATTTTTGACACTTTTAGCTACTGTTACTGATATGGTTGTCATTTTAGACTTTCTTCCAGGCCTCTCTCTCCTGTTTTTTTCTTTTCAGGCTCTAACACTCCCTTTGGAATTTTCTACAAAGCTGCTTTTTTTGTTATAAACTCTGTTTCAGTTTATCTGTGAATATTGTAATCTCACCCTCATTTTTAAAAGATAATCCTGCTGGGTATAAAATTCTTGGCTGGCAGTTTTTCTCCTTAGTATCTTAAATATATCATACCACTGACTTCTTGCTTCCATGGTTTCTGATTAGAAATTGGTACTTAACCTTATTGGGTATCCCTTATATGTTATGCATTGCTTTTCTCTTGCTGCTCTCAGAATTCTCTTTGTCTTTGGCATTTGACATTAGTGTCTCAGAGTTGGTCTATTTGGATTTTTTCAGATGGGAGTAGGTTGTACTTCTTGGACACAGATATCTATGTCCTTCAATAGGGTTGGGAAATTTTCCACCATTATTTCTTCAAATATTCCTTCTGCCCCTTTTTCCTTCTCTGCTCCTTCTGAAATACCCATAACACATATGTTTTCATGTTTCTTGCTATCATTTAGTTCCCTGAGACCCTGTTCAATTTTTCCCATTCTTTTCTTCATCTGTTCTTTTGTATGTCCCACTTTCCAAGGCCATGTCTTCTAGCTCACTGATCCTTTCTTCTGCTTCCTCAAATCTGCTGTTATATGCCTCCAGTGTATTTTTAATTTCACTTACTGCACTTTTCATTCTCCTAAGGTCTGCTATTTTTCTATGTATACTTTCAAATTCTTCTTTGTGCTCATCCATTGCCTTTTTTTTTAAGATTTATTTATTTCTCTCCCATCCCCCCCACCCTGGTTGTCTGTACTCTGTCTATTTGCTGCGTCTTCTTTGTGCACTTCTGTTGTTGTCAGTGGCATGGGAATCTGTGTCTTTTTGTTGCGTCATCTTGCTGTGTCGGCTCTTCGTGTGGGCGGTGCCATTCCTGAGCAGGCTGCACTTTCTTTCGCACTGGGCGGCTCTCCTTATGGGGCACACTCCTTGTGCGTGGGTCTCCCCTATGCGGGGGACACCTCTGCATGGCAGGGCACTCCTTGTGCACATCAGCACTGTGCGTGGGCCAGCTCCACATGGGTCAAGGAGGCCTGGGGTTTGAACCATGGGCCTCCCATGTGGTAGACAGATGCCCTAACCACTGGGCCAAGCCCACTGCCCCCATTGTCTTCTTAATATCCTTTATCTCTTTAGCCATCTCACTGAATTTACTAAGGAGATTTGTTTGAATATCTTAAGATTAGTTGTCTCAACTCCTTTATGTCATCTGCAGGCTTAGCTTCTTCCTTTAACTGGGCTATCTCTTCCTATTTCTTGGTATGGATTGTAATTTTTTGCTGGTGTTTCTGCATTTTGCTCGCTAGATGTATTTATCTGGGTGCAGTTTCTCCCTTTATTTTAGGGATTTCTTGTCTTTTCTCCCTTGTTGGTTGTGTAGTAGGAGCCAAGGATGTAGTTGGTGCTGTAAACTATGGAGGTTGAAGTTCTCCAGGAAGTGATGAAGCTTCTCTCACCTTTTTCCTCTGTCAGGGGTAGGGACAGAGTGGCAGTCATGTATAATAATCAAAGTTGGGCACAATAAGCCTGTCTTTAGTTGCCTAGAGACACTGATGAAGCTTCACACCCCTTCTTCCCCTACCTTAGGCAGGGATGGAGTTAGAGTTGTGGTCAGCAATCTGTCATGTGGGTCCAAAATGACCACAGTTGCTCAGATAAACTGAATAGCGCCAGACCCTCTCCCTGCTGGACTCTCTGGAGTGCCCAAGAATCTAATCTCTGTGGGCCACATATGCTGCAGTTGCCCTGAGAGGCTGAGGGAGTACTGTCCCTTCTGCCCTTTAGGGGGTGGGAATGGAACAATCAATGGTCAACAGTTCAGTCCTGTAGGCTGAAAGTACCCGCCATTGCCCAGAGAGTCTGAGGAAACACCAGCCCCCTCCTATCCTATTGGGTGGTGGGGGTGGTTATATGGGCACTCAACATTTCAATCTTTTTATGCCAAGAATACCTGCCATTGCCTGAAGAAGCTGAGGAAACACCAGCCCCTTTCTATCTTCTTAAGGCATGGAGCTGGACCCACAGGCACCCTACAGTTCAGTCCCTGTTGGCCCAAAAGTACTCACCATTGTCCAGAGAGGCTGTGGAGACACCAGACACCTCCTATCCTATTGGGGGTGAGGGTGGATTCATAGGCATCCAATAGTCTGGTCCATGCAGGCCAAAGGTCTGCCATTGCCCAAAAAGGCTGTGGAAACACCAGCCCCCCTTCTTTCCTACCGAGGGTGGGTCCACAAGTACCCACCAGTCCAGGCTGTGTGGGCCAAAAAGCACCTGCAGTTTCCCAGAGAGACTGGGCAAAGACAGTCTGTCTCTTGTCCTGTTGGGGATGGAGGTAGAGTCACAAATGCCCAATGGTCAGGCTTGTGCAGGCTAAAACTGCCTGAAGTTGCCCTGAGAGGTGGAGGGAACACCAGGCCCCTCCTATCCTGTTGGGGGAAAGAGGTGGAGATAGGCTCAAAAGCACTCAACAAACCTGTTTGTGTGGGTTGAAAACTCCTGCCATTGCCTGGAGAGGCCAAGGATACCCAGCTCCTTTCCTGTCCTATTGGAGTGTGGGGATGCAGCCCCAGGTGTCCAACTATTCAGTCTGTGCCAGGGGAGAGCATTTGCAGTTACCTGGAGAGCCTGGTGCAGGTCCTGCCAGCTTCCTCTCTGTTAGAGGTGGGGCTGGAGCCTAGGCTAGGGCCACAGTCAGATCTTGGTAGAAAGAAACCAGTCCCTAAGTTCACTGGATTTCAGTCAGCCAGGCTCCCCCTCATGCTGGGGGCAGAGTTAAAATGGCAGCTCTTGGACTCTTTCCTGCTTGAACAGCTGATTCTAGGTTTATACTTTAGCCAGCCAAGTCCACTAATCAGTAGCTGAGGTCAGTGAAGAACTCTCTCTTCCTCCACCGTTTATGGGAAATGGAGCTTCTAACTCCAGCCATGGAATAGCTCCTGAGGCGGCTTGCGCCCCTACAGAAGTTGGGCACCAGCTTCTGTGGTGTTGCTTGCAGCTTCCCAGAGAGGTGGTGCAGGTCCCTCCAGCTTCATCCCTGCCAGAAATTAGGCTAGACCTGCAATCCAACCTGGGTGGAAAGAAGCTGGTCCTTACAAGCGCTGTGATTTTCAGTCAGTGCCGCTTTCCTTTGTGCCCCAGGCAGAGTCAAAATGGCGGCCACCAGCTTCCCTCTGACCTGGGCAGGCTCAAAGTTTAGTTGTTCCTAGGATTCTACTTCAGCCCGTGGAATCCACTGATCAGTAGCTGAAGTCGTTGCCACACTGTGTCTTCCTCCCTTCTTTTTTTTTTTTTAAGGGAAATGGAGCTTTCAACTCCAGCCACAGAATAGGTCCTGAGGCAGCTTGCATGTCACAGGCACCAACCTCCCGTGGAGGGTTCTATTCATGAATCCTCTCTGCAGATGAGCAGTCTCCTCCTTCCACACTCTCAAGATTGTTGCAGGGTACTCCTCTGGTCTTTTGGGTCCTCCAAACAGGTGCTCTAGGTAGTTCTGGGTGACCACCAACTGCCCTGTATCACGAGCTGACGCCAGGAGCTCCTTACCCTACCACCATCACGGCTTCCACCCGAGTAAGTCATTTTTAAGCCGAAACCCATTACATTTCCCTAGTTCTTAAACTTTGAAAGTTACCTTCTTTATCACAGTAGTACCTCTAAGTCTTCTATGTTTTGGATGTAAATGTCAAGACTCTGGAAGGGAGTCAGGATACACTCCTCCATTTGTCTCTGGATGTGTTATTGATTCAGCTATACAATTTTCCTTAACCTCTTGAAGGAGATGAGATTAAAGCAGGCAACTGAAACTACATTGGTAAACGTTGAAGGTCCTTACCTGCATGAATAGATATGTAAATTTGAACTGTTAGGAAAAAAACCTTTTTAAAAACATCTGCCATTAAGTTGTATGTTTTCATGGCACTAAACATTTAGTTTCCTCAAATGCATCAAGAATATTATTCATATAAAGCCTTATAAGACTTTAACCATACATCACCACTAGATTTATCAAATGTGAATACAGTCTGTAGTTTTTGAATTATAGAATGGTATGCTTTGGTTTTTGTTTTTTTTTTAATGCCTTTTCAATGTAACTTTGGCTTAGGAATATTGTAGCAGTTTTTTCTACTGACATTCTGTGAACTGAGACAAGCTTTGCTCTCAAGTT
This sequence comes from Dasypus novemcinctus, assembly GCF_030445035.2. NCBI lineage: Eukaryota > Metazoa > Chordata > Mammalia > Cingulata > Dasypodidae > Dasypus > Dasypus novemcinctus. The sequence goes on from NC_080690.1 coordinate 12,568,796, forward strand.
TGGAGTCTCCTTCCATAAATATGTGTAATGGGAATACATATTCAGTAGATTCAGGCCTCTCGAGAGAAAGCAATATGGACAGCTCATGACCTTTGCAGGTACTTTGGTTTGGGGGGTTTTCTTAAAAAATTGTTTTTAGTATGTCTAAGGCCAAAATTTTCATATTTTCTCTTTAAAAAGAAAGATTAAATCTTTCATTTTAAAATGAAATGGAGTAGATAATATTACTATTTTCCCAAGAAATTATTTTAGCATATTACATAATTGATTATCTTCTTAAATTAACAGCTCAGTCAAATCATTATTGCCAATAAACTTGTATAACCACTTGCTTTCAATATCTTTCAAATATTTTATCCTGAAAAGAGTAGGTTTTCTCTTAAATCACAAAATACAAAATGTTTCATTAAACATCTGAATTTAGAAATCGTGAATAAGAGAATATTCAAATGTTAGAAAATACCAAGTTCAAATTCATATGAAGTCATAATTCTTATTATATTTGTAGAAATCTTCCCCTTACTTTTTATTACAGTTATTTGATAGCAATGCATATAACTGGTAAGCATAAAGTCAGGAAAAAAAGAGCTGATATCCAATTAATCAGCTTTTATTGGGGCAAAATACTTCTAGTTGAGAAACACAAATAAAAATTAAAATAGGGTTAGGGCTAGTATTAAAACACCATTTAAAAAACCTTCTCAAAAGGGCACCAATGCCACATGTTTTCACCAGTATTTATATTAGATATTTAAAGATCACAGAATTGCAATCTCATTTAAATGCTGTTTATCATGCAAGTATAACATTGACCCCCAAACCTGACAATTATTACATCTAAAAGAAAATTATAGACCAATCTCACTTATGAATATTGATGTGAAATTTCTAAAAAAATAATTAGCAACCAAATTTAAAAGCACATTAAAAATTAAAATGTCATGATCAAGTTGGGATTATCTAGAAATACAAGGGATTTCAGTACTAGAAAATTCATTAATACAATCCAACATATCAGTAGAGCTAAAGAGAAAAATCATATCTTGACAGGGACAGAAAATACATAAAATACATAAAAACATTCATTTCTGATTAAAAAAATAAAATAAATTGAATTAAAACCACAATAAAATAGAATTGGTGCTGTAAATGGAAAAGAGCTAGACCCTTTCATAACAAAATCAGGACCAAGAAAGTGATCCTCACGATATCTACTCCTATTTAATATTGTATATGGGGTTTTAGCCAAAGCAATTAAACAAGATAAGGCAATTAGTTGAATAAGAATTAAAAGGCAGGAAGTAAAACTTATTTGCCTTTTATATGATTATATGTCTGGAAATCTCAGAAGAATAAGTAGAAACTGCTATAATAAATAAGATAAAGGAATTTATAAAATTAAAATAAAATCATATATGCAAAAAAACCTTCATGTATAAAGACAAAAACAAGTTTGGATGACATAATGGAGGAATGGACCAAATTTATAAAGGCAAAATAAGAAAATTAGATACCTAAGTAGAACCTTAAATGGAAATGTTCCTACGAGGAAAATTATTTAACACTTCTGAAAGATATAAAATTAAATATTGAAGAATCTATTTTGTTCTTGGATAGAGTTGTACCAAAAAGATGTAAAATTAATATAGAAATTAGAATATAAATTTACATGGTTCCAATAACCATCACTCCACTGATGCAACCACCTCAAGCTTTTTCTGAAGATGGATGAGCTAATTAAAAAGCTGAAAATTTTTCCATACAATAAAGACAATATGATAAATGAGGAAAAATAAAATATGACTGAAAAACCAAAAAAATAAAAATTTATTTGTAAACAAACGAGATTAGCCAGGAAAATGCTGATAAAGAGAAACTATTGTTCCAATTCCAGCCAAATATATCCTCCCACTGTAAACTATAAAATTGGATGAAATACATAAAACAACTATTTTTAGGCATCACAACAAGCTGTGCAGAACTATTTCATTCACAGGAAACAAATAGGGCAAATCTGCAATTATATCAACTTTCTGCGTGAAGACAACTTCCAGACTAAGGATGTAGAAAAGGGAATTTAAATAGAACTGAAGCTGCCTCACAGAGTTGAATAGACCAAGGTCAGAATTTAGGAGAACTTAGATTGCTAAATATTGTGAGACAGATCTAGGGGATAGGGACTTAATGATAACAGCAGCTCTGGAAAGATACATAAGGGTCTTTTTGGTTAGTTCTAGGCCACACATGAATAAAGGGAAATTCCAGGATTTCCATCTAATGGGTAGAAATAAGTAGAACAATTCCAAGAGCTCTCAATGTGAGATGTACAAATCCAACCCATCAGATTGGATGGACTTTGGTGATTCAATGGGCTTAATACTCTGTGTAACTCTATCTGGTCTAAATGCTAAACCAGAACTGCCCTAGCTAAGTTGAAACACAGGCCTAATATGGATCAAATGACTGGGTCATAACCCAAAGTATAAAATAAATACCTATGAGTCCACTCAGTTATAAAACAAACAAACAAAAAATGCTTAAATAAATGGGAAAGAAGAAACAAGTCTTACTTTTAGAAGATGGCAAGTAATATAAGTACATACTCTCCCTCCAGAAGGTGGCGCTTCAACTCCTCCCTTGGGAGTGAAGACTGGACTTAGTGATGTAGACATTCAACATTAATATGGTAATTCGTCAATCTATAATTTCAAAGCAATTTCAGACGATTTCAATCAGTCTTCTATATTCTAGCAGGCGTTTTCTGTGGTTTTTTTGCGTGTTTTGGATTTTTTTTGCAAATTGAATCTGAAGTACATATGGAAAAGGAACTAGAGGAGTCACAACCATTTGAAAGTTGGGGGGCTTTACATAATTTCAAGACTTTCTGTGAAGCTATACTAGTCATGACAATATGGAGACTTGCATAGAGATAGGCATGTACATCGATAAAGTGAGAAGTAATCTTCAACAAGGGTGACAGGGAGATTCAATAGGGGAGAGTATAATATTTTTGACAAATATTCCTGAAATTTTACATTCATATAGGAAAAAAATGGACCTCCGTGTATATTATTCATGCAAATAAACAATAAACTAAAAATTCAGCATATATGCTCAAGGTCAAAAACTAAGTCTATAAAAATTTCTAGAGGAAAATAATGGAGAAATTCTTTAAGATATTATTTTAGGCAAAGATTTCTTAGGACACAGGCAGCACAAACCATATTTTAAAAATGATAAAGACTTCTTCCCAAAAAACTAAAATTTTCTGCTCCTGGAATAAAACAAATTAAGAGAAATGAAAAGGCAACCCTGTACAGAATATATATTAAAGCAAATTTTTTAAAAAGCCTCTAGCCTCCTCAATAAAATTTAAAAAAACACGGCATTAGGTACCCAATGATGGAAGGACACAACAAATTTTTTGAAGTGTTTGTGCCAAGAAATTGAAACCGAATCTTATCATGCCACTGAATCTAAATACCAATTCACAGGAAACTCAGAGATAGTGAGTATATAATGGAGAGATGCCACAGATGGAAAGCGATCAGCAAATTCCAAGCAGCCACAAACTACAGGGCAAATAACCCACTTTTTAAAACACCTACAACAGAAAATAAAAATATTGCAAGGAAAAAACAGAGAGTACCTATAAATTACAAATACTTAAGTGCAATAGAAATTACTCTTATTTATATCCCAATTTCAACAAAAATCTTATAAGACCATCAGGGAAATTTTTTATTTACCAGAGATATTTGATGATATTAAGCAATAAGTACAAATTTATTTTAGATATGATGATGGCATTCTTATCCTTGAGATAGATAATGAAATATTCTTTGATTAAATTATCACTATTAGTAATTTTTTAACAAACTTTTTATTTTAGAATAGTTTTAGATTTACAGAAAAGTTAAGATGATGTACATAGAGTTCTCAAATACTCCTGTTTTGCATTAAAGTTGGATTTTAAATTTACATCCCAGTAGGAGCAAGGTCCAACACAATGGAAAATTGAGGCCATAACGCTTGAAAAAAAAGACAGTTCATTTCTCACAGGTTCCAGATGAGGTAGCTAGGAATTACCAGGTGGGTCAGCCAACAAGTGGGGCACATACAGGTAGAGCGAGAGGGATAAGTGGGGTTGTGCTTTTATCCAGGGGTGGAGCTTAGATTTCTCATGAAAGTCAAGGATTGGTTAGTTTAAGTAAAGGGAAAGGCATTGGGGCCTAAGGGTAGTGGTGATGGTTAGCTTATCACTTGGGGTCAGATTGGGTTCTAGGAGAGTCCTGTAGCTAATGTGGGTGGTAGGGGTCATGGCCACAGATGTGGATTCGAGTTCAGGGGAGTCCAAGTCCCAGGAGTAGAAAACTGTTTATTAATGAGGCCAAAGGTCAGTGTTGAGGAAAATGGCTTAGCTGAAGTAAGATGAATGCCATGGTGGCACACAAAAAAATTTAATAGGAAAATTCTACACTATTAAGGTCTTCCATCACTATGGTACATTTGTCACAATTAATGAACGAATATTCATACTAGGGATTTTTTTTTATATAATTGAAGCTAAGGATAGGAGTATGTTTGAAAAGAGACATAATTTTTGCCATTGTGTGATAGATTCATATAAGTTTTTATATATGTTTGAAATGATTACGATTGAAGTTTCTAAAACAAACACTATTTTCCTTCTTTTATTTCTTTATGTCCTACCAAAATACTTGCTGGCTAAGAATTCATAAATTTTCAGACTAAGGAATGTAGGGCAATAATTCTACAGGAACAGTAAGAAAGTTTGTCTTTTTAAAAGCACGTTTAGAATTCTGGAATTGTTTTATCAGCATTTTCTTCACCCATCTGATATAGGTGGATCCTGATTACAATGTAACCTACTGGGAAGATGCCATCTGATGCACTGAAAAGAACACATGGTGTGGACCTAAACAGATTTGGGTAACTTTTCTGTGTTACATTGGACAATTTATTTAAGCCACACTAAGGCTCTGCTTCCTTATTTTAAAGCTGCAAGAATAATACATATAGTATAGGGTTGACTTTAGAGCTAAATTAGAGGAAGCAAGCAACATCTAGTATATATTCGGTACTCATAATATTTAGCATTTGTTCGATGATTATTTTGTGCAAGGCACTAATCTTATTAAATCATACGTATTACCTCATTAGTTAAACTACCATCCTTTATCCTTAATTTAATTCTTAAATTTTTATTAAATATTTTATTGAATCAGCTCTTAAATTTTTATCATACTTCACCCTGATGTGAACAGAATTTACTTTCCCTAGCATGAGAGTAATATTTTGAGTTACAATCATTTTTCTGAATAAGCTATAATTTTAGCTTCATAGCATTTTGTTAATTTGTATATTCAGCATAAATTATATGAATGCCTATGCAATCACTCAATAAATCAGATCATTCAGTACCTAAAAAAAATTTGGATTGTTTCCATTTTATTTCAGAGCTGTGAACACCTACAAGTTTCTTTTGAATGACTCATTTATTGAAAAGGGCATGAGATTAAGAATCAGTGGTTGGGGGTTCAGATTTTGGTTTTGCCATACTTGAAAATGGCCCATTGACTCTCAGGGGCTCTGATTCTTCTGTAACAAGAAAAATATAGTACATGGTCTCAGCGTGGATTTCCTGGAAAAATGCTCCAAGGACAGATAGTGGCATACATGAGGTGGGGCCTTTGTTTTCCTGATTCAGCCAGGTATTGTCCATAGCAGCACACCGAGGCGGTCCTCAACATGAGGAGACAGTCTCAATTGAAGTGGGCAGCTATTTGCAATATTCCCAGCAGCTACTGTCTGGGCGCTATCAACCCTGAAGCAAGCATTCTAGACCTATTCACCCAACCACTCAGTCTTTTAGCTTCTGTTATTCTTAAACAGGTCAACATTCCACTAAAGCATGGGCTCTTAACCTATTTTTGCTCTACAGATCCCTTTGCCAGTCAGCTGAAAACAAGAGACCCCTTAATAAGTCCACACTATACTGTGTATTATTTAATAAATATATCACACCAGCACCAACGTGTCCCCACAAGGTGTTTTCTTGAATTTCAATTCAAGCTCACAGACCCCTTGTTAAGAACCCCTTCTCTAGAGGCATTTAGCAATCCTTCCAGGAAAACATGCAGAGAACATTGAACTTGTGATAAATGAAAATGGGAGCATATGGTAGAACAGTGTTTTCATTCACAGATCTACACATCTCCAGCCACAGGAAAACTTCCCATGAAATCCTAGGCTAGAGGCCATCCTAAAGCGTGTCCATCTTGTAGTGACTTGATCTCAACTTTGATCTGTTCCAATGGCTGGATCTGCCATCCTGGCAATGATATCCTGAACATTTTTAGCTAAAGCCTCTTTTTTTGGCATCACAAGTGATTTATGAGGGAAGACTTTTTTTTATATGGACATATTGAAGAGCTGTCAGCTTGTGTTGATTGATTTAGTATTCAAGCTCAAGGAGCAACTTGCTGGTTGAAAAAAAAGATGTTAAAGTATACCACCTTGCAGTCTGTTGGCAATTTATTGAATTCTCTGTGCTTTAGTTCAGTTTACTAATTAAACAAGAAAGATCATAATAGTACCTACCTCATAGGGTTATTTCAAAATCATAATACATTCATATAAGGCAAGTAGCAAAGTATGAAACATGGTCAGCATACATTAGCTTCTAGAATATTCTATGTAGATAACCTATAAATGTGCATAGTAGTGTAATAATATTCTAAAAACTATTTAGTAACACAGTCATACTCAATATATTTTATAGCACTCCTGAATTGAAGGTGGTATCATCACAGAGAGTTTGAGATTAAAGGACTAACCCTCAGACAAGCTAGTGGTAATCATCAAAATCCTCTCTACCCACTATGCTAAGACAGAAGTCAACATGGGGTGAGTGGGGTGGTCTGAGAGCTGAAAGGAGGGCACATAACCCAACCTGAAAGAGTTTGAGAACCTTGAATGAGATGGGAACTACTAGGCTGTGGTTTAATGAATGGTGTGTATTCTATTACTGCTGTAATTACTACAAATTCAGAGACTTAAAACAGCAAATTTATTATTTTAGAATTCTGGAAGACAGAAGTCTGAAATAGTTCTCATTGGGATGGCAGGGTTGTGATTTTTCTAGAGGCTCTAGGGGAGAATCCATTTTCTTGCCTTTTCCAGGTTCTAGAGAGTATTTTCAACCCTTGGCTCATGGCCCCTTCCTTTACCTTTAAAGCCAGCAATGGAGGGTCAAGTCCTTCTCACATCCCATCATTCTAACCACCTCTTCTACTTTTCTCTCGCACTTTTAAAGACCCTTCTGAGTACATTGAACTCATTCAGATAATTCAAAATAATGTCCTACTTTTAAGACCATCTGATTAGCTATCTTAATCCCATCTGCAACCGAAATTTCCCTTTGTCATGCATGGTAACACATTCACAGTTTCCAGGGATTAGAATCTGGTTACTCATCATTATATCCACCACTGGTGGCTAAATGTTCATTCAAGAACTAAATGGGGGAGCAAGTAGGAATGCAATACTGAGGATTGGATTTTTTTAAATCTACAATTATACAAAGGGAGAAGATATTACACACACACACAGAGGAAATTCTTCAGAGTAATCTCTTCCTCAACCAGTTGCTTAAATTCTCCCAAATCAAATAATATGTTTGAAACCATTGGCTAGATACCTGGGAACCATGACTAAAAGTCAAGATTAAGATCAGACCCTGCTTTTCAGAATTTCTTCATCGCCCATATCTAAACTTCTTTCTGAGCTTGTTTTACAGGCAGCCAAACTCAACTGTAAGTGGGAGACCAGGTATAGAAAGACTTGCTAATTAATGACCCCTGAGACACTAGGAACAGAAAAAAAAACCACTTTCCTTGGAACCAAGATTATAAGAATGAATCCATGCAGGCAAATAAAATGTGAGGGTCCCTCAAAAGGGAGATAGAATGTTGCCCACAGGCATATTTGTACCATATATAGAAAGTCATATAAAACAACCTATCAGAATAGACCAAACTGAATCCAGTCACTATCCCCACTGCCTTTGTTTCCATCCCATAAATCTCTTAGTCCTTGGATTGAGGAGACAGACTTGAGCTTGCCTCCCATCTCCTTGCTAGTTGAACTCACAATAAAACTCTTTTTTCAAAACCTGGTGTCATGATTGTAGCAGCTTGAGATTATTGATGAATCCCAAAAAGAGAAAGATTATGATGTAAACTAATCTCTTCCTCTGGGTGTGATACCCGTTGATTATATTAGAGTCAGCTGAGTTGACTTGATTAAATTACCTGTTAAGATTTAGGGCTTTGAGTAGACCAAGTCAGTAAGGTGTTACTCAAGTTGAGTCCCTGCTGCCTTGGTGGGTTGATATAAATGGACATTCACTCAAGAGGACACAAGAAAATGAGAGAACTTTGCCATGTGGCAGAAAAGAGAAGTCTCAAACAGAGAGAAGTAGTCAGGTTTGATCCTGCTGCCTGGGGGAAAGATGAGTTATTTGCCTGATAGATTGCAGCTGACCTTGGAAGAGCCTAGAATAGCAGAAGCTGATATGGAAGGACAAACAAGTCCTGTGCCAGGAGAGAGGGGACTGGAAGCCTGGGAGAAAGGAGAGACCAGGCAGAGACCAGCAACCATCTTGTTTCAACACATGGCAGCTGACTTTGGTTACAAAGCAAGCTTGAGTTGGACTCTTTAGGGCCTTGTAGCTGTAAACTTTAACCCCAGATAGTTACCTTTTATAAAGGTCAGTAGATTTCTGTTACTTTGCTTCGTACTCCTTTGGCAGATTAATACAATGGCTTTGACTTCTGTTTGCATCCAGCAGTGAGCCTATTGCTCAGAAACATTATGAAAATGCTTTTTCTTTGTCTCTCTTTGTAAATTACAGGGTATAACAAAATCAGCTGATTTGCAAAATGGGAAAAATTGAGGAATGATTTCCTCTTTGTAAACAGTTAACTGTTTACATTCTATTAGCATGAATTTACAGTCTGGTTTGCTGCATTACCACCCATCATCCTTACCAGAAAAAAACAACAACAAAACATTCAACTTCCAGGTCACAAATTTTCACCAGCTGTGAGTGAAGTTCCCAAGCATGTTCTCCATGTCTCCATGTAATAGATATGGTCTTCAGAAAAGTGAATGGCTGTTTTGTATTTAATGGTTCCATACAAACATCACAGAGCATCCCTAGCAAAAGGGACACTGTGTGAATTCCATTCCTGGCTTGGCAACTACTTGGTTTTACAACCTTTAAAAAATCAATAATCTTTTTGAGCCTCTGTTTTCTCATCTAGAAAGAGAAGGAATTGGTGTTTTGCAAACCCTTGTTAAGAACACAGGTTCTGTGGAGATGCCCTCAGGGGCAATCCTGGAGGGGAGGTAAAATTTCAATTTGCTTTAGTTTGCTCTTATTTTACTGATGAAAGTAAGATTTTGTTTAGTTTTTCCCATAAAAAGGGGTTAGATCTGCTTTATCTGCTTTATAAAGCAGATACAACCCCCAGATATTGGTTCCTTTGAGGGCTAAAGAGACCCATGGGAGTTATGGTCATGGCCGATGGGGTTAACTACCAGGTCAGATGGCCCCTCTTTGGAAATGGTGTTTATGTGTGATGAATCTGGACTCAGATGGGATCTCCCTTCATAAGACTTTCATGCTAATGTGCTGGAGGTGCAGTTAATGTTGGGGTTTAAGATATATTTAGGGGATTTGAATCTCTGGACTGACAATGTGATAACCAGGTCCTGAGCCTCAACAGACTCCAGCACCTACAATCTGTTTTATTGGACTTACCACACTCAGCTAAGATGGAGTTGAAGAAGGACAATGACCACACCATGGAGCCTAGAGTGATTACAACTGAAAGTGGGAGGATTGCATCCAGCATCCATGTGGAATCTGAGCCTCCTCTTGACATAGAGGTGCAATGGACACAACCAATCCAATGTCCAAATAGAAGAGGTGGCATTGGATTGGGAAAAGTGGACATGGTGGCTGATGGGTATGGGGAAAGGCAGGAAGAGATGAGAGGTGGAGGCGTCTTTGGGACATGGAGCTGCCCTGGATGGTGCTTCAGGGGCAATCACCGGACATTGTTAATCCTCCCAGGGCCCACTGGATGGAATGGGGGAGAGTGTGGGCCATGATGTGGACCAATGACCATGAGGTACAGAGATACCCAGAGATGTACTTACCAAATGCAATGGATGTGTCATGATGATGGGAATGAATGTTGCTGGGGGGGGAGGGGTGCGGTGGGGGTGGTGGGGTCGAATGGGACCTCATATTTTTTTAATGTAATATTTTTACAAAATCAATAAAAAAAAAGATATGCAAAAAAAAAGGGGGTTAGATCCTTATCTCTGGGATATACTCTAATTCTAAAATTTTACATCAAAATTTCTGAGAGGATACTACAGAAAACTCCTAGGCAGAATACATCTGTGGAACTTGTCCAAAATTTTATTAAATCAAATCCTAATTTACTACTAATTTTCATTATAAAAACATGGAAAAAATATATGATTCTCTGCATTTCAGTTAGGTTCAACTGCTTTTAATCTGATATTTGTATTATCAAAAAATAAATATATGTAAAAATAGTATAATGGAAGCACATTTTTCACTGTAAATATTTTTGTCTCTTCTGGGTACCTTATGTTCATTTTTCTGTCAACTATTTTCCCACCCACTCTACTTTCCAAACAAGATTTATCTTTTCCAGTCATGGAAATCTACTCCCAGAGCTAAATTTATATATTTATTTTATTTTTAGCTGTGCTAGACTAGAGATGGTGAAACAAACTATAGATAGAATAATTGCCAAGAGTTCAAGTAGCTGAATCTTTTGGCCATGTGTTTGTGTATATATATTAAAAAAATTCCTTACTATTCCTCACGTATGCTTTTGGCAAATTAATTAGTGTCTATGCATCTCTATTTTCAGAATCTCTAAAATGCTTTTAGGACAGTTAAATGTTATAGTCTAAATTAATCACTTGGCACAGTGCCTAGCATATAGTAAACTCTCACTGGCTGATAACATTAAATTGTATGCTTTTCCTATGTCAGCCCAAGAAAGTAAAAACTTACCAGTCGATTTGAAAAAAATTTTAAGTATATTTATTTAAATTTTATCTTTATTGAAAGGGCATGACTTAGAACTATTTAGGTATTCTTACTTCCTATATCGTTTAATGATATTTTTAAAAATCCATCAAAGTATGATTGCTTTCACTGTTTAATTATGGAATATATAATCCAAATGATATAATATCTACCCAAAGAACACTATGGGACACATATTATAATTCTGAAGCAATAAAGTAGAGTGAGCAAACACAAGGTAATATAAGTCTTAAAACTTCTCCTGTCCTGCACCCATAGCAGATACTGCTAACCTCTTTCATATACAATGAGGACAGAGATTATTCTCAACATAGCCCTCTAGGCAGCCACTACCCAGTCAACTACAAATACATGAGGGATGAGTCTTATTTACCACAGCTGATTCAATGTAAAGTTAAGAAGGGAGGTCCAAAAATACATAAAGAATTTTAAAGAGTATATTTCCTTCAAATGAAAATAATAAAGCATAAGGAAGTAATCTAAAATGAAGTTCAGACAACTAAAATATCTTTAGGAAAACACTCCTAAAATAAATAGGCAGTAAAATGAAAGAGAGCTAGAAAATAAATGAGATAGTAAGCTTATTTTTTAAATCTATGATTTAAAAAGAATAATTATGCCAAAATAGAATTATGAAGCAATGACGATTCATTAAAATACATATTAATTATATACAGACCTTGGATTTGCATGTAAATCAATAACTGGCATGGAAAGAACTATTTAATATTAGATGCAAAGTAAATTCCTAAATATTACTGTTTAATTTTCCTCAACAATTCTTACAAAATATACTCTTATTTAAATAAATTCAGAATATAATTTCATTAAAGATGCATTTTTACAGCCCAGTTATCTAGTTGTTAGACATTATACTGGAAAAACATGATAACAGAGAGCCAGTCAAAATCAGATAAAATAAATGATATACTCATTTTCAAATATAGAATCTCAGAATATTGTAGCTAATAACATTTTTTTAGGATTAACTGCTCCAATCCTCATCACTGCATTCATTTTTATCTATTAATATTTCCTTTTACCCATTTATATTTTTAATCTTATCACCTAATTTGTATTTCTGACAAGTACCTGATATGCATTTTTAGAACAGAATAAGTTATAAATACATCAATTAAATGTCTTCTTTCCCTCTTTTCCATATTAAAAAGAGGGTTAGAGAGATCAGTTGATTCAGCCAAGAACATAGCTATGCAGTCAAAAATTTGGAGGAACCCCTGGGGCCCTGAGCTCTTGATGGTTTGTCTTCTGTTAGCTTGTACATTTCAGTGAATAGGAAATTTCAGCAAATTAACCATGCACAGAAATTTTCATCTATAAAATAAAGCCAAAAATAATTTAAAATATGTTTTAATACAGGATGCATGTTATATTCATAAATCAACATATATACAATGATACATACAAAGAACATCAAAGAAATAAAAGTTGATTCTTTGAGATCAACAAAATCAATAAATCCTTAGCTAGATTAACAAAATAAAAAGAGAGGGAAGATGTAGATAAGTAAAATCAGAAATGAGAATGGTGACATTACCACTGATCCAGCAGAAATAAGAGAGGTAAGAACTATATGCCAACAAACAAGACAATGTTGATAAAATGAAATTTCAAATTTCAAATTTCTAGAAACATATAAATAAAAACACACTAACCCTAGAAGAAGTAGAAGACCTCAACAAACCAACCACAAGTAAAGAAATTGAAAAAGTCACCAAAAAGCTCCCCAAATGAAAAGTTCAGGACCAGATGTCTTCACAGACGCATTCTATCATTTAAAGAAGATCTAATACCAACCTTGCTCAAACTCTTCCAAAAAAAACTGAACAGGAAGAAATGTTACCAAACTCATTCTATGAAGCTAGCTTCATCCTAATACCAAAGCCAAATAAAGATATTATGAAAAGAGAAAATGACGGGTCAATTTATTTAATGAATATGGATGAAAAATCCTCAAGAAAATACTTGCTAACCAAATCCAAAACACATAAAAAATTATACATCTCGAACAAGTGAGCTTTATACCAGGCATGCAATGGTGGTTCAACATAAGAAAATCAATTGGTATAATACACCACATTAATAAACTGAAGAAAAATTACATCATCATTTCAACTGATGCAGAAAAGGTATTTGACAAAATATAACATCCTTTCTTAATAAAAACACTGAAAGCTAGGAATAGAAGGAAACTTTCTCATTATGATAAAGGGCACATATAAAAATCCCCCAGCTAACATTGTATTTAATAGTGAAAGACTGAAAGATTTCCACTGAGATTGGGAACAAGACAAAGATGCCCATTCTCCCCACTGTTATTCAACATTGTGCTAGAAGTTCTAGCTAGAGCAATTAAGCAAAAAAAAGAAAAAGAAAAAAATTAAAGGCATCTAATTATGAAAAAGTAAACCTTTTGTTATTTGCTGACAATATGATCCTATACTTAGAAAATCCTGAAAAATCCATAACTATTAGAACTTATACATAATTTCAACAATGTGGCCGGTTACAAGATTAATACACAACAATAGTGTTTCTGTACGCTACTAATGCGCAATCTGAGGAGGAAGTCAGGAAAATAATTCCATTTACAATAGTGACTAAAAGAATAAAATATTTAGGAATTAATTTGACCAAGGACTTAAATAATCTATTTTCACAAAATTATAAAACATAGCGAAAAGAAACCAATGGTGATCTAAATAAAAGGAAGGATATTCTGTGTTCTTGGGTTGGAAGACTAAATATCATTAAGATATCAATTCTGTCAACTGATCTACAGATTTAATGCAATACCAATAAAATTCCAATATCCTTCTTTGTAGAATTGGAAAAGCCAGTTATTAATATTATCTGGAAGTGTAAGGGCTCCCAAATGGCCAAAAATATCTTAATAAAGAATGAAGTTGGAAGACTCTCACTTTCAGACTTTAAAGCATATTATCTAGTTATAGCGGTAAAAAGCAAAACGAAAAACCCAGCATGGTACTGGTATAAGTACACAGATTAACAAATGGCATCAAATTGAGAGTTCAGAAATAGACTCTCATATCTATGTTCAAGTGATGTTTTGACAAGGCTGTCAAACCCACTTAGCTGGGTCAGAGTAACTTATTCGACAAATGGTACTGTGAAAATTGGTTATCCATATCTAAAAGAAAGGAGGAGGACCCTTATCTCATAACTTACACAAAAAAAATTCAAAATGGATTAAGGACCTAAATATTAAAACTATAACCATAAAACTCTAAGAAGAAAATACAGGGAAATATCTTCAAGCTCTTGTGCTGGGTGTTGGTTTCTTGGATCTTACATCCAAAGCACTAGCAACAAAAGAAAAAATAGATATATGGGATTGCCTTAAAATTAAATACATTTTTCCTTCAAAAGACTATCAAGAAAGTAAAAAGGCAGCCTACTCAATGGGGAAAAAGTGTTTGCAAACCATATACTTGATAAGAGATTGAGCTCCATGCTATAGAGAGATCATACAGCTTATTGACAGAATGGCAAGCAACCCTATTTAAAAATGGACAAAAGAATAGTAGAAACACAAATAGCCAAAAGACACATAAAAAGATTTTCACAATCACCAGCTATTAGGGAAATCTGATCAAAACTACAATGAGCTATTTTACATCATATAGAAAGGCCATTTGTAAAAGAACAGAAAACTTCAAGTGCTGGAGAAGATGTGAAGAAATAGGAAAACTTCACTGTTTGTGGGACTGTAAAATGGTGCAACCTCTGTGAAAGACAATCTTGCAGTTTCTCAGGAAATTAAATATAGAACTTCCATATGATCCAAAAACCCTGCTCTTAGAAATATATTCAGAAGAACTGAAAGCCAAGGACAAGAACAGATATTTTCACATCGATGTTCACAGTGGCATTACTCCTAATTGCTAAAAGATGGAAACAACCTAAGTGTCCATCAACCAATGAATGGCTAAACAAGATATGGTATATTCATAAGATGGCATATAAGCCAGCTGTAAGAAATTGGGGAAGCACATAACAAGAAGAACCACCTTGAGGATACTGTGTTGAGTAAAATAAGCCAGACACAAAAGAACAAATATTGTATGATCTTACTGATAGGAACTAAACACAAGTAAATTTGTTGAGCTGGACTATGAAGTGTAGGTTGGTGGGAAAAGGGATATAGTATGAGGAGGAGGAGACAATGCTGGATGTACACAGAATGTTTAATAAGGTCAAATGTAAATATGTGGTAATGGTTTGACTTAATGGTAACACACATTAAAATGAATATAACAAACAACTGTTGATTTATGGATGTGATTTTGACTGAACCAAGTTCTGTAGGAAGATTAACGTTAGTTGGAGGATAATAATGGGAATGTATAACAATGATTTTTGGAAGTAGTGATTAATAATATAAATACAGAAATGTTCTATTACAGGGTGTTAGGAATGTGGTGATACATGGGAAAAATGTAACTAGTGTAATTTACTGACTATAATTAACATTGTAATGTTTTTGTAGTAAAAGGAAAGTTGGTACTAAAAGTAAAAAAAGAATATGGGGTTTGGTTTTGAGAGCTGTGAATATAATTAAGCATTTTTTCTCTTTATATTTTTTCATTAATAAGGAGATTTTGACTATTTCATTTAACTAATCTGTGTTCATCTGGGTATCTTTCTGAACACTAGAGAAACAACTAACTCAGTTGGGATTAGATGAGATAAAAATGTCTGAGAAAGAATTTTTTATGAGTAATATTTCCATAACTTGTAGAGCTGCCTTTTTCTCTTTTAATTTTTGTTAATTTGAAATAAAATTGTTAATAAAGAACAAAATTTTCAAGGAAAATTACTTGCATAAATATTAAATTTTGGCTATATATATTAGGAAACCTCTGAGATACATGTGCTACAATTTTATGAAAGTAGGGTGAGCACAATAAGTCATACCAATTAAATGTGAGTGAATAAAAGTAGAATGTTGTTGTGGAAAGTGGATTTGGCCCAACTGATAGGACATCCACCTACAACATGTGAGGTCCAAGGTTCAAACCCAGGGCCTCCTGACCTATGTGACGAGCTGGCCCACGCACAGTGCTGATGTGCACAAGGAGTGCCGTGCCACACAGGGGTGTCCCCCACGCAGGGGTGTCCCCCACATAGGGGAGCCCCACGTGCAAGGAGTGCACAGCGTGAAAAAAGTGGAGCCTGCCCAGGAATGGCACAGCACACACGGAGAGCTGACACAGCAAGTTGACACCACAAAATGAGACACAGGTTCTGGATGCCACTGACAAGAATACAAGCAGACATAGAAGAACACACAGTGAATGGGCACAGAAAGCAGACAATTGTGAGGGGGGAGGGGGCGAGGAAGGGGTGAGAAAAAAGAAAAGTAGAATGTTGTAAACTCATTGAAAATGGATGGAAATGTCTATGATGGTTTTCCCTAATTGTGTTCCTTGAATCATTAGTTTTTAAGTATGTTAATGTTTCAAGGGAAAAGAGTACCTTGGTCAAATACATTTGTAAGATATTTGGTTAAAAACCAATACCCAAATTCTGCTGTTATATATGAGTTCAGTTCCTTTGGTGTGTAGTTGTGCATAATAGATCTCCCAGAAGGAAGGTGGCCAGCTTTTTCCCATTCCATCTGGTCAAAAGACCATTTTGTAACAGAAGATCTCATGAGAGTTGTGTTCCTTGGAAGACATGTATAAGATGATGTTTTACATTATCTTGTCAACATCTGTGACAGGCTGAAGCTGGGTGGATCCCAGGAAATCACATCCTTAGAGCTAATCCAGTCCTGTGTATGTAAACCTGTTATAGGTGGGACCTTTTGATTAGATCACTTCAGTTAAGGGCCTTTAATTAGACTGGATGGTCTTAATCCTCTTACAGGCGTCCTTTATAAATGGAGAACTATAAAGCCGCAGATGCAGGAGAAAAAACCACAGTGACAGAGAGAAGCCTCCAGATGTTGACGAACCCTGGAGAGAGAGAAAAACCAGACTTAGCAGCCCAAAGCAAGGAAGCCTGAAGGAGAGGGGAGAGACCAGTGGCCCTACCATGTGCAGGATTGTCCACAGCTGAGCTCAGGCTTCCATATTAGCAAACCCTTTGAGTCAAATTTAGCTTCACAATAAAAACGTAATCTCTACTTGCCCTGTGCGCATGATAGAGACTTCTCAAAGATGAATCAGATTATGGATTTTGGAGAGTGTTCCAGGTTTTCATTGTTTTCTCTGCTTACAAGGCAAAGATTTATAAGGATCCTAAAGGTACAAGCACTGACTTGTGCTCTGAGGTCTTCATTGTACACTTCAAGAGAAAGCAGAATAAAAATAGTACCAGATCTCTTTTTCCTATGGACTAAAAAGACCAAGAGCCAACCAAGACAATATTTAAGAAGAAGAAGTTAGAATTCTTACTCTATGCTAGTTAAAGACCTATTTTTTTAAAACTATGATAATTAAGACACTGTGGCAGCATATATAAAGAACTATTCTAAAGCTGTAGTAATTATGACAGTGTGGTTTTGTGGCAAGACTAGACAAATTGACCATTGGAACAAATCAAATGCTCATAAGCAAAAGAAAAGTGTTTTTAATAAATATTGCTGAGTTTAGTTAGCGGTCATCATGAAAATTAATAATGTTTATTTTCCTGCATACACAAAATCAATCCTTGATAGGTTTCAAATCCAAATGTGAAATGTAATATAATAAAACTCTTAGAAGGAACTTATCTAAATGACAACAATCTACCGAGACTTCTTAACCAAGTCAAAAACACCAAAAGCAAAAGAATCTATTCATTGGGCAATGTTTAAGGCAAAAACTGTTCATCTAAAAGATACCACTGAGAGAGTAAAAGAATTAAGTCAAAAAGTGGGAGAAAATATTTACAGTATATATAGATTGAAATAAGATTTATATTCAGTATGTATAAAGAATTCCTAAAAGCAATAATAAAAAACATAGGAAAAAGGGCTTGAACACTTTTTAAAGGCGAATAAACATGAAAAATGCTCTATATTATTGATCACCAGGTAACACAGATTAAAACTATAATAAATTACATCTACACATCTACCAGATTGGCTTAAAAATGGAGGTTTGGGGTAGGAAAGAGTGTTGGCAAGATTGTGAAGAATTCAAAACTGTCATTCACTGCTTTGAGAGTATAGATAGGTACATCCACTTTGGAAAATTGTCAACAATATGAACTAGAGTTGAACACAAATACACCCAGTTACCTACCGATTCCACTCCTAGGTAAAAACCCACAGTAATGTGTATCTTTGTTCATCAAAAGGCACCGAGTAGAATATGTATGCTATCACTTTATATAATACTCTTAAACTCCAATCTATCTAAATGTCACTCCATGAGAAGGATAAATAAAATGTAGTATATTCACAAAATAAAATACTACAGTTATGAAAGTTAATCATCTCTATCGATATGGATGAATTTTACAAATGTAATGTTGAGCAAAAGAAAACACACAACAAATACATTACGATTCCACTTATATGCAGAGCAAAAGCAGGCAAAATCAATCTGCTCTTACAAATGAAGATAATGGTTAGTTAGGCACTGGGAAATGGTGCATGAAAGGGGTCACAGCGGGACCTCCTAGGATGTTGGTAACGTTCCGCTCTTAACATAGGTGCTGGTAACATACATAGGCTCAGTTTGTAGCTACCTACCAACTTGCATAATTATTGCACGTGCTAATTTTTCTATGCAACTCTACTTCAATAAAACATTTTTAAAAGCCAACTTAAAATTCTGTACAATAAAAAATTCATTCATGATTAAATGGAAAATGAAACCATTTTCAAATATATGAAATCTGAGAAATCTCTTTGATAGATTTTTCTTCATTGTGTTGTGTAAGTGCGATACTAACTATGTGTTTCCTTTAATAAGAGCTTTTTATCTTTAGGTCTATAACATTTTAACATCTACCCTTAGATGCAAGACATCCATGAGTATCTGACAGAGGGTTAGATGAACTATTATCTTGCTAGCTGTGGTTCTGTCATGCCTGATGCCAAATTATTGTGGAGATTAGCTTTCATTATCTTTTCTCAGAACTCCTGCAGCTGGTTTCCTCTCTCTGTACCATACTGCATCTAGCATAGATCCTTTGATTTATTTCCCAAACAAAATAGACATGAGTTAGTCCTATACGAAATTTCTCACTTCTTTGATGTTTCAAATAATAGAGGGATCTTAGAGCATGGAAAGGAGAAAAATAATTTTAATGCCATATCAGAAAACATTGTTTCTAAAGGCCAATGGTTACATTTTATTACAAGACATAAAATAAGAAGAAAAGAAATCATTCGGAGTCCATAAGTATAGAGCAAAAGTACAGAGCTCACAATGCAGCTGGACAGGGAATTTTTTAAAAAATCAGATTTAAAAAATTTTTTCTCTAAAAGTCCATTTTGTTTGTAGAGCAGTTTCCTTATTTTGTTCACATCTCCCATTCAAGACAAAAGTCAAGGTCTTTTCTTTCATGAGTAAAAGGCTCATTAATATGTTGAGTCCCACAAAACCATAGTTCTATTAAGGTAAATATTGCTATGAGTATGAGGAAATAGATGCAGGCAGCCTTTTAAAAAGAAATTGTTCCTTCCCAGTATGACAAATGAGGACAAAAAGTCCACAGTGACCCTAAACTGAAATATCCTAGAAAGCTATTGAAATAGCTGTCTATATTATCCTAGTAAAGATTGAAATTGTCTCCTTACAAGAACATGTCTTGACATTTTAAACATTTCACCCAAGTATTACATGCACTGTTTAAATTGTAAATTTTAAATAATATTTATAAATTAAATAATATTTAAGAGTATATAATAATGGGAAGCAGACTTGGCCCAATAGATAGGGCATCTGTCTACCACATGGGAGGTCCGGGGTTCAAACCCTGGGCCTCCTTGAACCATGTGGAGCTGGCCCATGCACAGTGCTCATGTGCTCAAGGAGTGCCCTCCCATGCAGGGGTGTCCCCCATGTAGGGGAGCCCCACGCACAAGGAGTGCGCCCCATAAGGAGAGCCACCCAGCGTGAAAGAAAATGCAGTCTGCCCAAGAATGGCACCACACACACGGAAAGCGGACACAACAAGATGATGCAACAAAAAGAAACACAGATTCCCGGTGCCACTGATAAGGATAGTAGCGGTCACTGAAGAACACACAGTGAATGGACACAGAGGGCAGACAACTGGGGGGGGGGGGGGAGGGGAGAGAAATAAATAAAATAAAAATTTTAAAAAGAGTATGTAATGAAATCAGGACCTCCATTTCCATACCAGTATACTAAAATGTTCTTATTCCAATAACAGGATGTAAAAGACAATTCTCTAAATTTCATGCAACTCATCAATGAGGGAATTGTGAAGAATACAAGGGATCTTGTCTAAAGAACTGAGCAACAGGGGATTTGTTTGGTTAGTCAAGAAAGAAATGTCTAAATATGTCTAAATAAGGTTGCTAAATTATGTATAAGACTGGCTGTCTAAAGTGCAATAATTTATATTATCAATATTTGCTGGTTAACCTCTAACTTTATAGAGCTCTAAACTACTTGTACATTTATCAGTATGGATTATTAGTCAAATATACTGTGACCACAAAGTTACACCTCCAAGAGCAGAATTTTCATAAATGCTCAAACATAATATCAAAGCAATTATCACTTTGCTTCTTTCTCGACACAGCTCCATAGGTTGCTTAGTTTTCTAAACCAGGAAGCCTCTTAGGTTCAGAGGGTTCAAATGATAATTTCCATTCCCTGGTCATCCTCACCAGGTTTATTTATCATATATAATTCAGACAGACCAGGAATAGAATAAAAGGATTTCTTAGGTTAGTAATCTGTATATAGCAGCTTCATTTATTCTCTTGCTAGTAAATCCATCAGTTTGTTTAAAGGAGATCAAAACTGCCTGCTTTGCCCCAAAGGGGAGTAGAACACAGTTGGAGATAATTGCTAACCCTTTCCTCCATGTGTACTATAAATAGTGCTATCATAATTATTCTAGTAGGTATTTTGGGTGGTGGTGGTGTTTTTTAGGGGGCAAAAGCATCGTTTTTGTACAAATATAAAATGAACACATGCCAAAGATTTTAGCTCATTAATTAGTAAAATGTACAATTGGTCCCCAGGAGAAGTGAAACAACATGCCCATATATAAGCAATCAGGAATGCTGAAATGAATTTATAAATAGATGCTAAACTGGTCAGCACTAACAGGACAATGATTGCTTGCATTCTGAAAGATTAAATTCATTTGCATTTCTACGAAAAACAGTAATTTGCATCACTCTGTTTCCTACAACCTACAGAGTTATAAAATAGCTCAGAAATAGTGAATTAGAAAACCCAGAAGGTTGAGCTAAACATAAAACCCAGTAATCTGTTATGTGGGTGTGTGTTCATTTAAAATATTTCACAATTTTTCCTGACAGTGGACATTTTTATTAGGAACTTATTTACCCAGGACAGGAGTTGCCTGATCAGGAGTACTCAGGTCTCGCTTTAGGAGATATTGACACATTTTCCCAAGTGATTGCGCCAATTTGCACATCTGTAGCCATGTAGAAAAGTTATTTAAGTTCTCTTTAAATATATGAAGTTCTGGGCCTCAGTTCAGACCTACAGCAGTTAAATCTACATTTTAAACTATCTTCTTTGTAGTTCTCATACATTCTAAATTTTAAGAAATACTACTTTAATATAGGAGTATATTCTACAATTGATTTGCAATTTAAAAGTATAAAGATATGAAGCTAATGATAAGGAAGCTAATATAAGTTAAATCAAGTTAAATCACAAACTTTCAAATAAGGTTGGGGAAAAAAAAGTTAAATAATGAGGGCTTCAAGTTAAGAGTTCATTGGAAAGCTAAAGAAAGAAAGTACATACCTGAGACAGGGGTGCAAGCATGCTGGAGGACGAGATACAAGCTAGGGTCCAGGGGTGGCCCTCGTTAAGGCTCTTCTTTCCTCCTCCTGGTTCCCGTGTTAAGGAGGGGTCCTAGCTATTTGCAGTGGATTGGTTGCTTTTCTGCCTTCTATTGACTTCTACTATAGACCACCCAGGTGCACCTATCAGCTTTTAGGGAACCAATGGGGAGGCCTTCCTTTTAGAGTTGTCAGGGGTTTTTTTGAGCCTGGGAATTTCATATGTGATCTTGTGCCCAGGTTCTTGGGGGGATTTTCAGCTGTGATGGTTACAGCTTTGTTCTCCACCAGGCTGCTTTCCATCTGAGGGTTCCTGGGTGGTTTCCTGACCATGTTCTTGGTGGGGTCTCAGCTGTGATGGTTATGGCTTTGATCTGACTTGGCTGCCTTCCCTCATTTCCTGTGCTGACCTGCCTCAGCAGCAAACTAAGCAAAAATATTACATGTAGTGCAGGGCAGAAATCACTAAAAGACTATGATTAAATCTTGTTCATTATTGTGGATTCTTAGTCTAGAACATATCCAATTTCTATCAATTTACATCATAAAATATTACTAAAAATTCATCTATAAATGATATATTGGAAACGTACTAATGAATAAAAAATAAACACACACATATTCATACACAGGAAATAAGGCAATTGTACCATATAACAAAACTATTGCTTGGCATTGATAATGCTTTCAAAGCTTTACAAAAAATTTAAGTTAAGATGTTTGTTCCCTGTACAGGAGAAAGATTGATTATATCTCAATTATGTATGTTCTAATTCACTGAAAGAAATTTGAAGTAAATTTAGTTTTTAACAGCCTAAATGTTTTGTATAGTTTCTACCTATTAGTGAGCTCTTATTTCAATCATTGTCTTAATAGCAAAATTATATTTGTGTTTATTATAATGCCATTTGAAACCTCTTTGGATTTAGGCAGATTTAAACACATAATAAAGTTTAGAATAATGAATTCATCTTCATAAAAATATGAAAAACTTTAAAGGCAGAAATTAATATATGAGCGATGAGAAAGGGGTGGGGGTAGCTAAGTTATTAGCAATATTTCAAACATACAAACATAGGTTATTAAAAGGTATGATAAAGTCTATGTCGTCATTTTGTTTCCTGAAATTCAGTACCATAAAAATGCTCCCTGCTCCTTTGCCATTGTTCCCAACTTGTCAGACTTGAGCAGCTTTTTCTGTTCTGCTTGTGAGTCAATGCCACATTGGCCAAGCAGCAAAGCCTGTGTGTTGGTCCCTTTGGGAAATCCAGTTAGCAAATAAAGATCACCATAATTCCAATCAAAATATCATGCCTTCCTGTAAAGCATATATATATTGTTTAAAAATCCCTGCAATTAAACAAATAATAAGCAATAACTTTTAAATCAAAGTATAGTCATTTAAACACATTTTAACATACAGTCTCATGTCATTTCTCCCCTCTTTAACTTGTCTCATTAAAACTGGGAGTGTGGCTTACTGATCTCTGAGTCTCTAGCCCTAGAACAATACCTGACCTATCCTATGCATTAGGAACTTAGTTGCTAAGTACATGCACCAATTCTAACCTGACTCCTAGTTCTAGCCCATGAGTAAATCAATCTGGAAGTACAGATTCTATGAACATGAGGCAGTGTTAAAGTGGGACTCAATGTTTTTACCATTTTGACAGAGTTAAGAAAGTCATGATTAAACAAAGGGGAACGTCGTTCAGGAAAGCAACAACTACACATTACCACAGAAAATAACATTCTCTAGCACAATAATATTCTATTCAAAGCAGGACAAGAAAAAATGTTCATCTAGCTGTGGTCCAACCAGGGAACAATGGCTCTCCCTGAAAGGATTAAGAAGAGGAGAGGGACAGTCCAGAGATTCAAGTCTCCTGAGCATACACAAACCCCAGCACCAATCACAGGTTCAGTAAAAGTGACAGAAGTGTCATGTGTAGAGAGGTCACATCTGAGTCCAACTCTATCACAATCAGGAGCACAAATTCCACTGGCAAGGCAATGAACTCCAGAGCCATCTGTCATGGCCATAGAATCTGTGTGTCTCCAATAGCCCTCAGGAGCACCAGTACCTAGGGTTGTATCTACTTTAGCTGTCTCTGGGATCCTGCTGAGACATAACCCCTCTGATGACCTCCTGACTCATTTTAAAGTCCCTTAGCCATATAAACTCATTTGTTCTTAACATTCTCTTTTATTCAAGGTCTTTTTCTATTTGCATCACCAGCAGGTGATAGTAGTAATCCCTGGGCACCAGGAGACTCATCCCCAGGAGTCATGTCCCACTCTTGGGGGAAGGTAATACATTTATGTACTGAGTTTGGCTTAGAGAGTGGCCACATTTGAGCAACATGGAGGCTCTCGGGAGGTAACCCTTAGGCACTCCTGAGACTAGCTCAACAATAGGTCTGCATGAGGGGAAAGTGACACAGAACTGAAGAAATAAAAGGACAGAAAGAAAGACACAAGAGAGGAAAGGAGGATGGGACCAAAGGGCTTCACAGATTCTGAAACTGAGAGCCTCAACCCTAGTTTCCACATCATATTTATTTGGAAGCTAACTAGCAGCTGTTTGCTACAAGAAGCAACTTGCAACATTTTCTACAATAGCAGAAAGCAACTTGTAACATCTTCTACAATAGCAGAAAGCAACTTGTAACATCTTCTACAATAGCAGAAAGCAACTTGCAACAGCTACAGTAAGGTAATTTACAGTAACAGGAAGCAACTTGCAACATGTTTTATAATAGCAGGAAGCAACTAATAGGTAAGCCAGTTTACCAGAACAAGGCACCCTGCAGCTCCAGGCCTAGTTGAAATTTCAAGCACACAGGCTCATAATCATAGTCATCAGTATCAAGGGCCCAACACTGGACCATCTTTCTTCACTGGTCTTTGTGCTTGCACTTGGGGGATTGTTGTTGTTCCATTAGGGAATATGACAGAGCTCCCCAGGATGGGAATTCATCACTCCCTTAGTTGTCATTTGTAACTCTATCTACTATGACAATATCCAGTGAGCATCTGAACGTATCTTATATACCTCCATGCCCTGGAGAAGTCTCTCCCACCCTTGCATCCCCCATCAATGACACTCCACACCAGTGCTCCTCCCCCGCCAGAGCTGAACCCCTCTGTGATCCAAAACTTCAAAAATGAGGCCTAATATATTGCCATATTGCCAAATTCAATTAGTAGGAAAATGAAATAGAATTGCCAGGTTTAAAGATTAGAAATAGAATACATAATAATTTAGAAAAACTAAAGTAAAAAATAAATTGGGGTATTGAAAAATGAAAAGTATCATAAAACTTATTTTGCTTTCCATCACATTAATAGATATTGCCCTACATGTACAGTGGCAAGGCAATCTCTTCCGTTCCTTCCTCAGTGTCTATACCTTTTTTTAAAATTTTGTGCCAGCTGGGCCCTGAGCCTCAGCAGAATTGCAACACCTACTCCCTGGTTCATGAGATGTACCCAGGTCAGCTGATGGGGTGGTGAGAATGGTCAACCACCACACCAGGGAACTGAGAATGTCTACAACTGCAAGCAGAAGAATCACATCCATCAGCCATGTGGGATCTAAGCCCCCTCTTGGTTTAGAGGTGGAGTGAACATTGCCATCCCAGGGTCCACAGGATAGAGGAATACAATATGGATTGGAGTGGATTTGCTGGTATTCTACTATAGAACTGATGTGATGCAAGCACTGGAAGAAATTGTTTCCTTGATGTGGAGACGGTGGCCATAGGAGTTGCTAAGGGCAGGGAAAGGGAGGAAAAGGTGTGACATGGGGCATTTTCGGGACTTGGAGTTGTCCTGAATGATACTACAGGGACAGATGCAGGACATTGTTTGTCCTGCCATAACCCACTGGATGGACTAGGGGAGTGTGTGTACTACAATGTTAACTATATTCCAAGTGGTATGGCAGTGCTCCAGAGTGTATTCACCAAATGCAATGAATGTGCCTTACTGATAAAAGGGGATGTCGATGTGGGAAGAGCAGGAGGTAGAGTGGGTGGGCAGTGGATTATATGGGAACCTTTCATGTTTTCTAACCTAACGTTTTGTGTGATCTATTTTTTTAAGACAATAAAAATACAAAAAGAATAGGAAAGGGAGAGGAGCAGCAATTTAAAATTGATTTGTATTTCATTCTCTCACAATATAAGGAAGGTTCTAATCTGTAACTCATAAGTGCTTAACTTTGAGAGAAAAGTTTTAAATATTCATTTTTGGAGGATTAGTTAAGATGAAAATGGAAAAAAATCTAAAGTATATGATATTAGCCAGTCACCAACAAACACTCAACAACAAAATAATATCTTCCATGATCAGAATGACATTTTACTCTTCATTTCCTAGAATTACATAATTTGAAGAAAATAACGTTAAACTATGACTCTGTTGAATGTCTGGATAAAACACATGGTTGTAACTCTTGTTCACAGTAGGGAGAATTTTTTTTTTTTAAGATTTTTAAATTTGTTTTTCTCCCCTTACCCGCCCCCCCCCCCCGGTTGTCTGCTCTCTGTGTCCATTAGTTGTGTGTTCTTCTGTGATCACTTCTATCCTTATCAGTGGTACTGGGAATCTGTGTTTCTTTTTGTTGTGTCATCTTGTTGTGTCAGCTCTCCGTGTGTGCAGTGCCATTCTTGGGCAGGCTGCACTTTCTTTCATGCTGGGCGGCTCTCCTTATGGGGTGCACTCCTTGTGCGTGGGGCTCCCCTATGTAGGGGACACCCTGCGTGGCGCGGCACTCCTTGTGTGCATCAGCACTGCGCGTGGGCCAGCTCCACACAGGTCAAGGAGGCCCAGGGTTTGAACCACGGACCTCCCATGTGGTAGGCAGATGCCCTATCCATTGGGCCAAGTCTGCTTCCCATCATTACATACTCTTAAATATTATTTAATTTATAAATATTACTTAAAATTTACTATTTAAATACTGCATGTAATACTTGGGTGAAATGTTTAAAATGTCAGGAGTTGAGAATTTTTTGATCAACAAAGTGAGAAGAAAGTGGTGCCTCATAAAAGTTGATCTAAAATAACCGTGGTCAATTAAGGAATTGGGGCAAAGAGGTACAACTGGTGTTCAGATGGCTGCCAGAATTTCTCTAGATCCATGTTACAATTATTTTATTATTCGAACTCCTAGGATTAAGCTATTTACTTCTTCCATGCAGAATGTGCCTTTATAGTAAAAAAATAAACTTCATGTGCTTTTAAGATAGGTATATAATCTGAATGATTAAAGAAATACATCATAAAATTCCACTGTTTGAGGATTCTGGCCATCTATCACACCAGCTATCATCAGAGTTTAATATCAAACTCAGGAAAGAGGTGCCTTTTTGAGTAATAACACTGACTGGTTAATGGAGTTAACTCCCCAATCAAAAGTCACAGATTGAAAGAATGACTTTAGAAAAGCACAATCCAACTATTTGTTGTTTACAAGAGACTCACCTTTGACCTAAAGATGCAAATAGGTTGAAAGTGAAAGTGTGGGAAAAGATAACACATGCAAATAGTAACCAAAAAGAGCTAGGGTAGCTATACTAATATCAGACAAATAGACTTTAGTAAAAGTGTTATAAGAGACAAGGAAGGATACACATTAATAAAAGGGAAAATCCATAAAGATGAAATAACAATCATAAATATTTACACACCTCACCTCAGTGCCCAAAATACATGAGGAAATACTGTCAAAATTGAAGGGAGAACTAGACACCTCTGCAATAATAATTGGTGACCTCAATACAATCATCAATAGAAGAGCTAGACATAAGATCAAGTTTGAATAATATAATTTGAATAATATAATTAATTTGAATAATATAATTAATGAACCAAACCTAACAGACATATATAGGGCATTGAACCTCAAAACATCAGTATATCATTTTCCCAAGTACACATGGATCATTCTCTGGGATATTATCACATACTGGGAAAAACAAGTCTCAATAAATTTTGAAAGATTGAATTATAGAAAGCACTTTCTCTGACCACAGTGGAATGAATTTAGAAATCAATAGCAGGCAGAGAACTGGAAAATAATAATAAAATTAAATAAAGTTAAATAACACTCTTAAACATTCAGTGGGTCAAAGAAGAAATTATAAGGGGGATAAATCAATAACTTGAGACAAACAAAAATGGGAACACAATATATCAAAACTTATGGGATGGAGTGAAAGAAGTGCCGAGGGGGAAATTTACAGCCCCCAAATGCTTACATTAAAAAAGAACCAAAATCAAAAACCTATCTCAACACTTGGAGAAACTATAAAAAGAGCAGTAAAATAATCCCAAAACAAGCAGAAGAAATAAAAATTAGAAAAATAAATGAAATAGAGAATTAAAGAACTATTAATAGAGAGGGGAATGGATGTGGCTCAAGCAGTTGGGTGCCCACCTCCCACATAGGAGGTCCCAGGTTTGGTTCCCAGTGCCTCCTAAAGAAGACAAGCAGATGCCACAGCCAGTGGGAAGTGGATATGGCTCAGGCAGTTGGGCACTCACCTCCCAAGTTACTGGTGCCTCCTAGAAAAGATGAGCAGACAGATGAGGGAGACATCTGGGGGTGGGAGAGATGAGAATAAAATTTTTTTAAAAAATAGAGAACACTAATAAAAGCAAAGGATGAATATTTGAAAAGATAATAAAATTGACAAACCCATAGCTACACTCACAAAGGAAAAAAGAGAAGATACATAAAAGTAAAATCAGAAATGAGATTGGGGACATAACTACTGACTCCACTGAAATAAAAAGGATTCTAAGAGGATACTATGAACAACTGCATACCAACAGATTAGAAAATCTAGATGAAATAGACAAATTCCTAGAAACATACCACCTACAGTGACTCTAGAAGAAATAGAAGATCTCAACCATATAAAAATTCTATATACGCATCAGTTCCCATTCTCAACCCACATTCTATCTCCTAATAACCTATAGAGTTTACCTCTGTGAGTTGACTTATCATATTTAGTCCCTATTAGTGACACTATAAAATATTTGTCCTTTTGTGTCTGGCTTATTTCACTCAACATAATATCCTCAAGATTCATCAATGTTGTCATATGCATCCTGATTTCAGTTCTTCGTATAGCCAAATAGTATTCATTGTGTGTGTGTACTACATGTATTTATCCATTCATTGGTAGACGGACACTTGGACTGGTTCCATATTTTAGCAATTTGAATAATGTTGCTATGAATATCAGTGCACAAATGTCAGTTCATCTGAATATATTCCTAGTAATGAGATTGCTGGATTATATGGCAGTTCTATATTCAGCTGCCTGAGGTTCTGCCAAACAGGCGTCCACAAGGCTGTACTATTCAACACTCCACAAACAGTGATGAATTGTTCCTATTTCACCACATCCTTTCCAGCACTTGTAACTTTTTCTTTTAATGGCCATTCTATAAGGTGTGATATTGTAGGAATTAATTCCTTTTAATGGCTCAATAATATTCCCTTCTTTGTATGTATCACCTTTTATTTATGCATTTTTCACTTGAACATTTGGGTTGCTTCCATATTTTGGAAATTACTAATACTACTAAGAACACTGATATGCAAATATCTATTCAAGTCCTAGCTTTCAATTCTTTTGGATAAAAACACATAGAGGGATTACCAGATCAAATCGTAGTTCTATACTTTGCTTCCTGAGGAACTGCAAAACTGTCTTCCACAGAACTTGCACCATTTTTAAATTTTTTTAAATTAGAGAAGTTATGAGCTTACAAAATGATCATGCATAATGTGCAGAATTCCCATACATTAGTCCTCTACCAACACTTTGCATTGTTATGGAAATTTTGTTACAGATTATGAAAGAGCATGGTCAGACTTTTACCAATAAACGTGTTCTTAGCGTACATTTGGTATAGTTTTTCCATACAACCCCTATTATTAAAACTATGTATATGTGTTATAGTTCATGAGAGAACACTCATATTTCGTACAGTTAACCATAGTCCATCTTCCACCACATGGTTCACAGTGTTCTATAGTCCCATGCCTTGTATATTCTGTCCGAAGTTTACATTCAGTGACTCACTTTCATCACAGAGTTGTGCAATCTTTGCCCCAGTAAACCTTTGAAGATTTTCCTTAGTCCAAAAGAAAAAATCCTACACCCCATTATTGACCCTTGGTGTTGATATAGTACCTTCTTCGACAATGATGCAAGAATATTAAAGTATCGCTATTAACTATAGTCCATAAATTACATTAATTGTATTTTCCCATGCGTCACTATATTCTTACCACCTTGTAATAGTGATGTATATTTGTTCTAGTTCATAGAAGAACATTCTTGTATTCGTACTATTAACCACAATCCTCATCCACCTTGGGTTCATTATTTAGTTCCTAGATTATTCTTTAGCTTTCCTTCAGTTGATATTTACATCTCTAGACTACCCATTTCAGTTAACATTCCATTTATAAAGTAGCCATGCTAGTTATTATAATCTGTTACCATCAACTCCATCCATTTACACACTTCTACAGAAAAGTTAATTGAAAATTCTATATCCAGTAAGCATCAGTACCCCTTCTCAGGCCTCATTTTATCTCCTAGTAACCTACAGTCTAGGTTTTAACTCCAGGTATGTATTCTTCATATTTAATTCATACTAGTGGGACCATACAATATTTGTTCTTTTCTGGCTTAATTCGCTAAGCATAATGTCCTTCAGATTCATCCGTATTATCATGTGTCCCAGTTTCATTTCCTTTTACAGTAGCATAGTAGTATTCCACCATATATATATATACTTCATTTTATCTGTTCATTGGCTGATGGACACTTGAGTTGCTTCCATCTTTTGGCAATTGTGAATAATGCCACTACATTTGTGTGCAAATCTCAGTTCATGTTTGTTTTCAGTTCTCCTGGATATATTACCATAGAGGGATTGCCCAGATCATATCGGTATGCAAATCTGTGTTCACATCACCATTTTCAGTTCTCCTGGATAATTACTAGAGAGGGATTGCCAGATCATGTGGCAGTTCTATATTTAGCTTCCTGAGGAACCGCTAGAAAGTCTTCCACAGAGGCTGCACCATTCTACATTATACCAAGAGTGAAGGAGTGTTCCTATTCACTGCATCCTCTCCAACACTGTTTTTTTATTAATGGCAATTCTATGAGGTGTGAGATATCATCTAAGTTTTGATTTGCATTTCCCTAATAGTAATATTAAACTTTTTTTTTCTCATGTGCTTTTTCACCATTTGTATTTTCCCTTGGGAAAAAATGTCTAAGTCTTTTGTTCACTTTTTAATTGGATTGCTTGTTCTTTAATTGTTGAGTTGTATGATCTCTTTATATAACATTAGAATCAAACCATTATCCAATACATGGTTTCCAAATATTTTCTCCCATTGAGTGGATTGCCTTTTCACCTTGTGACAAAGTCCTTTGAAACATAAAAGTATTTAATTTTGAGGAGGTCCTATTTGTCCATTTTTTCTTTTGCTGCTTATGCTTTTGTTAAAAAGTTTAAGAAACCATCATCTACCACCAAGTCTTGAAGATGTTTCCCTACATTTTTTTCTAGGAGTTTTATGGTTCTCTCTTTTATATTTATGTCTTTGATCTATTTTGAGTTAATTTTTGTATAATGTGTGAGGTAAGGTCCTTTCTTTCTTTCTTTTGGATATGGATATCCAGTTCTCTCAGCACCATTGTTCTGGCTCAGCTAGGTGGACTTGACAGCCTTGTCAAAAATCAGTTGACAAGGGAAGTGATGTGGCTCAAGATTGGACTCCCATCTACCTTTTAAGAGGCCCTGGTTTTGGTTCTCAGGGCCTCCTGATGCTGGCAAGCTGGCCCGCACTGCCACAGAGAGCTGAGAGCAGACAGTGAGTGCAAACAACAAGGGGGAAAGAAGTAAATAAATAAAGTGAAAAGAAAATGCATAAACATGGAACAATTTTTAAAAGTCAATTGACCATAGATGTGAAGGTTTGTTTCTGAGCTATCAATTCGGTTCCATTGGTCTGTATGTCTATCTTTAGGCCAGTACCATGATGTTTTTGCCTCTGTAGCTAGGTAATATGATCTAAAGTTCAGAAGTGAGAGTCTTCCAACTTTGTTCTCCATTTTAAAGATGTTTTTGGCTTTTCAGGGCTCCTTACCCTTGCAAATAAATTTGATAATTGTCTCTTCAATTTATGTAAAAATGGTCATTGGAATTTTTATCAGGGTTGCATCAACTCTGTAAAACAGATTGGGTGGAATTGATCTCAATAGTATTTAGTCTTCCAATCCATGAACATGTAATGTTCTTCCATTTATTTAAGTGTTCTGAATTTTTAGCAAATCATTGTATTTTTCTGAATAAAACTGCTTTATGTCCTTGTTAAGTTTATTCCTAAATATTTAATTCTTTTTGCCACTATTGTACACGGATTTTTTTCCTGGACTTCCTCCTAATATTGCTCATTACTAGTGTATAGAAACTGTACCAATCCTGCCATGCTGCCAAATTCATTTATTAGCTCTAGTAGCTTTGTTGTAGGTTTTTCGGGACTTTCTAGGTATGGGATCATATCATCTATAAATAGCAAAAGTTTTACTTCTTCTTTTCTAAGTTGGATGCCTTTTATTTCTTTTTCTTGCCTGAGTTCTCTAGCAAGAACTTCTAGCACTATATTAAACAACAGTAGTGACAGTAGGCATCCTTGTCTTGTTTCAGATCTCAATGGGAATGCTTTCAGTTTTCTACCACTGAATATAATGTTTGCTCTGGGGCTTTCATATATGCCTCTATCATGTTGAGAAAGTTTCCTTTGATTGTTATAATTTGGAGGGCTTTTCATCAAGAAAGGATGCTGGATTTTGTCAAATGCCTTTTCTGTGCCAATCAAGATGATCTTGTGATTTTTCTTTGATTTATTAACGTAGTGTATTATGCTGCTTGGTTTGTGTTGAACCACCCCTGCATGCCTGGGATAAAACCTACTTCATCATGATGAGTAATTCTTTCAATGTGTTTTGGATATGATTACTAAGTATTTTGTTGAGGATTTTTAAATCCATATTCACTAGGGAAAGAGGTCTAATTTTTTCATAATATCTAGCTTTGATATTATGGTATTGGCTTCATAGAATAAGTTTGGTAGCATTCCTTCCTGTTCAATATTTTAGAAGAGTTTTAAGTAAGATTGGTATAAAATCTTCTTTGAATGCTTGGTAGAATTCACCTATGAAGCCATCTGGTCCTGGGATTTTCATTTTAGGGATTTGTTTGATGACAGTTTCAAGCTCTTTGCTTGTGATTGGTTTGTTGAGGTCTCCTATTTCTTCTATGGTCAGTGTAGGTTGTTTGTACCTTCCTAGTAGTTTTTCCATTTCATCTGCATTGTCTAGTTTGTTGGTGTACAGTTGTTCATAGTATCCCCTTATGATCTTATTTCTGTGGGATCAATAGTAATTTCCCTGCTTTCATTTATGATTTATTTGCACAATCTTTTTTTTCCTTTGTCAGTCTAGCTAAGGGTTTGTCAATTTTGTTGATCTTCTCAAAGAACCAACTTTTGGCTTCATCTTTTTTTGTTATTGTTCTCTATTCCATTTATTTCTTCTCTGATCTTTGCTATTTCATTCCTTCTTCTTGCACTGGGCATAGTTTGCTGTTCTCTTTCTAGTCCTTCCATCTTTGTAGTTAGATCACTGAGGAGTTCTTCTTTTGTAATGTAAACATTGAGGGCTATAAATTTCCTTCTCAGCACTGCCTTTGCTGCATCCCATAGTTTCTGATATGTTGTGTTCTTATTTTCGTTCATCTCTAGATATTTGATTTCTTCAGAAATTTCTTCTTTGAACCACTGATGATTTAAGAGTGTGTTGTTTAATCTCTATATAATTGTGAATTTTCCTTTTTTCCACCTCTGCTGATTTACAACTTTATTCCATTATGATCAGAAAAAGTGCTTTGTATAATTTCAGACTTGTTGAATATATTGAGATCTACTTTGTGGTCCAACATATGATCCACAAGCTCTTGAGAAAAATGTATACCCTGCTGCTTTGGGGTATAATGTTCTATTGACGTTTATTGAGTTTAGTCCATTTATCATATTATTTAAGCAGTTTATTGATCTTCTGCCCAGATGTTGTATCCAATGCTGAAAGTGGTGTATTGAATTCTCCACCTGTTATTGTAGAAACATCTATTTCTCCCTTCAGTTTTGCCATTGTTTGCCTCATTAATCTTGGGGCATCCTGATTAGGTGCATATAGAGTTATGATTGTTATTTCTTCCTGATGAATTGCCCCTTTTATTAATATATAATGTCCTTGTCTGTAATAACAGTTTTTCTTTTCAAATCTATTGCTTGGAATAACTTTTCCCAGTTTTTCACTTTCAATCTATTGATATCTTGGATCTAAGGTGAGTGTCTTTTAGACAGCATGTAGATAGCTCATATTTTCTTATCCATTCTGCCAGTCTGTGTCTTTTGATTGGGGATTTAACCCATTAACACTCAATGTTATTACTGTAAACGCAGTTCATATTTTAGACACTTAGACCTTTGAGTTTTATGTACATCTTTAAATTCTTGTGCTCACC
The DNA here is from genome assembly GCF_030445035.2 of Dasypus novemcinctus. NCBI lineage: Eukaryota > Metazoa > Chordata > Mammalia > Cingulata > Dasypodidae > Dasypus > Dasypus novemcinctus. The sequence continues at coordinate 12,603,616 of NC_080690.1, forward strand.
CAGTGTCTTCTTGGTGTCCTTTATCTCTTTAGGCAACTCATTGAATTTATTAAGGAATTTGTTCAAACATCTAGAATTAGTTGTCTCAACTCCTTTATGCCAACTGGAGGCTTAGTTTTCTCCTTTGGGCCATATATTCCTGATTCTTTGTATAGATTGTAAGATTTTATTGCTGTTTCAACATTTAATAGATGTTTTTGTTTTTTTTTTGTTTTTTTTTTAAAGATTTATTTATTTTTATTTATTTAATTCCCCTCCCCTCCCCCGGTTGTCTGTTTTCTGTGTCTTTTTGCTGCGTCTTGTTTCTTGTTTCTTTGTCCGCTTCTGTTGTCGTCAGCGGCACTGGAAGTGTGGGCGGCACCATTCCTCGGCAGGCTGCTCCCTCCTTCGCGCTGGGCGGCTCTCCTTATGGGTGCACTCCTTGCGCGTGGGGCTCCCCTACGCGGGGGACACCCTGCATGGCGCGGCACTCCTTGCGCGCATCAGCGCTGCGCACGGGCCAGCTCCACACGGGTCAAGGAGGCCCGGGGCTTGAACCGAGGGCCTCCCATGTGGTAGACGGACGCCCTAACCACTGGGCCAAAGTCCGTTTCCCTTTAATAGATGTTTTTAATCTTGGCTTCTTTTCTTTATTAGTCTAGGGCTTCCTATTTGAGTTTGTGCTATAGCCCTTCTTTAATATATGGTTCAATTTAACTTGAAATTTTATAGTGGCTCATGTTTAGCCAATCTGATCTTTTGAGCTCTTATTCATCTGTTTCTTGCCCTTTCTTCCTTGCTGATTGCAGAATAGGAGCCAAGGATGAGGTTGGCACTGTATAAACTGTGGAGGCTGAAACTGCCTGCATTGCCCCAAAACTGATGACGCATCTCCCGTGTTAGTGCTGGAGCCGCAGCTATGTGCTGTAATCCAAGCATGCAGGCCAAGACTATCTGTGGTTTCCAGGAAAGACTGATGAAGCATCATGCCCTTTCCTCCCCCTGCCTAGGTGTAGATGGAGCCTCTGGTATACCCAGCAATCTAGTTCATGCAGGCCAAAAGCAGCTGCAGTTGCCCAGAGAGGCTGAAGAGTACTGTCCCTACTGCCCTGTCAGGGACAGGGATGGAACCACTGAAGTACCCAACATTCTAGTCCATGTGGGCCCAAAGCATTTGCCTGGAGAGGATGAGGAAACCCAGTCCCTCCTTTCCTATTGGGAGTGAAATGTATCCACAGGTTTGCCCACAAGTCTAGTCCATGTGTGCCAAAGGTACCCACAGTTTCCTGGAGAGGCTGAGGGAACACTGTCCTTTCTGCCATGTCAGGGTCAGGGATAAATCTGCAGGAGTGCCCAACACTCTAGTCCATGTGGGATGAAAGTACCTGCAGTTCCTCAGAGGTTCAGGAACCCCCACCTCCCTCCTATCCTATTGTGGGTTAGAGATATATCCACAGGTTTGCCCACCAGCCTAGTCCATGTGGGCTGAAAGCAACTGCAGTTGCCCAGAGAAGCTGAGGGTGCAGTGTCCCTTCTACCCTGCCAGAGGCAGGGATGGATACACAAGAGTGACCAATACTCTAGTTCATGGAGGCCAAAAGCACCTGGAGTTGCAGGCTGGTGCTGGTACCTCTAGCCTCCTCCCTGCTGGAATTGGGGCTGGAGCTTAGGCTAGGGTTGCAATATGACTTGGGTAGAAAGAAGCCAGTTTCTACCTTCAGTGTGATTTTCAAGCCTCACTTCCCCTTATGCTGGAGGTAGAGTTAAAATGGCCACTACTGGTCTCTTTCTGACTTAATCAGGCTCAAACTTTAGCTATTCTTAGGACTGGACTTTAGCCAGCTGAATTTACTAATCAGTAGCTGAAATTGGATTGGTGCCCAAATGTCTCTTCCTCACCATACCCCCCTGTCCATTTTTGGGAAATGGAGCTTCCAACTCCAGCCAGAGAATAGTTCACAAGACAGCTTGCATCATCAGTGGGGAATGGGCACTAACCTCCATGGTACAACTGCTCTACTCACAAATCTTCATTGCAGGTGGAAAGTCTCCTCCTTCCATTCTTCCAAGGATGTTGATTGATATTCCTCTGGTCTCCTGGGCCCCCCAAACAGGTGATTTAAATAGCTCTTGCTGATTACTAACTGCAATGTAGGATGAGCTGACTCTTGGAGCTCCTAACTCTGCCACCATCTTGCCCCCTTTCCTGCCAATTGATTTTTGACAAGGCTTACAAGTCTGCACACTTGGGAAAGAATAGTCTCTTCAACAAATGGTGCTAGAAGAACTGGCTATCCATATGCAAAATGAAGGAGGACTGCCATCTGATGCCATATAAAAAATTAACCAAAATGCATCTAAGACCTAAATATAAGAGTCAGACCTATAAAACTCCTAGAAGAAAAAATAGGGAAGCATCTTCAGGACCTTGTTGGGCAATGGTTTCTTAGACTTTCCAGGCAAAGCTACAACAGAAGAAAAAAATAGATAAATGGGACTTCACCAGATATAAAAATGTGTGTATCAAATGACTATAAAAGTGAAAGGACAACCTACTCAGTGGGAGAAAATATTTGGAAACCATATATCCAATAAGAGTTAATATCCAGAAATCCTACAATTCAATAAAAAGACAAACCATTTAAAAATAAAATAGACGTTTCTCAAAATATGATGTCTAAAAAGCACATCTGACGATGCTCAACATCATTAGCTACTAGGGAACTGCAAACCAAAACCACAGTGAGATATAATTTCATACACACTAGAATGGCTAATACTAAAAAGTGGAAAATTACAAGTGTTGGAGAAGATGTGGAGAAATAGGAATATATTCATTGCTGATAGGAATGTAAAATGGTGCAGTCTCTATGGAAGCCATTTTGGCAGTTCCACAGAAAGCTAAGTATAGAATTACCATTTACCAGGTAAAAGCCAAAAGAATTGAAAGCAGGGACTCAAACAGATATTGCACACCAATGATCACAGCAACATTTTTCACAATTGTCAAAATATGGAAGCAACTTAAAGGTCCATCAACCAATGAATGGATAAATAAAATGTGGATATGCATACAATGGAATATTATTCAGCATTAAAAAGGAATGCAGTTCTGATTCATGGGACAACATGGATGAACCTTGAAGATACTGTATTGAGTGAAATAAGCGAGACACAAAGAGACAAATATTTTATCATTTCATTGAAATAAAATAATTAGAATAAACTCAGAGTCAGAATCTAGGATAAAAGTTAATGAGAGAATGGGGATTTAATGCTTATATTGTACAGAATTTCTCTTGGGATTGATTGTAAAGTTTTGGTAATGGATAGCAATGATGGTAGCATAACATTGTGAATGTAATTAACATTCAATTATACATGTAATGTGATTATAAGGGAAATTTTAGATCATGTATGTTACTAGTAAACCCAATATAAATGATGGACATAGTTAATAGTATAATTATTAAAATGCTCTTTCATGAATTTACAAATGTACCTCACTAATGCAAGATAATAATAGGGTAGTAAATGGGAACTCTGTATTTCATATTTTTTATGCATGATATTATTGTAAACCTACAACTTCTCCAACAAAAAATTTATTAATAAAGAAAAAAGCACCGTAGCAATCATATAGAATGGCAGTAAGCTTGGAAGAAAATCCCTCTGAAAGGCTATGAGATTCTGTTAATGTCTTTCTTAAAAGTAGATATCTCTAAGAAATGCTCATATGCCATTCATATTGAATATGTCAGTTACGCAACGGGGGGGGGGGAATCTGAGAAGTTGACATAGTCTAGGTTCTTGTAAGTTTTTATAGTTTCAAAGAAACAATCAATTTTTTTTCTAGATAATGAAGTTTGCTTTGAAATATATGAGTATGAGAAGAGAGTCCTGAAGCAAAGAAGATACTGCTTTGTAAGAAAAGGATACAATTTGTGAAGCAGGAAACTGCTTTCTATGGCCATAAGTAAGAAGACTCTGACCTTCTGAGGTGAACAGTACATTATTTCTGTAACTGCAGGGGACCCAGCACACAATCTGAGAGGCAAACAGATTTGCAATTTATATTTACACTATGACATGACAAAAAGTGAAATGTGAAATACAGCCTTTCTTAGAGTTCATCTATACAGGAAAACTACAACCCATGATAAGAATTAGATGTAGTTAGCCTTAGAAATGATAACTTTTGATATTGTGTAGTGCTCTGTACTTTGGGAGAATAGGAGATAGGAGAATAAAATAGGAAGATGCATTCAAGCACTAAATAGAGATGTTAAGAAAAGCTTGCAGCAGATGAAGTTATTATTCACCTGATGGCTTGCTATCTCTCAGATCATTGGATACACCTTAAAATGCAAATTGCTCCTTTCTAGATATTGCCAATTTTTTCTCTATTCAGGGTACTGAAAATAATTTGGGCTGTCTAACCAGGGTCTGGCTTTGCAGCTTCCAAAGTCCCATATAAAGGTAAAGTTATTTTAATCTGTTCCCACAGGTTCCTCCCGCTCCTAAAATCTTTATTGTGCTATACTGCTCAGCTCTGAAGAATCTTATGATCAACAGACAACATCTAACACTAAGGAAATTAAACCAGTCTAAGACACAGATTTATGAACATAGATTTGCTAATCACTTCTCCAAAATCACAATCTACATAAAAGCACTGAATAATTACTCTAGTTGGCAAAGCCCAGATTTGTCTCCTTTTTCCTACTCTGTCCCCTCCCTAAATTTCTATTCTTATTTACAAAAGAAAACTTGCTTTCATATCTATTACATTCCTTCCACCCCTTCTATTCACCCAGAACACTAAATATTTAGTTTGAGTTCATAAAAACTCATTTGCCATATTTCCTAAATTCTAAACCTCAATTGTAAGGCAATCGATTTTATAGATTTAATTATATTTCAGAAGAAAAAAATACTGTCAAATGAAAAACAGAAGGATGAAACCTAACTTTGGGGTCATAAAATGCAGAGAACATAAATGTTTTTTAATATATAGTTTATTCTAGAAATCAAGAAGTTGAATGTAAATCCAGATTTCCAGCTTCTCTAAATAATCAGACGACCTGTCCGCCCTGAGCTTTAGGCAAGGGCAGGCTCCCACTGACCAGCTTCCCACAGGGCCTCTCTTACCCACAGCCTGTTGCACTCCTTTACTTGCCTTGTCCTATCCCTGTGGGGTTTTGCATGTATAACCTCAGGTTTAGGAGGGCTAGAGTCCTATAGTCATCATAATTTTTAAAGTATCTTTCATTAAAATTCTTACGTAATTTTGAAATCATCTACTGGCTCTATTCTCCTTCAACTACTTTTGTCCTAGGAAGTCATGAATGTTTGTTACTTTTGATCACTTCCCACTTAACTGACCTTGAGAAAAATGATCTATTCCTTAAGAAGCTTAAAATCCCCGATTTGTAAAATCTCAAGTCAGTGTCAACTTTTGATCTTCTTTATATGAGCTTAATATTTCCAAGAATCTCTCAGATATTGACATCTGGAGATGTCTCCAAAGAGTTTAGAGCATCAATGTCAGTAATAATTAACACAGGAAACAAGCCAAATGTCAATCATCAGGAGACTGGAAAAATAGAGAATTTAATGTGTTTAAAAGAGAAAATTTTAGATTATATACATGTTACTAGAATAAACTTTTTAAAAAAACAGGAATGTACAGCATGTACAGTGAACCCTAATGTAAACTATGGACTATATTAATAGTATAGTTATAACATTGTTTCATCCATTTTAACAAAGGTACTACACTAACATAAACTATCAATAAGGAAAACTGTGAGGAAGGTGTATGAGAACTCAATTTTCTGCATGATTTTTATGTAAACCTACAACTTCTCTAATAAAAAATTAAGTTGAAGAGAAATAATTGAATCAAATTTGGCTTTGTACAAAAATTATAAACTTAGTATTTGTCCAAATAGCAATTCACATAGAATCTATCTATATATGGATAGTGTATTTCTGTGAATTTTTAAAACATGTGAAACTGAAATTAATATCATTTATGGATCTATGCATATATGATAAAATTACAAAGTAAAGCAAATTAACAGTAAACATCTTAAGATAGTGGTTTTTTCTTTGTGAGTGAATAGATAAAGCGACTTCAAAGATACTAGTGCTGTTTAATTTCCTGAACTGGGTAGGGGTTATTGAGTTTTTCTTTTACTATTACTCTTATATTTCAAAAAATGCATTAAATATACATAATACACATTATCTTTGTACATTTATGTACATATAAGTACGTATGGAAAAACACCAGTTAATGATGGCTGATTTAGATTTAGCATACCATGGGATATTTCTCTCACTTGAAATTACTTTCTGCTTCATTTATTGTTTTCAGAACACATGGGTTGAATTGCTTTTGAAATAGACTTTCTCAAACTTAATTGAGTTGAGAATAAATGCTTTTGACAATATTGCATGATATTCCTTCTCCAAGATCTACGAGAAAATTTTCTGTAAATTATAATTGCATAAAAAGAAAGTACAAGGAGATGTCAAAACACAAAGTGTTGCAATAAAATTATTCTAACCACTTAACATCGTTAAGGAATCATAAACTTTGAGTGACCCCCACATGCTGGACTGGTGCTGAACCTAACTGAATACTTTTTCCTAACAAAGGAACAATGTGTCCTGTTTTGACTGAGACACAACTGTGGCTGCATCCTGACTATCCACGAGTCTGGTTTATGATTCTTAAACAGAATGTCCACTGTGAAACCCTCATCTAACTACACAGTGAAATTCTTCACTGCTATGTTTTGAGGCTAGCAAGTAAATAAATCCAGCTTAAAAAAAAGATTTTGCTTTGCACTGGTGTTTTCATGGATATTGATTTACGGTGGTGATTCATTTAGATTTATTAATATACTTGTGAGACAAAGGCTGAACTTACCTTTAATCGAACATTTTATCCAATATTGACTCTTATGATCACAAATTATCTTTCATAATTTCTTAGAACAACTGTTCTGTCACTGGTATTCTTATATCTAAAATTATAGAAACTAAATTTTCTATTTGTTTTACTTTTTCTGGTCTTGTCTACAATACTGGTAGTTGGTAAATGAAGCTTGATTTTGTTTGTTGCTGCCATTGTTTTGGCTTTTTTATTTTTTTAATTGTATTTTTTTTAAGATACATAGATCACAAAAAAATTCATATTAAAAAATATGAGAGGTTCCCATATACCCCATACCCCACTCCACCCCCATTCCTCCCACATCAACAACCTCTTTCATCATTGTGGCACATTCATTGCATTTGGTGAATAAATTTTGGAGCACTGCTGCACCACATGAATAGGAGTTTACATTGTAGTTTACACTCTCACCCAGTTCTTTCAGTGGGTTATGGCAGGATATATAATGACCAGCATCTGTCCCTGCAGTATCATTTAGGACAACTCTAAATTCCAAAAATGTCCCCACATCTCATCTATTCTTTCCTCTCCCTCCCCTCAGCAACTACCGTGGCCACTTTTTTCACATCAATGCTACAATTTCTTCCATTCCTAGTCACAATATTTCTATAGTAGAATACTAGTAAGTCCATTCTAATCTATGTTGTATTCCTCCATCCTGTGGACCCTGGGACAATGATGTCCACTCCACCTCTATATTGAGGGGTGGCTTAGATCCCACATGGTTGATGGATATGATTCTCCTGCTTGCAGTTGTGTAGGCACTCTTGGTTCCCTAGTATGGTGGTTGACCATCTTTTTTTTATTTTAAGATTTATTTATTTATTTAATTCCCCCTCTCCCCCGGTTGTCTGTTCTCTGTGTCTATTTGCTGCGTCTTGTTTCTTTGTCCGCTTCTGTTGTCGTCAGCGGCACAGGAAGTGTGGGCGGCGCCATTCCTGGGCAGGCTGCACTTTCTTTTGCGCTGGGCGGCTCTCCTTATGGGGCGCACTCCTTGCGCGTGGGGCTCCCCTATGCCGGGGACACCCCTGCGTGGCAGGGCACTCCTTGTGCGCATCAGCACTGCGCATGGGCCAGCTCCACACGGGTCAAGGAGGCCGGGGGTTTGAACTGCGGACCTCCCATGTGGTAGACGGACGCCCTAACCACTGGGCCAAGTCTGTTTCCCAGTGGTTGGCCATCTTCACCTTCCTGTTACCTGACCTGGGTAAATCCGATGAACTAGAAAGTAGGAGTTTCAACTCTGCTGAGTCTCAGGGCCCAGCTGGCACATGGCCAGCCCAGAGATTCAAGTCTCCTGAGGATACACCAACCCCAGCACCAACCACAATTTCAGTAAAAGTGACAGAAGAGACATTTGTAGAAAGGTCACATCAGAGTCCAACTCCATCACACTCAGGAATACAAATTCCAAAGTAGGGCCCACTGACAAGGCATTGAACTCCAGAGCCATCTGCCATGACTATAGAACCTGGGTGTCTCTGTAGCCCTCAAGAGCACCAGTACCTGGGGCTGTATCTACTTTGGCTATCTCTAGGATCCTACTGAGGTGTGCATAAGTGCGAACCCTCTGATGACCTCCCAACTATTTTTTTGAAGACTCTTAGCTATATAAACTTATTTGTCTGTGCCATTTCACCCTTTTATTCAAAGTCTTTTTCTAGTTTAATCACCAGTTAGTGATTGGTAGTAATCCCTCGGCACCAGGGAGTCCCATCCCTGGGAGTCATGTCCCTCGCTGGGGAGAAGGTAATGCATTTACATGTTGAGTTTGGCTTAGAGAGTGGCCACATTTGGGCCACATTTGAGTTACATACAGAGGCTCTCAGGAAGTAACTCTTAGGCACCCTGAAGCTCTAAGCCTAGCTGAAATTTTAGTGCTGCCATTGTTATAAGCATTTTAAAAATGTTCTTTGCTCATCCTTTATTAGAAAGAGCTCACATCATGAATATATCCAACTCAGCCAGATTACATCAAACATTTCATATAGACATTGGGAAGTGCTTTTCTATACACCTTCCCTTCCAAAAACAAACACACAAAAAAGAGGGTAGCAAGGAGAACCAGCAAGATGACAGCAGAGTACAGAGCTCCTAGAATCAGCTCCTGCTACAGAGCAGTTAGCAAACACCCAGAGCTATCTGGAGCTATCTGAAGCACCTGTTTGGGGGCTCCAGGAGACCAGAGGAGTATCCTGCAACATCCTTGAAGGATGGGAAGAGGAGACCGCCCATCTGCAGAGAAGACTCATACGTACAGTGCTCTACACCTTGGAGGCCAGTGCCCATCCTCCACTGGAGGCACAAGCCCCCTTGGGAGCTGTTCTGTGGCTGGAATTGAAAGCTCCACTTCCACAAAATGGGGGAGGAAGAGACTATTGGGCACCAATTTCAGCTACTGATGAGTAAATTCAGTGTGCGCTACGGTATAATCCTGAGAACACCTGAAGTTTGAGCGTGTCCAAGCCAGAAAAAGGCTGGGAGCTTCCATCTTAACTCCAAGCCTGGCATGAGGGGAAGCAAGGTGGACTGAAAATCACAGTGCTGGTGGGGGGCCAGCTTCTTTCCATCCAGATTATATTGCAGGTTTATCCTAGGCCTCCAGCAGGGAGGAAGCTGCGGAGACCTGAGCTAGCCTCTCTGGGAATTTACTGGCCAAGCTATGGAGGCTGGTGATTGTCTTACTCTGGCGGCACAAACTGCCCCAGGAGCTATTCTGTGGCTCAAATTGGAAACTCCATTTCCCAGAAAAAGAGGAGGAGTCGGTTGGCTGCTGATTTTGGTTACTGATTAGTAGACCTGACTGGCTAAGATATAATCCTGGGAAAAGCTAGGGTGTGGAGCAGCCCAAGTCAGAAGGAGGCCAGTAGCCACCATTTTGACTCCACCCCCAGCATAAGAGGAAGCCAGGTTGACTGAAACTCCCAGTGTCAGCAGGCACCAGTTTCTTTCATGCAGATCAGCCTGCAGCCCTTGCCTAGGCTTCAGCCCTGCCTCTGGCAGGGAGGAGGCTGAGGAGCCCTGCACCAGCCTATACAGATAGCTGCAGGTAACTTTGGCTGGCATAGACTTAAACAAGAAGTCTACCAGGGTAACTGCAGTCATCTTGGACCCACACTGCATAGATTGCTGCCCACACCTGCAGCTCACACCTGCAGCTCCATCCCCATCCCAGGGAGGGGAGAAAGGGATATAAATCTCCATCAGTCTCTCTGGGAAACTACAGTCTAGGCCTGCATGTGGATTATCCCACATAGCTGTGACTCTGTCCCTACCCCTGGCAAAGGAGAAAGTTGGAAGAAGGTTCATTGGTCCCTGGTGCAATGAGGGCAGCTTGAGCCTCCACAGCTTATGGTACCAACTACATTGTTGACTCTTACTGCACAACCAGCAAGGGAGAAAGGATAGGAAGTCCTAAACTAAAGAGAAAAACTGCACCCAGAAAAAATACTCCAGTAAGCCAGATGCAAAGACACCAACAAAAACTTATAATCCACACCAAGAAACAGGAAGTTGTGGCCCAGTTAAAGGAACAAGATAAGCCTCCAGATGACATAAAGGAGTTAAGACAACTAATCATAGATGTTTAAACAAATCTCCTTAATAAATTAAAAGAGATGTTTAAAGAGATTAAGGATATTAAGATGACACTGGATGAGCACAAAGAAGAATTTGAAAAATAGCAGATCTTATGGGAATGAAAGGTAAATCAATGAAATTAAAAAAAATTGGAGTCATAAATAGCAGATTTGAGGAGGCAGAAGAAAGATTGGTGAGCTTGAAGAAATGGCCTCTGAAAATGAACATATAAAAGAACAGATGAAGAATGGAAGAAATTGAACAAGGTCTCAGGGAACTAAATGACATCAAATGGCATGCCAACATACATGTCATGGGTTTCCCAGAAGGAGAAGAGAAGGGAAAAGGGGCAGAAGGAATACTTAAAGAAATAATGGTAGAAAATTTCCCAACCCTATTGAAGGACATAGATATACCTGTCCAAGAAGCACAACCTACTCCCACCCAAAAAAATCCAAATAGACTAACTCTCAGACACATACTCATCGGAATGTCAAGTGCCAAAGACAGAGAGAATTCTGAGAGCACGAAAAGAAAAGCAATGCATAACATATAAGGGATATCCAATAATATTAGGTCCTGATTTCTCACCAGAACCCATGGAGGCAAGAAGACAGTGGTCTGATATATTTAAGATACTGCAAGAGAAAAACTTCCAGCCAAGAATCTTGTATCTAGCAAGACTGTCTTTCAAAAATGAGGGCAAAATTAGAATATTCAAGATAAACAGAAGCAGAGAGAATTTCTAACCAAGAGAACAGATTTTCAGGAAATACTAAAGAGTGTGCTAGAGGCTGAAAAGAAAAGACAGGAGAGAGGGGCCTGGAAAGGAGTCCAAAAATGAAGATTATATTAATAAAAGTAACTGAAAGTGTCAAAAGAGTGGTGAAAATAAAATATGACAGAGAAAACTCAAATAGCCAGGAAAAAACTTAACCAATGATGTAAAGCACTTGTATTCAGAAAATTGTGACTCAAAGTTAAAACGAATCAAAAAAGCCCTAAATAACTGGAAGAACATTCCATGCTCATGGGTTGGAAGACTAAATATCATTAAGATGTCAATTCTATTCAAATTGATATGCAGATTTATTGCAATTCCAATAAAAATTCCACCAGCATTAAAGAAATAATTGAAAACACAATCATTAAATTTATTTGGAAGGGTAAGGAGTCCTGAATAGCAAAAACATCATAAAAAGGAAAAGTAATCCCTCATCTCCAGACTTTAAATCATAATACCTACCTGTAGTGGTAAAAACAGCATGGTACTGGTCTAAAGACAGACACATAGACTAATGAACCAAATTTATGTTTCAGAAACAGACCCTCACAGGTATGGTCAAGTGATTTTTGACTAGTCTGTCAAACTCACACAGCTCAGGCAGAACAATCCATTCAAGAAATGGTGCTGAAAGAATTGGATATCCATAGCTGAAAGAAGGAAAGAGTTCTCCTATCTCACATCTTATCCAAAAACTAACTCAAATGGATCAAAAAACTAAAACTAAAAGAACCATAAAATGTCTTGAAGAAATTATTGGAAAATATCTTCAAGACCTGGTGGTAGGTGGTGGATTCTTAAAGGAGCTAAGAGAAGGACTGAGTGGACTACTGATGTTTAATGTATGTAGAAGTTTTAATTAGCTTTACTGTAAAAGTGTGGAAATGTATAGAGTGGATGGTAACACACAGTAACAGCTAGTTTATAAAGGGGGATGTGACTGAAAATGGTAGTGTAGTTACGTAAACGTCTATTGACAGAATGCTAGAGAATAATCTAGGAACTGGATAGCACAGTAAACCAAGAGGTTGGTGAGAATTGTGGTTGATGGTACAGATGTAAGAGTGTCCTTTGTTAACTAGAACAAAGGTATATCACTTCTCCAGGGTGTTGGGAATGTGGAGAAACATGGGAAAAATACAGCTGGAGTGACCTATGGACTGTGGTTAGTAGTAATAATATATTCTTGCATCTATGTGAAAGATGTACTGTGTTCTTACTGAGGCAGTATGGAAAATGTGAGCCAAATGTATACTATGGACATGGCAATAATCAGATGATATTATTTTATCTGTAGCAAATGACACACAACATTGTGGTGTGTTGATGGAGGGGTGTTGTTTGGGAATTCTGCACATGTGCATGACTGTTTTATAAGTTTTCAATTTCTGTCATAAAAAATATATTTAAAACATAATAATAGGGTGGCTTGGGGGAAAAACACACTGAATGTAAGATAAGAAGTATGATTAGTAGTAAGATTTTTGACAGTGTTCTTTCACAGTTTGTAACAAATATCTCACGACAATGCAAGGTGTTGGTGGAGGGTTGATGTATGGGACCCCTGCATGATGTTATGCATGTTTGCTTTGTAAGTTCACAAGTTTTACTATACATTTGTTTATGTATGTTCTTATATAAATGATATAAAGATAATAGGATTGGTTGAGGGAAAATACTTTGTTTAGTAGTAATACTTTGACAATGCTCTTTAATCATTAGTTAAAAAGGTTTAACAACAATGCAAGTTATTGGTGGTAGGGTGAGTTATGAGAGTCCTGTATGATGTTACATATGTTTTGTAAGTTCACAACTATTATTATACATTTATTGTTTATGTATGTTTATCTATGAGTGATATACTTCAATAAATTTAAAAAAAGAGTAGCTTTTTCTTACACATTGTGCTGGTTTGAGTCTTACATCAGTTAGGGGCCTTTGATTAGATTGTGGAACCTAGGGTGGGTCTTAATCCTCTTATAAAACATTGCAGATATAGAAAAAGACAGAAGTGATAGAGAGGTACCCCAGAAGCCACTTTAGCCAGAAGCTGAAAGCAACAAGGCTGGGAACAGATGAGAGAGATGAGCTATGAGCAGAAGCTGCCATGTGCCTGATTGTACACAGCTGCAGGTAGGTGAGAAAGCATCTCTGATGATGCATTGACTCGGTCCACTTCATGGTCTCAGAATTGTAAGCTCATAAGTTAATAAATACCTAATGTAAAAGCCAACTCGTTTCTGGTATGTTGCTTTGGCTAGGGTTCTGTGAGAATGTGGTAAGCTGAAGATTTAAATTATTTTACAGTGGTTCTCCATCTTCAGTCCAAATTGGTTTAACACTACAACCACTTTTCATTTAATGCCCCATAAAAATGAATTCACTTGCATTCAAACATTGGAAAATAAACAGCACACTATTCAATGATAACTTGATAAAAAACGTAATTAGAAAGTAGTTGAGATGGATGAAAGAAAATGAGCACGACGTATCAAAATTTATGGAATTTTGATGTGGTGCTTAGAGGTAAAGTGTCTATATTACAAAAACTGAACATTTCACCTTAAGAAGATAGAAAAGAAAACTAAATCCAAAGCAAGCAGAAAGGAAGAAGAGTGGAAATAAAACAAATTAAGAATAAAAAATAAGGGAAAATCAAAGAAACCAAAACTTGATTATTTCAAAAGGTTAATAAAATTAATACATATTTACCTATACTAACCAGGAAAGAAAGAATCAATTTTAGAACAGTAGGAGCCAAAGAGGGAAATAACTACCAACACTGCAGAAATAAAAGAAATAAAAAAAGATAATACAGGGAAAAACTTTATGACAACAAATTAGATAACTTAGATGAAATGGAACACATTCCTACAAAGACAAAAACTATCAAATCTGACTTAATAGAAAATCTCAATAGACTTTAAAAACTAAAGAGATTGGATTTGTAAATTTTAAACTTCCCACAATAAAAGCTCAGGCCCAGATGACATAACTGGAGAATTTGATAAAATAGTTAAAGAATACCATTTTTTCACAAAACTCTCCTAAAATTTTAGAACACTTTCCAATTCATTCTGTGAACACAGTATTAACCTGAGAGCAAATGAGACAAAAGACATCAGAAGAAATAAATATCCCTCATCACTATAAATGCAAAAATCCTCAACAAATACATAGCAATCTCCATCCAGCAATATATAAAAAGGATCATATATCATAACAAAGTGATGTTTACCCCAAGAATGTAAGAATGTAAAGAAATTTTACAACTCAATAAAAAGACATAAGGCTCAATTTTAAAACATGGGTGAAATATCTGAATATTAATTTCCCTAAAATGATGTACAAATTCTCAATAAACACATTAAAAGATCCTCATCATTAGTTACAAGATAAATGCAAATTGAAATGAAATATTACTTTACATCTGCTAGGAAAGCAATAATAAAATAGAAAAACAATAACATTGACAAGGATATGGAGAAATCAGAGCTCTCATACGTTACTTCTGGGAATTCAAAATTATACGGCCACATTGGAAAACAGTTCCTCAAAATATTCAACAGTTACCATACTAAGCAGCAGTTCCACACTTACATATACATCCAAAACAACCATAACTGGTCCTTACAAATACTTGTACATGACAGTCCATAGCAGCATCATTGATAATATTTAACAAAAACCACCCACATGTACAGCTAATGAGCAAACAAATGTGGAATATCCAAGTGTTATGAAGTAAATTATGTCCCCCACGGAGACGCATCAAGTCTTAACTCTTGATCCTATGAATGTGAACTCATTTGTAAATAGGATTTTTGAAGTTCCTAATAACTAAGGTGATGCCAAAATTGAATCAAGGTGGGCCTTAATCCAATATCACTAAATCCTTCTAAGCAGAGGAATTTGGACACAATTAGGAGTAGAAGATGGGAGACACATGGCCACCAGATAGAGGCAGAAATTTAAGTTATGGATTGCTGACAAGCCACCACCACAACACTCAGACTTTGCAGAAACATGATCCTGGCAATACCTTGGTTCTAGATATCTAGCCTTCAAAACTGTGAGGCAAAATTCTGTATTTTAAGTCAAGACCACAAGTTTGTGGTATTTGTTATAGCATCCCTGGTAAACTGAAACACCATGCAAAAAAGTAACGAATGAATGACAAATACGTTATGGATCAACCTTGAAAACAATCTGAAGTGAAAGAAGTCAGTCACGAAAGACTACAGTCTATTATTCTACTTACATGAAATGTTCAGAACGGGTAAACCTCTGGAGTCAAATATTTGCCTACAGTTGGAGGGTAGTAAGGAATGACTATTAAATGGTACCTTTTTCGTGGTGATGAAACTGTTCTAAACTTAAATTATAGTAATGGTTACATAACTCTAATGTATTAACAATCAATTGTACACTTGGAAAGAGATCAATAAGAATGTTTAAAAATTTAAAATAAGGTACCATATTTGTTTTCTATGCTGTGTGACAAAACAGCACATATGTATTGGCTTAAGACAACATATTTCTTATCATACATTTCCCATGGCTCAGGAGTCTGGGCACGGCTTAGGTGCATTATCTGTACCAAGTCACACAAGGCTGCGTGCAATCTTGAGGTACGCTGGCCTAAATTCCTTTCTGGAGCTCAGTATCTTCTTCCAAGAGGACTTGTTTGGTGGCAGAACTTACTTCTTTGTAGTTGTAAAACTGACATCCCCTTTTCTCAGTGCTGGGTGTTAGTCTAAGCTGCAGTCCCTTGCCTCATTGCCATATCACCCTGTCAAAGGACTCCAATAACATGGCGATTTACTTCAAGGTCGGCAGGAGAATCTCTCTAGGTTTTCATCTGATTAAATCATCTCCCCCTCCTCCCCCCCAGTAGCACCTCCCTTTCTAATAACTCACTGTCAACAGATTAGAACCTTAGTTACACCCTCTAAATCCCTTAACCTTTGCCACATTCTATTGACTTGTCTAGAATCAAGTCACAGGTCCTGTTTACATCCAGACTCAAGGGAAATGAGGAACACCAAGGAGTTCAAAATTACTGGAGGTCACCTTCCTGTTGGTCCACCCCCAGGACTACCCCAAAATAGATAGTATTTTTAGAGCATAGTATTGATCTTGAAACTTCTCACTGAATTTTCAGGCAAAGATAAAATATATTCACACAATGTTTTGTAAGATATTGAAATATTGAAAATGAGAAACCCCTAGGCTCAGGATTTAACAAAACGCATGTTAAAGTAAGGATTTTCTTACTAGTATGATGCAAATGTCTCTAAAAATAAGAATCCTCTATGTGAAAAATTTCAGGTAATCACCAAATGAAATCAATTTGTTTCCAGGAAGAATTACGCTAGTTTGGAAGGAAAGTTAACAGAAATATATATAACAATCTCCAAAGAAAGATGACTTATTTAGGAGTAAGAAAATCCAATCATTTAATCAAGTAAAGAAGTGAGGATTCTTTAGAAATCTATGTAATCAAAGAATGTTGAAGGTATGTGCTGTAGATATGACTGAATGAGGTTGTGGTCTAGAAGAAATACCCCATCAAAAACCATCATCTTGGGGGAACAGATGTAGCTTAAGTGGTTGAGTGCCTGCTTCCCATATATGAAGTCCTAGGTTTGAACCCTGGTACCTTCCAAAAACAAATGAAAAATCCAACTCATTGGGGAGCAGATGTAGCCTAGTGGCAGAATGCCTGCTTCCCATGTACAAGGTCCCGGGTTCAATCCCTGTATCTCCTAAAAAAAAAACAAAAACAAAGAATGGAAACCATGATCTTATCAAAAAGAATTTGTTAAAAGATGCAGCTGATTGTATCTACATGCACACATATATACATGTCCATATACATGCATATGTACACACATTTGCAAAACTGAAATTAAATATATAGTTGAAACTCATGTGATAGATTTTTTTTTTTGGATTAAAAAAAGGAAACTTAAGATTAGATGCCTTGCCTAGTACCAGGAATTTTTAGAATTTGGTTTAGATCCCCCTTCCAGATAAGAGATTATCAGTAACCATGTGACCATTTTATTAGTTTTTTTAATTGTATTAAAGTTGATATCTAAAATATATGCTGATTTTAAAACTGATAATCAGTTGGTGAAAATGCTTTTTTAACAAGCTAATGATTTTGTAGTCAGCATATGTTTGATTGAGAAACAGAATATTCAATTGTGAGCTTAGAATGACCCATGTCAACAACAGGTAGAGTGGTAGGCGTGACGGCCATCTGTTCACACTGATTACCACTCCATTCTTGACAGAACATTTCACACCAAAAGTACTGTTTTAACCATTTCAGGGCATAAAAAGATCTTACAAAATGAGAACTACTTCAAACATTGTTTTACACACAAAAAAAACTAGAGGCCAAAATTTGAAGCCTTGTTTTATTTAAAAAGGGCACATGGTGGTTTATATGGAGATGGAGACTTCTGGATATTTTCAAGCCCAGGAGTAAATTTGTATCCATCTTCAGAGGGAATAAAGACTATTTTGTTGAACGTTGCCATGGAGAACCCCAATAACAGACCTGCCCGCCATTTGAATTTTTAAAAGATACTTTAAAGTCAAACTTTCTCATTCACAAATTCGAGGTAGAACTTTGTTTTACTGTTCATAAAAGATCACAACAGTGAAAAAGAAGTTTGAGAGTGGAGATGAGAAAGTCTTCTTAAAGGGAAAGTGAATCTCTTGAATCTGAGTTCTTTAATTTTCTTGTTCAAGATGTCTCCTGGCAGAGATACTTTCTCAGATCATTCTACCTCAAAAGCGGTGCATGACTATCACCCCATTATTCTGCTTTTACTTGATAAAACATATTTCTGACACACTTAATATTTTTCTATTATCTGCCTTCTCTGATGAGAAGTGTCTGTTCAGGAATTTATCACCCATGACCAGAAGAGGGACTGGCATACAGGTGATGCCCAGTAAATTTATATATTATAAAAGTATAGCATTAGTAGGGGAAAAATATAAATATATACTTACAATTAGTTGTATAACTTCATTGAAACATTTAAGCAGCTTTACGCTGGAATGGTAAAGACGACGGATCTAGATAGTGGTGAACTCAGTTTGGCACAGACCACAAGCACCTTGACTTCTGAGAAAGATATATAAATTAGTGTTTCTACCAACTCTAATTTCATTGCAATATTACTTTGATGGCATTCTGGGGATTTATAGAGAATACCCTTAGTCCGTGAGAGGACAAACACTACATACTTACATGAACCTCAATATACAAATTAATGTTCCAGCAATTAAAATAATGGCCTGTGTAATGAAGATAACAGGAAGGGTCACTTTATTCAAGTCAACATGGTTTTCCCACCAATGGATTTGATGCAATAAAAAAAAAAAAAACTAAAAAGACGTATTAATTTTTGTTTTCTTAGTAATTCTATACTTTAGTATTAAAATAGAAATAAGTACAAAATTCACATTTAAGATTAAAGAAAAAAGCTTTCCTTTGAGCTTAAAAAGGATTCTCCAGACCTATACCCCAGACTGTTCTGAGGGAGTGAGTTTATTGGTTGGGCAGGTTGGAGAAGCACTGCCTTGGCATGCAGAAAGGAAGTATAGCAAGTGATTTTTCATCCCCTATGGTAATAACTTCTAAAAACTGTTAAAATTCTTAACTATTACTAGCTCACTATACATTTTTTCACAATAATGGTACATATTGTATTCTCAGATGGTGTAGCTGACATGTTTTTGCCTCCTTCTTTTGGACTAACATGCATCTTTCCATCCCATGAAGTGAAAATATCCATTAAGGTGAAATATTCCTGACTTTGACCACAGGGATGGGGATATGGCCTTGACTTTGCCAATCAGGACACTGCAAGACTAGGATCTGGGACATCAGTGGAATCCATATATGAATTCTGGGATAGAGAATTCTCTTACTGCAAGTACTGAGGATATTAATTTGAAGTTTGGGGCAGCCAGCTTTCTTCCTGAAGAGAATTTGTCTACAGAATGAAGCAAAGGAGAGGCAGCCAGATGAGAATAAAGAAGTTCTGATGTCCTAGTTCATTTCCAGTTCCTGGAGCTCTATGACCTCCCTGAGACCTTTCTAGTTCCACGAGCCAATGTACTAACCTTTTATTTATGTTACTTTATGGTGAGTATCTGACATTTACAACAGAAAGAGACCCAATGCAGGTATGATATATTGGAAACTTTTTTTTGGAATTTGACAAGTATTTGTGGATCAATTGGATGATAAAAATAGGTTTACACAATTTAAGAAAAAGAAAAGGAATACAAGGAAAAGAAAACTTGCTTATGGAATTTTATAATTTTTCTAGAGATGGTTTCTATTAACTTATAGTAGGAAATTACTGATAGTTGGGAAAATTAAACCAATTAATGAAAGAAAAACATCAGACCTCAGGAGGCTACAAAGCATTGTGATATGAAATCTACTCATCAGATTCATCTTTCAGACCAAAACCTGAAGGATATGATAGTTTTTCAGAATATCATTATGTCATTGTCTTAGTTTTCACTAGCTGTTCTGACACATACTATGCAATGGGAATTTAATGGCTCACAGTTTTGAGGCTAGGAGAATTACAAAATCGAGATGTCAGTAAGGTGATACTCTCTCTCCAAAGTCTGTAACATTCTGGTGTTGGCTCCAGTGATCCTTGGGGTTCCTCAGCTTGTCTCCCTGCCTCACATCACATGGCGATGTCCTCACCTTTCTCTTCTCGATTTCCACTGACTTCCAGCCCCTCCCCATGGCTTTTTCTTTGTAAGGCTTCCAGTAGAGAGGATTCAGACCCATACTGATTCAGTTGTCCCACATCTTAACTGAAAACAACGTCTTCAACAGGTCCTATTTACAATGGGTTCATACCCACAGGAATGGTATTAAGATTAAGAACCCACTTTTTATGGGATACAAAACTCAAACTGCCAGTTAAGAAAAAGTATAATGTAATATAATTAAACATTAATGTTTATTGGTTGATAAATTCATCATTTAGAATTAAATGAAACCCTAATAGATTCCTTTTTAAACATTAACTGTCTCTAGTTATCTTTCTGGTTTGGGGACTGCCTAATACATAGGCACGTGTCTCAGACTCTCCGGAGGACACAGTGGGGAACATGTGTGTGGAAACATTCCTTAAAGGGTCTGAGGGTAACACCACTCTTTCCATTATTGTTGCCACCAAAATAGCCATGGTGAAGTTTTCATTCCTTAGTTATGCAAGCACTCATCCTTTTTCCTCCTCGAATAGAAGAGCATTATGTCTTTGATACTCTTAAACTAGAGAAAGGTAAGAGTGGGACAGCGCTGAATCACTAAGGAAAGAAAGTACAAGGTAATATTTTCCTTGTTCTCCTGAATTTTATGAATATAGTAATATACCAGTAGCAAAAGTACTTTTTGTAGATGTATACAGCTGTTTCCTTCATAATTTGGGCAGATACATGATTTTCAAAAGTATTATATTAACATTTGTTACAAAATTCAAAACAGATATCATTTACTCTGTTGGTTTTTATATGCATATAGGCAATAGAGTATAGTATGAACACTTATTGCTCTGCAGATATGTAAAAAATATAGCATACATTCTGCTTGTTTCATTGTATTTTTGCTGAGAAGATATATAATTGTTAACCTACTATGATTTATGATATCCATTTTTAGGCAGGCATGGAATAAGAAGCTACCAGTTTTTGATTAGCAGATATAAGACAAAAATGTGATTCTATCATACAGACCAAATATAGCAGCTTTTTATATAATTGCCATGTGTGAATTAAATATTGTCTCTTACATACTAACTTTAAGAATAGTGGAATAATCTAATAAATTCTCCACTGGGTTAATTATAAACATGTTAAATAATCAGATTATCAGAAAACATCATAGCAAATGGTAAACAGAATTTAATCCGGAGCTTAGTATGTATGAAATACATAGAATTAGGCCTAAATGACCTTTAGGTAGTTTAAAAGTTATATAGAAGGGCAAATTTGTTACCAATTTAATTCACTATGTACTCACATTTCAGAATTCAAGTTAGTAAATTACTCAGACAGGTTTTAGCTAATGTATTTTTCTTATATTCTAACATAATTAAAATAAGTTAAGATTTTATGTAGGCACATATCACATATTCCAAATGAAATGTCAAAAATATCAGACTAGGAATGTTAAATCTTGAAAATTATGAATTTGGATATGGTTTATTTTTATACTAGAGGAAATCTACCTTAGAGTTGAATGTAAAGTATATCTAACAAACTGTTCATGGACCACAGTGTTAGTCAGGAAAAGCTAAGTTATGTCACAATAACTAGATCAAAATCTTAGTAGTTTAGAAAAAGAGTCAGTAAACGATGGCCTACAGGCTGGCTGCCTATGTGCAGGTGAAGTTCTATTATAACATCTGTGTTCATTCTTTCTCATATTATGGCAGCTTTACTAAAACAGCAGAATTATGTAGTTGTAACAGAGCATATATGGCCCTTAAGGCATATATTTGCTATGTGGAACTTCAGGAATCAGTTTGTTGAGCCTTCACTTAGAAATTTACCTCATAAATGGGTTGGGGACTTTGTTTACCAGTCATTCAGGGAGCTTAGAATGTGGAAGCATTTACCATCTTAAGCATGTAGGACCCTAGTACCTGTGTAATTAAAGCTTTGGAGTGTCAAGCAAGTAAATGTCCTGGTCTGGAATGACATGCAACACTTCCATTCATGCCTCATTGGATAGAAGGAGCCACAAGACTCCACTCAAGTCCAAAGGGGCCAGGTAGTACAACACTACCACATGCTGGAGGCAGGGATCTGGAAATTGGGTAAAAGCATTAATAAATTTCAAAATCTATCTTTATGGTGACAAAATATTCAGCTTTCTATCCCTCATGTAGAATGAGGGATTCATCTCTTCCCCTGGTCAGAGTCCAAATGTCCTATCCAGTTACAGAATCTGGATTTGGTGATTATGAAAGGAGAGTTATGATCTAAAATGACAATAGTGCCTACTTTTGACAATGCCCAATATCCAATGATGAAGCAAGCATAGAATAATCAATAAATATTTTTCTTTAGTAAAGGAAAGAATGGGGGATACCAAGCAGTCACTGGAAACATAAAAATTTTGCAATCTATCAGATGTTATGTTGCAAGAATCCCCTCCTCTAAGAGTGAAAAAGTTTTGATTTCGGTAATAGCTTTATTGGGATATAGTTCACATTCCACACAAGTGCACAACTCAGTGTCTTTTAGTATATTTGGTCATGCAGCCATAATCACAATCACTTTTAGAACATTTTCATCACCTTGAAAAGAAAATCCATGTTCTTTAACTTTCACCCGCAAATCCTCTACCACCACATGCCCTAAGTAACCACTAATTCCAGTCTCTATAGATTTCCCTATTCTGGATATTTCAGATAAAACAATTAATATAGTATGTAATCTTTGTGGAAGGCTGTTTTTCAATTACCATGTTTTAAAGGTTTTCTTAAGTTCTAGCATGTACTTCATTCCTTTTACAATAAAATGATATCCTGTGTGGTTATATCACATTTTGTTCATCTACTCATCAATTAATGGACATTTTGGTTGTTTGTACATTTTGGCTGTTGTGAATAATGCTTGTATGAACATCTGCATACAAGTTTTTGTGTAGACATGTTTACATTTCTCTTGGGAACATACTCAAGAATGGAACTGCTGTATCATATGGCAATTGTTTTACTTTGTGTTTTAATAATTTGAAATGCTTTCAAACTTGTAGGACAGTTAGAAAAATAAAACATACCCTACATGCAGAGAACTCCAACATCCCCTTCCATCCCCTGCACCCCTTACCCAGATCCACTAGTGGAAAATTTTCTTGATTATACTCCTATTCTTCACTCTCTATCCAGGGCCTTTCAAACCCATTATTCTTCAGAGTCCTAGCTGCTTCCTTGTTCTTGGAGATTCCTCCTTTTCCATTATCGTCTATGGCATCATTCAAAGTTCACACTGGGGAATATGCCTCCTTCAAGGATCTAGCATCTATTTTTTAACCTTACTTCATACTATAAAAGTTGAGGCCTGAAATGTCATTTAAGCCATAAGTTATCACAGATGTTTTAAATCCAGGCTCATGGTTTCTTTAGCAGGAAGAATTTTCTTGAGCTCTTACTTGGCTTCTTCTATTTCCATCAGTTTCAAGTGTCAGTAACTACACCCTCAGTTGTCTTTAAACATGTCTCTCATAGAACCCAGCATATCATCTTTATTGACCAATGCACTCATTCTCCAGCTGCTACCTATGTAATGGCTAAACGTGTACATTTGCAACCCTCTGCAGGGAATTGTTCTTGACTGGCAGGAGGCACCTTACCGTCTTTGGGAATTCTGAGAGGTTACCCTACACCTTGCAGTAGGCCGGGCCTCTCAACTCAAGGAAGGATGATTTTGCCAGTCTCCTCTACCTGTGGATCAGACCAAGGCCAAATGTTTGTTGGGATTATACCCTTATTTGCCTCCTTGCCCTTCTTTATCCTGTTTTCTTCACTATTTCCAAATAGGTTTTAACTGAAGAACTCTCCAAACAAACCAGGTGAACCTGAAACTTTGTCACAGTTTCAACTTCTTGAAAACCAACACAACCTAAGACACACTTCTCTACCTACCCTCTCTCTCCAATTATTTGTACTTTCAGCCTATGATTCTGATGGAAGAACTATGCTTAGTCTTTTTTTCTGAACCTTTTGGTCCAAACTAAGGGTTCAAAAGGTGCCCTTAAATCATTTGGAAATTTTAGCAATCTGTGAAATTCACACCCATGATTTGATCCTTGCTGCCACGCTGAGATGCAATTATCCACCACTGTTATTCAGAGACATTCTGAGGTGTATCTTCCCCTTGTCACTCAATAATAAAAAGCAGTCCACTCTTTCATCTTCCATGTCCTATATGGGCCCTATGCGCTCCTGCTCCTGGCTTGCAAATGGGCCAATTTTTTTTTTTTTTTTTTTTTTTTGTTGAGCACAACTGTTATTTTCAATTCTTTGTTAGATGAGGCTGGTAATGTATGCTATCAGCATTCTATTTTCTAGCCACTTCTCTGGAGTTCCGAGCTCATTAGGTATAATATCTGCTCCCTCCTTTAAATTACTTCAAGGCAACAGCTTTTCCAGATATTTTCACCGCAGAACAACGCGAATAGCCTTTCTCAGAGCCTTCTATACCAGTGTACTTCCAGTCTCCGAATGAATGTATATTAAGTTTCAGTTTTGTTCCAGCAGCTCGGGCACCGGGAAGAGCGGTGGCGGCCAGCAGCCCGTTTGGAGAAGGCTCTCCGCGCCGTGTGCCACTGCACCATCAAGATGCCCGAGAGGAAGGTCAGCGGCGGGGAAGGAGGAGCCCAAGAGGAGGTGGGCGAGGCTATCCGCCTAACCTGCTCCTGGGAGAGTGGAAGCAAGCCAAAAAGGCAGCGGGAAAGGAGAAACCTTCAGACAAAAGAAGTGCAACCAAAAGGAAAAAGGGGACCAAAGGGAAAACAAGCTGAAGCTGCTAACCAAGAAACGAAAGAAGATTTACCTGCAGAAAATGGAGAAACTGAAACTGAGGAGAGTCCAGCCTCTCATGAGGCAGGAGAAAAAGAAGCCAAGTCTGGTGAATACCATATACCATGTCTTGTCGGAGATCCCTGTTTCTCCGTTCTTGTACAACACAGAGGAATATTTTTATCAGCTATTTTGTAAATGCAAGATTTTTAGTAGATCTAGAAGAAACATTTTTAAGAAGACGATTGGAATCCCACCATCCCATTTTTTAAAATGTGAATGCTTTTTTTCAAGAGGGAAAATCATTTGCTGATGGTTTATTTTTTGGTACAACCAGAACATAGTGGGATACTGAATTATGGGAGGTTCTAACTGTCTTAACATTCCACTGGGGGTGGCAGTTTTTATATCCTTTAACACAACACATACTAAATGGTGATTTGGAATCACAATTACACATTTAATACAGGTTGAACATTTTAAATTACTCCTATTCCCATGTTGCTTAGTAGACATGTTTCTCAAAACCACTCTCTGATCTTGGCTCTTGCTGTCAGAACTCTGTAACATACTTGGTCATTGTCCAGTTTTTCTAATAACTTTGTTATGTGCTGTAAAAGATTGGAAATGTGAGTATGTAGTGAGTATGTAGTGAGTATGGTATTGTGAATGCATAGGACTTAAAGATGTAACAGTTTATCAACATTTGAAAATATTGGTACTTGATATTCTCAAGGAAAACTTGCCTCCAAATTTTAAGATGGAAAGTTGCTGGAATAACTTTAGAAAAACAACTATATGGCTTTTTACGTTTTTGGTACGTACATTAAGAATTGTGTACGAATTGTTCATAATGCCTTTGTTGATCTTCAAAACAACCAATAAAATCTCAATTATGAAAAAAAAAGTTTCAATTTAGCAGAGCCCTCCAAGATACCTTTATTTTTTTTAACAGAGAGGATAGGCCAGCAAGATAATCAGTAA
This sequence comes from Dasypus novemcinctus, assembly GCF_030445035.2. NCBI lineage: Eukaryota > Metazoa > Chordata > Mammalia > Cingulata > Dasypodidae > Dasypus > Dasypus novemcinctus. Next base: position 12,629,495 of record NC_080690.1, read on the forward strand.
ACCCAAAGCTCAGTAGCTTAGAACAACAGAGTTCTCGTTCTTCCTCATCACAGGCAATAGGTGGCTTTGTTCATCACAATAATTCTATATCTTATCAAAGGGGAAAAAATCTGTGGAGGGTCTCAATCCAACAATTAAATGTTCTGACCAAAGAGACACAGGTCATTTCTGCTTACAGGGCTTTGCTAGTCACATGACCTCAGCCAACTGCCAGGGTTGCAGGAAAGACAAAGAGCTAGAATTGTTTTGTTACCAGTATTAATGATAACCATAATAACAGTCATCAGGATTTCAGAAATAATGATTAGATTGGAAAGTCATTTTGCTATGAAGGCAAAGACTATCAAGGGAAATGTGTGTAGATATACACAGCATGTGGAAACGTTTAATACCAAGTATATTTCTAAGTATGAAACTAGACTGAAACTTAAGTGATGCAATACAATGGAACATATTGTTTTGATTCCATTTTAAATATACTGTTTATCCTAATCCATCTGCTGAAAAATAAATCACAATATCTTATGTCAATTGATAAAATTCAAAATTATTTTTCAACTATTATAAAGATTATTCATATTTTCTCTTTACTGAAATTTTTGCTAACTCAAGTTTGCAAGTCTGCCACACATAGCAAATAATATAGTTGAAAGGGATTTCAAAGTTATTTATTAGTGTAATTCTAATCCTGATTGCTTTTAATAACAGTAACATCTTCACAGATCATATGTGCAAATGGGTTCATACCCACAGAAACGTGAATTAAGACTTGAACATGGCTTTGGTAGGGTATGTGATTCAAACCCCGATAGTCACCCCCATAGGCATCAGAAAGATATCCTTACCAAATGCAAAGTATACTCATCCCATGCCAATACCCCAAAGACTTAAGTCATTTCAGTAACAACTCTAAGTATAAAGTCTTACCAAAGTCAATTATGTGAAGTCAATCCTGGAACAAAATTCCTCAGTCCTTGGTCTGAAAAACCTAGAAAACAAGTTATTTGCTTCCAAAATACAATGGTGAGGCAGGCATAGTCATTTCTGTCCCAGAAACTGCAAGGAAAAGAGAGGTCATGGGTCCTAGGCAAGTCCAAAACTCAGCAAGACAAACTCCATTAGATTCCAAGGTCTGAGAGCCAAGGACCTTCAACCATCCCGTTTACATATGGGTTCTACCTCTAGGAATGCAGATTAAGACTTAAGCATATCTTTTTTAGGGATGCTGCATTCTGGAGTCTCAGAATGCACAAGGCAAAATTGTCAGAATTAGAACTCACAACTAGTAGTTGGTGGTGTTGGGGTTAAAAATCAGCCAGTCTAACAGCATCAATGCTTTGAGTTAAATCTGGTGCCCCTCTTCAAAAACTAAACTCAAGGGCAATAATTATAAAATGTAATAAAAATTAAAAAATACTCCCATTCACAAAAGAAAAACTGCTTAAGGTCACTATAAAAACTGCTTAAGGTCACTAGAGGAAAATTTTTAAAATATCAGGTTTTTGAGGGAGAATGGCACTAATACAGAGATAGTCAGAGAGAGAGAAAAAAAAAGAATGCTGAGCACACTTACCCAGATATGTGGGGGGTGGGGGTCTGGTTTATGAAAGAGATATTATAAATTATGAAAATGATGGCTTTGTATTAAATGCGAAGGAGAAAATTGAACATCCATAGGAAAATACTTATTTTTTTTGGGGTGGGGGGGTGGTTCACTCTCTTGCTCTTGTTCATATTGTACACCAGAGTCAAGCCCAAATATACTAAACAGCCAAGTGAGAAAAATGCTAATCTAAAATGTCTAGAAAATATATATGTAATTATCCTTAGGCTATCAGGGTAAAGAAGATTTTCTTAGACAAAGCAGCAGTCAAAAAGGAAATACTGCTACATCTGTGCAATAAAAAAGTCATAAACAGATTCAAAACGCAAGTCACAGACAAGACGTTCTTTAGAGCTTATTCAAGCAGCCAGTATAAAGAAATCCTAAAAATCAATAATGCACAAAATATGTATGAGCAATTCACCTGAAACGCAATAAACATGTGAAAAGAAAATGTTCAACTTCACTAGTAATCAAGAAAAAATGCAAATGAAAGCCCATATCTCAAAGTCTTATACAGGAGAAACTAAAGATTATTTTGAGGAAATTGATCTTAAGAGAGAACCAACAAATTGTGTTATTAATGGCTAATATGACAAGGTGAGATAAATATTCTTTTATTTTATTTGTAGACATTTCTTGACTTCCTTCACAATATCAATTTTTACTATAAATAGCTCAGGGACAGACAGCAAAAGAGATGTAATCAAAGCAAGCCAGAAAATAATGTGTGCACCAGTCTTGAAGGAATTTAGAAGCTTGTAACATCATTCAGCTGACAGCCCTACAGAAAACACACCCACACAAGAAATGTAACCCAAAGTAAAGACACTCTTGGCATATAATTTAACAGGGTGCTAATTAAATGAACATCAAGAAGAAACATGTCAAGAAGATTCTCTTGGAGTATTACAGATGCTGAACAGATAGAATCAAATGCTAAATATTCTCATTTGAAATCAAGGTGTTTGGTTATGTGTCTGCATGACCTACCACCCCAAACTCAGGGGCTTAAAACAATAATTATTTCTCATAGTACTATGGGTGGACTGAGCTCAGCTATGCAGTTTGCAGCTGTCATCAGATGGTAGCTGGGGCTGGAGACTAATATGACAGGAACAGCTGAGGGCCAGCCAGGAATCCTCTCTCTTCCCCCACATAGCTTTGTCATGAGACTAGTTTGGACATCTTCATAGCATGCTGGTCTCAGGGTTATCAACTTCTTACTTCAGAAGTCCCAGAACATCAATTGCATTGCATTCTACTCATTAAGCAAGTCACATTCAAAAGTGTAGGTGGAAGATTGTATCTCTTGTTGTGAGACTCAATATGTGGTCTCAGGAAAGAAAGCAAAGGCAGGTGGCTATTTTTGAGACAATCCACCATCTAATTTAACGTCAACATCCTTGCACTTCCCATGGTGTGTTACCAAACTAATTCTGAAAGACCAGCATCCCACGTATCAGCACTATCAATGGATGGACCAGTACTTCCAGCATCTATTCCAAGGCAGGTCATGGACACAGGCCATGACCAACAGAAGATGGCATCACGAATGCCTGCACATGAGAAAGGCACGGTGTTACCTCCACATCTGTAAAATAACTCATCTTAAGGCAGAGCTAGTAAAAGGGCTCTTTCGGGGAACTATTCTGTTACTGAATCTCAACCAAATGAAACCTAAGGAATTAAATTGATTATGTAATCTTCTAGGAATAGTACAGGCCTAAAAAAGTTTCATTTTGGATATTAATCTATTCATAAAGCCTTCACTTTCCTTAAGAACAGATGATATTATTTCATTAAAAGGGCAGTTAATAAGTCAGAGTATATGTTTCCTTCTGATACTTAAACATTTTTTCCATTCTCTTCTAAGTGAATAACTAATTTTGCTCTCTAGCTAGTACTGTGGCATTAGCTCTCATTATCAATTAATTTTAGCTGATTCTCTGGGTCATAAACAAAAAGTCTTCAAAATAGATCATGGAATTTTTCTTTGAATAAATACTATTTCACAACATAACTATGTATATTTAACATTTTTTCTAGTTTTTATCAGGAAAATAGTTATTCTTATAATGTATTATTATAATTTTGATTCATTGAAGTCTTTTTGCTATTAGCAGCTTTTTTTCTCAAGAAATGCAGGTATTATACCAAAAACTGGCTATGCAATTTTACTTTGATACATCCCCATCTTCTAATTTTGGGAAATTCTCAGCTCAAAGTGATTTTTATAGCTTAATTTCTTCTTTTCTATTAATCATGGATCTCTTTTCTACATTATGAAAGGCTCTGTTGTAATTCTTCCCAAATAATCGTTGACATTTAGCTCTTTCCTCTAAACCCTCCCTCTTTTGTCTAAAGTCTCATATCTCAAAGAATAAGATAACATTCAAAGTGTCAAAGTACAACAGATACCTCATTCTATTTCTGGTATGAAGTATAAATCAAATGATCAGGTTCTGTGTGTCTAATTCAAAACAGTTTCTTAAACTAATGAAATAAACAATGACAAAGGAAATGCTCTTTCTCAACCTTTGACTTGTATTTTTCTTTAAATGTATTCTTAACACTTTTTTTCTCCTCTGATCTCATAGAAGTTGGAACATGCCATTAATTCTTTACTTCCTTATCCAGAAGTTTATTGAAAACTTTTAGTCTTATAACTGGTTAGAGACTTCACCTTTCTTATTAAGACCTTTTTGAAAGGCAAAATTAGTAAAAGGATCTTAATACTTCTCCCAAGAATCCTGTTAAAATGTTAATAAAAGTGTAAAATGTGGAAAATAAAGTAGTAACTAAAGAAAGAATTGAACATGCCTAAACTGAAGTTCTTTTTTCTTCTTCCAATGGATTACGATGTAACCTAAAGATAGATTCAATGTCATATTTTTGACATGATAATTGTACATTATATATTTAAATGTAAAAAAGAGTGTAGAAAAGATTTTGTGATCCTATTAAAATGATGCACATGCATATGTATATCTTTTCCAAAGTGTTTTTTGGGAAAACACTCCCACAAGCCATGGATAAGACTTGAGGTTGCTCCACATCCTCGGCAACACTTAATACTGCCCAACTTATTCATATTTCTGCAATTAAGTGTTGTTGGATTCACTAATTGCCACCTCAATGATCTGCAATCTTTGTATGTTGGAAGGAATCTATTTTGACAAAGGAAAAATAAATATCTAAAATAATTTTGTACTGTTGGTTTTGTAAGTATATTTAAATCCACACACATACATATTAGATTTTGCTATTTGTAATACTATAAAAAGTTAAGTTTAAGAATATGCCAAATAACTCAAATCACTTGACCTACCCAGGCCCTCCATTTCAAAAAGGTCAATCAGATCAATTTATGAACTAGTTTGAAAAATACAAAGATAAATCTGCAATATCATGGTGAAAATTTACTTTTTCACTGTTTGTGTGCTTGTGTTTCCAGAAGCAGCTCTACTTTTAAGAATTTGCAGGTAGGGAATACCTTATTTTGCAGGGTGATGGAAACAACCAGAATTATAAGAAATACCATTAATTGAGTTGTAAATTTACCTTAAAACTAGTTCCACTTTTTCTGTATTGCTGAAGAAATGAGTTATTCCTCAGGAGTGAGGTTTCTATTTCAGTAGTAGGCAGAGGTATATTGACCTTCTTGACTTTTCATGCCCCAAAGACATTTCTTTCAGGCATCTTGAGGCTTAATGTAAGTCAGTGCATCCTAAACTCGAAGAATCTGAATCACTTGGGGGAAATGTCTTATGAGATTTTAGAAAGTATGTGACTAAATAAAATAGACTGTTTAAGAAGAGGAGGGAAAAATATGGTATTTCCCAAGACAAGTAATTATCTTCACTATTTATCTTTGACATAATCAGAGTTAACAGAAAAATAACAGGAGAAGTAGAGGAGATCAAAGTAAATCCTTCATTCTCTCTCTGCCTGAAGTTTGATTTGTTGTTTCTTTAGCCAAATGATGCTTCTTGCATCCCTGGTAATATTTTATTCACCTCTTCATAAGCTTATCTTTATAATATTGCCTCCATGACTACTTTATAAATGTCTTAACAATTGTGTGTGCATATATATATTCATATATATACATATATGGAACATTGACATTTTTATGAGTTTCTTCCAAAAATGATTTATGACAACTTTCATAATATATATAGTATAATTAAAATCATGATAATAAGTCGAAGTGGGGAAGATGGGTAAAGATAAATCAAACAACAGAATACAAGATGAAATCTAGTCCATTAAAATTTTCTCTAAGGGGCAGCTAATTTGCTCTTGATTTCTCCACCAGTTGGTACAATGCAAAGAGCATGTTCACCCACATGCTTGACAGTCCTAAAGATGCTATACCAGTTGATGCCCAGAAGGAACGCAACTGGCTCCACTTGTGCTTCGAAAAAATTCCCCATGCAACAAAGGGGACGCTGTATGTAAAGCATTTGATAATTTTTTAAACTAAATCAGATAGGTTTCATCTTGTACACTAAAACTGCACTCAAAGTTATGATGACAAGGTCGCAAGATTGTGTTTTAGGAAAAGTGATCCCGCGATGGTGCCAGAAGGCTGGGCCCATGGTCTACTCCTCTGAATTAACATAGGGATAGAACTCAGAGCATGCAGGGAAATGGACAGATTATAGCCCTTCAGGTCTAAACATATTTCATTCAACTAGAACCATTTAAATTACATTCACAGATAGTTGCCGGAGTGTAGGCATTTTATTTTACTATTCATAAGTTATTTAGGTATTTTATAACCAGTCAGCCACAAGTAAAATTTCATTTTCTGTCAGGAGAAGACCCTGACAAAGTCACAGGCCATATATAAAACCTTTTTCCTGCCCATAGAAAACTAGAAACAAAACCTACTGGGGTCTGGTATACATACACACACGTGTGTGCACACACAGAAGATTAATGCTCTATGTCATAGAGCCTAGCTCAAGAAAATTTTAGAGCAGATGTATAAAGACCAATCTTTAAAAAAAGACCCAATCAGAAACATTTGAAAAATAAGATGCTCTATTGTACTTAGCATTAACTTTATAGAAAATATGCTGGATTCAAAAGAATCATTAAAAAGTACATATACATGCATTGTATGCTTGCACACACATTCACACAAAGAAATGATGGTCTCCATGTTGTTGTCTGTCATCACCTTTTATTACAAATTAAAGAGAAGGTCGTGAAAGATACAAATGTGTGCACACATTGCTTTGTGAAACTTATTTTTCTGATATTTTAAATTACTTGCTGTAGATTAATGCAAGTATTCAGAGCAACATTAAAGAACCTCTGCTTTAGATAAATGAATGAATTTGCTGGATGGGTTTCAAGGCATCATTTTAAAGCTCTAGCTTTGTGGTAGGTTACCTGTTTAGACACAAGGAAGATTTGATAAACAGCAAGTAAGCTTTAATTCCATGAGGAGAAGTAGACATTGAACAAACAATCCTGTAAATGACTTTGGAAGTTCACTTGCATAAAGTCTTGTAGAAATAAAGCTCCAGGTGTAATATCTTATCTACTCGTCATCCTCCTGCAGTATCAGGGATTAGCAGTACAGTAGCAGGAAGAAGCCCTGCTATAGTTTGCTGCCTCAGCTAATCAATCAGACACTCATTGAGCCATTCAGCAAACATTTATTGAATATCCATTATGACTGGGGGATTTTCCTAGGTGTCCCAAATGCTGTTGTATTCAGTGGCAAACAGATTTCCAGGTGGAATGTTCATTTGGTTCAGTCTGCCCTAAACTCCAGGCTACTAAGCTCCTTTTTATCTCCCCCCTTTTCTCATTACATCCAATACAATGACATGACATGGCTTCATGAAAAAAAGTTGCTAGGGTACATTCTTACATTCTTGCTTGAAAATGATCCTGTCTTCATTATACCTAACAGAAAATTCTGAAAATTAAGTTTTTTTCACCTTCTATTCACTTTAATGTAAATATACCCATATTCTGACCATATTCTGAAACTGTTTTACCATTTTCCATCAGGATATGCTAAACAGTGAAGAGGAGGGGGGCGTTTAGATTCTCATGCTCAACTTGAGATCCTTCCAAAAATTTCACCAAAGAATATAAACAAATATTCAGAGTTAAGAATTACAGGTAGTGCCAGATTTTTATCTTATTTTCATTTAGATTTACAACTAGAGATTTTATTTTGAAGAAATATTTCCTTAAAGTAATTATAAAGTAGCTGAAAATATTCCCTTTGCATGCCTCTTTGAAATGTATGTACTCAATGTACTTGATGAAGATTTAAACACAGAGATAATCTAATGTTTAGAGATGAATTTAGGGAAGTACCTATCTCTGTATATTCTTAAGAATGAGGATATAATTTGAAAAACTGATGCTTGAGAGATTTGTTCTCCAGGAGATTGCTATTGTTGTGTTTTTCCTTATAGAATTGATAAAAGATAAAAACTTAGATGCATCCAGTATGCCAAAATATAGGTGTTTTTCCCAGATATTTTTCCCCTAGATGTTTATTTTTCTAATTCACTTTAGGGATGTTTATTTGTCCTCTTTCTGGAATAGAAGGACTTTTTTTTTTTCCTGAATCAATCATTTCCAGCTCTCAGTGCAACCCTGGGTATTTTTTAAGTTACCAAGTCCATGGAATCTATGATTAAGTATAAACTTCAAATTCTTCCAACAAGCATCAGTTCCCTCTAGGACTCAGCTAAAATTCTTTATACTGAAGTCGACTCCATCCCTCCAATCTTTCCCCACACTTCTTACCACTGTGAAACATCCTTCCCCATTTCCATGTGCCTTCTCTCTACAGATTCCCTGCCTCAAACCATCCCTGGCAGAGCCTGCTATGCTCTCCTTACTCCAGATTGGTGAGATTTAATCTGATGAGCAGACTCAAGGCAAAGTTATTGGCCTAATCATTTGGGGGCAACCTCAGTACTAATCTTGACTCTGTTTTGCAGGTGATCTGCCTTTTCTTAGGAAGCAGTTTGGCTTTTTATATTATTTACCTCAAGTCAGGATGAAGTCAGTGAATGGGTTCATTTTCCACATCATATGAAAAATAAACATCAAAATGAGCAGTTGGAAAGGAAAAGTAGAATGCATATATTTTGTCCTTATACTTCCACTTGAGACTGTGCCGGTATTATCTCTTGCTGTGTAACAAATGACCACACAATTAATGGCTTAAAGTAATACACATCTCAGTTTGTGGGAGGCAGGTATCTGTACATGACTTAACTCGATCCTCTGCTTTTTGGATTGTTACAAGCCTGAGATCAAATTGTCAGGCAGAACTGGGGTCTTCTCTGAAACACTGACTGGGAAAGGGTGGGCTTGAGCTCACTTACGTGGCTGACCAGATTCAGTTCCATTTGGGATGTTGGGTTGAAGGGCAGAGTTTCTAGTCAGTTGTTGGCCAAAGTTTGCTCTTAGGCTCTTACCATGTGGACCTCCCCAACAAAGCACCTTGCTTCATGACTCAGCAAGGGAGAGAATCTGCTAGCAAGTTACTGTCTTATGTAATCCAATTACAGAAGCGCCACCCATCACCTTTGCCTCATCATTTTGTCATATCTATTGATTAGAAGCAAGTGTTTAGGTCAGCTCATCCTCAGAGAGATTATAGAAGAGCAAATACAAGGAGTCAGGGATCATTGAGCACTCTCGGAAGTCATCTACCACAGCGTCATTACATGGGGTTGAGGAAAAAAACTGAAGAACTCAGTGTGTTAGTCAGCCAAAGGCGTGCTGATGCAAAGTACCAGAACTCTGTTGGCTTTAATAAAGTGTATTTATTTGTGGTAGAAGCTTACAGTTACCAGGCCCTAACGAGTCCCAATCAAGGTACCCTAAGAAATACTTTATCACCCAAAGTCTGTTGTATGTGTTGATGTAAGATGGCAGCAATGTATGTGAGGGTTCAGCCTTCCTCCTTCCTCTTAAGGCTTCATATGGTCCCAGATTCTTCTGATCTCAGCTGAAGGCTGGCATAGGCTAGTCACACCTTCCGGGGCTCATGTCTTTCCTGGTTCAGTTGCTCCCTTCTCTCCACAAGGTTAGCTGTAGACTACCAGGCTCATCTCTCTTCCTGGGGCTGTGTCTATGGAACACTCTCTTCCTGAGTATCTGCTTCTGTGTTCTTCTCCATGTATTTACTCCCCTGTCTTAAATTGAGCATCCATTTAAATAGCCCATAAGGCAGGGGAAAGGGGAATGACTCAAACTGAGTCACCCTAATGACATGGTCAAATAAAAACCCTAATCTTGATTTAATGAAGTAAAAGTGAAATCTCTGAATCTAATACAATCTAATAACACCCAGAGGAATGGACCAATTTACAAACACAATCCAAAAATCTATTTTTAGAATTCATAAACAATACCATAGAATTCAAAATCAATGCCATACTCAGTGTCCACTTGCAGCTTTCAGAAGCTTTGTCCATGGCCAAGAGATGGTTTTCATACAGACAAACTTTTTTTTTTTTCTGCAGAGGCAGCAAGGACATGCTGGGCAAAGCTACAGGCCTTTAACTGCATGGGCAGCAGTAGAAAGCTGGTTGGTACCAGGCCATTTTCCTAAGACCTGGCTGTGGCAAGCATTAGATTTCAGGGAGATTTTTTTTTTTACATAACAATCTTTTAAATACCAGGTAAAAGGATAATTGGGGATCTGAAATTTATTCTACCCTTCTCAGGGAACCCTGAAGAAGTTTTTCCCTGACCGTAATTTTTTGCAAATATTGACTGATGAAATTTACTAGCTTAAAGATAAATGAGGGCTATGTAAGAGTGATATGTGCTGATTACTAATCTAGAAATTATTTTAGGCTCATATCTTGGTCCATCTAGATCAGGGATTCTTAACATTTTTTGTTCCATGGCCCTTTTGCTACTCAGGTGAAAACTATGGACCCCTTACTAAGTCCACACCATACTGTGTATTATTTAATAAATATCACGCCTGTACAACATGTCCCCAGAGGAATGTGTTTTTTTTGAATTTCCATTCAAGCTCACAGGCCCCTTGTTAAGAACCCCTGATCTAGATGGTTTTTATTAAAGTATCCTGTAAATCAAAGGCTGAAATAGTGCTGAAGCATAGATACATAGAAGACTATGTATCTACTGAGACTTCAGATCTCAGCAACTTCCCTGGCTAATTGTCCCATGTGCATTCAGTGCTCAACATACTCCAAAATCAAAACATGGGGAAAAAAATTCCGGGACCCTGTCTCCCTGGTGTTGGGCCCTCCCACATAGCCATGCTGTAATCCAGTCACATATCCATTGATAATTATGCAGAAGACTAGTGCTGCGTAAGTCAGAACTGTCTTTCTGAAGTAGTAGGAATGATAAAGAGTACAGGTAATTTTAGACTAGTTAACTGAAAATTGAAGAGATATATTTACTTTTTTAAACAGAAAAGAGAGAAAGTTGACATAGAAACTAAACATATGAAAAATTTTGGCCTATGCATATATCCCTTAAATCATCACCACCATCGAGATAATGGATACATCTAATTTGTTTCTCCTGACCTAAACCATAACAGACGCTATAGTTTATGTTCCCCAGTTGCTGCTCCTTATGTTATCTTTGCTGTATAGGGATCAAAAAAGTACTGAGGAGGCAATACCATCAGTTATGATTTATGAGTTTAAGTGGTGGCAAACAATGTTCACATTCTCCTTTAGGGGAAGTGGGATTACAAAGAAGGGAAAAGAAAGTGGTAATTGGCTTTGCCTCATGGAATTGTTTCATTGGCAAAACAAATGGTTAGAATTACTAATATGCCTTTGGTGACATAGTCTTGAGACTTTAACTCTGACTGGGATACCCATAAACCTTAAGAAGTACCTCAGTTTCACTGCATATATTTTAGTATGGATGAATACAAACCCAATGATAAGCATGCTTTATATAGTATATAAAAGGAATTAATTCAAACCCCAAGTTAAAACCAGGTGTATATATTTTTAATTAACTAAGGACTTGATATTTGCTCAACCAACCTTCAGTGAGGGACTAAGGACCTAGATAATTGTCTGGGTGGAGTGACCTGGGGACAATAAAAAGTATTTGGAATATTAACTCTTGGAACCCAGTGTATATGTTTCCCAGGTAGAAATCATGCGTGGAATAGGAAGGGCTATTTTGAGAGGCATGAAGGGAGAACCTGGAGGATATTGAGATACTGTGATAGATAATACTAAGATGATAAACTGTAACTTGGAAAATGTGACTATAGAAAGTGTCCTGTGGTTTCATCTTCTTTACTTGAATGCATAATTGGGATAGATGTCATGTGTGAACAGAGGTCTCTGTCCTGCATTCTTAAGTTGTATTTTGCCCAAGTCCACCATCCACCTGGTTTTAACTGATATGCTAAATAGGAATCTTCAAAAAAGCCAGGCCCTACTCTGTGGAAAATATTAAATATAGAATGCCAGGAGGATGAAAAGATTGATTCCCTAATTAGCATTAATTTCTGAAAAAAGGGTATTGATTTCCATTAATTCTGTTTTTTAATGGCCTTAAGTCCAAAGACAAAGCAGATAATTCACAGATACTGATGACAGAACACTGGAAATTAAACTCGGTAGATCCACCAGTAGCCTCAGATGTGCTAGATATGATTTACAAAACGAAACAGAATAACACCAAAAGGCAATGGAACAAAGACTACGAGTATGCAGTAGACTCAGCTAAAGCCATCTTTTCCATACCTACTTCAGAAGTCAGACAAGAACAACGTATATCCACGTATCCATAAGGATATTTAAAGTCACCAGTGTGACTGAACTTGGTCCTGGTTAAAGTAAGTTGGTAACATTGACAATATCACAACTGTGTCCTCAGGAAGAGGCACAGGGAATTTTGGGGCTCTGGTCACCCATCTGCCATTAGAGCATGGCAGATAAGCACAGCTACAATTCAAGGCCTGACCGGTGTGAAAATTTGAGAAATCACATGAGACAAAGACAGGAAAGACTTTCTTCATACTGTGAGAAGTAGTTTATAATTTGACCTTGACCCTTCCACCATGCAGCCAAGACTAGAGGAACTGTTTGAGTGATGACAAAAATCACACACCCCTATTTGTGGATATTGTTGATTCATATTCACAGTCACAAGAAAAAAAATCTGAGATTGCCTTGTGCCCTGACAGAAACAAGAAAATAAAAGACTTACAAAGGGCTGTCATTCAGACAGTGCCTCTTGAGCCTTATGGCCCAAATGCACAAGTGACCGTAGAAGTGTCAGCAAGTAGAACACACACAGAGTAGAGCCTTTGGCAGAAATCAATATTGCTACTCAGCAGAGGTGGCAGGGATTTCGGACTTGAAAGTGGTCTGATGCAGTTGCTCAATACAGCCCTTTAGAACCACAATTGTAAGCTTGTTGTTGGGCATGGGCAGAAATTCCTATCATAGGAAATTCAGACACGCCTGAAACCAGACGCACCTGTCCTAACTTAGATGCTGTGAGAGAAAGCACCTTTACGGAGCTCAGTGGAAAACACCAATGGGAATACCCAAGTGTCCACTATAGATGGGGTTAAGGAGAAGTTCACTGCATTCAGGAGCAGATTTCTTCACTGTCATTGGGGTTAATGGTGCCCCACCCCCCATCCCAGAGCCTCCCCCTGCTATGATTCCTAAATGGCCTGAACCTTCTACTTCTTGCCTGGTCAAGCCAAATAGCTGCTAGTTTTATTGACTGGATTTCTTAAATTTAGGGGTATGAAGCTGTTCAATAAGCAGTTGTTACATATCTTGTATGTGGTAAATCCTTGATGGAAGAAGGAGAAATGCTGAAAAGGCATTTCTAGAAGCTTTCCATTGTGCTGAAAGAGATTTACTAACTCAGAAAGACACTAGAGGGAGCTCTCTTTCAGGAGACTGGCCATGGCTGGCAGTCAATTTAGCAACCTGAGAAGGGATATTTATACTGCTAGACCCATGGAGTATCATGCTTGCCAGCAGCTCTGGGAAAGAGCATGTGTCCTTACCCAGGGGACATTTTAATAACAATGAAGTTGGATGTATGTAAAATAAAATGGCCCTAATGGCAAGATGTTACTACAACAATGCAGACCAATAAGGTAGCCAAGGCTACGTGCAACTATGGAGCATTTGAAATGTGGCTAGTCCAAGTGGAGAGGTATAATACATATACAAGTCTTAGCTTATTTCCATGACCTAGTACAAAAAAAATGAAATATCCCAACAATTTTCAATTAATTATATACTGAACTATTATTTCGATATATTCAGATAAAATGTTATTAAAAGTAATTTCTCCTTTTTTAAGGTGAGTCCAAAAAATTTTAAATTACTTATATGATATACAGTATATTTCCATTGAGCAACACTTCTAGATTTTAAATAATCCTGCTGTTTATGGAAAGTAGACATATAGCCAGACGAAGGTTACAAGAACACTAAGATCCATAAACTGACAGACCCCAAAACTTACCTACTCCCCTGTGTTAACTTGTCCCATACCCATTCACCTCTTATCACTGTAAAACCAAAATATTTTCCAGTGAGGAAAAATGGTATCGGGAAAGGTATATGTCAGGTCCAGGGCCTTCCAGATACTGATGTGGAGTATGCATTACACTCACCTTGTATCTGTAGTTAGTCATGAGTAAAGCCTCACACCAGGTAAGACATATTGAGCGTGAATCTGACAAATTGAGCCTTTGTGTTTGCACCAAGGTTGAAAACCATAACTGGTTGTTTATGTTTTTCAGCAAGATCTGCAGGACATTGTATGTGCTACATTTTGGAAGGCAGCATGGTTAGGTCACCACAAATTCTGTTCTGGATATTTGACTTTTCTACAGTATCTTGAAATGCATCTGTGAAGAGACTGACTTTGAATTCATGTGGCTTGACTGCCATCCCCTCCCAGCCATATGACCTCAAGTTACCCACACACAACTTCTGACCCTAGCTCTTGGTTTTAGAAACAAATTCTCCATATAAGGAAGCATTTCCTTTAGAAGGGCGGGCAACTTTTTGCTAAATAAAAAGGAAATGAGGCTACTTATTATTGAAGGATATAGGACATTTTCTCAAATGGAATAATAGTCAATTAAATTGTGGTTAAACCAAAGGATTTCTAGATATGTTTGCTTAGGAGGTAAGAAGACCTAGACTGCTTAGACAAACAGACTTAATCTTATTCTCATGATTGGAAAAACGGACATTTGAAAATTAAAAATTAAAAAAATTAAATAGGTCAGCCTGAATATATTGCCAAAGTATGACATTTCTTAAGTAAAACTTTAGGTCTCAAAAGCCAATATAGAAAGAAGAGAGTAGAAAAGATACACATAGGTCTATATGTCCATAAAAACAAAATTAAGAAGTGCATTATGTCCCATTGTTTCTAAAACAAAAGCACTAATGTGGATCCAATAGAAATATAACAGAGAAAGGTTGTATCTCAAATTCATCCGACTGGATTAACATCTCCATTAAGGCTCCTAAAGGAGGTGTTTTAACTCTGCAAAGAGAATCCCCAAATACTGAAAAGGTTATGATAAGTGGTTACATAAAATATAAACAGATACGAGAGAAAGACCATAGTCAAACATTATTAGGGAACTTTAAAGTGATACCTTATTTGAAGGTGGAGATTTAAGTATTAGTTCTTCTTCCATACACCCAAGAATTTATGATATTGAATTTTGAAAGAACACATAGCAAAGATGTGTGCCAGCCAGGGTACTAACAGATCCAGTCAAGATTTGGGTTGATGCTGGTCTAATGGGATAATGTGTTCTGGGTCAGGGGACAGTGGACAAGATTTGTGTGAATTTATGTGAATCGTGAGATTTTGACAGAGTTGGAATTTCTGAATTTCATCTGTCAAGTCTGTCTTAAAGGAATATGCTGGGGAAAAATGTCTAGTCCAGAAAGCAAAGAAAAGCAAAGGGAAGAAAGAGATTCATTTCCAGCAAACGTTACCAGCCATTCCTGCAATATTTGCTAAAAAAACAAAATTGGAACTCTGAATGAAACATTCAGAATACAACTGAGCATTTGAGAAAAGATTTCTAGACAGACAGACAGACAGAGAGACAGAAACAGAAAAACAGTAAGAGCCAGAAAATATGAGAGAAACTCCAGTCAGGGTGATATTCAAAATATTAAAAGGCCAATTAAAAGGATCTAATTCATGATTAAGCACTGATCAAGCAAACCAGTGAACAGACTCCAGCCATGAACACGTGTGGTTGTGCCTATGCAGTCAGCTGAGTAGTCTTGTTTAAAGTACAAAAAATAACACATAATAAAAGTAACACTAATCTTGAGGGGGGGGGGGATGTGGGGTATATGGGAACCTCTTACCTTTTTTTCCCTTTTTTTTTAAGATTTATTGAAATATATCACTCATACTTAAACAATAAGTGTATAATAGTTGTGAACTTATAAAATACCCCACCACCAATAACTTGCGTTCTTTTTAAAGCTTTTTAACTAATGATTAAAGAGCATTGTCAAAATATTACTACTAAACAAAGTAGTTTTCCCCTAACCAATCTGTTATTATCTTCATATCATTTATTTATGAACATAAACAATTAAGTGTATAGTAAAAGTTGCGAACTTACAAAGCAAACATACATAACATCATACAGGGGTCCCATACATGAACCCTCCACCAACACCGTGCATTGTCATGAGACGTTTGTTACAAACTATGAAAGAACACTGTCAAAAAATCTTACTACTAATCATAGTCCTTACCTTACATTTGGTGTGTTTTTCCTCCAGCCCACCTTATTATTATTTTTAGATATTTTTTATGACAGAAGTTGTAAACTTATAAAACCATCATGCACATGTGCAGAATTCCCAAACACCCCTCCATTAACACAACACTATGTGGTGTGTCATTTGCTACAGATAAAATAATATCTGATTATTACCATGTCTATAGTATACATTTGACTTAAATTTTCTATACTGCCTCAGTATCAACACAATACATCTTTTGCATAGAC
This sequence comes from Dasypus novemcinctus, assembly GCF_030445035.2. Taxonomy (NCBI): domain Eukaryota; kingdom Metazoa; phylum Chordata; class Mammalia; order Cingulata; family Dasypodidae; genus Dasypus; species Dasypus novemcinctus. The sequence continues at coordinate 12,646,150 of NC_080690.1, forward strand.
TCAAGATTATATTACTACTAATTACAGTTCATAGGTCACTCCAGCTATATTTTTCCCATGCATCTCCATATTCCCATCACCCTGCAGTAGTGATATACATTTGTTCTAGCTAACAATGGACTCTTGCATCCATACCATCAACCACAATTCTCAACCACCTCTTGGTTCACCATGCCATCCAGTTCCTAGATTATTCTCAAGCATTCTGTCGAAAGGCATTTACATAACTAGACTACCATTTTCAGTCACATCCCCTTTTATAAACTAGCTGTTACTCATTGTGTGTTACCATCCACTCTATACATTTCCACACTTTTACAGTAAAGCTAATTAAAACTTCTACATACAGTAAACATCAGTAGTCCATCTCAGTCCTCCTCTTATTTCCTTTAAGAATCCACCACCTACCATCAAGTCTTGAAGATATTTTCAAATAATTTCTTCTAGAAGGTTTATGGTTCTGGATTTTATTTTCAGTTGTTTGATCCCTTTTGAGGTAGTTTTTGGATAAGGTTTGAGATAGGGGTCCTCTTTCCTTCTTTTCAGCTATGGATGTCCAATTCTTTCAGCACCTTTTCATGGAATGGATTGTTCTGCCCAAGCTGTGTGACTTAGACAGGCTAGTCAAAGCTCACTTGACCATACCTGTGAGGGTCTGTTTCTGAACCATAAATTGGGTTCCATTGGTCTATTGTGTCTGTCTTTAGGCCAGTACCATGCTGTTTTTACCTCTATAGGTAGGTATTGTGATTTAAAGTCTGGAAATGAGGATTCACTTTTCCTTTTTATGATTTTTCTGGCTATTCAGGACTCCCTACCCTTCCAGGTAAGTTTAATGTTCATGTTTTCAATTTTTTTTAAATGCTGGTGGAATTTTTATCAGGATTGCATTAAATCTATATATCAATTTGAGTAGAATTGACATCTTAATGATATTTAGTCTTCCAATCCATGAGCATGGAATGTTCTTCTAGTCATTTAGAGCTTTTTTGATTTGTTTAACATTGAGTTGCAGTTTTCTGTGTACAAGTGCTTTACATAATTGGTTAAGTTTATTCCTGACTATTTGAGTTTTATCTGTCATATTTTATTTTCACCACCCTTGACATTTTTAGTTATTTTTATTGATAATCTTCATTTCTTGACTTTCTTCCAGGATCCTCTCTCCTGTCTTTTCAGGCTCTAGCAAACCCTTCAGTATTTCCTGAAAATAATGTCTCATGCTTAGAAATTCTCTCAGTTTCTGTTTATCTTGACTATTCTAATTTCACTCTCATTTTTGAAAGACAATCTTGCTGGATATAAGATTCTTGGCTGGAAGTTTTTCTCTTAGTATCTTAAATATATCAGACCACTGTCTTCTTGCCTCAGTTTCTGGTGAGAAATCAACACTTAATCTTATTGGACATCCCTTATATGTTATGCATTGCTTTTCTCTTGCTGCTCTCAGAATTCTGTCTTTGGTCTTTGACATTCTGATGAGTATGTGTCTTGGAGTTGGTCTATTTGGATTTTTTCAGATGGGAGTACATTGTGCTTCTTGGACAGGGATGTCTATGTCCTTCAGTAGGGTTGGGAAATTTTCTACCATTATTTCTTCAAATATTCCTTCTGCCCCTTTTCCCTTCTCTTCTCCTTCTGGGACACCCATGACACACATATTTGTACACCTTTTGCTGTCATTTAGTTCCCTGAAACCTTGTTTAATTGTTTCCATTCTTTTCTTCATCTTTTTTTTGTATGGTCACTTTCAGAGGCCATTTCTTCAAGTTCACCAATCCTTTCTTCTGCTTCCTCAAATCTGCTATTATTTGATTCCATTGTTTTTTTAATTTCATTGATTGTACCTTTCATTCCCATAAGATCTGCTGTTTTTCTATGTATGCTTTCAAACTCGTGTTTGTGCTCATCCAATGTCTTCTTAATAGCCTTAATCTCTTTAGCCATCTCATTGAATTTATGGAGTTTTGTTTGAATATCTGTAATTAGTTGTCTCAACTCCTTTATGTCATCTGGAGGCTTATCTTGTTCCTTTAATTGGGCCACAGCTTCCTGTTCCTTGGTGTGGATTGTAATTTTTTGTTGGTGCCTTTGCATCGGGCTTACTAGAGTATTTTTTTCTGGGTGCAGTTTTTTTTCTCTAGTTTAGGTCTTCCTATCCTTTCTCCCTTGCTGGTTATGCAGTAGAAGCCAAGCATGTAGTTGGTGCTATAAGCTGTGGAGGCTCAAGATTTCTTCATTGTGCCAGGGATCAATGAAGCTTCTTCCAACTTTCTCCTTTGCCAGGAGTAGGGAGAGAGTCACAGCTATGTGGAATAATCCAAGTGCAGGTCTAGACAGTAGTTGCCCAGAGAGACTGATGAAGCTTCACATCCCTTTCTCCCCTACCTGAGGCAGGGATGGAGCTGCAGGTGCAGGCAGCAATCTATACATTGCAGGTCCTAAGATGACCACAGTTGCCCCAGTAGACTTCTGGTTTTCAGTCTATGCCAGCCAAAGTTCCCTGCAGTTATCTGTATAGGCTGGTACAGGGCTCCTCAGCCTCCTTCTTGCCAGAGGTGGGGCTAATGCCTAAGCCAGGGCTGCAGGCTGATCTGCATGAAAGAAACTGGTTCCTGCTGACACCGAGAGTTTCAGTCAGCCCGGCTTAACCTCAGAGGCTGTTGGCCACTGGCCTCTTACTGTCTTGGGATGGTTCTCACCCCAGCCATTCCCAGAGTTATCTCTCAGCCAGCCAAGTCTCCCATTTAGTAGCTTAAGTCAGCAGCCAACAATCTCCTCCTCCTGTTTCTGGGAAATGGAGCTTCCAATTTTCATCACAGAACAATCCCTGGGGTGGCTCATATAACAGAGTAGGACAATCACTGACCTCCGTGACTTGGCCGGTAATTTTCCAGAGAGGCTGGTACAGGTCCCCGCAGCTTCCTCCCTGCTGGAGGTGGCACTGGGGCCCAGGCTAGAGCTACAATATGACCTGGATGGGAAGAAGCTGGTCTCCAGCAGCACTGGGATCCTTAGTCACCCCACTTCCCCTCATGCCAGGTGTGGAGTTAAGATGGTGGCTATCGGCCTCTTTATGGCTTGGATAGGCTCAAGCTTTAGCTGTTCTTAGGATTATACGTTAGCCCACTGAACTTCCTCATCATAGCTGAAACTGGTACCCAGCCGTCTCTTCCTCCCCCATTTTGGGGAAGTGGAGCTTTCGATTCCAGCCAGGAAAGAGTTCCTGAGGCAGCTTGTGCCTCCAGTGGAGGATGGGCACCAGCCTCTGGTGCATGGAGCACTGTACTTATGAGTCTTCTCTGCAGATGGGCAGTCTCCACCTTCCACTCCTTCAAATATATTGCAGGATGCCCTTCTGGCCTCCTGGATCCTCCAAACAGATGCTTTAGCTAGCTCCAGAGAGCTCTGGGTGTTTGCTAACTGTCCTATAGCAGGAGCTGACTCTAGGAGCGCCTTACTCCACCACAGTCTTGCTAGTTCTCTTGTTTTTTAATGTAACATTTTTTGTGATCTATGTTATCTTCAAAAAAATACAATAAAAAATGATGGGGTGGGGAGTGGGGAGTGGGGTATATGGGAACCTCTTATGTTTTTTCATGTAACGTTTTGTGTGACCTACTAACTTTAAAAACAGCTAATTAAAAATTTAAATTAAAAAAAAGTAACACTAATCTAATGTTTCCTGAAACTAACAGTGTTTCCTGAATTGATATATAATACTTACCCTGACACTGATAATTGTAATATTTTACAAAAATAGTTGCAAAAAAGTGAGATACAGGGGATAGATGTGGCTCAAGTGATTGGGCTCCCAACTACCACATTGGGGGGGTCCCAGGTTCAGCTCCCAGTGCCTCTTGGGAGGACAGCAAGCTGGCATGATGAACAGGTGTGACAAGCAGGTGCAGCAAACTGACACAGCAAGAGACACACTACAGTGAGAGGCACAGCAGGGTGGGGAGCAGAAGTTGCTCAGGCAATCGGTTGCCTCCCTCCCAGGTCTAGGGTCCTGGGTTTCATTTCCTCTGCCTCTGAGGAAAGTAGGTAAGACCACCAGGTACAGCAAGTGCAAAACAACAAAGGGGTGGGGAAAAATAAGTTGTTGTTGTTTTTTTTTAAGAAGTGAGATACACCAAGATTTGAAAAAAGTTTAAAACAAGGGGGAAAAATTTGGCAAATACCTAATTAATAAATCCTGGTGAGAGCTAATTGACTATAAGTCAGAGCAGTTTTGTTTCCTTCACTAAAACAGAAGGCTGTGGACCAATAATGAAAGAAACATTGGCATTCTCAGTCCATCAAGTTTGGGAACAGCTCCATCCATTCCCACTTATGTAGTATCTTCAACCCTTTCCTCCACATTTTTTAAACCTAACTGATTGATACGTAACTTACATAAAATGAGATGTACCCATTTTAAGTGTACAAAATTAGTTTTGATGTAAATGTACACCTACGTGTCACAATAAAAATATTTAACATTTCTATTATTGCAAAATGTTCTTTTCCCTTTAAAAATGCATCTCTCTCATGCTCAGTCCAAGGCAAGAACCGATTTGTTTGCTGTCACTATGGCTTAGTTTCTTATTCTAGATTTTTATGTAAATAGACCAATAAAATATGGACATTTTATATGTGCTTTTTCCCCAGCATGTTTGAGATTAATCCATGTTATTGTTTGTATTAGTTCATTCATTTTTATTGCTAAGTAGTTTTCTATTGCATGGATATATCAGAATTTGGTTATCCATTATTTGATGGGCATCTGGAGTTTCCAATTTTGGGATATTATAAATAAAGCTGCTGTGGGCAATTATGTAGTCTGTGTGTGGCCATAAGTTTTCATTTCTCATAGGTAAATTCCTAGAGGTAAAACTGCCAAGGCATATAGCAAAGCTATATATAAGGAGCTATGTATATCCAGTATAAATAGCTTGGGAACTGTTTCCCAAAGTGGTTATCCAATTCTGTATATACATAAGAAATGCACAAACTTCCCAGTTACTCCACATGCTTGGAAATACTCGATATTGTCAGGCTTCTAAATTTTAGCCATCCTAGAGATATTTTACTTTGGTATATTACACATTTTCTTGATTTAAAGACAACCACTTTTTCATGTGTTTATTAGCCATTCATAAATCTTTACATATGTTCAAATATTTTGCCCATGTTTAAATTGGGTATTTTTTTATCGAGTTGCAGGAGTTCTTTATCTGTTCTTAGTGCAAGTTCTTTGTCGTGTCTTTCTATATTTCTTTTTCTCCTATAGGCACATCTTGAAGATCAGACTTACAGTTTTGATGAAATTTAATTTTAAATATTTTTCTATGATTCATTTTATCAGTATCTTTCAAATATTAGAAAGTTTTTATAATATGTGCTTATTCTATTAAGAAATTGCATTCACAAATGTGAATATTTTAAATGTTTTCTTTTAGAAGTTGTATAATTTTAACTAATAAGTGCTTATGCTCAACTCTATCCATTTCAGGTTAATTTTGTGCATTTTATGGGGTAAGAGGCAAAGTTCTTTACACCAATATCCTACCATCCTGATTGGTGTAGATTTATAAGAAGTCTTGAAAACAGACAGTGTGAGTGTCCTCCCACTTTGTTCTTATTTTTCAAAAGTGTCTTTGCCTCTTCTATGTCTTTTGAAATTCCATTTGAATTTTAGAATCAGATTTTCAGTTTCAGTTGACTGTTGGGACTTGCATGGGATTACAGAGATCTGTGGTCTTAACAGTACTGAATCTTTTTTTATTCACAAGCACATTATCTCTCCATTTATTTCAGTTATCTTTAATTTTTCTATGCAGTGTTTCTTAGTTTTTAAAGTACAAATCTTATGCTAATTTTAAATTTATTCCCATTTTTTTGTGTTTTTTGATGCTATAGTAAACTATTATTCTTGTAATTTCATTGCTAATTGTTTGATTCTAGTATAGAAATAAGTTTATAAGCATATAAATGTTTACATTGCATTCTGTGATTTTGCTACCTTCACATTAATTCTAATTGCTTTTTTGGAGATTCCTTACTGTATTTATAATTAAATCTTCATTTCTGCCTTATTTTCAAATAAGGCCTAGTTTCCTTTGGTTTCATGGAGCATATTTAAAAATAGAAATTTCAAGGCTTTGTTAAGAAATACCAACATCTGAGATTTCTCAGGGACAGTTTATATATAAAATATAGTTATTAATGTATGGACCATACTTTGTTTAAAGATTTTTTAATATTTTGGTTGAAAACTGGACATTTTAAATAAAAATGTGGCAACCTTAGATATCAGATTCTCCCCCTCCCTAAGGTATTTTGTCATTGTCATTTTTTGTTTGTTCTTAGTGACATTTCCAAACAAATTTTGTAAAGCCTTTATCCTTTGCCATATGTGATCACAGAAGTCTCACCTTAATTAGCTCACTGGTCAGCTAATGATTCAACAGATATACATATTTTTAAATGCCTGGAACCAATACATTCCCCAGTTTTTGACAAGCTGCTCTGCCATATATAAAGAATTATGGCTAAGTATGAGAATGATGTCTCACTAATATAAAAATATTGACAGAAAAATTATAAAAAAGGAAAAATTCATTAAAGGGACTCAACAGCAGATCTTAACAGAATGAATGAATAAAGAACCAACAAATATGAAGATAGGTCAATTGAGATTATCCATGCTGAGGAACATAAAAAATAAAAACAGAAAAATGAGGTTTGGACACCTGTGGGACACCCATCTGTATATGGAAATTCTAGAAGGAAAGAAAAAGGAAAAAAAGCAATAATGACTAAACACTTTCTATATTTGTTCAAGAACACATTTACATAGTATAATAATGTACAAGTAGGATAAGTTCAAAGAGAGCAACATCTGGACACACCATAATTAAACTGTCAATAGACAGAAAGAGATCCTCTTGAAAGCAGAAAGAGAGGGACTCATCACATACAAGTGATCTTCAATAAGAATAACTGATTTCAGAGGGGACCATGGATGTTGTAAGGTACTGGAATGGCATTCAAAGTGCTAGAAGAAAATGACTGTCAACCAATAATTTTATATCCTTCAGAATTATCCACTTAAAGAAAAATTTGAGGCAGATCTTTTCTATAATACTAGAGGAAATCCTTCACACTGATATAAAAGGATGCTAGGTGATAACTTGAATCCAAATGAAGAAATAAACACCAGAAAAAGTGATCACATAGTAAATATACATATATAGCATAAATGTATTTTTCTTCATAATTAACATTCTCATGATTTCAAAGAGAACTGCATAAATCAATAATTCTAATTATATTATTGGCCCATAATGTATAAAGATATAATTTATATGACAATAACAGCACATCAGTGGAAGAGGAAATTGAGCTATAAGAGCAAATTTACTGTATACTATTGAAATTAAGTTGTTATAAGATTTTTATGAGTTAAGAGCTAATCATAATCCCAGGGCAACTGCTAAGAAAACAATACAAATATATTATAAGTACTGACAAGAGAATTAAAATGACATAATAGAAATATAGACATAAAAGGGTGGCAGTAATAAAGGAACAGAGGATCAAAAGACATAAAACAAATAGCAGCATGACAGCTGTAAGGTCAACCTTATCATAATTACATTAAATATAAACCTATTAAACTCTACAATTAAAAAGCAGAGATTCACCGAATGGATAAATCCATAATTCAACCACATGCTGTCTACAAAATGGTTGAAAGTAAAAGGATGCGAAAAGATAAGTCATGTAAACAGCAACTTTAAGAACTGGAGTGGCTATAATATCAGACAAAAAAATTGCTATTAGATACAAAGAATTACATTTTCTAATGATCAGAGGGGTAATTCATCAAGAAAATATAACAATTATAAGCATATATTCACCCAAGCTCCAAATTATATGAAGAAAAACTTATAGGATAGAGTAATAGTTGAAGTCTTCAATAACACAGTTTGAGTAGAACAAGGAAGATGATCAATAAATACAAGACTTGAACAGTGCTATAAACTAGGAGTATCTATAATAAACTCTTCTAAACCTAGAGCAAGTGCACGTGCTCTAGGTAGACCAAATTGTCGTCCATAAAACAAGTCCCAATATATTTTTTGCATTTAAATCATACAAAATATGTTCTCCAACCACAATGAAGTAAAATCAGACATCAGAGAAAAAACAAAAATGTTGAAGTTAGCAACACTTAAATAACCCATTAGACAAGAAGAAATTACAGGGAAATTAGAAAATACATGGAGATGAAAAACACAACATATCAAGTTATAACTCAACACCTATATTTGAACAATGAGAAAAGTCTCAAATCAATAACAAACTTGCACCTTAAACTAGGATAAGAACAAACTAAGCCCAAATCCAACAGAAAGAATGACAAAGATTGTAGTGGAATAAACAAAATAGAAAACAGGAAAACAACGGATAAAGGGTTCCTTTTGCAGTGATGAAAATGTTCTAGAATTAGTGGTGATGGACACAAGTTGTTTCCAGTCCTTAGCAATTGTGAATAATGCTTCTATGAAAATTGATAAATATTTGTTCAAGTCCCTGCTTTCAGTTCTTTTGGGTACATAACTAGAAGTGGGATTGATGGCTGGGTCATATGGTAATTCAATATTTAATTTTCTGAGGAACTCCCACACTGTCTTTCATAGCAGCTGCACAATTTTACAGTCTTACTAGCAATGTACAAGTGTTTCTCTTTCTCCACATCCTCACCAACACTCAATTTTGTGGGTTTTTTTTTTTCAGTAGTAGCCTTTCTTGTGAGAATGAGATTGTATCTCATTGGAGTTTTGATTAGCATTTCCCTGATAGCTAAAATGACAGGATTGAACTAAGGCTTTCTAATCTACTCCTAGCCAGCAACTAAAATTCTCTGTGTGAGAGACAGAAGTGGAACTCTATAAGGGAGGTGATGTTTATATTTATCAAATGGCTGTGATAACCATCTTTTTGCAGTAAAGTAGTAGAAACTGGAATGAAGAGGACTCTAACCCCAATGAAAGACACAAATTATCACGTGGGTATATAAATACTAGTCAAATTCCCGTTATCAAATGTTCATACTCTTTTTGTCTTTATTTTTTTTAATGTTACATTAAAAAAATATGAGATCCCCATATACCCTCCACCCCCCTCACCCCACTCCTCCCCCATCACCTCTTCCATCACCATGAGACATTCATTGCATTTGGTGAATACATCTCTGAGCACCGCTGCACCTCATGGTCAATGGTCCACACCATAGTCCTCACTCTCCCACAGTCCATCCAGTGGGCCATGGGAGGACATACAACTGTCCAATAACTGTCCCTACAGCACCACCCAGGACAACTCCAAGTCCCGAAAACGCCCCCACATCACATCTCTTCCACTTCCTACCCCAGCAGCCACCATGGCCACTTTCTCCACACCAATGCCACATTTTCTTCAATTACTAATCATAATAGTTCATGAATAGAATATCAGTAAGTCCACTCCAATCCATACTCTATTCCTCCATCCTGTGGACCTTAGAATGGTTGTGTCCACTCCACATCTACATCAAGAGGGGGCTTAGATCCCACATGGATGCTGGATGCAATTCTCCTGCTTTCAGTTACAGACACTCTTGGTTCCCTGGTATGGTGGTTGACCTTCTTCACCTCCATGTTAGCCGAGAGGGGTAAGTCCAATAAACCAGGCTGTAGGAGTTGCAAGTCTGTTGAGGCTCAGGGCCTGGCTACCCATGGTCAGTCCAGAGATTCAGGTCCCCTGGGAATACATTTAACCCCAGCACCAACTACAGTTCCAGTAAAAGTAACAGGAGAGACTTGTAGACAAAGATTACATCTGAGTCCAGCTCCATCACACAGAAACACAAACTCCAAAGAAGGGCCAACTGACATGGTACTGAACTCCATCTGCCATGACCAGAGAACCTGTGCATCTCTGTAGCCCTCAGAAGAACCAGTACCTGGGGTTGTATCTACTTTATCTGTCTCTGGGACTCCACTCAGGTATGCATAAGGGCAACCCCTCTGATAACCTCCCGGCTCTTTTTGGAGATTCATAGCCAAATAAACTCATTTGTCCTTTCCATTTCCCCCTTTTATTCAGGTCAAAAAGCATTTTTATATACTCTTAATAGCCCATTGAAAATTTGGTAAATATAAATATCAACAGATAGTGGATAAATGAAGGTGATCTATGCATACAATGGAGTATTATTCAGCTATAAAAAGAAAGTTCTGATACACACAATTTGGAATGAACCTTGAAGACATCATATTGCGTGAAACCAGACACAGAAGTATAAATACTTCATGATCTCTTATGAAATAATCAGAAAACATATTCAAAAAGTCAAACTAAAATTCAGGTTAGGAGAGGCCAAGCAGTGAAGGGGAGTGGGGAGTTAATATTCAGTTGGTATGGACTTTGTTTTTGAAAAATTTTTGGCAATGCAAGAATGGAATGGAGGCACAAATTTACATGTGTAAAAACACCACTGAGTTATATACTTGAAAAAATGGTAAGGGAAATCTCAGGCTATATGCAAGTTACCACACACACATACACACATACCCATGTAATTGCACAACAGAAAAAGCGAATCCTATTGCAAATAGTGGTTTAGAGTTAATAGTGTATTATAATACTCTTTCACAAATTGTATCTAAAGTCCTCACTAATGCAAAGAGTTAATAGGGAAAACTGTGTGTGAGTGGGGATAGAAAGGTTGGTATATGAGAACTCTACTTTCTGCATGATGTTTCTATAAATGTACAACTGCTTTAGTTTTTTTTAATACCATTTTTAGTGGTTAAAAAAAGTCCTGTCCTCTATTACCTTCCAGCAAGGCAAATGACTTTCCTCATCTTTAAAATGGTTCTAAAGATGTATTACGCAGAATAATGGACATGCCCAAAGATGTCCGTGTCCACATCCTAATTCCCTGTGAATAAACTACCTTGCATTGCAAAAGGGACTCTGCACATTTGATTATGTTTGAGGACTTTACAATGAGGAAATTACCCTGGATTATCTACATGGGTCCAGTCTAATCACATGATCCCTAAAAGGCAGCAGCAGCAGAGGATGCTGGAGCAGTGTGGTGTGAGAAGTAACTTGACCCACTGTAGCTGACTTTAAAGATGGAGGAAGGGGCTAGGAGCCAAGGAATGTGGGCAGCCTCAAGAAGCTGAGAGTCAATCCTAACTGACAACTAGCAAGGAAATTGGAACCTCAACCTGAGAACCACTTTGACCAAATTTGGCCAGTAGTCTTAATGAGTAAGGAAATAGATCTTTCCCTAGAGCCTCCAGAAAGAAGTACAGCCCTGCTATAACCTTATTGTAGCCCCCTGAAACTTGTACCAGACGTCAGATATAAGAAGACCTCAGATCACTGTAAGAACAAATTTGCATTGTTTTAAGCTGCTAAATTTGTGGTCATTTATTATGGCAGCAAAGGAAAATTAACACAATGGGCTTATCATAGAACTGTAATCAATTTTAAATTAGAAAATCTACGTAGAAATCTTGCACAGTGCCAGGCATTTAGTTTTTACTACTTTTACCATTGCTATTTTTATTATTAGCAACACAACTCAACACAACACAACTGAAATTTTATAGACATTTTAAATAGATTACATGTCAGTTAGTAGCAGTAGTCATTGTATGAGTCAGTCAAAGGGGTGCTGATGCAAAATATCAGAAGCCTGTTGGCTTTTATAAAGGGTATTTATTTGGGGTAGGAGCTTACAGATAACAGGCCATAAAGTATAATTTACTTCCCTCACCAAAGTCCATTTTCATGTGTTGGAGCAAGATGGCTACCAATGTCTGCAAGGGTTCAAGCTTCCTGGGTTCCTCTCTTCCCAGGTTTTGCTTCCTTCTGGGCTCAGGTCCTCTGTTTTCTCCACAAGGTCAGCTGTAGACTATCAGGCAAACAGCTCCCTGGGGATTTTGCCGAGTCTAAGGAACTGTCTCAATTCCTCTGTGTTCTTCTCCTGGCTCAGGTCTTCTCTTCCCAGGACTTGCTTCTCTTTCCTCTGTGTGCTTACTTCCCAGGGCTCCAGCTCAAGACTCCAGTGTCAAACTGCAAATCAAAACTCCTACATTAAAACCCTCAACTCTGTCCTTTGCCATGGCTCTTATCTGTGAGTGCCCACCGACTAAGGGGCAGGGACTCAACACCCTACTGACATGACCCAATCAAAGGCCTAATCATAATTTAATCATGCCCAGGTACAGATCAGTTTACAAATATAATCCAATATCTATTTTTGGAATTCATAACTATATCAAACTGCTACATTCATATCTAATTTATCCTGGCATACTCAGTGCTAACAATATGCCATACCATTGGCAGGTGCTAAGTACAAAGTAATGCATGTCCATTAATGAAGGTGAATTTAACAGGACACTTGGAATTAGCTAGCTCTACTTAACTGAAGTGAAACTAAGGGAAGAGGAAAAAAAAATTGAAAAGTGAAAGATCTGTTTTAACTGGGTCCATCCCAGGTAAGCACATGGCCCATGAAGAATTTAAGAACAGAAAGCTTTGCACCATGACTAAATGTGTTGCAACATTTGCTAGCTGGACCTTGACATGGTTGTCATTAGAGGTGAATTTTATGAATAGCAAAACATGTATGGAACCAAAGTATGTATTGTACATTCATTGCTGATGTGATTGTGGTATTAGAAATATTCAGAGTTAATCCATTTTCCTCTCATTCTTCTCAATAAGGATTGGTAGGAAAGATGAACCACCAACAGTTAAGTATAGGTCTGAGCTTTCCTCTATAAGTGTCTTGTGAGTCAGTATTCAAGATTGTTTCAAATTGAAGTCTGTCTGTTTCCTTATCCATGGAATATTCATCAGGGATTATGCCTAGAGATATTAGAATAGAAAAAGACTTTAAGAACTTGATTTGAATTACAAGAAAACCTGTTTCTAACAGGTATTTTTTCTAGCTTCTATTTTCTTTGCTTACAATGATATCCCCAGAGTTTCAGCAGCACAATTTTCACTGCTTTGTGAAATGTTATTTTCTGTGAGCCTACTAGGTTTGGACAATTACTTGAAGGTTACAAGCAAAACTTTTGATATTTTGAAAAAAGCCACTTAAGACAGGCAAGAAAGATATATAAGATGTATCACTGAGTTATGTCTTTATCCTTACGTGCTTGAGCAGAGATAGGGAAGACATTCTAGGAGGGCCACAGGAATTGCATTCATCTCTGTGGCAGAAAGACCCTAAGGTGGTCCCCATCATCTCCACCTTCTGGTACCCTCACTCTTGCTCTTGCATAACCCCCTGCCTTGAGTGTGGGCCTGATTTATGGCTTACTTCTAATCAATAGAATACGGCAAAAGTGGTAGAATAGATGTGTATACAGTAGTTAAGACAACACTAGATGGAAACACTCTTACCCTTGCTTACTTTGAAAAAGCCTACTGCCATGTTGTCAGCTGGCCTATGGAAATGTCTGTATGATGAGCAACTGGGGTGGACTCTGTCCAACAGCCTTCAAAAAATTGCAATCCTCTTTCCAGCAGCCTACAAAGACCTGAATGCTGCCAACACACATGAGCTTGACAGGAGTTCCTTCCCCCAAATGAGCCTCAAATGATGCCCTGGCTGACAGGTGGAAACTTTGTTAGACCCTGAAATGGAAGACCCAACTAAGCAATGCCTGGACTCCTGACACACACAAGTTGTGAGATAAGCCATGTCTTGCTTTAAGCAATATCTAACTAAAACACTTTTAAAACCAACCTTTAACTTGTAAAGCCTGAGAAAAGGTTCCTATTATAAGCTGTTGCTTCATATTTATTAAATACCAACTTATAAAATAATGACATCAGTTGACTCGTTACAATATGTGAACATATATGAACATACACGAGCACCTGGTTAAACATAGGAGCTTGTCTCTCTAGGATATTTCCAGACTAGACTTGAAGTGTTAGATATGTATTCAAATTGGGTACCCAGATTGCTATAAGGTTTCTCATCTCCTTTTTTTCTACTCTATCACCAGCACCAGGTAAATTCACCTCTCAAATGACTCAAAAATGTGTCTGGTTCTCTCCTCCTAAATTCCAAACCTTTATCCAGGCACCATTACTTCTGACCTTTCAACTGCATAAACTTTCTTCTGATCTCCCCTCCTTGCTCTCATAGTTACTCTCTTCATTTTTTTTTACTATAACCACAGTGATAATTCCTGTACATACAAGTGACCATGTCAATCAGATTCTTTAAATCCTTTCCACAGCCCTTGGGACAAAGGTTAACTTCCACTATGCTCCAGGATTTTATTTCATATACCTAGCTAATTGAACCAAGCACATTTCACTTTCCTAAGCGTAAGGATCTGACATGTCATTTTATTCTCAGCATCTCAACACACCTGAAAAAACTGGGGAGTTAAATATTTGTTGAAACGGGAAATTATTTTTGTAAAATGTGCCTCATTTCAAAGTATATCTCAGGGTTTAGAGGAGGAGGAAGGGGGAATGACTGCTAAACAGGCATGGGGTTTCCTTTAAGGCAGGGATGACAAAATTCCAAAACTAGATAGTGGTAGTGGATGCACAGCATTGTGAATGTACTTAATGACACTAAGTTGTACACTCGAAAATAGTTAAAATAGTAAATTTTTTATGTGTATTGTATCACACATGTACAAAGAAACTAAACACAAGAGTTTTGAAAATGTATTTCTCAGACATTGTTTATTTCGTGATATTGGCTCCTACCCATTATTAAGCCATTTTTGGCAAGTCTAAAAAAGCATCTCTTTACATATGATCCTACCAAGGTATATGCAGGTATGCATTCCAGTTTCCTTACATATATGCACAAAAGGGGAGAAGAGGTTAGTGGAAGGAGAGTATAGATACAGCCAGGGCAGGAACTATCTTTTTACTGCAGTCTGCCCTTCAAATTTAATCCTATGTACACACATCCAACTCATGCTGCATGTTGCAACATCATGTTGATACTGATGGTACCCAGTAATGCATGCCCATGCCCTTGCCACCACAAGAAGCTTAAGCTGAACATCTTAAGTGTTGGGAGTCAAGCCTCTCCCCACCACCAAAACTTACATGATGGGGCATGTAATAAATGTGAGAAGGGTGTTCAGATTCTGACTAGCCTTTTCGAATGACAAAATTCCCCACAAATACTTCCTGAAATATCACTCTTGTGGTAGTATTACAAAAGAAAAGACTGACAGTAGGGTTTACAGAAGATTTTGAAATTTATGTTTTTAGAGAAAAAAAAAGTACTGAAATATTAAACAGCATGATTTTAAACATTCCAATTATGAAAAATTTTGTGATTTAGCAGAATAATCCTGTGCTTTCCCAAATTCAGCTGGCCCTCTCGATGAGCCTATAATGAGGATTGGGCCTTAGTTTCCAAATCTTTTGTTTTTTTCAATTTACAGACATTTATTGACCTATTAGTCTTAGCTCAGCCTTAATAGAAGATCAAGGAATAGAAGATAATTGCATATAGATGTTTCCATTGAAGTGGACCATGTAGATCTTTTGGCAGTTGTTAGTAGTCTGTTGACACTGAGCTATAATTCATATTCCTGACTTGAAATAGTTATGCCTATAAATAGCTAGTCACAGCTTAGGATATTAGTTTAACTGAAAACATTAAATCATTTTTTCCTTTTTACATGACTTAAAAATATATACTTTTTGAAGCAATCCTGTACACCTAAAAATTGAATCTCAAAGTGTTTATAATAAAATACTCTTTATATACTCTTCTAATACTCAAATACTCTAACCCGTAATATCTTGCTTTCAAGTATATCAAAAGAATATATTTTAAACATTTTTTGTTTCATGTATTCTGGAGGTTATATATACAACTTTAAATGTTTTCACATGGAATGTTCTTAAAAGTGTATCAGCCACACCTATGGCACTTAATGGCACCATTTCTACTTTCCAGTCCACAAGCCATATTGGTTCCAAATCATCACAAAGAACCAATTATTAGGAACAAAGTAAGAATAATTAGAGAACTCACATATGAAGAACAAAATGAACTGATTCCAAAGTTGGCCAGTGACCATATTCTGGTCTGACTTGCTCTATTTCTGTCTCTCAATGCAAGGGAACAATCCGATATAAAATTGTCAAGATGCTTGGGTATTCACAGGACAAGTCCTTAGATATGAATGGATGTGTCATCCCAGATGTGATGAGGCAGCCATGAACCCATGTGTGCCTGTGGGCAATGTTACCATCCCTGGAAAGTCAATGAAGCAAGAACTACATTCCTCTCAAACTTGGTATAGTTTATCTTAGGTCTGCCAATAGCTCCTTAGCCAGAATGCACCTGCTACTTGCAGCTTGGTTGTTTTCCTTTAGAAAATTCAAGGCAAGATAAAAATGTTGATGAAGCAGAGAACTGCTTTTTTAGGACTTGATGATATATTCAGGGTTTTAATGTCCTAAATTAGAAGACTGAACCACTTTCCATACCAAGCACCACGATGAGTATGTCAGAAAACATATTAAACTACCATTCTTAGACTGATGAGAAAATAAAACTATTAATATTAAAATAACTATAATCTCAACACTTCTAAAATTTGACATCTCAGCATTTTGGTATAAAATATACCTGGGCTGGATTCCTGACTACTATTTGTTGGCTGGGTTAACTTAATTACTTAACCTCTTCCAACTGCAGTTTTCTTTTCTGTATTAAACACCAGCTGCACAGTTGATTAAAAGTCTTAAATGTGATGAGATGTGTAAAGAATTTAGTCTGATGTTTGGTATAAGAATTAAAAAAATATAATCTTCACTTTATTGGTAATTGTTGTTGTTGCTATTATATAAGGCATTCATTAAATAAGATCATGGCCAGTGGAGTCCAGAATATATCTATTCCTTGAGGTGAAAACCAGAAATTGTGTGTTTTATTGATAGACATACATTAATGGTAGAAATAGCCTAAGTAGATTTTGTAATTATTTTTTGAAAAATACAAATATGACTTCTGCATTTTAGATTACTTAAACAAATAACACTAATATTTATCCAGGCAATGTAGCTTGGATAATGATCAAAAGTCTGCTCTGAACACAAATCTGATTTCTTGCAATCTTCTCCATCTTAATAACCCCATTCTTTCAGTTGTCTTTAGCAAAAAACTTAGAAATATCCTGGAGTCTTTTTTTGGGGGGAGACGGTGGGGGTGAAGGAAGCTTATAAGTCACAACCAGTCCATAAATACAACTGCTCAGAATATATTCAGAATCCAAGTACTTCCCAGCACTTCCACAATTACCTTCTTGGCCCAATATCATCTCTTACTGGATTTCTGAAGAAGTCTATTCCCCCTCTTAGATAAAGCACAGAGGGCTATACTTTAGTGTTGTAAATTAGATCATTCCACTAGGAGTAAGATTCAAATCCTTATTGCAGCCCACAGATCCTATGTAATCAAGCCACCTTCTACTTCCTGACATCATTCCTACCATACTTGTTGATTCCATTTCATCAAGATTAACCTTCCTGCAGATGCATCAAACATGCTCTCACCTCTAGGCATTTGCACATGCTATTCTGTTTGGAAGGCTCTTCCTCAGATATCCATATAACAGGTTTCTTCATGTTCTTCTTTCTCCACTCAAATATCACCTTATTAGCATGGCCTCTTCTGACCATTCTGAAATAGCAAGCCTACACTATAGGTTGACCATCTATTCCTCTTATCTTTATTTTTTTCTCTAGAATTCTCATTAGTTCCAGTCCTTCCATATATTTTTTTAATCTTCTCCTAAAACTCCTATCACAGAAACATAAGCTCCATGAAGACAGATAGCTTTCTGACACTAACATTTTCTAGCCTGGGATCAGCACTTTATGATTTCACTTAATTCATTCAACAAATACTTTAAAGGGTGAGAATTTGGAGCTCAGGAGAGAGATCTGGCTATTTGGACTAAATAGAGATATCAATTAAATTGAGGCAAAAAAACATACATCAGATTTGGTAATATGGAAGTTACTGTTAATTTAAGAAGAAGAGTTCTAGTGGAGTTGCAGGCTTGCTGTGTACACCTCTTAAATTCCATCTCAGAACTATGGTATTTGGATGTTGGATGGTCTTATGTAAATAATTCAACCATCATGGCCGATGGTCTGAACCCTTCTGGGACCTGGAGGCTAAACTACTGGTCAGGCAAAGGAGAAATGGCAGGATGGAGGTGATGGCAAATGTAAGTCCAGCAACTTGTCTATTATCAGACCATTCTCATACAATCTTCTATTTGAACTTGCTGTGTCCTGAAGCACATGTAGCACTAAGCCTTGATGGTGGTCATGGACACTGAGGGAGTCGTTACTTCACTACTCAAGCTCTTGCTCATAGGTTGATGCCTAGCAAAACATTATATTTTTTTCATTCAACAAAAATATTGTGCTTCCCCTAAAGACCAGATCTATCCTAAATTCTAGAAAAGAAGCAAATTAAGCATGGTTTCTGTTCTCTTAATTCACAAATTAAGTATGGTTTCTATATTTTGAGGTAAAGTTCAATAAAAATGTTTCACAATGCAGCCAGAACTGTCATCCCTTGGACTCTCTCGAAATTGTACAGATGGGGAAGGAGGGGTGTATTGTGTTTTTACTTAAGGAAAAAAACCAGTGGTGATGAATACAGTGTAGTTCCAATACATTTATATGTGGTATTTCTGAAGTAAATGTAGGACTGCAGACATCTGCCTTTGTATTTATTTGACATACAATACCATACCCTAATGCCAGAGTACAGAAAATATACTTCAAGTGCTTAACTTGATTATCTTGAATGTATACATACAACTACAAATAAATTCGAGAGCAATTCTAATTGGATTTTTAAGGCAATATGAGTTTCTCTATCATATACTTGGCTGAAGGTCCAGGTTGGGCACTGCATTTTTCCTTTCGAATGGATATTAATTTTAAGTTTCTTAAAATTATTCTTACATGCTGCTTATGTTGGCATATCATATAATTTTGGCAAAGAAAAATGAACTTGTATAAAACAATGCATTCTAAATATTTGAAGGATTCTAAATGAAAGTGATGTTTTAAATATTCATATAATACCAGAACATATCCAATGCTTTGTAAAAGGTATAACTTTTTAAATAGGTAGGTATATGACAAAACACTGTTTACAGTAAAACAATATCAAAGCTACATATTTGGTAGCTTCTACTAGACTCTATTCACTCTTTAACAAGTTTTCTTATAGTACCTGCCATGACTCAGGAATTGCAAAGTACCCAAGGAACCCCTATAGTTGTTGAATCGGTGTTGGCTAAATGTAAGAACAAAACAGTACCTCATCTCTGGGCTCTTGCAGTCCAGAGGAGAATATAGATAAGAAAGATAAGAACCAGTCTTAACATATAATGCATTGTGTTTTACCCAGTTTTAAGGAGTAAGAGAAAAGTTGTTAAATTGTCTCATATGAGTCCTGAAGGATGAGTATTAAAAACAAAGTTCATCTCTAGATTGGCTTATGACAGATAACCAGAATGTTTTGGGAATTTACTCTTCACTAACTTAAAGGAAGATTTGCAGTGGGGAAGGGTCATTAAATTTCCAAGTATTGTGATTTCAAGCACTTGTTGGATGGGTGTTCTTTACACTATCTGTTCTCTGAGATGATATTAAGCATTATGGGTGATTAGAAGGTTACAGAGATGTTATAACAGTTTTAAGTTGAAATGTTTCCATAATGCAAGACAAAATGTGGGCTTAGGAACACCGTTTGGTCAGCACAAGAAATTGTTTGCATGAGGCGGCATTTGAACTTTGTATGACCTGTACCTTAATTATTGTAAATGTTGCACCTGTCCCTTATTATAGTAAATAACAAACAGCTGCTTGTTAGTTACTAAATAAATATGATGTGGAAACTAGGGTTGAGGCTCTCAGTTTCAGAAGCTGTGAGTCCCCTGGTCCCATCTTTATTTCCTCTCTTGTGTCTTTCTTACTGTTCTTTTATTTCTTCAGTTCTGTGTCACCTTCCCCTCATGCAAACCTATTGCTGAGCTGATCTCAGCAGAGAGAGCCTTCAAGCCACACCTTGGGGAAGTTCAGTCCACAGGTCCATCTAATCACTGAGAAATTTGGTTCTAGAGCATCCTCAAATGATGGAGGTTGTAAGAGTGATCACTCATCTCAAGGTTTGGGTCATTTCTCTACTTGTTCAGAATTTTGCAACTCCTTCAACTAAATCCTTCCCATCAGCATTCCAAAGTACTTTATAGAGTTTTTACATGAAAAAAAGACATCATATAATCTGATACCCCTCCAGTTACCACTCTACCACCCTCTTTTCTCCTTTACAGGTAATTTCTTAGAGAGATAGTTGACAAATGATGCCCCTATTTCTTTAGCTTGAATATCCTTTGCAATCTACTCCAATCTGGCTACCAAACTCAAACATCTACTTTGTAAAATGCAACTGACATGATTTTGTTCTTATCCTACCAAACATCTCAGCAGGATTTGATTCAGTTGCTCCTATCCTCCTACTTCAACTGTCCTCCTCTCTTGGCTTTTAGTTCACCACTCTACCACACTTTCCATCTCCTAAACTATGAAATACTTCAGTTTGTCTCCTTCAACATTCTCTTTTCATAAGACCCCTTCAATATTTCTTTCAAGGCTTAGGCCAGGAACCTCTTCTCTTTTTACTCTCTCTTTCCTTTATAGTGACAGTGACCATCCTCTGATTTTAAATACAAACAACATATCAAAAAGTTCCCAGTTCTTTGTTTCCAGCCCTGATGAGTTCCATGCTAATTTAGATAAATATCTCTTCAACAATTAGATAAGGAGCCCTCACAAACAACTCAGACTTAACATGCCCAGGATTGACACCGTGATACTTTTCTCCAAAGTGACTTTAATTAAAGGCACTTTAATTAAAGGCACTTCCATCTACCCAGTGGCTAGGGTAAATGATAATAATAATAATAAACCAATAGAAGGTTTCTTCAATGTTTCCTCACTCTTCTGTAGTCCCACTCTCAACCTTTTGGGAAAAACCTTGTAGTAAATCTCGAAAGTAGTTACAATCACTCCATTCTCGCCTCTCAAAAACCAAATTCTTTGTCCAACCTGTCCTCATTTCTCATGACTGCTCTTACTAGCTACAATGGGTCTCATTCCAGTTATTTCCCAGGCATCAGGTAGATCAAGATTTAACATATATCATATCACTTAGCTGCTTAAACCCCATTATGAACAACCTATTACATAGTATCTACATCTCACATTGTATGAAGTTGGTCCTATTCTTCCATCATCTTATACCACTCTTTGTGTTTACTCAACACTAAGCCTACTAGACCTCCTTCAATATACCATCTATTCAACAACTTATTGATAACATATGTCAGGTTCTGTTCTAAGTAAGTAAGAGTCAAAAGGCTATGACTTTCCTTCATGGAGTTTATATTCTATTTTCTGGAGAGTGAAAATCTCTTTCTTGCCTCAGGGACTTCATACAGGCAGATGACCAGCCTTGGAAGGTTTTTCTTCCCCTTCCCACTCTGGTCTTAGCATGGATGTTAGCCTGAATGTTACTTCCTCAGAGAGGGCTTTCCTAACAAGCCAATTTAACCCTGTGCCCCTTCCTTTACCATTTCCAGTGTCTTTAAAATACATCCACAAATCATTTGGTACTCCTTTAAATGACAAGCATTTATATCACACTATGTGTTAGTAATTTTTTATATTCTGTGTCCTATAGAATATAACTCCTTTCTCCTTCAGTGAATAGATCTGTTCATAGAATGTAGTAGAAATGATGGTATGGGAATTCTACGACTAGGTCATAAAAGACATCATGGCCTTCTCTTTGCTCTCTTGAATCACTCATTCTAGTTGAAGCCAGCTGCCATGTCATGAGGACACTCAAATAGCCCTATGAGGAACCAAGTTCTCCTACAAACCACAAGGAAGAAACTAGGGTCTTCTGCTAACAGTTCATGGGATGACCCATCTCGGAAGTGGATCCTTCAGCCCCTGTTGAGCCTTCAAGTGACTTCAGAACTAGCTCACATCTTCACTGCACCCTCAACAGGGTCTGAGAACCACCCAGCTAAACTTGCCCCAAATTGCTAACACCTAGATAGTGTGATATAAATGCTTGTTTCACCTACCACACTTTAGAATAATTTGTTATACAACAATAGACACCTAAGACAGATGTATGTATAATATATATTATATATATATATAAAAGGTTGATTTGTTCAAAGTCCACTCTACTCACTATACATAATCGTTCTGCTGAAACACATTATAATCACAAACATGCAAAAAAGGTCATTACTTCTAAGTAAATAAAAGTATACATTTCCAAGAATCAGGGCAAAAATCTGGGAGGGCATGCACTTTGGGGTTCTGCCACCCATCTATTAAAGTTTCATATATGCATACCCAGGGGTCCACAATGTACCCTCTTCAGTATATGCTCAATAAGAATTTACACAAACACTTATCAAATCCCATACTAAAATATTTATAGAACTCATGTTAGTCAAAGTCTGGGAACAATCAAAATGCACATTAGTAGAATGGCTATGACTTTCATATATATTCATAAAGGAGTAGTATAGAGAAATGAAAACAAGTCAATTAATATACTTGTGCTGTTGCTTATGATAGCTCAGAAACACAATGTTGAGTGAAAACAAGCCAGACACAATACGTACTTACTAAATGATTCCATTCATATAAATGCTAATAAAAGAAGCAAAATTGATTAATGATGCTCACAGTCAGAATGGAGGTTACAGATGGATAGGTAACCAATGTGGAGAATTAGACTGGTAATGTTCTGTGGCAGCTACCTGGATTTGTTCACTTTCTGAGCATTCACTGAGCTGAACAGTTATGATTTGTGCATTTCTTTATGTATTAATAGGTTATGCCCAGTATAAAGCTTACTTTAAAAACTGAGTAGTGTTTGGATCTTTCACTCTTGAGTTTCTAACCACTCTGGTTATGTAAAAACTAAGAAAGGGAAAAGGTAGTATTTTCTGCTGGGTAATTATTGTGTATTTAGAAAAATGCCTAATTATATATTCATCTAACACACTAGAATGATTTCAGAAAGACTTGGCTAATATGAAAAGTGTGTGTTCTGAATAATAATATCCTGTTGGCAGAAAAGTAAACACCCAGGCCTATGATTAAGTAATATTAGTACAATTATGGTAAAGAAAAAAAGTCTAGAAACACATTATAACTTCTGTTCCAATTGTGAGGTTGACAGGAACAAATACTCTTCTGTTGGAATGGGAAAAGGAATACAGAGGAGCTTTGAGGATCCTTGTTTTACAAGAAACATTTAAAGTGTTAAAGCTCCTCTTGTATGATAAGAGCTGAGTAAGAACTCAGGGTTAGGCTCTTTATCACAGGAACCTAGATATAAAAGAGCTGAGACTGTTTTCATTTGTAGAACCCTGGAGTTACTTATATACACATAGTCCTTATTTTATTGTCTGAGAAATTCAGTAACATGTATTCATGGCTAACAGGACAGTCCGTAATAAATTAGTTTTGAATCTGCAATGCAAAATGAGCATATTGACTTTCAGAACAAATGCTATCCTTTGAAAATTTCCAATCACAAAAACGTAAGATCAAATATAAAATATTTTTGAACTAATACAAGTTTTAGCATTATGTTCTTTTGAAAGTCAGATTTACCTAGGCAAGATTAAGACACTGAAGACTATCATTTGGATATATTATGTGAAAATCAATATAACCAAGCAGTTCATTTAAAACTTATAAATCATTTACTATCTTTAAACTCAGTTTTACTAGTTCATTAAGAGTTAATATCTCTGATGTTAATATATGGACAACTATACTATACAACAGATGTTTCCTGTTTTGTTATCTATATTTTGGAATAAAATAGGTCAAAATTCTACACTAACGTAGTTTTGCTCTTGCTCCCTTTTTATTTTTCTTAAACTATTATGACAACTTTAGCAGAAAATCAGATTTACTGATTCTCTCTATAGATTTAAGCATTCAAAACATATTCCCTAGCATGTATTTGTATACAATTTCTTCATAGGTAAGAATTTATATTTTAGTGTTCTCAATGGAGGGAAAAGTCTCTAAAACAAATAAGAGCTTCTTCATCACCAATCTAAAAACTTCATTTCTCTACTACAGATGACTAACTCCATTTTACAGCATCTGATAGATTGCCTGAATGACATCCTTTGCTTGAGGATGGGGGCTGGGGAGGGAGTTGGGCAGATGGATGTTTCAGTCAGTCATGAGCACAGAGCACGACCCCTTCAAATTCTATTTCACGATTCGCTTCATGTTCAGAGCTCAATTTGCATGAAAATCAAATTCATAAATTCAGCTATGGCTTTGATCAGGAATTCTATGGTTGTTATTGTTCTGAGTTGTAAAAATCATGGCAGATGGTAATGCTTCTCGAAATATCCAGTGATAGTCATCTCCTTTTCCACCACAGCACAGTACTAGAGATATTTAGCACCTTCTTAGAATCAGGCCATCTTAGAACACAAACGATCCTTAGATGCAACTTTCATTTTATATTATAGATACTGAAGCTATAATCTAAATCAGATCTCTTTTTCTCTCACTCCCAGTCCAGTGATCTTTCCAATATATCAATATATGCTAATTCAAGAAAGAGGTGAAATGTGGGAAACATTGTAAGCAATGAGAACTCTTTTATAGGAATGACCAAGGGAAAATAAAGCAATTGACTCACATACATGCATAATTGCAACATTATGCCTTTGTATAGGATATCTATATATAAGAAATTAAGTGGAAATAAATTTATATATATAACTTAGTGTTTTCTTTATATAAGATTTGTATTTGTATATTTACTTATATATCTACAGAAGATAATTATGAAGATCAGCTAGAATAATATATTGGCTGAAAGCCAAACTGATGAACATTTGAATTATAGATCTGTCACCTAAGAGCTATGTGACTTTTGATTTGTTATTTAACATTTTGGAATCTCAGATTAGTTCTATAAATGGATTGGTATTTGGACTAGATAAGTGAATGTTCATAAAGGCTTACCACAATGCACATAAATGGCAATAAGGTGTTTTTATCAAGTTTCAAAAGGTTTCCGATGCATGACACATAAGCTTGGTAGCACATAACATGTGCCAGGAAATGGCCTGTTGTTCTGCATGAATAAGTATCTAGTTCTCCGGTTTACCTTAAATAGATGGTTGGTATGACTGAAGTGACTGATACCATTGGTTATATATGAGGGCACAAATGCTTAAAAGGGCAAAATTGCCTGCTCAACATCTATTAACCATGACTGGCACACTTGTATGCACTATGCCACCTGCATATGGAAAGGTAATTTCAATTCAAGCCCCCAAAAATCCCTAATTTAAGGACTTTTCAAGTATGTCTGTTTCAATAGCCCAGTCTCTAAAATTAATCTTATTTTTATAATTTCCATTTGCTGGAATTACCAGAAGACATTTCATAAGGCATTAAGCATCTTAACTCTGATACTTCTTGCCTAGATCTGTGTAATACAGGGTTAGGATTTTTATCCTAGGTACCTAGATACAAAAGAGTCATGAACTTAAAAAGAACTCTTACCTTCCAGTCTTTTTTCTGACCCTATGGCATAATTTAAAAACAGTGATCACTACCAAAAAGAGAAAGATGAACCCATTTTATTTGGAACTTAAACAAACCATCTAGTGATATCTCAATAGCCATTAATTTCTAGGCTAGGACCCAAGATTCTATTTAGTACCACATTTACAAAGCATCTGCCTTCAGTAGATAGGCAACACACCAAGAAAAGAAAGAAAAATGACCTTGAAGATTTGCTAGTGTCACTTTGGATTAAATGGCCAACTACCAAAAACTACCAACTACCTCTGTCACACAGGAAAAAAGAGAATGAATTTCTTGCTAAGCATAAATATCCCTTACTGTTGAAATATTATCCTAATAAACTAAATACCACTGATAAATACAATTGCAACTTACCAAGCATTCATCGGAAAACTACGAGAAATACAAATATAAAAGGCAGGCACTAGGGTTTGGGAATTTATTATGACTGCCTAGTGTTCCAGGCCACTATGACAAATACCACACACTGGTTTGGTTCAGACAACAGGAATTTATGGGCTTTTGGTTTTAAAGGCTAGAAGTCTTATTTCCACCTGGGGTCAGTAGCCGTCTGGCCGGCAATCTTTGGGTTCCTTGGTGTATTAGTCAGCCAAAGGGGTGCTGATATAAAATACCAGAAATCTGCCAGGCATTATAAAGGGCATTTACTTGGGGTAGGAGCTTACAGTTACCAGCCAATAAAGCATAAGTTACTTCCCTCACCAAAGTCTGTTTCCACATGTTGGAGCAAGATGGCTGCTGACATCTGAGGGTTCAGGCTTCCTGGGTTCCTCTGGGCTGAGCTCCTGTTTCCTCCACAAGGTCAGCAGTAGACTATATGAGGCTCTCTAGGCTTTGCCTCTTTCCCCAAGGTCCGCTGTAGACTATAAGGTGAATGGCTCTGTCCCTTTCCCCAGGGTTCCAGCTGAAGACTTTAGCATCAAACGCCAACATCAGAAATCCTCAACTTTGTTCTATGCCACGCCCTAATCATAACTCAGTCATGTCCTGGTACAGATTAGATTACAAACATAATCCAATATCTATTTTTGGAATTCATAACCATATCAGACTTCTACACTTGACTCTCCCATCTCATGGTAACATCCTCTTTCTTTTCCATTGACTTCCAGCTCCTCCTCATGGCTCTCTGAATTTCTTCTCAAAAAGAACTCCCATGATCTGGATTAAGGCCCAATCTCACTCATTTGGACCATACCTTAACTAAAATAAAATCTTCAAGAGATTGTTTTTACAATAAGTTCACACCCTCAAAAATGTGGATCAAGACCAAGAACATATCTAAATCAAGGGAGGTAATTCAGTTTGCCACAACAACTATTAATGATTACTAATCATATTTGAAACTAAATCATCATTGAAATTAAAGTAGTTAGTTTCCTATTCTCAGTCCATATAATTTACTTGGATCTACCAACAGTTAAAACGAGGAATTCCTCTTCATACAGTATTACATATATGCATATAACATACATACAGAAATACAATTGTTCCAGGCATCTAATACATATTGTAAAATTACTTAATAAAATCTCCTTCATGTAATTATAATGGCTAACTCCATATCATTTTTGTTTATTAATGTCCAAGATGTTTAGAATCACATGAGACTTGTTCTTCAAAATGGGATTAGAGATTGGACTGATGTGGTTGAAACACTGACTTTTAATCATATCCACATGCAAAATTTTAAACTGTTTTGTGATTTTTCCTGGCCACCTCAAGTTGGTCAATTGTCATCTCTATTTAGCATGGACTTTTCTCTGGACAACATGCAATTTGGAATTTCTTATCCCATCCTACCTTTTATGCCATTTCAGCCTCAAGTTTGAAAAGGAAGGAAAGCAAATTCCACAGCACCAGATATTTTTAAATGTGTAAAATCCATGTAAAGTGTGATATAATTTTAATTTCAAGCGTACTAGAGACTACACTAACATATAGTGTATGACAGCCATTACATGGAAATGTTATATCTTAAAATACTCAACCTGCTTAGAATGCCCATTTAATTCTAAGAAATTACTAGGGTTATAAAGAGATTGCATGCAAAATTTCATTTCATGATAACATTGTTGGTAAATACTGGGGGAAAATAGAGTAATTTGGGGAAATCTTTAGTTTGTAAGGAAAAAAAAGGATCAGAAATTGAGGTTTATAATGAAAACTATATAGATACATGGATAGACAGGAGTAATTTCATATTCAGGTTTCTTTAGTTGGTTATGACTTAATTGTCTTTACATTGTAAGGGCCTAGTTGAAGTCAGGTATCAGTCAGTGGTTCATTCAACTTTTAATTATTGTAAACCTTCCCACTAGTAAATTGTAGAGTTTGAATGAATATGAGTGGGTATATTATTAACACTGATTATAACTAAATCTGACAAGTCATGCTGATCTATTAAAATAAAATCAGAAAACTTCCATTTGGTATAAAAAGAATTGAAACCCTCATTGAAGAAATGTTCCATTTGCATCTTCATGCAGCTTTATGATTTATGACAGGCAGAGTTTTCAGTTAAGATAGAAAGTTCACTCCCTAGGAGTTATTATATAGTGGAAATGAAATTTCCCAGCCTATTTAGATGAACCAGGTTGTGCATTATCTTTCACACAGATAACTTCATGCCTCCATTTCAATAAATATTGTTGCTATTCTATACTGAGGAGAGGAGATAAAAAATTGTTATTCTATGAGAATGGCAAAGTATCTCATTCAGATAAAAATCTGCTTGAAGAGTAATTTAAGAATACGTATGATTCTATTTCTGAATTATTTTGTATTTCATTGTATACATGGGTAAGAGATCATTATGACTATATTCTTATTAGTGCTATTTCTATGCACAATTGAGAAAGAATGATTTTGAAAGTGATGAAGATCAAGTGCCTTAAAGACTTACAATTTCACAATAGTCACTTCTTGTATTGATTAACTACTCCATGGACTAAGTTGTTTACTAATAGTTATGGGAATTCTCACAATGGCAAAACTGCTTCACATACAATTAAGCTATAAATGAGGGTTTTCTCTTTTTGTATTGCCTTTTTTTGTGACTACATTTATCTGTTATGTGATTGCAAATAAGAGAACTTTGGAAAGATTATCTTGAATTACCCTTTAATAAAAGTAAAAATAAGTTATTTTTTCTATTTCCAAGTTCCCATTTAGTTCAGAAACTTTAAAGATCATTGTAAAACTTTCTTAGCCGAGAACTCCACCTATCATAAATCATAAAACTGCATGCAGATGCAAATGGAACATTTCTTCAAATCAGGCTTTCAATTCCTTCCACATGATAACACTTGTCTGTGCATGACCTTCAGAAATGTTTTTCAAGAATTTCCAAATGTTACAGGCAGTGCAACATCAAGATGACGCTGCATATGAGTATGCTATACGAAATGTCAGCTGAGAACACATGATTCTCACAACAAGGTTATAACAGAACTTAAAATTCACTTAGTTCAACCATGTGTTCTGATACTTGAAGCATCTCCAAGAAAGAGGCAGACTCTGGAGCTTGATGCAGGGGCTTTAAACCCAGCTTTCCCCCTTACTAGCTTTTGTCAGTCATCCTGCTAGTCCCTCTGTTTCTTCATGTATAAAATGAGTGATAGTACTAGAACCTCTCTATCGTGTCACTATGAAGATTAACTAAGCTATCAGATGTAAAACTTTTATGACTATACCCATACCCCTTCTTCCCCACAGTGACTATCTTTCCTTGTCGGGTCACCTCAAGGGAATCCGTTATGCTTGGTTGGCACAGGTTGATGTCTTCCTTCTGTTCAGTCAACTCCATCTCCTTGGGTTCCTCCCTCCCCCCATTATCCAAGTCCCAATCCTTGGGATTTTAGAGTAAAAAGGCTTAATCCCTATTTACTTAGAGTTATCTTTAAATATTTAAATTCATCATGGGCTCCAAAATCAAACAGATTTGTTGGGCCTATTAGCCTAACTCCTTTACCACCCTGTTTTGTTTTTTTTAATTTAAGTATATCATTCATACATGAACACACATAAACAATAAATGTATAGTAAAGGTTGCGAACTTACAAAATAAACATACATAACATCACACAGGGGTCTCATACACCACCCCTCCACCAACTCATTGCGTTTAGTGTGAAACATTTGTTACAAACTATGCAAGAGCATCGTCAAAATATTAATACCAACTATATTCCTTATCTTACATTTGGTGTATTTTCCCCCCAAGCCATACTATTTAAGTATTTTCATTACAGATATTGTGAACTTGTCAACGTTTTCTTATAAGCAAACAAACAAAAAAAAAAGAAAGTATTATAATAGTGACAAATTCTTGGAATTGTTCAGGGTCAAATGAATACAAGCATATGACTCATTTAATGGTGATGATACTGATAATGATTTATGATGAAGAATATAATGACTCATGTATTAGGTTAAATATGGCTATCACATTACTCTTGGACAAACTTTTCTCAAGCTTCTTTATATATCACTGACTAGCA
The DNA here is from genome assembly GCF_030445035.2 of Dasypus novemcinctus. NCBI lineage: Eukaryota > Metazoa > Chordata > Mammalia > Cingulata > Dasypodidae > Dasypus > Dasypus novemcinctus. Next base: position 12,676,431 of record NC_080690.1, read on the forward strand.
TAGCTTTCATATGACTGCAAATTTACCTTCATGCCTGTAGTCCTGAAATGCTTTCCAGTCAGGTCTGGGTCAATTTTGTTTCTTAGTTCTGACAAAATCATCTTGGTAATATACTTTGCCTATTTCATAGACAAAGATGTCTTTGAAAGATAACATATCTTATTAATATCTGAAACTTTCCCTGGTTTAGAAAGACTATAGCCAATTACCTAGAAATTCTGGGCAGATACCTTTATTTTCTTTAGGTGCAGTTGCTTATTAGCCTTCACCTGATATCACTGCACTTGATTTACTTTTTATATTGAAAATAAGGCATGCTTTCTCCACATGCTTCTTCCAACTGACCACATTTTCTTCAAGATTCTTCTCATATTACAATTAACTATTTTCCTGAATTGCTTATATTATATTTATAAGCAATTCTGAGGATGTTGATAGTCTCATCAACTTTCACTGAGAATTATGATAGCCTTGTAAACTGCATCTTTGCCTGTCATTTTTCATTTCTAATCTAAAGACAGCTGTCAATCATATTTCTAAAATATAAGTTTATTCCATTTATTGAAATATTTTATGTACTTGCAGAATGAGGTATCTTTTCAAGACACCCAAGGTCCTCTAATACTTTAGCATTTGCTTCTTAACCAAATTCATTTCACTTAATTCAGTCACTTGCATCTTACACATCATCCATCACAAGCTGGAACTTAGCCAATTGATTCATGACCCTGAGGTTCCCTGATACTGTACTGGGTTTTTTTGGCAACATAGAAACTCCACTATCCACCTTTACCCCCACTCCACACCCACATTTTAGTTCAACTTGAAAACTCTTCCTTGTTCTTTGAATCCCAGCTCAAAAGTGATCTCTACTTTGAAGTATTTCTTGTTTTTCTACTTCTACTCCTGCATCTGAGCCCCTCACTTTTCTTTGTATACATCACACTGGATGGAGCTGACTAGTTTTCCTCCCTATTGCCTCTGTGAGATGTTTAAGGGCAAAGTCTTTCTTTTGCTTTGTATCTTCAGTCTAGTGCAGATCAAAACAGAGGGAACATACCATAGCACTTAAGGATCACTAGCCAAACTGCATGAATTCAAATCCAATTCCCCTGCAATGCAGCTTTGAGCAGCTTTCTTAGTCATGTGTCGCACACCTGTCTTGTAGAACTGTTTAAAGGAAAACGTTAAAAATGCTTACTCAAAGTGAAACACTCTTCTAAGCATTAATGAATGCCAGATACTAAGTATTTTTAAACGTGGAGTAATATTCATAGTTAGGAATATAACGAGAATTAAAACTAAAAATTGTGCATGTTAATTTCCCAAGTATTTGGATTTGTTAAAAATAGGATAAAGTCATTTTATTTCAACCTAATTTCTATTTTCACTTATAAAAGGAAATGAAGACACCCCAAATTGGAGTCACAAAATTACCCACCTAATAATGTAAATTTGGGCCCAGAATAAAAGCACTGTACAGAGGAACCAGCAAGATGGCAGCAGAGTAAGGAGCTCCTAGAGTCAGCTCCTGCTACAGGGCAGTTAGTAAATACCCAGAGATCTCTGGAACTAGCTGAAGCACCGTTTGGGAGCTCCAGGAGGCCAGAAGAGAATCCTACAATGTCCTTGGGGGAGTGGAAGGAGGAGACTGCCCATCTGCGGAGAAGTAGAGCACGGAGGCCAGTGCCTATCCTTCACTGGAGGCACAAGCCACATCGGGAGCCTTTCATCACTGGAATTGAAAACTCCACTTCCCCAAGACAGGGGAGGAAGAGCAGATGGGCACCAATTTCAGCTATGAGGAGGAAATTCAGTGGGCTACGGTATGATCCTGAGAACAACTAAGGTTTGAGCCTGTCCAGGTCTGGAAGAGGCCAGTAGCTGCCATCTTAACTCCACACATGTCAAGAGGAGAAGAGAGGTGGCCTGAAAATCCCAGTGCTGGTGGGGACCAGCTTCTTCCCACCCAGATCATATTGCAGGTTTAGCCTAGACCCCAGTTCCACCTCCAGCAGGGAGGAAGCTGCAGGGACCTGAGCCAGCCTCTCCGGGAAATTCCTGGCCAAGTCGCAGAGGCCAGTGATCGTCTTATTTTGGGGGCACAAGCTGCCCCAGGAGCTGCTCTGTGCTGGGAATTGGAAGCTCCATTTCCCAGAAACGGGAGGAGGTGATGGTTGCCTGCTGATTTCCGCTACTGATTGGGAGACTTGGCTGGCTAAGAGATAACCCTGGGAACAACGGGGGTGAGAACCAGCCAAAGTCAGAGAGAGGCCAGTAGCCACCATTTTGACTCCACCCTCAGCCTGAGGGTAAGCCGGGCTGACTGAAATTCTTGGTGTCAGCAGGAACCAGTTTCTTTCATGCAGATCAGCCTGCAGCCCCAGCTTAGGCTTCAGCCCCAACTTAGGCTTCAGCCCTGCCTCTGGCAGGGAGGAGGCTGAGGAGACCTGTACCAGCCTATACAGGTAACTGCAGGGAACTTCAGCTGGCATAGACTGACAATGAGAAGTCTACCAGAGCAACTGTAGTCATCTTAGGACCTGCACTGCATAGATTGCTGCCCGCACCTGCAGCCCCATCCCTGTCGAAGGTAGGGGAGAAAGGGATGTGAAGCTTCATCAGTCTCTCTGGGCAACTACAGTCTAGGCCTGCACTTGGATTATTCCACATAGCTGTGACTCTGTCCCTACCCCTGGGAAAGGAAAAAGTTGGAAGAAGCTTCATTGGTCCCTGGTGCAATGTGGACAACTTGAGCCTCCACAGCTTATAGCACCAACTACATGCTTGGCTTCTACTGCATAATCAGCAAGGGAGAAAGGATAGGAAGCCCTAAACTAGAGAAAAAACTGCAACCAGAAAAAAATACTCTAGCAAGCCAGATGCAAAGACACCAACAAAAAATTACAATCCATACCAAGAAATAGGAAGAGACGGCTCAGTTAAAGGAAGAAGCTAAGCCTGCAGATGACATAAAGGAGTTGAGACAACTAATCTTAAGATGTTCAAACAAATCTCCTTAATAAATTCAGTGAGATGGCTGAAGAGATTAAGAATATTAAGAAGACAATGGGGCGGCGGACTTGGCCCAGTGGTTAGGGCGTCCATCAACCATATGGGAGGTCCATGGTTCAAGCCCTGGGCCTCCTTGACCGTGTGGAGCTGGCCCATGCACAGTGCTGATGCGCACAAGGGGTTCCCTGCCACACAGGGGTGTCCCCCACATAGGAGAGCCCCATGTACAAGGAGTGTGCCCCATAAGGAGAGCCACCCAGCACAAAAGTGCAGCCTTCCCAGGAATGGTGCTGCCCACGTGGAGAGCTGATGCAGCAAGATGATGCAACAAAAAGAGACACAGATTCCCATGCCACTGACAACAACAGAGGCAGACAAAGATGATTCAGCAAATAGACAAAGAACAGACAACCAGGGTGGGGGGGAAGGGGAGAGAAATAAATCTTAAAAAAAAAAAAAGACAATGGATGAGCACAAAGAAGAATTTGAAAGCATACATAGAAAAATAGCAGACCTTAGGGGAATGAAAGGTGCAGTAAATGAAATTAAAAATACATTGGAGGCATATAACAGCAGATTTGAGGAAGCAGAAGAAAGGATCAGCAAGCTAGAAGACATGGCCTTGGAAAGTGGGACATACAAAAGAACAGATGAAGAAAAGAATGGGAAAAATTGAACAGGGTCTCAGGGAACTAAATGACAGCAAGAAACATGAAAACATATGTGTTATGGGTATCTCAGAAGGAGAAGAGAAGGGAAAAGGGACAGAAGGAATATTTGAAGAAATAATGGTGGAAAATTTCCCAACCCTATTGAAGGACATAGATATCTGTGTCCAAGAAGTACAACCTACTCCCATCTGAATAATAGACCAACTCAGACACATACTAATGTCAAATGCCAAAGACTAAGAATTCTGAGAGCAGCAAGAGAAAAACAATGCATAACATATAAGGGATACCCAATAAGATTAAGTACCAATTTCTCATCAGAAACCATAGAGGCCAGAAGGCAGTGGTATGATATTTAAGATACTGCAGGAGAAAAACTGCCAGCCAAGAATTTTATACCCAGCAAGATTATCTTTTAAAAATGAGGGTGAGATTACAATATTCACAGATAAACAGAAACAGAGAGTTTATAACAAAAAGAACAGGTTTGTAGGAAATACTGAAGGGAGTGTTAGAACCTGAGAAGAAAAAACAGGAGAGAAAGGCCTGGAAGAAAGTCTAAAAATGAAAACTGTATCAGTTACAGTAACTAAAAGTGTCAAAAATAAAATGACAGATAAAATGCAAAGATCAAAATGGATGAAATAAGGACTGCCTTTACAGTAATAACATTGAATGTTAATGGATTAAACTCCCCAATCAAAAGACAGTTTGGTAGAATGGATAAGAAAATATAAGCTATCTATATGTTGTCTGCAACAGACTCACCTTAGACCCAAAGATACCTTAAATTTAAAGTGAAAGGTTGGAAAAAGATATTCCACATATGCAGTAACCAAAAAAAAAAAAAAAAAAAAAAGAGCTGGGATAGCAATATTTATATCAGATGATAAAGATATTAAATGCAAAACTTTTATTAGAGACAAGGAAGGACATTACATATTAATAAAAGGGATGATTCGCCAGGGAGAAATAATCATAAACATATATGCACTTAGCAAGTATACCCCAAGATACATGAGGCAAACACTGGCAAAACTTAAGGGAGAGATGGACATCTTTACAATAATATTTGGAGACTTCAATACACCACTCTCAACATTGGATAGAACATCTGGGCAGAAAAAAATCAATAAAGAAACAGAGCTTGAAATGGACTAAATCTAATAGATAATATAGAGCATTGCACCCCAAAACAGCAGGATATACATTCTTTTCAAGTACTCAAGGATCTTTCTCCAGGATGGACCATATGCTGGTGCACAAAGCAGATCTCAATAAGTCCAACAAAATCTAAATTATACAAAACATTTTCTCTGATTATAATGGAATAAAGTTGGAAATCAACAAGCAGCTAAAAAAGGGAAAATCCACATATATATGTATATTAAACAGCACATTCTTAAATAATCAGTGGGTCAAAGAAGGAATTTCAAGTGAAATCAGTCTCTCAAGACAAATGACAATGAGAAATACAATGCATCAGAACTTATGGGATGCCATAAAGGCAGTATTGAGAGGAAAATTTATAGCCCTCAATGCTCACGTTAAGAAAGAAGAGCTGGCGGCGGATTTGGCCCAGTGGTTAGGGCATCTGTCTACCACATGGGAGGTCCACGGTTCAAACCCTGGGCCTCCTTGACCCATGTGCAGCTGGCCCATGCACAGTGCTGATGTGCTCAAGGAGTTCCGTGCCACGCAGCAGTGTCCCCCCATGTAGGGGAGTCCCACACACAAGGAGTGCGCCTTGTAAGGAGAGCCACCCAGCGTGAAAGAAAGTGCAGCCTGCCCAGTAATGGTGCCGCACACACAGAGAGATGACACAACAAGATGATGCAACAACACACACACACACACAAAAAAAGAAACACAGATTCCCATGCCACTGACAGCAACAGAAGCAGACAAAGAAGATGCAGCTAATAGACACAGAGAACAGACACCCGAGGTGGGGGAGGAGGGGAGAGAAATAAATCTTTTAAAAAAAGAGCTAAAATCAATGACTGAACTACACAGCTGGAGGAACTAGAAAAAGAGCAAACTAATCTCAAAGCAAGTAGAAGGAATGAAACAACAAAGATCAGAGCAGAAGTAAATTTAATTGAGAACAACAACAAAAAAAGAATTAATAAAACCAAAGTTGTTTCTTCAAGAAGCTTAACAAATTCGACAAACCCTTAGCTAAACTGACTAAGGGAAAAAAGAAAAGATGCAAATAAATGAAATAAAAAATGAAGAAGGGAACATTACTACTGACCTCACAGAAGTAAGAGAGCTCCTAAAAGGATACTATGAACAACTTTATGCTAAAAAAACTAGACAATATAGATGAAATGGAAAAAGTCCTAGGAATGTACAAACAACCTACACTGATGCAAATAAAACCACCCACAAGTAAAGAGATTGAAACAGTCATCAAACAACTACCCAAAATGAAAAGCCCAGGACCAGACCGTTTTAAAGGTGAGTTCTACCAAGCATTCAAAGAAGATTTAATACCAATCTTATTCAGGCTCTTCCAAAAAATTGAACAAGAAGGAATGCTACCAAACTCATTCTATGAAGCCAATATCACCCTAATACCAAAGCCAGATAAGGATATTACAAAAAAAGAAAATTGCAGACCCATTTCTCTAATGAATACAGATGCAGAAATTCCTCAATAAAATACTTGCTAATTGTAGCAGTTTGATATGATTAGGGATTGCAAAAATAGATATTGGATTATGCTTGTAATCTGGCCTATACCTGGGCATGATTGAGTTATGATTAGGGTGTGGCATAATCATATAAAAGGCATGGCAAGGAACAGAGTTGGGGGTTAATTTTGAAGTTTTGATGTTGGAGTTTGATGCTGAACTCTTAAACTGGAGCTCTGGAGGGAGAGGCAGAGCCATTTGCCTGATAGTCTACAGCTGACCTTGTGGAGAGAGGCAAAGCCTAGAGAGCCTCATAGTCTATAGCCAGCTGACCATGTGGAGAAAACAGGAGCTGAGCCTAGAAGAACCCAGGAAACTGAACCCCTACAAATGTCGGCAGCCATTTTGCTCCAACACATAAAAATAGACTTTGGCGAGGGAAGTAACTTATGCTTTATGGCCTGGTATCTGTGAGCTCCTACCCCAAATAAATACCCTTTATAAAAACCAAACAAATTCTGGTATTTTGCATCTGTACCCCTGTGGCTGACTAATACACTAATCAAATCCAACAACACATTAAAAGAAATATCCATCATGATCAAGTGGGTTTTATACCAGGCATACAAGACTGGTTCAACACAAGGAAGTCAGCATAATACACCACATTAATAAATCAAAGAAAAGTCACATGATTTAATCAATTGTTGCAGAAAAGACATTTGACAAAATACAGCATCCTTTCTTGATAAAAATACACAAAAAGTAGGAATTGAAGGAAACTTTCTCAACATGATAAAGGCTATATATGAAAGAACCCCAGCTAACATTGTACTCAATGGTAAAAGACTAAAAGATTTCCCATTGAGATCAGGGACAAGACAAGGATGCCCACTGTCACCACTGTTGTTCAATATAATGCTAGAGATTCTGGCTAGAGCATTCAGGCAAGAAAAAGAAAGAAAAGGCATCCAAATTGGAAAGAAAGAATTAAAACTTCCATTATTCACAGATGATATGGTTGTATATCTAGAAAGTCTTGAGAAATGTATACCAAAGCAGCTAGAGCTAATAAGTGATTTCAGTAGAATGTCAGGATACAAGATCAATATGGAAAAATCAGTGGTGTCTCTATAAACTAATAATGTGCAATCTGAGGAGAAAGTCAGGGAAAAAATTCCATTTAAAATAACAAGTAAAAGAAATATTTAGGAATAAACTTAACAAAGGATGGAAAGCACTTATATTCAGAAAATTGTAATACATTGCTAAAAGGAATTTTAAAAGCCTAAGTAATTGTAAGAACATTCCATGTTCATGGAATGGCAGACTAAATATCATTAAGATGTCAATTCTACCCAATTGACATACAGATTCAATGCAATCCCAATAAAAATTCCACCAGCATTTTTGAAGCAAATGGAAAACATAATTATCACATTTTATGGAAGTGTAAGAGACCTCAAATAACCAGAAACATCTTAAAAAGGAAAAGTGAAGGAGAACCAGAAAAATGGCAGTGGAGTAAGGAGCTCCTAAAGACAGCTCCTGCTACAGGGCAGTTAGTAAACACCCAGAACTATGTGGAGCTAGCTGAAGCATCTGTTTGGGGACTCCAGGAGACCAGAAGAGCATCTTACAGTGTCCTTGAAGTAGTGGAAGGAGGAGACTGCCCATCTGCAGAGAAGACTCAAAAATAGAGCATGCCATGCAAAGGAGGCCAGTGACCATACTCCACTGGAGGCACAAGCCTCCTTGATGCTGTTCTGTGGCTGGAATTGAAAGCTCCACTTCCCCAAAACAAGGGAGGAAGAAACGGTTGGGCACCAATTTCAGCTATGATGAGGAAATTCAGTGGACTACAGCATAATCCTGAGAACAGCTAAAGTTTGAACCTGTCCAAGCCAGAAAGAGATTGGGAGCTTCCATCTTAACTCTGCACCTGGCATGAGGGGAAGCAGGGCAGACTAAAAATCCCACTGCTGGTGGGGACCAGCTTCTTCTGATCCAGATCATACTGTGGGTCTAGCCTAGACCCCAGTGCCACCTCCAGCAGGGAGGAAGCTGCGGGGACCTGCACCAGCCTCTCTGGGAAATTACTGGCTAAGCTGCTGAGACTGGTGATAGTCCCACTCTGGCAGCATAAGCTGCCCCAGGAGCTGTTCTGTGAAGGGAATTAGAAGCTCTTTTCCCAGAAACAGGGGAGGAGGAGATGGTTGGCTGCCGATTTCTGCTACTGATTGGGAGACCTGGCTGGCTAAGAGATAACCCTGGGAACAGCTGGGGTGAGAACCAGCCAAAGTCAGAAAGAGGCAAGTAGACACTATTCTGACTCTGCCCCCAGCCTGAGGGGAAGCCGGCCTGATTGAAACTCTCAGTGTCAGCAGGAACCAGTTTCTTTCACACAGATCAGCCTGCAGCACATCTAGTCTTCAGCCCCACCTCTGGCAGGGAAGATGCTGAGGAGCCCTGTACTAGCCTATACAGATGACTGCAGGTAACTTTGGCTGGCATAGACTGAAATATCAGAAGTCTACCAGGACAACTGTGGTCATCTTGGACTCACAATGCATAGATTGCTGCCCTCACCTGCAGCTCCATCCCTGTCCCAGGTAGGGGAGAAAGGGATATGAAGCATCATCAGTCTCTCTGGGCAACTACAGTCTAGGCCTGCATGTGGATTATTCCACACAGCTGTGACTCTGTCCCTACCCCTGGAAAAGGAGAAAGTTGGAAGAAGCTTCTTTGGTCTCTAATGCAATTAGGGCAGCTTGAGCCTCCACAGCTTATAGCACCAACTACATGCTTGGCTCCTACTGCATAACCAGCAAGAGAGAAACAATAGGAAGCCCTAAACTAAAGAGAAAAACTGCACCCAGAAAAAATAATCTGGTAAGCCAGATGTGAAGACACCAACAAAAAATTGCAATCTACACCAAGAAAGAGGAATCTTTTGCCCAGTTAAAGGAAAAAGATAAGCCTCTAGATGACATAAAGGAGTTGAGACAACCAATCATAGACATTGAAACAAAATCTCCTTAATAAATTCAATGAGATGGTAAAGAGATTAAAGATATTAAGAAGACATTGGATGAATACAAAGAGGAATTTGAAAGGATACATAGAAAAATAGCAGATCTTACGGGAAGAAAAGATACAATCAATGAAATTAAAAATACTTGGAGTCATAAATAGCAGATTTGAGGCGGCAGAAGAAAGGATTGGTGAGCTTGAAGAAATGGCCTCTGAAAGTGAACATACAAAAGAACAGAAGAAGAAAAGAATGGAAAAAATTGAATAAGATCTCAGGGAACTAAATGACATCAAATGGCGTACCAACATATGTGTCATGGGTGTTCCAGAAGGAGAAGAGAAGGGAAAAGGGGCAGAAGGAATATTTGAAGAAATAATAGTAGCAAATTTCCCAACCCTATTGAAGGACATAGATTTCCCTGTCCAAGAAGCACAATGTACTCCCATCCAAAAAAATCCAAATAGACTAATTCCAAGACACATCTCATCAGAATGTCAAAGACCAAAGACAGAGAATTCTGAGAGCACCAAGAGAAAAGCAATGCATAACATATAAAGGATATCCAATCAGATTAAGTGCTGATTTCTCACCAGAAACCATGGAGGCAAGAAGACAGTGGTCTGATATATTTGAGATACTACAAGAGATAAACATTCAGCCAAGAATCTTATATCCAGCAAGACTGTCTTTCAAAAATGAGGGTGGAATTAGAATATTCACAGATAAACAGAAACTGAGAGGATTTCTAAGCAAGAGACCAGATTTTCAGGAAATACTGAAGGGTGTACTAGAGCCTGAAAAGAAAAGACAGGAGAGAGGGTCCTGGAAGAGAGTCTAGAAATGAAGATTACAGCAATAAAAGTAACTAAAAATGTCAAAAAAGTGGTGAAAATAAAACATGACAGATAAAACTCAAATAGGAATAAACTTAACCAATGATGTAAAGCACTTGTATTCAGAAAACTGCAACTCAAGGTTAAAACAAATCAAAACAGCCCTAAAGAACTGGAAGAATATTCCATGCTCATGGGTTGGAAGACTAAATATCATGAAGATGTCAATTCTACTCAAATTGGCATACAAATTTAATGCAATCCCAATAAAAATTCCACCAGCATTAAAGAAAAAAATTGAAAACATGATCATTAAATTTATTTGGAAGGGTAGGAGTCCAGATAGACAGAAACATCATAAAAAGAAAAAGTGAGCTCTCATCTCCAGACTTTAAGTCACAATACCTACCTCTAGTGGTAAAAACAGCATGGTACTGGCCTAAAGACAGACACAATAGACCAATGGAAACAGTTTATGGTTCAGAAACAGACCCTCACAGGTATGGTCAAGTGAGCTCTGACTAGCCTGTCAAACTCGCACAGCTGGGGCAGAACAACCCATTCCACAAAAGGTGTTGAAAGAATTGGACATCCATAGCTGAAAGAAGGAAAGAGGAACCCTATCTCACACCTTATCCAAAAACTACCTCAAAATGGATCAAACAACTGAAAATAGAAGCAAGAACCATAAACCTTCTAGAAGAAATTATTTGAAAATATCTTCAAGACCTGGTGATAGGTGGTGGATTCTTAAAGGAGATAAGAGAAGGACTGAGATGGACTACTGATATTTAATGTATGTAGAAGTTTTAAATAGCTTAACTGTAAAAGTGTGGAAATGTATAGAGTGGATGGTAACACACAGTGAGTAACAGCTAGTTTATAAAAGGGGATGTGACTGAAAATGTTAGTCTAGTTATGTAAATGCCATTCGACAGAATGCTTGAGAATAATCTAGGAACTGGATGGCATGGTGAACCAAGAGGTGGTTGAGAATTGTGGTTGATGGTATGGATGCAAGAGTCCATTGTTAGCTAGAACAAATGTGTATCACTACTTCAGGGTGTTGGGAATGTGGAGAAGCATGGGAATAATACAGCTGGAGTGACCTATGGACTGTGGTTAGTAGTAATGATATTGCATTACTTGATTCTTGCATCTGTGCAAAAGATGTACTGTGCTGATACTGAGGCAGTATGGGATATGTGAGCCAAATGTATACTATGGACATGGTAATAATAGATGATATTATCTGTAGCAAATGGAACACCACATTGTGTTATGTTGATGGAGGGGTGTTGTTTGGGAATTCTGCCCATGTGTATGATTGTTTTATAAGTTTACAACTGCTATCATAAAAATATATTTAAAACATAATAATAGAGTGGGTTGGATGAAAAACACATTGGATGTAAGATAAGTCTGATTAGCAGTAAGATTTTGACAGTGTTCGTTCATAGTTTATAACAAACATCTCACAACAATGCAAGGTGTTGGTGGAGGGTTGATGTATGGGACCCCTGTATGATGCTATGCATGTTTGCTTTGTAAGTTCACAGCTTCTACTATACATTTAATTGTTTATGTTCATATATAAATAATATAAAGATAATAGGATTGGTTGCGGGAAAATACTTTAATAGTAATACTTTGACAACGCTCTTTAATCATTAGTTAAAAAGGTTTAACAACAATGCAAATTATTGGTGGTAGGGTGAGTTATGAGGGTCCTGTATGTTACGTATGTTTGTTTTGTAAGTTCACAACTATCATTACACACTTACTGTTTATATATGTTTATCTATGAGTGATATACTTCAATAAATTTTTGAAAAAGAGGGTAGATTTTCTTACACATTGTGCTGGTTTGAGTCTTACGTTAGGGGCCTTTGATTAGATTGTGGAACCTAGGGTGGGTCTTAATCCTCTTACTTTTTTATAAGTGGAGGAATAAACGTTGCTGTATGATGTTATGCATACTTGCTTTCTAAGTTCACAACTTTTACTATACACTTATTTATGTAAAAAAAAAAAAAAAAAAAAAAGCTCTGTAGTAGACTGAATAATGACCTCTAAAAGTCCACATCCTACTCCCCAGAACCCATGAATAGGTTGCCTTACACTGTAAAAGGGACTTTGCAGATGTGATTAAATTAAGGCTCTTGAGATGTCTGGGAGATTATACTGGATGTGCCCCATGTAATTAAAAGAGTCCTTATAAGAAAGGAAGGAAGACTGGAGATATAATGATGTGAGAACAAAAGCTAAGAGGGGAGATGGTGATATGCTGCCAACTTTAGAGACAGAGAAAAGGGCATGAGCTCAGAAATATATGCTGGCTCTAGATGCTGGAAAAGGCAAGGAAACAGATTCTCCCAAGGAAATCCAGAAGGAATGCAGCCCTCCAACACCTAGGTTTAAGAATCTTTGACCTCTAGAACCATAAGAATAAACATGCTTTTATATATGTCACAAAGTTTGTGGTAACTTATTACAAAAAACCTAATAAACACCGAGAAAGATCTATAATGTCCATAGAATAAGGATTTCCTTCAAGGTAAAAATATTACTAATGAACTGTAGAAAATATAGTATCTATTAAGAAGGATAATATGGAACTTAAACAATGATGATAAATGGAATTTAAAGTCAAAGTTGGGGTAGATTCAGTGTACAAATACCCTAGGCGTTTGCCTACCCTGTGTTTACATACTTTGTAAGTTGTCCTATCAAAAGACAAAGTAAATTTCCCTGCCCCCTGTTTCAGGGTTCAGACATGTGGCTAGCCTTGGGTAATGTGATGTTAGCAAATATGATATAATTAGAGGTGTCATAAGAGCTTGTGCAATTGGACTTGCTCTTTTTCTTGTTATCACTATCAAAACATTCATTCTCAGCTAACATCCTGGAAGATGAGGCACATGGTCCAGTAAAACTCAGTGACAAAGCAGATGAGTTTTGGATATGAGTCAATCCAGATATGACCAGAAAAACCACTGAACTGAGCCCAGTCTAAATCTTTGTGAACTAAAAAACAAACAAACAAACAGAAAAAAAACTGCTTATTGTTTTAAGCCACTGGTTTGGTGTAGTTAAAAATAAGGTAGTATTAAGGACAGGCTCTGATGTCAACATGGTAAAGTAAGATAGCCCCTAGAAAAGACTACCCTCAGAACCAACTAATAAAAGGACAAATCCTACTTGCTTAGAAGTTTGAAGGATTTTCTAATCTAATCTAAAACAGAGATTGGAGAAGGACTCCACAAATTCCGACATGAAGATAGATAATCTCCAAGATAGGTAGAAATTTTCTGTTGGACCTACTATTCCAAAGTCCGCCCTCACCCCTCAGTCCCAGGAGCTTGGGAGTTTCACAGAGGTAACACATCCAAGGTCCTTCCAGCCACAGATGCAAACTGTAGAGGCACCCAAGCAGCAAGTTGGAACATCATGCATTCCCAGGTCACAGGAACCCAAGTTCCCAGAGGCTCCCAAGGAAGCATACAAGTCTGAATCATACAAACAAAAGCATCTCCAGGGTGGGGAAAAAGTCTGTGGCAGAACTGCTGGCAAGAAGGGTGTGAACTCAGTCTGGTTTCTATTAGCTGGACCACCTAAATGGAAAATGGACTCCTCTGAATTGACACTATCTGGTTCCCTGGGGTGGGAGACCATAATAGGGAAGCCACCAGAAGAAAAAAGCCATACACACAAGTGGTGGGGGGAACTGAACTGCTGTAAGACAGGAGGGTCCCAGAACTGAAGAGTATAAAGAAAGGGGGCATCAAGTAAAGGAGAAAATTAAGCAAGTCATAGATGATTCTTCACAAAAACAAACAGATCAAGATTCCCATTAAAAGGAACAGAGAAAAGGTGCAAACTTACAAATTATACCACATATCCAGGGCAAGAATCAGATGAAGAACTGAGAAATTCTGAACACAGTTTACTCTAAATGTCCAGAATAAGTTGAATCCAGTGTCAAAGAAGTCTTAAAGTCAATTAACACTAAAACCCAAGGAAAAAAGGGAGAAACTGACCTTCAGAGTTAACTCAAGATAGCCAGATTCCCAGAAAATCAGCGAAAAAATTACAAACCATACTAAGAAACAGTAAGATTCAATCAAGGAAACAAATTAAAATTTCTGTGGAGATAATTTGGAACTAATCAAAGAAGTTCAAACAAATCTTCTAAATCACTTCAAAGATATGAAGGAAAATATGCATATAGAACTAAAGGGTATGAAGAAGACAATGTCTCAGCATAAAGAATTTGGAAATGTAAAAAGTGTGACAGAAATTATGGGAATTAAAGTCAAAATAGTAGAGACTAAAACTACACTAAAGGGATGCCCATCCCCCACTGATGGCACAAGACACCTCAGGAGGTATTCCCTGGCAGGAGTTGGAAACATTTCCCAAAAACAGGGGAGGAAGAGATTGTCAGGTACCTGCTTCAGCTACTGATCAGCCAATTTGGCTGGCTAAAGTCCAATTCTAAGAACAGCTAAAATTTTGAACCTGACCAAGTCTGAGAGACTGGTAACCTCCATTTTAGCTCTGCCCTTGGCATGAGCAGAAGCAGCCCACAGGACTAAGTTGTTGGGCACTCTTGTGGCTCTATTCTTGAGCTCAACATGACAGGAGGAACAGTGCTCCCTCAGCCTCTCTGGACAACTGCAGGAACTTTTGGCCTGCAAGGACAAAATTGTTACATATACCTGCACCTCCATCCCTGCCCCAGGCAGGGGAGGAGGGGGCCAGTGCTTCAGTCTATCTGGGCAACTATAGACAGTATTGGATTGTATGGGTCAGATTACTGCACACAGCTATGGCTCTGTCCCTATCTCTGGCAGGGGAGAAAGGTGAGAGAAGCTTATCCATCCTAGGGCAATGCAATCTGCTTCAGTAGCCATGGTTACAGTAAAAGCCATATCTTCTACTTTCACTCTAGCAAGGGAGAAAGGGCAAGAAATAGATGAAAAAATAGCTGAAAAACTTCAAATAGGCTAAACACAATTTGGAACTAGAGGGTAGCTTTTAAGTTGAAACAAGTATCAAAGAGAGGTAGTAGCACAAACCCAATCAAATGGAAAGACCTAAAAGGGGGGGGGGGGGGGGTAAGCCAAGAGTAAATACATCCAATAAATTAAATGCTGAGACACCAACAAAAAATTACAATACATACCAAGAAACAGGAATTCATGGCCCAGTGAAAGGAACAAACTAAGCCTCCAGATGACATAAAGGAGTTAAAACTAATCATAGATGTTCAAACAAATCTCCTTAATAAATTCAACAAGATGGCTAAAGAGATTAGGGATATTAAGAAGAAACTAGGAGGAAGCAGATGAGGGCTCAAGTGATAGGGCATACACCTACCATATGGGAGGACCCAGGTTTAATCCCTGGGGCCTTCTGGTAAAAAAAAGAGAAAGTGTGCCCATGTGGTGAGCCAGTGCCTGCATGGCAAGCCGAGTGCCCACATGAGTGCCCATGTGGTGAACCAAGTGCCCATGTGGTGAACCAAGTGCCCATGTGGTGAACCGAGTGCCCGTATACAAGTGAGTCATGTGACAAGATAATGACAACAAAAGAGATGAAGGGGAAGGGTCAGGGTGAAACACAGCAGAAACCAGGAACTGAGGTGGCACAGGTGATAGGGAACCTCTCTCCACATCAGAGGACCCGAGGATTGAATCCCAGTGAATCCTAAAGGAGAAAAAAAAAAAAAAAAGACAAAGAGAAATAGATACAGAAGATCACAAAGTGAGTGGACACAGACAGCAAAACAGTGGGGGGGGGGGAGGTGGGGGAAGCAGCAGCTAGGTGAGTATAAAGACTTTTAAAAACATACGTAGTACTGGGTGGACTGGAGGAAAGTGAACTATAGTGTGGACCATTGACCTTGTGGTGCAGCAGTGCTCAGAGATGTATTCACCAAGTACAATGAATGTTCCATGATGTTGGAGGAGGTTGTTGTTGTGGAAGAAGTGGGGTGAGGGGGGAGGGGGGTAGCTGGGGACCTCATATTTTTTTAATGTAACATTAAAAAATGTCTTTTTATAAAGACAAAATAAAAACATACATAGAAAAACATCTTATGAGAATGAAAGTCACAATAAATGACTTAAAAAAAACTTGGAGGCATATAACAGATTTGAAGAGGCAGAAGAAAGGACCAGTGAGCTTGAAGATAAGGCCTCTGAATGCAAACATACAAAAGAACAGATTAAGAATTGAAAAAATTGAAAAGAGTTTCAGGGAACTAAATGACAGCAAGAGACATGGAAATATATGTGTTTTGGGTGTCCCCAAATGAGAAGAGAAGGGAAAAAGGGCAGAAGGAATATTTGAGGAAGTAACGGTAGAAAATTTCCCAATGCCATTGAAGGACACAGATATCCATGTCCAAGAGGCACAACATACTCCCATCTGACTAAATCTGAATAGATCTACTCCAAGACACATACTAATCAGATTGTCAAATGCCAAAGAAAGAATTCTGCGACCAGCAAGAGAAAAGTGCTACAACACATACAGGGGCTGCCCAATATGATTAAGAGTTGATTTCTCAGAAACTATGGAGGCAAGTTTCTATACACATATAAATATATATATAAATATATCATAAATATGATATATTTAAGACACTGCAAGAGGAAAACTGCCAGGCAAGAATCTTATATCCAAGCAAGTCTGTCTTTCAAAGTAAGGGCGAGTTTAGAATATTCACAAACTAACTGAGATAGTCTGTAACCAAAGAGACTGGGGCTGTGTAGGAAATAAAGGGAGTGCTACATTCTGAAACAAAAAACAAAACAAAAAAACAGTCTTAGAAGAAAGACTAGAAATAGACTGAGGAGAAGTCAGGAAAAATTTTCTATTTACAATAGCAATAAAAAGAATCAGATATTTAGGAATATGTCTTTACCAAAGACTTAAAGCACTTGTATTCAGAAAACTACAATGAATTGATAAAAAATTTTAAAAATTAAAAAATTGAAGATTTAAATAAATGCAAAAACATCCCCTGTTCATGGATTTGAAGAATAAATGTTGAGATGTCAATTCTACCCCAACTGATTTACAGATTTAATGCAATCCCAATAAAAATTGCAACAGCCTTTTTAGAGAAATGGAAAACACAATTATCAAATTGGGAAGAGTAAGGGAACCTCAATAGTCAGAAACATCTTAAAAAAGAACAATGTTGGAGGACTGTCACTTCTGAACTTTAAGTTGTGTTACTAACTACAGTGGTAAAAAACAGCAGTGGTACTAGCAGAAAGAGAGGCATTTAAAGCAAAAGAACCAAATTGATTCAGAAACAGACCCTCATATCTATGGTCAAGTGATTTTTGACAAAGCTGTCAAGCCCACCTACCTAGGGCAGAACAGTCTGTACAACAAATGTTGCTGGGAGAACTAGATATCTGTATCCAAAAGAAAGAGAAAACCCCCATCACACACCTTATACAAAAATTCTCAAAATGGATCAAAGACCTAAATATAAGAGGTATAACCAAACACTACAAGAAAATGACCTGATGGTAGGGAAGCAGTTGTGGCTCAAACGATTGGGCTCCCACCGACTACATGGGAGAGATCTGTGGTTTGGTTTCTGGTGCCTTCTAAGGAAGATGGTGGGCTGGCACAACAGGCAGGCATGGCAGGCTGATGCAACAAGAAACACAAGAAGAAAAACATAATGAGACAACAAATCTGAGAATGGAGGTGGTTTAAATGATTAGGTGCCTCCCTCCCACATTGGCAGTCCTGGGTTTAGTTCCTGGTGCCTGTTAAAGAAACTTAGAAGATGAACAGACACAGCAAGTACAATGAGGGGGTGGGGAGAGAGAAATAAAAATAAATAAATGTTTTTTAAAAAACCTGGTAGTAGGTGGTGGATTCTTAAGTCTTTTTACTAAAAGCATGAGCACTGAAAGAAAAGAGGAAGAAAAACTTAAACACTTTTGTGCTTCAAAGAACTTTGTCAAGAAGGTGAAAAGGCAGCCCACTCAATGGAGAAAGTATTTGGAAACCACATATCCCATAAATCTTTGAATTTCATGCTATATAAAGAGATTCTATAACTCAACAAGAAAAGAGCAAGCAAACCAATTTTTAAAATGAGCAAAAGACAGACATTTTGCCAAAGAGGAAATATAAGTGGCAAAAAAGCAAATGAAAAAAATGTTCAGTATCACTAGCTATTAGGGAAATGCAAATCAAAACCACAGTGAAATATCTCACACCTCATATAATGGCCAAGGAAAATAGAAAACAAGTGCTGGAGAGGATGTAGAGAAACACGAACACTCCTTCACTGTTGGTGGGAATGTAGAATGGTCAGCATCTCTGGATGACAGTTTGACTGTTCCTCAGGAAGCTAAATATAGAACTGCCATGTGATCTGGCAATCCCTCTACCAGGAATATGTCCACACAAACTGAAAACAATAATGTGAACAGACACTGGCACACGAATGTTCATAGTGATGTTCACAATTTCCAAAAGATGGAAACAACCCAACTATGCATCAACTGATGAATGGATAAGCAAAATGTGGTATATACTTACAATGGAATACTTTGGTGCTATAATAAATGAAATTGGGACACATATGATAGCATAATGTCCTCAATGTTTATCCATGCTAAGTGAGATAAGCCTTATCCAAAATGACAAATATTGTATGATCTCACAAATATGAACTAAATAAGAAAACACATGGAGTTAAATTCTAGAGACTATAGGTAACTAGGAGATAGGATGAGGATTGAGAAGGGGTACTGATGCTTAATGCATGCGGAATTTTTAGTTAACAGGATGGTGAAAGTGTGGAAATGGACAGAATTGATGATAATCCATTGTAGTGACTATAATTAACACGGCTGGTCTATAAATGGGAAAGAACTGAAAGGGGGTAGTCTAGGGAGCTAAATGTCTATTGGAAGAAAGCTAAAGAATGCTATTTAGGGACTGAATAACAGTGAACCCAGAGGTGGATGAGGATTGTGGTTAATAGTACAAATATACGAATGTTCTATGAACTAAAGCAAATGTACATCACTATTAGTGGTAATATGGTGATGCATGGAGAAAATACAATTAATGTAACTTATGGGCTAGAGTTAACAGTAATGTTGCAATATTCTTGTAATGTAAAAGAAGGTACTATTAATACATCAATGCTAGGTGTCGATAAAATAGGGGAGTATGGGATTTTTTTCTATGGGACAGGAAAAATATTCAAAAATTTACTGAGACAAGACTGTACAACTCTAATAAAAGTTAGCACCACTGAGAATGCACTTTCAATAGATTGTATGAGGCATGGGACTAAACACAGTGAACCATATAATGGAAGATGGACTGTGGTTAATAGTACAAACAAAATTCTCTCATGAATGATAAATATACAATACGAATACAGGGTATTAATAGGAAGTTTATGGAAAATATACCTAATGTAAGCTATGGAACATAGTGGTAATAGTCTGATGATGTTCTTTAATAATCTGTAACAAATGTCCCATAACAATGCAAAGGTGTTGGTAGAGGTGTGATGTATGGGAATTATGCACATTATGCATGATTGTTTTGTAAGCTCACAACTTCTTAATATATATAAACTATACTAAAGGCATACAACAGATTTTAACAGGCACAAGTCAGTGAACTGGAAGACAAAATAATAGAAATTAAATAGAAAAACATAAAGAGAACAAAAAAAAAACAGATGAGCAGTGTCTCAGGGATTTGATAGCATGAACTCCACAGATGTGTTACGGGTGTCCCAAAAGGAGAAAAGGAGGGAAAGGGGACAGAAAGAATATTTGAAGAAATAGCTGAAAATTTCATGACCCGTGAAAGATAAATATGCATAAATTACAAGGTACTCCAAACAGAATAAATCCTATCCCAATGCATATACAAATTAGAATGGCAAATGGCAAGGATAGAATTCTTAAAGCAGCAAGAGAAAAGCTATTTGTCACATACAAAGGATCGTTAATAAGACTAAGTGCCAGTTTCTCATCAGAAACCATGTAAGTGTGAATGCTGCAATAAGGTACTGAAAGAGAAAAGCTACCAGCCAAAAATTCTTTATCTAGCAAAACTGTCCTTCAGAAATGAGGGAGAGTTTAAAATATTCACACAAACAGAAAGTTTACAAACAAATGACCTGCCCTTTGTGAATTACTAAATGGAGTTATGCATGATTCAAAGGAAGACAGGAGAAAGTGGCTTAGAGGAGTGTGAAGAAATGAAGATTTTCAGTAAGGGTAGCTATAAGGGCAAATGCAAAATCCAGTAGTACTGAATCCTCAACATGCAACTCAACTCTTTAATTTCTATAAGAGTCAGAATGCAACTGACTAAGAAAATGGCATATTTCTTGATAGACATGCAAAATAAAAAAGGTAATGTAGGACAAAAACATGAAGGGAGTGAGAGGAATATAGGAGGAGAGAATGTGTATGCTATTGAAACTAATTTGGTATCTTTAGGTTAGTAGATTATAGATATTGTTTGTGTAATATAAAATCCATGGTAACCATAAAGAAAGTATTTTAAAGATATACAGAAATGAGAAAGGGGTCAGATACACTGCACGAGATCAACTATACAGAAAAGGAGGTTACAAAAGAAAAGAGACAAAAGAAAGATAGAAGTGCTGCTTCCATCACTTGTTGAGCTGCCTTTTTCTGTTGTTTTTTTAAATTTGAAATAAAGTTATCTAAAAAAATGGAGAAATAGACACCTCTACATTAATAGTTAGATATTTCAATACAACACTCTCATCAATAAATAGAACATCTAGGCAGAAGATAAGGAAACAATATGTTTCAAATAATATGATGGATGTACTAGACCTAACAGGCATATAAAGAAGAATCCACCTCCAAAGACTGAAAACTTTCCCTGTAAGATCTGGAGCAAGGGAATGATGTACACTGTTACCACTGTTATTAAACATTGTGCTGGAAGTTCTATCCAGAGAAATTAGACAAGAAAAAGAAATAAGATATCTAAATTAGAAAGAAGTAAACATTTCACTATTTGCAGATTGAATGATCTTATATATAAAAAGTCTCCCCAAAATCTACAAAGATACTAGAATTAACAAATTCAGCAAAGTGAAGGGGTACAGTATCAACACAAAAAATTGACAGTGTTTCTATACACTGGTAATAAGCAATTGAAGGAGGAAATCAAGAAAAAAATCCATTTAAAATAACTAAAAGTCAAATATCCAGAAAGAAATTTAACCAAGGATTTAAAGGGCCTAGACACACAAAACTATAAATCACTAAAATCAAGTCAAAGACCACCTACATAAATGGAATGGCATTCTATGTTCATGGATTAGAAGACTAAATATTAAGATGTCAATTCTACTCAAATTGATTTACAGATAGAATTTTTATGGGGATTGTATCCAAAGTTTTTTTTTTTTTAGATTTTATTTATTTCTTCCACCCTCCTCATTGTGCACGCTGTCTCCTCTCTCTGTCTGTTCATTGTGTGCTCATCTTCTTTTTAGGAGGCACTGACAGCCACACCAGGGACTTCCCATGTGGGAGGGAGGTACCCAATCACTTGAGACACCTTCTCTCCCTGCTTGTTGTGCCTCTCATTGTGTTTTTCTTAGTGTGTCTCTTCATTGTATCATCTTGTTGTATCAAATTGCAGCCCCAGCCTGTGTGTCAGCTCACTGCCCTGATTATCTTCTTTAGGAGGCACCAGGAACAGAACCCAGGACCTCCCGTGTGGTAGGCAGGAGCCCAGTTGCTAGAGCCACATCCACTTCCCCAACAACTTATTTTTAAGAAATGGAAAAGCCATTTTTGAGATTGATTTGGAAGGGTAAGGAGCCCAAATAGCCAAAAACATCATGAATAAAAACAAATTTGGATGAATCACATATCTTGACTTTTAAACTTATTGCAATAGTGCACTGCTCAAAAAAAAAAAAAACATTGACCAAGTTCTAAGTTCAGAAATAGACTCTCACATCTACAGTCAATTGATTTTGACAAGGCTCCCAAGTCTCCTCCACTAGAAAAGAATAGTCTTCCTAAATGAGCTAGGAAAACTGGATATCTATATCCAAAAGAATGAAGGAAGATCCTTTTCTCACATTGTATACAAAAGTTAAATTAATCTGGATCAAAGATCCAAATATAAGAATGAGGACTATAGAACTCCTGGAAAAAAAAATATAGGGAAGCATCTTCAGGACCTTGTATTAGGCAATGGATTCTTAGATGTTACACCTAAAAGACAAACAACAACAGCCAAAACACATAGGGCCTCATCGATTTAAAACATTTGCACAAAGGACTTTATCATGAAAGTGGAAAGACAACTATTCAATGTGAGAAAATGTTCATAAACCACACATCCAGTAAAGGTTGTATATCTGAAATATTTAAAGAAATAAAAGCACAAACAATGCATTTTGAAAAATGGGCAAAAAACAAATAGATATTTCTTCAACGAGGATATTCAAATGGCTAAAAAGCACATGAAAAGATGCTATACATCAATAGCTATTAGGGAAATGGAAATCAAAACCATAAATATATTACCATTTTACACCTACTAGAATGGCTTTTTTTTTTTTTAATGGAAAATTACAATTGTTGAAGATGTGGGAGAAATAGGAACACTCGTATATGGTGGGAATGTAAAGTGGGGCAGCAACTATTGAAGACAGTTTGGCAGTTCCTCAGAAACTTAAGTATAGAATTACCATGTGACCCAGCAATTCCTCTACTAGATACATACCCAAAATTGTTAAAAGCAGCAACTCACAGATATTTGCACACTGATGTTCATAGGGGCATTAATCACTATTGCCAAAATATGGAATAACCCAAGTATCCATTAACTGATAAATGGATAAACAAAATGTGGGATGTATATGCATTATTGTTCAGCCATAAAAAGGAATGAACTCCTGATGAATCAACATGGATGAACCTTGAAGGCATTATGCTGAGTAAAATAAGCCGGACACAAATGGACAAATATTGTATGATCTCACAGATATGAATAATTTGAATAGCTAACAGAGTTAGAATCTAGGATATAAGTTACCAGGGGCTGGTTGGGGATAGAGAATTCGTAGCTAATGCTTATTTTGTACAGAATTTCTATTTAGGTTGTTTGTAAATTTTTAGAAAAGGCTGGTAGTGATAATATCACAATGTTGCTAGTGTAATTAACAGCACTGAATTATGTCAATGTGGTTAAAAGGGGAAATTTTAAGTCATATGTTACTAGAATTGAACTTAAAAGATAAAACGGGACTGTATAATACAGTGAACCCTATTTTATAGTATTGACTATACTCCATCATTTACAAGTGTTCTTTCATGAATTATAACATAGGTACCACACTAATGAAAGGCATTAATATTAAGAGTGGTATATGGGAAAAAATATACCTAATATAAACTATGAACTATAGTTAATTACACCATATTCTTTCAATTGTAACAAGAGTACCACACCAAAGCAGAGCGTCTACAATGGGGGAATATGGGAATGCTGTATTTGTTACATGATTTTTCTATTAACCACAACTTCGCTTTTTAAATTTTTTTTCAAATATAATAATCTAGCATCATCCTCATAGCAGAGAACGGATATAAGCTTTTTAATATCTTGATCAATGGAATAGGAATATAAATTTATTACAAAAATAATAGACTAGATATCCTGTCTCAAGATAAGTTGATATTTTATTCAAGTGTGATGGAAAGTCACTGAAGATGTAAACAAATATAATTCCTAAACAGTATCACAGAGCCAATGCACATTATATGTGCAAACGAAGCTACTTGATCTTTTAATACAAGTTTCCCAAAATAGCCAAAGAATGGAATAGGTAAAAGATTGTATGATATCCACAAGTATTTAGAATAGTATTTAACATTTAAAAAGCATTCAGTTAGTATTACTAAGCACTTTTTCAAATTATGGAGTGACCACTTACATGTATAAGTGATAAGGTTTCTCATTTTCAACATTGGAAAAATAATTTCAGTAAGTTTCCAGGTAGAAGAAGCAGGGCACACATAATTTACAACATTCACTTTCTTCTATCAATCCTCAGAGTTCTTTAGATTTAGGCCTTTAGTTACAATGTAGGGTACTTTAAGTGATTGAAATTATGTTTATATTTTTCATTAGAGAATTTGAGAGAGAGAATATTTCTTGTATTAAACTTGTGTATCTAACTCTGAAATTGATTCAACTTCTAACTGCTTGTTTTCTTGTTTAATATAAAAAGAGGTACAACTTTGTATTGAATGTATTGCATATTTATATGTTTTTCTTTTAAAGTCTACTAGAAAGTAGTCCATTGTATTCTTTATTCCTAGGACATAAGAATGAAGTTCTGTGTTGGGAGAAAGATCATTTAACTATTTTGAAACACTTTCAAATTTATAAGATTATAAAATTAAAACCCCATACAGAAAACTCCCAACATATCCCTATTCACCCAGACACCTAGATCCACCTGTTTGAATATTTTGCCACATGTGCTATATCATTCTATTTATCAATGTATTAGTCTATTTATCGTTCCATTTTCTAAATATTTGATGTAGGTTGTATAGATCACGCTCCTTAAACACTGAACACTGTCATGTGTATTTTATAAAAACAAGGATATTCCCATATGTAAACACCTGAAATGCAGTTAAAGTTCAAGAAATTTAACAAAAGTTTACAATCTATATTCCAATTTTTCCATGTCCCAATAAAGTCCCATTCAGCCCTTTCTCCTCCCTTCTTAGATCCCACCCAGAATCGTGTATTGGATTTAGTTGTTTCTTTACTCTTCCCTATTTTTTTAAATTGTAGGAACATATACACAACAGACTTTCCCAACTTGACCACTTACAAGCATAAGCTTAATGGGCTTAATCACATTCACAATATTACGTTACCCTTAACACCCTTCCATTACTAAGAACTGTTCCATCTCCCCAAACAGAAACCCTCTACACATTATGAATTAACTCCTTACTCCCCCTGCAAAGTCATACTCTGTAAGCTTAAATATTCTCCTATATTTTCTCTGTAGTGAGCATGGAGCTGAACATCCTAGATATATAACACTGTGTTTTCTTTCATACCTACTTAACTTCACTAGCAAAGACAAACTATGTCCCTATACCCTATGATGCCCCCACCTCTGTGTAGTTCTTGTCACAAGTTACAGGTTTATGCATTAAGAATCCAAAAATCATTGATAATGAGTTATATTTTATGCCTTTGCCATTTAGATGCTTTTTTGAGTTAAACCAAGAATACTGTAGTACTGACAAATTTACTCATATTGTTACCCTCACTGGAGATATTTCATCATTTAGCTCTGACCTGTTTTCTATTATCCTTTCTTTTCAACCTGCACAACTCTCTTTAGCATCTCTTGAAGGGCTGGCCTAGTGTTTAACTCCCTCAGTTTTTGTTTATCTGGGAAAGTCTTAATCTCTCCCTCATTTTGGAAGATAACTTTGTTAGATAAAGAATTCTTGGTTGGCACTTTCACTTTCCACACTTTAAATACCTTATTCCACTGCTGTCTCCCCTCATTGGTTTTTGCTGAAAAATTGGCACTTAATATTATTGGAGCTCCCTTGTAACTGACATGTTGCTTCTCTCTTGCAGTTTTCAAAATTGTCTTTGTCATTTGATAGTTTGATTATAATATGCAATGGTGTGGTTTTATTTGGATTTATCCTATTTGGCATACATTGAGCATCTTAGATGTGTATATTCATGCCTCATTAAATTTGGGAAGTTCCTAGCCATTGTTCTTTGAATATTCTCTCTGCTCCTTTCTCTCTCCTCTTGGGATTTCCACAATGAGTATATTGGAATGCCTTGATAGCACCCCACATGTTCCAAGGCTCTGTTCACTTTTCTTCATCCTATTCCTCAGGCCAGATGATTTCAATAGTCTTATCTTCAAGTTCTGATTCTTCTACTAGCTCCAATTGGCTATTGAACCCCTAAAATTTTTTTAGTTTCTTTTATTATGGTCTTTGCTTCTGTTTGGTTCCTTTTCATAATTCCCATCTTGATATTTTCCATGTTCATCTACTGTTTTCCTGATTTCTTTTTATTTCTTTGCCCATGTTTTCTTTCTTTGAGCATATTTAGGACCATTTTCTTAGAGTTTTTGTCTGGTGTGTCCCAGGTCTCTTCCTCCTGGCTGTTTCTCATACTTTAATCTTTTCTTTTACCTGGACCATCACTTCCTATTTCTCTACATGTTTTGTAACTTTTTGTTAAAACCTGAACATTGATATTTTAGTGTGTTATATTGGAAATTTAGACTGAAGCATCTGTTCTTTCAGGGTATATCCAGCTAGTGTTATGCTAGAGTTTTCCTTGAAGGCCAGGGGCTAACAACAACTTCATCTGTGCAGATGTCCTCCCTCAGGGTTTTTTCCATACAATGATGGCCAAAAGCTCCAGGTCAAAGCAAAGGGGCCTGCCAGTGTCTTTTCTTGGGCAAGAGTGTATGGCCTCACCCTTATTTCATTGGTTTGGAAACCCCCTCTTTTCAGGAAACATTTTCATCCTGGTCTCAGATACTGCACAACTTCTCCCACAATGGAGAGCTCAGTGAGCTGTCTTCCACACACAGGGCAAGTTCTGGGCCAAAATCCCTCAGGCTACTATCAGATTGGGTCATATATATACACTCTTAGTACATGCACAGGGATTACTCTGCTCCACCCAAAACCAGGACCAGGGATCCTCACTGGGACTGCAGGTTGGTTCTGCACTAAGTTGTGGGTAATGGACCAGCCAGGGCACCGGGAGAGCCTACCTTTTTTAAGGATCCTTTTCTTGATTCAGTGCTCTCGCTGTTACTATAGTCCTTCATTTTCCGGAGTTTTTAGAAAGCTATTTCTGTCAGTTCTTTCTGGTTGTTCAAAGCTTCTGTGGGGGGATAGAGCCCCGAACAATCTCATTCTGCTTGATTGGGGTGGGGTTCAAGAAAATTTTTGGTGATAGAAAATTTAAACTGTAAAAATAGGCCTCATCTATCACATGTATTTATTTTCCATAGATTTTTAAAATATAGAAATCATTTATAAATACACTTTTTTTGAATATGCCCATCTATTATTTATGTATAAGCTTTGAAAAGGGACCAGACTTTCACCAAAGGTAAACATGGTGAGATTTAGGGAAATGCTTTTTTTTACTTTTAAGGGGGGAAAAAAAGTACACAGATACTTCCCTTGATTTTTATGCATTTATCATTAAAGTAGACAATATTCTTTAAATGAAAATTTCAGTAGAGTTTTCCATATTTTTCTGGAAAACAATATCTAAAAACCAATAAGTAAAATAGATTGGAACTGCTAATTATACAACAAATCCTTCCAAACATAGGATTTGAAGTTAAAAAATTTTTGGAATCTAAATATTCATTTGGCATATATTAGAGCAACTCAGACTATTAGAACAGAAATGAAGTTTTCTAAATTTTTACTACTATTATGATCTTCCTACCATGAAATCAAATCAAGAAATAATATTCATTGTATGGGGAAAACATTTATATAACTTATAATTGATATATATATATATATAGTGGAAATTCCTGGGTAGTCAAATATAGAAGGAACTGCTATGTATGTATAAAAAATAATTCGACCACATTAATTAGCCTAGGCATTCTTTACATACTTTGCCATAGGTGGAAACAATTATAGTTTTCTTTTTTCTAGGTGGTTACAGTAGAAAATTTAGAAAAATAAATACTCCAGAGACTGAGAATGTTTGGGTGATGCTAAGTGGCCCTGTACCTGTTGTCATTTCAGAAACAGGGAAGAGAGCATAAGTCTAGCTTTTAATAGCTGGTTAACATTTGCCTCATGAGTTTTAGACAAAATCAGCTTCATTTCATATAACATATAACTTCAGGCAAGGAGAAGATCGATACTATGGTGGTAGAATGCTCAATCATCTCCTCAAAACTGGTCTGCCAAACTATTAAACCATTAATATTCATCTGCCCACAAATGATCTTCAATTTCATGACTTTTACTAGGGTCCCTCTTTTCTACTTCATTTGAGGATTTGAAGCCATCATAGCACCTGCTCACCCCATACTCCACGAGGAATAAGGCATTCAATATTAGCTATAATTAGTCTTTTTAAATGTTATATACTAGCATTCTTTTCAAGGTGCTTGGTTCTTTAATGCCTAAACCCAAACTCAGATAAATCCAGCAAATACCAGAAAGGTTAAAATGTCTGAAAGCTCATTAGAGTATTTAAGCACTAACTGATGCTTACAATCCAGAGTCCAAGCACTTGAGTCATCCCTGTTATTGACCGACTGATTTAATTCTCTTCAATAAGTATTTAGGCATCAAGTTCCCAGGATTTCTAAGTTTAAATAGGTTTGTCTAATCTTAGGAGAGAGCATGATTAAAGAAAAATAAAGTCAATATTTTCCATGCTCCCTTTGGATGTTCAAAGTCAAATGAGAGCTGATGCGCCCTATATGGAGGGGATTAATGCCAAGATTGTGCCACAAAATCTCTGGGAAACAATGAACTCCATCTCAAGGATATCTGTGCCAAAGGTAGGTTAATAGGAGTTGCCATGCTCAGTAGCTCAGCATTAGCTCCCTGCAATTACTTCAAGCTGACCCCTACTGCAACACCTCACTGCTTCTAATGGTACAAATTATCTGGGGGGAGAGGAGAATGTACTTCATGCTTACTCAAGAATTGTTTGACTTTCAGGGGAAGAAACAACTCTACCTGTCTATACCACCTCCTAGGAGCAATTGACTGGTATCTCCACAAGAAGATGTCCAACACACTTCTTTGTTGGTATCTCTTAAAAAAAAATGCCTTAATTAAACTGGTTGATATTCCTTAGGCTCAATTGGGAACCAACTAGTTATATTTATGGAGCAAAGCGCCTGGTGTTCCTGCTGCCTGTTCTGTGCCTGGTGGTAGGATGCAGGCAAGGAAAGTCAAGTGCTTTCATTACTTCGCCCTTGATGACAGATGAAGAGTAATTTGCCTGATCAGAGCTATGTGCATTAACATTTCAGTTCCTCCTGGTAGGGACATATCTTTCCTCTTCTACTGGTTTCCACATTCCCACAGATTCTTTGGTCCTCAGGAAGACATGATTAGAATAGGCATTGAGGAAATTTACAATAGCTGCAAATGGATAACTCAAGGAAATCCATATAAATGTCAAGATCTCAGTTTTCTGACACTAAAAGCACCAAAGAGAAAGAAATCTCATTAAATCATATTAATGGGGAAAATGTTAGACTTAGGAGAAGAAAAGTAACATCCATAACTTAATCAGATGGATGCTTAGTAGGAATTTAATTGGACCTCTATGCTTGTATTCTTTTAAAGCTTGCATAACATAAATCAGAACTAGTAGTTATATGCTATGTTTTGCTATTTGTAATAAAACTTTCATAATGGAAAAGCCATTATTACCTGCCTAATGTGTTCATTTATTCTCTTGATTTCCCCACACACGGAATAGGCTTTGTCAAGTGATTAATAGTTTGTATGGTCACAATTAACTATGATTTAAGCTATGGAACTC
The DNA here is from genome assembly GCF_030445035.2 of Dasypus novemcinctus. Taxonomy (NCBI): domain Eukaryota; kingdom Metazoa; phylum Chordata; class Mammalia; order Cingulata; family Dasypodidae; genus Dasypus; species Dasypus novemcinctus. Next base: position 12,706,264 of record NC_080690.1, read on the forward strand.
AGGAGAACCTTTCCAAAGCAAACTTAAAGTTCATAAAGACAGAAACACAGCATGTACTAAGTCCACTTAGACACTTAGCATGCAGATTAAGGCTCATTTTGTGGTCACCCTTAAATATACATTTCTCTACACACTTATGTTTTTCTTTTCACCAAGTCTAAAAGCAGGGGTATGCTGGAGCGAGATTGGTCTAGTCCATCAGAACCAGTACCAATACATGAAAGCCAATTCTGAGAGCTTCAACTCTTCATTCAACAATATCAAGCTGGTAGCTTGAAATTGGCCATGGTGGGAGTATTTATGCCACAGAGCTCAGTAAGAGCTACAGATTAGGCTACAAAAGGCTTTGCTTTTCATTTGTTTTGAAAATGTGTTCACCAACACCACTGTTTAAAAGAGCAAAGTTTAAATGTACTTAAGTCGGTTACTCCAAGAAAGATGTTTTAGAAGGAAAAAAAATGACTAAATGCAACAATTATCTGAGTAAAACACTTTCATTCACTTCTTTCTCACTTTGTTATCTTACCTACAATCTATCCATCCTGAAAGGTATTTTTCTTCTCAATCCCATTTTTCTATTTCCTGTTGTCTACCATATTTTATAACTATTACTTCTCAAAAACTTCCATCTACTTTTACCAATATCATTTCTTGCTTTTTCTTAACTACCTGTATTCAACATGTACATTAGATATAAGAAATTGGAAACCAATTTTCCATTGAAAGTCTTATGTGTAAAAAAAACAAAAAATAAAAATAAAAAAAAAAACACCCCACAACATTGTGAGGAAATTAGTGGTGGTGGTAGGGGTAAGAATAGGAGTAGGAACAGGTATAGCAACTACAGGAATAAGAAGTACCATGTGCTGCAATGTCCTTCAGTGTCAGATGGTCTTGAAACTTTTTTTTTTTAAGTCAAACCTGTTAAGCACCTTCTATTGCTATAATTATTCCCCCATTGAAATGGGGTTAAAATTTTTGCTGATGTCACACAGTGAATGTGTGGCAAAACAAAGATTTGAACCAAGCTTTTAGTTTTGCTTCTTCCCGTGTTTCCTACCTATAATGATATGATTGATGTGTGTTAATATCCAACCAGTGCAATCAAAGGCTCTCTCAGTACTTCAGAATATGCAAGAAAGGATTTTTTACATATAGCAAGGGTAGAAGACTGCTTTTTAAGTTAAAGCATGACAAAATATATCTCAAAGCATCCAGAAAAGAACAAAAGGAGGTGCAGGAATTATATATAAAAAGGTGCTCTTTAATCTGAGGCCTTTATATCTTTTCAGAATGCAGCATGACTCTTGAGTTTTCCAAAAAAGATTATTCAATTGACAGTATGATTAAAAAGTGGGTTTAGCCTTGAGCTCAATAGCAGGAAAAGGATGTCCCTCAGAGTAGACAGCCATGGTCTGCTTGCAAAAAAATTGGGTCTCCATAAGTCATTTAGAATTTTATCTCATATTTCAGGAGCTTGTGATAGTCGTTCAACCCCAAGAAGTGATGCACCCATGGAGCTCTGTTAAAATTGTCTAGGATAGGAAGGCTCTAATCCTGGATCTAGAAGAGTCTTGACACCTTTTCTGTCAAGTTGAAATCACATTCTCCAGGTGGTTCACTTGCAAAAATGAATTAGATACTCTATGGCATCTGGATGTCCCGAGTCCTAGAACTTATCACACTGTTGCCTGTCTCCCATGACCATGGGGCCCAGGAGTGCAAGCAAGAGGTCTGTCTTTCACACTACTCCATTCTTGGTACCTGGTCCAGACTCTCAAGGAACCACCTTTGAATGGTGAGTGAGGATCCAGGATGGCCACAGAGGCCATCTGTGGCAAAAACCCAGTTTGTTTGGCCCAAAAGACTTCGTTATCTCTCTAATTTCAGTACTACCTATCAATCAAGCACTTGTTAAAGTGTAAATAACAAATAGATTGTATGCTGGCTACTTATAACTGTAACATTTTCCTAGGAATGATGCTATAGATTTCTGCTAGATATGCAGTACAATTTCAGTCAGATTAAAAACAGATCAAATATAAGAAAAGAATTAGTGGCTTTAGAACAAGAGGTCTCCCCAATTCCATTCTATTCCTTCTGGCCCAAAAAGTCATCTCATCACAGCTGCCTGGTCTCCAACAGAAGACATTTCAGATAGTATAGCATTGTTGACATGCATGAATACATTGGCATTACTTCCTCAGAAAGGCAGCATAAAAAACCTGATATTTTAAAAATCGTATTGTAGTGAGGTTTTACTGCCAACTTCTACTTGTCTTTAATAGATTTGAGAAGAAAAGTTAGGGGGAGGAAATAGTCAACTAGCTGATATACAGGAGAAAAGGGTACAGTGACTCATACAACTGGAAATAAGGGGCAATAATAACGGAAAAATTTAGCCCTAAGTAATTTGAATTGCTTTTCATAGCCACCAGAAAGAAACTCACAAGGCCATTAGTGGTAACCAGTACAATTTATATAAATAAAAATTCTCCAATAATTGAATTTTTTGTATAATTATACAGGAAAGATCTTAATGAAAGTACTTTCAGTAAAATAAAATTGAGAAAAAATTGAAATAACTTCATATCACTTTATATAAAAATCAATGAAGTAAGTTGCATTAATGGAAGTAGCTCTACAAAATGTTTCTTGATAAATTTCATCACAGCCATAGATTTAATTATTGTTTTTATATGTAGATACAAAACTCATTAAGGGATTACTTCATGCAGAAATGCTTATCAACTGTGTTCCTATTCTTAGAAAAATAACTTCATTTTTCATTTTCACTGATGACAGCAATATTCTTAAATATTCTAATCTGTAGTTGTATAAGATAGGCATACATACTTGGCCAATATGTATTGGGCTATCTAAATATAATAGATCAAACTGATGCCCCAAGGTATTACATAATTTATATAGTTCAAAATCAATGCCAGTTATTTTATTGAAAGATTTAATAACTTGTGGTCTCTTCTATTTTAGAAGATTAAAGATGGCATTAAAGGTAACAAGTTACCCTTGAGGAATAACTCAGATTTGTTGATAAAAGCATTTGATGACTCAAATAATCTTCAGTATATAGGTCTAATATCTCAAACACATTTAAAAATTTGATTTTATAAACTTAAGAGAACCACAATCTCAGGTCTCCTCAGGGACCTTAGAAGTCATTTTGTTCTGTGAATTCTCCTGAAAACCTGATTCACTCGTAACTGTTACATTTTCAACCATGCAAATAACTCCAACATTAATCAGTCCACAAATGTAATGTTATATAAAACTTATCAAAAACGTTCTTTAAACATTTAACCTTACTCATTTTATAAAGAGGTTGGGTGAGGGAACTTGCCTCAAATCACTTAATCTTTTAATGACAGAACTCACAATGGAATTCAGATATAGTGCTTCTTAGTCATGAACTTACTTCAAGAAAACCAATTACATTAACATTCCAGTTTTATAACTTGTTTTCCTCATTTCCAATACATTTGCCAATAACTGATTAACTTATAGGTTAGTCTCACAGATCTCAATCTTCTGCCTTTCAAGCCTACTTCCAGATGATGTCACTGTAGAATTCAGAATTGAGTATAAACCTTGCAAACACAAAATGTTTTTTAAAAAAGAGAGAAGTCATCAAGGGTGTTTAATGTACTTCTATACTACTAAAGCAATTTGGATTTTACCCTTTATAAAAACCAACAAACTACTGATATTCTGCAAGGTCTCATAAGAGGTACTTTCTCACCTCTCTTATGCTTATCTCCTTTCTCAAGTCACACAGAGAAAAAGCTCCTCAGGATGAGGTAAGTCATTTACGCCAGGTTATGGAGTCCCTGGCTGTATATATGGCACTTCCATTTTAACACGATCACCTTAATTCGCCCAATATCTCCATTATGCAAAAGAAATTTGGTTATTAGCCAATAATATTTGCCTATTATTTATTGTTGGCAATTGCTTGATACAGTCTTCACGTGAAAGTAAACTATTAGGACCAACTCCAGGTGTTTTTACTGATACTTAAGTCTTCTACAATAGGAGAGTACACCCATATCAATGAATTCTGCTTCATTCTTCTTTATATTGCACACCCTGCCTGCTACTACCAGTCTAATACACAAAACTTATTATTTCTTGCTGATATATATTAATGATGTCCTGAGTTTCCTTTTCTGTGTTGGCTTTTTATTCCGGGAGCACATCTTATACTTCTTCATCCTGGATAATCTGAGAACAGACTATTAACCTTGTGGCAATGAAGGACAGTGTGGTCAGGTCTTTGGTAGGACATATTTTACCCTGTGAGGATCCTGCTTTAAATAAGAAAATCACTTGATTTCAAGACAAACGGAACTAACCTCTGCCAAATAGTGTCAGGGGATTCTGGAAAACAGTTTCTTAGGTTTACCCACCCAAATATCACCAGCAATTCTGAGGGCATGTATTCATTTCCTATGGCCAACAAGTTACCAGGAACTAACTTAAAACACATTTACTCTCCCAGAATTCTGGAGGTCAGAAGTCTGACATGGGTCTCCCCAGGCTCAAACGAAGATGTCAGGAGGTCTGGTTCCTTCTGGAGGCTGTAAGGGACACTCCATTTCCTTCTCTTTTTTCATGTCTAGAGGCCACCTAGACTCGTGGCTTGTGGCGTCTTCATCTTCAAAGCCATCGCTCCAGTCTCTGCTTGTGGTATTATATCATCTTTTCCTCTCACTTCTGTGTCCCTCTTATAAGGACCATTGTGATTATATGGGGCCTACCTAGATACTCCAGGATAATCCCCCTATATCAAGAACCTGAAGTTAATCACATCAGTTCAGTCCCTTTTGCCCTATAATGTAATACTCACAGGTTCTGGATTAAAAGGAGACATTTGGGGGGCCATAGTGCAGCATACAAAGAAAAGCCCTATTTTCTTTTTATAAGGATCCTGATTATGAGGTAGGTGATCTACTGGGGTTGTACATTTAGTTCTGTTTTCAGTTTTGCCATCTTTAAATTCAGTTCCCAAGTGTGATTTTCAGCACATTACCCCAAGTCTGTAGGAGTTTGTCCTTCAAAGCTGCCATTGAAGCTCTATGACTTTTAGAACAAGTCCTAAGTTGGCAATTGGCAGCATTGAAACTGGAATCTCTTTGTAAGTTCTATCAGAAACAACCTTATTCCATTATCCTTCTGTTCAGCAACATTTCCTAAGTCTCCCAGGCCATTATCCTCAGCCAGTACCTCATTCCAAGTAACCCCAGCCACTTCATGAGAATGATTACCATCACCCTACCCATCACTAGCAGTGATTAGCAATATTGTTACTAGGTGAGCAAGTCCTAAATCTCATCTTATATTTTAGAAATATTTCTAGTATAAGTTATCTTAACCCAGAACCTTTAGAAAGAAGAGCCTGAGAAAAGGATTGGGGTACTAGAGATTAATTTGGATAGTACAAGCCCAGAGCAGAGGAAGTGGAGGGAAAAAAAGGGAAGCAAAGGAAGATGTCCTACAATGAAAGCCTTTACTTCACACCAATCCAAGAAATGGCACAGTAGTCACAGGCTTGTTCATTCTACATTTGGGGATTCTTGAAAATGGTGCAAGGAGGAACTTCATTTTGGGATGGACAAGAGGAGTTATTACCTGCCTGACTTTCTCCCATCTCCCATCTCCCAATAATCAAGTGTCACCCTTTGGGTAGCTAATGCCTTCACATTTCTAGACCCTTTGACAGCCTCACAGAAAGCCAAATTCTACAACCTGAAGTTTGATATTTCACCCAATTCCAAAAATCTGGCATAGGTGAGATAAACAAGAGAAAGACAGTAGACTTAAGTCAGAGAGTAGGTCAAAGTTATTTCCTGAGAGTCCACAGTTTCCACTCAGTTACTATTGCCTTCCCATCACAAGCAGTTGCCACAATTCATTGTGGGGCCTCCATTTTTGTCTACAAGAAACTATGCATAAGTAGTATAATTCATACCCAATGGATTTTAGAATTTATTAAAGAGAAAGCACTTATAAATGAAAAAATAAAGGCTTAGTTTTAAGTGGAACATAAGACAGTTGCATATAGAATAAAGTGGGCTGTGAGAAGTGGGGAATTAATGAGGGAAAACTTTCTGTAAGAAGATTTGGCATGTTTTCGATTTTTTTTTTTTAAACACAAAGCCTGCAAATTTATCTTCTGTCTCTTGTTTGTCTCAGGACAATCAAATGAAGAAACATTTTTCAGGCTTGGTCCCATTCATCACATAAAAATGTCCTAATTCTCACATTTTATCAGCATGAACAATCACAATTCAGCCAGTTAATTTATCAGATTTCAGAATCTCCAGCATAACTATGATTCAAGCTACATGAGGACTGACATGGCTGGATAAATTTAACTATATTTTAATAATTAAAATAACCTATTTACCACAAACTGTTCCAACAATAGTAAAAAAAAAAAGCTGTTGGTTCTTCAAAGATTTTTATTAGGAATAAAAACTAAAGATTGGTGATGGGGAGAAATAATCATGTCATGGGGAACGTTATCTTTACAAATTATAACTGAAACTTTTAATTCATATTATCATACTTTTAATCCAGGAGGAATTGTCATGATCAAAATGTACAAATAGAATTTATATAAAATTATGGAATTAACAGGCAAATTTCTCCCAAATATATTAGGTGCATGAAGATATATTTCCCAAAAAGAGATACATAGTGATTGATTCGAAGATTTTTATATTTAAGACTTCTCAGCAAAATGGGTTTATTAATGTTTTGAATGTATAATATTCCAAACCCATAATAGACTATAGCCTGATAAGGATCACTTTTTAATGGCAAATTTTTATTATGCATGTAAGTAATTTAAAGTAATGTTTAGTAGAAAGTATTTTGTATTTTATTTTTTAATTGCATTTTTAAAAAAGATACTTAAATCACAAAAATGTTACATTAAAAAATATAAGAGGTTCCCATATACCCCGCACCCCAACCCCCCCCACTCGTCCCACATCAACCACCTCTTTCATCATGTGGCACATTCATTGCATTTGATGAATACATTTTGGAGCATGCTGCACTACATGGATTATAGTTTACATGTAGTTTATACTCTCTCCCAGAACATTCAGTGGGTTATGGCAGATATGATGTCCAGCATCTGTCCCTGCAATATCATTTAGGACAATTCCAAGTCCCAAAAATGCCCCATCACAATTCTTCCTCCCTCTCCCTGCCTTCAGCAACTACCATGGCCACTTTCTTCAATGCTACAATTTCTTCTATTGCTAGTCACAAACATTGGTAAACACGGATAATCTTGAGGACCTTATGTTGAGTGAAGCAAGCCAGGCATTGAAGGGCAAATACTACATGACCTCTCTGATATGAAATAAGCAAACCAAGCTGTCTCAGAGAGCTAGAGACAGGGGAGAAGGTTGTGAGCTGACGCCTACATGGCATCACTTTATCTATGATAAAGTGGAGGTAAGCAGTTGTACAGGGAAGGGATAAGACGGGGGCATAAGGATATTATTGGATGGGGCTTTGCAGACTTAAGCAGGGCTAGGGTTGGGAGGATAGGTTAAATGGCCCAAGGAATTGGGGGGAGGGTCAGGGGGAACAAACGAACGTGGGAGATTGTCTGGTATGTGGCTGAAACTATAATGTTGAGAAAACTCTTTAGAAAATATAAGGAAGGGTTACTTGTTTAAGGTGCTTAATGGGGGACATCTGGTACTGGGGGAGGCTTCTAGGGAGTATGTGAGTGCTCATCTTGTTATAGTATGTTATATATCATTGGGTGGAGACCCATACAATGAGTGGGAAGGTGTATCCCCACCCTGGGGAGGACTGATGTTCTCAAACATAGGGAAGGGTGTCTCAAGAGAGAATTGGTGGCTCCCATTGAAGGAGGACAGTCTAGTGTGTCAAGCCCTCAGCATTGTTGCAAGTATCTGTGAATCTTGTCCTTCAAGCAGTGAAGCTTGGTTGTCACTGTGGGCCCTGAGGGGAGAGGGAGAGAGGAATAGAATAGATGGGAGCAGGGTTAACTGGGGGCAACGGAAGTATTCCACAGGATCGTGCAACAATGGGTATAGGATGTGTTAAATTTCACCAAAAATTTAGAAAATATAAACCATAATGTAAAACAAAATTTATTTTATTTTAAATAAGCATTCTATATACACATATACATATGTTGCCTCTATATATAAACTATAAATCAGGAATGTTGGCTTGTTTAAGATCATGGAACATGTTTTATCTGATTAATTGTCGTTATTTTTGTAAATTAAATTATCAACATAATCATATGACAATTTATCATGTTAAATAAGCCACTAAAGATTAGACTTTGTATTTTCTGAAGTGACTGAGTACAGGTTGATTAGACTACAATACATAATGTACACAGTATATACATGTAAGATTCAACTCTTGATATCACTTAGGCTTTCTGACCAACCTTTCTCCAGATCACTCCCAACAAGAAATATACCAGGCCTAACTTGACACATTGTTCAATAATGAGTTAAATAATTTGGGAGAATTTAGTTAACGGAAATGCCTAGATATTTTCCCAACAGATGGAATGATCTTATGCCTTACTACTACTTTAATTAGTATAATTTTTATTGGAGGTGTGCAGGATATTTCTATCCCTAGCCATATTTTTCTGTTCTCTGCAATGAAGTTTTTGTATTTTGTTAATTTGCCCTCCCACATTGATGATAAATTCACTGTCTACATTTTTATCAAGTTTCTTGAACAGAAGTATTATATCAAGGATTGACCATTACAGGAATTCTTCTAGAGTAGGGGTTCTTAACCACGTTGAATTAAGGGACTCTGATAGCCATCTGGGGAAGTCTAACTTCATCTCAGTATAATACTGACGTAAGGTTATAAAAATATTTTAAAAGTTATACATGTTTTACATTAAACAAGCCTTAAGTGGCAGATCTAATAACTACTGTAATTTTTAAAGATGAGCATATTTTATATCTGTAACTAATGTGATATGAAAATATCAGATTTCTGTTGGTACAAAATCACAGTCTCAACCAATACCTCTGATTAGGTGCCAACAAATGTAATTCAGCCACTGGCTTTAAAAATAAGTTTAATATACCTGATCTAAAGTGATATAAATTCATTAGTGAACACATTTTGTTTAGAGCTATAAAACTTCTATAGTTTTAACTAACTTCAGCTATAATCCAATTTGCTTTCCTTCATCATTTCCATTTTTGTTTTGAGAGTTTACTAAATGTGTGCGCTTGAATTGTGTCTTTCATTATAGATGGATTCCTAACATTCCACATGAATTTCTAAAGAACAGGCATTTTTTTGCAGTAATTTCACGTATTAAAAGGCATTTCATGTATATGTATGGTCTGAGGAGGATTTGCTGCCCTTCAAAAAAATGCCAATCTACAAATACTAAAATCTTTAGGCAGAATGTGTGATAAAATAACTTCTGCTTATTGCAAATTTTAGTGAACATGGTACTTTAAGACCTGACTCTTCATAAAACATTTCCATATATGCCATGTTTCTACTTCAAAATAAATTTATCCTTTCATATTAACATAGATATAACCTCAAAATTGTAAGATGTCTATTATCTTGTAAATTTTAGCAAATGCAAATCAAACTGTCAGTGCTATTTGTCTTTTAAAATAAACATTATCTTTACAGACTCAATTTCCTAGTTTTCCCAGTGTTGGTCCCCAAGTAATTTGCCTACATCATAAAAAATAATGTAATTTATATATATATATAAATTACCATCCAACCAGCTAGAATACCAGTGTGATCCAGACTTTAAGTCACTGAGACATATTTCATTTGAACACACATCCATCAAATTAGCTCCTTATGTCAACTCAAGGAGCATTAACTTTAACTTTCACATGGACAAGAGATTCTATTAAACCAACACTGACAAGGTAGTTTCACAGCTCTTATTTTTATATTTGAAACATAAAAGCTTATTTAAATGCACACTGGAGGAGCTCAGTTTTATTGGATGTGTGACATATATAGCACACACCATTTTAGTCTAACATCTAACATGAGAAAAGTAAAGCAAAGGTTGTAATTGTTGTATAATTCATATTATTCAGGGTTCTTTTAGTTCCGTGAAATATGTAGTTTAGGATTGGTCAAACTTCCATAAGCAGTATATTATCTCTTAAAGATGTGCATGTGTCCATGAATGCATTCCTACATGCACACATGGTTCGGTCATGTTGCAAATTTACATGGGAGTGTACATGTGTATTAGTGAATATGAGAGTAGGTTGTGCAAAGTGTCTCTGGGTGTGAGTGTTTCTCCAGGGTATAGGAGATGTGGGGATAAGCACATGTGTAGGGGCATGCAAGGCAGGTAAATGTTTGGGGGTGGTAGTTGAGGGATACATCAGTGGCATGCAAGAGGGGACACTTGAGAGTAATCATGCACATGAGTGTGCAGATGAGTAAACCTGTGCATAGACAAGAGGGTATATTTGGAAATAAATATGAGTGCCTAATTGTAACAGTGTGAGAATAGAGGTAGATATGTCTTTGGGTGGGGATATATCTCACTGAGGGTGTAGGAGATTGGGGGCATGTGTGGAATGTCACATAAGGGGTTACAATGGGGGACCACATATGGGGTGTGCAAGAATACACATGGGGGACCCATGAGTGTCCATGGCTTTGCTGGTTGCAGACATGTGTAGGGGTGACTATTGTAATAGGACATCAGCAGTAGTGATTTAATTCAAGTGGCGCATAAGCAGGGGAAAGGAATCCTCTGAATAAATGCAGAGGAAATGAGTGGAATATCATGGGACAATTTCAACAGCTCCAATTTCACCTGAGCCTGGCACTTTTCATTCCATGATACTTAGTTTACATGCCTATTTTTGGCTTCCAAATCATGGAATGTTAAAGGTTGAAGGGATTCTTAAGGTCACTTACTTCAGACCCCCAATGTGGTAGTGGAATACATGAAGTTCAGAGGAGTTTTGTTACATAAGCCTTTTTTTTTCCCTTTAGATCCTAGCTGGTGTGGTTTGTCAGGTAACACCACATATTTGAAAATAACAGTATACCAGAGAGAAAAAGAACTCTGGAATATAGTCTGTCATGGGAGCAAGTGGGGGAAACAGGAGCTGAATAAGTTCCAGATCTGAGAGAATCGTGTTGGACAGCGGGCATGGGCATAGCTGCAGCTAATAGGGCCCTGTGGTTTTCCCATGGTGTAGCATTGAAACAATCAGCAGCTCCCTTGGCCCTTCCTTGCTTCGCTCTGCTGACTTCACTCTTGTGAACTGTGGAGCCTTGACGTTTTCACCCTAGATTGTTAGTCTGGCTAATGTCTGGATCTTTGGATCTGGGTCTTGAGCCGAACCCCGGTTAGTCACAGTACAGTTGCCCAATTGCAGTTTTAGGATATTTTTTTTTACCATTTTGTAGGCTTAAGACTTATGGTTTTACACATTTAGTTCAAACTCATTATTTACTAGGCATATTTTGGCTTACTACCATATCGTTAAGAAGGAAAAAATGAAAGCAAACGTAGGCCTCTTTGCTTTTCCATCTACCCTTCCCCCTAGGTGATCTTATCCAGGATCATGGGTTCACATTTTCCTGATTCGTGACCTCAAGCTTATGTCTAGTTCCAGGCTCTCTGGAGTCTGATTCAAATATTCTCAAACTATTACTGACATCTCCAGCTAAGGGTCTAACTGGCATCTGACTTTAGATGGCCAAAAGGCACAAAAGAGAGTTGAACACACAGGCAGAGGCTTCTCACCCCTGGGCCCAGTCACCCAATTTATCCTATTGATGGGACACAGGTGGACACAGGCAGACAGCCCCGAATGATCCTGTTCCCTGGTACTTGTAAAGCCTTTTGTAATCCTCCATCATTGAGCATCTTGTTTCTAACAAATAGAATATCAACTCTGAAGGCTATATCACTTCTGTGATAGGTTATCATACAAAAAGTCAGTAACTTCAATTATCTAGCAGAATCTTATGCTTCTGGATTTGGAAGCAAAACAAAAGACAAACCAAGCAGCAAAGTACTGAGGGCAGCCTCCAGCCAATAGCCAGTGAGGAATTGAGGGCCTCAGTCCAAAATTCCAAAAGGAATGGATTCCTGCCAAGAAGCATGTAAGTGAACTTGGAAGAAGATCCTCTCTTGGTTGACCTTTCAGGTCAGACCCAGACACTTAGACTGTAGGCTTCTGAGACACCCTGAAGTAGAATCCATGCTTGCATTACTGAACCACATAAACTGAGATAATTGTGTATTTTAAGATGCCAAATTTTGGGGAGACTTGCTATGCAGCAATGGATAAGTCATACATTTGTACTTTTATACTATTTTCTATGAACTGTTATATACCTTTCACTTATTCAACCTAATTATTGAAGATTCAGTGACATAAGTGAGATCAGTAACATTAGGTACCCAACTTAAAGAAACTGCTATTTTATTAGTAGTTAACCCTACTTCTGCTCAACCGCCCCCATCAATGTTGCTTCAATGACTATTACAATGGCTCTAATTATTACCACAGTAGCTCTGGTGACAACGGGAACTTGTTTTTTGACATCCCTGTCTCAGAACCTTAGGGCCTGCTGCTCCCATTGCCTGGAATTGTCTTCCCACAGATATCCACATGGTGTGTTGCCTCATTTTATTTTACTCATTTCAGTTCAAATATCACTTCGTCAAGGTTTTGTCTGTCTACCTTATCTAGAATGTACTGGTCACTCAAATGCCCTTTTTTTTTTATACTACAGCTTTAGTGAGAAAGATACAAGCAGACACTGATATCCAGGAGCTGGCCTGACCCACAGCTAGGCCTTGTGTGCCCCTGACAAGGCCACACTTGTGACTGATGAAGTGAGACAAACAAGTCCATTTCCTAAGCACAGACAGAAAACTTCCTAAACTATGAAAATACCAAACTTCTCCCTCCCAGCTGTAATGAGTGACTCCTGCTTCTTTGCCATACTTGCCTCACTCTAGTCTTCACTCTAAGAGTCACAATCATAGAATTACCTAATTTTGGAAAGCATCCAATATAGAGCAAAGCCCTACTTCTTGAAGCCTTCCCCTAATTATCTAACCCAAGTTCAAGTCCTGTAAGTCTTTTCTAATAGGTCATGGAGACATCAGCACTCCCCAAAGCATGTGTTCTTCTTTGTTGCAAAGGGTAATAAAGCCAACTTTTAACCGCACGCACACTCACGCATGCCCCCTCCCACCCACCCGCCCCCCCCCACACACACAGATGGCTCCCTTCTGTTTGCTCATTGTCTGCTCATTTTTTCTTTAGGCAGCACCAGGAACCGAACCTGGGACCTCCATGTGGGAGGTGGGGTGCTCAACTGCTTGAGCCACATCTGTACCCTAAAACAAATTTTAAAGGTATGTTCTTTGTGATCTTTCATTTGGGACATTTACAAACCCAAAAAATGCATTTAAAAAAAGCTCTGAAAAGGCATAGACTTTTTGGTATATGTGTTCACAGCTATATAGCTAGTACCTAAAACTGGCCTATGTATTAGGTGAGGAAAACATTTTTAAATTGCTGCTTATATAATAATCAGGAACAGACAGATTGGTGACTTCACTGGAGGAACCCTTATCTCTTGGACAAAGTCCTTTTCCAAGTGACTTGATATGCAACTCTAAAATTAAGAACCCAGGATAAGCTATACCAAGGGAAAAAAGTTGAGGAAACTAACAATGTGTCTTTTCCTCATTAGCAGATAGTAGAAACAATTGTCAATTTAAAGCAAAGTTTTTTTTCTTCCAGAAACAAATAATTACAATTATGAGACAGGTATAATTCCCTCACCAGCCAAAATGGAAATAAGGGTATAGGATACCACTATCAATCACCAACTGCTTTCAAACAGGAACTACAAGGTTGTAATTATTCTGGCTCCACATGTTTCAAGTAGTTTCTACTACTACTATCAGCAATTGTGGTGATAGATGGTTTCAAGACTAAAGGGCTTAGAAACATCAATAACTTTTTCCCTGAGTCTGCTCCAATGCTGATGAAGTTCCATGCTTTCCTCAAGATCTCAATTTAAGTACCAAACCTACTATCTTCAGAGATCATTAAAATCTTCACTACAGTGTATTTATTTACACTATCAGTATTTATATCATTCTAGCTCATGTTCTCTTAAGCTTACCTCTTTTGTTTCAGAGTTGCTAGGTAACTTTCTAAGCAACAGAAATAAATCACATTAATTTCTCTAAAACAAAATTTAGATGAGCAGAGAAGGGATTTCTCCAAGAGAAAAGGTAACTTAAGCCGAGAGGCCCAGCTTGCCCCAGGACCCCGTTTTAAGCTGTGGTTCTCTATTTTCTGCCACTTTTATTCCCCCTGAATCATTCTGCCTTTACCACAACATACCCTTTATCCTTAAGCCTGGCCTGGCAACTGTCAGAAGATAATAGTACAAGTAATTACAGGCATCGAAAGCACTTATTAGTTGTTTGAATTTTTCCCTAGCACTAAAATCTCACCATGCTAACCAAGAGACTTAAAAAGCTACAGCAAGAAGTTTCTTAGAAGATCATTTATTTCCCTTTGGGATCTGTTGTGCAATAGGATTATTCTGAGGGGAAAAAACAACAACCAAAAAACAAACACTAGTGTTTATTGTCTTGTGTTTTTACACTTCAGGTATAAAGGTTGCTTTTTATGTACTCTCAACAGATACTGTCACCCATTTAGACCCTTACCCATTTAGATATATTTCATGGATGGTATACATGATTTACTCTCCCTTATTTCTCCTACAGAAACCTCTAAGCACACTAAAATACCAGGGATCTATTGCATGAGGTAACAAGGCGATGCCTGACTAGAGAGTTTTTAGCTCTACCATTGTTGTCTTGGATTATACCATGAATGCCAGGCCATCTGTCAGAGAAGTACTGCCAAGGATGAATATTTATCTGGCCTCTCTGTCAATTTAAGAGGACTTAGTAAGTTGGCTACTTGCCAGCAGCTACGGAACCAACCTTCTGAGGAATGACTGCTGAGGAAATGACCAGAATAGTACAATTTTAATCTCCTTTTCCATTTATCCAATTTCTCCACATCTGCACTTCATGAAAGGAGAACTAACTAAACTCCCCTCACACCTCCACACTCATTTGTAACTCTCTCTTCCTTTCAATAATTTTCTTGTCAAAATCCCATCTCCTCCATGGGCCAGAAGAAGTTACAGCCACAGGTAGAATCAATATCATTTTGACCTTCTCTCTTCCTCTTGGCCTTCAGCCTAACACATTTATTAAGCATCACATCATGTTTATTGCCAGATATCTAGTAATATGTGAATTGTCCCATCTCTAGGAATGCAAAATCCTCTGCATCTTACCAATATACTAACACATTGCCTTGCCCATAATACCTACTAAATTATTATGAAGATTGGAATAAGAGGCAGAACTATAAACAGATAAGATTGGTAGAAACGACCTTAAGCAGCATTTGAGATATTTATGGGGCCAAACGTTGGAGATGTAAACACAAGTCAGACACAGGAAATAAAGGTCCAACATTGGAGTCAAACAATTCCCACTTCAGTGCAGGGGTATCTTGCCAGTGAGTAGTATGGGAAAGCATGATAACTTTCAGAGAAATTTGAAATACGATGTGCATATATAATAACCAAATCCCCTAATTATTTGTCTTATATGCACAGATAGAAATAAAGCCAACTTAAATAAAAGCCTTACAAAATGGTCCTATAGTTTACTCTTCCCTGGGATTTTCCTAGCTATTGTCTTTTTGGTTGAAAAATATGGTTGCAAGTGTGGCAGATGGATGTTGGCACAAAGGAAAAATTGAAGGAAAATAACCAGAGACATCAAGTTGGTCTTAGAACAGCTTTTCAAATGTTCCCTCCCCCAACACAGTTATTTCAACTGAAAACTTTGAGCATCTCTCTGGAATTAGGTTAATAGTTTTAAGGAAGAACACGGGAAGGCAACAGAGCAGTTAGTGGAGGTCAAAGGACTGAGAGGAAATACAATGGCCTACATTGGAGGTCAAGGTGGGCTGGAGGCCAGGCACTTGGAGCAGCAGCCGTGTTGTGTAGTTGACACTGAAAACCTTGCCCATAGCCCAAGGGGTTTGGCCCCGAGGATGACAAAAGGGCCTGGTGAGAATATTTGACCCCAGGTACATGGAATGGGGAAGAGATCCTTGAGAATACAGGTTTTCATATGTGATTACACGGTGAAATCTCTCAGGGAACATAAATTACCTACCTCTGGATCTGGTTTGATGAGTCTAGGGCACATCCCAGGGCTTGGGACTTTTAAATGATCCCCGAAAGTTTGAGAACCATTATCTTAAGTAGTTAATGCAATTCAAGATACAGCATCAGAAAGATCCTGAGACCAGAGAGAACACGTCATAAACCACTCGATGTCCAGTTTGTATGGAAAAATGAGATGCACAAACCTGCTATTGACAAAGAGGTACCCTATAGCAGTCAAAAAAGGACTTTTTAAAAAGGGGATAAAATCCCTATCAGATGGTCAAGAATGGGACAAATGCAGAAGGTATCCAAGATCTCATGGCCAGGAGTCAAGGATCAGAATGGGACTTATCCAAGAAAAAAAGAATGACTGTTTGCAAACGTGTCTTGTAATGGTCAACATGGGCTCATGCTCACAACTGAGGGAGGTTGGAGCTCTATAATGACTTCTGTTTTAGCAGAAGTTAAAAAAAAATTTTTATCACAAGATGACAAGCTGTCTACATCTGCTTAAACTATAAAATGAAATTTACTGAGTAAATTCACAGTAATCTGTCTCAGAAGTAGAGAAAATATATGACAAGAGCAGACAAATATATGACAAGTGCAGAAAAGACTACAGTAGAAGCTTCATGTATGCGAAATGATATACACCTGCTCTCAAGTTTATTCCACCTGGAATTTCCAAGATCAAAAACCTAAGGAGGGAAGTGGACTTGGCCCAGTGGTTAGGGCGTCCGCCTACCACATGGGAGGTCCGCGGTTCAAACCCTGGGCCTCCTTGACCCTTGTGGAGCTGGCCCATGGGCAGTGCTGATGCGTGCAGGAGTGCTGTGCCATGCAGGGGTGTCCCCCGCGTAGGGGAGCCCCACGCGCAAGGAATGCGCCCCATAAGGAGAGCTGCCCAGTGTGAAAGAAAGTGCAGCCTGCCCAAGAATGGCACCACACACACACACAGAGCTGACACAACAAGATGACATAACAAAAAGATTCCCGGTGCTGCTGATGAGGACAGAAATGGTCACGGAAGAACACACAGCAAATGGACACAGAGAGCAGACAATGGGGGGCGTGGGGGGAGGTGGAATAAATAAATCTTTAAAAAAAAAAAAAGAAATCCTAAGGACTTTTGTGTTTTAATTTAAGCCTTTTAGAAATCTTTTAAACATGTTTCATTTAAACCTAACACTCTCTTCCCCCATTGTACCTAATAATCTCTACTCCATTGAGCAGCTTCAGCTGTGTTTCAGGGCCTGTAAGGTCGAATGTTACCTCTCACTTCATGCTTTGTTTTGTGTTCTCTTCCCAAAATGGTTGTTCAAAATAGTCATTTGTGAGCGCGCACACATTATCAATTTAAAGCCAAAGTGTGGTCCACGGACCAGTAGCATCCGCAAACTTGGAAGCTTGTTAGGAAAGCAGCATTTCAGAGCCAGCCCCAGACCATCTGAATCAGAAACCAACCGTTTTAACAAGATCCCTAGTGATTTGTATGCACATTACAATTGGCAAGCTCTGCTCTAGATAAGTAGCCATTCAAATTTCTCTGATTATTCACCATGTGCTTTTCACATAAAAATTTCTGTATTCACTTTTTAATCTTCATTTCACAAACAGTGATTTCTGGAAGAAGTCACAATAGGCTAAGCAAACAAACAAATGAATAAATCGTTTCCCAGCTGTTCTATTTCAATGTTTTATCCACCAGTTGTCTCTTATTCTCCTAAGTCTTTAACTATAATTCTTATGCAAATGAGTTCTTTTTGCAGCACCACCCTCATGTCTCTCAATATTTGATAAAATTCTTGTTGGCTATTTCCATACAAAAGATTACAGCAATTTAAAAAGCTAGTCTAAAATCTCATCTTCCATCTTCAAAATGCTGTGGTTTAGTGTTATGAGTGATAAATAATAATTCCAACAAAGTTTCCCAGGTGATTCTGATAAGACTGCTTTGCTAAATTCTGAGCTAAGAGCATATTAAATATAGCTTCCCTCCCTGAAAGTGACACTGAACTAAAAAAATAAAGATACAAATAAAAATAAAAGACAACATTAGCTCCAACGTGCATTTGTTAAATTTCATCTTATTTCTTTGTAGATGTATTTTAAATTGTTTTAGCGTTGGTCTATATTGTACAGACAGCATAGCAAGTATATAATTTACCACTGAATTAGAAGGAGACTTGCATATTGTAATTGATATTATTGAAAATTCCAAATTTTAAAATTACTTTGGAAAACAATTGGAACTGGGTCTTAATTACAGTGAAAAATAAATATGCTACTATACAACTTTGAGAATCATGTTCATAGACCCAGGTGAAATGCCTCAACTAAAAAGGCTAGTTTATATTCACATTTTTGCTATTTGGGCTTAAGTCCCACATTAATAACAGACCTGGTACATTTTACAACTCAAGATACTCGAATGAATTTCAGCATTCTCTGCAAACTAGGCATTCATTCATAAACTTCAAAGGAGTTACAATTAGCCCAAGGTGAAAGTTGAAAGCTCCCTTATCTCTTGTATTCAAATTTGAAAATAGAAACAGGAAAGTGAGAAAAAAGTGGAAAAAGTCATTCAGTCATAGACCCTTGAACTCTACGAATCTTTATCGGCATCCTAAGTCAAGAGTCCGAGGAAGAGATGAGATGTGGGGGCGTTTTCGGGACTTGGAGTTGTCTTGGGTGATGCTACAGGGACAGTTACCAGACATTGTATGTCCTCTCATGGCCCACTGGGTGGAATGTGGGAGAGTGTGGGCTATGATGTGGATCATTGACCATGAGGTGCAGCGGTGCTCAGAGATGTATTCACCAAATGCAATGAATGTCTCATGATGATGGAGGATATTGTTTTTATGGGGGGAAGAGTGGGGTGAGGGGGGTGGGGGGCATATGGGGACCTCATATTTTTTTAATGTAATATTTTAAAAATAAAGACAAAACAAAAAAATAAAATAAAAAGAATGACTAAATCCAGACAGTTACATTTAGAAAAATTAAGTTGAAAATTGCCATTGATTTTAAACAACCTTAGATGGTCACTTCTTAGGTCTGCCTTTGGTGGTTGGTATTGTGGGGCCGTTGCATATTCTGAAAGCACACGGTGAAAGTTTGTCCCTTTTCCTGAAATCAATACTGAGATGACTTTCCTGTGGATAGATGCAGCAAGAACTCAGATGCCCACCAAACAGCTCGGCAGTTACACTGCTTCATTTCTTCCTGGAAGCCCTGGCTTCTATAGGTGGGCTGCCCTCCCAGGCTGCTGCACCTTATAAACGTGACCAGTTTGTATAGCTCATACACATGTTGTAAATCTAGGTTGTCTAACAGGTATACCTTGACTCACATGGAATGACCAAGGCACACCTGAGTATCGTTACATAGACAAGATTGAAAGTTCCTTCTAGGGTTAGAATTTATGAGATAAACCTGACAGGAGATTGTAATGAGGAGATTTTGGAGTCTGTGTTGTAAAATAGATAAGGCTACTTTCAGGACAGAGAGGCATCCTGAAAACTTAGCTAGCCAAATAAGCCTACAAAACTTATTTACAATGCTTCCTTTAACCATCTACTTTGAAAATAATCTGCCTTTACAGATTTCCATCAAAGCAGATTTTAAAATGTGTTTCATAATTCAGAGAAGTGACTAAAAAGAAAGCACACACATGCATACACACTTACATATATTGTGCTTTATGTAAATTTGGGTCTCAAAACTAATTCAGGTTTTCAAAACACATTGTACCTTGTGTTGCACTGAAAATACAAGGAGTCTGTGAGTAACTACCATTACAGCTGAGGGAAGTATACAGAAGATATGACTAGAAAGCTCTTTTGGTGTTGGTTACCGGTTTATAGGGCATAGCCAACCTGGGTAAGGAAGAGGTAAAAAGCCGAGGGTAAAGAAAGACCTTCTTAAAAACAATGTGAGAGACTTTAAGGCTCCAGTTCCTGCAGAGTTTATTGTAATAATATCTTTGTGTCAATTATAGCAAAACAATTAGTACCAACAGAAGGATGAAGAATAAAAAGGATGTAACAATATACACTATTTAAATCAACCAAATCCAATGAGCAGCACAGGTTTCCCCCTAAAATGGAAGTGAAGGTGGGAGAGACCAATTAAAATTGAGCTGAGCTGTAGTCAAAACCACTGAAGTACGGAAAGATGTTTCTCATGGAGAAATATGGTTAGATTTCCCCTTTTAGGTATTATTGCTCTAGAAATGTGCAGAAGTTAAACAGATGTGTTTAGTTAACATCAGTGCAGATACTTTTAATTTATTTAACAAAACTCTGCTGACTTAGTCGTGATACACTGTCGACCCAGGTGTGAGTTGAGAGCAAATCTAGACTCTCCAGAGCATGCAAGCAACAAAATAAATAATCACAGTACTGGGTTGTAGCTCAGTGAATGAAATAAATATCCATGTGTTTTTATTGACATAGGTACATGAATGAATAAATACTTAAATGGTAAAAAAGAGCTCTTCCTTATAGAAAAAATTCAAATTAGCAAATGTAGAAGGAATGAGGGAACTGTCAGATCACCTACACACCTACATAATAATTGTTGTAGGTAGGATCCATTGATGAATGCCAAAATCATGGGTAACCATTTGAGGAGAAACAGGATATTACCCTAGTCTCATAATTTTACAGAGAAAATAACCTAACATCGCATTAACCAAGAGTTCAAGGCCCACGTCACAAGTAATAGGATATACTGACACCAAGTGCCCCAGGATATGATGTACTAAAAAGGGTATGACACCACATTCGAGGTATGGCTACCCAGAAATGCATTTTGTTCAATTTTAATAATGAAAAACATCAGGCAAAACTAAATGGAGAAACATTCTGCAAAATAACATCCTATATTCACCAGAAGTGTCAAGGCCATGAAAGATAAGGAAAGATTAAGGAACTGTCACAGATCGAAGGACATTCAGGATATATAGCAGCTAAGTACAATGTGAGATCCTAGACTGGATCCTGGAACAAAAATAGGGCATTGGGGGAAAACTGGAGAATAGTGTACCACTGTTGATTTCCTAGTTTTCATAACTGAACTACAATTATTTAAGTTGCTAACACTAGGGGATGCTGGTTGAAGGATAAATATGAACTCTGTACAGGTTTGCAACTTTTTTGTAGGTCTAAAATTTATGTTGAAATCAAAATAGAAGTTGTAAAAATGATAGGGACCTATAGCATCTTCATGAGGACTCATCCTTCCTTGTACTATTTGCAAATTAGACCTGAAACACTACCAAGATATTTTATTTCCCTCCTGGTACACATTTGAGTTCATTCTTCGGAAGTTGGTAGTGGTGCATGAATCAGCATATCCTCCCATGTAAACAGCCAGGTCTGCTGATAAGTGAAAATCTAGCCAGATTACTCATAAAATGCATTTACTATGAATGTAGTCACAGTATTTAGACATTACAATAAGTAAAAGAAAATTACTGATGAATATACTATGCAAAATGAAATGTTAATTGCCTGTAAATGTTTTTGTGGGTAAATTGGTATTGCACAAGGGCAACATTTTTAGCACTAATGTATATAATATGACTCATTTAAAACACATCAGTACCCCCAAAATAAAGTTTAGTAAATTTAGGGCATTGAGTAATGGGCTTTAATTAAGGTTTTCTTAATTAGATACTTGCTAAATAGGTTTATTAGTAATCACAAGATGAATCCCTAAAAGCATCATGTAAAAATGTAGAATTAACCACATAATGGACAATCTATCCATGCTTATTACTATCAAGAGGAGTTGGGCAAGTGATAGATAAGCTACATTTTGCTTAATGTTTGCTTTGAGGTATTATATTGTTCTAAATAGGTAGTAAATGTCCATTTAAAAAGAAAAACAGTAGTCAGCAAGCTGCACTAACGTAACTGGAGTCCTGACTATATTCTTCCAGTTTTAATCAACGCGATGAAAGCAATCACCTACAATTTTTCTACATGCCAAAGCCACCCTCAAACAGAGCCATATTGAATCCTGTGAAAGCAATAGCAGGGCTGTTGTACTCCAGGTCCTTACAGCCAATGTATTGAAGCAACTTGAAGCAGTCAGGCTAATAAGACAGTAAGAGTTGGCTCTGAGACCCTGGTCCTATCAAGATGGCAGAGTGGGAAACCCCAGGGCTACCCAACCCCCGCCCCCCAACTCCACACACACAGAAACTTTGAACAACCAGCAAGAACTAGCAGAAGCATCTTTCCTAAAGCTCCACACATTAAAGAACTAAGGTAACAGGACAAGCTCCAACTCAAGAAATAGGTGTATGCTGGCTGGCCTCTCTCCCAAACCTCTCCCCCAAACCTCCCTCCCCAGCCATCCAGCATTCCCAGCCTAGATCCATGCGACTGGTTCTGGAGGGAGCAGAGTAACCCTAGAATATATATTGGGAGCATGTGTGTCTGCCCCATCTGTCTGGTGGTAGCCTGCGGGACTCAATGTTCCAGAACTTGCGCTATGTGTAGAAGGCAGCTCACAGAGCTCTCTTACAGAAAGAGGAGCAGAGCAGTCAAGCCATGCTGCCTGGAGCAAGGGATTGCTGGCTACAGGGCAGTGCCAGGATCTGAGGAAGAGAAGACATTGTATCAGTGTAAACTGAAGAAATTCTAGGGTGCTGGCCCCCCATGTGCCTGCCCAAGACAAGATGCACAGGCAGAAAGGATCAGGGAGGCCCTAAGAGATATTGTTGTATGGGTAAACCCCAAAGAAGAGTACTTGCACAGGTGTATCTGTAAAGACTATTTTTTTTTTCCCTTCTTCGCTCTCTCTTTTTTTTGGTTAGCTCCCAGCCATCAAGGAAAGCTCTGCACAATACTAGCAGGAACAAGCTAAAAACAGAAGTCTCAAGGTCAAAAATTCAGTAACAACAATCAATAAAATATCAAAATGTCCAGGGTTCAACAAAAGGTTACAAAACACACAAAGAAATGGGAAGTGATGGCCCAGGCAAAAGAAAAGATTAAAGCATTAAAAACCATCAGTGAGGAGGACCAGAAGACAAGTCTTTTTAAAAAGGACCCTAAATATGCCCAAAGAGCTAAAGGAAATCATGGGCAAAGAACTAAAAGAAATCAAGAAAACAATAGATGAATAAAAGAGAATTTCAATATGGAAAAGGAAACAACAGTGCAAACGGCCACAGTAACAGAGATTAAAAAGTCCTCTGAAGTATTGGAGCTGGCAGAAAAAATAATCAGTGAACTTGATGATAAGAAAATTGAAATTATTCAGTCTGGTGAGCAGAAGGAAGGAAGACTGGAGAAAAGTAAGCAGAACCTGAAGACCCTGTGGGACACTCACTAAGTGTAGAATATACACAGTGAGAGTCCCAGGAAAAGAGAGAAAGGAGCAGAGGAATATCCAAAGAAAGAGTGGCTGACGACTGCCTAAATTAAACAAAAGACATAAACATACACTTCTAAGATGCTCAATGAACTCCAAACAGGATAAACCCAAATAGACCCACACCACAGCATATTTACTGTAAGCTTTTATCACTGTTAAATTTCTGGAACTTGATAATTTTACTTTAGATGAATACATAATCAAATATCTTTGCTTTCAAGAAATGTACATGGCAGTATAAAGTGACCAAGAAACATGATATATATAACCTATACTCAAGTGTTCAGAATAGTGGATTGATAAATATATAGACAGAAAGATGGACAGATTGATAAAGTGATGGACTGATACATATGATTCAGCAAATGTTGCAAAATGTTAAAATTGATGGATCTGGGTATCTGGGGTATAGAGATGTGTTTGAGTTCTCTGTATGGGGTGTTATTTTTGTAACTGCTCTATTAGGTTTGAAAATATTTCAAAATAAAAAACGAGTTTTCTCTTCCTCCATCAATTCCTTCCTGCCTCCTTTCTCCCTGCCCGCTTTCTCCCCCTTCCACACATTCTCTCTCACTCTCTTTCTCTTTTCAATCCAAGTGGATTTCAGGTGAAACAATTTTCAAACCAAACAGAACTGTATTAGAAAATATAATCCACCCCTCAAATTTTCTAAGTTTATTATGTTCTGTCTTTTAAAATTAATCAAGTGCAAATAATAGTATTCTTAATGGTGACCACATTGTGCTCACATCTTACATAAACTCAAAGATAGAGAGGTTTACATCTGATAACTCTTAAGTAAATAGCCTTCAGTTCCATATAATAGCATAATACTAAGAGACAAAAACAAATGTCTGATTAGGGCAGCACTCGTTTATAAAATATGGAAAAGTAGTGGAGGTGAATATATTTCATTAAGGGCAAGTATAAGATACAAGAAATGGACAGTGTTAGAATTGTGCCTGGAGAACAAAGTTTTCAGTGCACACATTTGCCTTTTGTATTGTCTGTTTATTGTTTGTGAGAAAAAGAAGTTGGTTTTTGTACTGATGTAGTATTACAAGAGGCACTTTGATTAAAGAGGCTTTTCTGAAATAAAGTGGTATGTGGGAGAGAATAATTTGTTTTGCTAATGATGAAAGTTGCATTTAAACTTTACTAGCACTCTTCAATCTCTTGAGATTAAGATAATAGTTCATTTTTGCAGCTGCCTTCCTTTCTTATGGTGGGGGCAGGGTCAATGGAAATTGACCCTCCAATTACATGTGCACAGTATAACAACCCATATTTAGTCACCATTTATTTAATCAATGTATTCAATAACTCTATTGGGTAGCTGTTAAACATCAGCCGATGCTTGGTGATGGGTGGGTGGTAATGAGGATCAAGGCCCACTCTGGCTAGATTGACTGACCATTATGAAAGCAAAAGAGAAATTCAGAGTACCAACTCAGACAGCTGAATAAAATTTATGAAAGAAAGAAGAAAACGGTGGCGACAAATTTTTTAAGGAAAGTGTGTAACAGTCCATAATTAACTGATACAACCCATTGAATGAACATCAGCATGAATGAAACTAAAAAAGGGCATCATCATGAAATTGCAGGTCTCCAGTAATCAAGAAAATAGGGTAAACTTTAGAAAGAAAAAATCAAATACAAAGACATAAGACTTCTCAACAGTAGCCCTACAGTTACCATATGGGAGGACCCAGGTTCAATCCCTGGAGCCTCCTGGTGAAAAAGAAGAGAAAGCATGCCTGCACAGCAAGCCAATGCCCGCACAAGTGAGTCACAAAGTAAGATGATGACACAACAACAACAAAAAAGAAATACGAAGGGGAGAGTCAAGGTGAAGTACAGCAGAAACCAGTAACTGAGGTGGCTCAGCTAACAGGAAACCTCTCTCCACATCAGAGGTTCCCAGGATCAAATCCCAGTGAAACCTAGAGGAGGAAAATTGAGAAGAGAAGGCAAAAAGAGAAACAGATACAGAAGATGACATAGCAAATGGACACAGATAGCAAAAATAGCAGGGTAGGGTGAGGGGGAGGGAAAAGGGGAGGAAAGAAATAAATAAATAAATCTTTTTTTAAAAAGATAATAGAATAGAAAGATACACCACAGAATAGGGGAAAATATTGCCAAATAACTTATCTGGCAAAGTATTTTTATCCAGAATATATAAAGAACTCTCAAAACTCAACCATTAAAAAGAATCAAAACATCCCAGGGAAAAAGAAGAACAAAAGATTTGAATAGATACTTCATCAAAGAAGATATATGGGTGTCAAAAAAGCAAAACAAAAGATGACCAATACCACAAGAAATTAGGATTATGGAAACTAAAACATCAATGAGATATCACCACATACTTATTAGAATGACTTGAAAAAAAAAATAAAACCTGACAACATCAAGTGTTGGCGAGGATGTGGAGCAACAGGAACTCTTGTTCAGCCATTCTGGAAAACTGTTTGGCAGTTACTTATAAATTCAAACATACCTTTACCAGATGATTGAACAATTCCAATTCTTGGTATTTACCCAAGAGAAATTAAGATTTATGTTCACAGAAATTGATATGTGAATGTTATATCAGCTTTATTCATAATTGCAAAAACTGAACACAACCTAGATATTCTTCAACAGGTGAATGAAAAAACAAACTGTGATACTTTCAAACACTGGAATACTGTTGGCCTCCGCTGCGGCACTGCAGACAGGTTGCTGCAGGCGAGTCGCTGCCGGGGATCGGGCCTACGCCACGGCCGGACCGGGGCGGCAGCGGGCGGCTCAAGGCTTGGGGGACGCGCGGTTCGATGGAGGAAAAACCACGGAGACGAGGTCTATGCGCAGGTCTGATTTTATTCGGGAAGTACATGGGGTTTTATAGTGTCATGGAGGCGGGGAGGTTGTGGGAGGGGCATGTCCGCGGGGCAGCTGAGGATTGGCTGCAGAGGCAAGGGCGGACCTGCGGTTTATGACGTAAGCCATTGATGGTAGAGGGGGTTGTTTCCGAGGTTGTGCTGGGGCGGATACGGGATGAGGGCGGTTGAAATGAGGCGGGGAGAACAGCGATCGGCTGGGAGGGGGAAGATAACAGTGGCTGGGAGGAGGGGCAGAGGGAGGCAGCAGCACAAACTGCTGCTGAGAAGGGCCATAATACAGGGAGGTTACGAGGAACAGGCGGGCAAAGTGTAAGGAAGCGAAAGGCAGGGTGGGAGCAGGGGACAGAATACTACTCAGCAATAAGAAGATATCGATTATTGATACATACAGCAACATGGATAATTCTCCGATGTATTTCCTTAAATGAATGAAGTCAAATCCAAAAGACCATATACTGTCAGATTCCATTTATATGACATTCTGAAAGGCTGAACTGTAGGGATGGATTGCATATAAATGGTTATCAGGGGCTGGAGGTAGGGAAGGGAGCAGACTACAAGGAAGTAGTCTGAGGGAATTTTAGGAGGTGATGGAACACTTCAGCGTCATGATTGCACTCGTGCACATGTGACTGTGCATTTGTAAAAACTCAGAGCATATACCACAAAGTTTTCATAAACTGGCACTATGTGAATGTCATAGCCTATAGATCCGGTGGCACAGTGGCAATCTGTCCTCTCATGAGACCCTCAAGCACTGCTAAAGGACACCACCAGCCAGTAAATCAAAGACAAACTGGAAATTAATATAGGATCTCAAGTCTTTGAGTTTTAATTGATAATTCAGAAGCAAACCTGGGAGATGCTCATAACTTTCTCATGAGGCAGGAATAAGTAGGATTTTTAAAAATCTTTGAAATGATGACTTTCACTGAATTGAAAAAAAATTTCCCCATGCAGATTTGTAGAGATATGTGCAACTTTTCAAAGCAAGATGGAAAAGGAAATAAAACTTTATATTCTGCTATTTCTGGCTTTTCTTACCCAATAATTTAACAGTTTTATTGAGATATATTTACATACCATAGTATCTGTCCAACGTGTATGATCAATGACTATTAGTATAATCACAATGTTGTGCATTCATCATCACAAAAAATTTTAGGGCAATTTCATTACTCCAAAAATGGAGACTATAGACAGGTTGAGAGGTGAAGATTTTCTTGTTTGTCTGTCTGGTTTTTGTTTGTCATTATCACTGAAATAATGAAAATGCTTTAATAATGACTGAAGTGATGAATGCACAACTATGTGATTTAACCAAATGCCATTGCTTGCACACTTTGGATGAATTGTGTGCTTTATTGATATGTGTCAATAAAATTAATTTGTTTTAAAAAGAAAAAAATCTTTGTATTCTTTACAAGCTCAGTGCTAGATTTTGTCGACATTTAACATCACTAGCATCCATCCATGGGTAGCACTTCTGATAAAATATTTAGCAATTACTTAAGCATATGCTACACCTTTGAAGACTAGTCTAATATAGAGTGACCTGTACTAAAGTAGGTGACAGGGATCTGGATTAGACTCTTACCTTGACTGCTTATTGGTGCTACACTGGAAAGGAGGTGAGAGAGAGGGAAGTTGGATTAGATGATCACTAGGCTCCCTGCCATGATAAATGCTATTTATTCTATGAACACGAATTTATTCCATAACCACATCTTTCCTGAAACAATATATATATATATATGTATTTATTTCCTTCCTCCAAAATTATAATAATTATATAATTCCCTTCTTCTCCTACCAGATCCTCTATGGCAATGATGAAAACCCTGGACAATAGACCCAGGGGGTCTGCTTACCTGTCAGCATTTCAAATGCACCTAGATGGTAACATTTTAGCAGTTAAAAACCCAGTGCCAAGTTTCCTATTGAACTTTTTCCCCAATCAAATAAAGTGGGCAATCCAAACTGTTGTAATGTATTATGTTTTTCACAGGAACTTATAAACCTGTTTTTTACACTAACAACCGGGCAACAGATGGGACAGAGGCCATTTATCATGGGTGATTCAGGCAACTCAGGTCCAGCTCATGGTCACCATCATGACAACTTTAACTGTCACCCTAACTCTCCAACCCGATAATAAACACCCCGCCTCTTCCTCATCCTAAACCTCACCCTAACTCATCATGGGGACACTGGATTCGGACCACCTAGTTCCTGCCCTACACATTGTGGGAAGTCCACCCATGTGATCTGGTCCCCAGCGGGCAACTTGGGTGGATGGACAGGAGGGTCCCTGGAGGTCCAGTTCACCCTCCTAGGACAGGGGAGGTGGATGGACCACAAGATTCTTTCCCCATGGCATCATGCAGAGCCTACAGGAGCTGGTGGGAGCACAGGTTCAGCCATCTGCAGCCAGAGGCTCCCAGGGAATGTTTTGCGAGTTGACCCCAAGCCATGCCTCTTTCCTGAGGCAACATATATATATATCCTTTCTCCCAAAATAAAATAATTACTTATGTGCTTAGGTTGGCCACAGATCTATTAATTAATACTAATTTATCCAGTTAAGACAGTCAATTTATTTGGATTTGAACGGTATCTGTTAAAGTCTCGTAGTATGCAAATGTTTCCATAGGCTCCAGGGAAGCTACTGATGCACAAAAATCCAGCTCTCTTACCATGTTATAGGTGTACCATTTCATATTCCTCTCTTTGCATTTCATGTTCTTTCTCATGCTCATGTTTGTGTTGTTACACACACACAAACCTCTAATACACAGTTGACTTCTGGGCTATTTCCTCCATGTTACCATTCTCCATCATCCCAACAGTGGAAGACAACCAGGACATATGGAAGATCTTATAGATTCATCGTTTAGTTGATACTGGGATTGGAAAGTTAAAATATCAACTGAATATTTTCGAATTAAGATTTGTTCAATTCAACCTTCTATCGCAAGGGACATACTTTGATGTCTTGCTCAGCCAGATTTATCTCATATTGTAGATTTCACAAGGCCCAAATTCTAAATAAAATGCCCCAGTCATAACTCTCTATCCTGAGTCAAAGACCATAAATGTAGTAAATATATTTTTAAAGAAAACCAAATCTATCAAGCAAAAATGATCTGTCAAATAGAGGTTGATGTTCACTTAAAGATGATATGAAAAAGATGTAGAACTGTAGGTCATTCTAGACAAAGAGGATATCAAGATCCTTGAGATTTAACTAAATCACTTAATTGCTAAAAACTCAGGTCTTGGAAACACTAAGGTCATTACCATGTGGAATGAAAATGTGCTGGAAGTTCTAGTCACAGCTTTACCATTTACATACTACTCTGTGTCTCCTTGGGAATGTCAAATCATACATTTGCCTCTTACACTTGTCATCTGTAAGACTGAGCTGTTCACATTAAATAAATAATATATTCAATTCCACAATGGACTCCATTACAAGACACTATTACATACAAAGGGCCATACTACCTACTGAAAGATAAATTTGATTGGCTTATGTTTGGTTGGTTGGTTGTTTTTGTTTCTTTGTTCTAATGCTTTCTGAAGGACAACACTTGGGAAAGGATTAGCAAAGAATGGAACCATGACCTAACATGGATAAGGTCTATTTCAGTGGTATTTTGTTTCTATTAAATAAAATACCCCATTCCTCACTGATGACCCCCATTTCATATAGGCAAGTCTTCAATGCCATTCTAACCTACCTGTGTTGCATATTGAATATGTGATTTTAATAAGATTTGGAGGGGTCAGCTGACCAGAGGTAGCCTTTCAAGCCCTTTTAGGCCATGTGCCTGGGCCTTGAGAGCCTCCACTGCCATGGCTTCTCAGCCAGTGGGCATCCAAGCAGCTGATGCCGGCCCAGAAGTGCTCCGCCAAGAAGGTGCCCGAGGCTCACAAGTGAAGATCCAGAGGCTGAAGCAGACCAAAGCAGCAGCTCAGGCTGCAAATGAACGGTACCACCTGCAGAGGAAGGAGTTCAAGGCCAAGGAAGCGGCGGCTCTGGGACCCCATGGCAGTTGCAGCACTAAAGTGGAGAAGGAGACCCAGAGAAGATGACCATCCTCAGGAGCTACGTCCAGCAGAACGGGCATGAAGTCCTGGATGACCTCTCGGCCTTTGTGACATCTGGTCAGAAATCCATGAAAATTACCACATAGATGGATAGGGGAGAAGGAGCGCCTGGTCCCTGGATGGGTATTTCAGATGCCCTCACGCGGAAAATGAAGCTTTGGCTAAGCTAGAGTTATATTCTTGGGGAAAGGCATTAAATTATTTCTGAACATTATGTAGTAGATCCTTTCACTTTTTGGAGAGTAGCAAACCTAGCTTCTTTGCACAGATTTAGAGCCTATCCAAAGAATTTCATCCTTTTACCTGCTATTTCTTATAAATTTAACAGGTGTATCTTGTTTTCCTTTGCCATTTAGCTGTAGCTACATATGTGGCAATATTGACTTATTATTTCTTAGATCTAGTACCAAAACCCACTTATCTGAAGAAAGAAAGGGGTTAAATCTTTTATTTCCCTAAGGCTTTCTTAAAGGTCAGGGGCTTTACCTATGAAAAAGTAGTAAACAGTCATTTGTGACCTGTGTGAAGCAGAGCCAGTCTGAAAGAAGCCCTTTCTGGCTAATATTTAGAACAATGAGTACTAGAATAATTGAGCTGTTTTTAGTTTCTTTTAATAAAAATTACTAGGTAGATAGAATTCAAGAACTTATTACATGTTATTGCTTAAGGTCCTGGTAATCATTTAAAAGTAAAGACTCTTTGTTATGCAAAAAAAGATTTGGAAAGTTTTATCTTCACAAAGAAAGTATTAATTATATATTGTTTTTATTTTAAATCATGAAAAAAATTTTTTTTGTTTGTTCTTATCACAGAGGCATACACTATCTTCATTCATATAGCATCTGTGCATTTATATAATGCTTTTTGGCTAAGCTCTCTGGAGAAGAAAAATAAAGCCTTCACCCAATTTCCATATACAGTAATCTTTCAACAAAGACTTGCTTACAGGCAAATCACTGCTCTCTGGCAAAACTTTCTATCCAGTGTAACTTGCCTTTACTTGTAGCAATCAGTAAACATTTTTCTATTTTTCCTCCATTTTTTGATCCATTTAAAAAGAAAAATAGATGGTAATTGCAGCTTTAGTTTGTAATTCGTGATAATCGCAGGACGTATGAAAATGTTTAAAACACAAACACACACTACAAAGAAGGCATATGTCTACACATCTTTTTACTGTTTTAAGAAAAAAATCAGTATAGTCCTCTTATTTTAACTTTTTTACAACTTCTTTTAAAATATATTCTGCATTTTTTATTTCGAAAATGCATTTTATTAGGAAAAACAAAAGAGCAGATTACAAATCAGGAAATGAAAGTGATGGCATATGATGTACCGATAGCGTCTTGATGCCAATGTGGTCTCTAGCAGTGCTGACCACAGAGGACAGTGAGGCGTCTCCATCTATAAACAGGTCTACATTCCAGCTACCAACGAGGCTAATGCTGCTGAATACAATGTACACTTGTAAAAGATTCAGAGCTGCAATGATGTTTGCATTCAACTTTACATCAAAGAAAACTCCTTTTTCTATCTTAAATACTTCCCTAGTCACCAGAAGTCTTTGGATTTTAAAAAAAAAGCAAACAAATTATATATACCATTTACTAAGATAGGTTCTTTATAAATTACTATATTAATTCAGATCCTTAAAACTTAGGCATTTGCAGAAACATCAGTGTAGATGTAATACAATGGGAAAACAGCGTTTTTGGAAAGAGGGTTAACTGGAAAACATGGAAAATAAGATGCCAGTAACACCATATATATATTTCTAAAATGTCCTGGTATGGACAAACTGAGGAATCTAATTTTCACTTGGCAGGCACATGGAAGGTTTGAGAATAGATAGTAAAGTGCCTTTTTAATAATTGTCTTACAGAATTTAAAGGGTAGCTCCATGCAAGCATTTTGTTTATTTTGCCTCAAAATTAGTTCTTGAAACAGTTCCCATAAAGCAAATGACAATTATTTGATCTCCTAATGGGTACATATATGCTAATAAGAACACACCAGTTAGTAGTTTGTAGTGATTCTTGGTACTTTATGAGAAATTGACCCCACCTTTCTAGGTAGCAGTGCATAGAATGACATCTTTTAGTATAGATCACATAACATGTCATCTCCCTTGGAGGGAGCATTCTTTCATCACTGTAGTGGCTTTGCAGAAAGGGGATGTGGTTGTAGCTTATAGTCCAAAAAGCATGTATTGGAGGTCAATTCACAGGAAGATGTGTGCCTGAAGGAGTATCATTTTTAGAATGGGAAACGGAGCTTTACAATTCAAATCATCTCATTTTAGAATGCATAAAAACATGCTCCGTGGAACATAGTCATAGGAAATCAAAGACAAGTTGGTAATCGACTTTAGAAAACAGAAAGCATAAACCTGTAAATAAAACTGACCTAATCATCCAAGATTTGGGGAAACTATATTACAAATGTAAATAAAAATATGTTAATGCAATTATAAGAACTATGTTTGTTTATATCAGCAAGTTTAGTGGAAAACATCACACATTCTTTGGGAGACTGGCATTAGTCATTCTTAACAACTGTCATTAGTAAACAATGATACAATCAAACAAAAAAAGTTTTAAAGGCAAGACATCATCTATTGACCACTGCATTCTCTGAGTCTTGTTACATATAAATTACATGTTCACAGCGGAAGTCTGATACTCAAAACCAAGTGTATGCAAAATGATTAAAAAGAGTCAAATAGAAAAAGAGTAATGCAAACAAACTACCTTGACAAAACATCTTTCCAGGCTACTGATGCATTGGATGCCATACAGTGAAAGGCAAAGGAGTTTTATTTTATCTACTTTTGGCCACTGATGATGTAAACGCCAGCCAAGCAGGACCCTAGAAGCATCTCCAGGTCTGTGAATAACACCATGGGAACACTAAAACAAACACAGCATATGTTCTCAAATAAAGCAAGGTCATTATCATCCAGTTTTGACTTTTATCACTAACAAAACTTATGTTTCACATGGTTAAGAGACAAGGACTACAGTTTTCACATTTAAAAACCATAGTCACTCAGAGAGTTAGACTTATGATTTAGATCATATCAGAACAGTTGAAAATTAACAGCAATGTTGAATTCTTTTTTATACAGAATGACTGCTGTGGGACACATGTCACTGGATGAAGCCTCCTGGAGCCATCGCAAGCCTGGATGTGGGCAGGATGGCACTGCTGCAAATCCATCGCCTGTACATTCAATGTAAGAGCATTTTTTTTTGTCCATAGAAAGCCCCTGGCTATTGAAACAAACTGTCATAATTGTAAGTTAAAGCACAGCTGCCAATCAGAAGAAGTACTCTTTTTGATTTTCACTGACTGCATTTTGTATATTAAGCTCACTTTTCAAAACAGCCTCAGCACTGTCTACATTCTCTGACCTTTTTGCCTCATTTCTTTTGTACAATCTCTTCTGCTGATAAATGCGAACAGCAATGGCAGTGATGCAAAGCAAGATAAAGATCACAAGAGCTATCAAACCTAGAAAGAAAAGAGAAAAGAAATACAATGTCAGAATTTTTGTCTGAAAGGGAACTGAACTGACTTCACTGGCTTATAAGTCTAGTAAAATTGTTTTCTACTTAAAGTAAGTATCAACTATATTACAAATTGGAAGTATCTGAACGTCAAGGTATTTCTAGGTCAAGTGCCATCATAATATCAAATTTACTACTAAGTTCTATCAACCTTGTAGGCTCAGCTCCATTTATTCTCAAAGCATATTATGATGAGACTTATTTAGTGTATTCATATTAAACACAGAAGTATATGTCTTTAGGATCACATCGTCACTTCATAATAATACACTAAGTTCTAATTATTCTGAAATTATAAAAACACTACCATTTTAAAAGAACTAAATTTGTACAAATTTTGATAAAGTTGATTTTCAATAATTTGCCATATTATTGAATAACAGGAATAGGTTTTTATATGAATAATGCTTGCTAATAAAAACATAGATGATAGATAATATAATTTCTATATGTGGAATATTGATTATTTGAAATTTCTAGTGTGTTTTAAGTACTGCAATAGTTAGCTATGTCACTGGTTCTCAACTCTGACTTTAGATTAGGCCAGCAGTCCTCAAAGTGTGGTCTGTGAATCCTTGGGAGGTCACCAGGACTCTTTGAGGGGATCTACAGGGTCAAATTTATTTTCAAGCCTATTTCACTGTGAGGATATGTGCACTAATGGTGAAAAACAAGATTTGGTAAAAATCTGTGGTGCTTTAGCATGAATTAAGGCAATGATAGCAAGC
The DNA here is from genome assembly GCF_030445035.2 of Dasypus novemcinctus. NCBI lineage: Eukaryota > Metazoa > Chordata > Mammalia > Cingulata > Dasypodidae > Dasypus > Dasypus novemcinctus. The sequence continues at coordinate 12,741,270 of NC_080690.1, forward strand.
TATAGCAGTAGTTATTGAATTTATAAAGTATGTCATTGTACTTCCTGGCAATCACAGAAAAAAAAACAAAAGTGTCATTTAAGAATGTTTGTGAAGAAGCAGTAAGAATTTTCATTTTATTAAATCTGACCCCTAACTAATGATTTTTAATATTTTGTGTGATGAAAGGAGAAGTGTATAAGAAGCACTTTTGTTTTATATGGAAGTAAGATGGTTATCTACCGGAAAAGCACTTGTACTTTTTGAGTTGTGAATTGAACTAGCTGCTTTTTTCCTTTGTGGAACATCATTTTTACTTGAAATAACGACAGGCAAACTATGGTTTTTTGGACTTGGGTATTTGGCAGATATTTTTTCTGAAATGAATGTCTGTTACTTCATGAAAAACAACTGACAATATATGTTGCCAATGATAAATTTGAGCTTTCAAATGAAAATTACTTTGGAAAACTATTTCGGTCACCCTGGGTTTGCAAACTTGCCAATACTCAGTCTTTCTGATGAGAGTGGTAGAGATATTAACTTATTGGTTTTGTAGATAAAAATAGGTATTATAAAAACAGCAGTATGGATCAAATCTCGTATTGTAAAATTAGGACTCTCCATTCTAGTTTAAAGTAGGTATAAGTAACTGTAACGGAGTCCAACCAACTCAAAGCTTTGAAGGTTCTTACTCATCACAGATTTCTGAGCACATGGTGTGCTGTGCTGATTCATCATGGCCCGTGAAACCAATAACTTTGACAGATTTTGAGTAGATCAGCTTTACCCGAGAAAGAGTACAATTCTTTGCTGATAAGTCTAATATAAATGTGGTAACCTAAATTCTGTGCTTGAAATATGAAGGATTTACTAATGGTTGTAATTCTTTTTGTTCCTATTATTAGTCAAATTAATAAAAAATAAAAAAATAAAAATATTTGATCAATGTATTTTTCTTAGTGCAGAAAAATAAGTTGAGATGCTATAAATGTATTTTGGTCTGGTTTACAAAGAGGTTCTGAACAATTTCAAAGTGAAAAACTGATGAGATGTGATCTCTAGAGAGCAGGTCACTGCAATTTAAAAATGAATTTCACTATTACATTGGCCCCAACAGGACATCCAGACAGTCAAAATCATGAGATGTCTCTGGAACTTGTTTGCTCTGTGATAAGATTTATCTCTTTTAATGTGGAGTGATTTTATGTCAGGATTTTTTGTGTCCTAGAAAAAGCTTGATATTCCCTGTTATATCCAAAAAAAAGATACACTGAATAAAATATGGTCAACCACTGTACTTTATGACCTTGCTACCTGAAATTCTGTGTGAATGTGTTTTGGTGAAGAAACTATATGGCAGTCTCTCTGTCTAAATCTGTCCAACTAGATAATAGCTGTGTAGGCTGGCCAGAAACTCTACAATATCTGGGTTACCAATTTAAAATGTCTTATTAAATCGATTCTCCTGACTTACACTATGCATTTTGTGTGTGAGGAAAAAGATAATCTAAAATGCAGAAGACATGAAGCATAGCCAATTTGAAAAATCCTTAAACGATTCAATTTTATTATACAGTGGGTGCAATTTATGAGTAACTAGACAAGGGTTAAAAAACCTAGGAAAATTCTACCAAGTAGGGCAACTCACTGGAGGACAATATACTGTGGTTTAGTAGATAAATTTCACGTGGTCTCAGGCAAGGCCTTCTGCACTGAGGCACTGAGACAGCCATTACCATCTGCTCTGCTTCTGAAGCTGAGTCACTGCAATGATCAGAAGCTGACAATATTGGGTTCATAGAATCTGGAGAGCTCTTGGTTCCTAAGCCTCCTACACCCATCTTTATCTGTTCAGTGCATTTTTGCCAAGTGAAACATCACAGATGAACTATAACTTATTCCCATTCTAGAATAACACTAGAATAAGTTATCACCACGACTCTTGTTTTACTTTGTAAATCTGACTAATGATGTTTGCCAAAAGAGTAATATTCTAAAGATTAAATATTTTGTTCTAATATTTACTTAATAGACATTCACTCTCATGTGTATGAGAGAGTGTGTATAAATTCAAATCTCTATCTGTATCTATTAGTTGTATGTACTAAAAGAGTCTTACATAGCACTAAGATAATTATTGGATAGAAATCCTAGCTTAAAATGTTGAGCATATTTAAAATATGACAGCTTTAAATGATTTTTTGCCATATGAAGCATTTCCTTTATACATGCATGTATTAACTGCTCTTCCAAGAGGGGTTTGCTTTTTTCTTGTTAGGTGATTAAATGGGGACCCTATTTTATGGGTCTTTAATTTAAACATTCTTAATTTGATAAAAGAGAAAAGAACTGATAGAAACAAGGATGCTGACATCCTCACAGAGATTTGATCAGTACTACTGTCTAATGTTTAATTAGACTCCCAACTATTTGGAAGAAGCTTATGTCTACATGAGTAAGAGTGTACAAAATAGAAATCAAGTATCAAGTATATTGCCCACATAAATTGCCCAAGTCTATGAGTAATCATGCTATTTTGGTGCAATGTAATAAAATAATTGTTTACTTTTACATGTCTGTATATATGCAGAATGTAGAAAAGCAAACCAATTAGCATTTCAGTGATCTGATTAATGACATTCTTAAACTCATTAATCAGGAAGCAAAATGGCTTATATTTGGAGTTGGTTTTGGATAAATTATGTCTTAGAGAATATACTGCTTTCATTTCCAGGAAGATATACTTTAAACGTTTTTTTGGTAACTTTGCAATCTAAAATAACTACAGACCACTTTTAGTCCACTAGCCTATTATTCAATAAAAATGAAATTAAAGCATACAGTTCACAGACAGGGATATCAAAACCAGGCACATATCCCTTTTATTACATATTGAGGCAACATAAAACATCCACTTCTAATATCAGCCCTAGATTTTCTCTCCTTTTTACCCAAACCCTTGCAGAAGCAATGATATGTCCAAGAAATCAAGAAAAATGATAGTTCTTTAAATCTGTTCAGAATGCTCTAGGAAATCTAGTTGGCATTTCCAAGTTAAGTAATATTCATGATTACATAGTTTAGCAAGTATTCTTTGAAAGTGGTGCTTCAGTGAATTTGTCAATTATTTATACGAAAAACCTCCAAGGAAGCTGGGAATTCAATAAGAATCTATTAAACAATCAGTACAAATAACAAAGGACCCCATTATTTTCACTATCCAATGCCTGACACTTGGGAAATATATAGTGTCTTCATAAATATTTCCTTTAATACTAAATATTCCACGTTATTAGTAATGATAACAAGTACCAAGAAGAGCTCATTCATGCTTCCTATTACCTCCAATTACTGCAGAGTCACTTTTGATTGCATTAGCTATGGGCTCTTTGTCATCTATTGTTCCAGAATGATCTGCAGTTAAAGGGGAAAAAAAAAAGTGGATGACAGGCAAGTAAAAAAGGAATTTTGAGATATTCATAACTGTTTTAGCCAGAACATAATTAAGAAGGTAAATAGGGGTCTCTGTTATTTAAAACTTAAGCAATATCAGCTGCAATGACCCACATAAATAAGAAATTGGATATCTAGAAAAGAAATGGTCAAGAGAACTGAAAGTTCAACAAACAAAACTAATTTTAAGAAACCATCTCCAGAATGTAGCCTCAGGTAAACATGAGAAGTTTTAAACACCCATTGGACGTGCTGTGTTTGGGACCGGGCAAAGGAAAGGTGGTGAGCCACCTGGAAACGAGTGGGTCCTCTCCCTTGATGTGGCGTCAGCGCCAGTCTGGGCGGCACAGCGGGACTCAGTCACGTGTCCTGTGACAGTGACGGGCGCTGGGGGGCGCGGGTGCAAAGCCGCCTTCAGAGGGGCCACGTGGCTGAACTGCACCCCCGAGAGGCAGCCGGTGAAGCCCAGGGCGCCGGCCAGCGCCGTCTCCTGGTCGACATCGTTGTGCTCTGTAAATCCACAGAAACGCCGCAACATTAATCGTAGTGCAAACTGCAAACGGGCAACGGAACGGGAATTGAATATTCTGAGACTCTTAATACAACAGCAATAAATATACAGCTACTAAGTTCCTTTTCCTTTGCCTTTATTACAAGAGTTAAATCCATTAAGGCGTTCCACAACAATTGGAGAAATTGCTCAGGTTAATGAGGTGAGCTTTTAGTGTGGCTAATTAAGCATATGATTAACTCCCTGGAAATGATTAAACCTGCATAAGAATGTGTCAGGTTATGAACTTGATGAGGGTCCATGACATTTTAAATTTTAAACTAGATCATTAAACTGTACCTATGATAGGGCTAATAGTCAATATTTGAGAGGTTACAGAGAAGCGCTTCCTGGAAGTGGAAATGAATCGACTTCTGAGATTTAAACTGAGAAAATAACAGAAGCTAGAGGGAAAATTGAGCCTCTGGAGTTCACTTATCCATTGTCCAACCTGACAATTTGGTCTGACTGAAAACTTTCTGATACTTTTTTTGACCCTGCCTGAACAAGCCAGAGGGATTATATTATCTGGTGGTAGAAGGCATATGCCATGGCTATTAGGGTCTCTTGAACCGCAGTAAGAACTTTCACACCATACTGCCATTTTTCCCTGTTTCAGGGATCTCCTGTCATTCAGAAATACACCTATTAATACATCTATTAATAACTCCAGAGGCCAAACTGTCCTCCCTCCCCCAACACCCAGGCTATACTGCCAAGCACTTAAAGAATATCCTTCTGCTGCTCACATGGTAGACTGTAAGCACCTGGAGGGAATGGCTGACCCTCAATCTCCAGCATCGTGTTGTACTGTAGGAGACAATCCGCTAATGTGTTTGAACCAAGGAACTTAGTTCCACTGTCATCAAAGCCTACGGATGCACGTTTGTAGAAAAGACAGTTTTGTTGGTTTGGAGTTGTATTACTTTAATGAAAAGTAAAAAGGAAATATACTTTAATACCAACATGCCAGGACAGTGGTCTCCACATTTCTTCTCAAGGCTAAAATTGAACAAAATTTCTAAAGGCCTTTTAAAAAATCCTAGCTTTTGAAACAAACATACAAAAATACTGTAAATAGACAACAGTCATTTTGTCTGGTAAAAACCTGAAATGGGGCAACTTTTACAAACCTTATATTTAGAAACTGAAAGCATAATTACTTATTTGGAGGTTTTTTTTGTGTGTGAAAAATTAATACTCTAAACTCTAAAACTTAGAAGAGGTAGTCACTCAAATAATGCAGTAAGAGCTAGAGCTTTAGAAGGCCAAGCCTCAGCATTCAAGCAGTTTACAGTCTGTTGGGGAGGAGACAGATAAACAACAGAAACAATAGCTAAATGAGAATTTTGAAGAGTAATAAAGCTATAAAGAAAGCACATTAGACAATGGGATGGAGTGCATCCTGAATAGATACTTATCTTGATGAATTTGAGGGTTTTTAGTGTTTATTTTAAGAATGATTCTTTACACAGAATGATTTTAAGAATGATTCTTGGTAGTGTCTGGACATTATTCCAACAACTTCTGGCTCTATTGCTTCTTTTTAAAAATTTATAAGATTCCCCATGATTTGGGAAACAAATTATCTGTAGGTGTATATGTTTTGTCATAGAACTTGGTGAGCCCTTTCAATCTGCAGACTCCAGGTTTTTCTTTACCTTGGAAAATTTCATATTTCTTGCATGCAATTATTGGTGTAGCTTCATCATTTTTATTCTTCTGGAATTCCAATTATTCACATTGTCCCCTATTTGTATTCTCTAAACCTGTTTTATTTTCCTTTCTAATTTCTATCTCTTAGCACTTATTTCTGTGTGAGTCAGATTGCTTCATCTACTTGATCTTCTGGGTGACAAATTCAAGTACCAACAAAGATCATTCTCTTCTGCTGAATTCTTTAGTTTGGAAAATCACATTTTTTATTTCCTCAAAGTACTTTTGTTGCCTTAGTAGAATTTCCTTAAGATGCTTTTATTATGGCACATTCAAATTTTGTCAATCTCCCTACATTGCTTTATTTTGATAAGGATAGATTTAGTTTTGTTTGTTCTCACCTTTTCTTACTGTTGAATCTTCCTAAGTAGGAAGTTGTTTTTTGGTCCACTTACTAGTGCCCAGGCACTGACTTTCTTAGGTGCCATACACCCAGAGTATGTAGACATCCGTGCACCTGTTAACGAGCAGAGTGCCAAAAGGAAGCCTCTCCTCCTCACCCAACCCCAGGACAGAAAGCACTTGCCCAAATTTCTAGTTAGCCTCAGCTCCTTGGGAAACAGGGAGAATGGGCAATTGATGGATCCCAATTCTGACTTTTACCTCACCAGGTCCAGGGATATCTGTAAGCCAAGCAAGCTCCAAGATCCATAGGATTCTTGTCCTCCTCCCCGCAAGCCCTCTGCCCCAAGGCTCCTCTAGGTTATTCCCCAGGCTCTTTCCCAGCCCAGGTGATAGGAAGTAGCACAATGGCTTTCTCAAAGGCTCCCCCTGCCTGCTGGATGAGATGGACAAATGGTTGGAGTTGGCATTAGGAGTGAAGGGGAATACAATGGACCTAGGAGTCATCTCCCCAGAACTGAGTCTAAACAAACTTAACAGCTATATTAAATTTCTCATAAACAAAGGTGTCCTTAGAAATACGTGGCATCAGATAGCTGCATTGTGCTAAGAAAGTCAATGAATTATTTTGCTCATGGGATCTTTCTTGCTCTCTGATTGCTAAAATGCTAACAAAAAAAGGGTTAGAAAAAGAGGATGGAAGAATTGAGGACAAATGCCACCTGCTTTGCAGAAATCTTGATAAGACAAACATGTTTTAGATGTTTCCAGTCATAACAATTATTAAATGGCTCAGAATTTTGGGTAGTCTTTCCACTTAATCAATTAGATTCGTTTCTATTTCCCAACCAACGGAATATCTTCCACTTTTATAAAGAAGAAAACTTTGAACAAAAAGCTTAAAAGGAAAATAGAGTGCCAAGGAATTAAAATTTGTGAGAAGCATCTTTCTTTTACCCAGAAAGGGGACTGTTTCTGAAAAAGATATGACAGTAAATGCAAGAACAATTTCTTCTGGCTCTCATAACCTAACAGAACTCAGAAAACAAAGGTAAGTAGTTCATAAGGGACATTCCTATCAAAAGGTGCCATATTAAAAATAGCTTTAACCCAGAAAGAAATTTGAAGACTTGCCAGATAATTGTGCGATGAATCAGAGGAGAAGCCAGAGCTAGAACCCAGCCATCTTATATCCACTGCAGTGATTTATTATTATTTTTTAATTATATGCAATTATACCCAGGAGTCAATTTAAAAAAGAATTAGTGGAAAGATATAGTGGCAAATCAGGCAACAAATACCAAACAAAGGAGCAGCTTTTTACAAAAGGGTATTTATTTGCCAACCAATCCCTAGTGCTCTGAGATACAAACTTGAAAACCTAATACAAAAGAGATTTTTAAGTAGCTATCTCACTGTAACCTGTGCTTCTTCTTTACACCGAACATAACCTGCCTCATCTGAAGTGTCATTTGTCAAAATATTTACAAAATCACAGTGTCCTTAAGTAATGTAATTAAACTTTCTTTCTTGCCCCTATGCTTTAAAGCAAATTTTATAGAAAGGGCTCCTAACAGATTGGAACTTGGCTTTAATGCTCTTCTGAGGAGAGGGAGTAGACATCCTCTTCCTTCTGACCACAGACTTTATTTACATCTGGCCTAAATGGCCACTGCAGTAACCTGAATGTACTTCCTGGCTCTGCCGGAGAGAAGAGAAAAATGATCCCTATGGGTCATTGCCTCAAAATATACCAAAGCTTCTGCTCAGAATGAGTGAAAATAATCACCAGGTTTTTAGAAAAGTATCCTAACAGAAAAAAATTAATCCATGAATGGAACCCAGAGGTTAACAATGAGTTTTGGATATAAAAAACAAGTGTTATATTGCTAGAAAGAAAGCTACAAAATGTAACATGGGATTGTATAAAAATAGTGAAACCTCATGTAAAATATGAATATGGGTGATATTGCATATATAAGGCTGTTTTTACAAAATATAAATACAAATAAACTAGAGAAAAGGAAATAGAATAGCAGCTATGTATGTCAGGGGAAACAGAGAGATTGAGAGGTGATGAATTTTTTTTGTTTGGTTGGTTTTTGTTTATTATTGTTATTATTGGAATAATTAAAATGCTCTGAAAATGATTGAAAGGATGAGTGCACAACTATGTGATTACACTGAATACCACTGATTGTACACTTTGGATGGACAAATGCTTTATTAATAAGTATCAATAAAATTGATTTGTTTTAAAAAAACTGTAAAAGGGCCTATTAATTATGTAGAATCTGAATCAAACTTATTCGATGCAAATTTATTTGATGGTCTTTCCACTACCACCAACAAATTAGTGTTGTCAAGTGTTCCTGCACCACTATGTATACTATATAAAAGGTAATAGATAGTAATTATAAACGCCATTCAGCCTTTCAACAGTAATTTTTCCATCATTTTACAACGAGTTAAATTATATCACTATTCAAAAGTTGGTCACATTTCCCCATGTGGGGTTTTATGCAATCCTGAGATTATGAAATGATCTTTCTTTTTATTCATGTGGTGGAACTGTGATCTAATAAAAGCTTAATGACATGACAAAACAACTTTACACATGCATATTTCCTTTGATTTATACAATTTTCGAGTAAATATTTTTCTTAAGGGAGCTGAACATAAAGGTTGGCTCATTATTCCACCCTGGCATTGGAACTCACGTACATTGTGAACAAATTACTAAAAGAAATGACATCAGGCTGTCTGTCTTTTCAGAAGGAAGAGCAGAAAGAAAGGATTGTTTCTCCCCTTTCTCTAGTCCTCATTTCCACAATGAGGATGGGCCGTAGGAACTCCAATCACTCTTAAGGAGCATTAGTAGCAGATATCAAGCAAGAGGGGTGATATTTAGGTAACAATATCAAATTGCACTTTGATGGCATGGAAACCATCTCTAACCCCTTATTACACATAATAGACAACAGTAGGAGAATTCGAATTTCACTGCTCATATTCTGATTCCCCTATGGACTATTGTCACTGACCTGTCCAGTGTCTCCTTGCTGTGTCATCCCTCCACCTCAAAGCCCTAAATCCACTCTTCCATCAGGCATTCTGTCTCTCTTCTATCAACGCCTGCTTTAATAAACTTACTGACTTACACATTAGCATTATGGCTGATCATGGCTTTATCTTTTGCATAAACCTAATTAAAGCATATTTCTAATTAAAGAAATAGACAATTGCTTTCTCCTTTTTCTTTTAGAAATTATTCTAGTTTTCTCATTGTATAAAGGTTTTCAGATTTGTCAGCTAATAAGTACATAATTTGGGATTTGCGACTATTGCTTTTATCCTATGATATATTTTTTAAGTGTTTTACTCTGCTTGGTTGCCCAAAGAAAGGGATGCGTGTGACATAATTTTAAGAGGGGCATACTTGCTTAGAGGATGCATGTACTCCTGATTATATGTGTTTCCAATAAAATTCCCATTTCTACCTAATCACTTGCTCTATAATTAAAATGAGGTAATAAATTTCTTTTGGCATCATGAATGTTCTTTGGGTTTGGGACGTGTCACTTCTGATCTATATTCATTCATGATAAGGAGAAAAGCTATTTTTAAGTTTATAAGGATGCACAGTTCAAAATGATATTGCTGGGAAGCAAATGTGGTTCAACAGATAGAGCATCCGCCTACCATATAGGAGCTCCAAGGGTTCAATACCCAGGGCCTCCAGGCTCGTGTGGTGAGCTGGCCCATGCGTAGTGCTGTTGCACACAAGGAGTGCTGGCCCACCCAGGGATGCCCCCGTGTAAGGGTGCCTCCCACGCAAGGAGTGGCCCCTGTACAAGGAGAGCTGCCCTGCATGTAACCACAGCTCACCCAGGAGTGGTGCCACACGCACGGAGAGCTGATGCAGCAAGATGACACAATAAAAAGAGACACAGATCCCACTGCCGCCCAATGAGAACACAAGCAGACACAGAAGAACAAACAGTAAATGGACACAGAGAGCAGATGACAGTGGGGGTGGGGGGGAGAAGAAATAAATAAATAAATCTTAAAAAAGAAAAAACGAACTCATAGGGTAGCTAAGAAAAGCTTTAAAAACAAAAAGATAACGACTAAAACCTCCATAAAAAGGAAGTCACACTATGCACTGAAGATAGTCTATGACATTCTAAAACAAATCAACCTGATGAATTAAAAATGATTTTTAGGTAGTTTTCTTACTTTTCTTCTAATTTGCTCTTCTCTCCTAAAATTACTTTTGAAATAATATGTACATTATCTTAAGAGTCAAGTCACAAGATTCTTATAAAATTCACAAGGCTCTTAGGAAACTAGTTCCCCTTTCTGTCTCACCTCTGTGCTTGAAGAAAGTTTTGCATAAAGTATTCCTGCCACTTTGGAATTGTTCTTAACGTTCTTGTGTAGAAGTCCTTTTCTCTGCTGACAACAGATTTTATTTACATCTGGCCTAAGTCTCCACTGCTATAATCAGAGTGTACCGCCTGGCTCTGCTGCCTCAGAAGAGAGAAATTTTTCACTTCTAATATACCAAAGGAACAGCTCAGCATGGGTGTAAAGGACAATTGGACTTTTACTTTAATAAAAACATAAAAACATTCTAGCCCACAAAGGTATCCAGATATAAACACAGGACTTACTTTTACAGTAAATGACAAGTAAGCAAAGCAGATGTAATGTAGCCTATTGATTACAGGAGGATCTGAACTGAGCTACTTGGCTGCAAATCTTGCTCTTCCCACCATGGCTTTGAAGTTCCAATATGTTGTTATTGCCAAGTATCAAGTCCTTATGTATTTTAAATAGAAAGGAAGATAAACAGTGATAGTAATCTTTATTTGGCCTTTGAGCAGGAATTTTTATGCAATTTTATAATGGGTTCTATTAAGGTATTTCTTAAAACTTGGCACATTTTCCCACGACAGGCTTTAAAATTTTTTTATTATGCAATGCTGTATAATTAGATTTTATCAGGTGAAAGGACTGTGAGCCAATAAAAGTTTATTAGAAAAACAAAATAGCTGTATGCCTCCACAATTTCTTTAAATAATTTCATTATTATATTACTATAATAGTATATAAGTTTAGAGTAAATGTTTCTTTTAAGGGAGTAGAATATAAAAATTGACCAAATGTGTTTTTTTTTCTATTTTTATTTAGAGTTAGAATTTACCTACATTTTAAAAAAATAGACAAGGAAATAAATTTCTCACATTAAAACTGTGTCTCCTATTATATCTTTTCGTATACTCAAGTGAGGCAGTTTGCAGAAGTCCTCAGTTAAACTTTCATTGATGTTCTGCATCCCACATCTGTGGAGCTCTCTTTAGAACCATAATTCTTCAATGGGTTCTCTCCATTCTACCTGGCAATGCTTGCCCTTCATTTCCTAAGGTTGATAAACATGATTGCTTTTCATGTTTTTATGATTCATTTATTTTTTAACCCAATAGAAGCAAGTCAGAATACTAATTATACAAAATTAGTCACAGAAACCAAATTTAGTAAGAGTGCATATCTTGGAACAGTGTTTTAAAAGCACATATACCGGAATCAGATATAAAGCAAAAAAAGAAACCAAAAGAGTTTGTATCTAAATTAGACGTATTCTTACATCCCTTATAGTAATCAGTGGAAAGATTAAACTGATTGGTCTTCATTAAGGAAAAATACTCAGAAATTCTAAAATGATGGAAGTATTTTAATTTGGAGGGTGATTTGGAACTACTTTATTTAACAGGGGTTATTAACCTTTTTTGTTCCATGGACCTCTTTGTGCGTCTGGTGAAAACCACAGACCTCTTACTAAGTCCACACTGTACTGTCTATAGTGCACCAGCAAGTCCCCACAGGAATAACCCTTTTTTGAATTTCAATTCAAGCTCATGGGCCCCTGGTTAAGAACCCCTAATTTAAAGCACATAGGGTACATTCTACTCAACTGGATACATGTGAACATTTTGTTGTAATGATCATCTGTTGCAAGATGCAATGTCTCCCTGGCTGAGCAGCATTCTGTATGTACCCGGTAAGTGTACTAAGTATGTGCTGAATAGATGGACCAATGAGCCAAACAGGTCACACAAAAATGGAAACCATACTTGATGGGAATGTGCCTCCAGCTACAGGGAGAGTAACTGGCCAAGGCCCCCCCACTGCTGGGTTCTGATATTATCCCCAAGCTTGTGTCAAGGCCGGCTGCCCATGGGATGCTCCCAACCAATGGCTGATGATAGCAGAGATTCTAAGGCAGCCTTTTTCCTGACCTTGGCCAGCTTTGGCTAAAGGACTCCCTGAGGGCTTTGCCAAACATTTTTTAGACTGCACAGCCATGTGGGATACTTCTAACTATCCTTCTTTTTCTCCCTGATTCCAGTGCAGAGTTGCATAGCTGCCTGATGGCTCTGACAGCCTTAGCAAGTTCCCACCCCAATTTTCTTATACAGGTGTTTCCCTTAATGAAATGTTCACATTTAATCCTATCTTGGCAACTATTTCTTAGAGGACCTGAACTAATACAGTAACTTTAAATTGAGCAGTTCTCTTTGGAAAATTAACAAATCCTTTTGTCACCATCATATTGACCTATTTTATTATAAATTAATATACTACACTAAAATATAATAATATGCTACATAACATTTTACTATAAATTCATATACAACAATAAATTTGACCATAAATTATTATTAGCATTTGAATTACATATGATTTGAATGTAGCATTAGCCCTTAGTCACAGGCTAGATATATTTTTACTTATATGATTAGGAGAATGAGTGATTCAGACTATAATATTTGAACTTTAATCTTATTTTTCAACATGAGTGATATGCATTTGAATAACATGCAATTCTTGGATAAAAACGTTAACATTTTTAATTCCCAACTAATCTCCTTTATTCATTTATAAGAAGGGAAACAAATAATTATATAGTGAACATTATTATTCTGTTTGATCATTACAATCCTCCACAAAAAAATGCAAATCATTTTCTCAATTGTTTTTATAATATATTTTACACATTTCTATTTGCAAAGAATGTTTCCATCAGTAACTCTACCATTAAATTTGAAGATATAATTCCTTCAGAAATATGATTTTTGTCAATATAATTCATCAGTGTTAAAATTTTCTATCTTGTATTATACATTTCTATGGCCATGTCTCATTTCCCCTGTTAGACTGAGGTGCTCTTGAGATCAAGAGTCGTATTTATTTCTTTTTTTGTCTTTATTTTTTTAATATTACATTTTAAAAAATGAGGTCCCCATATACCCCCCACCCCCCTCACCCCACTCCTCCCCCCATTGTAACAATCTCCTCTATCATCATGAGACATTCATTGCATTTGGGGAGTACATCTCTGAGCACCGCTGCACCGCATGGTCAATGGTCCACATCATAGCCCACACTCTCCTACGTTCCACCCAGTGGGCCATGGGAGGACATACAATGTCCGGTAACTGTCCCTGCAGCATCTCACTATCGGTCACAGTTTCTGCTATAACTTGCACAAGAGCCTACCTCACTAATACGTCTACTGAATATAAATGAGAACATGGTCAGCTACCGTTCCACTCATCAAGGGCATTTATTCTATCAAAGCATAGTTCTGACTGAGGTTGGGGAAACCAGGATTCCTTTGGGACAATCAGTTATACATTCTTTTATGACTGTGTATAGCAAGGATAGTTGCAGTTCAAGGTAGGCTTAATGGAGGACAGAAGAGGGAGCAAAGTCCTCTGTGAGCCTGATGCTCAACAAGGAGATTTTCGAGCAAATAGTCCTACTGCCAAGGACCTGCTGCCTCACCCTTGGTTGCTGAAGGTCTCTCATCCCTTCCCTAACCACCTGCACACTGACCTCCCCCACAACTGAAAGCCCTAAGGAAGGGGATGGGCCCTGAAGTTAGGACTATCATTTTCTGAATACTGTTTCTGCTGCCTAGAAACACCTATGTTACAAGTTCAGAGGTAAATGGCCAATTCATGGAGACCAGTATCCTCACTGCTACAGTGGCCTGAAGTAGCTATAAATATTCACAATACTGAATACAAAATAACTATGTATTTTCTTTTTTGTTTTAACCATTGTTTCTATATATGTGAAGTTAAGGCCAAAACTATTAGTCACAGGCATAGGAAAAATGTGTATATTGTCTTATCTGCTATTAGGACATCAGGGGCCAGAGTTTGACTCAGTTTTAAAGCTACAAAATAAAACAGAATTACCATTCCATGCCAAATTATTATTGACTATATATGCATCCTTAGAGCAAATAATATGAGTGCCAGTCTTAAATAGTTGGATTTATATAATTAGCACTATGAGACTCACTTGGAATTTTTCAATTAGGCTGCCAAAAAGTTAAACAGTACTTTGCATATATATTTTATGTCCACTATTACATACTGAAAAAACATTGCAATTCATGATATTTCCCACTGTTTGTTTGGAGAATAAGAGCACATAATTTTTATGCTCACCATAGTCCTTGAAAGCCTATAAATATTTATAAACTTAACTATTAATCTTTTCAAGGGCCAATATTTGATCATTCACCCATGGGTTTAATCAAACATTCTCAAGATTTGGATATTATGTACAAGGAATGATTAATCGAGGTACAAATAACTGAAAAGGCCAAAAAATAAAAGATCCCATTTACTATATTGGGCAAAATATTCCAATTTGTGTCAAATATCAAGACAATGAAAATATTACAAGAAGCACTTCTCTCCCTCACTGCCTGCTGCTAAATAATATGAAGTACCACTGCAATTTATAATTTACTTATTACTAAAAAGAAAATCCCTTTTTAAGAGTCATTCCCCTCTTTGAATTTAGTCCTTGTTGGCAAGTGATAAAAGCATAAAAAGAAGGAATGCAGATGTATTTGGATGTTAAATGCCCTTCTATTTCTATTTCAGAACTATTATCAAAAGAAGTTGACAAATATAAATAAGAATAAAACATGTAGATTGGATTTTAGCAAGAATAAATGTCAACTACAATATCTCAACAAGACAGTACAAATATATGATTTATTATTTATACCTTTATAGTTTGATATTTTAGAAGAGTGAGAACACTATCTTGTTTCACTTTGCTCAATTGACACACAGCAGAGACCAAGTGGGACATTCTGACCGTTGCAGGATGCTTGCTCATCTTGCAATGCATATGCCTCTAAGAAAGTATGGTTTCTACCTTGAGTGTCGCTTACTCCACAATTAATAAAAGGCAAGAAATTTCTTTTGGCATGATGAATGCCTTTTGTGTTTGGAACACGACTCTTTCGACCCATGTTCCTGCATCACCATTTGGGGAAAGACCATTCCTTCTACTCACCTAAAATCCTGCCCAGTACAAGCGATTTGACTGCACTGAATTCTGTACCTGAGGAGAGGTGGACTTGACTCCTTAAATTCTCGTCAATCTACAAAATTGTTACATGTGATACAAACATCCGAAATTGATGCCAAGTTTGTTGAGAAGAGAACACATTGCAAAGGAAGACAAGAGAAAATGATAAAATAAGCACTTGTTAGGTTATCCCCAGAGGCTTAATAAAACAAATATTAAAGAGCCATTTATAAATGTCAATGTTATTTTCTAAACTATTCCTATACTACCTTCAGATACCACTCCACCCTACCTTCTATGAAAGAAAATTTTTTATCTCTATGATTTACATCAATTTACTTTTTCTCACTTTATAAGGAATCAAAATTGGTAAAGCCAATAAAAAAGAATAAGTTATTTTTTGTGTTGGAACTTTTACTTAGTTTGGGATTTTTACTTGAATCATGAAGCTAAAAAATGTGCCTCTTTGTAAAGGTCCAAAACATTAACACATTTTCTTCAAAAGGTATGGTAGTGAATTCCACTTTCTCTGCTATAACTCAAATCATTCTTAGAAATTTATTGTGATAGTACAATTATCATTTCCTGTGTTGTAATTTTTGCTACATTTTTACCCTTCTGATATAAACTTGTTTCTATGAAGTTCTGATAAATCCACCAGTAGTAAGCTATTATCAAGTAGACAGCATTTCCCTACTGAGTAAAGAGAAACAAATGAGGGAAACTTGAAATTTTAAGTAGTCAAATAATAATATCTTGGATGGAGTCTTACTACTTAAAAAACAACAACAACAACAACACATTTTATGGTATATCTGTAACTGTGGAGAACAGCATTGGAAGGATGACTTTGTTTATTATTTGTTTATTATAGTTGTTATGAATTTTGCTTTAAAAACTACATGTTGGGGAGTCAGAATTGAATCAATGATTGCTGCTGTTGAACTTACTATATTACCTCAATGAAGATGACTCCTTCTTCTCTGTTAATCTTTATGTGGTGAAGTTGCCCATCGGCCATGTTTTTAAAATCAAAGTTAATGACATCAGGATCTTGAGAGTGATTTAGCTTGTATCTGATCTGCAAACTTCCTAAAGTGAAAAAAAAAGTGTTATTTTTTAGTTAAAATTGTACTTTTAAAAAATAACCAATAAAAACTTAAGAGTCTTTTTGTTGTTGTTATTTATTCATTTCTGGTGACAAAATGTACAGTAGTTCACTTGGATGTACCCTATCTTCACAATTCCTAGCAGATTCTAAGTGAAATTGCACTATTTTAAAATTCAAGACCAAGTTTTTGCTAATAAGTAATCTTTATTTTCCCTGCAAATCTTCCATTTTTTTCTTTCCTAAAAGTCAGTGCAGATTTAAATATGTGCAAATCTTTGCACTAGCCTCCAACTTAAAAAAAACTTTAAGACTTAGGATACTATATTATTAAATATCAGACTGTGGAATATTGCAGTGTCATTGAGTTCTATGATTTTATATTTTATAAGTTTATATTTCCCACCTCTAAAACATAGTGAACCAAAGGAATTGCTATAAGCAATCGTAGTTATACTAAAAATGAGATATATTTCCAAGTGGTCATGGTCAAAGACTTTGAAATGAACAAGGGTGAAATCAATGCTTTTAAGCCAAACTCACTATAAGAATTAATTCTATCCACTTATTTGCATGCAGAAATGTCAATTAGTTTACTCCACAGGATACCCTCTAATTTAACAAAGAAAATACCCTAATGAATAAATAAGCCACAATTTCAGTAGGTACAGTGAAGGTAAATATGCTCAGAACATTTAAAAAATTTTTTGATATTCATTGTTACTGAGTCTTATCTGATATGTAATTATATATTCACATATTTTATACTTGTTTATCTTTCTAATGCAAATAGAGATTTATTTCTAAAATTTTTATATTTAATTTGGATTTGGGGAAGAAAAATAGCAGTGTTTTCTGTGACAGTTTTCTGTAGCATGCACATTTCCTAATCTACATGCCATTATATCATATGGATGTACAAACATTTCCCATTACTATTTTATTGCCATTATTAACACCAACGATTTTATCTTATGGAAATTTTCTTATACATACAACTGGCTTATTAACACCCTTTCAGTACTTCTTTACTTTGCTTTGAAGGTAACGTTTGCAATGCACAACTAGGCACCTTATTTATAAATGAACTGCAAAACCAATTTTGATTATTTATTTGGAGCACTAAAGAGCGTCTATCAATAACAAAATATAATAATAAATCATTTAAATTAATAATAAAAAATAAAATTTCACATCAAATATTCAAAATCATCAAAATTATAAAATTAAAAGGCATCTTAATAATTTAAGAATCCCTTTAGATAAAACATATAGGATAGTGCTGAAAAAAAAAAACAAAATACATATTTCTAAAAGGCAAACTTTTTTGTTTTTTGTTTTTTGTACTTTGAGAAGCAAGAACATGGGAATGATTCATAATATCACTGACCTAATTCTAAGTCACATTTTGCTCTCATCTAAAAGGCACTCACCATTTTTGGCAATGATGACAGAAAGGTATTCTTTATAAAAGGAGCTCATATAAAGCAGTAAACTTGGTGTTCGTGTTGTTCGGAAGCTAAAATTGATCATTTCTCTGCTCAGCTTCATATCACCATGAAATGAAGCAGCATGGGAGCTGGAGTTTTTACTTAAGGAATAATTTTCATGAAAATTATAAATCACAGATGAGCCAGATCCAAAATATGCAGAAATCTCTGAAATGACATGCATGTTTTGTTATATTAAAATAATTTAAACATAAGGTCTTGTTAATTGATATTTTAAGACTTAAAAAAAAAATGAATTCCATAGATATAAGAAACAAGCCCAAACAGAATCTAATAATGCAGAAAATGAATAGAGCTCTAATGATGGTCCTTGAGATGCATTTATCTTAGAATTGTATATAGTTAATTCACTAGTTTAACTTAAAAATTGAAAGCATAATGCTTTCCTTTCTGAGTTCAGCCTTCTTTATCTCTACTCCCTTACCTTCGATTTTCTTGTATAAATTTTAACTTCCATCTATTTTTATGTAGATAGAATGCACTCATCTTCTCTACTAGCGTTGCTGAACAATGGGCTCACTGCCCAATGTGCATAGATGTTGATAGTGTGACACTGGGAGTTTGAGGAAAGAAAGATTTATTTCAAGGTTGACCAGCAAGGAGACAGGAGGCAAAGCTCACATCTGTCTGTCCAAACTGGGTTTACATAGGGCTTTTACATATTTTAAGGGGCTTGGGAGGACAGACTATACGTGCCAGTGGATGAGCATGCGCAGAAGCACTACATGCTAGCTCGTACATCATGTGACAAGAAAATGGCATCCTTAGCATGTTCTGTGGGGAGGGGATCTGAGAAATGGACTACTTTAGGTTAAACATAGCAGCGAATGCGTAGGTCCTCAGCTGGGAAATTTTTACAGGCTGGTTAAGGCTGATCTCTGCCGATATCAGGCAGTTTGTGGTTAAGCGATTGTGGTAATTTATGGGAGAGGGGAGGTTAAAGCAGCTTGTGATAGGGGCAGAGAAAGGGGGAAGCTTCCATGGTTTCAGAAGGTAGGAAGGAAGGAGGTTTGAGGGACCCTCTCACCTTCCAGGATCCACAGGCAAATTTCTTTTCCTCGATGCCTAAATATTTTCTCATATTTATTGTGTACTACAAAAAGAAAACTAAGTTTTGGATAGGTATTAGCATTAATCTCAGAAAGGGAAATAGGTATAGCAGGAGTCGTCACTATAAGGAAATATCTAGACTCTTAAGTCATTCTGTGAAAGCATAGTGTGTTATTTGATATGAGCTTAATTTTCCAAATGTGCACATGCACACACACACATAAAACACATACCAAATACATATGTATAAAAATGAGGATTATGGCAGATGGTATAATTAATTAGTTTTGGATCCCTGAACCTTGCTTTTCTCCATTACTGGAAAGAGCCAGCTGTTGAATGTGTGCATGATGCTTAATGGTAATATAGAAATGTTTTGACAACCTCAGCATCTCAAATTTTAAAATCATTTTTATAATCTATAATATAATTTTACATCCAATATAATATGCAGATGCAGAGTAACATTCTTAATTGCACTTAGCAAGATAGACTGGAAATCATTTGGATTCAGAAAATGAAGACTTGTTCTTACAAAGAAAAGGTCACAATGAATTCTAACTTTAGAAATGAAAAGTTCCCTAGAATGGTTACAGAGATACTTTATTAACACAGGTTGATTTTAAGTTATAAGCAATTCCTGATAAAATTTAGAGGATGTAAAAAGTGCACTTTTGCCAAATTTTTGTGAACTAATCCTAAATACTTTCTTTGCAAATCAGGAGTTGCTCCAATCTGGAGCCAGTTTTTGTCAGGCTCCTTCAGGAAAAGGTTTGATAGCCAAGGGACATTTAAATAAGGTAACTGAATTTAAAAAGGATGCCAGTTTTCTATGCGAACTATGAAAGCATAGCAAATATTTTATATTCTGAGAACCCTGACCCAAACACTCAACAGTATACTCAGTCCCTTCCTTTTTTTCATGACATAAAGACAAACTTAAAAAATACAAGACAAGTTTGTCTCAATGAATGAGAGAAGCTTAAAAATATTCCACCATTTTACTTCAATAACCTACATTCAGCATATATAGGAAAAAAAAACAGTATACTTTAATACACATCAATATTTAATGGAAAAGGTATTTACACTCCAGGCCAAAACATTTGCTTGGTCAAAACAAAACAAACAAAAATCACAACATATTCTAAAATTTCCTTGCATTAGTTAACATCATTAACAAAAATAACAATAATGTCTTTAATGGTTTTAAAATAGATATCTGTCCCATGGGGCAGATTTTTGACAGCCATACGGTTGAAGAGAATCAATATTAAATAAAGCAGATAGGATAGATAAAATTTAAAGACATCTAGAGACAACTATTTAGAGGATATATTGTTTGTCAAGAATTGAATCAAATATCTAACTGATGTAATATGATTGACATTACTTTTCAAAAGAAATTCAGAAATGGAAATACATCTGTTTCAAATAGTAACACAGGGACAACAATGCCAGAAGTTTTATTCATATTGGATAAGTGTTCTCATTATAAGATATCCCATGTCACACTTACCATTGCTGCAGAATGGCCCTGCGTATGCAGAGAAGGTACAGTCACAGGAGAACCCACTGGGCTTTTCTCTGCATTTTCCTCCATTGTGACATAACTTTCCATAACTGCTGCAATGTCCTCTACAACCTGGCTCCACTCCTGGAGTCACTTTGGCCCTTTCTTCTAGATCCAGGGCCATCCCATTTAACTGCAGAGACCGAATGCATCCCAGAAAGCCTCTCTGTCGGGTGGCTGTTCCACCTAAAAGGGAAATACTGCAAATGGAAACATGTTCCTAGGTGTTTTATTCAGGATTTAAAGACCAAACAAAATTGAGGCCTTACACAGAATGGCAAAAATTGTGGTTTGTCAAAAGTTTAATTACCAAATATAATTTTGGAAACACCATTTATGACCAAATATTAAAATACTTTAAAAGGATTTTAAAAAATTAAAAATTGAATTTGGCAAATACTTGTTTTCTAAAACTATATATTAACCTTTAAAATTGGAAAGATTTTTATGTCAGACTCCTATTTTAAAGAGCAAAATAAAGGCCAGACCTTACTTTCATTCAAAATAACAGTGATTGATATTGGTATTTTTATGTAAAACTAATTTCCTTTGGAATTTTAAGTAAGCCTGTATTTATGGGTAAGTGTGGTTTGCCCTTCATATTGAAGCCAGATCCTACTGCTGGTACAGTTTTAATTCAGTGAGAATTTTAAAGGAATCCTTGAATTCTAACTTGACTCAATGTTGCAATGATATTTTGGTTGATTATTCATTCATCAAAAAGATAAGGATTGAGCTGCAGACTATTTGCTATTTTCTAGCATATTTCTCAGTGACTTTTTTCTAAAGGTTGGTCTAGTGCTCATTGGTATTACTTGGAAGGATTCTCAACAAAAAGTTCAGAAAGGGAATTAATGAAGAAAAGAGAGGGAAGTTGGAAGAGTGAAACCAAGCCATAAGATCTTTCCCAAGCTCCACCTTAATGTTTCCCTCTCTCCTGAGACCACAGTAGTGTAAACTTTACTGAATAACATATAACATGTATTTCTTAAGTCACCCTGGAACAGATTTACAATATTTGAGTGGGATCACACCTTTCCTAAGGCAGAGATTCTCAAGCTTTAAGTACAAGAATCACACGGAGAGCTCCTTAAAAACGTAGATCCAGTAACTCACTCCAAGATTCTGTGGGCTGGAAATGGAGGTTGTGAAAGGACAACAGACTCACAGGTGATGCTTATTCGGATAATCACTTGACCACCATTTTATTAGCACTATCTTCATCGGAATGTAAGCTCTAGTTGAACTTTCACCTGATTTTGTATCCAGGAATTCCATAAATGAATGCTCAGAACTTGAAGAGGGAAGATAGTGCCCTAATCTGGAGAATCTAGGCAATTCTACTGAGAGGTAGTTAGATGGTTTCAGAGACTCTAAAAGAAACGTCTTCTCTGATCAGATGATGCGGGCTCTTACCACCAAGATCTTGTAATGGCTGTGTGCATATTCTCTCTTCCTAGAGCATGGTCACTCACTCTCTCTGCCATAACTAACTTTGGCTAGCCCCTCAAGCAGCCTTAATTATTTTTATTTTTCCTATTCATTTTTGTTTTGTTTTGTTTTTGTTTTTGTTTGCTCTGACATGCCTCCTTTATTTTTTTTAAGAAGATTTGGATTACATAAGTGTTACATTGAAAATATAAGGGAGTCCCATATCTTAATACTCCATGTCCTCTCCCTACCACACTTTCCCCCATTAACCACATTTATCATTAGTTTGGGATCTCCTTAGCCTCAGAGATTAAGCAGTTTTTGTTTTGTTTTGTATTGTTTTTATTTTCTATTTCAGGGCCATAAATAGGCCTTTGTCATGGTCTATTCTGCTTTTCATTTAATGATATACTTTGTATATTTTCGGGGTCCCTCCATTAGAATACACGTTTGGCGAGGGCTGTTTCAGTCACAGTTGTAGCCTCAGCACATAGAACCTTACCTGATATAGAACAGCTATTCAAGAACCACTTAATTAATTCATTCCTTAATTAAACTGGATTATACTATAGAAGTGGGAAATGAGGGTTTGGTACATCAAAGGTTGCAGAGGGGAACACCTGCCTCTCAGGGGTATCTGGATCTCTGAGACTGAGGATGAGGATAAAACTCAAAATATATTTATTAATAAATTAACCACGTATTTCTGGATAAGAAATACCATGAAGAAAAAAGAATAGAATTCCTGAAAGTTCTTGACTCATAGGGACCACCACTATTTAAAATCCAGATTTATAGAAATAATGTATTCAGTTACTTTAGTTTATACAATTCGTGCCTCCTCAGTAAAGAATACAAAGATCTTAGGGGCATGGGTCATATTTTCTATTTATAAATTGAGACGCAGCATGGCACAGAGCCAGACGTATTCCAATTCCAGTTGATGTGGGGATGGCAGGGAAGATGGAATTGATTTCCTCCTAGAGTTTGGGAAGAGTTGGTAATCTTTTTCAGTTCCTCCTACATTTACTGAATCTCCTTCCATTTTTGAAGTCTTCCTCCTCCCCTTCTTATTCTCGGGACTTCACTCATTTTTCTTCCTAGTCACTGCTATATTAACCCTAGCTTCAGGCCTCCTATGCTCCCACTCTCAAAACTCAATAAGAGAGTATCTATGTTCAGAATCAAGTTTTTAGCCAGGATTCTTTGGCATCCTTGGAATTTTCCTTTCTGGATAAGGCCTGCAGCCTTGGTTAGCCTTGATACAGAAACTTCTTAGAGGAGGGCCAGGTGCTGTAAAATACTGAGTAGAGATGTGTTCCTGAGATATATCATTCACTTTTGTGTTATAGAGCTTAAAGCATTAAATCATATTTCTTATGTATTTGTTGCTCTCCAACATTCAAATTTGTTCTGAGTCAGGGGTTTATCTCAGTCTGCCAGTAATATAATAAGCACTAAGTAACTTGGGATCCAATGACTATTTGCTCCATTTTCATTTCATTCAACTGGAGTTTCATGTTTGTTTGCTTGTTTTGTTTTGTTTTGGATGATGAAGAACTAGATACATAAAGAAGTTCAGGGACTGGCCCAAGAGCTCAGCTGAGGAAATGCCAGGATAAGCACATGTAGTTAGTAGCAATTAGAATTGGAATCCACAGTTAGCCTTTCATTCCAAGGACTCCAGCTATTCTCCACTGTATTCTTATGCCACACAAAATATAGTCAAAGGAAAAAAACTACAGAACGATTCCATTTTCTTCTTCACCTCAGATCACAATTAGTTTGAACGGTATTCCAGTTCTCCAAGTTTTCCATGCAGCTCTTTGCTGGGCACTGTGTTTGACACACTAAAGGTACAAAATAACATTTGACCAATTTTGCTTTCAAAGAGTTCATGTAATGGATTTAGACAGGCAAACAAGTAATTACCACATGGTATTAATAGTAGAAATAGAAGGTAAAGAAGGTTAGAGAATGGGGCTAGTAACAGCAAAAAATAGGTATGCATGTGTTAAATACATGCTTAAAGAGATTTGTAATAGTGAAAAGAAAATTAAAATGCAGGTTTTTAAGTAGAACACCAAGCTTTGTAAATAAGACCCATTATTTCAGAGCTTTTAAAGAGTTAATATTTATCAATCAAGCAGTTTTAAGACATTTTAAGTTTTTCAGAAAATACAATAGCTATTAAACATAAGCAGTGGTGTCTTTTAAGTATTGAGGATTTATCATTAGTTTACCATTAGGTTCCTCAAGTTAATAACTTTTTATTTTAAGGTACAACTGTTCTGGAAAACATGACTAATGTAAATAGAATTGGGCCTGAGAGGTTAATTAAAGATTTCAAAGCCTTTTCAGGGTAAGAGTAAGTCAAATTAAAATGAGTTACAATTTGATTAATTGATTCTGGATGTTTCCACTGAGCTATTATGTTTGGAACCATCTTCCAATTAATTTTCTATCAATTTACCTGCCATACCATATCAGATATAATGAACTACAGAACTTCACAAACACTAGCTTTTGAAACAAATGCCTAATCTTCCTATTTAATTAAATATAGCTGATTCTGTTCACTCACATAACAGTATAAAGATATTTCACCTAAATAATTGTATTAGGTGCCGAGTAGAGACTGGCTTAGCCTTTACCTGTTGGCTTGATCCTTTTATCACATTCATTTCTCCTAGGAAGTTTGTCTAAGTGACGAATGCTCTTGTCACAAAGTAGGAACTGGCTCTTTCCTGCGCCTATTTCTACTACTTTTGTGGCAGGGAGACCTTTGAGATAAAACTTTGATAGGTTAGTGAAAAATTATTTATATGCAGTGCTGGAAAATTATTGAGAACTAATTGGGAAGAACTGCACAATTCATCCAGGGGCCTAAGGGAAAGAAAGAAATGAAGATTCCCAACACTTCTCTATAAAATTCAAAGTTATAGAAAGTGGCCTGTCCCAGGGCAGGGGCTCTCCCTCACCTTAGAAATGTGACAGATTAAGACAGCTAAGCCCTTGACCACAGATCAAGTTGGGAAAGGAAGGAGATAGTATTGAAGGGAAAAGATAATCTGGTCTTCTGCAGAGTATGCAGTGGGTCTTGAGCCCTGTTCCTTAAGTATATCTTAAGCCATCCTGAAGACGACTTCGCCCTGCAGAAACAGTGGTATTAAAAAGAAGACTGGGACAATGGAAGCCTAGCGAGACTTTTGCCATGGAGTATTCTCCATTGAATAAAGTAATGTTAGCACTAGGAAGTGGAGGACTGCTCTCTACCATGTTTAAAGAACTATCATGGTTGAAAGAAGCATCTGGTGTGAGCAACAGTGATATAGACAGAAAGTCCAGGTACTTTTCTCTGAATCAAATTCAGAGGTGAGAGCATGCCTCTGTGGTAGTAGATGCAGGGTCTATTTAGACTTCTCGGAGGCGCACTGCAGAAACTCTCTGGTTTGGCAGTGCTGAGGCCTATTTTAAAGAAATGAACTGTTGGTGGCATTAGTTGTATTTTCTCATCTCAAGACATCTCATCTGAGATCTCACTTCAGTAAACAGTCACTAAGGTGACACTGAAAAGTACACTGGGGGCTCCTTAGGGTAATCATGAAAATGGCATTTCATAAAAAGGAAAAGAACATAATTAAAACAAATGAAATGATTATATTAAAGAGAAATGTGACCTTTATTGTACTTCACTTTGGTAGAAAACACAAAACACACTGATGAAAAGACAGACCACATAGAGGAAGAAGACATGTGGTAAATTTATCTGAAAAGGACTCATC
This sequence comes from Dasypus novemcinctus, assembly GCF_030445035.2. Taxonomy (NCBI): domain Eukaryota; kingdom Metazoa; phylum Chordata; class Mammalia; order Cingulata; family Dasypodidae; genus Dasypus; species Dasypus novemcinctus. The sequence goes on from NC_080690.1 coordinate 12,767,176, forward strand.
TAAAATGTATAAAGAATTCTTACAAATATATTTTTAAAGATGAAAACATCCCTAATAAAAATAGGCAACAGGGAAGCAGATATGGCTCAAGCAATTTTGTTCCTGTCTACCATAAGGGGGGTTCCTAGGTTTGGTTCCTGGGGCCTCCTGGTGAAGGCAAAGCTGGCCCACGTCACAGAGAGCTGGCCAATGCCATGAGCTGATGCAGCATGATGGCACAACAAAAAAGAGAAACTGAGGAAAGACAATGAGAGACACAACAAACCAGAGAGCTGGGGTAGCTAAAGGGATTGGGTGCCTCTCTCCCACATTGGAGGTCCCTAGATTGGTTCCCGGTGCCTCCTAAAGAGAAGACAAGAAGAGAAGACAAGCAAACACAGAAGAACATGCAGCGAATGGACACAGAGAGCAGAAAGCAAATGCAGGTGGCAGGGGAGGGGGGAGATAAATGAAAAATAAAATAAATCTTAAAAAACAAAATAGGCAACAGATTTGAATGGCCACTTTATAAAGGAGGATATCCAAATGGTCAAAAGAGATTTGGCAGTATCTCCTGATGCATATCTTATGACCCAGTAATTCCTCTTCCACCTGTACACCCAATAGCAATGCAATCATATGTTCACCAAAAGGCCAGTATGAGGTTATTAGCCTTGAATCTACCCAAATGCCCATCCAGGGTAATAAATACATCTTTGTACTGGTTCATCCCCAGGTGATCCAATGTGCAGTTAAGTTTGAGAACTACAGCCTTAGAGCTTCCAAATACTTAGAAATTAACATTTCTGTATAGCATTTAGAAAATTGCCCACTCTAGATCTTTGATAAATATTTGTAGATTTGATCTCATTCACTGCAAATGACTTCTGATTCTATGTCAAAGACCTCATTTCTCCTTCAGTTTCTACTTCACAAAATATTGAAATGGAGTTTGTCCCATTTAAAAACCTGCCAGTTAAAAGAATTTAGATTGGAAATAAAAATTGCAGAGCTGGTTGAATGAAAATCAATTCAAGGCTAATTTAAGAAGCTTCTAGGAAAAATGCTGAGTTTACAAACGAAAACAGAAAATGACCACTGTCACATTTCACTTTAAAATATGATTGACTCTTTTCTCTCCATCATTTCCATGGTTAGAGAATGTCTATGTGTCTTAGGTGACAAGAGTGGCTCTAGGACAATGAGTTCTCATGGTCAACAAGGGCAAGAAACATGCATTTAATACATGCTTTAGCATTATGTCACTAGCCTTATTTTTCAGGGTCATAAATAGCACCACTGAATAGGACTACCTAACCAAGACTTGTCATAAGTCACATAAACACATAAACAAAAGAAAGAGAAAAGGAGAGAAAGGAAAAGAATGTGGAAAGTTTGGTAAAGACCCAGTGCCAAAATTAAGAACAAGAATGGAGAAAGATGGGCTGCTACTGGAGGTGAACCATCATTTTTTAAATGAAACTCACTATGATTGTTGGTGTTATTGGGGAAGGGGAGTTCCTTACCATTGCATTGTTGCTACTGGTTTTTAGTTCCATTGTTACATTAAACTTGACTTTTTTCATTTATTCATACAAGGCTTTCATTTATTCTTTCTTCCTCATTTACTTTAGATGGCATCCTTTAGTTTAGTTTAGCTGAAGATAATTGTTCTGATATTTGGAACTACAGAGATTTTTATAAGCCTCCAAATTTCATTATTTTTGGATAGACTAACAGTGTTTAAATCTCTGAAACTCTGTTTACCATTTCCTTATTCTTATATAATTGTCATAGACAACTATGGCCCAGCTCAATCACATTTTTTAACTTCCTTTTGAGCAATTCTGCTCAGAATGTAAAATAACAACCTTGCCTCAGAATTTCACTTTGAGATAAGAACTCCTTTTGGTGTTTGGTTGATCTTTAGTGGAGAGAGTCAAGCAAGCAACGGAGGAAATGCATTGGATTCTTTCATGTTATCTCATTCCGGTAGCCACTTCTGAGAGATCACTAAAATCTTCCTTTCAAAAAAGTGTAAAGGCAATAAAAGATTAGCAGCATAGGCATGGCTGTGGTAGTACTGTGATGGAGATTATCATTTAAATCAATATTAATGTATATTCAAATATCCAGAACGCTTTATTTGTAGGTAAAAGTGGGAAAGACAGTATCTGAGACCAACAATTTTATTTGGATTTCAAGATATTCCACATAGTTTTTTATGTTTTCCGTGAAGCCTGTATTTTAGCCCACACACTCCATCTCTCATCTATCCTGGCTTTCTCCTTGATCCTTGTCTACCTAAAGCTCATTCCCACCACTTGAAGCATGTTCTCTCTGCCTAGACTTTCCTTCTCACAGATGTTCACAGAGTTCCCTCTTCTGCCTCATCTGGCCTCAGCTCAAATGTTGTGGTCTTCAGAGAGAACTCCCCTGACCACCTAATTGAAATAGAAGCACCCCAACCCAAATCACTCTCCTACCCTTTACTCTGTGTTTTATATCATAGCATGTGTCGCTATCTGGAATTGTATTTTATATGTGTGTGTGTGTGTTTATGTGTGTGTGTGTGTATATACACATAAACTCATATATACACAAACATACACCTTACTTTTTGTTTAATTTTATTTACTTATTTATTGGCTCTGTCTCCTGTCTTTCCCACTGAAATGTATGCTCAGGAAGCATACATTGCCTTAGAAAGTGCCACATTAAATTAGCTATACTTATTATTGATTTTATACTAGTTTTTCACCCCAACTTTGCTCTAATTAAGTGTTCACCTTTTAAATTATACTTTATCTTCCATTGAATATGACTTCAGGAAAAAATATCTTCATCTACATGTTTTTTAAAGGCTGATTTGTTAGATTGTATACTTGTAATTGATAAGTATATTTTGGCTTATAACTAATATTTTATTTTAATAACTTGGTTGGGAATCTTTCCTGAGAGTGTGATCCCTTCTTGTGGTAAAGGTAATATCAAACAAGCTCCTAGGCCAGCACATCGGCAGATGCAGGTGGCTGCCCCCTTTGATGCCTCCTGACAACCAATCATCTGCCTGGAACCAAGGCTACAAGCTTCTTTTTAACGTGTATTCTTCTCTTAGTATCCATCACATTAAATCATGTCAATTTATTCAGTTACCCGGAAGATATTTAAAAACAAATTTTTATTAATAGCAGATGTAACATTTTTTCAGTGATTTTCTTTCTGCTTTTATTTTTTTTAACACTCATTGAATTTGACTTAAACATAATAAAGATTTCGGTTTTGAAAACTTCAAAGAAACACCTTCATCTTTGAATCTGAACACATACGGAAATATCAACGGCTTAACCAATTGACTCAATCAAGATTAAATCATTTGGATCCTTATTAAAATTATATCACATGACTGATGGCAAAAAAACCTCAAGAATATTCTAACACGGTTTGCCAATTTCATAGCATTTCTTCTCTCCCTTATGACTTCCTAAAATCAAAGTATGGCCATGATTCTGGTCAGATACAACATACAGTGGCTCCATTTCTGTGAAGTTGAAATTCACACAAGGATGAAAGGTCATTTACAGACAAAATGAAGCAGATTTCACTGAAAAAATTGAGGACTGTTTCAGTTCTCACAATTTCAAAAAATAGTAGGCTATTTCTGAGCTATTGACAGATTTAAAATTGCCATGCCTTTTGTCCAGGCCATCTCTCAATTTCTGTAATTCAGTCAATTTCCTGACTGTGAGCATCTAGCATGTTATTAAAAGAAAAGTTACAATTTCTTTTCATGTATTCTTTAGTTTTTCTACACTCTTAAATAAGCCTGTTGAATAACCATGAGGTCACAATTAGATGGTTTATTATAGTGCCCTATTTATTGAAGATTGTTTGTTAAACATTTATTGAGAGAAAGAATAACTGATAGAATGAGTACATAAAATTGTTTGAAATCCCAAATATGATTTGTGAAATATGTAAAAGTAAGCCTCATCTATTCCATTGGAAGAGAGCTAATAAGATGATTAAGCAATAGAAGGTGTGATGAATTTTGTTTCAACATATAAATCTGAAAATGCTTGAGACATAATTTCTAATAATTTGTCATTTGTCCTGCTCCAAGGTAGTGTCTGCCCTTATTTACATTAAAATGTATAAGAGGTGACCAAGTAAGAGAGACTCCTTGGCCTTGGTGGTCCATAGGTTCTGTAAAGTAATTGGCAAAGAGGCAAAATAAAACAAACAAACGAAGAAGTCTACACTATCAGGTCTATAAATGCCAAGTGAATGGGTTCAAGAAATAAAGAAACAACTACATGCAGTAGGTTAAAAAAAAGGGGGGGAGGGGAGGAGGAGAAGGTGGACTATCAGAAAAATAAGTATAAAGAAGGAAGCTAGAAAAAGAACTGGTGAAAACCAAGCTATGGATTCTATACACTGTGTTCCTGCATTTTTGTTTTTCTTCTATTGGTCTGTTTTTTGAGGAGGAGTCACTGGTTGGCATCTCCTGGAATTACCAGGAGGATTTTCCAACTCTACCAGAAACAGAGATAAAACATTCCCATGATCATACTAAGGGGACTGATTTAAGAAAATAACTGGAACACATCACATAATCTGTAATATTTGGGTTAGGGAATTAGTAAATTAGGTTTGGGAATTAGTCAAATTCAATTCAAATTCAAGTAGACTTCTGAACTAGTCACATCAACTCCTTGAACCTCAGCTATTTCATCTATAAAATAGGAATAATAATACCTATTTCAGAAACATGTTGGTTATGAGGGAAAAAGTGAAACACCTGGCACAGTCTGGAATATAGGTTTCAATAAATAGTGGTTTGTTGTTGCTGTTAGTTGCTGCTATTATCTTTATTACTATGGTTGATATTTTCTTATGAGCCATCTCTCTGCACTTTCATTATACAATTAAATGACAAACTGTCTAAAGGCAGAACTTACCCACAAAGAGTTGACTATTGAGCTGTAAAAGGACATGCCCATCAGCTGGGGCAGCTTGAGTCTTTTGTAAGAGTTGGTCCACTTGAATGGATGCCTCTTTTGTGTTCCTTTCAACTCTAACATGGTGCCACTGGTTGTCATTGAAGTGACCAGCAGACTGCACGGAGATTTCAAGAGGCCCATTCCCCACGTCAAATGAAAAGGTCACTTCTGCAGGAGCTGGAAACATTAGACATAAATTTTTTTCTAGCTAGTTCATGAAACTGCAAAGTTGAGTACTAAATATGCTTAGAAGTAGAACGTGGTGATCATTAAATATAATGTTTTAAATTTTATGGAAGGAACCAAAGACATTGTTACAAAAGTAGATCTAATATGGGATGAGATGGCAAAATATATTTGTATTTCTGGGAAAAAAACAGATTTTAACAAATTCATCCTTAGGGTTAATTTTTCATATTGCTGAATAGTGAAAATACTTAGGGCAAGAAAATTAAACAATATTGGGTTTTTAATGGAAAAAGAAAACAATCTTTTATGGTGATTCAAAGCTTATATAATTTTAAAAACATGCAATATAGAGTTATTATTAAGATATTAATAGCAGCCTATGAATATATCAAAATAATATGAGTGGTTGCTTAAATTGGTCATTTTGAAATTAAATGAAAATTCTGTTTTTTAAAAAAATTTAAGTATTTGAATTATAAGGCTCTTTTTAAGTTGGTTCTAGAAATACTATTAATTTCACACATTATCATGTTAAATATAAAATTATTTTCTTGTAAAAGGGTAAATTAAAATCCTAGAATTTTTAAAAAGGGATACTATATGAAGATTCAATTGGTGAAATAGAAATAAGTGTACATTAAACATTAGTTAAAGATTTGCTACGAAAGAAAAGAGTCACATTGAATGCTCTGGAGGAGACTTACAGCGTAGCTCTATCCGTATAAAATCGGTAATTCCTAGGTTTTCTAAAAATACCCCAGATGAAGCTGTTGTCTTGAAAAAGAAAGACACATCCGCACTAGCTTCTCCATGGAAAGTAGGAAAGTGAAGGTATGAAGCCTCAGTATTGAAGGAAGCTGAACTCCAAAATGACCCTGTTATTTTTGTTGTTTTGTTTAAAAAAAGAGAGAGAGAGAGAGAAAGAAATCATAAAGTAAGAACATAGATTCATGAAATATAATGAACGACATAATTACGGTCTACTTTCAGCATTTTTACTCTTAGAAACTTGGTAACCTATACAAATCTACTTTTCTTTTTCCTATTAACTTTTAGTAGTAGATATGACATGAGCTCAGGGATGACGGGTTTTCATGGATTGGAATCCTGGACTTCCTTCTAACACGGCAGGGGAATGATACCTGGGGAAATGGTCTCAATGTTACATGATATATAGGAACCCATCCTTAGCCTAAATACCACCGTGTGCCAAATATTTAATGAATAGTGTTTTTTTCTTTAATTTGAAAAATGTTGACGCACTTTGAATAACAAAAATTGCATAAAAGCACAAAGTGTTTTCCGTTTTAATACTTCTGTCGCCAACACCCAAGAAGTCAACGTCACACTCTCAAGTAACTGCTTTCATCCATGGCTTTGTTATTTTCTACACTTTAACTGGAATTCAAAGTAGTCACATCTAATTAAAACACAAAAAACTACTTATTCTGTACTATGCTAATATTCTCATGAAAATACTCTTTTCTTGCAAAATTATCTCTTACTTTGCTTATTATGGTACAGTAGATGAAAAAGAGATCTGAAAAAAAATTACAGGGACTATACTATTAATTATAACTGTGGTCCAAACACAAGTTCTTATCTTCACTTTCCAATCCCACGCCCCACCCCCTTGGATATCTGCAACTTTGCTTTTGAAAAGTACTGTGAGATTTACATAGAAAGCATGAAAAATAAGATATAAATGCTGTGGCATGAAGTGACAGGAGTGAAATCAAACTGGATACGTGTGGTTGATGAGTAGCATTATCAGAGAAATGAGCTATGCATTGCTGCAGCCGCTGGCAAGTTCTAGACACATCAAATATAAATATACATCTTTAGTTTTAAGCGACTGTCTCTCTCTATGCTAACAACACTGGATTAAATTCTCCTATCTAAATTACCTTCCTGGAAGAAAGATGTATTGATCCTCTGAAGTTAGAAAACAGCCATTTCAAAGCAACAGTTCATTGTGTTAGCAGAGAACAGATACATAGCTAGAGTTAAAATCCCAAACTTGACTGTTTCTACATACTCCTTAGATTTTAAATTATTTGTTTTTTTTTTTTTTTGGATCAAAAAACAGTGCTTGGGTCTGTTTTGTTTTTTCTGATTTTCTTGTGGACCTGATTCAAGAGTCAATTCTCCACTAGTCTGTGGACAACTTCAGTGCTGACTTTATTCAGCTGAGAATCTACTTTGAGGTTTTGTTGTTGTTTTCCCTCTGGAGCCAAATGAAACTGCTTAGTATCTGAATATGTCAAGCCTATTTCTCATTTCCTTTTTACAGCTATTTCTAGGCTGAGACATTTTGATCTTTAGGCAAGAATGCAAGAAAATATAAAGTATCAAGTCATTTGTTTTCCTAATTGTTCTTACTTATTTTTAGAAGGAATTAGATTCTATTGAAATGTGACATGAAAATTAAAATAAAGCTGTCACTTCAAAGTATAGAATATTTGGTCTAGAAATAGGAACATTCAGAGTTATTTAAAAGTCTAAATTAGATAATATTACAGTAAGAGATAACATTTCATTTGTTCCATTTTCATATCTTAACTAATTCAATAAAGCATCATATGGATAGCTTCAGGGAACTGGTTTAAACAGGGGAACAATTTTTTGAGTTGCTTCTACATGCACAATGCACGCTTTTCAGGTAATGAAAACAATTTATTACTCTAGATAGCTCAAACACATTCACAAATACAACAGTGTCTATTTTCTAGTTCAGAAACCTTACAGATTCACAACAGGTATAAAATGAAGTAAGCACATTTCATTGGATTAAGGACTTACTGCTAATTCATAACAATTATAAAGAAACAAAGATCAATATCTCCATGACCAAATAATGATAAAGGTATCTGTATTAAGCCCTCTACAGACTGTGTGTGGAAGCATCCAAGGTGAATCTGGGCTACCTCAGATAAAAGGAGAGGCCAGGAGGAGGCAGAGCAGACCCCAGCAGGCAGGCATGTAGCCGAAAGTGGATGTACTTTGAAGAGAGGATTCCATGTCTAGGGTGGTTTCAAAAGCCTTAAGCTGCCTGATAGCAGATTTGAAAGCAATCAGTTGCTATATGAATTTCAGTTTAGTGAGTAAGATCCCTTTTATTATCACAAACTTAAACAAATCATGATGCATTTCTCTAAGTATGTAATTAAACAATTAATATTTAATAAGTATCTTTAATTAAACTCAATATAGAGCACTAGAGATTTGAATAGAAGTCTTTTTAATAAAGTCAGAATTTTTTTAAAAAAGTAAAATGGATAATAGGATCCACTTACATAGAAGAAAAAGGTATACTAAATATTTAATTTCATATAAAAAAAGAGACGAAGAAAATTAACTTTGTAGTATGGTATGATTTTGAATAATTTGGTAAATACAGATTTTAATAGACTTGTATTTATGTCATTAATAGATTAGCCTTAATAATCCTTAAATATCCTTAAATATCCTTAATAATAAAAGAACAGACTTACAGAATCAGAGAGTAGATTAATAGTTTCTTGGGGCTGGGGATGTAGAGTAAATGGGGGATGACAGCCAAGGGATGTGGGATTTCTTTTTAGGATATTGAAAGTTTTTAAAAATTGATTGTGGTGATGGTTGCATAATGCTGTGAATATACTCAAAGCCACTGAATAGTCCACATTAAATGGGTGAATTATATCTCAATAAAGCTGTTCAAAAAAAGAAGAGTATTTTAAAAATACATTGCTTTCTTAAGACAAAATGTTTTACTTTGGAAGTCAAAATGCTTATGACATTCCAACACTATTTTCTTAAAATAAAATAAAATAATGTCTAGGCAACTATAGCTTACTAGTCAAGTGCATCTTTGTCAACATCTAAGAATCACTTTTTAATTTCTTTTTGTCTTTGTTTAAGAATCACTTTTTAAATAAGCTGGAAAACATAGATTTATTTTCATTTAAATTATTATTTTGAGATAATTATAGATTTACATGCAGTTGTAAGAAGTAATACAGAAAAATCTCATATACTGTTTACTCAGTTTCCTCCATGGTAACAGCTTGCAAAACAATAGCACAATAACAAAACCAGGATATCAATATCATAGAGTCAAGATGTAGAACATTTCCATCACCACAGGGATTGCTCATATTGCCCTTTTATAGCCACATCCTTTTCCCTCTGGCTTCTACGCCCTCCTTAATCCCTGACAGCCACTAATCAGTTCTCCATTTCTATAATTTTGTCATTTCAAGATTGTTCAACAAATGGAGGCACACAGGATGTAGCTTTTTGAGACTGTTTGTTTTTTTTGCCTTTTTTTTTTTAAGGGATTGAACCTGGGAACTTGCACATGGAAAGCAGGCACTCAAACACTTGAGCTACATCTACTACCAAGACTGGCTATTTTTCTGTCAGCATTACACTCTGGAGATTCATCCAAGTGGTCACATACGTTAACATGTCATTCCTTTTTGTTGCTGAGTAGCATTCCATGATATGGATATACCACAGCTTATTTAGCCATTCATCTGTTGAAGGACATCTTGGGTATTTCCAGTCTTTGGCTATTTCAAAGAAAGCTGCTATGAACATTTGTGTACCCACTTCTCTGGGATAAATAGCCAAGTAGTATAGGAGTTGCAGGTTTAATTTTTTAACTGCCAAATTGTTTTCCAGAGTGGCTGTTCTATTTTACATTTCCATCAACAATATATGAGCGATTCAGTTTCTTTACAACTTGCCAGCATTTGGTATTGTCACTATTGTTTATTTTAGTCATTTTGGCAGGTATGTAGTGGTATCTCACAACACATATTTGAATGTGCATTTCAGTATGGTTTTAATATACATTTGTTTAATGGCTGATGATGTAAAGTGCATTTATTGACATATATTCTTCCATGAAATGTCTCTTCATGTCTTTTGCTCATATCATGATTGGATTTTTTGCTTTTTTTTTTTACTATTTACTTTTGAGAGTTCATTTTATTTACTAGAACATAGCTTTTTGTAGGGTTCATGGTTTGCAAATATTTTCTCCTAGTAGGTAGTTTGTCCTTTGATTCTCTTAACAGGGTCTTTTGCATGATAAAAGTTTTAATTTGAAAAAGTCCAATTTGTCAATTTTCCCTTCCAAGATCATGATTTTAATGCCAAGTCTAATAGACCATTATACATTTTGTCAAAACCTATGAAATTGTACACTGCAAAGTGTAAAGCGTAAGGTAAACTATGGACCTTGGTTAGTAGCAATGCTTCAATATTTGCTCATCAATTGTAACAAATGTACCATATTATTGTAAGATGTTATTAAAAGGGGAAAATGTGGGAGGGGAGGGAGTGGGGTATATGGGAATCTCTTATATATATATATATATTTTTTTTTTTTTCGAGGTTCTATAACTGGGGATTGAACCTGGGACCTCGTATATGGGACACATCGATATAGCCACATTGGCTACCCTGAATTTTTTTTTTTCCCATTTGTTTGCTTGTTGTTTTTTTTTAATTTTAAGAGGCACTGGAGACTGAGTCTGGGACCTTCTGTGTGGGAAGTAGACACTCAACTGCTTGAGCCACATCTACTCCCTCCCTTATACCTTTATTTTTTTTATTTTGTTTGTTTATTTTTTAAGGTACCAGAGGCCAGGTATTGAACACAGGACCTTGTATGTGGGAAGTTCAACCATGGAGCCACATTGGCTCCCGGAGTTGATATTTTTGTTTGTTTTGCTTGTTGACTGTTTTTGTTGTTATTTAGGAGGCACTGGAAACCAATCCCAGGACCTCCCATGTGAGAAGCAGGTGCCCAACTGCTTGAGCTACATCTGCTCCTCCCCTTATACTTTTGATGTAACTTTTCTGTAATCTAAAACTTCTTTAAAAATGAAGTTTATAAAAAAGTGAAAATTATTTTACACTGAAAAGCCAAAGTGAGAATATTTTAGTTATCAAATACATCTTATGAGCATTTAAAATTATTTTTAAAATGAGATGGAACTTATAGATTTTTAACAGAAATAAAATTCTAAGATTAGTTATATATTTGGTTATCAAAAACAGAAAAAAAATCCCATGAATTGGGGTAAGAATTCACTCATTTCTTATTTTAGAATTTCCATTATTGTTTTCAACTATTTATGAACATCAATAGGAATTGACATTAGCAAAGTAAAAAATGAAGAAAATGCAATCTGGCTGGAGATGATTACAGTTTGGGTTTGAAGATCTGTAGTAAAATGCAACAAAGCTGTTTATAGCTCTTTTCATAGAGTAAACACTCCCTCCCCCCACCACATACACATGATAAGTTTGGTTTGGCAAATAGAAATTGAAAATTCCTTTTATAAAGGCAAAAGAGACATTTTTATGAGCCAAGGATTTTACAAACCATTTCCAAAGAAGATATTTCTTATCACTTATTCATATATTAGTTTTATGAAAGGCTGTTTTGATATCAATAGTGAATGCATAGGCATGTATATATACTTTAATTATCCAAGGAGACACACACACACAACACATTTTATTTTAGAAGGAGCTGGATGAACAATAGTTTGGAATATACCTCTAATTGCTTTTAGTCTACATATAAGAGGATATATAAAGTAGTAAATGACAAAAGGGGTTTGTTTACTTAAGTATGTATTATCCATCAGTCATTCTTATGAAGGTCAGAGAAAACCTGAAAGGGGTGGGAAGTTGTTAGGCAGCAGAAAATGGGTCCTTCCAACTGTGGCATGCCTATTCTATTTGAAGCAATTTATTTTGAACAACAAATGGTGATATTTTAATATACAAAGGAGAGCAGATTCAAAATTCAAGGTAAATTTGAAAAACCCCAAACAAATTCCCTCTAGTAACACATATAATCATGTGATCAAAATTGAGACCAGTTATCCATTTGCAAAGAGGAATGACCATCAGCAGATCAATGACCAAAGTTAGGTATTCAAACTACATACAATAGTGTCATTGTGATCTGAACCAAACAAAATAAATCAGTACCCAAGTCAGAATTAGTTAAATGCCTTTCATTGACTATAAACTTATGAAAGTATAATTCCTTTACTTGCATGGTCAAAGACAAAAGTAACTTGCAATTTAGATGATCATAAATATTTTTCTAAATATTTTGACACAGCAATTGATTGCAAGGGAAAGAGTTCTTAATAACTTTCTGTAATTATTCTTTTATAACCTTTGCTACAGATATTTCTTTTTATAAGTAATTACATCTATCTATTGACACATTATAGCCCATTTGCAATTTGGCACATTGAATTTTCTCTATGCTCAGAGAATACCCATATTATTGAGTTAAAGTATTTAATTAGACCATAGTTACTGAAATTAAAAACTGGTAAATTATTCATAATACACTTATTGCCTAATGATTCCTGAACAAAGAACTTAATTACATATACTTTTGTGATTGGGTATTATTATATATGGCTTTTCAAAAACATATATAAGTGAATACATATTGAATATAATAATATAATGCCAAATGTGAGCACTAAATACTGCTCTGCCTTCACACCAAATTCCCTAATAACTTCATTGTCTCACTCTCTTTGATGACTATTCCATAGCTCCTCTCTCTCCAAACTTCCAACATCCCCTTACAAGAAAGGATGAGACTTGAAGATTTCCAAATGTCTTTCTCTAAGAAAAGAGAAGCAGGTAGAAGTGGCTTTCCATAAATTCACACCACAACACCTGCTCACCTTCCTGCATCCTCATCATATGCTCTACCTTCTCTTTTGCTACAATGGATTGACTTCTGTATGCCTAGGATCTCCCCTGTAGCATAAACTTGCTTTTAATTCTCGCATCTTAAAAATTCCCTTTTGTGATCCTACTTTTTTCTCCCTAAATGTTCCCTTTTTCTTTCACTTCTCATTGTTTCTTGAATCTTTTCCAAGCTTTTATCCCCTAACGCTTCCCCAAACTGTCATTTTCAAGGCCACTACAACCTTCACATTGCTAAATTTACTTGTCGATTCTCAGTCTTCATCTTACTAAAGCTATCAGCAGTATTTAACACAGTTGATTGTTTTCTCTTCCTTGAAACATTTTCTTGCCTTGGGGTCCAGGATACTAGCACAATTCTAGTGTTCTTCCTTACTCACTGGTGATATCATTCTCACTCTTCTTTGTTTCTTCCTCCTCACCTCCTCACTTTGTCAGTTTTGGAATACCCCAAGTCCCTGTCCTTTGATTTCTCCATCTACAGTAACTCCCATTAGTCAGTCCTAAAGCTTTAAATGTGTTAATGACTTACATATATATATATATACTTCAATGACCAAGCCTGAACCTCTCAAACTACCAATCCACATCTCTACCTGAATGTATAGTGGCATCTCAACCTTAATATGTCCCGAAAGCAAGCTCCTCATTTTCCTCTATCAACCCCAAGCAACAATCTTCCCCATCTTAGCTAATGCCAATTCTATCCCTCTAATGGCTTATTAGACCAAACACCTAGATATCAACCTTGACTCTTCTTCCTATTGCAACCTACACCAATTCATCAGCAAATTTTGTTGTTTCTCCTTTCCAATTGTATGCACAATACAACTCACCACCTTGACCATCGTGCTAATGGCCCAAGCTACCATGATCTCCAACCAGGTTGGTGATAGGGTCTTCCTAATTGTTCTTGATTCTGGCCTTACCCTGTTAACTCTCACTAAAACCTGAGTTAGGTCATGGCACTCCTCTACTTAAAACTAATCTCATTCAGGTTAAAAACTAAAGACCTGTCAAAGAACCAAAAAGTCTTACATGATACGGCCTCAAGTGTCCTCTCTTTCTACCATTCTCTCCCCTGCCCTCTCTGTCCCAATGATATTGGTCATTTTGCTGCTCCTTGAACATGCCAGATACATTCTCATTTCTGGGCCATCCCTGACTTTCTACTTTTTATTCTTTCACAGATAAACATATGCCTAGCTCCCTATTTTCCTTTAGATCTTTATTCAAATGTCACCTTCTTGGTAAGCCTTTTATTGAACATCATATTTTAAATTGCCAACCCCACCCCTCCTTGCCTCTCCTTTACTTTCCCTTACAGCACTTATTTGTACCTAACATACCACAAATTTTACTCATTTGTCTATTGTCTGTCTCCCCTATGAAAATGTAAGTTCCAAAATGGCAGGAACTTTTTGCGCTCTCTCAGGGGGAAGTTGGGGAGCAGGTGCTCAATAAATATTTGTTGAAAAGCATTATAACATTTCCTTTCTCATATTAGACATCAGAAAGCTTCAATAACTGCTTCCAATATAGTTCTATGTGTACCAATAAACCTGCTCAAATTCTTCGTTAAATGAAAAAAGGGAGGAAAGACGGAAGTTAGAGAAGAGAAACAAGGAAAAGCAAGGAAAGGAGAAAGAGGAGGAGGGGACAAAAAGGTGAACAAATTTTAGGAAAATTTTAAAAAGTAGGCCCATTGTAAAAATACATATATAATAAGCAAAATAAAAGGGATTTCTTAATAGTGGAGGGTTATCAGATAATACCATGTAAATATCTTATAAATGGAATTGATCCTCACTTTTTGATCCTCACTTTTTTTTTTATTTAGATGTGATCTGCCAAATGGAAGAGAAATCTGTCAAATGGAAGAGAAATAAACCAAATCATAATTTTCCAGCCTAAACGTCTAACTTCTGCAAAGTTATTTATTGCCTACATGCATCTTTGATTATTTAATGCATTCTGGGCACCTCTGAGTTCTCAGACAGCTGTAGCAGTCAATGAAGATAAAACAAAGAGACTAATTTCAATGACTCAAGTATTTCTTAGAACAAGAAACCACAATCTTTTCTAACTTTGTAAATATGAGGGATGCTTTGAATTAACATAAATTTATGATACAATGACTAAGCTGAGAAGAAATACTTTCATAAAATGGGTTAAAAAATTTAAAATGATGAAGAGTCCAAATACTTCCCTGTTTAGATTAATAAACTGAGAACAGAAATTAAGATCATTTTGCACCAACTCTTTTAATTGCATATAAAATATACATACATGTTTTACCACAACACATCTAGTTTCAGGAAAAATCACTACCAAATGCAAATCTCTGAGAAATAGCCTTGTTAAATTACTGAACATTAAGGATAACTATTCTTTCGAATACAAATAAAAAAGCAAATCAAGTATATTTTGGCCTCAGATTACTTCACGGCATTCCGTGTCAGAGGATAAAGGATCACTGTTTACATACTTCTGGGGGAAAGAATAAGTACCAAGCATTTTTTTTTTTAATATGAAGGCAACAGGCAGTCATTCTCCATATGAAACAACTCTGAACCCATTTGGGGAATATAAAATTTAAAACCCACTTCATAATGAAATATTGTCAATCAAAAGATATATATACTAATATACTAATTCAGAGTCAGAAACTAGAATATAGGTTAACAGAGGCTGGGGTGGGGATGCAGAATGGGGAGTTCATGCTGAATTGAAACAAAGTTTCTGTTTGAGTGCTGGAAAAGTTGGGTAATGGATAGTGGTGACCATTTCACAATATTGTAAATGTAATTAACACCACTAAATTATATATCTGAATGTGGTTAAAGGGTAATCTTAGGTGGCATATATGCTGCCAGAATGAAAAAAATTTTTTAAAAACCCACAGGACTATACAACACAGTGAACCCTAATGTAAACTGTGGACTATAGTCAATAGTACAATTATAATAATATTCTCATCAATTTTAATAAAGGTGTCACATTAATGCGAAATATTACTAACAGGGGCGGGTATATGGGAACACTTTTGTTCTGCACGATTTTTCTGTAAATCCTTAACTTCTTCAATAATTAAAAAAAAAGATGTTTAAGAAAAGCTGTAAAAGTCAAGATGACTGGATATCTCCATGCTGATGATAGTGGGATAATATGTATAAACTGGGGAAAGTCAGAAAGCATGACCCAAAATGTTATACCACTTCCTCAAAAGGTTAAACATGGAGTTACCATATCACACAGTAATCCCACCTCTAGGCATCTGTGACCATTTGAAGCTGGGTGGGCCCCAGAAACTCATATCCTTAGAGCCAATCTATTCCTGGGAGTGTAAACCTATTGTAGGTGGGAATTTTTTGTTTTAAATTACTTCAGTTAAGGGCCTTTGATTAGACTGTGGGACCCAGCGTGTGTCTTAGTTCTCTTACTGCAGTCCTTTACAAAAAGAGGAATAAAAAGCTGCAGACACAGGAAAAAAGACACATATAAATGTTTCCATTTATATGAAATATCAAGGGTAGGCACATTTATAGAGATAGAAATTAGATAAGTGGTTAATTGACTACTAATGGGTACAGGGCTTCCTCTGGAGGAGAAAATGTTCTAAAATCAACTCATGATGGCGGTACAATTCTGTGAACATATTAAAAACCATTTACTTGTACACTTTAAATGGGTAGATTGAATGGCATGTGAATTAAATCTCAATAAGATAAATTTACACCAGCCAAGTTTGTTTTAGTATTCCAAGGCAACAAAATATTCTCAAGTATGCAAAAACTCAGGAAAGATAACACTTATGAGCCTTTCTGGAGGAAAAAAAAAGAAGAAAAGAAAGAAAAATCTCAACTACGTACAATGCAATCCAGCAAAAATAAACCAAAATACAAAATATCCAAGTATATAGAAATTCTGATAAGAGGATGATTAGTTATTTAAAAATAAGCAATCAGGGAAACAGATGTGGCTGAACCAATTGAGCTCCTATCTACCATACAGGAAGTCCAGGGTTTTATACTCAGGGCCTCCTGGTGAGGGCAAGCTGGCCCACATGGAGTGCCAGCCCACATGGGAATGCAGCCCTGCGCAGGAGTGCTGCCCTACATGGGAATGCCACCTGGCATGGGAAAGGCACCCTGTGTAGGAGTACCAGCTGACATGGAGAGCTGGCCCAGCAAGATGATGCAACAAGAGACACAGAGGAGAGAAAATAAGAAGACAGAGCAGGGAGCTGAGGTGGTATAAGAGAGTAATTGCCTCTCTCCCACTCTGGAAGGTCCCAGGATCGGTTGCTGGAGCTGCCTTATGAGAATACAAGCAGACACAGAACACACAGCAAATGGACACAGAGAGCAGACAACGGGGGGAACAGGGAAGGGGGGGATAAATAAAAGAAATCTTTAAAAAAAAATAAGCAATCAAAAATACTGTAAAATAATAAGCAAAACTTGGGAGATGGGGAAGGGAAAGGAAAAGAAGGGGAGAGGAAAAATGAGTACTAATTTTCCCATTTTTCAAAGTAGATCAATACTGTCAAAAACTGAAAAATAAATTTACTATAAAACCTACTAACTCTATAATTTCTTAGTTTTCATAATCATTTTTGAAAAAATTTAGTGAGAGCCCTTGTATTGAAGATAAACGTATTAAATATGTAAATAATATAAGCTATTCCTTTGCCTATATTTTGGTTTCTTCTTTCTCCTTCAATTTCAATAAATAAATTTTTGCAGATTTATTTATAAATCTCTTCTATCTGTTCTTCTTTCTAGAGCAGTGATTTGATTTCTGGTCCGGGATAATTTTGCATACCGAGAGGGCATTTGAAATGTCTTGAGGGAAGCAGATTTGGCTCAACTGATAGAGCGGCCGCCTACCATATAGGAGGTCCAGGGTTCGATACCCAGGGCCTCCTGAACTGCATGGTGAGCTACATTGCTGATGCACACAGAGGAGTGCTGTGTCATGCAGGGGTGTCCCCCACATAGGGGAGCCCCACATGCAAGGGGTGTGCTCCACAAGGAGAGTTACCCCATGTGAAAAAAGCACAGCCTGCCCAGGAGTGGCACCGCATACACGGAGAGCTGACGCAGCAAGATGATATAACAAAAAGAGACACAGATTCCTGGTGCTGCTGACAAGAATGCAAGCAGACACAGAAGAACACACAGCAAATGGACACAAAAAGCAGACAACTGGGGGCGCGGGGGAAGAGGAGGGGAGAGAAATAAATAAAAAATAAATCTTTAAAAAAAAGAAATGTCTTGAGACATTTTTGGTTGTGACAGCTGGGAGAAGGGTGTTAATAACGTCTAGTGGGTTGAGACCAGGGATGCTGCTAACCAGCCTAGAACACACCAGACAGCATGCCCATTAACAAGGAATTATCCAGCCCAAACATCAAGAGTGACACGGTTGAGAAGTCCTGGTCTTGAGTTATGCAGTAATGTCCAGAATAATACTCACCTGATATTAAAGATTATTTCTGAGTACCATCATTTTAGAAATTTTTACTCCTTCCTTTGACATTTCTGTATTGCCTAAGATTTTTTATATGAGTCTGAATCAACTAAGTCATTAATAGTTAATGTTTAAAAACAATGAATAACTGCATGTATGTGTATAAAGTTGCCACAAAAAGATACTATTTTAGTGCTGAGAATTTTCAGGGTTCTCAGTCTCAAATGAAAACCTTTTAAAGGTCTTGAAAAGAATTCTGGTTACCTGACAATTCTGAAGTTTCTTGAATATCTACAATTATTCTGTAGAGCAAGTCCTCTTTAAAAGAACAGCGACAAAGCAAAACAAAACAGGCTATAAGATATTTTTCACCAGAAGTAGAAAGCATTTCAGTTTATATAGTCATTGTCTTTGTTAAGAGTGAAAAGCAAAAAATATTAATATTAGATTAAAAATACATCCTTATTTGAAAGCACTTTCACTGCCACAAGCTCAAGTATATTGATGAGAAATGGCTCAAATGGAACTAGATGTTCTTTGTACTATCTGCGTTTCATCAGAATCAGTATTTCAATATAATCAAAGCTCCTTTCACAAAAGTGGATATATATTTGCTTATCATTTAATTGCTTATGCCATCAAAGCCTTATTCTTGCCTCTCACCAATACTTCAAAAGCTATAGGTTTCTTGAGCTATATATGATGGATCATTCTCATTCGTTCATAAACTGCTATTTATTGATTATCTTTCACGTAATATGCATTGTCTTAGATGCCAGGAACACAACAATAAATGAGCTAGGGATCCTGCTCTTGAGATGCTTAGAAATAATTAAAAGCCAGTATGAGAAATATGTCTTGTAATATGCTCGACATTCTTTGAAAGTACAGGACTAATTTCCCTAGAGATCTGTGGAAGGTTCCATGGAGAAGAGATTTTAATATGAGCTTTATAGGGTTCAGCATAACCTGCCAATACCTTGATTTTGGACTTCTGGCTTTCAAAACTGTGGGACAATAAATTCCTGTGGTTTTATCTATTGGTATTCTGTTTCAGCAGTTCTGGCAAGTTAAGACAGAATCACACAATCTTTGCTCAGTATGATGTTACCTGTCAAATTTTCATCGATGCCCTTTATAATATTGAGGAAGTTACCACAGTTCCAGGTTTGCTTAGCTTTTATCATAAGCAGGGTATTTTTTTTATTACCTTATTTAAAAGGAGATTTTATTTTATTTTATTCCCAAAACACAAACAGATGTTTTATTTAAAAGGTGCAATAAGCGCTAATCCCCCAAATGAAGTGGAGAGAAGAGCCAGGTCATCTTCCACCAGCACCTTGACCTCTTCACAACTTGCAGAGAACCGATTTAAGAATTAAGTGGCGACAGAAGCCAAACCTTGAGAAGGTTTTCTTTTCTCCAGTGAACCAGCGGCCCAGCTCGGCCCGACCGTAAGTAGGGTATTGAATTCTGTCATTTGCTTGTCACAAAACTTTTCAAAAGATTTATTTATTTATTTCCATATTCTTAAATAAATAAATTCATTTATTTAAAACTGTTTCCTAAGTTTTATCTCTGAAGGACAACTTTAAAAGGCAGCTTTAATGTTCTATCACTTGCACTTCAGGTAGAACATTTAACAAGGCTTTCTATGACTTTTGACTGGTATCAAGCAATAAGAGCAGTAACAAGGAATTTCAGAACAACCTATATTAAAAACAAAATGTAAAGAAGAGCTTGAAAAATAATGACATCAATAAATTAATGGCAAGCCCATCTCTGGTCCTGGTAGGACCCATACTCATTTTTTTTAAATTTCTGAAACATGTATATTAATAATTTATTAACCCACACAAATTGTACCAGCAGGTTAGAAAATCCCTCTTAAGTTGACTGCACATCCCATCAACTCTCAGCTTACCAAAGAAACCTAACTACTTTTAACATTTTTCTTTTTATAAGGTAAAAGAACAAAATTTTGTGATTTTCCAGAAGCCCTGATGAAAGTTCCAAAGAAATTCCTGATCAAGGAGAAATAATTTAAGATCTGAATTTAGGAAAGCAAACTGTCAAAATTGTCAGGAAGTTCATAATATATATCAAATAAGGTAATGGGTCACTGTGAAATAATACTTGACTCCCGATTTAAACAAAGTGACAATAAAAGATCGAAACAGTATTATAGGAAGTAATATGATTCTTTACAGCATAATTATTTTAAAAGTGAGAAGGTTGGACTCTCAAACAATTGTGGACATAATAAAAACAATATGCGGGACAGAAATATTGTAATAAGATACAAAATAAATGTTTTCTAGGCCAGATACTCAGAAGGTAAATAAAAACTTCTTTCAACCTCTTCCTAGGAGAAGACCAATAATCCCAGAAAATATTGTCATTTTAACAAAAGGAAACAAATCTCAGCTTTGCATAAATATACTCTTTTTAAAAATCTTCTAGAAAAAACATTATATCTTATTTAACTTTGACCGTTAAAAATAAAATTATTTCCTGAAAACCATTTATGACTTTCTTATCCATACAGGTTCTAGCCTAAATTTTTCTCTTTTCTATTCTACAATAACTAATCATTTTGCTTTAGGACAGAACTATTCTCTTTTTTTTTCTCTCTTTCTCTTTTTATTCTTAACAAAACCACATCCTGAATACCTTGCAAACTCAATTTAGCATAAGCCTAAGATATTAAGGTATCAGAAGATCTTAGAATCTATCTTCAACCTGACAAATTATGCAGAACACTGTTATTGTTCAGATCAACTTTGTCAGATTTTAATATTTTATTTGTTCTGCTTATCTCAAGATCTCTCTTTTAGCCTTTAAATGTGGATAGATATAAAATTTCCTTCATCTCTAATTTGTATGAAAAAAACAACACTATTGTCCTTTATTCTCACCTTTCAATATTTCGGTTCAAAGAAAAATTTTAAACTCCTTTATCTCAATGAGTGGTATTAGCATTGAACTAGCTATTCAAATCTGAGAGCTGGGAATTATCCTCAAATATTTTCACCCTCACCTTACCATGTAAATTAAATTGATTTATTGATTGATCCCCTTCTTTAAGCCTCCGGCCAGCTATTGCCTATTGCAAGCTCTTGTCATTTATCCTTGTCTTACATCAACAGTGACTTTACTGATCTTCCAATTGGATCATGAGGATTAAGTTATTACTCAGTCTAACATCATTTAGTGCCCAGCCCTGATGCCTTGAGAGTGATATCCACATACCTTTCCTCTGCTTACATAGCCCACCGTGCATGATCTCATATCTGTAAGCCTCATAGCTGCCCAGAATACTTCACTTGGAAAGAAAAAAGAATGACCCTAGGGCAGGGCAAGGTCAGGTGTACAGACTTCCCTTTTAGAGAAGAGGAGGCCTCCATTGTTCTGCCGTCCTTGTTTTCCAACTGAAGAAGTTAAAATGAGTCCTTCATACTGAAAATAGTTCTTGTGGCCTCACGTGAGGATGAGTCCCAACCTCAAGAGTAGATTTAGGAGACAAGGAGCCCAAGGACAGCTCTCAAGTTCTGTTTCATTAAGAAGTCAGAGATGAATTAATAGGACTCTAAATACTTGAAAATATTTATAAATTCCTGTTGCTAATATTGTTCCTCTGTATTTCCATGGTGACAGTAGCTGGATATTCTAAGCCAAGGTTTCCCATTCTTAGCATACTGACATTTTGGTCCAGAGGATTTTTGGTTGTGGAGGGCTGCCTTGTACCTTGTAAGATATTTGGCAGCATCTCTGTCCTCTACACACTAGATGCCAGTAGCCTCCCTTCCTCGGGTCTGACACTAAATTGTTTATGGATATGTCCAAATGAACCACAGCTCTGTGTGAAAAGGCAGTGTGTGCTTGTGCTCATGGCAGTAAGTCTGAGGGTAAGGGGTAGAATCAGTAGTGACCTCAGTTAAAAACTCCTGATCCAACAGGGATTGTGGCAAATGGAATGAGGAGGACCAAGGAAGATGGCCTGGACCTCTGAAGGGTTAAGATCAGAGCCAGCAGTGAAAGGAGACTGGGAAGCACAGAACAGCACAGCTTCTCCGTAACCATGCAAAATTGTTGCACTCTGCCAGTTGCACCCTGAGTTTGCAACTTTATCACTTTGCACATGTTTTTTCTCTCCATGAACTATCCTATGTCATCTTCATGCGATGGTAAGGCTTATTGGCAGAGCGGAAGTGGACAGCGATAAAGAACAGGGATGGAGCATAAAACGACAGACAGGTTTTTACAATGTATATATAAATTTTTATAGGCTGGTATCATCTTTGCTTTTAAACTAAGCAACTTCTGCTATGACATCTTCATAAATCGACTATATTGTGCTATATTCCTGGGTTAAGCCCCTAGAATAAAATTTTATTTTAGAGTATTCTTTCAATGTAAACAAATATTTCTTCTAAATCCTATTTAAGTTCTGAAAATAACTAAAAGCATAAATAATTGATGCTTTTAATCTCTCTGAAATCAGAGAGGTTAACAATCTATGAATGGGTACATATGTGCATAGCATTTTCTACTAAAAATACATATTTTCTATAAAACTATTTGATTAAAATTCTGTTTTTTAGTGTTAATAAGTTGAATATACACAACTGTGTGTCCTGATAATTTTAAGTTAAAAAACCACATGCAGGAAACACTGGGAAAAACACTTAAGCTTCAAAGTTGAAATATATATGATTAAACTAACTTTGATTCCATTGATGTTCTAATTTCATCCCACACCCAATATAGGAAACTCATATACATTCTTAACAATTTTGAGTGATATTGAAACTTTTGCATGTTGATGACAGGGTGCTGACATTCTGGAATGCATTTATGAACCAATCAAAATAAGATGCTTAGTAGCTGCTTTCTTGGAATTTTAGCAGGGTTTGCCTTGACAGCATTTATCTCAGGGTTTTGTACTTTAGGGTGCTTCATTTGTTAATTAACTAAAATGATGTTTTAGACCTTACCCTCAGTTTTCACAATAGTAGTCTGAGTAATTGGTATAGGATAGAAATATGATGCTTAAGTGATATTTTCTTCAGATATGTATACAACACAGTCTTCTTTTATAAGGTGAAATAAGATGAAATATAGATAACTACGGTAGACAGTATTTTAAAAACAACAACAGCAAACCTTGCAGTTAAAGAGCCAGTCATGCCCAACCAATATATTAACAGAAGGAAAGAAAGCTCTCCTTGCCACTACTTACTGTCTCCCTGGCAGAGTAGAGGGCCCAGTTTATAAGCTGCTTCTGAGTGTGGTCGGCCTGTGTCTGTAATCACTATCTGAGTCACTGGCAGATGTTCTTTGTAAGAAAGGAAGCCAGTGTCATTGGTCCTGAAAAAAACAGTAGCAACAATAAAAACTCTTAAAATTACTCTGATTAATATAATCATAAAATAAGCAATAGTCCTTCCTTACTGCAGTTCAAAACCAAGATATTCTGAGCAAAATTTCCACATGCAAAGTATAAGGATGAAATTGCTCATAGGAGCACATGAAACATGGTAAGATTTGAATATCTTTTGTAGACAGAATATAGTTGGTGATTTTGGAATTCAGTTGGCCATTTTCTCTCTTTCAATTGGAATGGTTTATCCATTTTTCATTTAATATAATGATTGATAGTGTGGTTTTAGGTCTACCCCTTTGTTGTTTCTTATGTCTTCTGATATGATTTCTTATTTCTCCTTTCTGCCTTTGCATGGTTTATTATTTTTTGTGTGTGTTTCATTTTATTTAACATAATCTACTTAAATTTTATGTTGTATAACTTCATATAAAATGTCAGAAGTTTGCTATAGGATAGTTTATTTAATGCCTCCCCCCACACACAAATCTATTCTTTGGGCCATATTTTAACATATTTTAAATCCATAAATCTAAAAACTTCACAGTGCAATTAAACAGTCAATCAAACTTATTTTTCAATTAGGAGAAAAATTTAAACATTTTTGTATTTACCCACATACTTATAATTCAGTGCACTCATTCCTTTCTGAAGATTTGAGTTTCCAACTAGTGTTACTTCCCTCTAATATAAAGAAATTCTATTAGCATTTCTTATAGTTAGGTCTGCTCACAATAAATTCTCTCAGTATTTGCTTAATCTGAAAAGGTTTTTATTTCACCATTATTGAAATACATTTTTATTCAATGTGGAAGTCTAGGCTGACTTTTTAATTTTCTTTCAACACATTAAATGTATCATTCCATCATCTTCTAATCTCCAGTGCTTCTGATGAGAAGGCAGTCTTCATCTGTATCCTTGTTCCCCTGTACACAGGTGTTTTCAAAATATTTATCCTTATTATTGGTTTTTAGCAGTTCGAACATAAAGTGCCCAGGTGTGCTTTTCTATGCATTTATTCTGCTTGGATTTGTCTTAGTGGCCACAGGGCTACCAATACAACATACTAGAAATGGGTGAGCTTTTATAGTGGAAATTTTATTTAGGTTAAAAGATTACAATCCTGAGCTGTGAAATGTCCAAATTAAAGCATCAGCGAAGATGCTTTCTCACCAAAGTCAGCTACGGGTCATCCTGGGGTCCTGCCATGTGATGAAGCAAGATGGTAGCTGATCTCTGCTGAGGTCCCTGCCTTCCCCTCTAGAATCTACAGTCTCCCAGAGCTCAACTGTGGGCTGTCAGGCTTATGACTTGTTTCATCAGCCTTGAGCTGCTCCATGGGCCCAGACTCTTGGGGGCTTTGTACTTAGCATTTGGCTGCTAGCGATCCTCAAGTATTCGCTCATGTGGCAGGATCAAAAATGGCTGTTTCCTTTTTCTCTGTGTCTCCATGGTATAAACCTCCAGTAAGAGGGTGGAGATGCAAGCTGAGTCATGTCTCACTGCCATAGTCCCATCAAAAGGGCCCCACACCCACAGGAATGGATTAGTTCAAGAACATAATCTTTTTCTTGGGACTCACCCAATTCAAATGTCACAGGGGTCGCTGAGATTCTAGAATTTGTACTTGATGTTTTACTAGTTATCTACCATGACACAAGATATTATCCCAAGACTTAGTGGCTTAACAACATTTATGACATCATAGTTTCTGTGGGTCAGGAATCTGGGCATGGCTTAACTGGATCCTCTGGCTTTGAGTCACTCAAAAGGTTTGTTGGGACTTGAATCATGTAACTCACAAAAGATATGCTCTATTTTCTTAATCCATATTCCATTGGGTGTGAACCCATTTATAAAGATGACCTTTTGAAGATGCTTTTATTAGTTAAGGAATGGCCAGTTGAATTGGGGCAGGGCTTGAGGTCTGCTGAATGCCGTCAAAGACAAAGGCACAGAAACATGTATCTCATCCACTGGGCTGCCCTTCTTTCAAATGTCCCCACCCCTGGCAGTTTCTGCCTGCTTTTGGTTTCTCTTCCACTAACTTCAAGTAGTTTTTTTAATAACTTTTTTTGGGGGGGGTTATAATTTTTATCGGTGGGAAGATTAGTTCTATGCAAGCTACTTCATCAAAAGCAGAATTAAATGTTTCCAAATTTTATTTTTAAAAGCTATCTTTAATTAATGCTAAATTATGGAGACATCAGAGAGCTATTGGATTATATTTTTGTATTAAGCATCATTATTAATAAATTATTAATATTTTAAAATACAGTATTGTGTAAGCATTTTTATGTGAAGGTAGTGAGAAAGAGGGCACAAGGAAGGGATTAGACATTTTGGAAAATTTGAGTTTGGCTAAGAGACAAAATTCTTCATACTCAGTATGCAATACTAAAATTACAATCATGACTCCATACTGACTCCATATTGACATGTCTTTCTAGGATATTCTAAAAAGTCTGTTTCTTGATATATAACATAGTCTTGATGTTTGCCAAGTAAATAAATGGAATACAGTGTACCTCAGATTGTGAGCTCAACTAATAGCAAACTGATCACTGGAATTAATATATATCCTGTAACCAGATCAATCACATTTAAAGCCAGATAGACTTATTATGTTTTAAAAATCTGTATAGGTCCATTTGTTAATGATATGAGATATACATGTAGTATGATGAAACATAAACCTTAAATTTTAAAAAGCCTACTTTACAAATAACAAAATCAATATACATTCCAATTCCAGTGTCAAATACAACTAATTTTTTTATTTTCAGATAAAATGATCATATATAAGATCTTCCTCCTCCTTAGAATAATATTTTTAATTAAGTTTTCAAACCCCAAAAATTATTTAAAATGTCTATTTCAAAATATGATGCATAGACCATTAGTTCTTTGTGGCATAATTTGCTTTTTTTTTTAAAAAAAAGGCTAATTTTACTTGTTTAAAGATTTATAGGCAGATTTTTGAAGAAATGTGCTTTGGTAATTACTGACTATAAATATATTTTGTGAATAAAAGTATGCCTAATTACACTTAATTTTAAAGAGAATGATAGCTGACTTCTAATGACGAGGACATAAGTAACAGGTATTTCTGTTTCATCAATTAGAAAAATTAAATGTACATGATCTACAGTCCATTACACAAAACTGAAATGAAAAAATATTGATCATATTTAGGATTCAGTTTAATTGTATCACATTTCATCAAAACTTACTTTCCTCTAATTTCTAACTATTTCTGCCTAACTATACTTATTTTGAGTAAATTAAAATAACAACAAGCAACATTGTCTTGCATAAGGAAACCATATGAAAATCACCATTCATTCCGGTCAGCATCACAGTTACAGTAATATTGAGAATCAATGCAGTTCCCTTCTAATCCACAGGTACATTTTTGAGGATCAGGCAAAGAACCTCCCCAGTAAGTCTGTGTGTTATTGGTTCTTCCAATCCACCAGCTCAGAGGGGTTCCATCTGAAAGACAAGTACAAGTGTGACATCTGGTTTACACACCATGCCTTCCATCCAGTAAAATCCCTTCCCTCCCAAATCATAAAATGTCTGAAAGAGAAAGAGGGAGGAAGGCTGATTTGATATAATGATAGTCTAAACACTATTACAGGATCATAATAGATTTTTGAGCAAATTTTAAAAAATATATTATTGGGGAGCGGATGTGGCTTAAGTGACTGAGTATCTGCCTCCCACATGGGAGACCCCGGGTTTGGTTCCCAGTACCTCCTGAAAAAGCAAAAACATAAAACGAGCAAAATGAACAAGAGAAAAAAACAAACTCAGGGAAGCTTATGTGGCTATGACTGAGCACTGGCTTCCCACATAAGAGGTCCTGGGCTCATTCCCCAGTACCTAAATAAATAAATAAAATAAAATTATTTATATATATGTATATACGCACACGCATATACACACACATTATTGAGGCTTAAATGTTTGACACATTCTTCTTTTGTTAGAAAATAAACCAGCAGTTCCTATTTGATTCAACTATGATTTTAAGTAATTTATCAAGAACAGTCTACATATGCAATTTCTTTAAAAAAATTTTTAGAAACAAATTGGCATCAAAATATTAATGTGGCTCAAGCAGTTGAATGTCTGCTTCCCACAAGGGACGTCCCAGTTTCAGTCCCCAGTGCCTCCTAAAAAAATCCAAAAACAAGAAAAATAAATGAAAAAACCAACTCAGGGGAGCCAATGTGGCTCAGCGGCTGAGTGCTGGCTTCCAGCATTCAAGGTCCCAGGTTCATCTCTGATCCCGGTACCTAAATATATAGAGAGAGAGATAGATATATAGATTTAATTATAGATATATACTGGAGTAATTAGCATTCAGAAACCAAATCAGTCTGAGATCACAAAATGTACATATAAACATTACAGAATGTGTAAAGTCACTGATTTATCTTAATATTTATATTAGCTAAAAATATACTAGCTGTTTATTAAACATTTGGCACAGTATGACACTCCCTTGTCAGGATTTAAGATTTGTTTGGAAGTATGTATTATTTCTTCCATTTAATGGCTATTTATTTGGAGACTACAGAAATAACACTGAAAGTTCTTCCTGAAGCAAATATTACACCCAAAACAGTTTCTCTGCGCTAAATACATCCCTTCTCTATGAGATGTTCAGCTACTCCTTCTCAGAATTAAGATAAAAGACAAGCTAAAGAACTAGAGCAAAGAATAGACAGAATGTTTAAGGGAGGAGATTTAGAAAGGGGAGACATGCAGGCAATCTATCTTAAAAAAGCAACAACAATAACAACAACAACCACTGCAGTCTTTCAAGAATCAGGTCATGAGAAGAATGGAAGTAACATTAAATCAATCAGTTCCTCAAAGATGCTTGATCATTTCTTCTGCTAACTTCCAACCCTGTATGTTGTCACCATCTGAAACTTTTACTAGTTTCTCCCTTACTTACAAAATGCCACTGCTTGTTATAACTTATAGAAGATAGGATCTCTGCTAATGCTGACAAACCTTGTCTCAGAATTACCACACAGGCAGGTCCAGCAGTGTAAAAAGAACAAGGAGTTACTGAAAGCTTGTGCTATGCATAAAGGCATTAATATCAAGAATTTTCACCTTCCTTTATTAATTGCATGATTAACCCATTACCAGGAAGTGAAACCTACTTGAAACATTTAAAAGATTTATTTTAATTTACCACTTAAAAATTGTACATTCATATATTGAAGAGATGATAAGTCACTATCCTAAATATCCAATCATATTTTTACATCTAAATTCCCTATGTTCCTAAATAGAAACCTTCCCTAAAATAGCAACCACCAGATGTTTTAAAGGTACCAAATATCTTTGGTTCCATTTAGTGTCCTAAATTATTTAAAGTATAAAAATAGAATTAAGAAAACCATGAGGAGCAGGTAGATCTAGAGAAAGAAGAAATGAAAGTAGATCAGTGATCACTCTAGAACATTATACTTTTCACAGTTGAAATTATTTGGGTATTCCCATTGATCATCCTTCTAATTTGCTGACTGTAGATCCTCAGCTGGTAGAAATTGGTGAAAATCTGCTTTCAAATAAATTCTACTGGGAAACGGACTTTGGCCCAGTGGTTAGGGCGTCCGTCTACTACATGGGAGGTCCGCGGTTCAAACCCCGGACCTCCTTGACCCGTGTGGAGCTGGCCCATGCGCAGTGCTGATGCGCGCAAGGAGTGCCGTGCCACGCAAGGGTGTCCCCCGCGTGGGGGAGCCCCACGCGCAAGGAGTGCACCCGTGAGGAAAGCCGCCCAGCGTGAAAAGAAAGTGCAGCCTGCCCAGGAATGGCGCCACCCACACTTCCTGTGCCGCAGAAACAAAAAGCAGACAAAGAAACAAGATGCAGCAAATAGACACCAAGAACAGACAACCAGGGGAGGGGGGGAAATTAAATAAATAAATAAATCTTTAAAAATAAATAAATAAATAAATAAATTCTACTTTATTTATCCACAATTAGAGGCATCATTTTAAACCTTAACATTTAAAGCAGCTGTATCTCTAAGATTTGAAATTCTAAATTTAATTTGCCTAACCCTACCTTCCTATTTGTCCTTTAAGCTATTTTTTAAGCTTAAGCTTTTTCCCCTTAAACTATTTCCTGAAAGCACATTTATTTCTATTGTGGCCTTAAAATCCAAAGGGTCCTCTCCTTTTTCAATCTCTTTCCATCTATAATCCACTTGAAATGAATTCAAGATTCATGGTCCTTCTGTAAAACTATGTGTTTTTTTTTAAAGATTTATTATTTATTTCTCTTCCCTTCCCCCATCCCTACCCCCAATTGTCTGCTTTCTGTGTTCATTCTCCATGTGTGCTGTGTCCACTTGTTTTCTTGTTAGCCGCATGGGGAATCTGTGTCTTTTTGTTGCATTGTCTGTTGTGCCAGCTCTCCGTGTGTGCGGCGCCACTCCTGGACAGGCTGCTTTTTTTTTTCGGTGCTGTGCGGCTCTCCATACTGGGTGCACTCCTTGGGTGTGGGGCTCCCCTATGTCAGGGATACCCCTGCGTGGCAGGGCACTCTGCGCACATTAGCACTGCGCATGGGCCAGCCCCACACAGGTCAGGAGGCCCTGGGTTTGAACCTTGGACCTCCCATGTGGTAAACAGACGCCCTATCCTTTGGGCCAAATCTGCACAGCAACATCCCAAGTTCCACAGCCTTCTAGAATTTATTCCTCTTTTTACGGATGGTTTGAAACCTGGATAAAACATAAAAGGAGCTTTTAAAAAAAAATTGCATGGGCACTGCTGGTCACGAAAGTGGGATTCCTTTTGCCTTCTGATGTGTGCTTGCTCACTAACTCCTGCCCCACAAGGCTGGCTCTTGATTCTACTAGAGTTTGACTTATGTGTGACTTTGTTAATTGTCTTCCCTTTTACTTGCCTTCTCTGATTAAACAACTCAGTTCACCTTGTTCCATAACATTCATTTCCCCTCCTATAATTCTTGTTTTTATTCTTCTTAGGAAACACTCCCAGATTTACTAATCATATTTTAGACTCCAGATCACTATTCAGCAACAATGAACAACCAGTCATGTGTGAAACTGGGTTGCTAACTACAGTCACGATGACTGGAGAGCAGGGAATGAGAGGGACTCACTGTGCACACTTGGTGTTAGGCTTCTCTGTCATCCCTCATGCCTGTGAGGCCACTGTTACTGGCCCCATTTCACAGGAGAGAAAACAAAACTGAAAAAGAGTCATCTATCCAAATTCTATTGCCAGCAAATGAGAGACTGCAACTTGAACTTAAGACTTCTCCCTAGCCCTGACTCATGTTCTTTCAGCTACAACTACCTGAGGGGCATTCACTGGAGGGATTCACGGTTCAGGGTCAGATTAGATTTGAGTGTGAACCACCCAGTTGGGAAGTGCTTGGGGAGGGTAAAAGGCAGGAAAGAAGACATTCTGAATGAAGGAGGAGGAGAAGGAAGAAGAAGAAAAAGAGGAGGAAGAGAAGGAAGGAACTTAGCTGACAGAAGAAAATACTCCATATTCAACGAGTGGAGACCAAATAGATAAAATGGTTCACTGGAAACAAAGGTACAAATTTTGGACAAAGAATGTCAAATTTTTCTGCAAGATCCATGTGACATGATATTCATATATACGATACATTACTTCTACTTTTCTGTCCTATCTGTAACTCCAACCTTCCTATGACAATCAACAGGAGTGTACATTAGTCCAGTGGCTTTGTTGTGCAGGTATCTTCTAATCTAACTTCTAAAGAAAAACAACCCAATATTGCCGGTAGCAAACACTGTGTTGGGGAATGGTATGAAGGTTGCATAAGCAGGGCAGGTTCAGATTATACAATTCTGACATCCAAACAGATCACTCCATTTTTGACAATAGAAAATAGGCACCAAATCTTCTTAAATAGAAGAGTGTCATGACAGAAGCAGTGATCTTTAAAGGCTAATGATGTTCCTCATAAAGAATAATACGTTCAATTACATATTAGCTGAGTAGAAAACAGGGAGATGGCAAGTGGGGACGTCAGTTAGAAATCTCTTGCAGTAATGTTGTAGAATTAGATAATTCAGGCAGAGGTGGTGGGACAAGAGATTCCGACATAACGAGATGTTCTTAAGAAAGAAAACACAAGTCCAGGATCTAGGAGCAAAAAAGGTATCACTAATAAAATAAAAGAAAGTGTTTAGCTGGTGTTCTGATTTCTACTTGAGCTACTGGATGAACTGCATTTCTAGCAGCCTATTCTAATTTTCAATTATCCCCAGAGACTGTCAACAACCCATGAAAAAGCATCACACAGAACAGTCACTTTCAGAAAACCAAGTCATATTTTTATTAGCTCTTTTCCATGATAAAACAAAGCTTATGTGTCACTTGCCCTTTCTAAGGGATAAACATTGTGCATTCATCCAATACCAGAGAGAAGCCCTTTACTGTACAGTTATCAGATTAAGGCCAGAAAGATACTCCGAAAGCAATCAAGGCTTTGAGCAAAGTTCAATGTAAATTGACCTTGTTCTTTTTTTCAGGCAAAAGCATCTGTGACTTCCAGACTGTGACATGTTTGCCGAGTATACAGGGATCTTACAGCCTTGGCGGCTGTGTGCCACCACCTTGGCAGAATGATAATTACAAAAGCTGGTTGAGTCACGTGCACTCTGCAACAAGTGTTGTGGGACATGATGGAAGTCTCAGTTTACTTACCCTCCTTATTTACAAGCCGTGACTTCTTGCAGTAGTAAGTCAGCTCCTGTTCACAGTGTTCCGCCTGATTAATTGTGGCCTGGAGTTGCTCCAAGCTGGCCACATACTCGAAAAACCCAGCAAATGGGTTGTCTGGACTTGCACTTTTGACTCTTGTTAAGTCAGAGCCATTGTGTTGTATGATGGTCCATGCAGTTTCTTGTATGCAGAAATGGGGGAAGAAAGAGAGGAGACCATCACTAGTCTGCAAAGTTAAAATAAATAAAGAAAATCAAAATCACCTTTTATCTAAGTCAAATTTTCCTAGTCATCAAACCTCTCTGAGAGAATCAACACAAACGGGATTCTTAAAATGTTTAAGTTATAGTAAAGTAGTTATTTTCCCAGAAATTTGTATTATTACCATGCATTTGCAGTGATTTTATTTAGCTTTTTTATATAATTTAGCCAGATAATAATTGTGGTGAAAATATTAAAGAAACTGATTATTAAATTTCTTTGATGTATTTCACTTTACCAAATCTGATATTACATCCTTTCAAAGATGCATCGCAGTTTTATATATTTTCAGGAAAGAAAAAAGTGCTACCAATTATAATTGTCAGACATTGTTCATTAACACATCCTGAATTCAGAGATGTTACAATGTGAAAAATAGTGGTCATTTTTGAATTAGTGAAGTATTTAGAATAACATAACATAAGCAATGACTTCTACTCTTAAAAATTATCCATGTTACTAGCAAGAAGAAAGTCAAATTTTTATGGCCTATATATTCCTCTCTTTAATCAACATTTAATTATTAGTGTGCATCAAGTTCTTAGAATACAATGTACAAATATTCATTTCGGTATCCTATGACCTACATTGTGGTTAAGCAAAAAGTCTTTTAAGATGAACATATCTTATACAGTACTAGCAAATCAACTAGCCCAAAAAATAAATGCCTTTGAGCATCTATTATAGCTATCACTATAAATACCTGAATGTCTGTAAATATTCCCATCATACTATTTATCAAAATTATTTTGATGAAATAAAAAGTCCACAGTGTTTGTAACAGAAAAAAATCCATTACTGTTGTTAACACATATGAGAACATTCTCTCATAACTGTAACAAATGTGTAAACTAATACAGGGTGTTAATAATTGGGTGGGTTGGGGGGAAATACACCAAATGTAAGAAATAAGCTATAGTTAATAGAAATATCTTTTTTATACATATTTAATATATTTTTATTATAGAAATTGTGAACTTACAAAACAATCACCCTCATGTGTAGAATTCCCATACAACAACCCTTCACCAACACACCACATCATGTGGAACATTTGTTACAGATTATGAGATAATGTCACCAGACTATTATAATCAACTATGGTCCATAGCATACATTTGGCATATTTTTCCCATTACCTCCTATTAACACAGTACATCACTGGCATTGATGCAAGAATATTACAGTATTGCTATTAATTATAATCCATACGTTGCATTAATTGTATTTTTCCCATGTTTCTCCACTTTCCCACCACCCTAAAATAGTGATGTACATCCATTCTAGTTCATGGAAAGACTTTCTTGCATTTGTATCATTAACCACAATTTTCATACAACTCTGAGCTCACTGTTTTATTCAGTCCCTAGATTATCCCCTTCTTTCAATTGACATTTACATCCCCAGACTACCTTTTTCATCTGCAAACCAATTTATAAACCAGCTGATACTCACTATAATGTGTTACCATCAACTCTATCCATTTTCACACTTTTACAGTCAAGTTAATTAAAAGTTCTCCATACATTAAGCACAGTACACCTTCACTGCCCTTCTCTTATCTCCTAATAACTTATATTCTAGGTTTTAACCCCATGTGTTAATTCTTCATATTTAGTTCATATTATTGTGACCATGCAATATTTGTCCTTTTGTGTCTGGTTTATTTCACTTAGCATGTCTTCTAGATACATCCATGTTATCACATGCATCTCAGTTTCATTTCTTCTTACTGCAGCATAGTATTCCATCATATGTATATACCATATTTTGTTTATCCTTTTACTGGTTGATGGACACTTAGATTGTTTCCATCTTTCAGCAATTGTGAATAATGCCATTATGAACATTGGTGTGCAAATGTCTATTCATATCACGTTTTCAGTTCTTCTGGATATATTCCTAGTAGATGAATTGCTGGATCATATGGTAGTTCTATATTTAGCTTCTTGAGCAGCCAACCTGTCTTCCACAGAGGCTGTGCCATTTTACAATTCCACCAACAGTGAAGGAAAGAATGATCCTACTTTTCCACATCCTCTCCAGCACTTATTGTTTTCTCTTTGTTTTTTTTAAATAATGCCCATTCTATAAGTGTGAGATTATATCTCATTGTTGTTTTGATTTTCATTTCCCTAATAGCTAGTGAAAATGGGACTTTTTTTCATGTGCTTTTTGGCCATTTGTATTTCCTCTTTTGAGAAATGTCTATTTAAATCTTCTGCCCATTTTTAAATTGGATTGCTTGCTCACTTTTTGATGAGTTGGATGATCTCTTTATAATGGAAATCAAACGTTTTTGGATATATGGTTTCCAAATATTTTCTCCCATTGAGTGGGCTGCCTTTTCACCTTCTTAATGAAGTCCTTTGTATCACAAAAGTGTTTAAGATTGAGGAGGTCCCATTAAACATGTTTTCTTTTGTCATTCTTGAGTTTGGTGTAAGGCTTAAGAATGAACCATCTGGCACCAGGTCTTGAAGATGTTTACCTACATTTTCTTTAAGGAGCTTTATGGTTCTTGTTTTTATATTTAGGTTTTTGATCCATTTAAGTTAATTTTTGGGTAAGGTGTGAGATAGGGGTCCTCTTTCTTTCTTTCGGATATGGATATCCAGTTCTCCAGCACCATTTATTGAATATACTGCTCTGCCCCAGCTGGGTGTGTTTGACAGGCTTGTCAAAAATCACTTGGCCATAGATGTGAGGGTCTGTTTCTGAACCATAAATTGAATCACATTGGTATATATGTCTTTCTTTAGGATGGTGCCATGCTGTGTTTACCACTGTATCTAGGTAATATGATTTAAAGTCTGGAAATGAGAGTCTTGCAACTTCACTTAGGATGTTTCTGGCTATTTGGGACCCCTTACCATTCCAAATAAATTTGATAACTGTGTTTTCCATTTGTTTCAAAAATGCTGGTAGAATCTTTATTGGGTTTGCATTAAATCTGTATATCAATTTTGGTAGAATTGACATCTTAATGATATTTAGTCTTCCAATCCATGAACATGGAATATTCTTCCAATTATCTAGGTCTTTTAAAATTTCCTTTAGCAATGCATTGTGGTTTTCTAAATACAAGTGCTTTACATCCTTGGTTAAGTTTATTCATAAATATTTGATTCTTTTAGTACCTACTGTAAATAGAATTATTTTCCTGAATTCCTCCTTAGACTGCATATTAATAGTGTATAGAAACACTACTGATACTTGCGCATTGATCTTGTATCCTAACACTCTATTGAAATCACTTATTAGCTCTAGCAGCTTTGTTGTAGATTTTGGGGGACTTTCTAGGTATAGAGTCATATCATCTGTGAATACCAAATATTTCACTTTTTCCTTTCTGATTTGGATGCCTTTAATTTCTTTTTCTTACCTGATTGCTTTAGCTAGAGTCTCTAGCACTATATTGAACAACAGTGGTGACAGTGGGCATCCTTGTATTGTTCCTGATCTCAGGAGAAAGCTTTCAGTTTTTCACCATGAGTACAATCTTAGCAGTGGGATTTTCACATATGGCCTTTATCATGTTGAAAAAGTTTCCTTCAATTCCTACCTTTTGTAGTAATTTTATCAAGAAATGATGTTGTATTTTGTTAAATGCCTTTTCTGCATCAATTGATAGGATCACATGGTTTTTGTTCTTTGATTTATTAACATAATATATTGTATTGATTGATTTTCTTGTGTTGAACCACACTTGCATGCCTGGTATAAAACCCTCTTGACCATGATGAATAATTCTTTTAATGTGTTGTTGGATTTGATTAGCATGTATTTGTTGAGGATTTTTGCATACGTAGTAATTAGGGAAATAGTTCTGTAATTCTCTTTTTTTGTAATACCTTTATCTGGCTTTGGTATCAGGGTAACATTGGCTTTATAGAATGAGTTTGGTAGCATTCCTTCTTGTCTAGTTTTTTGGAAGAGCTTGAGTAAGATGTAAGGCTATGAAATCTTCTAGTCCTGGGTTTTTCATTTTGGGGAGTTGTCTGATGACTCTTTCAATCTCTTTACTTGTGATTGGTTTGTTGAGGTCTTCTATTTCTTCTAGAGTCAATGTAGGTTGTTTGTACATTCCTAGGAATTTTTCCATTTTGACTACATTGTCTAGTTTTTTGGCATACAGTTTTCATAGTACCCTCTTATGATCTCTTTTATTTCTGTGGGGTCTGTAGTAATATCCCTGATTTTATTTTTTATTTCATTTATTTGCATCTTCTCTCTTTTCTTTCTTTGTCAGTCTAGCTAAGTGTTTTTCAATTTTGTTAATCTCGAAAAACCAACTTTTAGTTTTTTTAAATCTCTGTTGTTTTTTTTTTTTGTTCTCAATTTCACTTATTTCTGGTCTGATCTTTGTTATTTCATTCCTTCTACTTGCTCTGGGATTAGCTTGCTGTTCTTTTTCTAGTTCCTCCAGCTGTGTGGTTAGGTCATTAATTTTCACTCTTCTTTTTAATGTGAACATTGAGGGCTATACATTTCCCTCTGCCTTCACG
The DNA here is from genome assembly GCF_030445035.2 of Dasypus novemcinctus. Taxonomy (NCBI): domain Eukaryota; kingdom Metazoa; phylum Chordata; class Mammalia; order Cingulata; family Dasypodidae; genus Dasypus; species Dasypus novemcinctus. Next base: position 12,804,485 of record NC_080690.1, read on the forward strand.
GTAATCCACAGGTTTTGGTAAATTGTGTTCTTGATCTCATTCATCTCAAGATATTTATTGACTTCTCTTAAAATTTCTTCAAGCCCCTGATTATTTAAGAATGTGTTGTTTAATCTCCATATATTTATGTATTTTCCCTTTTTCCATCTCTTGTTGATTTCCGACTTTATTCTATTATTATTACTTTTAAAAAATTTATTTATTTATTTATTTCTCTCCCCTCCACCCCCCACCCCCCACCCCGGTTGTCTGTTCTCTGTGTCTGTTTGCTGCGTCTTCTTTGTCCGCAGCACAGGAATCTGTGTTTCTTTTTGCTGCGTCCTCTTGCTGTGTCAGCTTTCCATTGTGCGGCACCATTCCTGGGCAGGCTGCACTTTCTTTCACACTGGGCGGCTCTCCTTATGGGGCGCACTCCTTGTGCGTGGGGCTCCCCTATACAGGGGACACCCCTGCATGGCACGGCACTCCTTGCACACATCAGCACTGCGCATGGGCCAGCTCCACATGGGTCAAGGAGGCCCAGGGTTTGAATTGCAGACCTCCCATGTGGTAGACGGATGCCCAAACCACTGGGCCAAGTCCACCGCCAACTTTATTCTATTATGATCAAAGAAAGTCCTTTGTATAATTTTGATCTTATTGAATTTATTGAGATTTATTTTGTGACCCAACATAATTTCTACCATGGAGAAAGATCCATGAGCATTTGAAAAGAATGTACATCCTGCTGCTTAGGGGTGCAACGTTCTGCATATGTCTAATAGGTTTAGTCCATTTATCATATTATCCAAGCTCTCTATTTCTTTATTGATCCTCTGCCTGTTTATAGTAATATTTTGATGATGCTATTTCATAGTTTGTAACAAAAGTTGCACAACAATGCAAGAGGTTGGTTGTGGGGTGATGTACGGGAGCCCTGTATGATGACATGCATGTATGTTTTATAAATTCACAAATTTTACTATACAAGTATTGTTTATGTATGCTTATGTAGGAATGATATACTTTAATAAAATTTTATTAAAAAGAAAAAAGAAATCCCACTGTAACTATCCTTCAACTTCCCCAGCAAGATTTCTTTCTACTTTAACAGTGTGTGATCTAGATAGAACAGAATAATCAATAGACCCCTGGTTTAGTCGGTAAAAAACAGATGGAAGTTGTCAGAAGTATGCTACATATATGCTGATAAGCCCCATAACTCTCCTGTATTACAGAGGAATATTTTAATTTGGAGGAAAACAGTAGTATGAGTGCTTTGTTTTCTTATTAGATAATACATTCACATGGAGCAACAACCAAAACAATATAAGCAGGTATACTTTGAGAAATATCATTCCCTACCCTCTCTCAGTTGTGTAAAGCTTTGAATCAAGAGACCTCTAAATGGGCCGGAGACAAACCTGACAGCTTTATCCTCCATTGATGTGTGGATAGTTCTTTCAATGTGAAACAATAGCTGTTATTTTTTTTTCTCTTCATGTTAGACCACCACAGAGTTTTGTTAGTGAAATGTTTTCCTCAAAGACGACATGATATATTAGCCTATGATATTAATTATGGAGAGCCAGATAGCAGCACAGTGTAGCAGCCATAGAAGATCTGGATTGCAGATTTGTGCCCACAGGAAAGTCAGGCAAAATCTGAGCCATTTCCAAGTTTGGAAAATGAAGGAACAGGACTAAGCAATAGCATAAATCTGAAATTCACTAATTTTAGCAAGTTTAATCTTGGCTCTTAGAAATTAGCAGTGATTAGCCAGGCAAATCTGCCAGCCTGGCTTCCCTTAGGCTCCACTTTCATTGTTCAGCAAAACTGTTTGCCATTCCTTGTGGCAAATCAGTGGCATGCATGAAGAAGCTTAACTCTGGCTGAGAAAAAAGAGCAGAACAGGAAACCTGCTGGAAACCTTTGTCTCTTTGACTTTTGGTTTACAATAAGAGGGACTCCCCTGTATTTTAGCATCCACTGGCTCACAACTCAACTACTGAAGGTGCTGTAGGAGATTTAATGTCACAGTCCATGGCAATCATTAAAGGGCAGAGCATAGAAATATTTCCTTTAGAAATTCTAAAATTTCAATAAGATATTTTCTGTAAGCAATTCTATTTCCTAATAAAAAGTGCCACAAAACATGAAGTTACACAGATGCCACACTTCTCAGAAATTTAGATCCCAGAGCAAAGCAGAGACAATAAAATCATCACAATTTATCTTGAGCAATGTCTGTAAGTGCTCCAGCCACCATGTTCCAAAGTTCATGTGCTTTACTATGAAGAAACCATCTCAACACCCTTAACTGAGAATCTCTTTACCATTCTTTCAGGCACAGATGTGTTGCCTGATGTTTCTACAAACACCTATTTAGAAACAACAGCTGGAAAAGAAGAGAGCCTTCATCACAACTTTTAACACAATTTTTTGTTTATATTATCAGTCTTCCCCTCTTGTCTGTCACCTGAGGAGAACAGTGGTAGTTTCTAATTTGCTAACCACAGTAGCTCAAGCATAGCGCACAGGGCTTGGCACAACATGCAGAAAAAGATATTTCTTCAAGAAATGAGGGAATGAACAAATAAACAGATGAGCGAATGAAAGCTGTGCATTGCTTAGGGTAGAGCAGCACATCCTCAGGGTTATCTGAATGTGTTTCTATGGGGCCTTTGAGCTTTTCATTGCCTTTGAGCTATTTTAGAAATCTGTCAGTTCTAGATAACTGATTGGAATGCAAAATAATGTTAAGTCTGAAGCTCTAAGGGACTGAGATGTTACGGTATTTGCAAGCTAACAAGTTAGCTTACCACAGCTTTTTTTATCTAGATATATTTTGTATCTAGGTCTAGATATGGCTATGTAGTAATAGAAACTGTAACTGAGAACTAAAGGCTTGTGCCTACTAATCTTAAGTATAGAAGAATACCGATCTGTAACCCAAATGCCCTCCTTTGTAACTGCAAAGGGATAGTAATCTTATGGTCCTGTGCCTAGCACTTACTCTGTTTTTTAACTTAGTTGTCTTACAATACTGCTAACAAAATCCTCATGTTTATTTATGAGAAAACCTAAGCCATCCCACCTAGTGTTTGTTTTCTCCTAGATAAAATCAATTTCAGTCAGAATTGGCCCTCTAGACATGCACAGTAATACAGAACCTTAACCTACAGTTATAATAAGGTTAATCTATACCTTATTATAATACTAAAAGTCACACCCATCATGTCAAGCCTGTCATTTTCATACATGTGCCCTATGACTAAACATGCAACCCATCTGTACATGTTCAACCAAAATTCCACACAAAATTTTGTCACCTCAGACCACTGTTCTTGCTATCATACCCCTTTACTAGAACACTCTAAGGCCCTCAGAGTCTCTCCAGTTTGTAAAAGCAGATCTGAGGCTTGGCTTTTGCCTCCTGTTTTCTCATATGGCCTCTCTGGAATAAAGTACCTTGAAACCCCCTTGTCATTGATTGGCCTTTGTATGCATCAGGTAGCCAATCCTGCTCAGTAACAAAACACAAGAACTCTGGATCAGGAACCATTTATTCACAGAGAATCTTAGCAGCCTGAATCCTCACACCCCAATTTTCCACTGGCCAGCACAATGAGTGCCAGATGAGCTGTGTGTGCTTGAGTTGTGCCATATATAGGCAAAAAAAAAAAAAATTAAGGCCAAATTCTCCCTGGTGAACTTAAGAGATTTCCTCTTCCCTTCCATCTCTTAGTGTTTACTTTTTACTTCAGAAAACCTGTAATGGTACGTTATCTCTTTGTCCCTTTGAGCTGTAATCAAGGAGGGTATTGCCCTTATTTCCCAATTTCTTGACAAGAAATTAGCTTAACTTCTAGGAGGTTCCTGGCTCCAAACTGTAAACCTATCTTTGAAATATCTTGAGAAGGTGAACACTATGGGTTGTATGCAGTTAGCCAGGCAAAAAGGGTGAGCAACTTTAAGGTCTCTGCAGTCTCTTTGAAGATCATCTGTGATGCATCACATTCTAGTTCAATACTTATCTGATAATGAAACTATTTCTCTTTCTGTTTTACCTTTCTGGAGAGGTGTTCTGAGCTGAGAGGAACCCCAATATTTATAAGGCTTGGAGTTTATAGAGGATGGCTGGCACATCTTCCCCTTTGCCCTCCAAAAAGAGAGAGAGGGACTTTAGATCTGGAATGTCACAAATCTTTTCTGAAGAAAGGAGGGGCAAGTCCTTGGGTTTGTATTACTCTTAGAATGTAAGCAGATGCATCTGGGAGAGGAAGTTTTAAAATCTCTCTAGAGCAATTCAAGGTAAGTCCTAAAACATATTTAGATTTAATCATCCTTTAACCCAGGTTGCCAGAAATATTTTTCCTTAGAAAGCAAGGTATTGTCGCCTTCCAACAGTAATTCTTGTCTATTAACAAGCAAATTCCACCCAGTAGAGTTTTCATTGACTTCCCTCCCTGACTAAGGAAAAAGCTAATTTTGCCTCCATTTACACATTCATTTCAGTAGAACCAATATATAGAGATGTCCATTCTCTGGATTCTCCTTTGAACTGGTTATAACTTCTTTCCAGCATTCCCATTGATAATGAGCTAAACAAAATCTTTAAACCTTGTTCACTAGCTTTTATTTTTATAAATAAAACAAGAGTTATGATTATACTTTTGGGGGGGGGGGGATTATCCTTGGATCCATTCAAAGAGTCCTTCAGGGGAAGGAAGCACAAGGAAATGAGTAAGAAGAAATAGCTAAAATAGGCAGAAAGGAGGACTTGGACTTGGCCCAATGGATAGAGTGTCCACCTACTACATGGGAGGTCCGAAGTTCAAACCCCGGGCCTCCTTGACCCATGTGGAGCTGACCCACGTGTAGTGCTGATGTGCGCAAGGAGTGCCCTGCCACCAGGGGTGTCCCCTGTGTAGGGAAGCCCCACATACAAGGAGTGCGCCCCGTAAGAAGAGCTGCCCAGTGTAAAAGAAAGTGCAGCCTGCCCAGGAATGGTGCTGCACGCATAGAGAGCTGACACAAGATGACGCAACAAAAAGAAACACAGATTCCCGTGCGCCTGATAAGGATAGAAGTGGTTACAGAAGAACAAACAGCGATGGACACAGAGAACAGACAATTGGGGGGAAAGGGGAGATAAATAAAAAATAAATCTTTAAAAAAAATAGGCAGAAAGTCTACAAAATTTAGTAAGTACACTAAAATACTGAATGATAGTTTGAGTTTATCTCTGTCCCTGAAGAGATTTCTAATAATGTGAATTGAATCTAAAGCAACTGAGTAATTAAGAACTTGATTTATCTCAAGCAGTTATTTTTTTTTTTAACATGATAACAGTGTAAAGGAAAAACATGCTGTTTAAGCAGTACTTTTGCAGAGCTTGTGTGGCTTCCTGTTTAATAGCTGAGGTTGATAGATGTGATAAAGGCTAGAAGAGCAGGTAGGAAGTGCTGTGTTAAAGAACATGGAGAGGTGAAAGGAAAGGAGAGCTAGAGTTCTGGGCCTGAACAGCATGTAAATGAGGCTGAATTTGTCATAGCTATTAAGAAGGCCTCTACTATTGAAATTTCTAAAGTAGAAGTAATTATGTTATCACAGGTCTTAAACTCCCCAGCTTTCTCCCAGACCTTCCCCGGAGGCTCTATCTCAGAATCACGTGGAACCCTTATTAACGTCGCGGAGGCCTTAACCACCCTCTCTGGACTTACAGGGTCAGAAAAACTGAACCTGAGGGGCTTGATGGTCATGCGGTGGCAAGGGCTGTAGGCCATGGGATTTTCATTTTACATAAATTTGAAAACCACTGCTCTAGCCTGCATCCCTCGCCCCTCTGAAACTAAAGTCCTTTACAATTAGAAACTTAAACATGAAGGTGCTTGGTCACCAAAAAAGCAATGAATTTAGTGTCGAAACAAACAGCCATGTACATTTCGACAGGGAGAGCCGCTGGGATTCATATTATCTTGACTAATTATTTTTAAATTATATTTAGAGTATTTGTTGAGAAAGGCCTTTTAGACTTCAACCTCATTTAGGAAACTATCCATTCAAAACAGATATTTTTGTTTGTCTTTTAACTTTTAGTGCTTAGAGGTATTTAAATGCATGTGGAATCATTTGTTTACCACCAATCTAGACTATAACCAGATTTTTAAAAAATTTACACATCTGCAAGTCATTGATTCGGCATTTAGCTTTGTCTTCACAATTGCTATGCACATTTTGTGTAACTAAAGGATGTTAGTGGTTATGAGACAATACTAGAAGTCAGCCTTTTTTTTCAGTGAAAAAACTTTCAAGCTGGGAGAGAAGAGACCAAGGTTTAAATTCTTGCTTGATTCCTAAAGAGATTTGTCAGTGTGAACCTCCGTTCCTTCATTTACAAAACAGATCGATAAAGAAAATTTCACACTATGGTATGTAGTTTTCACATTGGGGCTGTTTACTGTTGTTTGAATACTTATTCCAGAGCAGTTATGTCTCTTCACCCTCAACACATTGCTTTGCAGCTGACTTCAAATTTTCCAAACTTCTTTTTATCAATATTTTTGATAATATTTGCTAAAACACCTTTAACCTCTGAATGCTTCCAGGTACTTCCTGTCCTATTTTATTTTCCTTTGGGCTCTATGACCCATTTGGTCTCATCATGATCCACATTCCTGGATCATGGAATGGCTTCTCAGTGTGTCGATTCACTTCTGCTCTCTCAGAGTTGTTATGATACTTGGGTGGCTATAAATTTCTCTAAAAACTTGTTATCAGGATGCGTTTGCTATAATAAGATCCATTAATTTATAATGTAATATAAAGATACAAATGTTTATTTAATACTCTTTAGAAAATACAAAATGCATATGGTTTATATATTATTGAATTAGTGATTATCCATAACAATCATAATAAATATGTATATTATTAATTCTTAAAGCTTTAAAGGCTACAGATATTTTTGAAATTAGAAGACATCTCATTTTCAGAAATAAAACTTTATTAGCACGTATATGTGAATATTTCGGGATGCACTTGTGGGAAGGTGGATTCGCAAGGAGGCAGTGGCAGCTTATAAAAATATACCCATAATCCGACCTACACAGGCTAGAAAAATAGAAAAATTGTTTTGACACTTGAATTAACACCTTACATTTGCATTTTCCTTTTTTTCCCCATGAAATCTTTTCACACTTATTATGTTTCATTCTCACAAAGTAAAGCAGACTCTGTATACTCAAGTTTGAGAACCATTTTTTATATATATAAATTGATTCTGCAGTCTTACCTCAACAACTGAGTCAAAACCTTCTGGAGATGCTGTCTGGGAATCTGTACTCTGCAACCTGGGGAACTCCACTGAGGGGACAAGTATGTGGGAACTGTAAGACGCCTTAGGTTGCTTTGTTATATGGGGCAGTGTCCTCAATGGCTGTAAGCACAAATGGAAGCCAGCCGGCTGTGCTATATTAAAAATCTCTAAAGACACATTCTTTAGCAATTTCTCCAAAATATCTGTTACCCACGTTTTATCACCACCCTGCAGTTTTCAGAAATACACATTAAGCACTGTTGCTCCCATATTCAACTCTCCTCAGTATTTGCATTTCAATGTGTCACAGACATCTCAAACTCAACATGTCTATAACTGATCTTTCCCCCAAACTTCTCCTACCACCTATGAAAGAATGGCAGCTCAATCACTCCACTTGCCCAAACAGAAAACAGAAAAATGGGGTCATTTTCACTCCTTTCATTTTCTCACACCTCACCTATAATTAGTGAGCAAATCTAACCTCCTCCCCTGACCTACATTGCTCTTTTACAGTGCAACAACCATCAGCAGCTCTTGCCTGGATTTTTGCATTCCTGATGGGTCTCTCTCCTGCCTGCTCCTGGATAGGCGTTTCCCAACACAGAAGTGATTGTGATTCTATTAAAGGTAGTCAGACTGCATCATACCTCTACTCAGAACTCTCCAGTATCTTCTCAGTCATTCAAAACAAACACCAAAGACCTTAGTGTCTGACTTCATGACTCCCTCTTCCCACCCGCTCTCTTCTGCTCTCATATTACTCTCCCCCTTCCTTGACAGACTCCAGCCAAATTGAATTTGTTGCTGTTTCCTGCACACACCTTGCCAGCTCCTGTCTCAGAGCTGTTCCCTCTACCTGGAAGGTTCTTTTCCCAGGTATTCAGATAGCTGGCTCTTTTGGTTCTTTCGAATATTAGTTCAAATGTCACTTGTTCAGTTTGGTCTTACATGACTGTCCAATTTTAAGTGGCAAATCCTCTTGTCAATCATCCCTTACTTAATTTAATATTGACCTTTTCTGCTTTATTTTGTCTCATAAAACTTTGACTTTCTAATACAGTGCTGTCCAAGGGAACTTTCTGCAATGATGGAAATGGTCTACATTTGTGTCGATCAAAACATTCACTACTAGGTAGCCATAGGTGGCTATTGAGAACTTGAGACTAATGAAACTAAGAAACTAAACATAGAATTTAATTTAATTAATTCAAATATTTAAGTCTGAATTTGTTTAAATTGCGTTAATTTATTAATTTTAATTAGATTTAATTTAAACTGGTACTTGTAGAAATGGCTAATGTACTGGACAGCACAGGTCATCTGGAAGCCATTATTTGTGTTTTATGATGAAGGAATCAAGAGTCATTTTGTGTCATATTTCTATCCAATTGCCCCAGCACCAATGCACATCAATGCCACCTTTGCAATAAATCAAGTGTCCATTTATGAGTGAGTCTGTTCATATATTTTCTATTCTCTTTTCTTGTTCTATTTTTTTTATCCTAGTGACACTAACACACTATTTTACTTAACCTATCTGTATAGTATGTTTTTATATTGGGTAGAGTTGAGTCCTACAACTTTTTTTTTTCAAGATAGATTTAGTTCTTCTTGTTCCTTTGCATTTGTTTGTAAATTTTAGATTCTGAATCCCAGTTTTCATTAAAACAAAACACCCAACTAACAAAATCACTGTGGGAATTTTAATTTGAGTTTGCACTGAATCAATATCTGATTGGAAAGAATCGTTGTGTATGAAATATCAAGTCTTCTAATAAATGGAAATTTATGTTCTTCCATTTATTTAGGATTTTAATTTATCTCAAGAGCTTTTTATACTTACCTGTGTAGAAGCCTTGTACCTCCATTAGATGTATCCCTACATATTTCAGATTTTTTGAGACTTGAAAATAGAATCTTGTAAAATTTCATTTTCTAATTGTTTATTGCTGGTATCCAGAGATAAAATAAATTGTTACATTAATTTTATATCAGTGATCATCCTAAATTTTAATAGCTTATATTTAGATTGTTTAGGATATTCTTAATATATCACCAAGCCATCTATGCATAATGAGAAGCTCATTTCTTCGTTTCTAATACTTTTATCTTTTCTTTCTTTCCCTTGCTCTTCTGCAATTGCTAAAAGCTCCAATACAAAGGGAACAGAAATGGAGTCAGTAGGCATCCCTGGTCTCAGGGGTAAAGCTTTTAGTATTTCATAGTTCTTTTGTGGGTAACTTCTATCAAATTAAGGAAATTCCCTCCTATTTGTAATTTATTGAGTCTTCTTTTTTTATCGTGGATTGATGTTGAATTTAATTAAAAGCATGAACTGTGCCTACTAATTCCTATGTAAATTTATATAAGAAAACGATTCAAGAATAAACTTCATATTTATACACATTTAAAACGTAAATTTTTTTCAAAGCATTCACATATATCAATCTGCTCAGAGAAATAAAGCCTATCCTTTCCATTCCAGGACACAAGAGGAACCATTTTATTACTAAATGTTCTACACAGATACCACATGCACAGTAAATAATGACAACATTTTTTAATCATTGCCATTAAAGTATTTTTAACTGTGGATGTTCAATTTTCTACCAATACATCTTTTAATCAAGTTGCAAATTAGATCAGCTTTCTACTATTTTTCATTTTGATTTTCTGTGTTTAAAGCATTCATGCAAATTTAACTATTAAATGAAAGTTGATTAACTCACCAGTCATATTGCAATATACAAGAAATGGTCCCAGGGGGCCACTTCCATCTGAATCTATATAGTAAAACCCTGAAGTATTTCCTCTGTGCTTATAGGCTTCACATGACTGCTCATAGATAGCTGTAAAAAAATGGATTATCATAAATGGAATAGAATGAAATGAGTCTCTTCAGTTTAAATTTGGACACAAAATACTCCAAGTTTTGAACTTTAGTGAATATATTACCGAACAGGAGTAAAGATAAAAGTACTTTAAAAGACAAACCCATTCTCCTTTTACTTTTTTGTTTGTTAATATTGATGAATACAAATAGATTGAAGAAGAAGAAGAAGAAGAAGAAGAAGAAGAAGAAGAAGAAGAAGAAGAATGAGGTTGCAATTATTTTTATCACTAAAGGAAAATGAGACTACTTTGTCAAAACGAAAAATTGGTTTATTTTTTTACATTAGGTGGAACAAGGATAGAAAGGGTAGGTATTTAAATGTTAAGACACATATGATTATAATGTAATATCTCTACCTTGTAACATACATTTTGCAATTTCTCATTTTAGCATCACCATCTCCTTAAATAATTTGCTGTCATCCAATAATTATGCAATAGAGAAGTTTTAAATAATGTAACTATATGCTTTTCTCACATAAAATGCTCTAAGGCAAAATTATTTTTTTCATAAAGCATATAGGACTACAAAGTTCCTCAGCAATAATGTTTAAAATAACTTACAAAAAAACTTCTTCAAATGCTTTGAAATGAGAATTAAAGATAATTGAAATTCAAAGCAGAAGAAATATTTATATGAAATATGTCCCCAGCGACCACTCAGTATTCTGATCCATAATTGCATGTTTTTTATTATTTAATTATATTTGCCATGTACAAGGTTTTATCCCCTGTGCATGATGTTCCTCTTCTTGTTACTTGGTCAAATATACAATGATCTCCACTAAGCTTTTAATTCAGTAAAAGGAGAAAGAAACAATTTCCATATCCTTTTCTGAGTCTATTTTAAATTTTGAAAATCATTTTAATGAGGGTTTAGACATGAAATAATACAACTAATTTCTTCAGTGCTACAGAAATTTCAGATACTTACACAAATGTATTTCTTCACTAAACAATCACTATATATTTTGTTCCAACTATATACTGCATAGATAGAGATACACACATGGATTGTTTTCTGGACACATTTGTATTTTGTGCCAGTAAGGTAGGCATGTAAAATTGATTCTTTCATATATTTCTACACATACACACATATATTCCCAAATGCCTTGAAAGAGCTTGGCAGGACACACACATACCTTTGGAGGGAGAGGGCTGGTATTGGGAAGGACATATGTTGGTTGGGAATATTTGGGAGGCCTTTTGCTTTATGTTTGACCTTTTATAACATGATGTTTAATGTATTGTTTGTCTAATGGAGCCTTTTTAAAGACCATCCCTGTCCCTCCCTCTCCTCCTGCTGAAGACAATGACAGTTTTACTATAACTAGCTCTATCATTCTGGCCCTATATTCCAGAATGGTTATTGGCAAATACCTTCAGCTCCATTTGGATCACTTGCTAGAGAACCTAAATTAATTAACCCAATTATTGGATCAAATTGTGGGCCACAGATGGAAAGTTTTTTTTAAATTATTATTATTATTTACCATTTGAATTTTCCCCCAGAGCTATCTGTGATTATATTTTGATTCAGTTGTTCAAAATTAAAAATAAATACTCAAGCAATTAAAGCACATTCAATATATTTCAGTTTTGAGCTAAGTACTATACTGGGAATGATGAAAGACACAAATGGTAGAATTTATATTGTTCTTCCACTAGCTAGCCTCTGGTTACTGGAGAAGCATGGCTTTAACAGCAGCAAATCTCCTCCCTGAACTCTTAGGAGGCACTCCAAATCCATGTCAGAGAAATGACTCTGGCTGCAGGGGTGAAGCCTCAAGGGGTTTGATGGGGAGCGCCTCCTAACCACACACTGCCCTGCCCTGCCCTGCAGCAGGATTTCTGGGGGCCTGTGGTGGAGACACCAGTCCGGGCACCCAGGATTCTACCCTGGACTCTGGCAGAAGCACAAAGCCATAGACCAGTGTAAGGAACTTGCCTTAAGTCAAGGTTACAGGAACAGGTATTAGAGAGAAATGTCAGGAGTGATATGGGGAGAAAAGGAAAGAGAAAATGGGGATTTCTATCTTCCCATAATATCTTCTTACTGATTACTGAACTTGTAGACAACAAAATGGTATGAGTCTTACAGCACAGCAAAATAATTCATTAGAAAAGAAGTGTGGGTTAAATAGAGGAAAGGTTTTAGAGCACGAGTGCGCATATTCTCATCCTCACCTGCCTTGATTTGGGCAAGGTGATGAATATCTCTCCATTTCCTCCTGGGTAAACTATGGACAATAAGAGTACCTGTCCGAGAGCTATCATCAGAAGTAAATGAGTTAACACTTACAAAACACTAGATCAGTGCCTGGCATTTGGAAAGGACTCGATAAAATTAACTATCATGATTAATAATATTTATATATTAATAATATATAATTATATATAATATATTATTATATATAAATAATAATTTTTATTTACCATCATCATCCTCATCACCCTCATCAAATAGGTTGCAAGAAAATTTAAGGATTACTTAGACTCTTCTTAATATCTGAATCCCCAAGCTATAAGCCACCCCTGCCTCAGTCCACCCAGAGCTGGTCCTGAGAATCTTTGTTAAATTGTAGGAACAGTAAAAAAATTGGTAACCAATCAAATCTCCATCTATATTTTGGCTTCTAGAAAGCTCAGAATCAAAACATTCGCTCATTTCAAGTAAATGAACAAAGATGTTATGGCACGTGTTGTACATTTTACTTGATTTTTATCTTTAGTTACCTTTTGTTTTTCTATACACTGTTTCCTTCATCAATAGCCTACTCTTTTCTATTCTGTTTTATATTATGTGTTTGTATAAGCTACCTTGACTGCATTATGAAATGAGGTGGATTAAATTATAAACTAGAAATCAACTGATGCTAAACTTCAGGGTTGTACATTCCAATACATCCACACACAAGGACACATATATACACTACAATGAGAGGGGAAATGGGAAAAAGCAATGAGAACAGAAGCAAGAATGCACAGGTGTCTTCAACTTACAGTTATGACAAGTAGCTCCCCTGTACCCAGTGTGTGCACAGTTGCAGTGGAAGGTATTCCAGGACTGGGAGCACTCGCCACCATGCTCACAGTAATTGGGCAAACACCTAGGAGAAGGTGCAGGTACAGTCACTATTTTTTCATTTTTAGATATCATAAAATATCAAGTACTTATCTGAAAACATGGTCTCATGGAGGATGTCAACTGAATAAAATACAGTTATTCAGGCTGTTGTCATGGTACTTTAGTCATAGAAGCAAACTTCAAGTCAATAAGATCATCAGATTTCAATCTATGCTCAAGTTGTTGTGACTGCTTAATTTTCCATAATTCTTACTGTATCAAAATGCTTTATTTTCCTTAAGTGGCATAATACTGAATCAATATGTTTTCAGGAATATCAACAGCTTATAAAAATGAAAGTATTTAAACATATTGAATTACTACATTATATGAATATTAAAAAGGAAGAAGGCATTAAAATTAAGGGAAGGAAAGAAGGAATGGGGAGGGAATGACATTTGTATCCATTTAGCATATACATCCAAGAGTGCTGAAGGAATCATAGTGTAGACTCACAAATTCCAAGCTGAGAATGCTTCATCAGACTCACTGAGGCCCCCATGATATTTTAATTTTTAAGAGAAATACAGGGATATTCAACATCTGTCAGCTACTGTGCAAATTACTAGCTCAAGGTAGTTCAGTTTCAACATTAGATCACAATACAATCCTTTTAATGACATCCTGTCTTTGTGACACTGAGTTTTTAGCAGTAGCTGGATAGAAAAGCAAGAACCAAATTAAATCATGTGGAACAATAACAACGAAAAATCAGTGTCCAATCTGATTCCAAGGTATGAAAACTTGTGCAGTTCCCAACAGATACACGTAGCCAATTGCTAAATAATTGTGGTAAATTAAAATGGAAATAAAAATATTATTTTTCCTTGATATTATGTGTAGTGCTTTTTCAAAGGACTGCTAAGTTGCTAGGTTATAAATACTTGAGTTGTTTGGGCCTAAACTTTTTACTAAACAGAAATGTTAGGTATTTCTTTTGGCTTAGAGGCACTGTGAAAAAAGTACTGGGACAGATAGGGTGTCATGGACTGAAAAGATTTGGGAGCCTTTGGTATTGATGCAAATAGCCCTGTTCGGATTATTGATTCCTTGTAGGATTTAGAATGAAAGATAAAGTTAGAACAAAGGCTTTAAGCATTCTCATTTATCTCATTAAAAAATAAACTACAAGAGCCGTGAAGAATATATACACAATGAGGTTATTATTAAAATTAAGGATGGACACAATGTATTGCTTCTATGATTCCCTTACAAGTAAGATAAAGGTTTGTTTATAATGTTTGCTGAAAATAATATTGATTTTTCCTAGTTATAATAAATAAATGTCCACTGTACAAACATCAAAAATCCAGGAAAGAATAAAGAAACATCACTTACAATCTCATGATGTAAAAATTATCACTATAAACATATATACGTCTATATATATTTTTTTCATAAATATTATCATAAGGCATGTCATTTTACAGCCTGCTTTTTAAAGATTCAAGTGTAATAATGGGTATCTTTCCATGCCAGTTAAGTTTATGTATTTTCAGCATTTGTATAGAGTGCCAGTAATCCATTCAAAAATGTATCATGATTTATTTAAATTTTTAGGCATTTCAAATCAATGGTAGTCTAAAAGAAAACCAGAGATTTTAGCAGCAATATTAGTTGGTAATCAGAACAAAAAGAACAAGAGGGCTATTCTGTAACAGACCTTAAGCCATGTGTTAAAAGGGAGCAGATAGAAGTTACTTTGCCTAAAATTCTAAAGAATGAATCTTTTAACTATTGTGGTAAATTTGCTATTTTTATTTCATCTGCAATTCCCCAAAGACTGACTGAATCCATTTTCCTTAATTTTTGTTAGTCAGACTTCACTTTTCATACATTTGAATTACAATGTGAAAGACTGACTTGTGGGGGCCGGGCGGGGCCGAGCAGGGCCGGGCCGGGCCGCAGCGGCATACGGAGCCGGGCGGGGCCGGTGCAGGCCGCGGTGGCGAGAGGCGGACGCCGGAGCTGGGCCGGGCCGCTGTAGCGAGCGGAGCCAGGCGGAGCCGGGTTAGGCCGCGGCAGGTACGGAGGCGGGCGGGCCGGTCCAGGCCGCGGTGGCGGGAGGTGGACGCGGGAGCCGGCTGGGCCGCTGTAGCGAGCGGAGCCGGGTGGAGCCAGGCCAGGCGGAGGCGGCGTAAGGAGCCGGGCAGAGCCGGTCCAAGCCTCCGCGGCGGGCGGAGCCGGGCCTGCGGAGGGGTCTCTGTTCCTTTTTTTTTTTTTTTTTTTTTTAATTTATTTTACTTTATTTTATTTTATTTATTTTTTTTTTTTTGGAGCATCTGCAGTACTGGGGAGTTCGTGGGCCCTGGGCGGCCTATTGGGGGTTTGTGGGAAGGGAGGTGCTTGCAGACCCATTTGGGCAGACAGACGGGGGGTTTTAGGGCAAAGCGGGGGGAAGTTGTTGTTTTAGATAGTGTTGCAATTGTGACACGTGTATACCTGTATCTCTCTTCTCCCTATCCGTTCCCCACCGTTTGCCCATCCTCTTTTTCTTTCTTCCTTTCTTCTTGTCTTTCTTTTTTCTTTATTATAATTAGTTTTTTTTTTTTTTCGGTTTTCTCTTTCCCTCTTGTCCCTCATCTTCCACTTATTTTTATTTTAATTCAAGTATACAATAGGTGCTACAGGGAACACCTCACATTTGCTGGGTTTTCCGATCCTCCACTGCCTCATTTCTGTGTGAACTGATTTAGGCTACCTACACTATCCCCCTTCCCCTGCATCTTGATATCCACTGTCATCTACTGTCTCTCCTATATTCCACCCCCCACCTCCCGTTCTTTGATCCACAAAGTGTCTAACTCTTAATTTCTAATACCTTTGTTCTGTTTTCTGTCTATTATCCACTCTTGAAACTATTACCTCTCCTTTCTTTCTCCCTCTCTCATGAAAACAATAGCTTTGTAGTTCATACCATATTCCTCCCAAATTCAGTCATCTACTTCATAAAAGGTACTCTACCTACAGCTATAACTCTATACAATCTACATGAATCTAACCTCCATCCTTCCAGATCTCATATTCTTGCTTTGTTAACATACATCACCAATACAACTTTACACTTTTCCCTTGCTTACACAATTGCCTTTCCCCAACACTAATACTTTCCTCTAAAGTGAACTTAACCAACAACAAGTAACTAGAATAAGAAGAAAAATCTGACAAAGAGAAGATATAACACCTATGCAAAAATAACAACTAATTAACCTCCAAGAGCAGACAAAGAAGCTAAGGAACTGATTAAATTCGTCAAAATAAAGAGATGACCAGAAAGCAACAAAAATCTACAAACCAAACCAATAATCAGGAAAACATGGCTGAATCCAATCAACAAATAATCAATAATCACGAAGGGGAGCAAAACTTGGCACAAGTAATGAAAGATCTCAGAACATTTATCACCGACAAATTTGATGCAGTAATGAAAGAGGTTAACAACATGAAGACATCACTTGGAGGGGAAATTGCAGACATACGCAAAAACATAACAGATATGATGGGAATGAACACCACAGTTCAAGAAATCAAAAATACACTTGCAGCAAATACCAGCAGACTAGAAGAGACAGAGCAGAGAATTAGTGATGTGGAAGACAGTACATCAGAAATCAAACAGATAGTAGAAGGGGTCAATAAGAAGATAGAAAAAATCCAATTAGGATTTAGGGACCTGAATGACAATGCAAAACGCTCAAACATACGTATTATAGGCATTCCAGAAGGTGAAGAGAAGGGAAAGGGGTCAGAAAGAGTGTTGCAGGAAATAATGGCTGAAAACTTCCCAAATATACTGAAAGAGACAGATGTACATATCCAAGAAGCACAGCGCACTCCACAAGTCATAAACCCCAACAGGCCCACCCCAAGACATATACTTGTCAAATTATCTAATGCTCAAGACAAAGAGAAAATCCTAAAAGCAGCAAGAGAAAAGAAAACCATCACATACAAGGGAAGCTCAATTAGATTAAGTGCTGATTTCTCTTCTGAAACCATGGAGGCAAGAAGACAGTGGTATGATATAGTCAAGGTACTAAAGGAAAGAAATTTCCAACCAAGAATACTTTATCCAGCTAAACTAGCATTCAAATATGATGGAGAGTTCAAAATATTCGCAGACAAACAGAAACTGAAAGAGTATACCAACAAGAAACCTCCCCTTCAAGAAATTCTAAAGGGAGTGCTGCAGGAAGAAAGGAAAAAACAGGAAAGGCAAAGTTGGAGGAGAGTATAAGACCAACAACAACAACAAAAAAGACAAAAAAATATATACAAACAAAATATGACAAACACAAATCCAATCAAAGTATGGCTAACACAAATAATTCCTTGATAGTAATAACACTGAATGTCAACGGATTAAACTCACCTATCAAAAGATTCAGACTGGGACATTGGATAAGGAAATATGACCCATCCATATGCTGTCTACAAGAGACACATCTTAGACCCAGAGACGCATGGAGATTGAAAGTGAAAGGCTGGAAAACAATCATACAAGCTAACAATAACCAAAAAAAGGCAGGAGTAGCTATATTAATATCAGACAAAATAGACTTTAAATGTGAAACAATTGTGAGAGACAAAGAAGGATACTACATTTTAGTCCAAGGGAAAATCTGTCAAGAAGATCGAACAATCATAAATATCTATGCCCCTAACAAGGGTGCCTCTAAATACGTCAGGCAAACGCTGGAAAAACTAAGTGAAAGAATAGATACATCTACAATTATAGTGGGGGATTTTAATACACCACTATCAACTCTGGACAGAACATCTCAAAAGAGAATCACCAAAGAAACAAAACATCTGAATAGTATATTAGAGGAGCTCGATCTAATAGACATATATAGATCGCTACACCCAAACACAGCAGGATATACATTTTTCTCCAGCGCACATGGATCATTCTCCAAGATAGATCATATGCTAGGCCACAAAGAAAGGCTGAACGAATTCAGAAAGATTGAAATCATACAAAACATTATCTCTGACCACAGTGGAGTCAAGCTGGAGATTTGCAAGGGACAGAAGCCCAGATTTCACACCACGATTTGGAAATTAAACAGCACACTCTTAGAAAAACAGTGGGTTAAAGAGGAAATCTCAAAAGAAATCAATGACTACCTTGAAACAAATGATAATGATAACACAACAGACCAAAATTTATGGGATGCAGCAAAAGCAGTACTGAGAGGGAAGTTTATAGCCATAAATTCATATATCAAAAAAGAAGAAAGAGCAAAAATTGAAGAACTAACTGCACATTTGAAGGAATTAGAAAAACAACAACAAAGCAACCCAACAGGAAGAAGAAGGAAGGAAATAACAAAGATAAGAGCAGAACTAAATGAAATAGAAAATAAGAAAGCACTTGAACAGATAAACAAGACCAAGAGCTGGTTTTTTGAGAAGATTAACAAAATTGACAAACCTTTAGCAACACTAACAAAGAAAAAAAGAGAGAAGATGCAAATACACAAAATAAGAAATGAGAAAGGCGATATCACCACTGACCCCACAGAAATAAAGACTATCATAAGAGGATATTTTGAAAAACTATATTCCAACAAAAATGACAATCTAGAGGAAATGGACAAATTCCTAGAAACACATAAATAGCCCATATTGACAAAAGAAGAAATTGATGATCTTAACAAACCAATCACAAGCAGAGAGATAGAATCAGTTATTAAAAATCTCCTAACTAAGAAGAGCCCAGGGCCAGATGGCTTCACAGGTGAATTCTACAAAACATTCCGGAAAGAACTGACACCAATCCTGCTGAAACTATTCCAAAACATCAAAACAGAAAGAACGTTACCCAACTCCTTCTATGATGCCAACATTACCCTAGTACCAAAGCCAAACAAAGACATCACAAGAAAGGAAAATTACAGACCAATTTCTCTAATGAACCTAGACGCAAAAATACTTAACAAAATACTTGCTAATCGTATTCAACAACACATTAAATGTATTATACACCACGACCAAGTGGGATTCATCCCAGGTATGCAAGGATGGTTCAACATAAGAAAATCAGTCAACGTAATACACCATATAAACAGATTGAAGGAAAAAAATCACATGATTATATCTATTGATGCAGAAAAAGCATTTGACAAAATACAGCACCCTTTCTTGATAAAAACACTCCAAAAGGTTGGAATACAAGGGAATTTTTTGAACATGATAAAGAGTATATATGAAAAACCTAAAGCCAATATTGTTTACAATGGAGAAATCCTAGACTCCTTCCCTCTAAACTCAGGAACAAGACAAGGATGCCCACTGTCTCCGCTCCTATTTAACATTGTCTTAGAAGTACTTGCTTGAGCACTGAGGCAAGAACCAGAAATAAAAGGCATTCAAATTGGAAAGGAAGAAGTCAAAATTTCATTATTTGCAGATGACATGATCCTATACATAGAAAACCCTGAGAGATCTACAACGAAGATTCTAGAACTCATAAATGAGTTTAGTAAAGTCGCAGGTTATAAGATCAATGCGCAAAAATCAGTAGCATTTCTGTACACCAATAATGAACAAGATCAGGAGGAAATCAAGAAACAAATACCATTCACAATAGTAAATAAAAAAATCAAATACTTAGGAATAAATTTAACTAAAGATGTAAAGAACTTATACACCGAGAACTATACAAGATTGTTCAAGGAAATCAAAGAAGACCTAAATAAATGGAAGACTATTCCTTGTTCATGGATAGGAAGACTGAACATTATTAAGATGTCTATCCTACCAAAACTGATCTACACATTCAATGCAATCCCAATAAAAATCAATGCAGCCTTCTTTAAGGAACTAGAAAAACTAACTATGAAATTTATTTGGAAAGGAAAGAGACCCCGAATAGCCAAAGACATACTGAAAAAGAAAAACGAAATTGGAGGAATCACACTACCTGACTTCAAAACATACTATAAAGCCACGGTGGTGAAAACAGCATGGTATTGGCATAAGGAGAGACACATAGACCAATGGAATCGAATTGAAAGCTCTGATATAGAACCTCACATATACAACCACATAATATTCAATAAAGCCACCAAACCCTCTCAACTGGGAGAGAGTGGCCTATTCAACAAATGGTGTCTGGAGAACTGGATAGCCATATGTAGAAGAATGAAAGAGGATTACCATCTCACACCTTATACAAAGATCAACTCAAGATGGATCAAAGACCTAAATATAAGAGCCAAGACCATAACAACCTTAGAAAGCAGTGTAGGGAAACATCTACAGGACCTTGTAATAGGAAATGGATTTATGAATATCTCACCAAAAGCACGAGCAGCAAAAGAACTAATAGATAAATGGGACTTCCTCAAAATTAAAGCCTTCTGCACCTCAAAGGAGTTTGTCAAGAAAGTAAAAAGGGAGCCCACACAGTGGGAGAAAATATTTGGCAACCATATATCTGATAAGAAACTTATAACTTGCATATATAAAGAACTCCTATATCTTGAAAATAAAAAGATAAACAACCCATTTAAAAAATGGGAAAAAGACTTAAACAGACACTTCTCCGAAGAAGAAATACAAATGGCAAGAAAGCACATGAAAAAATGTTCCAAATCTCTAGCTATCAGGGAAATGCAAATCAAAACTACAATGAGATACCATCTTACACCCATAAGATTGGCAGCTATGAAAAAAACAGAAGAATACAAGTGCTGGAGAGGATGTGAAGGAAGGGGAACACTCATCCACTGCTGGTGGGAATGCAGAAGGATCCAACCATTCTGGAGGACAGTATGGCGGTTTCTCAAAAAACTAGCCATAGATTTGCCATATGACCCAGCAATACCACTGCTGGGTATATACCCAGCAGAACTGAAAACAAGAACACAAACCGATATATGTACACCAATGTTCATAGCAGCATTGTTCACTATTGCCAAAAGTTGGAATCAACCCAAATGCCCATCAACAGATGAGTGGATCAATAAAATGTGGTATATACACACAATGGAATACTACTCGGCTGTAAGAACAAACACACTACAAACACATGTGATAACATGGATGAATCTTGAGAACCTTATGTTGAGTGAAGCAACCCAGACATTAAAGGACAAATAATACATGACCTCAATGATATGAAATAAACAAGCTGCCCTAGATAGCAAGAGACTGAACGATAGGCTTACAGGAAATCGGAGGGTGGAGGAAGGATATGAGCCGATGTCTGCAGGGGTCGAATTTAAGACGAGATGGTGGTAAGTATGAACACAAAGAAGAGATAAAAGGGGGGCAAGGGGTTGCCTTTGCTTGGGGCTTTGCGGGTTTGAGGGTGGCTGGGGAGAGACGGATGTGTAACGTTGCCCAAAAGTGGGGGGAGGGAGGGGTAGCATACGAACCAGGAGAGGGTCAGGTGTTGATGGAGAGTAAAATGCCGAGAAAATCATATCAAAATATAATAAAAAGGGTTACCTGTTTAGAATGCTCGGAGGGGAGGGTCTGATGCAGGACAGGCTCCTGGGGAATGTCTAAATGCTCATTCTGCCAGAGTGGGTGACACCATGGGGTAGAAACCCAAGTAGTGAGAGTGGGGGTGGACCCACATCCTGGGGAGGACTAATGCCATCAAATAGAGGGAACTGTATCCCTCGAGAGAAAGGGTGGCTCCCAGGGCATTGGGGCAGTTGAGTAAGTTAGGACCTGAACACTATTCCATCTATCTCTGGAAGTGGCTCCTCAGGAAACGGAGGTTGGCTATCACTGAGGGCACCAAGGTGGAAGGGAAAATGGACGTTAAATGTGTGGAACCAAAGTAAATGGGGGGTAAGAGAGGAGTTTCTTGAGAGTACACAAGGATGGATATAAAACATGTAATATTACACTATAACATATAGGAGATGACAGACTGATAATGTAAACCATAATGTAAAACATAGGATAACTAAAAATGTAAAGAACTGTGTATCCTAAAGTATGCACCACAATGTAAGCACAGATGTCACCTTGTTAGAAAGCTAATGTCTCAGACTCTGTACATCACTTTAAGTAAATATGATATGAATAGGGCGTAAGAGTATCACTGTGGAAGGGAAAAGGTTTTCTGGTGGATGTGTGGGAGTGCTGTATATTATATATATACATTGCTGTGGTCTAGGACTCCTGTGAAGAAAAGCTGAATAATTAGGGGGGGGGAAAAAAAAAAAAAAAAAAAAGAAAAAGATAGGATGTGGAATTTTTTCAAGTCAACATTCTTTATCTAAGTTCTTTATCTAACTTTATCCAAGTTCTTTATCTATCCTTTAAACTCATCGCTATATGCCATTCCCTAGTAAGGGACCATGAAATTATATTGGGCTTCAAATTTCGGGGAGTTCTGGATCACAGAGTGTTTCAACAATGGCAATGGAGGGATACTGGTATGGGGTACCAATGACAGGTGATATATGGCTGACAGGGAGCTGTACAGAACATATGTCCAGGGTGCATGGTAATGTTTGGATATACTCATAGTGGCAACAATTAAAAACCACAGTAGGGGGGGTACTGGGTTCCTGGCCAGTGGTGCTCTGTCGTGGTCCCTAGGGGAGCAGCGACAGTCTCCCAGGTATAGTGGCAGGGACCGGGAGGGAGTGAGGGTTCAACAGTGAGCCCCTGATGCTAATGACTATGCTTGTGAGCTGATAAACCCAAAATAAGAACAAGGCCTAGAGCAACTTTGTGCCTGGGAATTTCCTCCTGTCAGCCTTCATGTTACTCAAATGTGGCCAGTCTCGAAGCCAAACTCAGCATGTAAATGCAATGCCTTCCCCCCAGCGTGGGACATGACACCCGGGGATGAGCCTCCCTGGCAACGAGGGACCACTATCAACTACCAACTGATGATGCAACTGGAAAATGACCTTATACGGAAGGTTCAATGCGGAACAGCAGAATATCCATGTCTACATAAAATACCATGACTTTAAAATGCTGTTTGACCTAAAGTAAGGGGGAAATGGAAAGGAGCAATGAGTTTATATGGCTACGAGTTTCTAAAAAAGAGTCTGGAGGCTGGCAGAAGGTTTGCCCTCATGCACAACTGAGCAGAGTCAGAGAGACAGATAAAGCAGATACAACCCCCAGATATTGGTTCCTTTGAGGGCTAAAGAGACCCATGGGAGTTATGGTCATGGCCGATGGGGTTAACTACCAGGGCAGATGGCCCCTCTTTGGAAATGGTGTTTATGTGTGATGAATCTGGACTCAGATGGGATCTCCCTTCATAAGACTTTCATGCCAATGTGCTGGAGGTGCAGTTAATGTTGGGGTTTAAGATATATTTAGGGGATTTGAATCTCTGGACTGATAATGTGATAGCCAGGTCCTGAGCCTCAACAGACTCCAGCACCTACAATCTGATTTATTGGACTTACCACACTCAGCTAAGATGGAGTTGAAGAAGGACAACCACCACACCATGGAGCCTAGAGTGATTACAACTGAAAATGGGAGGATTGCATCCAGCATCCAGGTGGAATCTGACCCTCCTCTTGACATGGAGGTGCAATGGACACAACCAATCCAATGTCCACATAGAAGAGGTGGCATTGGAATGGGAAAAGTGGACATAGTGGACGAAGGGTATGGGGAAAGGCAGGAAGAGATGAGAGGTGGAGGCGTTTTTGGGACATGGAGCTGCCCTGGATGGTACTTCAGAGGCAATCACCGGACATTGTAAATCCTCACAGGGCCCATTGGATGGAATGGAGGAGAGTATGGGCTATGATGTGAACCAATGTATATGAGGTGCAGAGGTGCCCAAAGATGTACTTACCAAATCCAATGGATGTGTCATGATGATGGGAACGAGTGTTGTTGGGGGGGGGAGAGGGGGGGTGGGGGGATGGGGTTGAATGGGACCTCACATATATATTTTTAATGTAATATTATTACAAAGTCAATAAAAAATAAAAAAATTAAAAAAAAAATAAAAAATGTTAGGGATAAAAATATCTGCCTTTTAAAAATTATTTATATTGCACTGAGGCAAGTTGTGGATCAATATGTATATACAAAAAATCTTAGATTTCCCCAGTGGGTATAGTCTGCTCCAGGTGCAGGCAATAAGGAGGCATTATCTGGTAGAGAAATTAAATGATAATAAAACTGACTAAAAGTTGGTCTGATTTTTACTATCACCATACATGATAATTCCAAATAATGTCACAATGTCAGCAATAAAATATTCATAGACAAAAGATAGTCTTTTGTAAAAAAAAAAAAAAAAAAAAGACTGACTTGTGGCTTTTATTTGAATTCATCATGTTGTACTTATGTCTAATTACTAGTAACCTTTGGCAATTTACATTGTATAGTGAAGTACTCATTCTAACCAATTGTTCAAAATAATTCTATATTATGTGTTTCTTCTCAGTAGTCACCCTAATACAAAGTAAAACAACCTATTGAACCATTTTCTCTAGCCTCCAAAGCTTTACCTTAGACATTTTCATCATTATTTTCATTGCTTGTGAACTTGACCAAATACATACAAGAGACACAAAAGTGAAGTGATTTATAAGATCTTGATTTATACAGATTCCCTCTCCATTCCAACTTACTGTTAAAAGACTCACACAATGTGGACTGGAATTGATGATATTGAAGTATAGTCTATATAGCATTATCATAGTCAGGAAAATTGAACAAGGTAGCCATCAGTCCTTGGATAACAGTGGCCACCTGAGTCCAAATCTCTTATCCTTCCTCAAAACTATGAGATCAACAAAAAGGAAAAACGACAACAAACAACAATGTATACAAACAGTATTCCTTCAGTGTTACAGGAGACGGAAAATACCATCATCTTCAATGGATCAACTGTCACCATGGGACCATCAGGGAGAAGAAGTGAGGCAGGCTTCAGGGACCCCACAGAGGAGAAGAGAGGGAGGGGAAGGGGCTGTGAGTAAAGGCCTGGCCCTGGAACGAACTGGCCACGGGAGAGGGAAGCTTGATGGCGGTCAGAGGTGGAAGCCCCAAGACCAAGTGGGAAGCAGTTTAGGGGACAGAGCGACGGAGGTCTCAGGCCAGGGTGCCCTGGGACAGCCCCAGGGCTATGGACAGGAGGCTGGGGAAACTACAGGTAAGCAGACAGCCTGCCGAGGTCAGAGTGGCAAAGCTTCACATACGGCTTTTGACTTCTTCTCAGGTCTTGTCAGGGAGTCCTCCCTGTAGCCTGTGTGTCCTCTGAGATCAGGGACACATCTGATTTTCCTCCTTCTTCCCCTTAGGGAAGGGTACGTGGTATCTGTGGAGGAGATGGAGACCCTCCAGAATGCAGGACTGTGACTGCCCTCACCTACTCTGAGCCCCCCACCCTGAGTTCTCAGACCATGTAAGAGTGACTTTCCTGCGTGTATGATGATTACGTTTAAGGAAAATATGAGGGTGTAAGGAGTGCGGGAATGGGTGTGTGAATGAGCGTGTGTGTGTGTGTGTGTGTGTGTGTGTGTGTGTGTAAGGACAGGAAGGGCATGTGACTGTGTGTTTGGGTTCCTGTAGATGGGGTCATGTGAATGTGTACATAAGAAACAGATGTGTAAGGACTGTGCATGCAAGTGTGTAAGAAGCTTTTGGATGAGTGAGCACGTGAGTGTGTGTGTGAGACTGTGTTCAACAGCCATGTTAGAAAACTGTGTAAAGAATGTGATATGCGTGTGTGAGTACATGTGTGAGCAATTGTGCATATGCCTTTATATGTAGGTTTGACCTGGATTAAAGTTAATTCCAGTGGAAAAAAAGGGCTCATTTCTTAATTATCTCAGATTTTTAATATATTTTAACGTAACTGGTTGTTTTTAAATATAATGAATTAAAATGGTATGTTTATTAAACATAGTTTCCATATCAACCACAACAAATTTTAACTTGCCTTCAGGGAAGATATATGGCATAGCAGGTAGACTCTTCAGGGAAAATTTCCTGGAACCAGAGTGCTTGGATTTGAGGCTGGGTTTTGACATTTCTTAGCCATGTCATCTTAACCAGCTTACTTAAACTCTGTGCTTTTCTTCCAATTTTTATGAGAAATTAATACTATTAAAACCCTGCCTCAAAGGGTTTTTATGAGAATTAAGTCAACAGTAGTTCAGGTTAAGCACTTAGCATAGGGAATCACATGCTGATTTTTAAAAATAAGACTCAATTTAATGATGCTTTGGAAGCTGTGTCAGCAGGGTTGGCATTCAAGGCCAAATTAAATGAATATATATATATAAGAAAGTGAGTTTAGAGGTATATTTGAGAATTTAGAAAATATACAAATACAAAAGCTTACTCCGTTTTTTCTATTTTGTGTGTGTGATTCTTTGGGTTCTCATAATCCTAAGGTTTTCATAATTTATGCATAACTTGGCAACTATTTCTGAAATGGACTTTTAAGGCATGATACTGAACTGGTACATCCTCTAAATGTGCTGTGTCCTATTCAATTTTATGGGAAGATTGTACTTGCAGGAAGTAGGCCTGGAAAATGGCAGCTTCAGAACATGGCCACATAGCAAAAGTCTGGGTCTACTTGTCCCAACATAATATCCAGCAATCTGAGATAATCAACATGATCATCACTCATAGGTGGAGAGCTGGCTGGTGGGGGTGGGGCTGGGGGTCTCCCTGTCTCTGTGAGCAGGTCCCATTTAAGAATAGATCCAGGAAGCATTGCCGCAGGCCCTCCCCAGAATTGGACTTAATATCCCAGAGCTGGTATGGCTGTAGATATGGACAGTCACAGTGTCTGTACCAAGAAGTCATTTAATCCCCAAATCAAGCCAATTGAGGTTCATTGTCTAAGTTTTCCATTTACATATCATCATTCATCATGGAAGTAATTGTTTTCTCTGCAAATTACGTTAAAGAAATAACATACTTACGAGGATTTCGATAGAGGAAATTCTGTTTTTCTAATCTATTACTATGATTAAATTCTTTATTTTCTAGACATGACACTAAACTTCAATTATTGTTCCAAAGAGGTTCAACAGACACCACTTTCCTAAGTGAGCTACTGGATTTAAATATATAAGTGTCATGTTGACAAATTTTTTCATACAAAAAAGTTCTTTTAAAAACTCGTAATTTATGTATTCATTCAAAATATATATTGAGCCCCAAACTCTGTTGGGGACTAAGTTTATCATACTAAATAAGAAGTGTTTGTTTTTAAATGTAGACTGGTCAAGACATTCCTTTTAACTCAATAGCTAAAGTTAACCCTGCTGATATTAAAGCATGACAGGAAAGATTTTTTTGGCCACAGTTGTCCAGGCCTTAAAAAAGTTTCTAATTATTATTAATAATCACTATTTTAAAAGTCATTGGTCCTCTACAATAGACTCCCATATCTTGCACTGTCCTGTACTATCTTCCTGTTCCTATTGAACTTCTTGATAATTTTTGTTTTTATTTTTTTTAAGATTTATTTATTTATTTCTCTCCCCTTTCCCCCCACCCCAGTTGTCTGTTCTCTGTGTCTATTTGCTGCGTCTTCTTCTTTGTCTGCTTCTGTTGTTGTCAGCAGCACGGGAATCTGTGTTTCTTTTTGTTGCATCATCTTGTTGTGTCAGCTCTCCTTGTATGTGGCACCATTCCTGGGCAGGCTGCACTTTCTTTCACACTGGGCGCCTCTCCTTACGGGGCACACTCCTTGCCTGTGGGGCTCCCCTATGGGGGGGACACCCCTGCGTGGCACAGCACTCCTTGTGCGCATCAGCACTGTGCATGGGCCAGCTCCACACGGGTCAAGGAGGCCCAGGGTTTGAACCGCGGACCTCCCATGTGGTAGACGGACGCCCTAACCACTGGGCCAAGTCCGCCGCCTCTTGATAGTTCTTATACCTTCATCAATACTCTGGTTCCAAACTTTTCCAGAGAAGTTGTTAATTTTCATTTCACCCACAGAAAAGATGATGGTGAGTTGTTGAAGGTGCACATTAAGAAAATAACAACCAGTTATGTTTCCCTGCCTCTGAAAATACTATTCTACACAGCACAAAAGCCAGCTTGACAATTGACTGTATAAGTCTCTAATTTATTGGCATCTAATGATCAATTTTACTGTTAGGGTATTCTAATCTATTGAGTCCCATGATATATTTTTGATATATTTATACCCATCTGTAATTTTAGCAGTAAAAATATTATCTTTGTGACTTGTGTAGCATGTGTTCATATAAATAACATACTCATATATTTGCTATCTAAATTTTATCATTTGAAAATATAAAGTACAAGACTAAAGCCATCGTTTCTTATTTTTATGGTAAATATCACCCATTTCCTGTGGAACAGAAGCTAGTGGAAAAAAAGGGAAGAAAATTGTTCATTACTGAATATATATATATTTATATATATGAATAAATTTGGGCGAGAGTCATAATATTATTTCTGTAAATAAATTTTAATCATAAATAAAGTTTTTCATCATATATAGAAATTTTAATCTACTGTCCAAAGTCTGAAGATATACTGGTCAAAATAAAGAAGTGAAATTATCTTTACCTGTCTGTGATGCCACATGAATCTATCTGAAGGTCACTGAAGTTCCCAAGGGTCCTCTGCTGAACTGAAATCAGATCTACTGCTTTGTTACTAATAGAAATGAGTCTCATACATCCCTGAAATCCACCAAATGAGGTTTTACATTTGGATTCAAAGCTGTTTTCAGGACAACCTGATTGAAACAAAACAAAATTGACCCAGGATATATCAATGATTTGGGATACAGTGTCATAAAATACTCTATTTTTTAAAGTAATATTCATTTGATTATTTTCTATTTCCAAAGGGAGAGAAATGTCCATTGCAATCACCATTAGTTTACTCTAAATTAAAAATTGCATGTCATACCAACTATTTTTTTTCTTTATTCCCATAGGAATTACAAAAAGTCACTACTGCTATAATATTATGTGAAAGGATACTAGCAGGATGTAAAATATAAAACTGTATGTATTGACTTTGGGATCATAACAATCAAAGCATGATAGCCAGAAGTATTAAATTACATATAATTTAGAAGCAGGGAAGTAGTCTTATGGTCTGCAAAATAAAGAGCACAAATATGCACTCTAGTTAAGAAAAGATAAATCAATAATCTTGATACATTTGTGTTTTAAGCTAGCAAGGGGATATATTGACTTGGAATAAAATTACCAACTATTTATTTAATTAAATACTTCATTTTCATATATATATAGTACATATACATGTATTTTAATAAATCACTATAGTTTAATGATTAAACATTTTATTTTTTATGTCTTTTTTCCCCACTCTAATCCATATTTTATTCCTCCATCCTGTGGACCCTGGGATGGTGATGTCCACTCCACCTCTATATTGAAAGGGACCTTAGATTCCACATGGATGATGGATGCAATTCTCCTACTTGCAGTTGTAGGCACTCTTGGTTCCCTGGTGTGTGTTTCCTCTTTGCCTCATAAAAGGAAGTTCCATTTATACTGATTTTTCTAACATTTATTTAAGATTTATTTCTAATAATTTGAATAATAAAGAAATATAATAGTAACTATTATTTCCTGGAGCTTATTGTTGTTCTACCTGTTTCCTCTATTCAAGTGAAATAAATAATTTTATGGAGAATGAACACATATATTAAACTTATATTATCTTAGTCATTTTTGTCATTATGGTTGTCAACCACTATTACAATTTCAAAGAATAAGAAATGAAATAGCAACCTCTTAATTCCTGTACAATCCATGCTAGTTTTCTACCTGGGAATTTCCATTATAATTAAATGCTTTGACTGGGGCTAGTTCCCCTTAATGCTTTGTTTTCCTTTAAAAATGCATTAAATGGCAAGTAAAGCCAGTATTCATATTTAAAACTATTATCAGATACATTAAGATATTATATTTTAAGCTAATGGAGACTTCGAAATTTCAGACTTAATATATCAAGAAAAAGTAATCAAAGCTTTCTGAATATCATTTTAATGTACATGGTACTACACACATTTCAAATACTTAAAAATCTGTGGAGTAAGATGCAGTTATTGTAATCTTAGTTATGTTTTCTAGATGACTTATTAACCAATTAAGAACGTTAGGATAAGGACTGAAAGGATAATAGCTCATTAATATTTGTGGGACAACTATAATATGCAGGAATATAAACAGCTTTGCTAATCTCCCTGTGTCCAGGTGGTGTGCCTGACACATCTCAAACTACTTCGGAATAAAATAAATTGTGCATACGCTTGTTGGGAACAAAACTAAGCAAACCCATAGTCACAAAAAAAAGGTCATGGAACTTTACAGAAAGCACACTATCACATCATGAGGTATTTCAAATCCCTAGCCAGGATTTCAGTAAACAAAAGAGTCTAAAAACAAAGAAGGGTTCAACCCAGGTTAGGCTCATTATGCTATGAAAAGAGGTATCCACAAGTTAATATAATGCAACAGCAGAGTGATATTCAGCACTGAACCCATTTGAGATGAAAGTTTAATGCTAAATTAATGGATGGATCCATTCCTGGAGGCAGTCAGAAAGTTAATCACCTCTGAGGATGACAGATAAATTATGGCTGCATGTCACAGTATCAGAAGTGAGATGTTGGAGTTAGACGTCATTGTGGTATACCAGTCCACTGGGTGGGTAACGTTTGCTTGACACAAGGGATGTGTGATCATTCTGCCTCCAGTTTGGTATCCTCAGCTTGTGCCGCACAGCGTGCTATTCAATAGCACAAAGATTTCATAAGGGGAATTTACAGAAATGTGGCGTTCAGCTATCCTCAATCTGGAGAACCCAGCTTTAAAATTTATAATATAGAAATGAGAATAATAGCTGAGCACAATGCACCACAATGTAATCTGACTTTTTGAAAAGCACTCATTCTGAGGAGGAAAAAAAAAAGGACAAACGATGAATAGATCATTGAAGTTCGACTTGACATATGTAGAATGCTGCTCGCTCAGGAGCAGCCCCATCTCACGATGTTAAAGCCACAGGGGCACAGGGTGGAGATCCAGTGCCGGCTATTGGAATAGGTCACTCCTTTGCAGTTGAGCACGGCAGCCAGGTTAGACGGACTGCAATTAATAAGATAACTGGAAACTCCTAGTTGAAATTAGAGATGCATGAAGGAGAACTGATGGGAAGCAGCTCAGAACATGGGGCGTTTGTTTACTTGAAAATGGGCTGAAGAATTAACTACCTAAGAAAATACTTCCACCTGAATAAAACATATAGACATGCCTAGAATTGAAAAAAAAAAATCATAACGGGTTCCCAGAGTCCAGAGTGTGAGGGAGATAAGGAATTATTGTTTAATGGGTGAGTTTCTTTTTAAGTGGTGAAAAAGCTTAGGTAACATACATTGGTGATGGTAGTACAACCTTGCAGATATAATGAATGCCATTGAATTGTACGCTTGAAAGTGGTTAAAATGGAAAATTTTGAGTTGTGTGTATATTATATAATAAAAAGTTAAAGAAACAAACAAACAAAACACACACACACAAAAGCAGATCCTAGGGACAAAGGGGACTCTTACCTACACATTACAAAAGGTCCTCTAGGGCACCCAACTATCCCAATTTGCC
The DNA here is from genome assembly GCF_030445035.2 of Dasypus novemcinctus. NCBI lineage: Eukaryota > Metazoa > Chordata > Mammalia > Cingulata > Dasypodidae > Dasypus > Dasypus novemcinctus. The sequence continues at coordinate 12,836,409 of NC_080690.1, forward strand.
CAGAACTGAGGGCATTCGCAGGATGCGAGTCTTTGCTTGCTAAAACCAGGAAGAGCTGGTCTTCCCATTGCCAGCATCTCACAGGAAATCAGGGCCTCTAAGCCAGCCATGACTTTCAGGCCTTTCTCCAGCCATGCTGTTGCCTGTCTCCAGGGGGCATGTGGGGGAAGGCCATGTGCCCACTTGCAACCCTCTCCCCTCCAGTCCACTCCCAGAAGCCAGAATTCTCAGTCTGAAAGCCTGAAGCAGGCTTCCAGGAAAATGGCCCCCCTCTTCCTGTACACAGCACTAGGTCCTCAAGGTACAGGCTAGGGAAAGGGGGCAGAAATGAGAATGAGGCAGCAGAAGACCTTCCACTTCCTTCTGAACCCTTGTTCCCAGCCCTGGAGATGTTAAAGATGCCTGGATTTTGCAGGGCATGTATTCATTCATCGATGGACTCTCATGCCAAGTTCAAACCTAGTCTGGTATTGATGGACACCAATTGGGATGCCTAAGTAAACTTGGAATGGTTTATTTAAAAAATGCCTTGAAGTTGGAAATTCATTATGGAAGCTTCCATACCTTAATAGGTGTCAAATGATAACATGAAGGGAGGAATTAAATCCAAACTTCAGGGTAGTGTTTACCTGAGGAAATCAGGGGATATAATCCTAGAGGTTCCAATGGGCATGGTGATCTTTTTCTTAAGCTGGGCAATGTATATACTGATATGTAGTCAAGAAAAAAGAAAGGCTTCAGTATTCTTTAAAATGATTATATGATGTAAGATGTTAACATTAGGGGAAAGTAGGCGTGGTGTATATACAGTAATTCTTTGTACCATCTTTGCAACATTTCTGTACATCTAAACTATTCAAAAATAAAAAGTAAATATAAATACTGTATATCATATGTATCACAATAAAAACAAGCAAAATTACAGTGTGCATATCCTACTATAAAATGATATTATACTATGAATAAAAGCAATAACTAGAGAACATTTACTTAACAAAATAGCTGGGTATTGCTAAATCTGAACATGTAGGATGTAAAATACTTTAAGAATGATGATTCTATTTTTATGATTTATAAACACTTTTATCCAGTCTTTCATTGTGCACCATTTTATCTCTTTTAGTGCTTCTTAATTTTTCCTCTGAAGTGAAAGCTCTTGGTTAAGTTGTTTTATAAATGTCACTGTTTATTAAAAGAATATGTTCCTATGGAATGCCACAAAATCAGTCATATTTTCCAAAAGATTTTATAAACAACCTGATTCAGAAATGAACAAATCCCAGCAAAGTAAAAAATTATGTCTTTTAAGATGGTTGGCTTTATGTCAACTTTAGTGGTGATAACAGTATATGTAGGTTTTTTGGTTTCTTTGGTTTGCTTGTAAGATCAAATGAACTGATTCATGGTCTTTGTGCTTACTGCCAATTCTTAGAAAGAAATTTGTGTTTTATTGGTGAATTACAAAAGCTGGGTTCCTTTCACCAAATTCAAAAGTGATTCTGGTCAGAAGCCACTATTTAAATGCAAAACAGCAACAACAGTACATGGAACATGCGCAGGCTTGATTAGAAATAAGTCTTGCTATGACAGTTTTCTAACTCTGCATTTCTAATGGAAAAAGAAGATTTTATTTTAATTGTCCACGGTTTCCTTTTCTAGGCTCTCAGTGCAATCAAACATCCACTGAGCAGGCAAACGCTTTGCTTGTTTTTATTCTCTAAGGGAAATGTTTTGGTGTCGTACTTGGATGCTCTGATCCTATCAAATGTATCAGTGCAATATTATTTAGCAACAAGAAGAGGTTGCCATGGCCAATTAAGTTAAATTATTAGTCCATTGGCATAATATTGCCCTTCTGTATTGGGCAGTGGGAAAGCTATGAGGATGCTCTAGAGATACTAATACGCAAGATCGGGAAAATACTGCAATAAAATCAGCCCATAAAACTAGAAAAGACATATAAGGACCATTTAACAGTAGGAAAATATAACAAGGTCTGAAGGGAAGAACTGTAAAGGGTGGGCTTCTTAATCTCATTACGGAAATCATAAACTTAAGTCCACCCAGCAGCAAAGCATTTTAGATCACAATTTGTCATGTTGATCCACTCAACAGTTCTATGTTCAAAAAACATAAGGAAGTTATCCCTTAATATTAACATAATAAAATATTATGACATCCCCAAGATACAGAGGCAAGTAAACACAAATATGATTCAACTGCCCATATGGCCTGACCCCTTCCCTTACCTCCAAAATAATAGGTGTCACCTGAATAAATCTGCTCAGGCCCCAGGGAAGGAGTTGCAGCAGCCATTTGGCCATCCACTGTCATACTGAGGTGATTCCTTTTAGCAGATAAGGAGACAGAATGCCACTGCCCATCATTTAACCCAGCACCTGGGGGACATGGAATCAGTTAAAGGAGATATCTGTGCAGTAAACATGATAAGCAGTTGGTATGAAACAGCAATATACACATTCCTAAATCAAAAACAGCATTTAAGTCTGTTGATAATAAGAAGGAAACAAAAAGGAAGGTAGAAAAGGGAATCTGGTGGGAAATCAGTACCCTCTGTGGGAACTGGTGCCAAATCTTCCTTGTTGCTTCAATAGAAAGAACAAAATCCTCAACTCTGATGCTGAATGGCTAAAATCTGCCAATCATCTGGCACAGAGGAATTTTCAGTTTTCGCTCAAGGAATTTTACCTTTAAGGGGAAGGGTTTGGGAAAGAGGACCGATATTTTCCAAAATCCCGGGTTATCTACAATAAAATGTGTTATCTCTTTTTATTCACTTTCACGTAGATACCTTTTAAAATATTCTAGTTGAATTTTTAGCGAACTCTATGTCAGTCATTATAAAAATATTTGAAGACACTATTAGTAAACATTGAAAGTTTATATACATATGGGTATAAAATAAAGTTATAAAACCATATGCATGTAATACTAATTATATTCCTAATTTTTGTATAAATATGGGAAAAGACTGAAAGGAAATATTTCAACATATAAACAGCAATTTTGGGATAAGGGAATTGAGTTTTTCACTCATCTTTATATTTTTCTGTATTCTCCAAGACACATATATACACACATATATAATAAAAAAAAAATTGCTGTAGTCAAAAATCAAGGTATTCTTATTGCCTGTAAAAAAAACAAACAACAAACTATCTCTAGTCTCTCCCAAGGCAGTCCCAATCTCATGAATTCATAATGAGACCTATCCTTTCCCTCTAACTACAAGGGGCTCTGTAGTTGAATCATGGACCAATGCACTGTGAACACTTAGCATTTTTGATTTCTATTTACTAGTCAGGTTTACATTCATTGACTATTCAGGCCTGTATGATTCTGCAGATCAAATTAGTAAAAATATACTGCTTTATTAAACCCAAAGATCCTGCATTATAATTGCATTACATGCAATTTCTTTTTTCCCCAGCTATTTTCTTCCACAAGCTTTCAGAGAGAAAATGCTTTGAAGCTCCCTTAGGCAACTGCAGCTCTTTGCCCTGGATGTACTTAGTATAACACAAATTCCAGTCTGGCACTGACATTTAGTTTTACTTTACATCCATGCAGCAAAAGTGATTTTGAGAGACTCAAGTCTGGTTTGGTTTGTGAAAGATAATGGAAAAAGACATGAAAACTGAAATGTGAAGAATGGAAGGATATAGGTTAGATACTTTTAGATAAATTTTCTAAGTGTTGACTCTAAAATATACAAATTAGGTAATCCCTAAGATTGGAGTAAAATCAATCAAATGTCCCAGATTTGTCATCCAGTGCTTCCCTTAGGATACATGCCCAGTGCAAATCCATCTAGACAGATTTAAGTCAAATGTACAGACTCTCTCCCCACTGCCTCTGCTGCCACCCCCCAGCATGTCTACCATCGCTTTCTCAAAGCCTGGATGTGCCTTTTGTACATGACTTCACTTCTGTTTCTTTCATCTTAGGCTTTCCATTGGTCTTGGACAATGTTTCTCAAACTACCTGTGGCAATGAACATTTTATTTTCCAGTCCATTGTGGAGCGAAGCTTTTATAAAAACACAACAAAAATTGCTTGAAATTTTGATAAGCATGTGTATAAAATGCAAGCCCTCTCACCATGTGCTTAGACCATCGACGTCTTACTGCTATAAGAGATTCTAAAAGCTTGCTCCCAATTCTATATTTATCTTGTGATGAATCAGTAACAAATATCTTACCGAACCACTGGTGGACCAGGTACCACACTTTAAGTAGCACCACTCTAGGCAACTGCTGATTAGACATGTCAGCAGGATTAAGTCAAAGGCTCTGGAAGACTTTGGGATCAAACTGTCCATAGAGAGGCCAAGCTACATTGAGAAAAAAGTGAATTCCAGGACAGCTCAGTTTTTGTAACTTGACACAGTTAAATGCACCCATCTAACCATCTAGCTAGCTGTGATGTTACGCCATGTTTCTGGGGGAGCTTTTAGAGAGTTGTTCTTGAACCTCATTTGTAATAGCTATCATTTGCCTATGGTGAGGAGACTGACTTATTATCTGACAATAGGATCTATTACTCAAGTTGATCATGGACGCATTTAATTCATTTCATATAACTACATAACATAAAGAATGCTTTAATCAGATTCTCTTCCTTGTATGCACATGACACCTTCTCATGGCTAGGCCTGATGAGAAACGAATCCTTTTCAAAGACCACATTACAGTGAATGAGGGGAAAGAGAAGGAAGAGTAGAATTTGTATTTTGTTTTATATGTGGTATAATGTAACTAAATACTAATTGTAGCACATCACACCCCCACTATAAAATTTGAGCCAGGGGAATGGGGCATGTTGTTGGTATAATGAAAAATGATAACATTAACAATTTTATTGAACTATTTTAACATGCACTGTGTACTTTATTAATGATGAGAATCATTTAATCCTCATCATAACTATTGTTATTCTTAGTTTAAATCTGGAGAAAATGAGGCTTAGGGACTATAAACAAGTTACCCAAGGTGTATGCAGCTGATGAGTTGCAGAGCCAGACCAGGACCTGAGTCTGACTCCTCCATGCCTGCAGGAAAGGTGGTCCCCTTATTTTTGTGCTTATGTTAAATGATTAGTTTTGAGGAGAAAGAGAAAAGCAGCTCCTACCAGCTAGGACTTGGCCTGGCACTATCAGTTAGGCTTCAGTGTTGTGAGAAGCTGGCTACCATTCAAATATAGGCCTTGGTGGGGTCTCCTATTGAGCATAAACAATCTTACAGAATCATCAGAGAAGGCCACTATGTGACTACAATGACATGAGACAAAATTAAAACAAAAACAAAAGAAAAGCAAGATTACTTCATAATCTTGTCCAAGCACAGAGAGAAGCAAGGCTGCTGTGCAAATCACAAAACACCAAAATTCTCCTTCTCCCAGATAGTATGAGTAACTAGCGATCCTTTCCCAATTATAGCTTTAGCCTTATTTCATTCCTCCTTCTTTATAGGTAAGATTTACAGAGATACCCAATCATAGAATTACCTCCATCTCCTGACAACATTTACCCTAGAGCAAACACTTTTACCTTGAAATCTCCCCCAGATCATTTAACACAACCAAAAAAATCCTATAACAAGTCACCCACAGCATTTTCTTATTGAGATACTCCATGGCTCCACAGGGCATGTGTTATTCTTGTTGCAATAAGCAATGAATTAACTTGTTTAATTACAGGTATATTCATTGTGGTATTTGGCTGGAGAGCTTTGATGACTAAAATGGGATGATGGAAAAATGGAGTAATAAACGGAAGTGTTTACAAATTATAGTTAGTGAGAGATGATAGGATTCTCTACCTACCTGAAGTTAGTCAAATGCAAAGTTTTGAGTTAATGATCAATTTAGAGGCCACTCAGTTCTCCACAAGACACCCTCACTTATGCTACCAACTGCAAGTTTGGGAGGTTCCCAAAACCACCCTTGGGTTTGATAATTCACCAGAAACACCTGCAAAGCTCACTGAAAGCTGTTACACTCATGGCTGTGATTTATTACAGGGAAAAGATACAAATCAACCAAAGGAAAGGACACACAGGGCAGAGTCTAGGAGGTTTACACATGAAGCGTCCTCTTCCTCTCCTGAGGAGTCAGGACACATTACCCTCTCAGTATCTTTGTGTGATAATATGCACGGTGTATTGCCAACCAGGGAAGATCACCCAGCCTTCAGTGTCCACAGTTTTACTGGAGCTCCCTTACATATGCATGACTGATTAATTTCTCATATGGTTGATCTCAGCCTCCAGGACCAATGATACTGTGTGACCCAAATCACATGGCTGGTTCTTCCGGCAGTGGCCAGTTCCCACACTAAGACCATCAAGCGCAGCCAGATCCACCTCAAAACAAGGGTATGAAATAGATTGCCTCCCATAAGCCAAGGACAAAGTAGACCTATCTGTGACAATGGCAAAGAGTACTATATTGTACCAGAAACTTTCTCTCTCTCTGTTTCCATCTGTTTTTTATATCTTTTCCTTACCCCACTCAGCCCCAAACCACATAAACACACAAAATACAGTAGGGGGGGTAAAGTTTTATATCTTTTTATTCATATACAATCTTCAGGTACCAGTCTTAAATTGCTGCAGAAATATATTATGACAGGTAAGCCATCATCATCCTCTCCTAAGACTTCAATAGGCATCCATAAAGGTAACATGTGTAAAGGAAAAATAGACCTGCAATTAGGGTAGGTTCTTCACAAAGGTGTAAGACTTATACATATGCCATTATTCAAGGAGCTCCTCAAGGGTCTTGCCTATTTCCAAATACCTCTTTCAGGGTTCTGGTTCAGTTCTAGAAATGCTAAGACTATATCCACTAAGGAGAATTAAGGATCTGCACTGCCAGAGAGCACATCAAGATGAAAACAATATGTCACTGTGACTGGTCACTTTTGTAGAGAGCAGAAAGTTAAGGGAGCGAAAGGTTTATCATCTTAAAGGTAGGAGGAAGATTCTGCCAGTTAAAGAGAGGAGGAAGGAATGAGCAAATGGTTTCTTCTGGCTAAGGCCAGTCAAGTGAAAACTAGGCTATGAATATAACCACTTTAGATGATGTCAAATACATCACAATAAACTACACATTAGCAGCAAGCTTACACTTTTAGACCATAGTTTTAGGGAGCCTATTATTTATTAATATGACACTGATTAATTTATTTCCTTTCCAAGCCTGCAAATCTACCACATTTTGAGCATTACATAAAAAGTTACAGCACAGTACTTCTTAGAATAAAGATAGTTAATATTAAATTTTCAGCTCCTGCCTTGAACCTGCAGTAATAAATGAACCTAAACAAAAGCAAACAAACAAAAAACCCACAAAGATATATAAGGAATAGGTATTTGTGTATTCTTTTGTATACTTGTTTTTCTTCTATTTAGTTTTGGACTGTATTGTAACTTTTCCTTTCTTCGTCTGCCAGCCTTCTAGTCATAATCTTTGAATTTTGGTCATAGTTAATATAGAGAGAGTAGTTAGTTACAATGGCATCTTTAAAATAATTTAAAAGCTCATTTATTAAAGTAACATAGGTATTTACCATGATATGACTCTACTTGCCTGGCTTGGATGTTATTCTACGTTTGTGAAAATTTGATGGAGATCCCTCATCCAGAGCTATATAATTGTAACAAAGACAAAAATATCCCTCACCAGAAAGCACTGACCTAAATTGGACATTAATTTCCCAGACACTAATATAGTTACCCTAATTATATGACTTCTAAAAATTAAAACAATTCCATGTAACCTAGAAGGAGAGAGAATTCCATTTTGTGCACAGAGACCCTTTCCACAAATCTTCACATTCCCCCCAAAAGGTTTCCAACTCTGCACAGAACATCAGCAAGTTAGTTTGACTAATACTGAGGTTTTGCATTGCACATTGATATAGAGATAGAGATGTAAAGGTAGAGACTTGCAAGACCTCTCACTTTCTTAACTTTCTTACAACCTCTGGGAAAAGGCACAGGCCCTCTCCACCCGCTTTGTCCTGATGTATTCAACTTGAAACTTTATCTGGAAAATAAAATCAACCAAATAGACGCTCGAGCCCTCAAATTTACAATTCTAGCCAGGAAAAAAAAAAAAGGCTTTGCAGGAGCACCTTTCCTTCCTCCTCTAGAAAGGAAACAACAAAAACGTCAAAACAGATTGGTTACCATCTGTCATTACTCAAGAAAGCCAATTGGTGATTTGAGCCCAACACAAACAAAAATGGGTTCTTTTTTTAGGAATAAGGCAGGCAGTGGAGGAGGATTCTACTCAAAAAAAAGGAAGAAAGCAAAAACTATAAAAAAGAATGGCGCCTCCTGCACATTGTTATAGCTCAATATAGGCATTATTATCCTCACATTCCAAAAGCAAGGACTGAATTTAGAGAAGCAAAGTGATTTGTTGGAAGACCTACTACTAGTAAATGGAAGAGTTAGGATTCAGATCCAGCTCCACCTTTGCTACCGTGCCCTGCCACAAGTAGAACTGAAATGGGTCACAGCAATATCCAGGGAGCAAGAGGTCTTTCATCTGCTGTCATGTTTCATAAGCGCCTATCAACAGCAGAACATATTTTTTTCATTACCTCCTTACACAGACAGCAGACCAGGAAATGCAAAACTGAGGGGAGGAGTACCCAGATATTATGTATCTCTTGAGAGCTTAGAATAAGAGGGAAAAACAAGTGTGGTTACAGAAGGTCAGGCCAAGGTTTAATGGGCGGTCACTGAGTAGTTTATAAGAAATGCAGTAGAGGTACTCTTCCAAACACTGCATGTGTTCAAGGATTTTTTTAAAGATAAAATTATGACTCTCATACAAATACATGTTCTAAATATTTTATTTAACTCATTACTTATTGAGGGAACCAGTAAAATGTTAGAACCCAGTTAAATGAGACTGAATATAGATATAGGCCAACAGGAATGCTAAAATCAATTAGCTTAATAGATGCAAAACTGGGTTTTTTTGTCCCGAAGTGGGGGAGAGAAATCAATGGACCCTACCAAAGACAAGAATTATTTGCATATCTATGGCAAGGGTTATTTGCATTTCCATCAGTTATCCACTATTTACAGAGTCTTCCATAGCTTAAGGACAGTGATAGTTTCAGGCACCCACAGAATTAAAGAAATCTAATAGCTGTGCTAGACAAAGTCTAGTACTCCCTTGAAGACACTCGGGCAACTTTTGATCCATTTCTAAGTCATACACGTTTCCTCAAAATATACTGACTTATTGGGGGTAGGGAGGAGTGAGGGGAAATTTGTATTCCCCCAGAACTATCATTTGGTTAATAAGAACTACTAGTATTGGAGTCATATTTAAAGGGAAATAGGAATCAAGTACCTCTAGGGAAAAGTACTGATAATCTTATTAACTCAAGTATTCATTTATTAAACAAATATTAATTTTTGGGCCATGTGCAAAATTTTATGGAAAGGGAACACAGAGATAATGAAATCTTACAAATCCATATGCTTTGCCTGTGGGGATTCATTTATTACCTGCTGTGATATCAATGGGTAATTTCCCTTGCTGGTAGAGATTCAGTTTAAGTTTCCCATCATTAAGAAAGAGGAGGACACCTCCTGAAACAAGCTGAAGTTCACTGTAGAGCAGAAGTCCTGCCTTATTCCAGGTTCGAAATTGGAAAGCAGCAGAAACCTCATCCTCTCCGGAAGTGCCTGGCAGAGCTAGGTAACTCCTGGAGCTCGCGAAAGTCACAGGCACTGACTGTGGTTGTGAACAAGAAAAGGACACGTTTCCCTGGGGAGAGAAAAGAAGAAAAAGCCTTCAGAGTGACGCGTCACATTAGTAATAGATGTTCAAATATGTACAAAGGCTGCTTATCAATTTCACATCATTCTCAATTTATAACAAGAAGGACAACCAATTTGCCACCAACATGAAAATTCACTTCCTTGTCATTGATCTTAAAGGTTCCTCAAACCCAGGAATATCTTTCCCTGGATTTTCTGGGAGAAACCTTTTTTCTCCCCACTTGTCTTAGTTTGCCCCAGGGCTGCCAATGCAAAGTTCCAGAAATGGGTTGGCTTTTATAATGGGGATTTTATTTAGGGTAAAAGCTTACAGTTCCGAGGCCAGGAGATGTCTAAATCAAAGCATATCAGAGATGCTTTCTCATCAAAGTCAGCTCCTGGTGATCCAGATATCCTGCCACATGGTGAAGATGGTGGCAGATCTCTGCCGAGGTCCCTGCCTTCCCCTCCGGAGTGTACTGTCTGCTGGAGCTCAGCTCTCAGCAACCTGGCTTGGAATTGTCACTTTCCAGGCCTCCTCTCCCAGTCTCCACAGCTCCGCTCTTTTCCCAAGTTCAGCCGTGGGTTCTCGGGCATATGGCTCATCTCTTCAGCCTTGAGCTATTCCATGGGCCCAGCCTCCTGGGGGCTTTTTGCTTAAGCTTTGGCTTTTAGTGTTCCTCTAGCCCTCTCTCACATGGCAGGTTCAAAATTGCAGCTTCTTTTTAATCTGTGTCTCTCTCCGTGTTTCCACTTACATAAAGCTCCAGTAAGAGGGTGGAAATGCAACCTGAGTCATGCCTCACTGACGCAGTCCACTCAAAAGCAATTTAACCAAGTAACCTCAAGTGAATCTAATGCAATCAAAGGATACCACACCCACTTTTTCTGTTTGCGATTTATAAAATAATGTCAAATTGTCACATCACTTTTCAACATTAATAAGAAAACTAACTCACTAATACAATTTTATTTATTGAATTAAATAAAAATTGATTTAAGCCAACTCTTTTTTAATGTTTTACTTGGCTTTCTCTTTCCCTTCATGTCATTCACTTAACTGCCCCTGCTTTGCAACCCAACCCATTTTCCAATGTTAATGAGCCGGTGTTTCTCCTTCCATAATTTCCTCCATTCCCATCAAATCTTATCAAAGCCTCAGCCATATAAACATTGATAAATATGTTTATGAATACATATATCCACAAATTTGTCATTATTTGTTTTACGAAATAGGAGCCATATTTTATGTACTTTACTATCACGCTTTTATCACTAAAAAATACCTTATGGAAATCCCTTCGAGTTATCTGGCAGAACTCTAACACATTCTTTTTATTTGATGTTGTAGTTATCCCTCAATTATTTCCTTGTTAATGGGCATTCACTTTATTTCCAGGTTTGTTTCTTCCAATAAAGCTGTGTTATGTAACTGCATGCTTCTATGTCTCCTGGTATTTTTAGTTCTATGGAAGAGTATCCTGGATATAGAACTACTATATACCATATGGTTTAAGAAGTGTTACCAGATTGTTTTCCAAAAAAGTTAAATTCTCCACATTTCCACCAGTAATATATGAGGGTATCCTCTAGCCCACATCCTTGCCAACAATAGGTATAATACATCTTTTAAATTTCCACGGGTTCACGGCAAATGTTGAAGTGATAGCTCATTCATATTTATCTTGCATTTACCTGTCTACTAATGAATTTGAGAATTTTTTAAAATATTCGTTGCTCTTCTGGACTTGCTTTTCCAGGAGTGGTATGTTCATATATTTTTGTATTTTTTTAAATCATTTTGCCCATTGTCACCAGATTCACACATATTCTTTTCTGTTTTGTAATAGATCATCATGATAGAGGGGAATTGTATGAAATCATATCCATCAGATATTATATATTACAAAAATATTTGGCTGCAGGAGTACGACAAATATTTATGGATTTGCAACAACTTTAAATCTCAGTTATATAGAAATAGTTAAGCATGTTCCTTAACATATCCCAGATATGAAGATACTTTAGTTATTACTTGAAATAATATTTAACAAACTTTCTAAATACAGATTTGAAAAGTCAATGAAATCAACTTTAAACACAGTGGAATTAGAACATTTGGTCTTGGTCAAACAAAAACAATTGGCTAGCAGAGTGGGTGTGACACAGTGGTTGATCACCTACTTCATATATATGAGGTCTCAGGTTCAATCCCTGGTAACTCCTAAAAATAAAAAACAACAAACAACAACAACAAAAAATTTTGGCTATATTGTGATTCTGTTAAAAAGTGAATTAGTTTTCAATGTAAATGAATCCCTTGTCCCAGTGAATGAAATGACAAAAGCTGAAGAGTAAACTGCCCTGGCCCATAATGTAAAGGTAATTATCAAACCTTGTAAAAATGGAAACATTTTATTATACCAGCTGCAATTTTGTTTATCTTTTCATTTGTAGCAGCAAATTTCCTTGCCAATGAAGAGGGTATATTAGCAGCATAAGCAGTTTCTGGAAATTCATGTTGTTAATGCAACTCACACATACACACATTATCTATCTATCTCTCCATCCATCTATCCTTTTTCTATCTGTATATATATCTAATGTTTTTATTTTCTTTTGAAATAATATTTACTTTCATAAAGTATAACTACTTTTAAATCTTACAGGATGGTATGCTCATCAATTTATCAATTGATAAATGCTATCAATTCGTGCACAGCATTAGAATAAAATGGTCATATAAAATAAATATATCCATAATACGTTTTGGGGATTTTTTTTAACATTTAAAGGATTTTAGTGAAGGTTATAAAAGATATGAATAGCTAAGTTGAACAGTCATTGGGTGAAACATTCCTTAAGTGATAATGACACTGAATCCTTCCCCAAAGCCAAGACCCCTCCACCAAGAATAAGTCTCTTACTATGTCCCTCCACTTCCAACAGTTCCCAGCTCTCATCGCACCCTCAGGAGGTGGCTAAGGCCTCGGTGCCCTGCACCCACAGCTAGCCTATGGCTGAATGCTCCCTTGAACAGAGCCCACATCACTCTGATCCTAGACACCAAGATACTAAAAATTCATTCTGAGAATAAGCATGATCATTAAAGCATTTGTTGTTGTTGCTGTTGTTTGTTTGTTTGTTTTTGTTTGTTTTTGTTTTAAGGAGGTATGGGGAATCGAACCCAAGACCTTACACATGAGAAGCAGATGATCAACCACCGAGCTGCACGTACTTTTCTTATTGATTTTTACTGCTTCAGTTGACCAAAGGGGAGCTTTATTGAGGTCTTGAGACTATGGGACTTGGGAAGGCTCATGGGGGTGGCCAAAGAGCTATGAAGAGTGGGTCCTTATTTGACCTTCTTCTTGGTCCACAGGTTGTTGGTGTGGCCGCAGTTGACGGCACAGTGGTGCAGGTGAGCATAGCACCTGGGGCAGAGCGCTTGTTGCAATTGTACTCCTGGGTGAACAGGTGGAGGGAAAGCTCGATTCACATGAGCTTAAACTTAAATATTTTTAATTATAAGCAACATAAGAAGTTTATTCAAATGGATATGTGTGTCTGCTTTTCTATTGTCAAGCTCATTATGCTGAAAACCACGTTTCCCTGAGCCCCTTTCCCTGCCAGAAAGGGAACTTGCACGATATTTGGGTATCAGAAGTGAAATGCAGGCTTTATCTTCCAAAGGTCTCTCAGCGGCCATGCACAATGAAGGACAGTTCCTGCAGTGCTGGTTTGTTTCAGCTTGTTCTTGCTGTCCTCACTTTGCTCCATCGCTTCTTCCCAATTGCTGGCCCCCATTGGTCAACGGCACATCCATGACCACCACCAGATGCTTGAATGGGGACCCACAGAAGCACTTGCTACCCAGAGACAACAGCTTCCAGAAGCTTCTTAGGAGATTCCTTCACAAGTGTTTGGTTTCTTGGATTTCCTGATATGCTCCAGCTTGTCCACACACCCCAGTGCTTCAGGCAGAATTAGTGACTTTTGATGGGAACTTTAAACTTTCCCTACCAGGCCTTCATTTTCACTTTCCCAGCAGCTCTAATAGTTAGTAAAATCCAAGTCCTATAATAAATCCCTTATTCATAACACTCATAGTCATGTGGATTCCATGACTGAGCCCTGAGCAGGACAGTTATATTTAAATTCTGCCACATTTCCATAGAATTAGAAAATAATGAGCCTGACCAAGATTGCTGTGTGGACAGACTGGGCAGATGCAGTGTCCTAGCAGCCTATTAGTTTCTTTTATTTGTTATGAATGACCATAGCAAAATACAAGTTTTTCAAATGTCTCTCTAATATACAGGATATTATCTGATTCCAGTTAATGCTTATCTAGTGAGTTTGTCAGGAAATATCTTATTAAGAGAATTACAGAGCAAAAGAAATTACCTCCTAAGTGTAATCATATTGGAACAAAATTAAAATATTAATTGTAAATAGAAAATTGCTTTATTTCATATAAAAATAAAATGATCATGCCCTGTGAATTATAGTTTCTTTAGACAGACTTAATCACTTACATAGTGCCAATCAAAGAAAAATTTTTGAGGAATAAAATTATCTTAAAACTTCATATCAAATGGGAATCCAATATGGAACAATTTCATTGGGTGGAAAAGCATTATAGCTTTACCTGTTCTTTCTCTTACCATAGTGATGATCTGTGGTTTATGTCGCTTGGCCAAATCGATAATGTCCACTCCATTATAATAGAGATTTTCTAAACACCCATGAAAATTTTTATGTAAGAATGACATTGATTTTCCAGGTGCTGGAATCCCTCCAAAGCTGATCTTAGAAAGAAAAATGGCATCAATAATATTGTTTAGTAATTTTCTGATAATCTGTTTAAATATTTATGATTAGCAAGTATAGCGGCAATCATCATAGATCAAGTTTCCATCATCCTACTTACACTGTCATATTGTTAATTTCAAATGGAGCTGTGCAAATGAAAGTTAAAATGCAGATTTTAAAACAAATTTACATGCATTCAGTTTTCATTTACAGCACAGCTTGATTATGCTTACAGGATGGTAATCACACCTGGTTTTGATATTTCTTGGTTGATGAAGAAAAATATACTTTTATACCCATGGTAAATCTTGATCTGCTTAATAATGTAACAGATTATAATGATATTTTATTTTATATACATTTCAGGGACACAATGATACTTGTGCATCTGAATCATTAGTCAATCAATTAGTCAATGTGCTTGTTACTGAATTTTCCCCATGAATCTACAATGGTCAGGAGTCTCTACGACACAAAGAGATTCTATACAATACAGCCTATATTTACTTGTGATATTTAGATCTTTTCAGGGAGATGTCTTCCTACATATGACATGACTACCCATCTCAGGTTAAAAAAAAGACGATCTTGATCAGTAATAACAAATTAACATATTATGAAGGAGATGAAGCTCCGTAGCTGATCTCCAAACCTGCGATGTCACCAGGTGAGTTAGGTCACCTTGGGAAATGTTTCACCAGAACTGTCATTCACTCTGAAATGAGCATTCTCTTATTATAGTTTGTGGGAGGGACCACTCATAGCCACATCATGAAATTGGTATTAATTGAAATGCAATCATCACACCTCATGATCAAGATGCAGGTGATCAAATTCTCCCTGAGCATGGAAATGATACTTGTGCTCATCCACTGTAAAGTTGACTTGTTTGCCCAAGCGCTGGATAAGTACCGAATGCCAGTGCTCATCATCCAACAGGCTCCCCAGGGTGAGATTGGTCAAGGTCTGAGTGGAAGGCAATTTAGCTCCACCTTAGAAAAGGAAAAAAATTAAAGCACCATTATTCCCAGTTTAAAAAAAAGAAAATAGTTTCCATTTGTGGACCAACATATTTCCTAATAACTGCAACTATTTCCTTCCATGCATTCCTTCCCTGCATTCCTTCCCAAATAGTAACAAGCCTTTAACTGAGGCTTGAGATAATGTCCCTTGGAACTGATGTAATTTCTAACACTGTTAATTCTTTTTATTATTATTACTCATTGCTGGTTCATTTTCTATGTAAATTTTATCTTTGCTACAACCTCATTATTTTTATTACCTCAATATTTTTCAATGACCCATCCTTTTTTAAACGATGTTAGAAAATGGCTATGTAGTTACATTGGTGTTATGTAGAAAACACAAAATGAGGGTCTTTCGCAGTTTTCAAAATATGAACTCTTTTGCACGAAAATACAATATTATAGTGTGGGTCTGTACACACAAGCCCTTGAGTTTGAAAACAGTATATCTTAATTGTTTAAATATAACCTATAAAACAGTTCCCTAGGGAAACGGACTTGGCCCAGTGGTTAGGACGTCTGTCTACCACATGAGAGATCCACGGTTCAAACCCCGAGCCTCCTTGACCCGTGTGGAGCTGGCGCATGCGCAGCGCTGATGTGCACAAGGAGTGCCCTGCCACGCAGGGGTGTCCCCAGCATAGGGGAGCCCCACGCGCAAGGAGTGCGGCCGTAAGGAGAGCCACCCAGCGTGAAAGAATGTGCAGCCTGCCCAGGAATGGCACCGCCCACATTTCCCATGCCGCTGACGACAAAAGAAGGGGACAAAAGAAACCAGACGCAGCAAATAGACACAGAGAACAGACAACCGGGGGAGGGGGAGGAATTAAATAAATAAATAAATCTTTAAAAAAAAAACAAAACAGTTACCTAAATGACATCTGAATAAAGAGATTTGTCAGGCACCTAACTCAGTAGCTTTACCTGAATTAATAAGTAAAAAGAGTTTTCCTCTTCTTAATTCCAGCGTGATGTGATCTCCATTCTGCCCCTCTTTGTGGAGTAGAATGCCGTCATGCTCCATGGTTTTAAATTTCAAAGCAATAATATCTTTTATTGAGCTCATAGATTTTTGATTAAATCTGTAGAGAAGTGAACTTTTTCCATCAAGAGCAACCACCTCTGATCCTAGAGACCAAGATATTAAAAAGTCATTCTGAGGATAAATACGGTCATTAAACTGTTTACAATGTTTATAGAGAGCATTATGCAAGCTCACACACATGCATATACAGTTTAGCTCAGCCCAGTCATAGTAAGGAAATACATGACCACAAAATATCTATTGCTTCTTGAAACCCAGGATTGAATACATTTTATCCTTTACTAACCTGTTACCATAATTCCTGTTCTAGACATACATTTTAAAATATTCTTAATTTTCTCTTATTTTATTAAAATTATATTTCTTCTTATTCCATAAAAAAGAGGAAAACTGGGGAAAAATTTTATAAGCAATATCTATAATATAAAACCACATCAAATATTTCACAAATCAATATTTTGTTAATGATATTCTTGAAATGTTCTGATAACAGTTTCATTGGAGTTAAACACCTATTAGCTGGGAAGCAGATTTGGCTAATGGATAGAGCATCCACCTATTACTTGGGAGTTCCAGGGTTCAAACCCAGGGTCTCCTGCCCCATGTGGTGAGCTGGCCCACACACAGTGCTGATGTGTGCAAGGAGTGCCGTGCCACGCAGGGGTGTCCCCCGCATAGGGGAGGCCCATGTGCAAGGAGTGCGGCCCGTAAAGAGAGCCACTCCATGCAAAAAAAAAAGTGCAGCCTGCCCAGGAGTGGCGCCACACACAGGGAGAGCTGACGCAGCAAGATGACACAACAAAGAGAGACACAGATTCCCGGCACCACTGACAAGAATGCAAGTGGACCCAGAACACACTGTGAATGGACACAGGGAGCAGACAACTGGGGGTGGTGGGGAAGGGGAGAGAAATAAATAAATCTTTAAAAACAAAACACCTATTAGCATCTGAAAAAGTGGCTTTGATATCTCAAAATTCTTTCATATATACTGGACATGAAAGAGGTCTGCCCACAAAAAAGCACACATACTTTAGCTTCATCAAATGCCAGTTCAAGTATATATGATATGACCGATGTGTTTAATTTAATTTCATTTTCTGACAAAGTAGTAGTATTTAAGGGCAATGCTATTTTCTGTCTTCTCAAGGGCATTGTTGAGATGACACTGACTTAATGATTTTATGAGGTCTGCTCTGTTGCTTTTGTGTCATAACTGAGACAATGACTAGTTTTTTCAGCTTTCTGACAATGTCTTATCTACTCACCGTCAAGATCACTTACATTCAGTTCATTGAAAAAAGATGTCATGTTATACCAGTACCATAACAATACATCTGTCAAAATTGTTGCACCCAGAACAAGAGACACAAAAAAGAATTGATAATACTCAGGAAACCTAGCAGTGTTTTCTACACTTCACAAGTCAAAGATTTTTTAAAAAAAAGAAGAAAGAAAAAAACCCAGCAGGAATGGGGGCAATAATTATCCTTGAAAGTGCATTTATGTAATAAATGAAGAGGTTAGGGAATTCAATAAAATATGAAGCTATTTTTCAACTGGTTAGCTGACTTCTTCAAGCCAAAGACGTGACATTACAATTCACACACTTTGTTTCATTTGGCAAAATTATTACAGCTACTTGTATGTCCAAATATACATTTCATTCAGATTATCCATCAAATTGAATGGGAACCATTTATATTCAGCATCACCCCCCAACATTTTCCATCTATTTTGTGCAGCTATCTTTTGAAAACTCAAAGGTCTGATTTTCTCACATCTTAATGTGCTTATAAAGAATTCATTCACCAAGTATGCAAGAATAAACATTGCATTCTGTCTGAAGAACAATGTTAACCAAACAATTATTCACCAAGTGTTTCCAAAGGTCCCTTACCCAAACTGGTGAAGGTTTAATTCTCCCTCCATGAACTTGACCAGACTGCTAAGTCATTGGAGATGGCCCATGTCTCTGCAAACAAAAATATGGTGGTGCTTGGGTCTGTGGGTCCAAGCGTTCAAGAGCTAAGAGGACTGCCCAGAGTTCAGCCCAGTGGGCACTCTTTCCAGTGCCAGAGGTGGTGTCTGAGGTAAGGGAAACAGTAGCTGCTGCCCAATGGATGCCAGGTGGCTTCAGCTTGCCGATCCATCAGTGAACCAGGGCTGAGCATCTGGTGGGGCATCCTTCAGTCAGGGTCTGCAAGATGCCAATGCAGGGAGGCAAGGGCCCTCATCTGGTGCTGCAACAAGATCACTATCGAGGGGCTCTCCGCCACCCCCTCGTGCACATGTGTCACTCCCTGGGGGCCGTGGCAAGCATGACCTTGAATATATCACTTCCATTTATGGTGCTCTGTTGCTGAGCACTGCCTGGGTGAGTGTTATGATTATCTGGGAACTAGCATATGATGGGGATTTCTGGCCTCAGGAGGACCTGAGGACCCTCCATCATCCTTTCCAATTCCACCTGTCAGAAGTGCCTCGGGAAGGGGGAGTAGCACTGAGTTGTACCTGGAACTTCTTGGTCCAGATCCCCAAGGGTCTGCAAATTCCTCCTGCTTCCTCCTTCTGCCAGAGGGACCTGTCACATGGGTACAGGTGGCAGAAAACTGTAGTTCCAACAGAGATCCAGAGTCCAAATTTTCCAGAGGTAGGGCAGCTAAAATGGCCACCTTTAACTCCTGCAAGTCCTCTTCCTCCTCTAGTCCCTATTGGAAAGTATCTGCTTTCTGTGTCTCCAGATCTAGGGGTGCCAGATGAGATGAGAAATACGCTCCACCCCACACCAGCGTGGAATGTCTGAGGCCTCCCGACACTATTGGCCGCCTCCTCCCCTCTGTGTCCCCAGAATAACAGTGACTGGGCCTCTGCATCCAAAAGCGCTGTACAGGTTTACTCACAGCTCCCCCACTGTGCAGACCCTGGGGCGTAGGACCCTTGGCCCCGACTCCTCAGTCTGAAGGGAGAGGTGGGAGATCGGCAGACTCCTCCTCCTCTCCTGCCCCGTTTCTGGGGATTGTGGTGGGCAGTAGGGCAGGGCAGATTATTCCTCTACAACCCATGGCCCTTCTTCCAGTTGACATTTTTCCTAAAGTTCTACACTGGATACTCAGTCAGTGGTGTCCTTTGTTCTAGTAGCCACAAGAACATAGATCAGCACATGGGGGCCGTGAGAGGAAGGAGGTGCCCATCCACCCTGTGGGTCCTAGGACCACCGGGTTAACAGGCCAGCGCCCACAGGTTCCCCTGCCAGTCACCACAGCAGCCACTCCCCTAGCAGGAGCCCCCTGCCCCAGGCAGAGAGGGTATGAGAAAACTGTTTATTCATGTCTCCCACTCAGGAGGGCTTTTTCCAGTAAAATCATCATCAATGTCCCACTGTAAGGTAAGAATCTGGTGAAGGCCTAAATCTCTCCGGCAGGGTTGGAATATCCATACACCAACATCCAGCAGTTGCAGCTGGACCACAGCTTCCTCCTTGCTACTCCAAGGCTTAGTTGGAATTTGGAGAGATCCCCCAGGACAAAAGATACTCCTCTGACTCCCTGCAGGGCCTAGTGGAATCAAGGTTGGACCTGGGACACACCGATGGCGCCCACATGATCAGCCACTCCCGGCCTCCCCCTCCCCCTCTTTTAACTACAAGTAAGAGTCTGGAAGAGGGCCAGGTTGGATGCAAGGTGGCCAAGACTGTTCCACTCAGCCTGGTTGATCTGGGTAGAAGTTACACCCTTGTACTAAAGTCGGGACAGCCCATAGCTCTCTTGCAAATCCTGTATCTCCTTCTCCGTAAAAGCTTGCAGTTTCACTTCCCTCTCCAGGCCCCCATCTTCAATTCTAACAGTCTCCTGAATAATGACCAGCCTCACAGTAGCCTCCAGGTTGGCCCAAGTAGCCCGCATGCTGGTGTGCCTGGATCCAGAATGAGAGCAACCAAGGCAGAGGATGGCGGGCAGGGTTCTAGCCTGGAACCAGCTGGCCAACTCCTTGGCATTTGTGGGGGGATTTTCAAAGTCACACGTATCACTGCCCTTTCCCCTGATGACAGACAGTGTGCCCTGGGTTCCCATCCATGGAGCAGTACCTCTATTCAGGCTGGCAGGTGGGGGCCATCCTACAGTTGAGCACACAAAGCCATGAGCCCTGTGGTGCCCAGGAATCTCCTTTACAAAAGGAAGGCAAGAGCAATAAAAAGAACAGCCAAAAAAATCAACCCACTCCATACTTCCTCGGGCATGGTTCTGGTTTTGCTAAAATCCGTGGAGCTAGTTGCTACACGGTGCCTAGTGGGAACACAGGCTCTGACACAACAGACTTTCAGCAAGTGGCCGCTTCATTACTTAACCCAGTACAAAGGGTCCAAAAGAGTAGGGGTCTCCCGGGAAACCAACTGCTCAGTTCAGGTTCAGTGAATGGAAGCTCTACATGCCCCACTTTGCATCAGAGATGAGAGGCAAATCTGTGGTGCTTAAAGTTTTTATATTTGTCTATCCCAGGGGGAACGAACCCTGGCCCTGAGAATCTCTGCCCTGATAAACATCTGAGGCTGCTTCTTTCCCGTTTCCGGTTTTAAGGTCTGCCTGGGTCTTTTCGTTAGACCTAACATTTCCCCCAGCTGTGGAATGGAAACAGACTGAAACATCTCTGCACAAGAGAAGAGGCTGGGGCAGGCGAGGGTGGGGTCTGGCCACTGAGGTGTGTCTGTGACTTGCCTGTCATTATCCTTTGTTATATAGCTGAATGACTGTGCATGGTAAAAACATAACTGTGACAAATACAAATCATGTGTCCTATGATTATTAGATTATAATGAACTGAGAAAAATTCCAACAAGGCAGACTTTAAATTCTGACACATTTGGAGCGATGCAGTTATCTCTGAGTTAATGTATTGCTTAAAGGCAAGCATCATGGTAATGATTTTATTTTAGATAAAGTCTATTTTTGGAATTAGATACCAAGAGAATTTTCTCCCAATAAAGGTTCAGCTTGTGTTACTTTAGCCTACTATTTCTTTTTTTATCTACTTCACTATTGTTATTATTGCATTATAATGGTGATATTCATCTTCCATGGCACCTAAAGCTTCTGGCCTGGAATATTTCCATCAGCAAAATGGAGTAATGGAAAACATTTCAGGTAATTGATGCCTACAGCAATGGTATACTATTCCATCTCTTAAACTGAATTCACTTGCCATTTTCTCTCACCGCTACATACTGCCCACTTACTTAGCACAGTATGCTACGATGCTATTCATTGCATTCATTCATTCATTTACTTAGCCTCATCATGTCTGAGGCTCTGTGCTGGGTGCTGAGATAAAAGGGCAATCAGCGCAAACATGGCCCCTGGTCTCATGGTACTTACATTCATGGAAGCTGGCCAATAACAACTAGGTGAACAAATAAGCTCGTAGGCTTGGTTAACAAAGAAAAAGTAATATGACAGAGATTAGCAGATCTACTGTGGTCACTTTAGTTAAGATGTTTGGGAAAAGTTCCTAACATTCCTAAGCTCTAGAAACCTGCAGCAAAGGAAGCACCTAATCAGTAATCATCCCACTCTCCACGGTCATCAAGTCCTGTAACTTGTCCCCATAAACTAGAATTACTCTAGGAATGTTCCATTTCAAGATGCCTAGCATTTCCCCAGCACATTCTCTCTTTCACTGTCATGAAAGAAAGCTCTGTGGATTGCTGAGAAACTATGGTGACAATAAATAATTGAGTGCTCAGAAGGAGGAATGAAGTAGGCTCGCTCACCTTGATCAAAGTGACTTAAAAGCAAGAAAGTAGAGAATAGGAGAATCAACAAACTGGCTACAACCAGAAATCACATCACAGATTTCATGTGCATATAAACAGCGCTCTTCAGAAGAAGTTAACATAATTCAGAAAGTAAGTTGTGTTACAAGTACAGAAAAGCTTCAAGTTGCATACATACAACATACCAGTTCTCATAAAAGAAAAAAAAATTTCAAGATGATTCTTAGAAGTGTCACTGAAGATAAAAGACTCATCAACAATAGGTCTAATCTAAATCACTTTTACAAAAAGTTGTTTTATACAAACACATCTGATGTAGTAAAAACTTTCCATTTTAAGCAATAAGCAGAAACTCCTGAGCCGTGATGCATAACGATAAAGATAGAACAACCCTAAACTATGTGAATTCTAGAGGTTGCCCGCTCACTCCCTTTCTCTCTCCCTCCTAACTCTTGTAGTCTTGTCTCCTTCCCTGACTTTGACCCTCCTCTCTCCCTCATACAAAGGTCCTTGTGATTACATTTTGGGCCCACCAGGATAATCTCCCCATCTCAAGATCCTTAATTCAATCACAGCTGCAGAGTCCTTCTGTCATATATTTTAAGGTTTGGGGATAAGGAGGTGCACATCTTTGGTGGGGTATTACTCTGCTTACCATGACAAGTTACTTAACCCCTTTGCACTTATTTCTGCATCTGTAAAATGAGAGTAGAAGAGTCTCTATAATCTGGATTGTTGTATGACTACATAGCTGCTTAGATAAGTAGCTGGCACCTGACTAGCACTCAATATATGTTAGTTACTGCTAATGTTCATATTAACATTTATTATCAAAATACTGGGCAGGGAAAAAAGGTACAGCAAAAATAGTTTAATAAATATATTTGGTGGATTTGTTTTTAAAAAATGGGAGGCTCTTTGAAAGAATCAGAAAACCTATTTCTGAAAGGCACAAGAAACGCTCAGTTGTCAGCGTCATCCGGTGGCCTCTCCTCTGGCTGTCCCTCCTGCCTGAGCTGATTTACCACGGCCCTTGCCAGTGGCCTGAATCCTCCTCAGTGAACGCCTCCATCTCATCTTCTCCCTCGGATAGAAATCAAGGAAAGGCGTGCCTCAGAGGTGGCAGGCGCTACTCTCTTAGCAACTCACAGTGGGAATCTGGGGAAAGAGGTATCTCTGCTTTATTCACATGATTCAGGAACACCATCCTGTGGGATTAAGAACTGTCCGAAAGAAAATATTCAAATGTGTCGTCAGGGATTGTGTTAGAAGTGATATTGCTGAAATGCGCATCCTGCCTGCTTTCTGCAGCCAGTGTTTATGGAGGGCTCTCTGTGAACACCGAGGAGGACACAGCAATATGCGAAAACAAAGAGCATTTATTTCAAGGAAACTACAGTCCAGCAGGGGACGGGTGATTATTTATGCCCATGCTTAGAGCTTCACTTCTGGATCAGGTCTGGGTCCCAGAGGACTTCTAAGACAGGCAGGAGAGGGGGGTCATTCACTTTACCTCTGGGAAGGATGCCAATGAAATTGCAGAAATGCTTTACCTCCTTGAGCAGAAAACTGCTTTTCCACCTTAGCATATTTCACATGAAAAACACAGCGTAGTAATAGATCTCATTTTCCTCAGTTGATCTCTGCATCCTACCCTACATCTGCTCTAGAAATTTGAAGCTTCTTAGTTGTTGTCATTTGTAAAAGGAATGTCCACTCCAGCTCCCTGCCCCCACAAATGCATTACTAAGTAAAATATATCCAAAGCATAGTTTTGTAAATTGAATTTCATGGTCCAGCCATACCAAAATCAAGCGGGTACAATTCCTTGGATCTCCAAGAACATGTATCCTTCTGGGCTGTTGCCAAAGTCCACCAAATTAATAGTCTCCAAGGGCAGTGCCCAGGAATCTGGGTTCCTGGGTGATTTTGAGGCTGACAACAGCTTGAGGGTTGTCAAGAAGAACAAGTAGCTTATAGAAAGTTATTCTCTGAAAATGAAAAGCCTCATTACATACTGAACCACACTATGAAAAAGGAATGCGTTTTATTTATTTATACCGTAGGTGGTACTTGGGGACGCTTGTGGAGGTGGTAGAGACATGTCCCTGAAAGATAAGTTTCAGGAATAAATTTACTCTGAGTGACACTATGAATAATTGCATCATTGATGAGGTCAGATGACTGAAATACTTAGAGAAAAACTAGAATAGAAAAAGCATGGACTAGAAAATAAACATTTGAATATTGGAAAAGTGACATTCTTCAAAGGTCATGGAAGAGTTCTTCTTAAGAAAGATAGCATTTTCCTATTAATTCTCTGGGAATCACCCCAAAATATAAACAGGGAAAGAGCTGCACTATGAGAGACAAACGAACAAAAAATATGTAGACCCTTCATTATCCAGAAAAAGAACTTCAGACCACATTCTTTTTGGCTAAACATGAAGGCAGCCTTAATCACTGTGCAGATTGTTTCTTTATTTGAAAATTATTACCCATGAATTACTAAATGGAAAGAAGAAGCCCAATTTTGACTTCTAAGAAATCTCTTTCATACTCAGTTGCCATTAAACTACTATACAATGAAATATTAAAACAACAGTAAAACGTATAGGCACTTGAAATCTGCATCACTGAACTGGGCTTTAAAGAGATGGAGAGGAGACAACAAACACTTGAGAAATCAACAGGAAATAGGTTGTACTATTTTTGCACAGTAGGATAAAAAAAATGATTTAAGGGACTGAAGTTTAAAACCACTTAAGATTAGAAGAAATAAAATGGAAGAAGGCACAGAATCAAGTGCTGCCTATAACCACAGGGAAAAGGTGACTTTCCTATCATAATTTTAAATAGATTAAGGTCAGTGGCACCACTCCAGAAGGTTATAGGAACAAACATGATTATTGCCACTTAAATATCAATTCAAATTAACCTTTTAAATAGATTTGAAATTAGGAACATCTACTATGTCAAGGACACTTGAACATGTCCTTAGAGAATATAAGTTGTATTTCTGTCTCTAATATTTATTTGTAACTGCTGTAATGTCACAGAAGTCACATAAATGCTAAATATCAGTTTCCTTATTTGGAATATGTGGGGGATAATCCCAGCCTTTCATACTACACACACACACAAAGCTGTGATTATCAAATAGAAGTTCCAAAAGCCTTAACTTTTATTTAGTGTTGTAGATGCTTTTATTACAAATTTAACGATAACAGCATTTGACATCTCATATGTTCCTTCCAAAGATACTTCTCAGTTAATAGTTTGCTATAGTGCAAGTGATTTTCATATGCTATTTTGCATTCTATTTATTTATTTATTTATTTATTTATTTATTCAAGGCCACTTAGCTTTTTCTTCTTAGTTCATCCTTCTAAAAAGTAGTTACTGAACTTTGATTGTGCCAAGTGCTGCAGTAGGAGCTGGTGTTGCAGAGTGAACATACCCTGACCTCATGGATCCTCCAAAAGAAAGACATCAGGAAAATCCTCCTGTGTGTTCAGATAAAGTTAAAAAGTATAAGTGGCGCATGAGGGAAATAACAGGGCTGCCTGGGCTCTTCTAATAGAGATCTAAATATAGTTGGCCATCAGGGTAGATGTCTCTAAGGAAGTGATGTTTTGGCTGAGTACTTGACTACACATGTAAGAGTCTAAAAGAAGAGACTCTTAGAGTCATAAAGAAGGGGGAAGTGAGAGACAAGGAGGGAATGGGTAGGGGAAATACAGTGAATAGTGGGGCATAGGTTGAGGAGGGGCAGGAGAAACTGGGGAAAGTGGATGGTGACTGCAGGAAGTAGATGGAAGAGGTTCACAGAGAGTTGGATTACTGGTAGACCACTTGGACCAAGTGAAGCCTTGCTTTCAGGTTGGGAAAGGTCTGTTTTGGTTTTGTCCTTAGCCCTACGACCTAACAATTGGCTCTTGGTGTGGTCTTTACTCCTAAGGCAATGCCCTTCTGGGATTTCAGTTAAAAGCCCAGATAATTACCAAGCTCCTATAAACTGGCAAAATTTGAACTCTTCTGAGTCTTAGACTTTAGTTGAAATCCCTGCTCGACTCTTTAACCTTCCAGCTCCTACTTTCTCCTTGGCTCCTTCGACTCTCATCTTGGAATGTACAGTTGAGGAAACAGTCAAGGATTTGAGGGGAATTTGCATGCAGGATTTGAGGTTCTCCTTCTCTGAACACCCCTTTTTGATATTCACTCCTCAATTTCTAGCTGCTCTGAGGACTTTGAACTCTGACCTCTGGCTCCTCACACTAGTAAAATCTGCCTATTTTCTGCTTGAGTACTAAAAATGTCCTGAAAAAGGGAATGTGCCCTTCAGGAAAGGCTAGATAAATGTGGATCTCCCTGAATTTGCTTCCCTCTTTCAAGAACAGAATCCTCTCAATTTTCTGCCTGCTGTGGATTGATCTTTAGAGCCTCAGGGTAATTTTATATTTTATCTAGCACTTAAAATTGCTGTAGGAAGTGGGATAGTTCAATAAAACCTACCCTTTCATGATTGGTACCCCAGGACAAATTATCTCTCTTGATGGGAACTTTTATAATAATTGGCTTAATCCATTAATTTATTTGGGGTTGCAAAATGGGTATTTTCTAACCTTTATTCTTTATTTCTTAGCTGTGATATTTCTTTAAAGAGAAACTTCTCATCTTTTATTTGGTTACCTTGAGGTATAACTTTTATAGGAAAAGTGGGATAAATGCTTGTTTCCACGTTCATTAGTTTTCAAAATAATGAGTTGGTTCTTTAATATTTCTCACGATGACCAGTGAAATTTTTTACTGTTTTAGTCTTACTGTGAACCTATTCACTCAAATATCTTTGATATATTTCAAACCTTTATAGTTATTATCCTTCTTGATGCGCAAATATTTCATTCCTTGGTCAATGGGAGCCTCTAGAAGTTGACTCCTGAATCCTTTTAACATGAACTCAGTTTCATAAATAACTAAATAATTAATAGTGACTAATAACTACTTAATATTTTAATAGCCAGCATTATTTTACTTTTAATATAATATCACTTATCAAACTAAAATCTTAAGATTATAAACATGGCAAAGAATTAGAGAATTCATCCTCTTTATTCTTAAGCCAACCAGAATCTATCTTCTTTTCAAACTTTGACATAAAATAGGATACCTTAGCTAGTGTATTAGCTGATAAGGAATCTGAGAGCATGAATTATATCTAATTCACCTTGATCAAGCTTGTATCAATTAGCATGTGGGAGTTGCTCAATAAATAGGTAATGAATTGAATTATAAATATTCATTATAGTAAATCTAACACATTTACTGCTATTCTTTTTTCTTTTCCTTAACCACATATGTGGTAAGAGGGATCAGCATCTTAGATAGATTTTAGATTATTATCAAGTTCTTCCTCAATGTTTTTTGCCATCAAGGTGACAGTTTCCACTCCCCATGATATTTTCTATTAATACATTATCTAAATGAAAATCTACTAATGGCAGTATGTAAGTAGTTCCAACTTTCAATAGTTTTCTGCACTTCAAAATAGAAACACTTCTTATTTTTTAAATTAACATGAGTTTTGTAATTAGTGGCATGTTCTTTTCATTAAATATAATCTACAATTTTCTCTAAAACAGTTTTTATTTAAGCAAATAAACACAATAGTTTAAAATAGTTTAAAACTTCTAATTCAGTCAGTTCTCCCTGTGCTCTATGCCTGATTGTTACAGGCTGAATATGCCTTCCTGAGGCTCATCAAGCTTGCCTTCATTCATTCATTCATCCATCCATCCATCCAACCATCCATCCATCTAACCATGGGATGAGTAACAGGAAAGGAACATCTGACTGCGGTGCAGTATAGCATGTGAATACTATGATGGGAAAAGGAAAGACTGCTGCAAGAGCAGGTGGTAACCTCCTCTGACCTGAATGGGGGTTTAAGACAAGTTGCCAGAAACACAGTGATTTCTAGAGTGAGACAAGAGGAAGAGAAAGAGAATTACCTAGGCAGAGGAATAAAGGATGGGTGTGTGGAGATTGCCACAGAATTATGCCAAGACCCTAAGGCTAGAAAAACCACAAATTCATGGCATGACCAAGAAACTGAAATTAGTTCCGTATGCCTGGACAGTTGGTGTTCTTACTCATTTGGGGTTGGGGAAAGAAGAATCAAGGATTACAAAATGACCAAAGAATAGGAATTTAGAATTTATACTGAAGGTAAGTGCCTCATCAGCAATTAAAGGACATTGTCTCCTATGGCTTAATTGCCACTTCCTAAGGACATCTCAGGCACATTCATTTTCACCTAGTTATTTTTTTTGCCTTTGTTTATCGTTGTTTGCCTTTCTTTAGGACATTTAGTGGAGTTGTCTTTATCTTCAAACATTTCCTTTTCTTTTTCTTTCTTCCGCCAGTTATTTCCTTACATAAGTCTCTTCTCCAGATCCATACACATGCTCAGAGCAGTTATAGCCAAGACACCTGAAATTTATACTTTCCCCTTGATCCCACCAAATTTAGCTTTTACTTCTATCATTACTCAGGAAACAACTTCAAGTTTACTGAAGCAGAACGTGCTCTTTGATATGGATTTTCCATTTACTTGATGTTTCTTCATAACAAGTTATCGCTCTAAATCCCAGGGGTAGAGGGAAAGAAAATTGAGTGTGATTCTCACAATGGTCATTTGTCCTGCAATGTTCAGAGGACCAGCTTGCCCCTCTAACTTCAGCAAGCACATGCTTTAGCACAAGGGGGTGTGACTTAAAAATACACACTACCTGAAAAATAATATGAAGGACTCGTTAGGGTAGAAATGCAGGTCCATTTTTGAAGACATACCACTTTATACTTCAAATATTAACAGTAAGGCAACAAGTAGAACACTTTGTCATTCACTAACAATAACATTTAAGTAAGTTTCTATTCTATATCTCCAACCCATTTCAGCCCATAGGGGTTGGAATTGCCATTTTCCATATCTAGGACCTGAGCTTAACGAGTCAACAACTGAATTATCTCTTCTTTTCTCTTCCAGAAACAGTTTTTCTCCAGTTGCCCCCCTTCCAGTAAATGACACCACCTTACAGATGGTAGTTCAAATCAGATAATTCAGCATCTCTTACTTCCAATCACCAAGCTCCCCATTTCTTTTTTTTTTTTTTTTTGGAGGCACCAGGGATTGAACCCAAGACTTCATATATGGGAAGCAGGCACTCAACCACTGAGCTAGACCCAGTCTCCTCACCAAGCTCTCTTGACTCAATATCCTCAATATTATTTTGAACCTGCTTCCCTCCCTCCCTCCTGATTGCCATTCCTCCAGCTTGGGGTTCCACTGTCACTTGTCCAAATGAGGACAGAAGCCCTCTAATTGAGCTGCTGCCTCCAGAATTAACCCTCCAACCTTTATTCCCCACTACAGTATGAATGATCATTCTCAAATATGAACAGATTAGCCAAACTATCTTCTTTCTTGAACTTGACTGGGGTACACCACTCCTCCTGTGTGCATTATCCTCCTTGCTACCCATGTGAAAATGTCTGCACCTTAGTTTCAAACCTACAGTTGTAAACTTTCTTAAGCTAATTTCAATTTATCAATCATTTTATTCCTCATACCCTATATTCATGCTGCAATATTTTATATTTAGATTATACAACTTTTATGACATTGTACATGGACATCTTTAT
The DNA here is from genome assembly GCF_030445035.2 of Dasypus novemcinctus. Classification (NCBI taxonomy): domain Eukaryota; kingdom Metazoa; phylum Chordata; class Mammalia; order Cingulata; family Dasypodidae; genus Dasypus; species Dasypus novemcinctus. The sequence continues at coordinate 12,866,577 of NC_080690.1, forward strand.
TAAGAAAATACATATTACTTTAGAGTATTTTTCCTATGTCCAATACCTGTTAGAATTCTCTTTTAGCAGTTGTTAATCCATACTTTAAAATGAATAAATCTGAGAGCCATGTAGTCGTCCAGACCACTGGATCTGATTGTAAATTTTAATCTAACCTAAACTGTGTGATCCTGTAGAAAATTCTTAATTTCTCTAAGGTTCACTTTCCTCCATGTCAGGAGACCATGGGCATCACTCTTTGGTGAGCCATTCAGACAAACACTACTCAAGAGTATCTTGGCGAGCAGCTGTAGCTCAAGTGGTTTAGCACCTGCCTCCCATGTATGAGGTCTCAGGTTTGATCCCCAGTACTTCCCAAAAACAAAACAAACAAATGAAAAAACCAGCTCTCACTGGGGAGGGGATGTAGCTCAATGGTTGAGTGCCTGCTTCCCATATATGAGGTCCTGCCTGGGTTCATTCGCTGAACCTCCTAAAAAATAAAAACAAAAAAGAGTATCTTGGTGCAGGTGGGAATTCATAGACAGAAGGTCACAGGCCTGTCTGCCCAATGCCACTTTTCCTTTTTATAGGATTCTAGGAGAATAGCTTTATATGTGTGGAGAAGAAACAATCTGAGCTTGACTGTGGGCTGCTCAAGAGAGTTACAGATAAAAATCTTACAGCTGGACACATGTGATGACAGCACCTTGAGCCCTTCCCTCTGGGTCAGGAGAAACTAGTGGTTCCAGCTAGTTCTATGCTTGGTAGCCTAGAGCAAGTGACAGGGCTCATTCAGCAGACGATTCTGCGTGTCTCCTTTCACTCATGATATCTGTGCACCTACTTCACTGGGTTGTTAGGATTAAACCAGAAAATGCCTGAAGAGAGTAATATCTGATGCAGTAACCTCTCAATAAATGACAAGTCTATAGTCTGCAAGGTGAATAGGTGGAAAAGGTGAGTGTGAATGTAGTATAATTGAGGACTTCAATGCATTCCCATAAGGCACTCATACCCAGCCAATTCCTGGGTTATTTTTAATCTATGAAAGTATTTTTCCACTAAGCTTAGTATTTTTTTCTCTTTTAATAATAATCTGAAGTTACACAATATCCACTTTTCAGTGAATCCTGCCATACTGTTTTATTGTGGGTGTTGAAGTTGGAGTTTAAAACCAGGTTTAAAACCAGATTGGCTCCCAGTACTGCTACTTTAATCATGGGTCAATGAAATAAAGTTAACAGAGTATGTGGGTGATGTGCTTACCCCAAGGAACTACAGATAATATCAGAGTAGTCTGGACAAAAGAATTCTCCCCAGGATTGTAGATCAAGACAAGTGAGGAGAGACTGGAGTTACCATCAGGTACAAGTGGCAGAGAATACCAAGGAAGGTGCACCTTGGCACATGGACTTGATGAGAAATGCTTTAGTTTTAGCAAAAACAGCATCAATTGACACCTAAACGAATGTTGAATTTATATCCTAGATGGAAGGTGCATTAGGTATATGATATTGGGCAAATAACCTAATTTTTCTAACACTCACTTTCCCCTATATTAAATGGGTGGCTGTGAGGATTAAATTAGAATAAATTTGTAAAGAATAAAGAAGTCTATCACAATAATTATTAGCTACTATTATGCTGTGCTAAATAAATATTCTGCAAGATAGATGCTCTGGGTAGGTAGAGACTATAACTACAAATATATAAATATGGTGCATTTGAGGTTTTTTTGTTGTTTTTTTAGGAGGTACAGGGAATTGAACCTAGGACCTTGTATCCACAAAGCAGATCCTCAATCACTGAGCTATACCTGCTCCCCATTTTGAGTTTTGTTAGTTTCACTAACAGCCCATCATGTGGCATATGCTTTGCTAAATTCTATAATCAAAGATAAATAAGACTGTCCAACATCTATATTCCAGAATCTAAGTTTCATGTGGGAAAAATGTTAGAAGGATGATTTAGAAGGAAGTAAAGTGAGCAATGAACAACAAAGGAAATATAAACTACTTAATAGAGTGTCAAACATATAATAAACACCCAAGGAAACTTTGCTATTTCTAGAATGATTAAAATTAATACTATTACTATTATTACTCTTACTATTGCTAGTAATAGTACCATTATTACTCTGTAGGCCCTGGAGGAAACAGAAGGTTTGTCGATTATGTTTCATGGTGGAATTGGGCCCTGGAAAGATCACTAAATATTCAAGGAGACCTGTGAAATCTGTACTACATTATTCCTCTGTTCTAGTGCTGTTTTGGTGACATCAACAAATCTCTTGACTTCTTTTTGGCATGTTTTCCTTTTATGTAAATAAGGTACACCAGAGCCTAATTTGGCTTATATCACAAAGTGATAAAATATGTGTGAAAAAAGATTTAGTGGTTAAAAATGAATGTTTCCTAGAGGCAGAATGATGCAGTAGAATCGAGCAGTCTAGATTCTTTTCCCAATTCTTCGCACACCAGCTGAGAAACTCTGGAAAAATTACTGAATCTCTCCAAATCTCAGTCTGTTAATTTGCTAATTGTGGATCATATTAAAGAACTCATTGTTTTATAATAAAAGAGCATTGAACAGGATAGTGTGGCTTGAGGTAGACTATCAATAACTCTTAGGTGCCTTATCCATAAAAAGATAAAATAAAATGCTTTTTAAGAGGAGACTAAGTAAAGCCTGTGGTTTCTACTTTTTTAATGTGAAAATATTTCACACAAATTTTATATTCTTACATAGGTTTTTACCTTTTCTATTAATTTATGTTAAGGACACAGAATATTTAAATGTGAATTATATGCATGCTATTTTTAGGCTAGTGAGAACAACATTCTTTGGTTTCAAAAGAGATGGCTGCTTATATACTAAATGGAACCCTATTTCTTTTATTCAGTTCAAGGTACTAAAATAAACAGACATCAAATATAACCCATGAAGGGTAGAGGAACCATAATATTTGAAGTTAGGGTCTAGTCAATAATATTAGGCTTGGATAAATGCATTCATATATATCTACAAACATGTATCTATATGTATCTACCTATCTATGTAGCTCTCTCTCTATCTATCATGTGTCCATCTTTGAGTTGAACTATAAAAGCTTTTGAAAACTGAAATCAATGTTGGCACGTATATTGGTCCATATGCAGAAAAGCTTTTGACCAAAAAAAAAAAAATTCCTATTTTAACATCTCTTTCAGCTAAAAAGTCCATTTCAGTTTGAAGTTTGTCTTTTAAAGCATCTCGTTTGATATCTGTTTCAGGTGGCTGGATAAATAAACACTTACTATATGCACAGCCGAACACCTCGATGCGCATTCCGATTCTGCCCTTGGGGTTCCACTCTAAAGGGATGAAGCGCAGAAATCTGGCTTTGATAGAAGGCTGGAGTCTATAGGACACAACACTGTCTGCATTTGCATTTCCTGAAAAACCCTAGAAGCAAAGGGAAGAAAGGAAATCAATACTGAGAGAACATTTATGCACTTTGTCACCTAAAAAGGTGGTGAGCAATGTGTGTTTCATTTTTTAAAAATGAAATGGGCTGCATCTTGAAGAAAACTATTAATAATTATGCCATATCCTCTTTCCAAATATGGAAGTTACCATTGTCTAAACTTTTCTTTATAATTCTACCATCCCCATTAAACCGACTTTCAACTATGATAGTATACTTCTGTACAGAAAATGCAGATTAAACTTAAAAGTGTGCCATGTCTGTAGTCATTAACATTATGGATGGCACCAAAAAAATCGAGGAAATAGTCTTCTGGGATTCAAAACCTATTATCTGATTCAGCACAGAAATTGCTCACATCATTGAGGAAGGAATAAAGTTATGCCATGCTTTTGTTGCTTCATTTTCTCATCTTACTCATTACCATAAATGGAAACATTATCTAACATTCATGCCAGAACTACTGAGAGCCAGTTTTTAAACATTACCAGCACACTGCTTGATACATGAATGGGGAAAAAAAGGAGAAATTGGAAACAATAATAAATTTGAAAGACCTGTAATTAGACTAACAGACTAAAATTTGAAAACTGGAGGGACCTTGGCAACAATGCTAAGCAAGCACAGTCAAATTGCTGATGACGAAGTTAAGGGTCAGTGAGGTGAAAAGAGTTTCTGGAGTTTGCAAAGCTGTTATTAGATCTGGCCAGGAGCTATGTTCTTCCCAGGGTATCAGGATGCATTTACCTAACGCACAGCTCAACCGCAAATCTCACGGACGCATCCCCTAACCTGCAACATCTAAGCAACTCCTCGTTTCTCCAGTGTGGTATATAATAAGGGGAGAGGCCAGCATGAGGCAGAAGCAGTTGTTCTCAATGTCTGTAATTTCATTTTTATTTCTTCTTTTTTTTTTCACCTGTGTCAATCAACTTACTTAGGATAAGAAAGGGGAGGATGCCACTACATGTGTATGCTCCTGATAGGTTTTCTAACCAATGACTGGAGCTGCACAAAAAGGAAAACTCATATAGATTACACAAGGAAAACACATTGAAACACCAGAATCAGGGAGTTATTTGATTCTTTGGGTAGTCCCTTGTCGATTATTACTTGTTTATTTTAATTTACTAGAATACAAGCGCCATTAAAGCAAGGCCCCAGATATCCAGAACACTCATTGGCTCAAAGCGGTGCTCAACATGATCTCTGATGGATGCTTTAGTTTGAAAAATCCTGGACTTAAAAAATAATAACAAAACAAACAAAAGTGAGCAAATTTCGCACTCAGAGTAGATCACATGTGAGCTTGTGCACCATATATTCCATAACAGGGACAGTTATTCAACATGTTTCAAACACATTAGGCCACAGAAACCCCTCCTTTTTTTTTTTTCTTGCAAAGCACATTTCTAGGTTAATGCTCTCAGAACACAATTAAAGCATCATTTAACCCCACAATTTGGACTCTGATCATCAAAACCCATCAAAAAAGTTCCATTCTGTTCCATGGATCAACATTTCATATTGAGGGCTTGGTAAGAAAGGTTAACTGTGTTCTCTACTGCACTATGCAATGCCCACCCTACCTCTACAGCACAGCAGTCTCCATTTCCTTTGAAAATCATAAACACTTGCCTGAAAATTTGATATCCATTTACTTTATTTTTTTTTCTTTGAATGGCTGATGTAGCTCCCTATACACCAGTGCTTCTCTAACTTGGATGCACTTTAAAGCTCCTAGGCCCTGGCATTTCTTTGTGTCTGAGTGTGTGTGTGTGCATATGTGCACATACGTGCATGTCTTTATAAGCTCCCAAGTCAGGGTAACTGCAGCCAGGATTCAGAACCTGTCTATAGGCATTCAATCCTAGCCAACTTTCTTATACTTTTATGCTGCTTCCCTGGGAATCACTGGCAGGCTAATAATATCCCTAATTCTGATTTCTTGCAAAGTGAACAGCTGGATGATTACTTAGTTAACCCTCCAAAAGATCTCACATTTTTTCAAAATGAGTTTAAGTCCATAGATTTAAATGGCTATCACTACCATGATCTTAAGGCTTTGGGAGTAAAGATACATAGTGACAGTATGACAACAGACAAGTAAGTGGGATGGGGAGGTTGGCAAATGGGGACTTTTCACTTTTTACCTCATTCATTTCTGAGTTATTTGAATTTTTGAGAACATTAAGAAATATAAGATAAATAATTTCTATTACTAATAAAAATACCCTGATGGGCACATTCAAAATCTTTAGCAGTCATTTCTAACAAAGGATGAGCTTTGAGAGGAATAGTGAGGAGGTGAATATGGTACTTTTACTTAACACATTTCAGGAATATTTTTATTTTTAATGGGACTATATAACTTTTACCATTATTTGTAAAATAAAGTAAGACAAAGGCATAGGAAGTATTTACGGTGAAAAAATAAGCAGAAGTATCATTTAGTAGCACATTGGATAACAAATAATTTTCTAATATCAATATCATTTGGGAAAATATTCACAATTACTATTAAGTATATATGTTGAACTGAAAGCTCATATCTGTAATTTTTGTTCCACATGGATTTTTTCTGTGAAATTAGAAACAAATATTGTAATTTGGATTTCAATGTTCAGTGGGAATATTTTCAGAACTTTTATGAATGAATGGGATGGATATTATACTATTTTATAAATGAAAAATTTGATGCATATTATCTATTATATGGTATTTTCATTGTTTAGGAGACTTTCCTCAATTTGCTATGCAGATGTTTTTTTTCATACCATAGCAATGAAATAATGCAAGGATTAAAAGTTCCCTCTCTTTCTAATTTTTAAGCTGTTTTTTGACAAGAATATGTATGTCTTCCTTTATATTATAAGTTCTGGACTTCAGTGTGTGTCAGAATTACTTGAGATGCTTTCTAGAAATGCTAGCTTCTGGGCCCTGTACCTCCTTCATTAAACCTACAATCTGCATTTCTAGTGAGTGCCCAGCTAATTTTGTGCTTTTGGTCTTTGGCTCACTCTTTGAACATTCTTCTGGTTCGTTGATAAATCCTGCTCTGTCTCCCTCCCTATTTTACCTCAGAATTTGTCAGAGAGGCAAAGGATGTTAGGAGAAGAATTCATTAGGGCTAACCTTGAAAGAGAGCCCTACAGAGTATGTATGTTCTATGTTATCAATCTCAATCTCTTCAACATGATGATGTGTGGCTCAGAGTCTGTGCAGCACAGATGAAATAAATACAAGTTCTTCTGTTTAACTACTGGGTGTTAAGAATATGGTGATACATGGGGAAAATACAGCTAATGTATAGTTAACAATAATATTGTAATATTTCTGTAGCAAAGGCAAAGAGGTTACTATATCAGTGCTAAAAGGGAAAAAAACCATGAGATTTAGTTTTGTGAGATGTGAATATGATCAAACATTTTTTTTTTCATTTTCTTCATTAACAAGGAGACCTCGGTCATGTCATTTATTCTGTCCTCATTTATTCATCTTTCAGGACACTGGAGAAAGCAATTCAGTTTGCTTTTAGGATTAAATAAGATAGGTATGCTAGGGAAGGATTTTTTAAAATTGATGCTTCCATAATTTTTGAGTTGCCATTTGATTTGTTTTATGAAGTTGAAATAAAGTTGTTTTTTTAGGACAGATATTTAATAAACATTGGTATTCATGTATATAAATAGTAACCTAACAGATACAGTATATAAAGATATACATCATTATATCACCAAATATAAAATATCAATAAAATTAAAGCTATATGTCTTTTATGATAAAATTCACAGAGTATTCATTGGATTTTATTTTCTTTTAGACTCAATTATTTTCAAAACTCAGTGAGGTATTCATATATGGCACAGAAATTTATTCTAACCAAGAAAATTTATGGAGTTAATGAGTTAAACTTTTTTACAGGATTTTTTAAAATATATTTTTTATTGAAGTATATCATTCATATGAACATGCATAAACAATAAGTGTATAGTAAAGATTGTGAACTTAGAGAATAAACATACATAACATTATACAGGGATCTCACATCTCACCCCCACACACACCAACACCTTGCATTGTTGTGAAATATTTGTTACAAACTATGTAAGAGCATCCTCAAAATATTACTACTATCTACAGTCCCTATCTTACATTATGTGTATTCTTCCCCCAACCCAATCTATTTTTTAAAAATATACTTTTGTTACAGAAGTGTGGACTTGCAACACCATCATACACATATGTAGATTTCCCATACAACACCCCTTCACCAACACACCACACCATAGTGGAGCATTTGTTACAGATTATGAGATGATACCATCAATCTATTACCACCAACCATGGTTCATAACATACATTTGGCATACTTTTTCCATATGACAGGATTTTTTGTACTTACAAAATGAGTCTAACTTTTATGCCCAGGTGTAAAACATTAATTTATTTTTCAAATATTAATTGAGCAACTCTTCTATGAGAGTCAAGACAGATAAAGGAAGATGCCCATACGGCAGACCATAAGGGCTCTAAAACGTCACTGTAATAAATCAGAAACATGTGGCCAGTTATATGTGGTTAACATAGACTTTGTAATTACATGTAAATTGGTCCAGATCTCACCAAAATAAACAGCAGCCCTAGGGCAAATCAAACAAACAAACAAACAACAAAACACAGACAGACATGAAAATCTTGTTGCCGTTGTTAAACTCTCTTATGGTAAGATTTCTGGTGACCTACATATGATCTCTTGGCAAGTACAACTCATTTGGACACAGTCAACTGACATTCAGATACCAAATGCATCATAGCAACATACTGTCTAATGAAAATCAGTTCTTTATTTTCTGATGCCAGTTATAGATTGTACCAAGTATGTCTCCCAAGATGTTGTCTGGTCTAGACAAGTGCAACAAAAAAACAAAGAAAAAATAAGAAATACTGAGAAGTGGGAAGTGGTTTGCTAACATTAACCCTGACAGAACAACCCAGTTAGAACAAAATAATAACACAGATATAAAAGCACATAGAATGAATTTTAAACATTTGTTGAACAGGACATTGTCCCTGACTCTATGTAAGTTGATTGTATCTTTGGTGAGTATGAATGTAATTCTCATTTATTATAATATCGTAACAGCAATGAAAGTACAGTAGTTAAATTTAAAGGTTAAGCTTTATTCAGTGTGTATAATAAATCTTAATTTTAAAAATAAAAAGTATATAATTTTATTAATTTAAAATTGTTTTCTTCCACCTCCCAGAAACTACTCAACATGTTTAAGATGTTTATTTGACTGGGCATCAAAATTATTAGCAAGAGCTCAGTGAGGTATCATGTGCTAGTTTTATGTTAGAACCTGTGGAGACACAAAGATGTGAAAATAGTAGCCAGGTCCTTTTAGCATAAATGATTTTAACTTCACAAAAAGCAAAGATCCAATAGCAAGAGGTAAAGATGTGAACGAGAATTCTTCCCATGCAGTTCTATGGAAGATACGTGGACAGGTCATTAAATTTGATTTTATATTAGGGTAATATACATACAATTTTGTTAAACGCTAAATTTTTTCTTGACATGGAAAATAACATTTAACCTTAAAAAATGAACATAGTATTATAATGGAGGACTAGTTCTTAACTGTCCTCCTTCTAGAAAAGCTGTACACAATTGAAAAAAAGAAAAGATTGGAGAGGTAAAAAGACAGTAAAGTATTAAATGTTCAATATCTGAGAGAAGAAGAAACCCCAGAGAGATAAGCCCTGCATTCAAAGCCCTTTTCTCTTTATAGGCAACTAAAGGATTCTTGAAGGGGAGAAACTGAGTAGAGCTTTTGACAGCTTCACAGGTTTAGGGGCAAAATTTTAGTTCCAGAATCCTCAAAGAAAAAAAGAAAAAAAGGAGGAGGGACGGAAGGATGGAGGAAGGAAGGAAATTTAAAAAGAAACATTGATCACTAGCTCAAACCATATGCAAAATTCAATTCCAGGAAGAATGTAGATCTAAATGTGAAAGGCAAAGAAAGCTATCAGAAGGAAACAGAGCTGAGTATCTTCACAACTTTGAGGAGGGCAAAGATTTCTTAACTACAACATAAAAAAGCACAAACCATTGAAGAAAAGCTTGACAAATTGAAATGTATTAAAATTCAGAACTTCTGTTCATTTAAAGTGTGAAAATAGTGAAAAGGGATGTCACGGAATGGGAGAAGATATTTTACAGCATAATAGTATCCAAAATATAGAGAGAACTACCAATCAGTAAGTAAATGAAAGACAAAAGCAACCTGTAAATGACTAATGCATCTATGCAGGTGTCCAAACTCATCGGGAATAAGAGCAGTACAAATTAAAACCATAGTGAGAAATTTCTACACACCAACCAGAAATGGCTAAAATTGGAGGAAAAAATAAAAAGCCAAAATGAAAGAAGACTGACAAAACCAAAAGTTTTCCCCATATGGAACAGATGGGATTTGCTGCTGTGAAGAGTGTAAATTAGTAAATCTCAATGAAAAAAGTTAAACATACCCATATTTCAGGACCCAGCAATTCTCCTTCAAAGAATGTACCCAACAGCAAAACAAGCACTAGTGGACCAAAAGACATGTGTATGAATGTTCTTGAAGCTTTACTGATAATAACTCAATGTCCAACTATATAATGGATACATTGGGATATATTCATATAATAAAATTCTCTGAAGCAATGAAAATGAATCAGCTATACCCATACACAACAACATGGATGTTTTTCACAAGCGTAGTAGATGTGCCGTATAGCAAAAGCAGCTCTAGCGAGTCCTTTTGCATCTGGCTCAAACAGGCAAACCTTTTCTGTGATGTTAGAAGCCATGACAGTGATTGATGTATAGGAAGAGGAAGGTAGCCATGATCAAGAGGGGCGCAAGACAGGTGTTTGAGGTATTGTATCTTCTTGACCTAGATAACATTTACAGAGGTGTTTTTAATTTTTCATAAGCCAATGAGTTATATACATGTATCTTATGGTTTATTTCTGAATGTGTGTTGTAATACCATAAAAAAGTTAAGTGAAAATAATCATGCTAACAATAGAAAAGAAATGTGTCCTTCACGCTTTAAAAGATAGTTCTGTGAAGACTGTCAAGATTTAAATTCTGCATGTATTTACCCAAAAGCAAGAAGAGAAGATTTTGAGGAATACCTCATTAAAATTATATTTTTCACTTTTATAATTTTCTATAGATCATTAAGAACACTATGAGAAGTACCTTTCAACTTCTTATTTTAGATATCATATAATTTATCATGCATTATACCATAAAGAGCTCCATTATCATCTTTCATTTTACCATTAATATTACAAAGAATAATGGCATTCTTATGACCATTACCATTAAAATAACTATTATTAAGTGTTCAAAGAAAACTACTGAGTCCTCCACTTGGGACATTATAAAGTTTAAAGTAAATTATTCCTCAAGCACCTCTACATTCTATTAATGTTTTTATACAGTCATTCTAATATATTGATTAGTCTTCATAATGCTTCAAAATGCTGGTTATTTATTAAACAAAATTTTAATACTTTTCCCAAACAGAAGCTTAAACATGCATTTTAAAAAGAGATTAAAAATCAACCAAACTTTCCAAACAGATTAAAATAAAAGGCTTGCATAGAGATCCATCAGCCCTTACTGTTTCTTAAAGTTTTAGAGTCAAAGGCTCTCATTTCAGCCTCTGAAGCCATATATACATTATCTAACTCATGACCACCCATTTACATGTAAATCATCACCTAAGCTTTCCTAAATGCTAGTCACTGGGAGAAACTATGTTACCTCTGGGACATGTCTAATTGTAACAGTGAACTTTAGAAGACATAAAGGTTAATGACCTCTAAAGTGTTCTTTTTAAAGTTATTGCCAATTTGAAATTTTACCAATTATTTTTAGAACACACTTCCAAAAGTACAATGCAGTATTATTTTGGGGTTGTTTGACCTTCAGATTTCATACAATTTCATCACACAATGTTTCATTTCACAGAAAGTCAAAAGAGTCTATTTAATAATAGAATAATCAGGTAGCAAAAACGTGGAGTTTTCTTAACTTATTTTTCACCAAAGAGACAGAAACACCTGCCCTCTAGGGATAAAGCGTGATCTAAATGCATGCAGCAGACACTGGGCTAGAGGGGCCAGAAAGAAACAGTTTTTATTTCAATCAATAATAACACCTGCCTAGTTGCAGTGCCATTTGAAACACTGCCAGTTATAACCAAACAACAAAACAACCCAGTAAATGGCTCACATTCTCATGGGTACCTTGACATAGAGAGATGGAATAAAAAATAGAGAAAACTTAAATTCCTAAATGCAGGTGCTCCATTTTAAATGCTAGAATGTCTGAGATTTGGGAAATAATTCCTTTACTCAACATAGACAACATAAACTCTGGGGCATTTAAGCATTTTTGTTGTGTTCAAACAAATACAAATATCTCTTTTACCCATGAAAAAGACTTTTTTTTCAAGCCACCAACAATCATTATTCTGACACCAAATTAATACTGCCTTCTCTCCTTATAATTAATTGGGAAATTAAGGATGCTTATTCACGCCTTAGTGTGAATTTACCTGAGGAAATAAGACAATCCTTGCTCTACCAGTTAATAGTTGGGAAAACAGAAATCAGATATATCCCTAAACCTTGGTTTCTTCCATCTATAGATGGAAATATCTACTTCCAAAGTATGAAGTATGCATTTAGTAAGAAAGGCATTAATACCTGCTTGGCTCAAAATTAGCCCTGATAAAGCACCCTTGTGGTTGTTGGGTTGTGTAGTGCTGATGTCATGACAGATGGCATACTGTCACAGGTAGTTTATCAGTCTGACTTTGAACAACATCATTTATGTTATACTTGGGGTTTAATATCTGAGTCGTCAGTCTCATAGTCCAAAGAGAAACAGCAACTCCTCTAAATATACTTTGATCAAAGTGACAATTCCATTTAGGAAATAAAGCCAAATATTTATTGAACATCATTGACCATTAGTTAAACCTCAAGACAAAAGATGTCAAGAAAACACTCCCAAGGAAAGTCACTTTAAAAAAAGCAAATTTTAATTTCTTAAATGCTGAACTTTATTTCCTTTTAGCTAGTTTACGTTTGAATATAAAGTTGGGAAATTATACTTAAGGCATTGTAATTATTGTGTCATGCAACAACAAGAGGTTTTTAAATGTTCATAATGCTCCTGTTTTCAATGCAAGTAAGATTGGTCAATTAATATTTGAAATTTTTTCCAAAAATGTGTAATCAATATAAACAGACAACTTTTGCCGATATTTGTATGAATCCACTAAAATATCTTATATTGCAAGTGGTTTTAATGTATTATAGCTGTGCTTTAAGTTCTGCTTGTTAGAATTTTAAGAAATTACAATTTTTATAATATATAGAGTAACTATAAGTAGTTCCTTAAGGACTAATGATAAAATACCTGATTTGTCTCTATAGATAAAGAAATAGAAATAAATGAATTTAAGGGGAATTCTACTAGCAATCCAATGACTTACTACCGGGCTTATAAAAATAGACATATTTATACTTTATAAAATATTGTTTACCTTAATGAAAATAGGGCATGTAGAGTTTATTGCTTCATACATACAATTTTGCTTTGAATCCTTCCAAAACAGCCACAAATTCTTAGGCCACAAATGTAACAATTATGGATGAAGGAATAACAGAAAACAATGGCCCACTCTGGCTTTGTTCCCTCTCTGAAATGTATACTTTCAGCAGTTCCTCAGGGACTAAAGGCTTGATGGGGTGATAGTGGATGAGCTGATATCACACAGAGTACATGTTCAAAGAATTAGCTTTGGAATCAACAATCTTTAACACAAATCTTCCCTTATTGCTTATTAGACTGAAGTCTTCAGAAAGTTAAGGTTTTTATTTGTCTATTAGGAAAAATAAAATGTTTTCAGTTAACAACAGGACATTTAAAAACTAACTTAGATGTTTAATGATATATATAAATTATTGTTCATATTTTCTGTTTGGAGAAAAACCTTTACTTTTTAGAGATTCATACAGAAATATTTAAGAATGAAAGGTCAGGGTATCTGGATTTGCTTGGAAAGAATACAAGTGGAGGTGGGGTAGCAATGGATGGGGAGAATGGATAAGGCAACATTGATGGGTCTTGAGTTGGTATTCACTGAAGCTGTGGAATGGATACAAAGGGGTTCATTTTACTATTCTGTCTGCTTAGTTATATGGAGTGGGTATGGGAGCCAGTTAGGAAGATGAAATGAATTAGTGTGTATACAAACTTTAATATATTTATGAGCTAATATTTTCTTCTACAACATTCCACTGCTTATCTGCCGTAAGAATAGATTTTGAAAATTTCCTGCTGGCAGGAAAGGAACTTTTTGTTTTTATGTATATAGTTAATTTAATAACTGGCTGCACCAAAAAAAAAAAAAAAAAACCTGTTTTACTTAGTAATCAAGATTGATTAATTGCATGATAAAATTATCAGTTTCCATAAGTCATACTCTTTAGATATGTTTTTAAAAAGTATATTTTGGTGACAATTCACATGCTACAAATGTTTCCAAAATAATTTATTTAGAAATTGATGATATTGAAAAATTACAATTCCCAATTTTATTTTGCTGAGCAATTATAGTGGTTAGATCCAAATAATGATAGGGAAGGAACAAATATAGTGCTTGTAGTTTTAAGGTGATCTAGGGAATAGTGCAAACTAATATTACATTTGAAAGAGAGTTATACTGAAAAAAACACAATTCCGTCAATGAGACACTCATCAACAACTGCACTCAAGAAATCTCAATTCTGTGTCACTGTACATGCAGAATTCAAGGAATTCAGTTATTTTTTTCTTATTTGATACACAGGTTTTTATCATATCTCATAAATTCTTTATCATAATGTCTTTGTCATCAGTTCTTCATCTCAAAATAGGAGTGCTTATAGAGAGTAATCTCAAATCTTGTATTGTGTTAAGTTTTAAAAAGTTTAAAAGATGTCTATTATACTAAATGATTTCACATATTATTTATTTAATGCTCACAAAAATGTTGACAGCACCTTATATAAAGACATCAGGTGTTGAGTAACTTTAAGAATGATTTATAAAGCTTTCCAACCACCTACTCGTACTAAGAGATTCAATTCCACCTCCCCCCACCAAGTAAGCTTACTTTAAGCTATTTTACCTAAGATGGGGAATGATGCTGTATTGGAGAATGTTCTGGAAAATGGAGTTCCAGTCATGGCTTTTCCAAAGGCCTAAGCCCCAAGCCATGTCCTCACACACTTGTGCCTGAGGGAGTTTGTCCAGGTCAAACACTGCTTGAAGATAACGTTCCTGAACCTGTCTGCTCACTACCAGGTCAAACCACCAGAAGGTATTACTGAGCACATCAGCTTACACTAAGATATGTTAGCATGTCTAAACCCACTTGATTAAAATAATTTATAATACACATTTTTGAAGATACTGAATTAATGGCAACTTTAGAGCCATAAACTATGATTATCCTGGCATGTACACTTGATAGAAAATTTTGAAGCAATTAAAATGTGATTTTTGCAGACTATTGAAAAATTAGCATGCTCTCTTCATTACTTAAGTAAAATTCATAATTGTGTGATCAGCATACTTACAAGCTAATTAAAAAATAAGCATAATAAGAAAAGAACAAAGATGATACATCAAAGTTTTAGTAATGGTTTTGTTAAGCGATAAGATTATAGATTTCTTTTATTACTTCCTCAAATTAATAATTTTTAATGTGATTATAATACTTACACATAAAAATATAAACAAAAAAGGAAAAGCAAAATATTTCATTCCTCTTTTCTCTAGTCTACAATCACAGTCTTTTTCTTTCACCAAAGTGCCACATGACCACCCCAAGTTCGTAAACATTATTAAATTTGCAGATTCTCTAAAACTTCTCTTGCTGTGAGTTCCAGGAACCTCATAAGCATATCCCCAAACTGAATTTTGGTTATTTGCAATCTTCGAATCACCAGTTCTCTAAATACTTTTTAATTTTTTAAAGATTTATTTATTTATTCCCACCCCCCTCATCCCGCCCTGCTGATTTTTGCTGTCTGTGTTGTCTTCTCTTCTCATTTTCTCTCCTCTAGGATTCACCAGGATTTGATCCTGGAGACTCCTGAAGTAGAGAGAGGTTCCCTGTCAATTGCACCACCTCAGTTCCTGCTTTCTGCTGTGCTTCACCTTGTCTCTCCTGTTGTCTCTCTTTTGTTGCATCATCATTTTGCTGCATGACTCACTTGTGCGGGCACTGGCTCACCACGCGGGCACTTGCACTCATGCTCACCAGCTCACCATGCAGGCACTGGCTTTCTACATGGGCATGCTTTCTTTTCCTCTTTTTCACCAGGGGGCCTCAGGGATCGAACCCAGGTCCTCCCAAATGGTAAGTGGAAGCCCTATCACTTGAGCCACACCTGCTTCCCTCTAAATACTTCCTAAATTTGCCTTTTAAGATCATCTTTTTAGATCATATCCAAGCATAACAACAAATATAGAACTATTTCTTAGTGCTTTCTACTTTTGCAGACTCTATACAAATTCCTTCCCATGCATTATGTCATTGCATGATCTTTCTATGAGAAAGACATTATTCATTCTTTCTTAGCTTTTAGATATGAAAGAACTGAAACTTAGAAAAGTAAAGCGACTACTTAAGATCACACAGTTAACAAGAGGAGATAGAAAAAACAAAAAAGAATATGATAGTCGCCTATTTTAGTTTCTTTGGCTGCTCAAGCAAATAGCATGCAATGGGTTGCATTAAACAACAGCAATTTTTTAGCTCACAGTTTTGAGTCTAAAATACAAGTCCAAATCAAGGTATCATCAAGGCTTCCAAAGAATATGGTGTTCTGGGTCTGGCTGCCAGTGATCCTTGGTCCTGGGCTCTCTCCTCTGTCTATAGCAATGTACATGGTAGCATCCCCTTATCCTCTGGGTTCCGTTGACCTTCAACTTCTTGCTTCCCATGGCTTTCTTCTATCTGTCTGAATTTCATTCCACTTATAAAGGACTCCAGTAGTAGGATTAAGAGCCATCCTGACTGAGGTGGGTCATACCTTCATTGAAGTAACCTCATCAAAAAGTCTTCCTTGTGTGTGTTCATTGTATAGATTAAGTGTAAGAGCACACTTTTCTGCAGTACATATGACTCCAAATGAGCACAATGTCCAATATTATTATCTTAAACAACAATGAGACCACTTTGCATTTAAAAAGCTAGCCAACATCAGAAGGCTGAATAATACCAGGTATTGGGACCCCCATGTGCTATTGGTGGGAGTGTAGAATGGTGTTGCAATTGTTGAAAGCACCATGGCCCTTGGTGGTACAATCATTTATATACATAAACACTCTTACCTAATGATTTTGTCCTCGCTCTATATCCCATAGTAATTCTCACATAGGTACCTAAGGAATGTGCAAGGTGGTGGCTGAGAGTTGAAAGCAAGGCAAGTGTCCATGGCTGGGAGTATGGATCAGTAAAAAGGTAGATGCACAGTGCGGAGTATGCTCAGCAATGTGGGTGGAGGGATGGAGGAAAATGCCAGTGTTCTGAGTTTTAACAAGCCCTCTGGGTGATTCTAATGTGTGCTAAATAAAGTGAGAGAACTTCTGAACTACATGAATTTTAGGGTTTCCTCTAGCATAAAATCTTTCTGATATATATGTATGTATATATGTATTATATCAGCTTGCATATTTAAAATACATATATGTGGTTTTTATAATGCTGTGATTGCAACTATAACCCTTTATTCATGAAATGACAGATTTATGAATTGACTATAACACTAGTATTTTATGATCCAGGCCTTATTATTTCGGGCTATTTTACTGCTACCATTAACTATGTAACATTTCAGTATTTTCTATTCCTGGAAAGGCATAATAATGAAAACAAACCCGCCAACTCCATAGCTGATAGCTGCTGTATGCCATTCTAAAGCTTCTTTCCCCTACTACTGTATGCCTTTGGCCCTATACTCCCTGAAAAGGGGGTAAACAGCTACTGCCTCTGCTATTTCCAGCTCCAGTAATTTTAACCTTCAACATTTTGATCCCCTTTTCCACAATTCTCCTGATAGTTCAATGATCACAGTCATTCTCCTGCTTGTCTTATCCAACAGCTTTTCTCAGTTCCCACTGTTCATTTCTTTATCCTCTACCAGCCCCCCAACCCCACCCACGGATTCTCTGCCTGGAAACTGCTCCCCATACTTTGGACTCCTAGCTTAACTAGCATCTATTCCATAAAGTCTTTCCTTTCACCCATAGAGGGTTTTATGTTCTTCTCCTGCAATCCTTGGAGTCTCCCATCACATGCTTAATAAAACAGAAGCTGGATTGCAAAGTCCTGTTTGCATGTCAGGTTGTGATGGCGTCTACAGAAGGGAATGAACCTTATCCACAAGCCACTTCTTATATATATCTCAGTGCTTATGACACAGCACTCAGTAAATATTAGCTGGATAAATGAATGATTAGTTGATATTAAAAGCTCGATAAGCATCCATTCTTATTACATATGTCACTATCAGCTTGAAATAGTCATTAGTCCCAGGTGAAAATGATGTGACAGATTAAGCACAGTTTTCTCCAGCCTCCTGTTCAAATCCCACCACAGTCTTGCATCCCCAGTCTTCCCCTCAGGCTGTTTTCTTGCATTTTTACATAATCTTTCTACACATCCTCTACCCTTCCATTAAACTGCCCTTTATTCTGCCCCTCCCCCCCCCCACCCCAGTTTTTCTCTTCCCTGCCTATGCTTACAGTGGATCTGGAAAGCCTGCCAGATACCACCCACTCCTGAAACCTCTCTACCTACTATTTATCTTATCACAAATGCCCCAATTCCATAAGCTTTCCTATTCCCCTCAATCACTTGTGTCTAAGATTCCTTTAAAACTTCTCACTGTATTTTGAGTATTTTCTTATTTGTGCATTTCATTTTATAATAAATATTTTCAATGTTTGGCTGTGTGGTCATGGGCCAGCTATCAGATTTCCAAGAGATGTGGATGTTTTATCTGTAAATTAGGAAATCTTTAGGGATTCCATGATTTGTATGTAAAGTCCAGTAAACTGACTGATACACAGTATGTAAGAGGTGAAGGACACCAGTGAGAAAGATAAAAGCAGCCCCTGACTGCTATCGAATGGGAGCTGGCCTGGCTTTCACAGCCAGGCTGGTGTTTTACTATTGAAAATAAACAATTTCACAAAACACCAACATCAGAGAAGGTCACTCTGTGACTATGATGGAGTGAGACAAAAACAAGATCACTCTGAACCAAGTCTAAATACAAATCAAAACTAAAATATTGTCCAGACCACAAAAATGACCCAATGCCCCCTCTTTAGTCAACATGAGTGACTCTTCCTTTCTTTCCTAGTTATACCTCTAGTCTTATCCTATTCCTTCCACCTTCTAAATAAAAATTTAAAAAGTCAAACATGGAACACCTTCTCCCTTGTCACAGGAAGCCCAAATTTGTGTGATGGCTTTGGACTGGTGGGCAGAAACAGCAGCTATTATTGCAGTCAGTATATTTGTAATTATTTGTTGAATGAAGTGACCATCTACCATGTGGATTTCAAGTCAAAGTCATTCCTTTACTCCTTTAGGTATATAAATTCCTAAGTAATCAATGGGTAAGCAAAGCAAAGACTACGAGTTCTACATCACACAGTCATTTATAAATATATTTTATTTTTAGTTGAGGTTGAGATCTTTTCTCAGTTACAATCAAGATTGTTCTGTGTTTAACCACAGTTCTTTCACACTGTCGTTTAATAACCATTAGCCTGAAAAAGAAATATTGAAATTAAAAAAACTTACGTCAAGTCTACTGATGCCCTCTGAGTCTATTTGAACAACTTCAAAAAGTCATGATCTCCCTGAGCTTTTTAACTTCCAATTGGTGTCCATTTATTGCCATTATGGTCATTTCTCAGGGAATGTGTGTGTTTTCATCAGAAGTAAACTATTTCAAATGTACAACTTTCTTTGAAATGGAGGAATGTTTTGGGGCTCTTGTACCACTGATTTGCTCAGTTGTCCTATTAATTCACCATGGGCAAAGATTCATTCATCAAGTTAGCCAGGCATCACTTTGGGAAAAGGTTAGTAGTGGTGGCCCTAAGTAAACAGGGCTTAGGATCAGTTAGCTTCATTGGGGGATGTGGCAGTTTGAGATTATTTAATGAATCCCAAATATGGAATGGTTATGTCTGTAAACTGAGCTATTCCTCTGGGTGTGATACCCTTTGATTGCATTAAATTCAGCTGAGGTTTCTTTGATTGAACTCTCTGTTATTCTTGAGTTAGGGCTTTTTTTATTTGACTATGTCAGTGGGTGACTCAGGTTGTGTCCCTGCCCCCTTGCTGGGTCTGATATAAATGGACACTCACTCAAGAAGACACACAGATGAAAGAACTTTGTCATTTTTGATCCTGCCATGTGACAGAAGGAGAAGGCTCAAATAGCTAAAGCTCCGGGGAGAGATGGACCATTTGCCTGCTAGCTACAGCTAACCTTGGGAAGAGAGCCGAAACTGATATAGGAAGCCACGAGAGACAAGCCCTATACAAGCCTACAGCTGAACTTGGGGAGAGGCTGGGCCCATAGAATGTCAAGAGGAAGAGCAAGCCCAGAGGGGAAGGCTGAAACCCAGGAGAGATCCCTTGCTTCAATATCTTGCTTCAACATGTGGCAGCTGACTTTGGTGAGAAAGTACCTCTTATGGTACCTTGAGTTGGATTTTCCATGGCCTTGGGACTATAAGGTTTACCCCAAATAAATGGCCTTTATAAAAGCCAATAGATTTCTGGTACTTTGGATTGGCAGTAAGTCTCCCTTTGGCAGACTTACTACAGGGGAGAAGACATAAAAGGATGATTTTGACATTGAGCACTTTTTGAGATGAGAAGATACAAATGATGCAACAGTCATCACAGTGGTTGCAGTTTCCATGTGTGCCTTTGGGGTTTTACACGTCCATTCACTGATAGTGCTTAGGGTTCTGTTGGTAAAGATAATGTTTTAATTGAACGAAATAAATATTTAAATAGATACCAAAGATATGCCAATTTAACTTCAGTGAAAGTATTTTATTTCAAAATATAATTTGTGTTTAAATAAATGTAAACTTTCACCATGAATGTTATTATTTCAATTTGTTATAAGTTTTTTTGGTGAAAGAAGAAGGGAAGAAAACTCACAAACCCATCACTAAAAATTAGAAGAGAGTTGGGTTATTTCCTCTTGGCCGTTTGTTTACATTATAGTCTTATTTCTTAAATCATCTCATAATTGTAATTCACTACCAATAAGGGTGATATCTTCACATTTTTTTTAGCTAAGTAGCATTTGAGGACATATCTGGTTTTTTTAGACTTTCCAAACACTGTGAGATGTGCATGTGTACTTTCAATGAGAGTAAAGGAAATAGCACCTGTGTTTTGCAGAATAAACTCCATTTAAATGGACACGATTTAAATAACTTGCTCAAGGTCAACTTGCAAATAAAGAAATATTCCCACCCAACTCTGTTCTGCTGCTAGGATCAGAACCTCTCGTGATGAATGTCAAATGACAAAATGAATTTTAAAAGGTACGTATTTTCTCATGAGCTTTCAGGTGTTGTAGAAATCAGAGCTTGCTATAAAAAATAGGCATAACTCTTCTCTCTGCTCCATTTGATTTTTCCTTTGGTGTGCTTGTTCATCCCCATGAAAAAGTACATCCAGAGGAAAAATTATTAGGAGAACTATTAGACACACTAAACTGCTCAGTCTAATAGAGTTTGTTTTTGTCGGCAACAAATGAAATAAAGCAATTGTATTGACTACATTTTTCTCTGACCTCATTTGAGTTCCTAATGTTTATGTTATTTTACAGCTGCTTGCTAGATCCAAAGGTTCTCTAAAGAGGCATCGAGGGCTTCTAGATTTTAGCTGGGCTTTCTCAAGGCAGAGGGGGCTGACATCTCGTAGGCGGCTGAGGACGCAGCTCCGAATAAGGCGGCCCTGTTTGGAGCAAGGCTCTCCCACTCTCCCAGGGAACCCTCTGCCCCCCACCACTATGCGGAACCTCTCACCACTCCTCCAATATCCCTCCCCACCACCCCCACCGTGACTGCATATGCTTCCCCTCTGCCAGGAAAACCCTAATCCTCCTCATCCCACCGCATTCCACAGGGAGACCCTCTCTCAGGCCTTGCCCAAACCACAGTTGCACCCCGTCCCCACTCTGTGGTTTGGCAGAGGTCTCAGCCCCACTAGGCTGGGAGCACTTTGGGGTGGAGACTGGGCCTAGTTCAACTTCACATGCCTGGCAGCGCATGCCAGGTGCCCAGCGCTCAGAAAATGCTGCCTGAATAAATACGGAATTCCAGAAGGGTAGCTGAGGCAGTGGGGTGGGGGTTCTTCCCATTGACCCTGAGGTAATAAGTAGGAGTGTGAGATAAGGGATAGGGTATAAAGAAAGATTGGTTTGGTGCTCCTCCCTTCATTAGGCGGTATGCCTAATACTACCTGAATTTTATAGGTAAAAATGTGATTTTTTAAATCACATTTCTTACCTAGGGCATCTTCTGAGACTTCTCAGTCCATATGAAAATTGCACTCAACTGTTGAGACTAACCATGGCAATAATAAGGTAATAGCTGAATACTTATAGGCTTGTTGCTTTCCCAGTGGAAAACGAGTTACAAAGTAGTTGGTAAAGAGGGCGAATTTGGTCGAGAGTCTGTGACTTTGATGTGCCAGCAAGGAAAGAGTAAAGAAGAACTCCATGTCAGGACGAGATTCGATAATCATGCTTGTTAAATTCATTTCACGGGCTTATAGAGATTAAAATCCTTGTGGTAACACTAATAAGTCTACGATACTAAAATTCATTTTCTCAGATGAGGCAAGAAGCAAAAGGGCTCGTGACGTGGCAATGTGTAAGGCAGAGATATTGTGTGAGCTCCTTGGATGCCCTCCTCCTAGCACTGCGGCTGCGGCAGCCTGCTCCGCTCTGACAAGTCTTTCCATACTGTGAGACCCAGGGATATCTGTGCAAAAGGAGGGCCTGTGCCCAGGTACCCATGCACATGTGCAAGCTTTGAAAATTCAAACCCCATGTTCAGTTGCTATTTCAAATAAGAATTCCTCCCAGAGGACTCAAAATTCAATATATTCTTTATGTTTGACTGTGGCACATTTCGCCGTGTCACAAATGCCAATATGTGCTAGAGCAGAGCTGGCAGTGTTTGCTAGAAAATAAACCTCTGCACTATGCATTGTGAGAAGATAGTCTTTTCTATTTCCTCAAGGATGTGTTCCAGTCATTTTGAGTAGTCTTAGAGCATCTTTTTAAAAATGAAGTAGAAAGAAGATCTGCAGCGTGAATTTCTCCACTCTCAGTTCCCTAGTGACCATCTTCTTTTATGGCTAGTATTGTAAATCCTTAATATCTGGGCTCATGGCGTTACAATGAGAACTTTGATTTCAGGATTAAAGTTGGTTTTCCTTTTGGATGCATTGTTTACGAATGTTTCCTTAACATAGCTCTTCATTTAAAATATACTGGGATCCTTTTCTGATGACATTCTATTGAATAATTTGACACAATTTATTATTTAGTGACATTGAAAACACAAGCCAAGTCCTGTGGAACAGTGCTATGGAAACTTTAATGTGCAGACAAATTACCTGGGGATCTTGTTAAAATGCAGATTCTGACTAGTAGGTCTGATGTTCTGCATTTCTAACAAGCTACCCAGTGGTATCGCTGCTGCTGCTGGTCCCAGAACCTCTGAGCAGCAGTTCTATGGAGCAATGCTATCCAGGCTTAGCATGAGTAGAAGTCACATGGAAACCTGATGACTGGACCCTGTCCCCAGAGGTTCCAACTGGGTAGGTCAGGAGTGGGCTCTTATACTGCATTTCTAACAATACTTGTAGGCGATGCTGATGCTGCCAGTTACTAGGTCAGAACAGCATATGAAGTAACTGGAGCCACTAAACACCAGCCTGACTTTCACTAGACCAACAGACAGTTTTGGCCTAACAGGACATTTTCAGATAAATAAACATTAGTGTGCTTCAGGACATTACCAAGAAAAGCAATTTCTACAAGTCAGATACAACTTGAAAAGATTGCCACCAGTGGGAAAGAAAATTGAAGGTGGGTTGATTTTTCAGGCAGAGGCTAAGGGAGGAGGTGTAAAACACAGCAACATTTGGGGCTATTGATGCTAGAAGTGTTTTACTACCTCTGCCGCTGTCCTATGTGAAAGAGGACACTGGTTAATTTTTATGCTCTGGCCAACAGTCAGTGTGAGTTACTATCTACCTCAATAGAAATGCAGTTAATGGAATCTAAAAGAAATGCCAGACTCTATACTTCACAGGCTTTGGGAAAGTAAGTTTCTTTAGGTCATGCCAAGAAGTAGTCAAAAGAACCCAAGTTAGCTAAGAAAACTGAAGGAGAATGAGGACTGGATAAAAGTCATAACTCTAGCTGCTTCATAATGGGGATAAAGAGCAGGGAAGCCTTGGTAAGTAATTTATCTGTCAAGGTGCAATCCAGACTTTCAATCTGAACTCTCCTTGGTAATGGAAAGGAACAATGTCTGCTTAAAACAAGTAGGGATTACTTGGACCTGTTGTGTATGTGACCAGAAAATAGAGAATTGAGCTTCAGTTCATGACCAGAGTCCCTGGCTGGGGAAGTCTAATGTGCCTCTATTAGAGAAAGCAATCACCATTCTGGGGTTTTACGAAAGAGGCAAAGGCCCTGATAAAGGAATATGGTCCATTCCCTCTTCTTCAGAATGTGGCAAGACCACCAGGACTCAAGGTCAAGGACAAGAAAAAACCAGAAGGGTCTAATAGATTAGCTCCAACTGATAAAATAAGACCACTGTAGCAAGAGATATTAGGGATCCACAAGTATTTTAGATATTAGGGATCCACAAGTATTCCTGAAGCCGTTTTGACCTCCAGGACAAATCTAACTAGATTCCAGCTTCGGCACCACATATATTTGCCTGCTGGCTTTAGCCACTTCTCAGAGCAGGACGAACCCTTGACCTGTGCCTGACCTGAGATAGTAGGCCAATACCTCAGCCCTCTTGTCTCTCTGGTGGGTAACTCTGAGGCAAGTGATATACACTGGCCCCTAGAATTTCCCAGTAGAATTAAATTCTAGTTGCCCAAAAAGATAGCTGGCTTGATAATTTACCTTTCATTAGTTGCTTTTCCTTCTCTTTCTTCCTTCCTGCCACCCCTACTATTGTTTCTTGGGATCACCTTCCAAATAAATAACTTGCACTCAAATTCTTACAGGTTCTGTTTCTGGGCAAACCCAAACTACAACATCAGTGAGGACATTTTACAAGTAGGCACTTTGGAAAGAAAAATTAGAATATCAGAGAACAGAATGGGTCACCATACTGAGATAATGAGGTTCCCATAAATGGCACTGAAGAGGCACCGAATGGAAAAGGGGCTGCAGGAAAAGCCACAGAAAAAAAATTTCCATGGAGTTGATTTGAGATTACTTGCAGAGGTAGACACAGAAACA
Source organism: Dasypus novemcinctus (assembly GCF_030445035.2). Lineage (NCBI taxonomy): Eukaryota > Metazoa > Chordata > Mammalia > Cingulata > Dasypodidae > Dasypus > Dasypus novemcinctus. The sequence continues at coordinate 12,891,706 of NC_080690.1, forward strand.
AAGCAGGAGAGTAGCCCACATCGATACTTTCAATCTATGTGGTCTCTATGACAACATTTGCATTTCTCCAGTGCTCATAAACAGAGCATTTTTCTGCCTATTACGACCAGGTACTAATCTCCTAACATTTGAATTTCTGTAGTATTCAACAATATCCACTTTCTTTCTTTCTTTCAGTAACAATATATTTGCACACCCTTATATTCTATTTTATACTAAGTGTTCTCAATGTTTAATACAAGGTGTTGGCTTATTTACCCGTATATAACGTTTATTAGATATATATAACTTTTCCCATTTTTTGAGCATTACTTTAAATAAATTGATTCTTTTAGAATTACTACAAGGGCACAACACCACTTACTAAACATGTTTTGAAGCACCAAGAATGAACAGTTCTATACTGGAGGCAAATGAGTATACTGAGACAGACTTGTACTTTGAGTCAGATACTGCCCCAGGTGCATGACTTGGAAAGATTATTTAATTTCCCTGATTTCAGTTTCCTTATAAGTAATATGTCAATAAATAATATTTCTGTTTGTGTAGGTTTCAATAAGAAACATCTAGATGTATATAAAATGCCTAGAACAGTTCCTAGCACAAATAGGCAATAAATAAATAATAATATATTTGTATATCATAGGCAGTCATTAACCATAGAATTAAACATGAGATAACATTCAGATCTTAAATTTTCAATATTTATTCCATTTTTTGTTCATCCTAATTTGTGTGAGTTGATTGACATATTAATGAAAACACTCAAATTCCATATAAATGTTTTTTTCTTTTGTATTTGTTTTCAAATTCATTTAATCAACAGTCTATGCAATGTACATTTCTAAAGGTTTCAAAACTACTCCATCATTGTCCCAAATAAGAAAGAATGTTATTTTGCTGTGTGGAGGAAAGTAGTTTTTGTTTTGTAATCAAAACTAATGTATACCAATGTTTGAAAAATGCTGACTCTCTAGGTGAATGAATTTCTGGCAGTCCACGAGCCTGTTGCCTTTCTCAAGATGGATGAAATGAACAGCAAATGCTAAAATGAACTCTCCAGGTAAATGTCTCAGTAATGTTCCTGACACCAGAAGATGCTGATTTAGCTAAATACACAGGGTGGGAACTCGTAAAGTAATTGCTACCTAACTACACTTCAGGGTGATTTTTATGCATCCTCTCAAGTCAGTTTCAATACTTCTTTTTTTTAGATTATTTCAAAACATTAAATATGAAGTTTCAAAAGGCAGTTTCTTTTTTCCTAGTGCTGTAAAATTGATCATACCATATTTTATCACTAAGGCAGATTATAAAAAATAGAAATGCATAACTATTACTTAGTGTATGGTTTTTAAATACATAAAAAATCATTTATTCATACTAAAAAATGTCAAAACAGTAAGCTCACAAAATCAATTATTTTAGCCCTAATGCAGATAGACTGTTGACTTCAAAGAACTTACAAAATCAATCACTTTTATGAATAGCTGCCAAATTATATAGTATGATTTGAAGATTAGAAATGAGCTTGAGCTTCTCTCAAAATATCATTCCAGTCTTCACCATGATGTTTGCCATTGTCATCTAACTATCCATTGCTATGTCTTAATAGCTTTTCGATCTTGTGATATCACCTATTAGACGATAAATGCCACTTGGTGGGCTTATTAGTTTTATAAGACTATGTAAAATAATTGCACAAATGTAGTGGCTTGAAGCAGCACAAATTTATTATCTTACAATTCTGGAATCTAGCACTTGTTTCACAGGGCTGAAATTAAGGTGTTGGCAGGATTGCATTCTTTTCTGAAGGCTTTCAGGGAGAATCCTGCATTTTCAGCATCTAGAGGCTACCACATTCCTTGGCTCCTGGCTGCCTTCCTCCCTCTTCAAAGCCAGCATCAGAGGACCAAGTCCTTCTCACCTCATGCTGACCCTGTCTATTGTCCTATCTTCCTCTGAATCTCTTCACCTTCTTAGCTTTCACTTTTAAGGACCCCTCGGATTACAGTGGGCTTACCTGGATATTCCAGGATAATATCCCTATTTTAAGGTCAGTTTATTAGCAACCATAATTCCATGCTCAATTCTAATTCCCCTTTGCCATGTAAGGCAATACAGTCCCAGGTTTTGAGAATTAAGACATGGATATCTTGAGGGAAAAGGGGAATTATTATACCTCCCAACAGTGGGATTACCATTAATGCCATGCATTCATTCATTTTGTCTAAATACTTACTGAATGCCTACTAGGCTTCCAATACCAAGTTAGGCTCTGGAAAATGAATGCAAACAAGACAATTAAGGTCCATATCTTTGGGAGTTTGCATTTTACTCTTATTGACTCTTAAATGAGAACAGGCACAGAATGAGTTAAAAAAAAAATTACCACTGAGAAGGCAAAAAGTTTCCAAGAGAAAAATTTTGCTCACTTCACTATTTTGCCTGAATCCCATCCTATAGACACATAACAAAAGTTATGGAAAGAATATATCAAAGCTAGTGACCCATATAGTATTTCTTAGACACATAGTAAATTAAATCTATTGTATAACACTTACTGCTTTGAGTAAATCTGCAATAATGTGGAGTAAGCATTGAGACAAATCAACAAAATGCATTATAAATTTTTAAAAAGATCTTTAAAGACTTATAATTATACTCCTGACACGTAAGCTGCTCCATACTTTATAAGTTGCACCTGCCAGGAGTCGGAATAATTCACGTGCATATGCTCACTATATTTCTGCCTTAGACTATTTTTCTTTAAAATATTGTAGCTAGTGGAATAGTCACTGTGAATAAGACCATTGATTTAAAAGATTTTTAAATACACACTTTAAGTGTAGAGCAAGTATGGAAAGACATATTTCCTTTAGTCCCACTTTCTAATTTTACCTTATACAAGGTATTTTAGAGGGAAAAAAATAAAACTGTATGTGTGGATGCTGGTTAATTATAATAAAAGGAAATTTCATTTGGAAATGTGTTATTGAATATGCTTCTGAATTATTTTTAAAGGCCTGTACAAATGTAAATGAGGACAATGCTTTTGAGGTTACTAAGAAGTTTGGCTAACATGACCACTTCCAATGATCAACAATGAGGGTCCCCATAAGAAGAGTGAGGGCATCTACTTTGTCACTGTGGCTGGTGCCAAGAGATTAAGCTACTCATCAGTTCCTCCCTTCTCCACACTCTCCAAGTGGGCAAGTCAATCACAGCCAAAGCTGCATGCCCCACTGGTTCAGACTAAGGAATAGCATGAAGAGAAGACATGCCCCCACCCCTCCCCATGCTTCATCTTGCCCACTAAATTATTTTAAATTTAGTCCCATACATCATATTATTTCATGCATAAATATCTCAAAATGTATCTGTGTTTGTTTCCTCATTGCTGAAGCAAATATTGTACAATGGGTTGACTGAAACAATGGGAATTTATGGCTTATTCTTTTGAGGCTAGGAGAAGTCCAAATCAAGTCATCATCAAGGTGATGCTTTCTGCCAGAAGACTGGCATTCTGGGGTTGGCCACTGGTGATCCTTGGTCATAGAATCCTCTGTCACATGGCAATGTATATGGCAGACTCCCCCGGCTGCCCCCTTCTCTCCCAGTTTCACTTACTTTCAGCTCCTGGCTCCTCCCTCTTTGGCTGGCCCCCAATCTGTCTGACTTTCATTCTGCTTATAAAGGACTTCAGTAATAGGATTAAGGCCTATCCTGTGCCACAGTTTATCTGCAGTAACCTCGTCAAAAAGTACTACTTACAACCGGTTCACACCCACCAGAATGGATGCAGTTGAAGAACATGATTTTCTGAGGTACATATCTCCAAACCACCACAGTATCTTAAAAGATAAGGATTCCTTTTAAACAAAATGACAATTTAATTAAAACACCTTAAATTTTGACAATATTTCTTCGGTATCACCATTATCCTGTGTTGATTGCTTATCTCTTAAAGTGTGTGTGCCTGTGTATGTGCATGTATGTAATATTGTTGAAATCAGGGTACTAAAAATTGCCACATGTGGCATTTGATTGCTCTGTCTCTTAAGTCTTTTTTGATCTATGGATTCCCTTTCCTTTCTTTTGATTTATTTATTGAGGAAAGCTGGCCATTTTTCCTATAAAGTTTATAAAAATTTTCCTGATTGCTTCTCCTTGCATTATTGTGAAACGTTTTTAATGAATGATGAAAGGGCATCCTCAAAATATTACTACTAACCAAAATATCTTACATTTGTTGTAGTTTTCCCCCAACCCACCCTATTATTATTTTTTGTATCATTTATACATGAACATACATAAAAAATAAATGTATAGTAAAAGTTGTGAACTTAAAAAGAAATATGCATAACACCATACAGAGGTCCCATACATCAACCCACCACCAACACCCTGCACTGTTGTGAGACATTTGTTACAAATTTTGTAGGAATATCATCAAAATCTTACTATTAACTATAGTTCATATCTTACATTTGGTGTATTTTTCCCCCAACTCACCCTATTATTATTTTTTAAAATATATTTTATTTTGTAAGTTGAGAACTAACAAAACAGTCATGCATGTGTGCAGAATTCCCTTACAATAACCCTCACCACACCATGGTGGAACATTTGTCACAGACTAGGAGATAATATAATCAGACTATTATCACTACCCATGGTCCATAGCATACATTTGTCACACTGTTTTCCATACTCCCCCTTTATCAACGTAGTACATCATTGGCATAGATGCATGAATATTACAGTACTGTTGTTAACCACAACCCATAGGTCAGCCCATGCTTCTCCACAGTCCCACCACCACCCTTCAATAGTGACAAACATCTGCTCTAGCTCACAAAGGACACTCATGCAGCCGTACCATCAACCACAATTCTCATCTGTCTCTGGGTTTACAGTGTAATTAAGTGTCTATATTATTCTCTAGCTTTCTTTCAATTGATATTTACATCCCTAGGCTACCCTTTCCAGTCACATTCCCAATTACAATACTCACTATAATGTGTTACCATCAACTCTACATATGTTTAACAGTACACTAAAACTTCACACATTAAGCATCAGTAGTCCATCTCAGTTCTCCTCTTGTCTCCTTTAAGAATCCACCACCTACCATGATCTTGAAGATGTTTTCCTACTTTTCTAGAAGTTTTGTATTTAGGTTTTTAATCCATTTTGAGTTAATTTTTGTCTAAGGTATAAGATAGTGATCCTCTTTCTTTCTTTTGGCTATGGATCTCCTGTTCTCTCAGCCACATTTGTTGAATGAACTGTTCTGCCCGAGCTAGGTGGGTTTGACAGGCTTGTTAAAAATCACTTGACCATAGATGTGAGGGTCTATTTCTGAACCATCAATTATGTTCCATTGGTCTATGTGTCTATCTTTATGCCAACACCATGCTGTTTTTACCACTGTAGCAGGTAATAGATTTAAAGTCCATAAGTGAGAGCCCTCCAACTTTGCTTTTCCTTTTTAAGATGTTTCTAGCTATTTGGGACCCCTTATCCTTCCAAATAAATGTGATAATTATGTTTTCCATTTATTTTTAAAATGCTGATAGAATTGTTATTGTGATTGCATTGAGTCTGTGTATCAATTTGGGTAGAATTGACATCTTAATAATATTTAGTTGTCCAGTCTGTGAGCACGAAACGTTATTCCAATTATTTAGGTCTTTTTTTATTACTTTTAACAATGCACTGTACTTTTCTGAATACAAGGGCTTTACATCATTAGTTAAGTTTATTCCTAAATATTTTAATCTTTAGGTTGCTATTGTAAATGGATATTTTTCCTTACTTCTTCCTCAGATTGTGCATTACTAGTGTCCTTTAAAATCTATTTCATCTGATATAAATCTACTCTGGCTTTTTTTTTTTTTTTTTTTTTTTTGGTTACTGCATGCATGGAATATCATTTTCCAGCCTTTCACTTCCAAAGTATTGATATCCTTGGGTCTAAGGTGAGTCTCTTGCAGATGGCATATAGGTGGCTCATATTTTTTCATCCATTCCACCAGTCTGTCTTTTGATAGCAGGGTTTAATCCATTAACATTCATACTATAAAGGTGGTTCTTATTTCACCCATTTTGATCTTTGGGTTTTATTGGTCATATTTTATTTTTACCACTTCTTTTAGACTTTTACTGATATAATCTTCATTTCTAGACTCTCTTCCAAGCCTCTCTCTCCTGTCACTCTTTAGTGTTTCCTGCAAGGCTGGTCTCTTGATTACAAACTCTCTCAATTTCTGTTTACCTGTTAATATTCTAAACTCACCCTCATTTTTGAAAGACAGTCTTACCAGATATAAGATTCTTGGCTGGCAGTTTTTCTTTTGCAGTTATCTTAAATATATCATACCACTGTCTTCTTGCCTCCATGGTTTCTAATGGGAAATTGGCACTTAATCTTATTGGGTATCCTTTATATGTTATGAATTGCTTTTCTCTTGCTGCTCTCAGAATTCTCTTTGTCTTTGGCATTTGGCATTCTGATTAGTATGTGTCTTAGAGTTGGTCTATTTGTATTTATACAGATGAGAGTATGTTTGCTTCTTGGACACAGATATCTATGTCCTTCAATGGGGTTCAGAAAATTTCTACCATTATTTCTTCAAATATTCCTTCTGCCCCTTTTCCATTCTCTTTTCCTTCTGGGACACCCATGACACATATGTTTGTATATCTCTTGCTGTTGTTTATTTCCCTGAGGTCTTGTTCAATTTTTTCCATTCTTTTCGTCATCTGTTCTTTTGTATATTCACTTTCAGAGGCCTTGTCTTCAAGCTCACCAATTCTTTCTTCTGCCTCCTCAAATCTGCTGTTATATGATGAAGCTGTGTTGGCTCAAGATGCCCACATTGCCCCAGGGACCAATGAAGCTTCTCCCACCTTTCTCATTTGTCAGGAGTAGGGACAGAGCCACAGCCATGTGTAATAATCCAAGTCCTACAGGCCTAGACTGTAGTTGTCCAGAGGGACTAATGAATCTTCACACCCCATCCTCCCTTGCCTGGGGTGGGAATGAAGCTGCAGGTGTTGGCAGCAATCTATGCTGTGAGGGGCCAAACTGACCCCAATTGCCTCAACGTGCCAGCTGAATATACTTGCAGTTATCCAGAGAGGTTGGTGCAATTCCTGCCAGATTCCTCCCTACCAGAGGTGGGGGATGATGCCTAGGCTAGGACTGCAGTTTGATCTGGGTGGAAAGAAGCCAGTCCTTATCATCACTGTAATTTTCAATCAGCAAGCTTTCCCTCTTGGCAGGGGTGGAGTAAAAATGGCAGTTACCAGCCTCTTGCAGACTTGGATAAGTTCAAACTTTAGCTATTCTTAGGATTATTCTTTAGCCCGCTGAGTTTACTAGTCAGTAGCTGAAGTTGGTGTCAAACCATCTGTTCTTCCCAGTCTTTTTGAAATGGAGCTTCCAACTCCAGCCATGGAATAGCTCCTGAGGTGTGCCTGTGCTGCCAGTGGAGGATGGGTACCAGCGTCCATGGCATGGAGGATTCTACTCATGAATCTTCCATGCACATGGGCAGCTTCCTCCTTCCATTCTCTCAAGGATATTGTAGGATGCTCTTCTGGCCTCATGAAGACCCCAAACAGGTGCTTTAGATAGTTTTGGGTGAATACTAACTGCCCTGTAACACAAGCTGACTTTGGGAGCTCCTTACTCTGCTGCCATCTCGCTGGTTGTTACTTTTACTTTTAAAATGGCTTTTTAAATTTAATTTAATTTTGGTATATAATTATTAAAGTATTTATATCACTCAACAGTCAAATCTAAAAATCAAGGTATATTCAGAAGAGCCCAGCTTTATCCCTATTCCATTCTTCCCTAATAGGTAACTATTTTAAATATAGTTTCATGTTTATATTTCCATTTTGAAAAATGCAAGCAAGTATGTAAACACAAGTGATTCCTTCCATTTCTTTTTTTTTTTTTAATGGTAGAATAACTTATCCATTTTCCTCATCTTTGCCAAGGTAATAAACAAATGTGAGCTGTAGAGGTCCACCAAATCCCACACTCTTAAATGGATTTCATTCTTCAAGTGTTATACAGATGAAAATGATGATCCCTTGAAGGAGGGGGAAACTGAGTCCTAGATGCCCAAAAGTACATTTTTGATACTGATATCTCAAACATTAATGGCCACCTGCATTCTCCTTCTACTAACAAGTGTCAGAATTATTAGGACATTCATGACTTCTCATGAAAAAATCTGTAAATCTCTCAAGGTTTCCCTTAGAAGACTTTCCTTGTGGGAAATATAATAGCCTCCCAGCTATTGTATGATGGAGCAAGTGTTCACTTGAGGAACTCACTCCAAAGGCATGCCTGTGGGCTCTAAATTAATGACCCTAAGGGCTGTTGGATTGTGGAGAATGCCAAATCATTTTAAAAAAGGTCACTTTCACTAAAGTTGTTAAATTGTATAAAAAATTCAGCCCATGCAATAAATGGATTTTGGAAAAGGAGGTGATATGAAACTATGGATAACTTTCTGGGAAAGTCTTATATAAAAGCAATTTGGGGTAACTGATTATGGGCAATAGGAAAATGAAGTTCAAGGTAAAGAGAAAGGCTTGGGAAAGTTGCACAGCAAAGTGACAGAGGAGAATAATTGAAGGCAAGGTCCAGGGATGACCAATAATGAGATCATGATAAACATCTAATTTAAAGCAAAGTAACTAAGTTAATAATAGGTTAATAATAGTATTCCAAGGTACACATATTGATGCTGGCAGTATGGAAGAAGCATCTTTTACATGACTTCCTAAGAATATATTGGCTCCATCCTTGGAACCCGCTGACATCATCACAACCTTTAAGTATTTATGGACGTCCCAGGTACATGTTGTTCTGTGACAAGCACCATCCAGTAGTAATAACGCAGTTTTTAAGCTATTTAGAATTAGTATTTCCAATCACAAATAACCAACTGATGGGTGCTTTCAAAGGAAATAAAAACACAATTTCCCTAATCATATTTATTTTCAAAGGCACCTCTTATTTATCTTATTGTTATATTTTGCTTGAGTCTATTCACTTAATTGTGAGCATTAGAAAAATAAAGGCAAAAATAACAGAAAAAGAGAATATAATATGCATCCATTACTTCCTTAAAGTATAGCAAAAGAGATTTAAAAGCACTCTCAGACTCCGAAGGAAAGCATGGGAACATAACTTTCAATGTTCTTTTCACTAGGGAGACTGAGACCAATTATGGAATACAGAGTATGACAGTCGAAGGTTTTTGTGATTCCCAGAAAAGATCATGTTTTAGGAGTTAATCCATTTCTGTGGGTGTGGGACCCCTTGATTGGATTGAATTCAGTTGGGGGCCTTTGATTGAATACTTCAGTAAGACATGAACCAGGTTGGATCTCAACCCTTTCACTGGAGTCCTATATAAATGGAGAAACATACAGAGACATATTTTACCCTGCCATGTGAGAGAAGACTCTATGATTATCTGCAGCTGCGGAAAGGCTGAGAAACCCCAAGGCTGAGAGAGAGGCTGGAGGCTGGAATCAGCAGAGCAGCCCAAAGGGGAGAGATAAGCCTTATGTCTGATGACCCATGGCTGAGCTTAGGAAGGAAGTGAGCCTGGAGGAGAAGGCAGAGACTGGACACCATTTCACCTTGTTACATGGCAGGATACCAGGGCCACCAGCAGCCGACACTTGTTGAGATAGCGTCTCTGATGATGCCTCAATTTGGACATTTTCACAGCCTCAGAGCTATAAAATTTTACCATAATAAATTCCTGATAAACTAACACACAGAGAGGTCTAGAGTTTCTCACCATAGACAAATCTCCGTTCTCAACCTGATGCCCATGCCAGAAACAGTATGGCAATCACATCTCCTGTCACCCTTCCCCATCAGCATCCAATTTCCATATTAGTTGCCACAAAACCCTCTAGTTATTATATCTTATTCAAAATTAGTTACAATGCATGCAATTTAGTTCAAAATATATAGGGCCATTTCAAACACATTTGCCAGCACAATGCTCCTAGAACTTTTTGAGATACTGCAGCAAGCCTGAGTTTCAGTTGATGAAATATATTTCTCTAAAAAGTATGCATAGCAACACTACATAATTGATCTCCTACCGCCAACGTTTGAGCAAATGTCATTAAAGTAGACAAATATACTCAAAGTTAGGTACTTTAACCCTGGTCATCAAAATGCATACCATTAACTAGATTTTCAGCATACCTTTGAAAATCTGACTTAAGTTTAGAGGAATCCTTCACATATCATTAACCCAAGTACGGAACAGGAAGCCAGAATATTACACATCCATGAATCAATTTAGAGAAAAGATGAGGACCATTGTCCTGGTCAGAAGCAGTTAAAATCAGTTAGTACTGATTGAAACTGATGTGTGAATATAACTACTAAATCAGAAATAGGACATAGGAAGTTGCTCAAAGATCATCTGCTAGCTTGGTTAATCACCAGTTCCATTGGGGAAGAAGATGATTAACAGAGACATCTCAGATGAATGATATAACTGCATTCAAGTAATCAGGCCATGGCCTCTGTGTGCAACATACAAGGTAGAATGGCAATAAGACAATATTGGTAAGAGAAAGAGTGGTATATTTTAGAATTGATTCAGCTAAAATCAGAAGGAGATAAAGGAAGAAAGTAAACCAATGCAACTCCAAACCTCCAAAAAAATTTAAATGAGAAAATAAATTTTAAAAATAAAATTTTTAAAGGGAGAGTAAATTATAAATATAATGAGGAAGAGTAGAGGAAAACTGTATAACCTCTAGATTGTAGTGAGGAGATGTGAGATGTGAGCATTCCTGTTAATTTCATTCTGTTTCAGGATGCCTGAATGGCCCTGGGATGCTTTCTCCAGTCACTTCTAATAACCTCTTGCCTTCCTTTCTTCCCTTTCCTGGGTCATTCTGTGAGCTGGAATGATTTATTAAGGGCCAGCAAGTAGAGCTCAGATTTAATTAGATTCCATAACACCCGAGATATGGTACAAAGTGAAAACATCTTATGAGTGTAGCGTGTAGAACCTCAGAGTCCCAAGTAAGCTTAAAGATCATCTAGAACAAAGGCTCTGAGTTGACAGATGAGGAAACTTGGGTTCAAACAAATTCTGACTTTTCAAAGATAACTAGGTCACTGTATTAGTCAGCTGAAAGGGGTGCTGATGCAAAGTACCAGTACTCTGTTGGCTTTTATAAAGGATATTTGTTTGGGGTAGAAGTTTTCAGTTACCAGGCTCTAGAGTCCATCTCAAGGTAGAAAGTAAGAGGTACTTTTTTACCCAAAGTCTGCTGTCCTATGTTGATACCAGATGGCAGGTGATGTCTGTAAGGGTTCAGTCTTCCTCCTACCTCTTAAGCCTCCATGGTTCCAGCTTCTTCCTATCTCAGCTGTAGGTAGACATAAGGCTCATCATTCACCAGGGCTTGTTTCTTTCTGGGATCAGCTGTTCTGTTCTCCCCACAAGGTCAGCTGTAGATTCTCAGGCTCATCTCTCTTCCCGGGGCCATCTTCCTGAGTATCTGCTTCTGTGTTCTCCTTCCCTGTATATTTACTTCCTGGAGCTCTAGCATCAAAATGAAAACTCTCTCCTCTGCTGAGTCATTTCCTCTGTGAGTCCCACCCCCTTGGTCCTGCCGACAGGGCTGAACCAAAGCCCTGCTCATAATTTAATCAAGTAAAAGTGAAACTTCTGACTTTAATACAATCTAATATGCCCAGAGGAACAGACCAGTTTACGAAAACAATCCAATATCTATTTTTGGAATTCATAAACAATACCAAACTGCCACAGTCACCAACCAAATGAGCTGAGGTAGTCCTCTGACATATGAAGCTTCTTTCACTACACAAAGATGACTCAGATTCCTTGGGTTTTGCAAGTCTGCACCTGCAGCATTGAGCTCCTCCAGGCCTCTTGGGTGAGAACAGCCATGCCTGTCTGTCCTTCTCATGTACTCTTACATGGAAGGCAGAATCTGCAGAAGCATAAAATCACTCAGGATCCACGTTCTAAATAGAACCCTAAGGAAAGTATGTGAGAGACATCTAGAAAGGAGGGGCACAACCAGAGCTGGGACTGTTTACAGTGGTGCTTTTGCATCCAGGGCCCCACCCAGGGGATTTTGCCTATACTCAGCACTTGTCTGTTCTTCTACTGCTGTCCTTCCTTCCTTCCTTCCACCAGCTTTATCTGTGCCATCTGGGGCCCCTACTACATTTTAAACATAGGATTCTCTTAATCTTGTCACAGAACAGTCCAGGATAGCTAGAGTTAAGAGTCTAGTCTCTGAATTTGAGCAGCCTGGATTTCTAAACCAGTCTCCACCAGTAACAGGTGGAGAGGACTTAATTTCTGGAGACTTCAGTTTCTTCTTCAGTACAATAGGACATTGAAAATGGTTTGCATGATGCCACAAACACCTGAAATACAAATTAGCACTTTGGGACCTATATTTCCATCATTTCATTAAGCATTTTCATAGGTGCTTTCTTAATTCCAGGTTAATTTTTATTTCTTTCTATGAAAATAAGCCTACAAACAATAAAAGAGAGAGGAAAAAAACATTTTGTCTCATTTTTAAATGAATGTCAGCGGTTTATAGCAAACTCTGCCTCTTGCAGCTCCCAAACTCCAGGTCATTTCCTCACACTCATTGCAATCTACTCCGCAGCTCTGTTTCAGTATCCTTGTAGATCACCCATAAAAAACCCCAGACTTAACTGACTCTTCAACATCACTTCCATGCCCACACCTTGGGCCTTAATCATTTTCTGTGATCATACCATCTTTGAAATTGCAAATGCTTATATTCTACTCTTTAACCATAGGGCACTGGATGCTTCCAGTTCTCTCAGTCCCATCCTCTCATCGTTATATGTGTTTCAGTCTCACAAATAACTCCACTCTTCCTTTGACTGCATCCATCTCCCATCAGCCTCTCCTGACCTCACTTCCTTCCCTTTCCAGTATAAACTCTACAGGACTGCTCCATGCTCTTGCCAGGCCATATGTGTCCTTGTCTTGTGGTCCTCCTACCACAGTACCCCTGCAGATTCTAAGCATCTAAGCTTAGAATGGGTCAATCTAAGCATCTACTTCCCCTGCTTCTGCAAACAGGAAACTGCATAGTGCTGGAGAAAACCAAATGACACTGCACATAAGTGGCCCAGTCATGGTCCCCAGTCTTTGGTGGGCTCTCAAAACAACCTGGGGATTCTCTCCCCAGTCAGCACCATTCTCACTTCTTCTGTAGCCAAACTGCTACAAAGGCATCTAGAAAATGAGACAATGGGCTGGTGGTGTTTGCTACCGTTTCACCAGATTATCAGATTCAGTCACATTTACTGTGTGTCTAATCCAGGATCTTGGGGATGGTGAGTTTCAATGGAGAAGAGGAGAGGAGAGAATGGTTCACAGAATGAGAACAGGCAAGAGAAAGCCAAGTTTTATGGTGATCCCATGTGAAATATTGTACAAGTTTCCCACATGGCACAGGGTGCCAGTGAGAATCCTTATGGAATGTTCAAAGTAGGGCGAGATAGAAGGAATCTCTTTCATGAATATATACCTGCTTAAATGCAAAATGTAGTTTCTCATTGGTAAAAATTACTTTTTAAAAAATTGTGTCATAGTCAAATAAATACTTCAGTCAGCTCAAATTGAGAAAATATCCAAAGGCCATAAACCAAAAAAGCAAAAAAACAAGGACTGAAATGACCAAAGGCCAAGAACTGAAAAAGCACTGACAGTAGCCCATATGTGAATTCAATGTTTATATGTGTATTTATCCAGAGGCTCTGATTTGGGGGGGGGAGGAGGCCAGACTTCTTTTTTTTTAATTGAGAGCAATTTTAGTAGTTATCTCTGATGTTTACATGGAGATTTTTTAAGAGAGCACAAATATCACTGTGAGCTTAATTAATTCATGTGTTTGTTTTGATCTAAGGATCAAAAATCTTATTTCCATAGTGACAGGCTGCATTTTTTACCTTTTATTATTGTGGGATACAAAGATAGAACAACTATTTCCACAATAGCTTTTGCAGCTCTCAGGACAATTCTGCAACTTTCCACAAACTTGCTAAAGTAAATACAAGTGCTTTCTTGAAACTGATATTCCCTAGCCCTCCCCCAACTCATGATGACTCTGACATATTGTAATAAAGCTATTGCTCCCTGAGGTTCTCTTTTCACTGCTCCAGCAATTTTTCTCTTTTCTCTCTCTTATTGAAAAAGAATCCTATTATTAAGTACTTAAAATGTTCAAGGCTCCAAAAGGGAGAGAACCTTTCAGGATGAGAGATTAATAATAACAATAAGAAACACAAAATGGAAGATGGGAGTTCAAAGCCAAATAAAAATTTCATTTGCAGAGTCCAAATCAAATATAATTTCTTTTGAACTGCAGCTTTCTGATTTATAGACACAGCTCTGTAGGCTATGTCTTAGTATTTTTGCTTCCTGTTTTCTTCCTTTCATGTTCACAACTACTTCTGGACAAATGCCCCAACACTTGAATCTTTTCTAAAGCATGACTCTTCTAATGCCACCAAAGGATTACTCTTTGTGAACATTTTTGAAAGGAGAGAGATGCAGATAATAATACAAAAAAAAAGATTTTAGATAATGCCTACTTAGAGGTGAGACCCATAAAGGCAGCTGGAAATACAGATGGATGAAGCCATATGATTCAAGTCCTGGTTCTTACAACTAATGGACTTTCTTTTATGTATTTACTCAAAATTCCAATGTCTGTCCCCGTCTCAGAGCATTCACAGACTTCTGCATTGCAAGCCAGAAGGAACATCACCAGAGTTTTGTAATTTTAATGAGAAGTAAGTATTTGTGGATGCGTTTTGTTATACTATAATAGTATTATTAATATAAGCAAAAAGCATGTAGATCTTATCTCCTGGGAATTGATTAAGATCTTGATTAAGAAATGGCCATACTTTTTAATAAAGACAATATATATAGTATGTTCTCTAATCAGTAGCATTTGGATATTTATGTCAAGGATATAATTCAGCATAAAGGCTAACATATAAATAGAGTGAAATAGAATTAATTATATTTGAAATTTAATCAGTTAAGATTATACAAACAGGCGGCGGACTTGGCCCAGTGTATAGGGCGTCTGTCTACCACACAGGAGGCCTGCAGTTCAAACCTGGGGCCTCTTTGACCCGTGTGGAGCTGGCCCATGCGCAGAGCTGATGGGTGCAAGGAGTGCCCTGCCATGCAGGGGTGTTCCCCGGGTAGGGGAGCCCCACGTGCAAGGAGTGCGCCCCATAAGGAGAGCTGCCCAGCACGAAAGAAAGTGCAGCCTGCCCAGGAATGGCACCGCACACACGGAGAAATGACGCAAGATGACGCAGCAAAAAGAAACACAGATTCCTGTGCCGCTGACAACAATGGAAGCGGACAAAAGAAGACGCAGCAAATAGACACAGAGAACAGACAACAAGGGTGGGGGGAGGAAGGGGAGAGAAATAAATAAATAAATAAATAAATCTTTAAAAAAAAGTTTACGCAAACAATGCAGGTTAATGGCACTTTCTTAGAAGCCATCGGAAATGGGAACCTTTGAGATGGTTTAGTGAATATTGGAAAAGTGGGGTAGAGGTGGTGGGCAGTACTTGGCAAAGAAGTAGCTTAATTGTTACTGGAAGGCCCTGAGTTGGAAGAGATGAACTGATATGTGTTTGGCAAGCATGTCTTAAATAAATGAAGATCAAAACCAAGAAAAGAAGTGTGAAAATACAAGAAACTTCGGTGATTGTCCTAGGAGCAAAGATTAAGCATCTGAGATTGAATGTGCTGTAATACAAGAAGGTATCAATGAAACATGCCAAGTTTAGAAGTGGATGGAACCATCAGGTCTGGGAGCCAAGCAAAACATTTCAATAAAATCTAGTAACATGCTGTTCTTTATACATACCAAGTGAGTGTAACAACCCCATCCCAGAGGCAACAACAGCTCTGGATTAAACCACATATATGCTTTCACCTGGGCCTTTACTGTGAGCCTTGGACCCAGCTAAGAAAGCCTAATGAGGAACAGAGCAATGCTACTTTTCCCACACAGAAAGCAAACCTATGGCTTGAACTATAATATATATTTTGATAAATAATAAAAGAGTGACTCCATAATCTACTCAGGCTAACATCCTTCTACTCAGAGTAGATTATGTGTAAAAATGACCCTGAACAAATGGTTCATCTTCTTTCTGGATTCCCTTCTTTCAGTACATTGAAATACTGTTCTTTGCTAACTTTGCACACTCATGAACTTTAGCAGGAGGGATGTTAGCTAAAGATAAAATTGTATAAATGTGGCACTGGTTAATATGAATTTAGGTGGGAACTTATTACCTTAAATCTCAATTTTCTCAGTATTAAAATATCATTACTCTACCTTCTTTATAGACTGCAGTAAAAGCATGTAATTTTAAAACTGAGAGGGACTTGGTGCCAACCCCCCAGCAAGAGCCTGGATTCTACCTTATGCTGTATGTAAAGGGAAAGAAGCTGATAGCTGTTAAGTGACTTGTCTTTGGTGTTTTGCCTGTTTTGTTCTGAACCATGTGTCCCCCTTCCCTGCTTTGTTCTGAAATGCAGGAGGGATGAGCATCCCAGGCTCCGTGTTGGCGAGCTTCTGGCTGAGCAGAGGGAGAAGCCAGAGTAATTCTCCCCCTCATGTTCTGCCTCGAGAAGCTTCCTGGCAGGGGCTGAATCTTTTATAAGGCTCCAGCTACCAAGGGACACCACCTGCTTCCATAATCTTTTATTGGGCAGCCCTGCCATGGTTTTAGCCATGACTGGACAATACCGACCTCTGAGCTCTGGAGATTCCAGCTTGTATTATCCCTCCAGCTCTAGGGAGTTGTGGCATCTTCTTGCTGTTAACAAAGCACAAGTTGCCTCACCATCCTGAGCTTAGCTGCTCCATCACCTGCAACCAATTTCCTTTAATGACTCCCCTGTTTAAGATGCCTGGAGTAATGTCTGTTTCTCTGACTTGACACTGATTGATACAGAGGCCAATTTTGGACCAGAACTAAGGGGCTGTGTCTCCTCAATGCTAAAACGGTCAAAGATTAGATGTGTACTACATACATAAATTCCATCCAAGGACTACATATGTGTAAATACATATTTTTAAACTAAGAAATATTGAACAATAATATATAATGCCTCTTACTGGAAACTTTATACTCTCCACCACCAAAGCATGGTACAAGATTATGTCAAATAGTAAGTAGGAGATATCCACTATCTATTTTTTCTTAAAAACCTAATAACTGGATTGTTTCCCATCCATTCTCCTTGGTTCACCTCTGTTCCTTTTACTCCAACTTACTTTACCCATTTGAAGCACCATATAAATCTAATTTTGATCTGTGCTTTCAGAAAAGAAACACATATTCCACCCATTGCCCACCTCTCCCAACTTTTTATAGCTCTCCTTCTTCACTCCTTAAGATACATTCCTTAGGATCAAAGGACAGCTCAGCCCAGTTCACTTCAAAGCTTTACCTAAGTTTTGGAATTCACTCCAGAATTGGCCAATATATTCTTAAACCATCCATTTTAAATGCTTTTGTTTTATATTTTTAGCTTTATTTTTTTTAATTTTTAAGGCACTTTAGTTTACATAAATGTTACATCGAAAATACAGGGGGGGGGGGAGCGAATGTGGCTCAAGTGATAAAGTGTCTACCTACCTATATAGGACGTCCAGGATTCAAACCCAGGGCCTCTTGGCCCATGTGGTGAGCTGGCGCACATACAGTGCTGCTGCACACAAGGAGTGCCATGCCACGCAGGTGTGTCCCCAGCGTAGGGGAGCCCCATGCACAAGGAGCATGCCCTGCAAGGAGAGCCAGCCCATGCCACGCAGGTGTGTCCCCAGCGTAGGGGAGCCCCATGCACAAGGAGCATGCCCTGCAAGGAGAGCCAGCCCATGCGAAAAAAGTGCAGCTTGCCCAGGAGTGGTGCCGCTCATACAGAGAGCTGATGCAGCAAGATGACACAACAAAAAAGAGACATAGATTCCCAGTGCCGCTGAGAATGCAAGCGGACACAGAAGAACACACAGTGAATGGACACAAGAGAACAGATGGGGGGATGGGGGAAGGGAGAGAAATAACTAAAATAAATCTTAAAAAATAAAAGAAAATACAGGGGATACCCACATACCCCACCTCCTTCCCCCTCCCACACTTTCCTCCATTACCAGCATCTTTCATTTAGTGTGGGACATTTGTTACAACTGATGAACACATATTGAAGCACTGCTACTAACCATGGACTATAGTTTACATTATGGTTTACACTTTGTACCACACAATTTTATAGGTTTTGACAAAATGTATAACGACTTCTATCCATCATTGTGGATAGAATCCAACAATTCCAGTGTCCCAAAAACGCCCTGTGTTACATCTATTCTCTCCTCTCTTTCTCCTCAGAACCTCTGGTGAACACTATCTTTATATCAATGTTACAAGTTCTTCCATTACCAGAATAATAACGTCTACATTAGTCCATAGTGGCATTCCCCCCCCTTATGTTTGTTCATTCCTCAGTCTTGAAGATTTGGGGATGGTCAGTGTAGCAGTTTGATATAGTTATGAATTCCAAAAATAGATATTGGATTATGTCTATAATCTGGTCTACACCTGGGCATGATTAAGTTATGATTAGGGCTTTGATTGGGCACATCTTTAGGGCATCAAGGGGTGGGGACTCACAGATAAAAGGCATGGCAAAGGAAGAGCTGGAGGGTTTTTGATGTTGGAGTTTGATGCTGAAGCCTTAAACTGGAGCCCCGCTAAGTAAGCTCACAGAGGAAAGAGAAGTCAACCCCAGGAAAAGAGGAACCCTGAGCCAGGAAGAAGCAAGCCATGGGAAGAAAAGAACCTTGAACCCAGAGAGAAGCAAGACCCTGGAAGGTGGGAACCCAGGAAGCCTAATCCCTCGCAGATGTCAGCAGCCATCTTGTTCCTACATGTGAAAATAGACTTTGGTGAGGGAAGTAACTTATGCTTTATGGCCTGGTATCTGTAAGTGCTTACCGTAAATAAATACCCTTTATAAAAACCAACCAATTTCTGGTATTTTGCATCAGCACCCCTTTGGCTGACTAATACTGTTACACCATTCTTTTTTTTTTTTTAAGATTTATTTATATTTATTTATTTCTTTCTTTCTTTCTTTATTTATTTATTTCTCTCCCCTTTCCCCTACCCCCCGCCCCCTGCCCCGGTGTCTTTTCTCTGTGTCTATTTGCTGCATTGTCTTCTTTGTCTGCTTCTGTTGTTGTCAATGGCATGGGAATCTGTGTTTCTTTTTGTTCAGTCATCTTGTTGTATCAGCTCTCCATGTGTGTGGTGCCATTCTTGGGCAGGCTGCACTTTCTTTCATGCTGGGCAGCTCTCCTTATGGGGTGCACTCTTTGCACATCAGGCTCCCCTATGCAGGGGACACCCCTGCATGGCACAGCACTCCTTGTGCTCATCAGCACTGCACATGGGCCAGCTCCACACGGGTCAAGGAGGCCCGGGGTTTGAACTGCGGACCTCCCATGTGGTAGATGGACGCTCTAACCACTGGGCCAAGTCTGCTTCCCAACACCATTCATTTTTGATGGCCACATACTATTCCTTTGTTTAGAGGTTCTATAATTTACTTAAGCAAGTGACCTACTGCTGGGAGACTGGATCAATATTATTTTACTATTACAGACAATGTTGCAATGAATACCTTGCATATATTTCATTTTCAGATGTAAGTAAAACTATAAGATAAATGCCTAGTGTTTGCATTGCCTTTTTTGCATGTCGATTATAAATTCAAGTGAATTTAAAGCTTTAGCCAGCATTATTTTGGATCCCCTTCCTCCAAATCACCAAAAGCATCCATTTCCCCAAAGATATTGTGCTCATTTATATACCCAACAGCATAGTTTGAGAGTGCCTCTTTCCTCACACCATACAGCAATATTTTCCAGTGATTTCTAGTATAGATTATTTGAGCTCTCCTTCAAAATGTTGATCTTACACACAAAACACTTAGACATATAGCATAAAGGATACTTAAGCCACATTCCAGGGAGCACAGCCTTGCCCCATCAAATTGAGTGACCTTGAGCAAATAAGGTCATCATCTCTCAATTTTCTGATATGCAAAATAATAGTTGTACCTAAATAAGTGGATTGCTGTGAAGATTAATTGAATAAATTTATGTAAAGCCTGTAGTATTGTGCTTGGCATAGGTTAAGCATCCAATAGGTATTCATTTTCTTGTTTAATATTTTTTCTTTGAAATTATTTTTAAAATTAATTATCCTTGTGTTAAACAAGAGTCCATAATACCATGGATTTGATCTACTAGTTAAATAATTTTTAAGAAAAGTCATTACATTAAATACATAATAAAGATAAATGAAAATATTATTTTGCTATTTACCATCTTATATATCACTGTAATTTCAAACATTCCCATATTTAAACCTTCTAGGAGAATTATATCATACCTCTTTTAATTTTCATTTCTTCGATATAGGGCTTTGTTGTTATTATTTGTAAGAATGCTTTATACTACACTGTCCAGTAGACTATTTCCATGATGGAAATGTTCTCTGTCTGCACTATCCAATAGAGAAACTAATGGCATAATATTGAACACTTGAAAGGTGGCTGGTGCAAATGGGAAACTTTATTTCATTTTAATTAATTTAATTTTAAATTCAAATAGCACTATGTGGCTAGTGGCATAGCTCTAGATATTAAGGAAATAAAATATTTGTCATTTGAAGGAAAAAGTTAACATCTAGTTTGTAGCTTTTACTTCTAGCCTTTATCCTTAGCCAAATCCTTCTTTCAACATTAACTCAAAGAATGTTCAGGAGTATACTGGATCTAAGATAAATGAGCATCCTGCTGAGTATGTTTTATACTGAACTAAGCATCTGTACATAGTTGTCAAGTTTATTCAGTAAACTGGTGGTTCCCACACTTTGTAGCAAATTGGAATCACCTGGAGATCTTTAAACATCCCAATGCCTGGGCTAACACCCCCAGCAATGATTTAATTGGGCATCAAGATTCGAATTGGCAGTGAAAGTTGGGAATCACAGGCATAACCCATAATTACCAAGTAAGCTGGGATTGATGAGATGTAGCTGCATTGGAGAATGGAGCCAGGCCAAGTGTCCCTGAGGGTTTACATCTCTAGAGAGGAATAAAGCTGAAGAGACTCTGGAGCTGATGGCTTTCCTGAGCTGTAGTGGTTGGGTATACCCACACAGCCTTATCTCTTGTGACCCATTGACTTTGTGTTGAAGTTAATGGGGACATTTAGAAGCTGTTGAGTAAAGCTGAACATCACTCTGCCATTAGTGTGTGCACGGTGCTGCTGCCTGATCAGTAACCTTTTTTAAATCTATGTAAACTTCAGCTGAGTGAAACCTACACTACCATAAGCAAGCTGATTTTCAATCTTAACTCAAACCAACTGCTGCTGGTCAATCAGAGTAGACATTGCAATCATATCAATTAAAATTATTTTTAAAATTTTTCATTTAATGTCATTCCTATTTTTTTAAATGTAGCTTTCTAAATATTATCTACTTTGGAAATATTTTCCTCTATTGCATATGGGTTTGGTTTCTTACTTTCCAGTATTCTATGTTTATGTATACATTGTCCCATGTTTTCTTTTAATACTCCATCTCTATGCCTGTATTTTTTTGAATATTAATCATTTGGAATCTATTTTGAGGTAAAGAGCAGGGCAAGATTGCACATTTATTGGTCTTCTAGAAGGCTAGACCTTATCAAGTTCCGTTGATTGACTAATTTACATTACCTCACATATTTTCAGTGCCACATCTATCTTACGCAAATTCCTAAATGCATTTGAGTTTTTTAATAGGTGTTCTATTTTGCTCCTCCATTGTTTTTTTCTGTTTTTATTTTTTGTTTTATTATCATTAGAGAAGTTGTGGGTTTACAGAAAAATCATGCATAAATTACAGGGTTCCCATATACCACCCTATTATTAATACTTTGCATTGGTATGGTATATTTGTTACAATTGATGAAAGGATTTTTTAATAATTATACCATTAATTATAGTCCATGATTTAACTTAGGGTTCACTGTTTGTGTTGTACAGTTTAATGGATTTTTTAAAGAGTTTTTATTCTAATAACAGATATACTATGTTTAATGTGGCAATACCAACATATTTTAATTGATACAGATTTATAATATTTTCTACCACACAGATTATCCTTCCTGCTATTCTTACTAATTATAGTGGCCATATTTTCATATATAATTTTTCTACTTGAAGTTCAGAATGATCTCATTTTTATGGATTATTTTAGGTAGAGTGTATAACTACATAAGAACAGAAATCTTCGTATTCAATCAAGTCTTATTTCCATTAGTGATATCTGAAATATATATCTCTCAAAATATTTACATTTTAATGCAGTTTTTTTCCCTGATATTTATTCTTCTTTTTGGTTCTATTATAAATGGAGTGCATATTCCTTTTGAAGTGTCTACTTAGTTATTTATATATAGGAGGATTACTGATTTTAAAAATTAATTTTATTGTGAGACATTACTGAATTACCATTTTAAAAAGGAGTTAATAAGATGATTCTCTTCAATTTTCAAAGGATATAATTGGATCAACTCCAAATCTTATCTCCTCCTTTCTAGTTTCATGTATTTTTTCTATTCCTCTCCTCTAATTGAAATGTGATTGATAATTTTGAAAATTAAAGACAAAATATTAGGAAAGAGGGTCCAAGGTACTAGTTTTGCCTAGGTCATAAGGAACAATGAGGAAATACTTAAAAAGGATGGAATTACTTTCAAGGGTAATTCCTCTATGAAACTGAAGAAAGTAAAATTTCCAAAATATGGAACTTCTCATAGAAAAATATTGAGAGATAGCCTCCTAGGTCTGCAGAATGAAAAAAGATATCACATCAAGTTAATGACAAAAAGGAATAGAGAAAAGTGGATGAGGTTGTTGTCATTGAACTGTTTCATTGTATAATGTGAGATACAAAGTGTTTTCTAAACATGCCATTCTCTGGCTGGTGATTTGGAAATTATCTTGAATGTGGGCAGGTACTCCAGAAAGGTTTCCAAATCAAATCCCCAGCTAACTCCAATCTCATTCTCTTAAAACAATTTTGATTTTGCTTGCTTAGAAATGGATCAATTTACAGACTGTGAAGCGATATCATTTATCTTACATCTCTATATAGATATATCTATAGCCCAAAGGAGCTCATACATATTTTCTCATATATTACATATTGATATGAAGTCCCAGTATATGGGCCTTAGAAGTTTATGAGAAAACACTGGCATAATGTATGCGCAATGGGCACAGATGGAGGTAAGAGACCACACCACTAGAATACAGAAGTCTACCAAACTGATTGTTTTGATTCATGATTGATGCCACTTTAAACATCCAAGTGCAGTCACCATTTAGGAATTCCATGCATGACTAGGGTAATCATTTTCAAAAGGGTGGAGAGCTCATAGTTGAATACAAATCGAAACAGGAAATTCCCTGATGATAGGGGCTAAAATTGTAGAATTTCATTTAAAATGTTTTCTTGGGAAACTTCCGACTAACAAAGATGGCAATGTGAGACAATCCAGGATGCCATTCCTACACTCACATAATCTTTGAACTACTAACCATCTTCCTCAAAACCCCAGAAAAGAGTTAAAAAGTTGTAATAATTGTGCAACTGCAGAATCAAGAAAATGAAACTTTAAAAATGGTAGGAGAAACCCGTGATGCACTTGCTGCCACCTCCCCCAACCCCACACAGATGCAGTATGGAGCCAGTCTGCATTCCCATTGTGGGACCCTGGCTCTGTTCAGAGAGGGCAGAGTAACCCCTATGCAGATACTGGGGTATGGGTATGTTGGTGCCAATCTATTGTGGATGCCGGAAAAAGACCGAACCAGAAACTTTTCTCTGGCTCACCCTCCCAAAACTTGCCCTGCAGGCAGAAACAGCTTGCAGACAGATAAAGTAGGAAAAGAAACAACTATGTGGAAGCAGCCTGGGGCAAAGGATTATCAACTTGAAAACATACTTTAGCCACCAAGGTGGGGAGAGGCTATCTATTTCAAAAGGAAAAAGAGAGGACATTCAGATTCCTGTAAATAGAGGAATTCCTCAGGCCACAGCCATCACAACCTCAGGAAAACAGACATGCTGAGAAAACACAGAGAGGGCCCTACTCTTCACATTGGCCTTGGGCCAATCTTTACAGGAAGGCTAAACTATAAAGGAGAGCTCCATCCATTCAGAGCCAGTTTGCAAAGACTGTGAAAGGTGTGTTTTGCATTGGTTTGTTTTGGATTTCATCAAAATTAAAAACTTTTGTGCATAAAAGGACTTCATCATGAAAGGATAAAGGCAACCTATGATTGGGGGAAAAAAAAACTTAGAAAACACGTATCTGATAAGGGTTTAACATTTAGAATTTACCAAGAAATCCTACAGCTCAAACAATAAAATGACAAACAACCCAATTGACAAATGGGTGAAAGCCTTGAATAGACATTTCTCCAAAGAAAATATACAAATAGTCAAAAGCACATGAAAAGATGCTCAACATCATTAGCCATTATGGAAATGCAAATCAAAACCCCAAGGAATACCATTTCACACTCACCAGAATGGCTACTATTAAAAAACAAAAGAGAAAAAATAAAATATCAGAGAGGGTATAGAAAAATAAGAACACTCATTCCCATTATTGTTGGGAATGTAAACTGGTACATCTGCTGTGGAAAACCATTTGAGAGTTCCTCAGAAAATTATAAAATTACTGTTACCGGATTTTATCTAGGTTCTTGGCTATGCGGCAGAAATGAATTTCAAGAGCATGCTGGGTGAGTTAGGTCAGTAATTTATTCAGGTAGGAAGGGAAGAGAAATGGAAAAAAATAACAAAGCAGGGGTCCCAGGTAGAGAGGATGGGGGTGAAAAGGAATAAACAGGACTGATTTACAAGCTACAATTCCCTATTATAGATCATAAATCCCCAGGTTTACTTGTGTGGCCACATGGCAGAGGAAAAATGGTGAGAGCAGCACACAGAGGGCAGGAACAGGTCCAGAGGCAAGAGAGCAGGGCGACAGTGCACTCAGGCCTCACGTTTGCTTTATAAACTATTAATTATTCTACCCCTTTGCTAATGGCAGGGGAGGGATTCCAGCTGTTTGCTGTTTTGATTGATTACTCCACCCATCAATCCCCTAATGAGGACCCAATGATAAAGTCCCTAGGGAACATCTGGGGCTTTTCTTTGCTCCCAGAAGTCTTTGTTCTGGATAGCAGAATATTGGGGGTGGGGGTCTTCCAGCAGCCATTTTGGGGGTTACTGATGTCCATGTGGACTTTTTGCCAGGTTCCAGATCCATTTATTAATTCCCTATCTTACTAGCCTGCTTCATTACCATATGACCTTGTAATTCTACTTCTAGGTATAGAACCTAAAAAATTGAAAGCAGGAACCCAGATATTTGTACACAATATTCAGAGCAGCATTCACAGTTGCCAAAAGATGGAAAAAAAACTTGTCCATCAATGATAAATAGATAAACAAAATGTGGAATATTATTCAGCTGTAAGAAGAAATGAAGTTCTAATATATGTGGTAACATGGATGGACCTTGAAGACATCATGTTGAGTAAAATCAGCCAATTACAAAAAGGCAAATATTGTATGATCTAAGTGATATGAAATATGAAATAATTAGAATACACAAATTCAAAGAATCGGAAATTAGAGTACAGGTGGCCTGGGTCCAGGGAGTGGGGTGGTAGGGTGATATAGGAAATGGGGAGTTAATGCTTACTTGGTACAGAACTTCTCTTTGGTATGATGGAAGAGTTTTGGTCATGATGGTGGTGATGGTAGCACAACACTATGAATATAAATAACCATTGAATTATATATCTGTGCATAAATGGGGAAATTTTTAGTTGTATATATTGTACTAGAATAAAAGTTTTTCTAAAACCATAGGTTTGTATAATACAACCAGTGAACCCTAATGTAAACTATGGACTAGAGTTCATAGTACAAATATGATATTGCTTCATCAGTTTAGCAAAGGTAATGATGTGGGCTATGGGTGGGAGGCTCTTTGTCTCTTCAGAGATAACCTAAACTATCTGTGACTTGTGGGTGTAGGGTGATAAAAGGCTGCAGTCCTGCCCTTGGTGACCATGGCAAGGACTCCAGTCCCAGGAAACAGTTTAACAATGCAAGGTCTATAAACTTTAAGTATTCATGGGAAATGCAAACACAATATGCTAAAAGCTTATCTAGAATGCCTGAGGTCCATGCTAAAAGCTTACCTAAGATGTGGAAGATATATATGCTAATTCAAGCCTATTGAGAACTAAAACAAAAGGACCATTTGGCCTTTCCTCTCTGTATAAAAGGGACTCAAAAATCTTGTTCTGGGCTCGGGATTGAAACAGAAAGCTCACGAGTCTGGCCGGCCGTCAATAAACCATTTTTCCTTCTCAAAATCATTCCTGAGTCCTGGCCTCTCTATACACAAATAATTGAACCTCTCTCAAATTCTACAACAGTAACACAGTAATGCAAAGGGCTGATAATAGGGAAAACTGTGGGTATGAGAACTCTGCATATCCAGCATGATTTTTCTGTAAACTGACCACTTCTCCAATAAAAATGTTCTAATTGTTTTCTTGAAATTACATAGATGTGGTCTTGAAAGGACGAAGGAGCGTAAGGTACTGTCTAGACAATTGCAGAAATACTGAGGCAAGTATTGCAGTGCTTTCCACTACACAATTTAAAATGTTGACTTACATGGGATTAGCACTATTGTACTTTATATCATCACCACAAACGCTTCTTGTAAGCTTAGGTCACTAGAATAAGGACTCAACATAAGAAAGCTGCCCCTTGCAAGGAGGGGAATCTACTGTGCCCCACCACATATCACCCAGCTCACAGCATCCCTCCCACTCATAGTTCTGCCTCCCTGGCTTCTTTCCTTTTAAAGTCCCCTAGGCACTTATTTATTTGACTTTAGCAAATGCACGCTAAAATCTTTCCCCTTTCTTTGCAGGCAGCCTTCCTGCCCCATGTGGCTTATAGAGTTGACATCTCAATCATTCACAGTGATAACAGCCTGAGTTTTTTGTGACAGGTGATATTTCTATGTAATTGACTATACTATGTTACAGAGGGTTCTGTGTTTTACACCATCCAAACCCAGACACATTAGACACTTCATATTAAAAAACCAAACAAAGATACGCTAACTTTAGAAGCATGCTAAAGGTTTTAGCTTGAAAAAGTTCCATTAAAAAACACACACACAAAAAGTAAACTATCTTGTGTAATAAGAATATTTGTTTAAGGAATTCATGATTTGTCCTTATAGTCTGCAGAGTAAAACCATCTTGGGCATGTATAGGAGGTAATTTGGATAATTTGGCTATAAAATTTCTGCTCTTGTTGATCTACTTAAAATAATTTCTAAGGTGTTTATTTCATGCTGTTTCAGCAATTGTTCTTAAATGAGTGTAAATTACATCTCACATTTACATTTGCAATAACTTACAATAACCTGGCAGAAAAGAGTCTTGATCACACAAGTTGAGAGATTTTATTTTGTCTTCAGTTTCAGAGGAATAAATTTAGTGGCTTGCATTTTCTCAATTTTCATAAAATATTTATATGCTATCCAGTACAGTACTTTGTATAATTTACATTTTATGGACACTAAACTATAAATTTTATTCTGGAGAAATATTTTAATGTGTGAGTGTTAGAAATATCATGTATCTTTCAGTTTATGTTTCTATTAAATATGTGCATAATGTTCTAGAATGATAAATAAAATTATTTTGTCTTTCTTCTTAAAGATTATTTTTAAACTCTCTTGCATAGATTTAGTTGTATAACCTGGAAAAGACTGTGGAGTTCTTGAAGGAATTGACTGGTTTGGTATAATATGTATATAACCCATAGTAGCTAGAAAAACTGGGAAAAAAAACACAAAAAAGAAAAAAAGAAATACAAGTTGGGAAAATAATATTTTTAAAGTGTGACAAAGAGTTATATTCCTAATATGCAAATCAATTGCAAATCCTCTGTGGCTAAAAAAAAATTGTGAAAAAATTGATCTGTGTCTTTTCCAAGTGGAAAATCAAGGGGCAGAGCACCAAATTTCATTTTTCTCTGCCCTGACAATTTTAGATTCACAGAAAGGGAGCTCCCCACAGGTTGGGGCTCTGAGTGACTAGGGTAGAACAGAACCTTGAAGCCAACCTGTCATGAACAGGTATCATAAATATATGTGTGTGTGTATATATATATATATATATATATATATATATATATATATATATGCTAAAGAGATCTGGGGCCTGTTTTTATCTAGAACATAACCTACCTTACTCTGTACCTTATGCTTAACCATGGTACCTGCTGTAGAAAGTCTAAATTTTGGTCTTGATATTCAAAGTTATCCTCACTTTCTTTACCATATCCAATATTATCTTCCAGTCCTTGCCAAACTTGACAGTCTAAAATGACCAGTGGTTTCACTGGGTACTATATAGGCAACAGTATCTCTGGATATCGCCAATGTCCATGCTTTTGTTCACACTTTTCTAGCTTCCTGGAGTAACTTTCCACTCCTCCCATAATCTAAATTCATAATGCTGTCTTTGAGACTCATGTAAGCCTGGCTTCCTTGACAAATTTGGTTCACAGTGACTTTAGTCTCTCAATTTCCAAATCTCCTCATATATGCACATTCCTAACAAGCATTCTGGTTTATTCTGGGGCACCTTATTTCCTCAATGGCTTTAACATGAACTCTTTTAACACTCCAGAATTTTGTACAGAGTTAGGTACAGATGAGGAGGTCCATGTATTCAAATCTATTTGTTCATCCATTCTTTCACTAAATCACTTAATAAAATTCATGTGCCAGGTAGGGTGTTGTATGGTGGACATGCAGAGATGAGAAAGATAAAACTTCTCTTTACAAAATGTTCAAAATGTTTATACAGATGTAGCTCAAGTGGTTGAGAACCTGCTTCCCATATACAAGGTCCCAAGTTTTATCTCCAGTACTTTCTAAAAACAAAGAAACAAGCAAACAAACAAATAAACAAAAACCAACTTTCATTGGGGAGCAGATGTAGCTCAGTGGTTGAGTACCTACTTCCCATGTACGAGGCCCTGGATTCAATCCCCAGTACCTCCTAAAAAAAATTATATGGGGCAGCAGACTTGGCCCAGCAGTTAGGGCATCTGTCTACCACATGGGAGGTCCACAGTTCAAACCCCAGGCCTCCTTGACCCATGTGGAACTGGCCCATGTGCAGTGCTGATGCACGCAAGGAGTGCTCTGCCACGCAGGGGTGTCCCCCGCATAGGGGAGCCCCATGCACAAGGAATGCGCCCCATAAGGAGAACCACCCAGGGCAAAAGAAAGTGCAGCCTGCCTAGGAATGGTGATGCACACACGGAGAGCTGACACAACAAGATGACACACACAAAAAAACACAGATTCCCATGCCGCTGACAACAACAGAAGCGGGCAAAGAAGAAGACGCAGCAAATAGACACAGAGAACATACAACTGGGGTGGGGGGGGGAAGGGGAGAGAAATAAGTAAATAAATAAATCTTTAAAGATAAAAGTATAGGGAAGAGAGAAATATATTATCCTGGCAGTAAGCTTATTAAACTAGCATTGAAATAGCATTTATGTCATATTTAAGTGCTATTAATGGGAAAAGCTGATGGAATTAGGGAAGGAGTCAATTTCAGTGTGATCAGAAAAGTATCCTACAAGAAACAGCATTTCATTCATTCACATAGTGAAACTATGGCCTACAGCTTATTTCCTTTTCTTTTCTATTTTAAATGGGTTCATCTACAAGCCCTCCAGGATGTAATCCCAGGAGGGAAGGGTGTGGGGCTGGGGAATTCTCTGCATCCACACCAGCTGCCCCACCTCGTTAGATCTAACCCCAGTTGGGAGGGCTAGGGCACAGGACAAGAGCTCACTGTTGCGGTCACCCCTCGGGCTGAAGTGTGGTTTGCTGGCCTGGCGGGGGAGCGGCCACAGTAAGCCGCTGCCCCCATAATAGGGTGGCTGGTCGGACTCACCGCCACCCCTGAAGGGAGCTCGGCATGGGCGCAGAGTGCCCTCGGGTCTCCCCTTCTCGGCAGCCATGCTTCCGTGGCCGCCCCTCCTCCCGGATAGCGCCACACGATGCCTTATGAGGCAACACCCTTCTTCTTCTTTCTCCCTGCGCAGGCGCAGGGCTGAAAATTCCAGTCTGCCTCCCCCCCCCCACCCCCGACAGCAGCAACAGCCAGGCGCAAGGCAGGAAACTCAAGTCTGTCCTCTACCCCAGCAACAGCAGCCACCAATCCCTAAACCCTGCCACTTCCCCCAGCAACAGCAACAGCCAATCCCTAACCACCACCCCTCCCCCTTCCAGTACTTCCCACCGAACTTTCTCCCCAGTAACTGCTTGCGGCAACCAATCAGAACATGGCATAAGCTTCGACCAATCAGCCTTCCCCAGCCCCTATAAAACTGTAGCCACTACCTCAATAAAGTTGGACCTGCGTGTTTACCTCGTCTCCGCGGTAGTTCTTCTGCTGTGCGCCCTCCAGTCCTGAGAGCACCCGACAAGGGCCTGGCCTCCCTTGTCCCCAGTTCGTCGCCTGCTTCTCCGGGCGACCCCTTCGTCGCCGGCTTCGCCGGGCGACCCCGTCAGCCGAACCGCGCAACCCCTGTGAGACCGACCCCTTGTCTGCTGCCGGACCGACCCCTCGTCCCAAGCTGGACCAACCCCTCGTCCCAAGCCGGACCGACCCCTCGTCCAAAGCTGGACCGACCCCTCGTCCGCAGCCAGACCCCACCGCCACCGACCGAGCAAGCCGCCGCACACTGTGCTGCTCCTTCAAGCCCTTTTAGCAGCTGAAGCCTCTGCCCTCAGGGTCAGAGACCATTGCCTTCTCCAGCCCTCTTCCCTAGAGGGTGCACAGCAGTGATGAAGAGCTGGAGAGCTGAGGGCTACCCCTCCCACCCGGTCCATGCCTTTGCAAGCAGCTTTTGTATCTGACCACACCCAGCTACCTGGGGGATGTAGTAGGAAGGCAGCAGGCAGAGCCAAAAATGGATGCCGTGGGTGTTCCCTTCCCCAGGGCAGTCATAGGCCTTGATACCCTTGCATAACTAACCTTTGCCCATGTTTTACCTTTTTACTTCTTACTACTGAATTTCTCTTTGCAGGTTTGTGTTAGGATGCTTTGGTCTATTTTAAAAAACTGTGAAAATGAAAAGTGCCTTTGTCTAGCAAGGAAGCTATTGCCTCAGAAACCCAAAGCCTTTAGCTGGAACAATTAACCTCTAATCACTTAATGGCCTTTTGATGACAGGTTTAACTGGGAAACTATCAGACAATAAAGTCATAAGAGCAAAGACTGCATTTAAGGATTCTGGATAAGGATTTAAGGATCTGCATTTAAGGATTAAGGATAAGAGGAAGAAGCGACTTGGCAGCTTCAGGTTGAAATCTAGTCAGCCTGTCTCCCAAGTCTAGGACTCTCCCAGGAATGCCCAGCAGCAGGGGCTCTATGATTCCCTGGGGTGGCAGGAATCAGAAAGCAACCAAACATTTCCTGAGATTTAACTCAGGAACTTCTGTTTGGGTCAGTTGGTCTCAGACCCTGAAAAGCAGGGGTGCCAAGAATCAGAGCAGGAAACTGAATGACTCCCATTCCTTGGGCCCATTCATTTGGAGAGCAGCCAAATATCTCCTGGGACAAATATCTCAGGTGCTTTGATTTGGGGCCACTGCTGAGGCCTTCCAGTTGGCTTGGGGTCATTGATCTGATTTCCAGAACCAGATACTCCCAAGACCTACCCACAAGGATGCTTGTGGGCCAGTTAAGCCCTGAAAATAAAAATTCTCAGGATGCTGAGACAGGGCTTCAGCTCCAAATTGTTTGGAGCAATGAACTTTAGTCAGACTAGAACTCTGGGATGCCAGAATGGTCGATTAAAGGATGCTTTTTCATTCTTCCTAGAGTAGTGGGTGCAGTCTCTCGCCTGCCAGCAAACTCCCCATAGGAGTCTCTTAGGAGTCAGGAAATTCTTCCTACTGCTGGTCCACATGGTTACAGTATAGCCAAGAGCAGCATCTGCACAGAACCCTAAATTCCAGTTAAACCAGTGTAAGAAAAGAGAACAGATAAATCTGAGGTGCAGAAACCTCATGTTGAGTCTCCTTAAAGAAATGAGAGAATAAACCTCAAACTTCTCAGTTTAAACTCAGTTGTGCCTATAAAAAGTGTGAATAGTGATCAAGATAAAGAAACCTCATGTGCCATCAATTAAGATCAAAAGGCTCCTTGAAATACTGAATGTGTAAAATTCTCTCTTCTGTTTTAATCTGTGCTTAATTTTGTGTTCCACTTTGAAATCTGTGTTTAACTTTGTCAGTTTGCTTGTACCTAGGAAATCAGATTTGGGATTCTCCTGTTACAAATTGGATGACAGTGAAAGGTAACCTGAAAATGAATGTCAAAACTGTCATGCTGGTGAATTTATTGTATAAATCACAAGTGGAATTAATTCAATTGCTAGAAAAGCAGAGAAACATCACAAAGTTGTTACTAATAAAGTTCTTGTGGCTTAGTTAATAAAGGTACCCAATTCACCTTAAGGTAAAAACTTACTAGAAACTATAACTCAAAGTTAAAATTGCCTTTATATTATGAAATAGCAGAATAATAATAACTAAAATTATAACTGGGTGGATTTAGCCTGAATCTATCATTGTAAATGTAAATTCTAAACTGGCCTTACCTTCGTTTATGGTCACTCCAAGCCTAGCCTCACCCCTTGCCTTTGCTTATAGTTATTTCGTAACAGCTTCTGCCCCAGTGGCTCAGGGGAAAGCAAATTTGAGACATCCCTGTCTACTGTCCTACTGGTATTAGTGACCCTGCTTTCTCTCATGGCTCCAAGTGTGGACTAAATTGCTGCCTGGTAGAAATCTTGATGTGCAGGGCTGAACGTCCACTCTCCCAGTCCAGTGGCTGCCAGAATCTCCAAGGACTGAAAAGTAAAGGAGGCCTCCTGCCTTGACTGTTGGGGTTCCTAAGAGTGGCAATTCATGAGAGAAACCAGCTTCCCTGAGGCTTTGATAGCCTCAGTGAATATACATAGAATTGGTCTTGTTCATCCAAAGTCTGCTAAAGTCAAAGTAAAATATAAAGTTCTGAAGCAAAGGAAAAGTGTATTAAAGAACTGGGGACATTTTGGTTATAGGCCATTAGTTAAGAAACAAAGTTCTTATGCAAAATGCATGGTCATAGTGCAAATTAAAGAAAAACCTTCCAGGAGATCTTTCAAATGTTGTTTTACAGTTGAACTTGTTTCATAAAAAAAATGAAAGTTTTAAGTAACTAAGTTGTGTTTTTGTGTCAAACTATTCATGTCTGCCTTTTTGCTCTGTGTAACTTCATACATCAGGATAATAATATCAAATTAACAAATAATGAAAATTCTAAATTCATATCTAATAAAATTAACTTTAAAAATGTAGGGCTGCCCTCTCTTAAATGCATAAAATAAATTCCATTGGTTGCTAATTGCAATCTAAGGTAAATTTGCCAGTCTGTGGTTGTGGTCTATTATAAAGAGTTTGTAAAAGCATCTTCCAAACTGAAGCATTTAAATGGCTCTAGTTCTAAGAAGCTAGAAACCTAGATTGATATAAATGGAAAAAAGTAACTTCATAGCAATGAAACCTGTCTGAAAGTCACCTCAATGTATATATTCAAGTGGGGATAATAAAAAAGTTACCTTGATTCCATTGGGAATCTTCTGTTTTCATTTTAAGAATGGAAAAAGTAGTTTTTCCTCTACTGCTAAAGTAAAATACTTGCTAATTAACATCTTCATGGTAAAGTGTAGAAGTAAAATGCAAAGTACTAAAAACTTAAGTTCATTTGATATGCAACACATTGCATTGGAAATGTTTAAAAGGTGTATAAAAATCAAGAGATAAACTTCAACATTGTCAAACTCTTGTGTGCATTCAAACCAGGCCTTGAATGCATTGCAGGTTACCTCTCCATATGAGTTATTGGCTAGGTTGGTCACTGACCCCTAGAACAATAAAGGCATCTACTACATCTCTGGCTGTGCTCCTAACATTGATGGAAACTATGTTGCAGTTTCAATCCCCTGCAGCAGCCAACAGTGGTTCAAGATAGCCAAATGTACAATGGATATCATTTCCAGACTGGCACTGTTTCATAGTGACAAAGGGCACTATGAACCAGGCTGGTGAAATATTGGAACCTACCTTCCCAGCTTCTCTCTAAGGTCAAAGATGCTGCGGCTTACTCACTGTGTGAGAAACACACCAAGTGGAGCAATGGTCACCAGAATACTGTGAGTAGAACTTAAGGACAATTGGCATTATGGCCTGCTCCCATGGAGAGATAACATGTATGGTATTGCAAATATGAAACTTAAATCTATTAATTGCAGCTCAAAGAGAAATTTATGCATTGAGTAGTACATTAATTAGTATTAAGTACTGTACCTATATCCTATTCTAGATATATATCTGATGATCATTGTAATATTTCTATTAAATCATTTGCAGAAGGACATTGTACATGTTAAAAGTCCTGGCAAACTTCATTTTCTAAGTAGTTAATGAATGTGCTTAGCCCAGGTCTCCCTCATAGCCCTTATTAAAGTTAAAGGAATTTCCAGCTTGGTGCAGTAATTCTGAGTGAAGCTAGCTGCTCAAAAATAGTGCCAGTTCACCAGAAGCACCTGATGGGATGTACGAATGCCAGTCATTGGGCAGCCTGAAATACCTCTTCAAAAGAAAAAGCTAAGTAGTGTCTGTGTCAAAGTCAGCTGTTCCCCTTAACTCTAGCCCAAATGCCTATTGCTAGGGGGAGGTCAAACTAAATATCCCTTAAAAAGCCTTGTCTGTTTTCATCTCCTTTAACTTAACTAAAATGTCAACACTTCTTCCCATTCTACTAAAGGAAGAATATTCTTTCCCATCAACTTTGGAAAAATACAGTATTTGCAGACACCTGACCTTTTCTACTTCTGTGGTCCTCTTAGTGTGACAAAATATTCTCAAAATTCTAATCAAGTTTATTTCTTCCAGGATCAAAATCTTGTTAGCCATATGGGGACTTCACCCAGCTTCACACAGGATGCCAGATCCGTCTTTCTCCAATCGAGACAGAATAACAGGGTTCTATACCTTGTCAGGTAGGGCCTTCAGCCCCTAACTAGCAGGAAGTAGCTACAGAAGAAAGATCATCTTCCTTCAGCACCTCTTTAAGACTGAAGGTGCAAACTCTTTGAGGGGGGAATGAAGCAAGCTAGTAAGATAGGGAACTAATAGACTGATTTGGAACTTGGCAGAGAGTCCACGTGTACATCAGTAACCCCCAAGATGGCTGCTGGAAGACCCCCACCCCCAAGATTCTGCTGTCCAGAACAAAGACTTCCTCTGGGAGCAAGGAAAAGCCCCAGATGTTCCCTAGGGACTTTATCATTGGGTCCTAACTAGTGGATTGATGGGTGGGGTAATCAATCAAAACAGCAAACAGCTGGAACCCTCCCCTGCCATTAACAAAAGGGTGCAATAATAGTTTATAAAGCAAACTGCGAGGCCTGAGTGTGCTCTTGCCTCTGGACCCATTCCTGCCCTCTGTGCACTGCTCTTGCCCTTTTCCTCTGCCATGTGGCCACGCAAGTAAATCTGGGGATTTATAATATATAATGGGGAATTGTAGCTTATAAATCAGCCCTCTTTATCCCTTTTCACCCTCTTCCTCTCTACCTGGGACCCCTGCTCTTTTATTTTCTCCCATTTCTCTTTACTCCCTACCTGAATAAATTACTGGCCTAACTTACCTAGTGTGCTCTTGAAATTCATTTCTGCAGCATAGCCAAGAATCTAGACAAAATCTGGTAACCTATTAATTCATTCATTAAATAAACATTTAGTGTTTGGCTGCTACATACCAAGCCCTCTTAAAGTTGATGGAGCTGAGATAAAAGGTTGGAAGGCACAGTCTCTATTTATAAGGAGTTCACATTCCAAGAGGCAAATACAATGAGTAAACCAACTACTAGAGTCTGAAAAACAATATCACCTTTACAGGTTTGTGGCAGATGCTATTTATCCTCATTCTTATTGTTTTGGATTAGTAAAGATATTATTCATGCCACCATTTTACTTCAAGCACTTCACATTTAATAGGAGTAAGCAAGGAGGTAAGTGACATTCCTAGGTTTGATTTTCCCCAAGGCTGATTAACAGAAAAACAAGAATTTTCATGGTTGCACTATCCATCTTTTTTTTAAAAAAAAATTTAAAAAACATAAATTTTAATTAGCGCAGCTAAGTCTTAGTATGCATTAGCCACTACTTATCTAGTTTAAAATCCAATGCTTAATTTAGAAAAAATGTAAAAGATAATCCAAACACCCAGTTAAAATAAATACCTCATCAAGCTTCCATTGGTATTGGTTCATAATTACTGTTCATTTTAACTCTAGTTTGAAAGGTTTTCATGAAATTAGTTTAACTGTAATATTCAGTTTCTTTTGCTCTTATACATAGCTCCAACACACTTTGGATTTTTAGGTAGCTTTTCTGAAAAATGCTTATAGGCAACTTTTCCAGCTTCCTGTCTTTCTCTCTAGGGGAAGAGTGTGACTATTTCTTCTCCAATTCAATTTATACCAGTAAGCATGCACTGAACGCCCACCAAGTACTTTCAAGATACAGAGGTGGGTAAATCACAGTCCATTTCTTCAATGAGTTTATAATGTATAACAGAGTTCTAGGAAGTCAAAAAAGAGGCAATTGCCTGGTCAGAGAAAATTATCATTATGTGGTGAAATAGGTTTCCAAATTATCTGTGTGCTAAGAACGATGCTTCATTAAGTTACTCATTTCCTCTGGTTACAGCAGCTCAGAGAGGGGAAAAAAAAATAGTTCCTTGATTCCAGCATGTTGTTCCTGAACCA
The DNA here is from genome assembly GCF_030445035.2 of Dasypus novemcinctus. Taxonomy (NCBI): domain Eukaryota; kingdom Metazoa; phylum Chordata; class Mammalia; order Cingulata; family Dasypodidae; genus Dasypus; species Dasypus novemcinctus. The sequence goes on from NC_080690.1 coordinate 12,928,934, forward strand.
CATAAACTCCAAACCCAGACTTTTTTACATTAACACAGAAGTCCTTTCTTCTCCACCTAGCAAAAGTCCTTTCAGCTTCCTTCTTCCATCAGAAGTTTATATGTAATCAGTCAACTACAAATACCACAAACTTTATTACCACCTGCTTCGTCTCCAGTGTCTCTTTTACAGGGCGTATACTCCTGTCCACAACACACAGCATTTCCATACTTACACACTTTAAAAGGAGTAGAGAAAGTTCTGACTGTTTGTACTCCAAATACTATATATAGAAACCTCCGCAGCTATGCCTAAAGTAGCTTAGTGGTTCGTAGTCTTCTCCTGGGACCAGGAGGAATATGACAGTGGTGAGAAGTCTCTCCACATCTACTATTGTTCGTGTGGCCAGATGGTCCTGGTACTGGACTGTCAGAGAAATTGCCCATGAGGCCCCAGGATTGGTCCCATGTGATCGATGCTGCCAAACACACCCACAAGTTTTGTAACACAGAAGACAAGGAGACTACGTCTCTCCAGAAATAGGAATATGGAGTGAGGAAAGCCTACCGGAGTGTGACACAAAACCTGGAAGTCATAAAAGAATAATTTGACCACACAAAACTCTGAAATTGCTGCATGGAGCAAAATGTGAAAAGACAAAGTGACAACCTGGAAAAGAAATATTTATAAGACCTGAAGGCATTGAACAACAGTATAGGAAGAAGTGTGCAAAGTGTGGACTGCCACTCTTCTACCAGTCCCAGCCAAAGAATGCTCCCATGACCTTCATCGTGGATGGAGCAGTAGTCAAGTTTGGCCAGGGTTTGAGGCAAACAATATATATACTCAGAAACAAGAGCCTCCTAAGAAGGTGATCATGACCGAAGCAGACTAAAGACATGGGCAAGTTCAGCTCTGTCACTGTATCTACCATCGATGAAGAGGAAGAAGAGACTGAAGCTACAGAAGTTGCTGACTCATATGCACAGAATACCAGCGTGATTGAAAAACAACTGGAATGCAAAGGCATGATCAAGAGGCCCCTGCAAGAGCTGGCTGAGCTGAAAGCCAAGAAAGCTAAAATGAAGGGGACCTTGATTGACAACCAGTTTAAATGACCGGGAGCTTTCTCAACGCCCACTCTGGAGGCAGGCATTGAGAGAGGAGGAAATAGAACTTTTTCTTGACTACATGGGGACTGGTTCCTACCTTTATGTCCTAGCAGAAAGCTTCATATTACTTCCTGTTGATTCTTCTGTATTTAGTGAGATCTTTGACTGAGTCTGTTTGCCTGTTTCCTGCTTGAGAGGGTGGGCAAAATAGTATTCTAGGAGATGGAAATCTTTCTGTATATAGGTTTTCTGTACTATTTTTTGTCCACTAAGGCATTGGATTTAAACTTTTTCAGCTGTGTAAAAACTATATGAATAGATCACTGCTTGAGGGTCACTAGTTTCTAAAGTGGCTATTTTTCTTCCTTCTTCAAAGTTAATAAAATAAGATTTTTGAGAAAAACAAAACAAAAGAAACCTCTAAATGCTATGTATATTCAATAAAATATAACATAACGAAATATATAATATATAATAATATAATATAGTGTAATATAGAAAGAGAGGACTTTCAAAAATCTAAGAGGAATCAGGCGATCAGAGCAACAGACAAAGCTAAACCATCATGTTATTGAACAATGCTTAAAATTCATTTTACAGGTCTGGTTTATTTCTTAGGGATCCACACTATTTAAAGGACTAATAGGATTTTTTTCAAATTTTTAGGACTCGAATAAATTTACCTTTTGTATTTTCATAAATTTTACTCTGCAATGTATTAGTGAGTGAATATTTACTGTATTTTCTCTAGGAAAATGTTTTCAAGGTAATACTGTAGATTCTGTTTCTTTACTTCATCTAAGAGATTTGTAAATAACATGCAGCAAGGACTATACATATTACCCTGAGAGACTGTCTTTTGTTAAGGAAACATACCCATATGTTGTCCTCTTGCCGATATTGTTTCCAGTTCCTGCCACTGTCACTGAACATCAGGAGGTAGCTGGTCACCCAGTCGGAGCTCCCATATCCCCCTTGGGTGGCCACGGCAGAAATTTCCATTCTCTCTCCAAGGTCAATCTGCAACCACTGGTACTTGTTTGACAAAAGTGGAGACCAGCCACCAGCTCCTTTTGTGAAAACACAAACATGAGCAAATTAGGGATGAAGAAGAATTAGTTGAAATCTATAGTAGTTGAGGAGAAATGCCACTAAAACTGTATTCCTGTATGGAACTTAAGAAGGTCAAAATTCCAAAACATAAAATTTCCCATAATCATAGAAAAAATATTGAAAAGTAAGAATTTAGTGGAACTGGACAGAGCCTATGTTAATTCTTTTCATTACTAGGTTTTATAACTTCCTGGCATTTGGAAGAATGAAGGGTCCCAACGAGTGTTTAAAGTGCATAATTTGAAAGATGGACATTCATGTCAATACTTGGAACTAGCACACTTAATGCCCACGTGCATGACTGGACAATGATTTGGCCCTCAATCTCTTTGCCCAGTGCTGGATTTAATATAATATCCTCACATTATAGTGGAACTAGAAAACTACCTTTGATGTCTCATCATGTTTAAACCTCCTTAGAGAATAAAGTCCAGCATTAAGCACTGGGTCATTAAGCACCGTCAAAGAATAATCCCTGCCCTGAAGGTATTTACATTCTTCTAGGGGGATAGACATTGAACAGTGTGTTTGAAACACAACTTGAAAAATGCTAATGGGTACAGCATGAGCAAGGGACCACAACAAACAAAAGGTGGAGAATTCTATTGAGTTGTGGGCTGGAGCTAGTTTCTAACAGCAAGTGATACCCAATTGTTAAAATTTCAGGAACTTTGCAAAGCTGGTTAACCACAGCCATATTTACAATTGGCCATAGTTGGATTATTTTTTATCATGGAAATTGGCAGACTCTACAAATCAGTCCTACCCTATCTCCCCTGGCATTCAGTTTTCCAGTACACCACCATTTTTCTCCTATCTAGGGAGGAAGCATGAGGGTATGCGGAAGGGAAATGGAAAGGAAAGGGGTGCATCACAGATCAAGCTATGCTGGAGTGCTCATGAGTGAAAAAGAGAATCTGTGGATGTTCAAGAAAGAATGGATAGAACAGAAGTTATCAAGTTTTGTTTTATTCAACACACACCTGAATATTATAGATGTGACTGTTCATCTTGCTAAGATGTCTCTTCCTTCTAGTTTAATATAATAATGTTTTATTTTTGGAATTTATTTATTTTAAGTAATACTGACTTCGCTGATTATGAAAGTAACATATAACCATTGTAAAAGTCTCAAAGTAAGGGTCAGCAACATTTTTGAATGCACATTTCTTTAGTATCCAATATCTATTAAAAATCAATAGCTATTAAATAATATGCCCAAACAAGAATATTAGCACTTGCTTACTTTCCCCTTTGTTTTGTATCCACTATGAGGCTCTGATGACAAGTTCTGAAATTTTAGATGGAGAGTACCATTCATTTATATACGGTGTTTATGTTTTCATCTAAATCTTTTTCTTGACAGTTATGCTCTGTTGAGTAGAGCCTTGAGCATAGTACCTCAAGTAAAGGATGCCCAATAAGGGTTTTCTGTTATGTTCAGCCATTGTGAGACGTGAAGAGACACACCTGGATTGACCACGTCTTCTCTTGATGGCGCCAAGTTAATTCCTGTTTATATTTGTAGGGTATGATTCCCAACATTACTGACTGCATTGTCTTTAGAACCAGACACTTTTTCAAATTCCTTCCTTCTTGGAGTAAATTATAGTTCAAAAATCTGTCTTCCACTCACTACAGCAAAAGTACAATGCTCACCCCTCTATTTTGATGTGGAATATTTACAAATACTGCAATATATTAGTATATTTTTGCTTTTAATTTTTTCTGTATTTCCCCTTGAAGACTCCATGGTTTGGGCTAGTAAACAGGATGGGTGGAGTTTCATTGGTCATCATTAATGTCTACCTGGTTTAGGTTAGTATAGAATATTCCCATATCTTAAGTAAGAAGGCCTGTTGGGTAGATATGAGCCCTGGATGAATTTGGGGTGTCTTGGTGTCATTTATTTAGCATGGCTCTGCTGTTCACAAAAGACACCTCCTACTCATGCAGTCAGTTGTCCACATGGGGGAGAATTTGTTCCTGAATGATTTGAAGCACATCTAAAATTGTACCCTTCCACAAATAGCTTAAGTGGTTCTTGGACTTTCAGTGGGAACAGTATGCATGGTAGTATTTTTCTGTGCCAGCTCTTCCTCCATCCTTCATTTATCAGAATGTAATGGCACATCACCTATCCTCTTCGACTTATTCTACTGTGATGCCATTTAATATTTACTGAGTGAGGGAGTATTTTATGGCACTCTACAAAGGCACTGTTATTTAACTCTCAAAGCAACCTATTTAGTAAATGATGAGACAAAGGGAAAGAAAGTTTGAACACCTTGACCAAGCCCACACAGCAGTCAGGAGGCACAGGTTCTCTTAGCCAGGACACATGGTGCCTCTCATATCATTATGATACATTAATGGGAATTAGTAGTTTCCAGTGTATATAGAATGGAAGGCACAGATGGGAATTTGGGAACTTTAGGAATTAGCTAACAGGCAACAGAGTCAACTTTCCTCCCTCTGGTTAGCAAAGGAACGTCTTTAAAGTGGTCAACAGATGAATATTTACCTCCACTATCTTATATAATCTTGCTCTTCTGTCCCAGGGTCAGAAGTAGAAGGTTTTTCTGGGTCTGATGTTAAACAAGCATCCTCAGTCCTCTTATTGCTGCAACTGCAGAGCTCTCTGTTTTTTTGGTTTTTTTTTTTTTTTACCATTTATTGCAAAGTAAAAAGAATAAAGGTGAAAGAGGTGACCCCCTCTATCTATCATCTTAACCTGGAAGTATTACCTTTGGGATTTTTTTCTACATCTGCTTATACCTCTGAGAAAATATTAATTATTTTGCTTCTTGCTCTTTCTAGTTTATTTTAGTGGTGTAAAATCAGTAATGAGGAGGATATATTTCTAATCTTCAATTGCATAATATTTCTCTGGCATTTTGACACTCTTTAATAAACTAGTATTTAAAAAGTGAACACATAAAAGAGGCTTAGGGAGAAAAAAAAGAAACAGCATGGTTCTGGTGAGTTAAAATTGGATCATCAATTCTCATCAGGAGAAAGAGGAATCCCTCACTGACCGCTCTCTTTTCCCAGCATTGCTCACAGTTACAGCTGCATTAACCAACTTGAAACATTTGCAGTTAATTGACCTTGAACATTTCAATTTCTTACCTGTGGTGAAAAGGTACTACTGGCATGCAAATTCAGCTCTATCATTAACAAGGTACTCTGATAAAGTAATGGCAATTCAGAAGTTCCATAGGCTTTACCAAGTAATTTCAGCAGGATGTGAGGGACATAGGGAATCCAAAGATGCCCGCAGGGTTTTTAAAGCTGTGCAGCTCCACAGACACACATGGTGTAAGTGCGTGATAGAGTGTCAAGTTTGTTCTAATTTTACGGCAAATGTTGAATAGTAATATGGAAAATGAAAAAAAAGAAAACATTTTTGCAGAACACATTGGTAGATACAGCCTATTTGAAAATGACTGGTGGGGACAACAACGACAGGAAATGCAACTGCCTCTGACGTTAGACTCCACCAGCCATAAGACCCCTGTCCAGCATTCTGGAGTTGGCTGACTCACAACATTATATGACATTCCAGCAAACCATAAAGTTGCAATTACCACACAAATAAAACATAATTATCTATTTTAATTATTAACTAAACCTTTCATTTGCCAGTCAAGCATTATTTGTTCTAATGATACTTGTAATATTCAATATAGTCAACATCACAAGTAGACCAAGACCCCTGAGACTAAAGACCATCTTTTCACAGTCCCATCTATATGTCATCTCTGATGCTTAACCCCCAAATTAGAGACAAGAGTCTTGTACTCCCAGCTCATCTTCTTTCCTAGATCAGAGACTTCCTTTCCATATTCTACCCTCCTTTCTCCTGCCTCAATTGACCTTTTCATTGAGCCTTGGTTTAAGAAAGTGTCATAATTCTTTTCAAGCAGAAATGTCTCTCAGCTCTTCAAACACTGGACTGAAAAGTCACACAATAATAAACCCCTCCCCATTCATTTAGGGTTCTCATATTGCTCTGTGAATTAAATGAGAAGTTCCTAATGATTTCTCTCACACTCAGAAATTATGCAAGGAAATGATAGATGGTACTTTTTGAATTGCAAAACAAATTATTATTTCTATAGACTCCAAACAAAAATTTACCATCACAGCAAAGTTAGGCTGGAGGGAGTTACAGAATGATTACAAAACACAGTACCTCGAGGAACTTGCTTTGATGATACATGTTGCTGTGGGTGGTTAGGAAAGAAAAGCAAACTAAAAATTATCCAGTACATATTGTATGCTAAGGACTCTACCAGAAATTTTATTTACTTTAAACTTATTTCTTAAAATTATCTAGTGAGATGATGCTTTAACATCTTTTTCTCAGTTAGAAAAAATTTTCCACAGGCTAAATTTGCCCATTATGGAAATGATTATAGTACAGGTGAGAAATTACTTATTTTAAAAAGTCTTTTAATTGTATGAGGATGTAGTTTTTAAAAATCACCTTTTTATTCTTTTGGACTAATTATAATAGTTATTTGATTCTAAGAATATATTGAATAATTTATTCAGTGCCATTTGATTATGAATAACTTGATGGATTATGTTTAAGATCCTTATATGCTGTCTATTAGATATCACCAATATTTAGTTTTGGTCAGAGAAGCACATCTTATAATATGAGGGAAGTGAAAGGAAAAACTGAAGAAACAAACTTTCATTTGGAGCCTTCAAATACACAAAAAGAACCACCTCTACCCCCTAGAAATATTAAAAATGACACGACTGCCCTTCCTGGTGGCCATCAATGAAGATAAGTGGCATGGTATGTCAACATGGGAACTCTACAGAAAGGGAGAGTCATGATTGATTCCTTCTTGAGACTGAAAGTATAGCACACAGATGTTCAAGGGCACAAAATGCAAGTGAGCACAGTTGAAGGATGGTTCTAGCCATCATTAGGGCATTCCCATTTCAAGAAAATAATTGACTTAATTAAAATTGTCATAAAGAAGTTTCCCTCTAAGATAATTACTTGTTCTCAAATGTGATTTCATCTAGATTTCCCCAAGAGTCTAAGTTGCCTGGGTCATTTTGATCTTGACATTAAACTACAATAATGAAAGGAAACAGAAAGAACATTGTGCCAATGTTTGCTTGGCTCCCTTAAATGGTATGTGGTATCCCCAGGGCTTCCATTTAAAGCCCTTTAATAGCCTTGTATTTTGAACAGCATAGTTCATTTTGCAGGAAGAAAACAAGCCTCTATTGATGTTGGGTGTGACTGGTCATCTCTCATGTACACTCCTAATGTGGCATTGCCTTCCCTGGCTTTCCAGGGTGGGCAGGTGACCTGAGCCAGGCCAGTGAGGCAATTTCTGAACTTTGTTGTGACTAGTGCAGAGGAGACTCTCTATTCAGCTGTGAATGCTGAGGATGCAATGCAGGCATGGAGCTGAAGGAGCTATCATTGTGCCTGAGTGAATCCTACACAGAGGGAAGCAGAGTTGAAAGAAGAAAGGAGACCAAGTTCTGATGCTATGACCTGAGCCCAGCTGTGCCCACAGCACATTCCCTGTGATTTCCAATTACGTGAGCCTTTGGATAACCCCTTCTATTGGTGCCAAACCTACTCAGGGTCACTGCTTCAGCAATTCTCCTCTCCTGCCTCATTGTTTATTTCTTCTTTAATGAATCATTCCCATAATATATAGCATGCTGCTATTTTTCCCATCCTAACAGAAAAAGAAGGAAGAACGTCTCTTAATCCACTCTATTTTTCGCTTCTTTTTATGTTAACACTCTTCAAATAAGATGCTCATGCACACTCTATCCAATTTTTCTCATTTTTTTTCCTCAATTTTTTTCTCTTAGACCAATTCCAATCTCTCTTAGCCTTTCACTCCCCACTACTCAATTGAAATTGTTCCTGTCAAGGTCACCAAAGAACTCAATGTTGCTAAATCCAGTGGTCAGTGGTTTTAGTCTTCCTATCACTGACCTATCAATGACATGTGATCATTATGACCACACCCAATGCCATGATATATTCCCTTCACCTGGCTCCTACAAAATTACATTCTCTTGATTTTCTGTAGTTCACTGGTTGCTCCTTCTCAGTCTCCATTGCTAGTTCTTCCTTTTATTTTAAATTATCTCTTAAGGTTGAGATGCTCCAGGACTCAGTCCATTTTCCTTTTTCTTTACTATCTACAACTCCCCACCCTGGGTGACCTAATAGCCTCATGGATTTAAACTTTATCTACATGCCAATAATTCCCTAATTTATTTCGCTCTCCCGCACATCTTCTATAACCTCCAGTCTTGTATATCTAACACTCTACTTGATATCTCTTACATTTCCATATTTGAACTCCCATTCTTCCCCACATATCCTACTCTAACCCATAGCCTCCCCAAATCCAGTTTATGGCAATTCTGTCTTTCAAGTTAATCAAGACAAAAAATATACTGTCAAGTGTAACTCCTTTCTTTCTCTCATGCCATACTACCAAAGAGAAAATGCTCTTGGTGCTACTCTACACTCATGAATCTGGTCATTTCTCCATGTTCACTGCTACTTCTTTGAATCAAGTCACATTTTTCTAGGCTGGATTCCTGCAATGTCTCCCAACAAATCTGCCTCTTTCTATTTTTGCTCACTTGGATTCTAATCTCAATGCAAATGGGTTTTAAAATACAGTTCCTTTCCAAATATCACTCCCATACTCAAAATACCACACTAACAATATATTTTACTACATGGCTTAGAAGGTTCTACAGAATCTGATCCCCATAAGCCACTCCCACCCCATCTCTGAACCCCGCTCCTGCTCTTCTCTCAAACTCACTCCCCACCATTGACAAAGGCCTCCTTGCTGTTCCTTGAGGGAAAGGCAGTCTTTCTCCTATCTCAGGTGCTTTTTTGGGCCCTTTTGTCTTCCTATGATGTTCTTCTTTGAGATACACTGAGCTAACTCCTTCACCTCCTTCAAGTCTTTCCTCAAATCTTACATTCTCACAGAGGCTTGTGTCTCCTATCATCCCTTATCCAAAATTCTTTCCATCCAGCACTCCAGCTTCCATTTGTTTTACCTTGAACTACGTTTTCATTTTTTTTACCAAAATTGCCATCTTTTAACAGAGTGTATGATTTTATTTATTATATTTGTTATTTATTCTCTGGTTTGCCCCATTAAAATATAATCTCCACGAGGCCAGGGATCTTTACCTGTGTTATTCACTGATAGATCCCAAATGTGTTGCAAACTGCCCGTCACTTAATAAACATTTACTGCTTAAATGAATGAAATAAATCTGTAGCCATATGGGTATAATAAGACTCTCTAAATGCAGGCACCAAACTAGCAGCAAAGCTGGAACTGCAGCCAAGCTAAATAAAAGCCCAGGTCACTTTTCTTTACTGCAAATAATTTTTTTATGAGGTTTCCAAAGAGAAGATTAGGCACTGTGCTGAGACAAACACACACACACAAACATTGACTACCAATTGCCTCACAGTTACACATTTTAATGACTTGTAAACTACGTTTCCTAGGTGTATTTATTGCTTTGCTTTGAAACTTTTGAAACAGTAAAAGATAAATGCATTTTCACTTCATCTCCCATTCAAGGGTCTAAATTAATAATACCTCACTAAATTCTCTCAGGATCTAGTTCTTTGCTGTCATTCATTTTCCCTCATGGCAAATTGGCAGGCTGACTTTCAGTCCTCCTTCTTGCATTGCCAGATCAAACATTTCTGAGATATTTAATAATTCAATGGATCAAAAAGTAAATATTTACGTCCTTTCTCTGTTCAGTTATTTTGATTTGTAGATTTGATTTGCAAATTTTGTGACTGCCAATATCTTTGGAAAGGTAGAATTAAGTTAAGAAAATACCAAATTCTGCACCTTATTTTTTTCTCACCATAGCAAATTCCATTTCATCCAAATCAGTAGAGTTTTAGAAAAAAGATTTTTGCACATGATATGTAGAAATTCAGATGATAATCAGGATTTGCTTGTGTTTTGCTTCCTAAGTCCATTATAATGCTTTTCTAAAAATTTCTATTTAGATCTATTACAGTGAGGCAGATGATTTCAGTAAATGAGATCATGCATCAGAGAGACCATGCTGATGATAATCTAGAGGTTTAAAAACCATGATTTGTTTCTCTACATTCTTTGTGTATCTTCCCCAGCCAGACTGAGTTGATATGTGGTCATGAGTCAAATGTCCTCATATCACTTCTTCTGGGTTAGCAAACTGATGAACTCCTATATATGCAACACACATCATTTCCACAGAACAGGTGAAAAAGCCAGGAATATTAGAGAAAAATCAGGGATAATATATCAAAGAGGATAAACTACAAAACCAATTCCAGGGATTTGATTGACTTAAATTGTTTTCCCAGTTTGCAAAAGTGTTAACACATCTTCATATAGCCTCCATTTAATGAAACCTAAATACCTCTGGATTTAGGTTTTTGGTGAATTCAATCTTGGAAACACATACCCTGTTTAAGTTCCTGATTTATTTCTCTTTAAGTATTATTTCATTGTGGAAATTTTAACTTTGCAGGCAATGGAAATAATTATTATTGATGATTGTCATCTCTGAAATAGGGTTGAAATGCCAGTACAGTATAGAAGTCAGACACAGGTGACTACAGCTTTTCCTGGTGCAACTCTCCTCTCTGACTTTACCACTAATATGAACTTATATACCATTCTTCTTTGGCAATATCATCAAAATATTGATCTGCTAGTGCCCACCCCTTTGATTCTTAGTCCTTTTTACTTATTTATTTATTTTTAAATTTTTACAATCATGCTTCTAGATTTGGAACAGACAGAATAAAGATTCAGGGAGATAAGAACTTCAATACCACTGTAATTTTTCATTCTCACGGGATTTAAGAAGGTAGTAAATTTGTTATTAGAAAAAGGAACAAGGAAGCCAATGTGGCTCAGACAGTTGAGTGCCTGTCTCCCACATGGGAAGTACTGGGTTTGGTTCTGGTGCCTCCTAAAGAAGCAACAAAATGACAATGAGCAGATAACAAACAAAAACAGCAAGCAAACAGATGAGGGAGCCATCTCGGGGGATGAGGGAAATGAAAAAATAAAAACATTAAAAAACATTAAAAAAAGAACAAGTAAGTTCATGGAAATTTTAAAAACATATCAATGAAGAAATTTACAAAAACAGGGAGGAGAACTAGATAAAAGTGAGAAAACCTCCCAGAACATACAGCTAAAAAGAGATAAAAATGGAGAAGTCAAGAAGTAAATCCCAGAAAGGCTATAGAAATGTTTCAGAACATGAAAACAGAAAGTTGAGAGGGAGAATACTAACCAAGAGAAGGCAAAGAGGTGAAACCTTCAGATTGATGATGTCCATTGAGTTCTGAGCAGGATGAATTTAGAAAGACACCCTTTCCCCCCACCTAGAGAATCCCTCATGAAAAGTCAGATCATTAAATTTAAAGAGAAGACCCTAAATGCTTTCAGAGAGAAAAATAACATTATTTTTAAGGGAGTAAATGATGGATCATAATTCACAGCAGCTGCATTGGATGCAGAGAGTCAATGGAGAATAAACATCAACATGTATAAGGAAAATGAATTTAGGATTTATGCCCCTAAAATTATCAAACAAGTATGAGGACAAAACACTGATATTTTCAGATATGTAAAGTATTAGATATTTATTTCCCATGGATCTTTTCTGAATACATTATTGGGGGGATGTCAGGCAGGACAAAATAAATAAATAAATAAGTGATAATAATCCAGTAAAGAGAAGGAAGAAAACAACAGAGTAAAAGTGGCAGAAGAAGCATGTGTAGAAAGTCACAACTGAGTCCAACTCCATCACACTCAGGAAAACAAACTCCAAAGTAGGGCCAACTGATATGGCACTGAACTCCAGAGTCGTCTGCCATGACCATAGAACCCATTTTACTGGACCTGTGGTTTGCACTGGGGTTGGTATATACTCAGGAGACCTGAATCTCTGGACTGTCCATGAGACAGCCAGGCCCTGAGTTTCAGCAGACTTTCAACGCCTACCCTCTGGTTTATTGGACTTACCCCAGCCAGGTAACAGGGAGGTGAAGAAGGTTAACCACCACACCAGGGAGCCAAGAGTGCCTACAACTGCAAGCAGGAGAATTGCCTCCATCATCCATATGGAATCTAAGCCCCCTCTTGATATAGAGGTGGAGTGGATATAACCATCCTGGAGTCTATAAGATGGAGGAATAGAGTATGGATTAGAGTGGACTTAACTAATATTCCACTGTGGAACTCTTGTGATTAGTAATGGAAGAAATTGTAGCATTGATGTGGAGAAAGTGGCCATGGTAGCTGCTGAAGATAGGGAGAGGAAGAAAAGATATGATGTGGGGGCATTTTCAGGACTTGGAGTTGTCCTGGTCGTACTGCAGGGACAGATGCTGGACATTGTATGTCCTGCCATGGTGCACTGGGTGGATTGTGGGAGAGTGTAGACTACCATGTAAACCATTATCCATGTGGTGCAGCAGTGCTCCAAAATGTATTTACCAAATGCAATGAATGTCCCATGATGATGAAAGAGGTTGCTGATGTGGGAGGAATGGGGTGAGGGGGTTGGGAGTATATGGGGACCTCTTATATTTTTTGAATATAACAGAAAAAATAGAGAAAAAATTTAAATTAAAAAAAAGAGAACAACAGAGGATCTAACCTTGGATAAGCTGAGAGAAAAAGAGAAAATCCCAGGAAGACCTATAGGCCGCAGGACCAGAAGGGATTCAGTACATATTAGACCTTTTTAATGGCATGACCTTAGTAATATTGTTCAGAGTGCATGTTTCATTTGTCAACAAGGGTGAAGGAATTTTAGAAACTCCAAAGTGGAGGGAAAGCTGTATAGGAAAGCAACAATCCTAAAATGTGTCATGGTTCTAAGCAATTATACAAAATGTGAAAAGATAGATTTTGATTTTTAGAATGGTCTCTTCTGAATAATGATACTTTGGGACTTAAGAGTCTAACTTCCATTAAAAAAAAAAGAAAGAAGAAAAATAGAAAAAACAAAAAGTATGAAAAACAAAACAAAAATACAAAAAGAAACAAATTAAAAAATTTAAAAATACAAACCAAAAATAAATTAAAAATTTTAAAAAGAGTCTATCAACTTCTCTATAGCTCAAATCATATCCCATGATCTTGTGTCCAGTAATATTTAAATAACTAAAATGTTGAAAGCACTGGTTTTGGACATCAATTAGAAGAATCACCTTATAAAAAACATGGCATGTTTGATAATTGTTAAAAGAAAGAAGCATTATATTATGCTCCTTGACAGCCCAAATGTAATAAAATATAATAGTAGAGATGAGAAAAGGCAGAAATCAAAGAGGGTAAAGAGGAAGGGTGGAAAGAAGTGCAGAGGCGCTAACTTCTTTTTACAATACCTGGAGTTATGAGGTTAATGGACCTTATATTAGTCAGCCAGAAGGGGTGCTGACCAGAAATCTGTTGGCTTTTATAAAGGGTATTTCTTTGGAGTAAAAGCTTACAGTTATAAGGCCCTAAAGAGAACAACTCAAGGTACCACAAAAGGTACTTTCTTACCCAAAATCTTTTGCCACGCATTGATGCAAGATGGCAGGCGTTATCTGGGAGGGTTCAGCCTTCCTCTTTCCTCTTAAGGCTCCCTGGGCCCAGCTTCTTCTGATCTCAGCTGTAGGCTGGCATAGGACTCTTCAGCTGCAGACTGTCAGGCGAATTTCTCGTGCCTCTCTGGGGCCCCGGAATCAAGTTCACTCCTCTTCCAGGTCTATGGAGCTCTCTCTATTCCTCTGTATATCTTCTCCATGTATCTACTTCTGTGTTCTCCTTGAGTGAATGTCCATTTATATAGCCCACCAAGGGGGCAGGCACTCAAACTGAGTCACCCTAATGACTTGGTCAAATCAAAGCCCTACTATTAATATAATTTAATCAAGGGTATCTCAGCTGAATCTAATACAATCAAAGGGTATCACGTTCGGAGGAACAGACCAGTTTACAAAATAATATGACTTTTTGGAATTCATAAATAATATCAAACTGCAACAGACCTATAAACAGAGTTTTAAAATATGTAATTTATGCATAAGGAATAGGTTAGATGATCACAAAATAGACATGTGCAAAATACATCTTTAATATTTTCATTCTCATTCAACAGTAGAAAACTTAATCTAGTGGCTTCTAGATGTTAAAACACCTACAGACTAAAACTCAGGTATATTGGGGTAATATTTAGGCATATTTGAACAATATTCATCTGCATTTAAATATTATCCTGCTCTTTTCTAGAGGCTCCACTTTCCTCCAGTTAGTCTCTATCTCCTTTCACAGGATTCACATGCAAGGGAAGTCAGAAGAAGGGAAACAGGAAAGGTGCCTACTTGTTTGCTTGCAAATGAGGAGTGGTGAAGCTTTCAGAGAGTTCAGCATCATCTGCCTTTGCTGGCCCCTGCTGAACTCACCTGGACTGTTCTGTGGTGGTGTGGCCCCCAGGTACTCATGTGAAAGTTGGCTCTCACATGACAGACCACATCCAATTCTGCCCCTATATTGTGGCACATTTGATAGTATTACATCCATCAACACTTCAGTGTCCCCATCAACATATGTAGATTCTAGTCATTTTGACCCAACAAAACCACTCTCTTTCTGCCCCTCCTCAGTCCCTGCACCTCCCAACAAGGAGTATCCTAGACTCTTCAGTTTAAAGTTGAAAAACAAATAAAAGCATCAGCATGTTCTTTAGATACATGAAGGTAACCTCTGGAACAACTAAAATCAGAAATTGGAAAAATGGTATTTCTTCTAATGAGTGGGAAGTGAAGTGTAGGACATGGAGAGAGAGATTTTTACTTTTCATTTTAAATCCCTCAGCCAATGCCTAGGAGTGAATGTGGGTCTGGCTGGGAGTTAGCCAGAAAGATTCTCCATGGTAGTAGAGATACTCTATTATTGTTCCATTCCATAGCCAAAAGAAAATCACAGTCAGCTTCAGGGGAACTGAAAAGCAACAAATATCATGGAGCTTAGTTAGCAAGGGGTGACGGTCTTTGACAAGAGAACAAATGAATAGATCAAGCAATGCATTTGGCAGTAAGTGTACACAAAACTGGGAATTAGAACTAACCAAATTGCACTCAGCAGGTATCACTGACCTGAAACCTGAGGATCTGACCAGCCATCTTGTAGTGGACACCAACACAACACAATAACCAACATTTGCCAGTGAAGCCTCCCACCCCATCATGCATCATCTGAGTTTCCTCACATATCAACTGCCATTTTAGAAAGGAGTGGAGGAAACGTTAAGAAATTGAAAAAACTGAACATTTATCTGGACGAGAATGACACATCAAAAGAATCTAATTTGTGGTCAAGCACTCCTGTGCCCCATTCCTTGTGCTGGATTCACACTGTAACCTGAAAGGAGAAGAGCACGCTGACTCATTCAGGTCTTCCTCTAGTGAGAATCAGTGACATTCAAGAATGTGGTTATAGAATTCACCAAGGAGGAATGGACTCAAGTGCATTCTGAGCAGAACTTATACTGGGAGTGATGATGGAGAATTACAGAAATCTCTTCTTATTGAACAATGAGACGTCTATAGCAAAAACAACAATTTCCTTCAGAGACACTGAGCTCTGAACATAACCCCCTATAAATGTAGTGAAATCATCACATGAAAACACCAAGCAGAGCCCTATATACCAGCAGGGTAGCAGGACTCAGATACACTGTCTTGAGTGAAATCATCGACATGGTGATGCAAGGTATCCCCTGAAAACCTCCCCAGAGAATCAGTGAACATAAGGACAAATTCCAATAGCTAAGAACTCTGGAGGATAGTAAAGACTGGAAAAGGACTCTACAAATGCTAAATCAAAGAAAGAGAAAAATATCAGATAGGAAATTGTTGTCCTAGACCAGTCAGACCTTTCCCTTCCCCATCACTTGGTCCAGTACAGCTTGGAATTCTCCAGGGGCAGCAGCCTGGGTCCCTCCCATCAGCAACACAGATGTAAAGTAAATCACACCAGTGAGTTAGCTCCCCTTGCATACCCAGGCACAGGGACCCAAATCTACAAAAGACCCTCACAGAACACTAGACACTGAGTAGTGCTGCATAAAAAAGGGCCCTTGACAGGGGGTGGGTAGGGGAAGAAACCTTGGCAGAACCCTGACCAAGTGCTGCTCTCACACAAGTGCTGCTCTCACACAAGCCAGTTACAGTCAGTTGAACTCTCTAAATGCAAAACAGACTTTTCTGGAATCTCTCCGTTTCCGGATGGATCCCACCAGGCTCCTCAGGATGGAACACCCTAATGAGGAATAAACTAGATGCAGAAAAGCCTCACAGAAAATAAAATTTTAAAGGTAGTTAAACTGAGGTGTGGTAAGTCTGGAAGTTTTAAAAAGTGAAAAATGCAAGGAAAACAGGACACTGAGTGAGGGAGAAAATTTAAACAAATCATAGACTGTTGGGAGAAAATTATGCACAAAAACAAACAGAACAGATTAAGAGTCCCAGAGAAGGAATAGAGGACAGGAAGCTTTATAACTCATTAAGATAATCAGATACCCAGACATTCACAAAAATATTATTAGCCATACTAAGAAACAAGAAGATATTGCCCAGTCATGGGAACAAATAAAAAATCCAGAAGAGACACAGCATTTCTAATCAAAGAATTTAAAAATATTTCCTACATCAATTCAAGGAAAGGGCCAGTACCCACAATTTTTTACTCTGCCCCTGGCATGAAGGAAAGCCCAGTTGATCGAAAATCATGGTGACGGTAGGAGCTGGCTTCTTTCTACCCCAATCAGCCTGCAGTTCTAGCCTAGGCTACAGCCCCACCTCTGGCAGGAAGGAAGCTGGTGGGACCTGCACCAGCCTCTCCAGGTAACTGCAGGTACATTCTGCTGACACAGACTGAATAGTCAGAAGTCTACTGGGGCAAATGTGAACATTTTGGACCTGCACAGCATAGATTGCTGCCCACACCTTCATTTCCATCCACACCCCAGGCATGGGAGGGAGGGGCATGAAGCATCATCAGTCTCTGGGCAACTACAGTCTAGGCCTGCACGACTTGGATTATTCTAAACAGCTGTGGCTCTGTCCCTACCCCTGGCAAAGGAGAAAGGTGGGAGGAGCTTCACTGGTCTCTGGGGTAATGAGAGGAGCTTGAGCCTCCACAGCTTACAGCACCAACTACATCCTCAGCTCCTACTACACAACCAACAAGGGAGAAAGGGCAAGAAAGCTCTAAGCTAAAGAGAGAAACTGCACCCAGAATAAATACATCTAGTAAACTAGATGCCAAGGCACCCACAAAAAATTACAATCCATACCAAGAAACAGAAGATATGACCCAGTTTAAGGGCAAAATAAGCCTCCAGATAACATAAAGAAGTTGAGACAACTAATCATAGGCATTCAAACAATCTCCTTAATATATTCAATGAGATGGCTAAAGAGATTAAGGATATTATGAAGACACTGGATGAGCACAAAGAAGAATTTGAAAGCTTACATAGAAAAATAGCAGATCTTATGGGAATGAAAGGTGAAATAAATGAAATAAAAAATACACTGGAATCATAACAGCAGATTTGAGGAAGAAGAAGAAAGGACTGGAGAATTTGAAGGCAAGGCCTCTGAAAGTGAACATACAAAAAAACAGAAGAAAAGAATGGAAAAATTTGAACAAGGTCTCAGGGAACTAAATGACAGTGAGTGGCATGCAAACATATGTGTCATGGGTGTCCCAGAAGGAGAAGAGAAGAGAAAAGGGGCAGAAGGAATATTTGAAGAAATAATGGTAGAAAATTTCCCAACCCTAATGAAGAACATAGATATCTGTGTCCAAGAAGCCCAATGTACTCCCATTGAATAAATCCAAATAGACCAACTCTGAGACACATAGTAACCAGAATGCCAAATGCCAAAGACAAAGAGAATTCTGAGAGCAGCAAGAGAAAAGCAATTTATAACATATAAGTGATACCCAATAAGATTAAGTGCTGATTTCCCATTAGAAACATGGAGGCTAGAAGACAGTGATATGATATTTTTAAGATACTGTAAGAGAAAAATTGCCAGCCAAGAATCTTATATCTGGCAAGACTGTCTTTCAAAAATGAGGGCAAGTTTAGAATATTCACAGATAAACAGAATTGGAGAGCATTTATTACCCTTGAAGCAAATATTAAAGGGTATGCTACAGTCTGAAAAAAAAAAAGACAGGAGAGAGAGACTTGGAAGAGAGTCTAGAAATGAAGACTGTATCAGCTAAAAGTCTCAAAGGAGTGGTAAAAATAAAATATGACATATAAAACCCAAAGGTCAAAATGGGTGAAATAAGAACTGCTATTACTTTAAAGTAACAGCATTGGGTGTTAATGGATTAAACTCCCCAATCAAAAGACACTGGCAGTATGGATAAGAAAATATGAGCCATCAATATGCCGTTTAACGTCACCATCCCAGAATCCTCAGGACTGGGGAATGAATGATGGACTAAAGTAAACTTACTGGTATTCTACTATAAACATTTTGATTCTAACAATGGAAAAACTTATATCATTGATGTGGAGGCAGTAGCCACTGGAGATTCTGAGGGGAGGGTTAAGGAAAAACAGGTATAATATGAGGGCATTTTTGGGACTTGGGAATTGTCCTGAATGATGTTACAGTGACAGATATAGACCATTATATATCTTACCGTAAGTAAAAGATTGTGTGGGAAAGAGTGTAAACTGCAATGTAAACTATAAAAAAACTATAATCCACACTTAGTGGCAATGCTCCAAAATGTGTTTATCAGTTGTAACAAATGTACCACCTTAGTGAATGATGTTGTTAATGTGGGAAAACGTGGGAGGAGTAGGGAGCAGAGCATATGGGAATCTCCTATATTTTTTATGTAACATTCATGTAGTCTAAGTATTTTTTTTTAATATTAAAAAGTATATTGAAAAAATACATACTGTCTGAAAGAGACTCCCTTTAGACCCAAGGATACCAATAGATTGAATGTGAAAGGCTGGAAAAAAGATACTCCACACATGCAGTAATGAAAGAAAAAAAAGCCAGTGTAGCTATACTTTTTTCAGATGAAATAGACTTTAAAAGATACTAGTAATGTGCAATCTGAGGAGGAAGTTAGGGAAAAAATTCCATTTACAATCGTGACTAAAAGAATCAAATATTTAGGAATAAACTTAACCAAGAATGTAAAGCATTTGTATTCAGAAAACTGCAATGCATTGTTAAAAGAATTTAATAAAAAGACCTAAATAATTGGAAGAATATTCCATGCTCATGGATTGGAAGATTAACTATCATTAAGATGGCAATTCTACCCAAAGTGATACACAGATTCAATGCAATCACAATAAAAATTCCACCACCATTTTTTAAATAAATGGAAAACACAATTATCAAATTTATTTAGAAGAATAAGAGGTCCTGAATAGCCAGACACATCTTAGAAAATTGAAGTTGAGGGACACTTATGGCTGGACTTTAAATCATATTGCCTAGCTAGCTACAGTGGTAAAAACAGCATGGTACTGACATAAAGACAGACACATAGATCAATGGAACTGAATTGATGGTTCAGAAACAGACCTTTACATCTATGGTTAAGTGATTTTTGACAATCCTGTCAAACATACCCAGCTTAGACAAAACAGTCCATTCAACAAATGGTGCTGAGAGAACAGGCTATCCACAGCCAAAAGAAAGAAAGAGGACCCTTATCTCATACCTTATACAAAATTAACTCAAAATGGATCAAAGACTTAAATATAAAAACAAGAACCATCAAACTCCTAGAAGAAAATGTATTAAAACATCTTCAGGACCTGGTGGTAAGCGGTGGATTCTTAAAGGAGATAAGAGGACGAATGAGAGGGACTACTGATGCTTAATGTATGTTGCAGTTTTAATTAACTTTACTGTAAAAGTGTGGAAATGTATAGAGTTGATAATATCACATCACAGTAAGTAACAGCTGATTTATAAATGAGAATGTGACTGGAAAGGATCATCTAGGGATGTAAATGTCAATTGAAAGAAAGCTGGAGAATAATCTAGGGACTGAATACCATGGTAAACCTAGAGGTGGATGAGAATTGTGGCTGATAGTACAAATGCAAGAGTGTCTTTTGTTAGCTAGAGTATTGTAAATTCACAACTTTTACTATATACTTATTGTTTATGTATGTTCATGTATGAATGATATAAAAAGAATAATAATAAAGTGGGTTGGGGAAATACACGAAAAGTAAAATACTTAGGTTAGCAGTAATATTTTGAGGATGCCCTTTCATCATTCATTAAAAATGTTTCGCAACAATGCAAGGTATTGGTGGTAGAGTGAGGTATGAGATCCCTGTATGATGTTATGTATGTTTGTTTTGTAAGTTCAGAACTTTTACTATACACTTTTGTTTATGTATGTTTATGTATGAGTGATATTCTTCAATAATTTTTTTTAAATGAAAAGAAAAAAAAAGAAGAGGGGGAGCAGGTGTAGCTCAGTAGTTGAGTGCCTGCTTCTCATGTACGAGTTCCATGGTTCAATCCCCAGTACCTCCTTATAAAAGAAAGAAGAAAGAAGAAAGAAGAAAAAAGGAAGAAGAGGAAAAAGAAGAAAACAAAGAAGAAGAAGAAAGAACTAACATCAAAGACTTAACTGCACACTAAAGAAACTAGAAAAAGAACAGCAAAGTAAACCCAAAGCAAACAGGAGGAAAGAAGTAACAAAGATTAGAGAAGAAATGAATGAAATTGGGGAAAAAAACAATAGAACTAACAAAACAAAAATTTGGTTATTTGAAAAGATTAATAAAATTGGCAAACCCTTAGCTAGACTGGCAAAGAAAAGAATAAATACAAATAAAATCAGAAATGAGAAGGGGGACATTACTACTGACCTCACAGAAATAAAAAGGATCATCCAAGGATGAACAGGTACATACCAACAAATTAGACAACCTAGATGAAATCCACAAGTTCTTAGAAACACATGGACAACCTACACTGACTCTAGAAGAAATAGAAGACCTCAACAAGACAATCACATATGAAGAGATTGAATCAGTCATCAAAAACCTCCCAAGAAAGAAAAGCCTTGGACCAGATGACTTCACAGGTAAATTCTACCAGTCACTCCAAGAAGAATTTATACCAATCCAGCTCAAACATTTCCAAAAAACTCAACAGGAATACTACTAACTCATTGTCTGAGGCCAACATCACCCTAATACCAAAACCAGACAAAGATACTACAAGAAAAAGAAAATTTCAGACTAATTTCTCTTATGAATTTAGATGCAAAAGTTCTCAAGAAAATACTTGCAAATTGAATCCGATAACATATTAAAAAGAACAATGTACCATAACTAAGTAGGTTTTATCCTAAGTATGCAAGGATGATTCAACACAAAATAATCAATGCAATACACAATATTAAGAAAACAAAAAAGAAAAATCACATGATCATCTCAATTGATCAAGTATCCTAGGATACTTTCTTGATAAAAATATTCCAAAATATAAGAATATAAAGAAACATTTGCAACATGATAAAGGGCATATATGAAAAACCCACAGTTAACATCGTACTCAACAGTGAAACACTGAAAACTTTCTCTCTAAGATCCATAACAAAACAAGGAGGTCCACTGTCACCATTATTCAAGATTGTGCTAGAAGCTCTATCCAAAGAAGTTAGGCATGAAAAAGAAATAAAAGGTTTCCAAATCAGAAAGGAGGAAGTAAACTTTCCCTATTTGCAGATGACATGATCCTATATACAGAAAGTCCCCCAAAACTATAACAAAGCCACAGGAGCCAATAAACATTTTCAGTAAAGGGGTAGAGGTACAAGATCAACATGCAAAAATCAGTAGTGTTTCTTTACACTAGTAAAGAGCAATCTGAGAAGAAAATCAAGGAAAAAGTTCCATTTACAATAGCAACGAAAAGAATCAAATATCTAGGAATAAATTTAACTAAGAATGTAAAGGTCTTGCACCCAGAAAATGATAAAACATTGCTAAAAGAAATCAAAGAAAATCTAAATAAATGGATGAACATCCAGTGTTCATGGATTGGAAGACTAAATATCATGAAGATGTCAATACTACCCAAAGCAATTTGTAGATTAAGCACAATCCCAATCAAAATTCCAACAATCTACTTTGCAGAAATGGAAAAGCCCATTACCAAATTTATTTGGAAGGGTAAAGGGCCCTAAATAGCCAAAAAAAAAAAACCAAAAAACAAAAAACAACCCACCTTGAAACAGAAAAATGAAGTTGGAGGACTCATACTTTCTGACTTTAAAACATCACAAAGCAACAGTGGTCAGGGCAGCATGGTGCTGGTACAAAGATAGATATATTGACAAATGGAATTGAATTGAGAGTTCAGAAATAGACCCACACATCTATGACCAATTGATTTTTGACAAGCCTGCCAAGTCCACTAAATTGGGAAAGAATACTCTCTTCAAAAAATGGGGCTGAGAGGAGTGGATATCCATATCAAAATAATGAAGGAGGTCTACTATCTCACACCATAGATAAAAATGAACTCAAAATGGCTCAAAAACCTAAATATAAGAACTGGATAATAAAACTCATAGAAGAAATTTTAGGGAAACATCATCAGGATCTTGTGTTAGGAAATTTCTTAGACTTTATTTCTAAAGCACAAGCAAGAAAAGAAAAAGTAAATTAATTGGAGTTCCTCAAAAATAAAAACTTGTATGCCTCAAAGGATTTTGTCATGAAAGTAAAAAAGATAACCTACTCAGTGGGAGAAAATATTTGGAAACTACATATCCAACAAGGGTTTAATATCCGGAATATATAAAGAAATCCTATGACTCAACAATAAAAAGACAAACAATCCAATTTTAAAATGTGCAAAAGACCTGAATATACATTTCTCCAAAGAGGATATACAGATGGCTAAAAAGTGGATGAAAAATGCTTAACATTCCTGGTTATTAGGGAAAAACAAATCAAAACCACAATGAGATATAATTTCACATCCACTAGAATGGCTATTATTTAAAAAAAGAAAAACAGAAAACTACAGGTATTGGAGAGGATGTGGAGAAATAGGATCACTCACTCATTGCTGGTGAGAATGTAAAATGGTGTAGCCACTGTGGAATACAGTTTGGCAGTTCCTCAGAAAGCTAAGTAGAAAATTACCATATGGCCCAGCAATCCCTTTTCTCAGTATATACCCAGAAGAATCCAAATCAGGGACTCAAGCAGATATTTACATACTGGGGTTAGTAGCAGCATTATTCACAATTGCCTAAAGAAGAAGGCAACCCAAGTGTCCATCAGGCAATGAATGGACAAACAAATTGTGGTATATACATACAGTGGGATATTACTCAGCCATAAAAAGGAATGAAGTCCTGATTCATGGGACAGCATGGATGAACCTTGAAGACATTATGATAAGTGAAATAAGCTAGACACGAAAGACAAATATTGTATAATCTCATCGATTTGAAGTTACTATAATAAGCAATCTAGATTATAGTTTACTAGGGGATAGGTAGGGTTTAGAGAACAGGACGTTGATGCTTAATTTCTATCTTGGTTGATTGTAAAGATTTGGATGGATGGTATAATTAAGAGCACCGAATTATATAGGTGAATATTGTTAAAAGGGGAAACTTCTGATCATATATGCTACTAAAGTAAAAATTTAAAGTTAACTATAGGACTGTATAATACAGTGAATCCTATCATAGATGATGGACTATAGTTAATAATATGGACGACTATTAGAATGTTCTTTAATGGAATATAACAAATAGACGACAGTAACACAAGGTGTTAATATGGTGGTATATTGGAAAAAAAGCACAGAATGTAAACTCTGGATATAGTTAATAATACTATTTTAATAGTCTTTTATCAATTATAACAAAGGTACCTACTGTTAAAAATAGTACAGTTATTTTAAAAAGTGGTATCATCTGGGGAGCAGGTGTAGCTCAGTGATTAAGTGCCTGCTTTCTTTGTACAAGGCCCTAGGTTCAATCACCAGCACCTCCTAAAAAAGAAAAGTGGTATCATCAGTTGTAATAAATGTTCCACACCAAGGTGTTGGTGGTGGGTCAGTGTATGGGCATCCTGTATTTTATGTATAATTGCTCTGTAAACCCACAGCTTCTCTAATAAAAGAAAAGAAAAAATCAAAATGAACTACCTTCACCTTGCAGAGGTTGGTAGTATTGAAGTGATATGATATGTGAACACATAAGGGAAATATTCTCTTGGTGAATACCTGAAAACAATACTCATTGCTACTACTTTTGACAATCCTGAAAAATGTGGCAGGTGTTTTCATAAAATTCCTCAACAAATTACATAACCTTCAGCTCCAGAGATTTGAAATTGGCTTGAAGATCACATAAGCCATTATTTCAGATCTGAATGATTGATCTACTATAGTATCTTTCTGAGTATTATATTTGGCAGCCTAACATGCCAAAGCTTGCTGATTATGCCTTTATGTGAATCATTATTTTATAAAACTATATGCAAATTCTCAAAAATAATGCTATTTGCATGTGTGTATTCATAGATTGCCAACCAAAATTGGTACATCTATCTAACTCAAAAGCATTTTGCCATAGGGAAGCATCGATGAAGTTATGTTTGCTCTCTAGAGCAGAATCACTCACCATTCAGTGCGTACCATAATGATTTTTGGCAAAAACTGGGGAAACATAAGCATAAATATATGTCATCTATTGCCCTGATACATACAACGAGCTACAATAGCATGGCAGAGTGGAAAGCAAACAGAATTTAGTGTTTAGGGCAGCAGAAACAATATTCCCCAATGCATACATTTCATTCTAGAAATTCTTTGGATTGCAGACCCTTTTGCTGCACAAATTGCTTCCTCTAAAATCCAATTACCTTGACTGACTCCATCTGCATTTTAGCCTATGAACAAAGGAGAGGAACATACAAGGTTTATGATTTTATGACAACAATCACTTTTGTGAGGTTTATGACAAAGTTGTAATATATTACTATTAACTTTGCCCAGGATTAGTACACTTTCAGATCCTTTGAAATTATCCTCAGTTCTTATTTCTTTAAATAAAACAAAGTTTCATCATATTTAATTATTGGATACCATATCATGCTAATATAGTGAAGAGAACAAATAGGGGCAAATGTAACATACCAGTGCTGAGTGATTTTTCCCATCTAGGCACTTTTCCTTTATTTATTAATCTGATTTTAATCCATGGTCATTAATTTGTAATTGCATTTGTCATTGCATCTCCTAAATTGAGAAATAAATATTTTCTCAAGTGAACTGCCATTAATTACTTTGTATCAGAAGGAATAGGCAAATATTTCTCTTGACTACCCAAGATAAAAAACAGCCAGTGTTTTGAGGGAGCATTATCAAGTCTATCAGAGTGAGAAAGTTGAAGAAGTATAAGCAGAAGACAAAAAATATACATCAGTTTGCTCTGTTTGTGTCTATCTTATTTCTATTTGTAATACATAATGGAAAGTTCTAAACTGTCCTTTCTGATAAAATGAAAGTCTCACA
Organism: Dasypus novemcinctus; assembly: GCF_030445035.2. Taxonomy (NCBI): domain Eukaryota; kingdom Metazoa; phylum Chordata; class Mammalia; order Cingulata; family Dasypodidae; genus Dasypus; species Dasypus novemcinctus. The sequence continues at coordinate 12,954,827 of NC_080690.1, forward strand.
AAGCAACTCATTTCTACTCAAACCAATGAGGCCTTTCATATGATTGTCAGGCTACCTATCACAGTTCATGGTTTCTCGTGTATATTGATCCATTGAGTCATAATAAAGTATTGCTTCCAGCTGGGAAGGAGAGTTAATTCAAACATTTTCTGGATCAGAAAAAAACAAAACAAAACAGGCAAAAGGCAGGGGGCAAGCTTCTGCCTAGCCAATTTCAAAACGCTTCTGGCTATACTATGAATCTCATCCACACTCCTGCATTTTCATGCTCACTGTGTTACCACAGAGGAGAATGAAGCATCCTAACAGAAGCAGCCCAATGCATGCTCATGGCAAGAGCTACAATAACTGTAAAAAAGCAAATACTTTAGATAAGCCAAATGGAGAATCAAATACCAGCATGGGTAATTATGTTGCAGTTGATGTTGCTATTTTATATTTTTTGTCTGAATATTTCTATGGCCCACAGATTCTTAGGAAGATATTTGAGAATAAAATAATGGTCAATTTGTTGTTTGAAACAACAATTTTTTATTTGAAACATACCTTCAGAGTTCAGAATTTTGCTTTTTAATAACAAAAATTTAGAAATGGTAATTTTAGGAAGTATGAATATAAGCTTTATAGCTTCCACCAAGCTCAATAGTCAAATATAAAGTCAATAACGGATTTTGATTTACATGATTTTTGAGGTAGAATACTGTAGCAGTTTGATATTATTTATGAATTCCTAAAAAGATATTTGATTATGTTTGTAAACTGGTCTGTTCCTCGGGGTGTGGTACCCTTTGATTGTATTAGATTCCACTGAGATGCCTTTGACTGAATTATGTTAAGATTAGGCCTTGGTTCCACCACCTCATTAGGGTGTGCAAGGTTGGGTTCCTTAGTGAGCTAGATAAATGGATGCTCAATGTAGGAGACAAAGAAGTAGATACATAGAAGCAGATACACAAGAAAAGAGGAAGAGAGTTTATAGACCCAGAAGAGAATCTTGCAGCCCCAGCAAGAGAGATGAGCCATTCACCTGATAGTTTGCAGCTGAAGAGAACAGAGCAGCTAAGCCCTATGCCAACCTACAGCTGAGATCGGAAGAAGCTGGGCCCATGGAGCCTTGAGAGGAAAAGGGAAGGCTGAACCTTCCCAGATATCGCCCGCCATCTTGAGTCAACATGTGGCAACAGACTTTGGGTGAGAAAGTACCTCTTATGATACCTTGAGTTGGACTCCTTAGGGCATTGTAACTGTAAGGTTTTACCTCAGATAAATACCCTTTATAAAAGCCAACAGATTCCTGGTACTTTGCATCAACACCCCTTTGGCTGATGAATACAAATGCTTCCAAGGCAAAAGAACAACAGTTTTTTTGGTTTGTTTGTTTTTGCTTTGCTCTATTGATATCTTTATAATATTCATTTAGGTCAAAAAGTGAGCTGAGAGAAAAACCATCAGGAAATGTCATTAATTCAGATGTCATGAACAGAATTCTGTCACTTAGGCCAAGCCCCTGCTACTCCGGCTACATGTGACAATGTAACTTCTTGTTTTCTTTTTGTTGTTTTCTTTTTGTCTCCAGATTCCCCTTTCCTGACTCTTGCTAACAGGTTAACATGCTTTTTTTCTCCTTTCACTCTATATACTCAGTGGCCTCTGTCACTCATGCCTGCAGATGCAATGATGTCTTTTGGATGATGAAGCCTGTGGCATAAATAACTTTGCATTTTCTCCCCCAACCCTTCCAGTTCTTTCCCCTTCCAGTTGCAGCAGCATTCCATTCCTAAATAATTAAAGGGCAAGCCTAACTGTGAACTCAGAACTGATCAGTAATTCTTTTAACACTTCATTCTTTAGAAGTCGTGTTGTCCCTGTCATGCCTTCCCCATCTGCATGTAGACATGCATTATAAAAGACTGCTCTCATTCTGCAGTGAGTACAGACAATTGAGCTCAGAAAATGCTCTCTTCTCCCACTGCCAAAGACGAGGAACCCATGTAAGCCCCTTAAATAAATATCATTACTCACCAAGCTGAACATGCCTGAGTCATTCTTTGGTCTGATGTATCCCTATCAATTTGGTGGGAAGATGTCATTTTTTACAGCCCCTTGCCATCAGGACAAAATCTGAATCTTTATCTCTAGCCCTGTCTTTCCTTTGAGATACACTTCCTGAATCCTGAATGCTTCCTAGCAAATCTATTCAGGGATGGCCCATTTGTATCTCAAACTCAATATTCCAAAAATGGAGGCATTACCTTCCATCAAAATCAAATGGGGGCATCATTTCAGATTTCCAGTCATTACAGTAACATTCTCAAAACCATTTCTAATTCTTTCCTTTCTATTATACTGAATTAATAACAAAATCTGTTCAATTTTAACTCCACAGTGATTTTCACTGTGGCTCTTTCCTTTTCATTAAGCCGACCTCAGTTCAGGCCCTTATTATTTCAACCATTCAGTTTAAAGTATTATTTTCTACACTAATTGCTAGTCTCTGGGGATATAATATTTCATAGGACACCATCTCTAATTAAAAAGTATTGTATTCACCTAAGAAAATTAATTCACGGTGAGTGGAATGATAGGCATATGATGATAAATTTGCACAAAGAAGTGCATAGCCCACACTGAAAAAGCCAGAGAAGACTTCCAGGGAGAGCAGGCATTGACATTGAATTCTCAAGGACCAGCAGGAATTATCTAGGTAGAGAAGAGAAAATAGAGCCTGTCCCAGAAAAAAGACCAGGTACAAATTCTTGAAAATGAGAGAGAATATAGATTGAATGGAAGATCTAAGATTGTCCAAAACAGCTGGGATATAGAGCATACAGTGCTAGGAACTGGTGTGAAGTGTGAGAGATAAGGCTGGACTGGCGAGCAGGGGCCCCATCTTTTTTTTTTTTTCCCCCTAAAGATTTATTTACTTTATTTAATCCCCCCCCCCCCCCCCCCCCCGTTTGTCTATTCTCTGTGTCTGTTTGCTGCGTCTTGTTTCTTTGTCCGCTTCTGTTGTCGTCAGCGGCACGGGAAGTGAGGGCGGCGCCATTCCTGGGCAGGCTGCACTTTCTTTCGCGCTGGGCGGCTCTCCTTACCGGCGCACTCCTTGCGCGTGGGGCTCTCCTACGCAGGGACACCCCTGCGTGGGGCGGCACTCCTTGTGTGCATCAGCACTGCGCATGGGCCAGCTCCACACGGGTCAAGGAGGCCCGGGGTTTGAACTGCGGACTTCCCATGTGGTAGACGGACGCCCTAACCACTGGGCCAAGTCCGTCTTAAGGACCATACAAGGATATGCCAAATGCTGGTGTTGCAAACTTCCTGAAGGAAAATGAGGGCCGCTGATGGACTCCAAGTAATGACTGAATTGTCAGAATGAGGGTATAAAAAGGTCTCAATGGTGAGAGTGTTTCAAAAGTAAAGATAAATTTGAGGGTTACTGTATTAATCAGGGTCAGAAATTCAGCAGCTTGAACAAAAGCGACACTTTCCTAGCATGAAAACACCATGATATTGAATAAAACAGAAGAAAACCTCCCAGTTTATGTTGTTTGCATGCTGGAACATGTCTGGACACATAGGAAGCTCCCAATAACTCTTTGTTGAATGAATAAATGACTGAAAAGGCAGAAACACATTTGCGAGAGCTTAGAGAAGAATTAGCAGGATTTGATGACCTATGGATAACCCATTAGACAAGAGGTGTTGTGAGGGCAAGGAGAAGGGAGAGGGAAAGGTCTAGGATGATAGTTTGGAAAACTTTCTGAATGGTGGTTGCATAAGTAAAGAGTCATGAGAGGAAGAAAAATGTAAGATGCTAGAAAGATGTCCTATTGAATGATCAGGACTCAGAGGAAGTTCAGTAGATTTAGGCCACTGTGGAGTGAGTCACTTCAGAAAAGAGGGGTAGCTCTTAGAGGATGATGAGAATGAAGGAAGCAAGGCCAATGAGATTTTGTGTAAGTATATAGGCTTCACAAAACTGTGTTTCTGCGTGATGGCCTACTCTTTCTAGAAATACTTAATATTTGCCTCTTAAATAAACTCCAATCTATTCTTTGCTATATCCCAGAGTTGTTTTGGTAAAGCAGGTTGAATCATTTTTCTCCCCATAACAAAAGGCATCCTTTATGGCAGGGCATTGAACACAGCCCTAATCTAGCAACAGAGCCTCAGTTAACAGGGATTTTTTCAAGGAAACCTTCTCATTCTATACAATTTGAATTACACATGTCCCCATGCCTCTCACTCAGCCTGGACTTCTTTCTTCCATCTCTTGGCTTCAACTCAATACCACCTGTCCCACAATCTCTTCCCAACACACAGCAGTCTGATTTGATTGCCCCGTGTTTTTAGTACTCCTATCACAGGTTGTGAGCTTCCCTTTTAGTAAATTTTAATCTATTTGCTTTATAACCGTCTATTAACTTTCAGAAATACATAATACATAAGTGAAAAGATAAAAAAAAAACTTAGAAAATTTGAGACTATCTGGAAAAAATAATCAAATAGTTAAAATGCTGAAAAAGTACGAAGGCTAAGCAAGGTGTGATTTATCAGTGCCTTTAGTCACCACCTTGCAGTGGCGATAAGGGAGCAAAGATGCTCGGAAGCTCAAGATTGTAATTTCCTTCCTGTCCACTGGGGGTGGACCCACCAGGTTTCCAGGGCCATCAGGCTTCCAGGCCACCACTCCTTCAACCACTCCCACACTCTCCTGAGAAGAGCAAGTGGGGTCTGCAAAGGCCTGGAGGCTTGGAGGGCTTCAGGGCCCAAGACCTCTCATGTCCCTTCAGGCCTCTGGCAAAGGTTGTCACGCCGGGACCCAGAGCCCTCAGCAATCTCCTTCCAGGAGATCAAGAGACAGAGGTTCTGTAACAGACAGGGACATCCTCTCAAGGGACACATTTGTATTCCTGCTTTTTAGGTAACAGACTTGTCATGGGAAACTTTCCATTTTGATTACTTCCTTTTTTTTCAAATTTTAGTGTTGCAGGTTGCTACAAATGATTTTGTCACATTATGATCCTATTGTAAGCTCCATTTCTTCATGTCTTTAAATGAATTTGGGGGGGGGGGGGGGGAGACATGTATTCCCTGCCATTATTAAATTTAAAGCAGTATACATTATATTGTGTGGTTGCTGAGATCAGACATGGCATTACATCCAGGCTCCTAGATTTACTACCTCTATGACTCTTCTAAGCTTTACTTTTCACATTTGCAAAAGTAAGAATAACCATGAATTGAGTTGTTCCTACTTTTTGAATAAATGGTTATTAGTACCATGTTATGTTTCTTGTTATCAGATAGTCTTCTCAGAACCATACTGTAATATTTATAGAGTAAATTCTATTCCTAGAGTTGAAACCAGATAAAACTGTGCAGGACAGAAAAGGAAATGAATTCTTTAATGATACTTGAGTTTATTGAATCTATATGTGCTTATAAATTGTTGAGGTCTAAAATCATACCATGTAAGATCAGTAAACATTTTCTAGTCCACTGTTTCTCAAGCTCTGTGTATGAAGGACCATATTTTTTAAAATTTGCAATTCATAAGGGACTGATACATATAAACTAATGAACACTAAAAATATATCATCAGAAAACAGTCACATGCTTGGATCATTGCAATGTCAAATTGCTATGAAAATTTCTGAAAACATTCTAGATTTCTGTATTTTCCCTTCACCAGCCAAAAAAAGAGTCCAAAGGCCTAGTTCATAGACCCTCCTTGCACTGAGCTTGTCCAATGACTATTTTTTAGAGGAACTAAAAATCAAGTCAGAACTCTACAAGGAGAATTGGTTAGGTCCATACATAGCTGACCTCACTTACAGTTATGTTACTAATGTTCTGATAAATATGGGTTGTCACACACAGAACTTACAATTTTATGGCAGTCTTTCCTCATTTAAATATTCACTGTAACTGAGCCACTATGTGTCATGTGAATGTTTCAGAATGTGGAGAGCAGTGTAAAGCACAAAAGAGTCAAGAAACAGAAAATGCAGAATACTGTCTTAGTTGACTGCTCATTGGACCTGTGTAAAGGAGCAAGACAGTTCTCTGATTTTCAGGGGGGTTCTTTTTGGAAAATAAGGGATTGTCTCATGTAACTCAAAACATCAAATATGAGTTTCTGGAAAGGCTTTGTGGCCAACAGAACCAAAGTCAGTCAGTGTCACAGATATTATCACACTGCATGGTAAAGCACTTCATAATATTTACTCAAAGTGTAAGTAATATCATTTGTATTATAAGGAAACACTTTGAAAGAAAAATTGGCATTAAGGATTCTTTAAAATATCGAGTTTAAAATTAATACAAATATGGTAAAGGAATTTCCGTAAGTGACTAGCTTGCTACTATAAAAAATATTAGCATATGAGAGAATAGAGTTTACTTATTTTTGTTAAATGAATAACTAAGAATCAAATTCCATAATGCCATTGGCATATGTACCAGTTTGCCAAAGGGCTGCTGAAGCGAAGTACCAGAAATCTATTGGCTTTTATAAAGGGTATTTATTTGGGATGAAAGCTTACAGTCCCAAGGCCATGGAAAGTCCAGCTCAAGGTACCATAATAGGTACTTTCTCACCAAAGTCAACTGCCAAGTGTTGAAGCAAGATGGCGGGCAATATCTGCAAAGTTTCAACCTTCCCTTCTAGGCTTCCTCTCTCAGGCTTTGAGGCTCTGCTTCTTCCCAGTTTCAGCTGCAGGCTGGCAGAGGGCTTGTCTCTTAGGACTTCCTATATTAGTCTTGGCTGTCCCACCCTTTTACCAAGGTCAGCTGTAAGCTATCAGGCAAAATGGCTTATCTCTCCCCGGGGCTTCAGCTTTTTCAGCTTTCTTCTTTATGTCACATGGCAGGATAAAAAATTACAGAGCTCTCTCTTCTATGCAACTGTGTGAGTGTCTGTTTATATCAGACCCAGCAAGGGACTCAGCCTTACTCAGGTGGTCAAATCAAAAAGCCTCAAAGCAATCTTAGTTAATCTAATCAAGATTATATTAAATCTCAACTGAATTTGATATAATCAAAGGGTATCACACCCAGAGAATAGACTAGTTTACAAACATAATCTTTCTCTCTTTGGGATTCATAAAATAATCTCCGACTGCCACCGCATATTTGAATTCAATTTTATAAAAACTTTCATGAGTTGGTCTGACATAAAAGTGAGGCTTGTCATTAGCTGGACTGTGATTGGTCTTATATGGCCAAGCGCACAGCAATCAAAATAAATTAGATAGATTCTGAGATAATGTTAGAAGATAAAGGGTTATAAGAGATTTTCCTTTCTAGTAACAAAGAAAAGTGACAGACCTTTTTAATGAGCAAAATCCACATTTCAAAGGATTTTAAACTCTCTTTTTGTCATTTCTTTTCTAAGAAATAGTTCTGATTAATTCTCATCAATCTTTTTGGGGGAATGTCTGAAATGTGTTTTGCATTCCAATGAATAAATGAATATTTGTTGAATATTGATTTAATATATAGTCTTAAAATAATCAAATATCTTAACATTTAAGTTATTGTGGTTTGTAAATAGATTACAAAGTGGTTAGAATTTTTGTTTTTAAACTATCTCAAACTATTTACAAACTAATCTCAGATCTTTTTAAAATAGGAAGGAGGTAAATATGAGATGCTATAGATAGAATGGGGGGTATGGTGATTAGGACATTTCTAATTCTTAGTTAAAATTAGGGAGACTCAGTGATCTCTGAGAAGAACAAAAATTTAGACTGTTAAGAAGGTCTACCTTCTTCAAAAATCCCTAAATGGGGAAACGGACTTGGCCCAGTGGTTAGGGCGTCCATCTACCGCATGGTAGGTCCGCGGTTCAAACCCCAGGCCTCCTTGACCCGTGTGGAGCTGGCCCATGTGCGGTGCTGATGTGCGCAAGGAGTGCCCTGCCATGCAGGGGTGTCCCCCGCATAGGGGAGCCCCACGCGCAAGGAGTGCGCCCCGTAGGGAGAGCCGCCTAGCGTGAAAGAGGGTGCAGCCTGCCCAGGAATGGCGCCGCCCACACTTCCCATGCAGCTGACGACAACAGAAGCGGACAAAGAAACAAGACGCAGCAAACAGACACAGAGAACAGACAACCAGGGGAGGGGGGTGGAATTAAAAATAAATAAATCTTTAAAAAAAAAAAAATCCCTAAATGCCATTCCTGATTACAAAGAATACAGAACTTGTTCCCCTGATTATGGTTTTCAGTAATAGATCAGACACTGTTTTCAAGTAGAGAAAACTACTGTATATAAGGAATTATCAGTATCACCGCAATCACCATTACCAACTTATTTTACATCCTAAAAATCTGACTCAGAGCTGCACAATGCAAACAGTAACTCTATGTTAAATGGACTATAGTTATAGAACACTTATAAAAATGTGCTTTCATCAATTGTAACAAATGTACCACACCAATGCAAGGTGTTAATAATAGGGTGGTATATGGGAACCCTGAAATTTTTTCATGATTGTTCTGTAAACTCACAGCTTTCTTAATTACAAAAAAAAAAGTATGCACAAAGTATTGAACTTGAGAGTGCAAAAGGAAGTGATATATTTGTTAATCACATGGAATAATGGTATTATTCAAAGCAGGGACATAGTTCATCCTAGCCACAGAAATTTTTATAAAAGGAAAAAGCAAGTAATTTCTGCAAAACAAAAATAACAATATAAAGCATGATTTTATGGAAACTTCCAGTACTCATTTTTATGTAGTTTCTGATTATGAATTACTAATATAGGTTAAATTTTGAGGTGTCTATTTGTTATGTTTTCAGTTAGTTTAGTGCTCCTTAGATTACAGTGATCATTGGCTTATCGCCCAAATGTAAGTCAGTCACATAAAAAGCCTCAGACAGAAAACCAACTTGCTTATCAACATAAATACACAAACTCAAGTGGAAAAGAAAGTCTATTTTATAGTGTTTATTCTGAACTGTCCACAATAAATATTTGACATAGCTAACCAAAATGGTTTAACACACTCTTACATCTTAAACAGGAACATGATAAAAGAATGTAATAGAGCAATTCAAAGTAGAAGAAACTCAATCTCAAAGCTAAATGATAAACTAATATATATATTTTTAAAGATTTATTTATTTATTTATCCTCTCCCCAGTTGTCTGCTCTCTGTATCCTTTCGCTGTGTGTTCTTCTGTGGTCACGTCTATCCTTATCAGCGGCACCAGGAATCTGTGCTTTCTTTTTGTCGTGTCATCTTGTGTCAGCTCTCCTTGTGTGTGGCGCCATTCCTGGGCAGGCTACACTTGCTTTTGCACTGGGCAGCTCTTCTTACCGGGTGCACTCCTTGTGCGTGGGGCTCCCCTATGAGGGGAAACACCTGCGTAGCACGGCACTCCTTGCGCACATCAGCACTACGCGTGGGCCAGCTCCACACGGGTCAGGGAGGCCCGGGGTTTGAACTGCAGACCTCCCATGTGGTAGGCAGACACCCTATCCACTGGGCCAAGTCCGCTTCCCCAATATTTTTTTTTAAAGAGAGAAAAAGTGAAAACATGAACCAACTCAAGGGAACATGATATATCTTTAATTTAGTTACTGCATATTTTTTTATATTCAAAGTCATATTTATTAGGCCATACCATCATAAGACACACATGATGGCAAGTTCTTATAAATGACCATATCGACAGTACCTAATAGTTATGTAGTACTCGACAGCTTACAATTCACTGTTGCTTCCATTAGCTACCTAATCCCACTCAATTCTAATTCCTAATCCCACTAATTCTAATCCCACTCAAGTGGTTATTACATTTAAAAATATGTGTAAATGAGGAAACAAACTTAAAATGATAAAGTGACTTATCCTAAATCTCAATTATTTTCATTTTGTTAGTTCTCTATGGTATCATGTGTTATACATCAAATTAAAATGAAGATATCCACATTTGTAACAAGTGTGGCACAACAAGGCAAGATGTTGGTGGTGGGGTGATATATGGGAATCCTGTATGTTATGCATGATTGTTTTGTACACTCACAACTTCTCTAATAAAAAAATAATGAAGATATTCATATAGACAATACATAATGAATAAGACACATTCTCAATCCAGTTCTCCACTGATTCTTATACACTCTTGAAACAAAGATACCAAGAAACCATTTTAACCTTATTCTCAGTCATATCTATCTTCTATTTGCAAATTTGTAATCTATAACTAATTACTGATGTTTTCCCAACTCAAAATGTGGTTCCCTTAAAATTATATGAAACTCACAGCCTGGTGGCTTCCACCTGCCAACCTGACAGCTTTTCTTTGAGAACTAGTGGACACTGCTCTCAATACTTAGTGCTAACTGGTTACAAATGACCTATGTATACCTCAAATCTCTGGGCTGTAATTGATACACCTTGATGTGTCCTTTTGGTGTCAAATGCAAGGATGTTGTCAACGAGATGAAATACTTTTACACTATTCTCCTGCTAAGTATAGCTGCATTGCTGGTTTTTTCAGCACTTCTTCAGTCTGGGATATAGGAGGCAAAAAGAAAACCCAAGGAACTCATGTTCCAAGGTCTCTAGCTGGACTACCTTCCCTTCAACCTTTCAGAGACTTATGCTTGATTTATATATAATATCCAGGGCTTTTAGATGCATATTTAATAACAGAAGTTTTTGATTTGACAAATATTTAACTCCCTTACAGATTATTTGCTTGTCTGCCTGAGTTCTATCAATTCCTGAGAGAGTTTAAGCCAGTGGTAACATGTAATGGAGACATGTTCTGATTAATTATTTCCAAGTGGTCTGTCTGATACATGATGAGTTATGAAGGTCAATAATTTGTCCTTGTTCTTTAACAGCAATAACTTTGTCTCTAGCAAAAATTTTATGTTAATGAGTTTATCAAGCTATTATTCTTCCAAAAACCAGAAAGCATTGGCTAAGACTGTAAAGGAATGACTATCAGATTGAAAATAAATTTAAACATTTTAGTACTTGAGACAGAATAAGGTGTCTTAGCCAACTTATAACTTATAACTGTGTCTACCTAAAGACAAGTCACAGGAATGCTGGGAAATAGCACAAAACATTGATTTTCAGAAACTATAAAAATGATATATACACTTAAAGTAAAAGTATATAAACTTTTGCAGTGTGTAGCAATACAGCTACCTGTAATATAATGTGAATAGTGTGACTTTAGGCAATTGACTAGAGAAGCAAGGCTGAACACTGCTATACCAACCAGCTAATGTGACTCCTGGTAATGTAAAACAGCCATCCCCAGGATGCCATGTAAAATTATTATCAAGTGGTGAAATAATCATATGCAGTTAATTTTATTAAAATGAACAATAATTCCCATCAACACAAGACAAAATTAAACTAGTAAGAATGTTTTTCCATTCAAACATTCTGATTGGCTACATATTGTTGACTGCTAAAAGAAATAAAGTTTCCAAGAACTTTTTTCTACATACTCATAAACACTCATCCTTATGAGTAAAACTGCATTCAAAGGTCTGAAAGGAAAAGCATGTTTCCTAATCAAATTTGGTAAATCTGGCATTTACTATAGAAATACCCCAGCCTACTTTTTTTCCTAATGAAGCTTGATATCTTGGATATAAAAGAAGGGATAAATGGATCAAGTTTTGCAGTTTTCAAATACAATGAATAGAAATAGGTAAAATTCCTAATTTTCTGAATCACTTAAATCTTGATGCTTGCTTATTTTTGTTAGTTTCTATTATTTGCAGAACTAATCGACATCTACTTGCCAGCTGTGAGGTTTTATGCTATTTAAGTAAAAATATCAATTTGTAAGCTTATTGAACCATAAAAATAATGATTTAAGGTTTTTCTCCCTAATTACATAAAGAATACAAGTACATTGTAGAAAAAATCGAAATATCAAAAATATGAAGAAAAGAATAAATATTATCCTTAACATTTTTATACCTGTAGTCATTATTAACATTCTGGAATACATTCTTTCAGCATTTTTTCCTATGCAGAGAAAAGTGTCTATATTTTCTGATCCATAATAAATAATTAATACAAAATAAATCTGAATTAAGACTATGAAAGAATATTAAATGAATTTTACTTATTCGCCTAAAGTAAAAGAGTGTTCCACAGCACATGCTATGTTTTACCTGAAAAATTGGTGCACTGATATGATAAACTATTGCTGGGAAAGAATTAAAAGTTAGTTTAAAAATCCAGGAGTTAAATTAGTGACTAGTGCCTCTGAGTGGGTGGAGGGATATATTCTCACGATTAGGATGACTATTTTCTTTAGGGATCAGAGGGTTTAATTTATGAGATTCCCAAATTTTGAGGGGCTCCTTGTATTCCAGACACTCAAAAGAGAAAACAAAAACTGGACCCAAAGTGAGAGCAATATATCCACCAGCAAATACACAATGTAAAGAAAAGCTGGGAATGGAATCTATAGGCTATAAATAGAAAACACTTACATATTCTATTTGTATTAAGTGCTTAAATGTGTTGATTCATTTTATTCACAATAAACTGATACAACAGGAACTATTCTTTTTCCCATTTTAAAAATGAAGAGACTGAAACCACATTTGAAAGGACACAGAGCTTTGGTACAATTGGGCAAAGTCCTAAACAAGGTCAGACTCCAGGAATGTTCTTATCTGCATCAAGTACTCTCTTGTCTTCGAGGAGTTTCTTGTTCATGAAGGACTAGGATGGTGCATTATCAGATGTTTCAAGAGCTACTGAAACAGAGTACACACTGAGGAAGTTTAGTGTGTGGAACACACTGCTGGCTGAATGATTAGGGAAGCAGAAACTATTTAGGTAGATTTTGAAGTGCAGTTTTGAAAGGTCAGAATTAAAGGATGGAGACTTCAAAGCAGAAGCCATCACATCAGGGCAGAAAAATGTATGACACATTTGTCACAATGGCAGTAATTAATCTGAAGAGAGTAGAGGGGGCTTGGAGAGGGCAGTGGTCATTAAAGCTAGAAAGGTTGGTGGCACCAGGGCATAGAAGGTCTTTTCATCCAAAGCTAAGGAAACTTGACTTTTAAACTTTTAGCATCCAAGGACCACTTAAGGTGTTGTTGTTGTTATATGATCAACCTCCCTAATTATGGCAGATGACAAATTTAATAAATATTTGCCACTGCCTGAAATGGGTGGTCATCTTTACAGCCTCCTTTACCCATTTCCTCACCATCTGCTGCTCAATTGTTTACCTAATGTCACATTTTAGGTTTTCATTTATAGCAACAGCCACTTCTAATACTAATCTCTGTATTAGTCAGGATTGTTTCAAGTTAAAGTATAGTAACAAACAACTCCAAAATCTCAGTGGCTTCATGAAAGAAAAGTTTTTATCTTTCTTTTCTTTTTCTTTTTCTTTACGTATACACACATAAATAATTTGTTTCCATAAATAAGTCAATAGTATAGATATTATACTGAAACTAGTTTTTTTTTTTTTCTCAAGAGAATACCTTGGAAATCCTCCTATGTCAGTACATATAGATGTAAAATATGCAAACAGTATAGAGGGCCTAAAGTAGAAAGTTAAGATCCTCCCACTTTTCTCCTTTCCTCCCATTTCCACTCTCGGGAAGCAATTACTATTTAAACCTTAAATGTATCTTTTTGGAAATGATCTTGCATATTGACAAATTTATCTTGTTTGTTTTTAAGGAAATGAGATGATATTACACAAATAATTCTAGACTATGCTTTTATGTCTAACACTGCCGCCCAGCGTGAAATGAAAGAGCAGCCTGCCAAGGAATGGCGCCGCCCACACTTCCCGTGCCGCTGACAACAACAGAAGCGGACAAAGAAACAAGAGGCAGCAAATAGACACCAAGAACAGACAACCAGGGGAGGGGGGGAAATTAAATAAATAAATAAATCTTTAAAAAAAAAAAACACTGCATCTTAAACATTTTTCATCTCATTCTTTCTAATAGCTACTAAGCATTCCATTATATAAACGTAACGTAAGTTATACACTCATTCCTCTACTGATGGAAAATGAGGTTATTACCAGTTTTCTTCTTTTTTCTTTTTTAACTTCATTTTTAAATAAGTTTTACATTACAGAAAAGTTATATAAATTCTTTTTCCTTTTTTTAAATTTTTACACATACTTTCCCTTCTCCCCCAAACTCCATAATCTGCTATCTCTGTAAATTTGCTATTTCTAGTCATCTCTTATAAATACTTTATGCCTTGCTTGTTTCACTGAATACAATGTTTTCCAGGTTCTTCCATATTGTAGCATGTCTCATAAGCTCAGTTTTCTTATGGCCAAATAATAGTCCATTATGTGTAGGTACCACATTTTGTTTATTCATTTGTTGATGGACATTTGGGTTATTTCAAATTCTTTTGGCTATTGTGAATAATGCTCCTATAAACACTGGTGTACAAGTATTGCTTGTGATCTTGTTTCCACTCTTTAGGTATGTGCCTAGAAATGGCATTGTTGGATCAAATGGCAATTCTTTTATTTAACATTTGGAGGAACTGCCATATTGCTTTCCACACTGGCTGCCCATTTTACATTCCCACCAATAATACACTAGAGGTCCAATTTCTCTGCATTCTTCCAAACTTGTTATTTTCCATTTAAAAAAAATAGCCGTAACTGTGGATATGAAGTGATATCGACTGTAGTTTTAATTTGCATTTCACTAATAGCTAATGATTAATGTGTTTTGGCACACATATGGATCACCAGTTTTAGACAGATATTTTTAAAAAGAGATTACCCACAATTTTACATATGTAAAATAAACATGTTTAAAAATTTCTACTAACATTAGTGATTAATTCATATTGTTTTGCAAGAATATGCATTGCAATCTTTTACCAAGTTATACCAAACTTGATGTACAGCTTGATCTGTATGAGTGACTTCCATAGCTAGTTGGTTTAACTCTTTCTCTTGATATTTACTAAGTAAAAAATTTTAACCAACATTTATGGGTGTCTTGTTTTCCTGAGCTGCCATGATAAATACCACACAATGTGTTTGGCTCATGGTTTTGAGACTAGGAGAAATTCAACATCAAAGCATCAGCAATTTAACATTTTCAAGTGATCCTATTTAAAATGGGTTCACACATACAGGATTAAGTGTGATTAAGATTAAGAGCGTAATTGGAGTACATAAGGCAATCCAAACAATAGGTCACTGTGAAAAAAAACAGAAAATTTTGTGACTCTGCCAGAGAATTCTGAATATTTGGATCAAAGACAGGTAGACAAAGAATGGAGCTATGTCTTCCTTTACCATAATATCCAACATGAAGACAATCAGCACGTCCAACTCAAAAGCTGGAGGTTTGAATATATATTCACCATGGGATATATATTCTTAATCCATCTATTTTGTTGCAATATATGTATGTATGTATGTATATATATATATATATATATTTTTTTTTTTTTAATCCACTTATTTTGTTCCAGGTAGTTCTGGAAACAAATTACTTAAGTGAAGTAAGGAACATGATGTGCATTATAAACATTCACAATGACATACTCATGAACTTATTTTCTAGAATAATAATTATCATGTACTAGGAACAGTACTTCTTGGTTCAGGTCTTTTGCATCATAGCCCAATTTTTAAAAGGATTCCTAGTATCTTTTCCTCAACATCATTATATTTTTCACTTATGATAAAGTCATATCAATGGTGTGCTGGTAAGTATTTAATAACTTACTCTCCAGGGGGAAAATTCCTGATTTATGGCATTTGCTAATTTCTATGGTGTAAATACCCCTGCCCTGGCAAATTTCAAGATACCAATGTGACATTGCTGAATTGCTGAGTTGGGCAGAAATACATATGATTGGTTTTTTCAAGCCAACAAATTATTGACCAAATTCCTGAGATAAACTACTTGAGCAAAGCTGTCAGAATCATATTACGATTATGAATTTCCCAGTTATAGCCTTATATGTGAAAAATGCAATTTTTTTTTCCCTAACACAATCTAAATTTCTCTTTTTAGCTCTCATTCAATCTGATGTAGGAAATCAACTTAATCGTTTCAGAGGAATGAGGTCAGGTTCAATGGATTACTCAGACAATTCAGTTTATATTTCTGTCACCATCAGGTTCAAAATGCCCGCAGAGACCATCTCCTTTCTCCTCCACCATGGAGTTAGTTCTGAGGGCTGTGGAGACAGAAGCCACTTGCTAGTCTTCTACACTGTCCAGCAGTTTCTGTTTTGCTCTCTGGTGATCTTGGCAGGACATTCCTGATTGCACCAAACTGATATCAACTCTTCCTCTCTTCCTGAGTGTGAGACCTTGCCCATGATCCCCCGTCCTACTCTTCTAACTTCTGAATTCATTCTTGATTCTCCTCACAGTAGTTCTTGGTCCTCCTCACACATCATCTGGGGCTGCTGAAGAGTCTTTGCCATGCCACCGTCTCTACCTTGATGACTTAGGGACTTCTCTTTAGGTGGGCAGTCTTCTCTCCTAGCACCTACTCCAAGCCCACTGTTTGTCTTAGTTTCTAAGGGCTGCTTTAAGAAAGTACCAAAACTAGGTGGTTTAAAACAACAGAAAGTTATTGTTTTACAGTTCTGGAGACTAGAAGTCTGGACTCAAGCTGTCAGATACCCATTTTTCCTCTGAAGTCAGCAGGGAAGAATCTGTTCCATGACCCTCTCCTGGCTGCTGGCGGTGGCTTCCTGGCAATCTATGGCATTCGTTTCTTCTGTCATCACATGGCACTCTCCCTTCTGTCTGTCTGCATCCAATTCTTCCCTTCTTATAAAGACCCCAGTCATATTTCATTAGGGCCAACCCTAATCCAATTTGGCCTCATCTTAACCAATAACATCTTTAAAGATTCTATTTCCAAATAAGGTCACATGGATAAGACTGGAAGTTAGGACTTGACCATGTCTTCTTGGGAGACACAGTTCAAACCATAGCACTATTCAGATTGGATATCTGAACGTGAATAAAGGGTTTCAACCAGCCCCCATCTTCTTGACTTGAGACATGACTTCAGGGCAAAAGTCCTTCATTCTTGCTCAGGTCTAACCCTTGTCTTCCTTTTCTAAACTCTTTTTCTCTCTTCCTCTCTGTAGGAGAGAAAGGGATTCCTTTAGCTTGCTCATTTCCCCTTTAAATATTTTCTATTTCAGTCCTAGAACTTTGCTTCCAAGCTCTGCAGCCATCCCCTTCCCCTTAAGCTTTAGGTGTCTCATGGCTGGCTAAGGTGGCATGAAGAAAGACGGAGGGCACATCCCCCATAATGAAATGGCCCTTAAAGGAATTATTGTTGTCATGAAGAAATGTCTTTTTTCTCATCTTTCTTTAGAGGAATTTATGTGTTCACTTTCCGTAACATTATTCAAATACACTTTAATGCAGAAAAGCAGAATCGACTGCCCACTGTTTTGGTACAACACAGTGGAAACATCCCACCCCAGCTCTTCAGTAGACTCTATTTGGTAAGAGCAGAGTCATGTTAATGTCTGCCAAGTCTCCTGTGAGAAGAAAGTAGGCATTTCCAAGGTTGACATGGCACGCCAATGATCTAGAATACAAGGATGGATGTTTCCTCCCAAAATGCGGGTCATCAAGGCTAACCAGATAGAAAGAGCAATGAATGCTTTGGCCTCATATATGCATTAGACCTAAGAGAGGAGCAGAATTAAAATTCAAAATTTAAGGGATTTCTTCCATTGAATAAAACTGGCATCTATTAGCATTTACTCATAGTATTTACACACCAATACCACTAATAAAATATGGAGTTTGACAGTGTTTTGTTTTTTTAAAGATTTATTTTTTATTTCTTTCTCTCCCCTCCTTTCCTCCCCCCCCCCCCCCCCCCCCCATTCACTGTGTGTTCTTCTGTGACTGCTTCTATCCTTATCAGCGGTACGGTACTGGGAATCTGTGTTTCTTTTCTTTTCTTTTTTTTTTTTTTTGTTGTGTCATCTTGCTGCATCAGCTCTCCATGGGCGTGGTGCCATTCCTGGGCAGGCTACACTTTCTTTCCCATCAGCACTGCACGTGGGCCAGCTCCACACAGGTCAAGGAAGTCCGGGATTTGAACTGTGGACCTCCCATGTGGTAGGTGGACTCCTTATCCACTGGGCCAAGTCCATTTCCCGACAGTGTCTTTTAATAGAGGAATTTCACGAACAGTTTATTCCACTTTTTGAACAAGCGTAATATTAATAATGAGATGGGTTTTTATTAGTAGTAATATTGGTTTATGCATATGTAGTTCTGTTCTTTTCCATTATGGAAAAAAATTGCAACATTCACATTAGAAAACACTGTCTGTGCTTTATCCAGAAAAATGCAATTGGATTAGCACAGTTCTATTTGAAAATTAATTGATAGCTTTGACAGAGTCACTGCCAAACTGTATTTGATACAGTTTCATAATAGGTATTATGGGGGGGAGGGGTTAAGAGTGAATCAATTACTCATCTAATAAAGTCAAATATTTGCAGATTCATCCAGCAATTTTCTTATTTGGATGCTTATTTGAAATCACTACATTCAAAGATTCAGGCATTCTAGCTCATACATGTTTTTATTCTCTATTTGTACTAAAATTGTAGTCATTCCTTATATTTATGACATTGTTCTGAATTTCTATTTCAAACATTTTTATTTCATTAATGCTTTTAAGCATCAATGAGCACTTTACGTATTTATACTAATCATGAATTTAATGCCACAAAGTACTAACATTAAAAGAGCAAATTCAATAAATATAAGTAATAGCACACAAACTCAATAAAGATGGGTTGGCCAGGAGAACCTGTACCCTGTTGGCAAATAACAGCCAATTCATAATTTATCTTGCAGTTTGATTTTGTGAAATGTTTGTGAATTTTTTTTATTCCTTTTCCCTTGAAACTACTAAGTTATCTGTCCAAATGCTGCAGAACATTAGCTACGGGCAGAGGACCAAGAAGTTGCAAGTCTTAAGCAAGCACATGACAAGGTCACAAACCTTTTTTAGAATTTATTTTTATTGATAAGAGCTTCAAAGCTGAAAGACCAGTTATGGGTCTATTAAAGTAAAAAAAGATTGCAAGCCAAGAATACACAGGATTTTCACCTTTTTCAGTATGAGAGAGCAACAGAAGAATAAATGACAATTTTGAGAATTTTCAGCCATAATGATTAGGAAAACCACCAAGAACCAGAAAAGAAAAATAATTATAAGAATAACCTCATTTCCATTTAATTTAAGATATAATGATTTTTTTTTAATAGACAAGACCTCTAAGCAGGCAACTGGAAATTTCCAATAGACAGTTGAGAACACATAAATGGAGATTGTTAGGCTGTTTCTCCAGCACAAATACAGAAAGTCTCTGCCACAGACCTTCTCCTGAGGCCCTAGTGGTGTGCCAGTTGATTTAGAGAGAACTTGCACAAAGTCAAGGTCAAGGGTGAGATTTTTTTTTTTTTAATGACATGAACATTCTAGTTTTGGTGGAGTTTTTTACCTTATTTTTCATTTTTTTATTGTCAAATATTTTATATAGGCAAATATATATACAAAATTACATAATTTTGTATAGTCAATTGCATAATGAACTATATTATATTTTGTATAGTCAATTACATAATGAGCTATATTATATTTTATATTATTAATGTTAATTATATGCCAACTAAGAAAAGAAAAAAGCATCAAAGGGAGAGAAAGAAAAATAACAAATTATTTTCAAATCAATTAAATGTGATTTTAGGCTAGTTTTCTATTTAAATTATTAGACAGTTGAGACATGGAGAATTGCTCCTAAGGGAGAAAATCTTTGATATAAAGTCCTATTTGTGGAGAAACAAAAGTAAGTTCTTATAAAATTATATAATTTTTCCATACCATTTCTCATTGGATTACATCTGCCCTGCAGCCTTCAAAAGGGTTGCATTTAAAAACCAAATGGGGGGAGTGGATGTGGCTCAAGTAATTGGGCACCTACCACCCACATAGGAGATCCCAGTTCGATTTTTGGTGCATCCAAGAGAAGAAACGAGCAAGATAGACGATGAAGCTATGGGGGGAATAAAAAATATATATATGTGTGTGTGTGTGTGTGTGTGTGTGTGTGTGTATGGGAACTGATTTCAAATGATCAAATAACAAAGTTATAAACAAATGTAAGGGATTACTATTACCAGAAGAGCAAATAACTCACCCAATGGCGTCATACTCTTAGTCTCTAACTGAAAGAACCAGGGAGAAGAAGCAGGCCCTTTACTTTCTTTTCTGGGGTCCTAGAGTTAATTTCATAAGATTTGTTTGAACATTTTGTACAATTATGAATGCTATAAAGTCCCATTACACTTACTGTAAACTGTCTTTCCATCTATATTAATTTAAGCATTTAAAAGTGTTTTGCCATAGTTTATTACACACGCAGGCAAGCATACACATACGTATATTCTCTTATCTTGCTGCAGATCCACTTTGCATTTCAAATAGATAAAGCCAAATTATTAATGTATTTTAATAACTTTTTTATTTTAAAACAATTGTAGATTTATAGAAAATTTGTGAAGATAGTACAGAGAGTTCCCATATGCCCTGCACCTACTTACCCATACTATTAACACCTTATATTCATATGGCACATTTGTCGCAGCTAATGAATCAATATTAGTAATTATTATTAACCAAATTCCATCCTCTATTCAGATTTCCTTAGTTTTACCAAACGTCCTTTTTCTTTTCCAGGAGCCTACCTTGGATGCTGTGTTTCCTTAGAAGCCTCTTGGCTGTAACACTTTATACTTTTTCAGGCTGTCCATGTTTTCAGTGACCTTGACATTTTGGAGGACTGGCCAGGTAGTTTGTCGACATCCTTCGCTTGGCATATGTTTTATGTTTTCCTCAGGGGTTTCTGGGAGGAAGACCCCAGAGGTAATGTGTCCTTCTCATTATATCTCACCAAGGGTGCATACTATGAACATGACTTATCAGTGATGATGCCAGCCTTGACCACCTGGCTGAGATAATGTTTGTCAAGTCTCTTTGCAAAGTTCATCTTATTTTCTCCTTTTCCATAATGTCCTCTTTGAAAGGAAGCCACAGTGTGCATCCCACATTAAGGGGTGGGGAATTATTCTTGAAGGAAAAGTCTCTATATAGATTATTTGGAATGTTTCTGTTCAGGAGTCAGTATTTTATGTACTTCATTAGTGATGAAGTAAAAGTTAAGTGCCTACATGCCAGATGTGATCCCAGGCAGCCGGAATGGAATGCAGGAAAGGATGTAAAATAAGAAGGAAGAGCAATTCAAAGACAACTTTTGGCGGCAGACTTGGCCCAGTGGTTAGGGCGTCCACCTACCACATGCGAGGTCTGCGGTTCAAACCCTGGGCCTCCTTGACCCATGTGGAGCTGGCCCATGCGCAGTGCTGATGTGCACAAGGAGTGCCCTGCCACGCAGGGGTGTCCCCCACGTAGGGAGCCCCATGTGCAAGGAGTGCACCCCGTAAGGAGAGCTGCCCAGTGCGAAAGAAAGTGCAGCCTGCCCAGGAATGGCACCACACACACAGAGAGCTGATACAAGATGACGCAACGAAAAGAAACACAGCTTCCCATGCCACTGACAACAACAGAAGCAGACAAAGAAGAAGATATAGCAAATAGACACAGAGAACAGACAACCAGGGTGGGGGGGGGGGGGAAGGGAGAGAAATAAATAAATCTTTAAAAACAAAACAAAGATGAGCTTTTGCCTTGGACACAAAGGCAGGCTCCTTGCATCCAATTCTGCACAACCTTCTAAGAAGCCTTATGGAAAACATCTCAGAAATTCCCTCCCTGAGGACGAAAGGGGGAAGGGTTTATTCATCACATCTCATTCTCTATTGGTCAAGGTAAGCCTTACAGACAGGTGATACTCCCATCCCCGACCACCAGGATTTATAATGACCAGTAGATACCAGGGGGCATGCCAAACCTTGACATCAGGGGAGCCATGGGGCAGGAAACTGCGGGTAGGTATAGGTAGGTGGTACCACAGAGGCAAAACTCTGCTATACCTGTGGGAAGTTGGATTTGGTCTTTGCAATGTTGGCTAAGAAAGAGGAGGGGCTGAGAGGATACAGTTGGCACAGAAAATGTGTCCAATACATAACAGCATAGCTTTAATTCTATGTCTAATATGAGTAAACAAAATTTTCAAAATATAGTTGTCTACTATTAGCTGCCCTGAGCTTCAGCTCCAACTTTTCCCTCCCTTCTGGGGAAGATGCTCAAAATAAACAAGGCATGCAATCAGATAAGGAGCTCTAGGACCCTGCTTTCACTTTTCTCTGGTTATACAACACAACGTGCTTGGAGAGAACGTGTACATTTCTGCCAAGGGGGTGTATTCTCATTCTGAAGAGAATCTGAGTCCCCTCACAAATGTATGCTAATATATTGTTTAGAGGATTTTGCATTTATATTCGTGAGAGACAGTGGCCTTTAATTTTCCTTTTTTGTTTGTCCTTGAGAGGATTTAGTATCAAGGTTATGCTAGCCTTATAGAATGAGTTGGAGAGTTTTGTGACTTTTTTTCTATTCTCTGGAAGAGAATGTGTAAGATGTGTAAGATTAGTGTTATTTCTTCCTTAAAGGTGTTTAGAAGAATTCACAGTTGAAGCCATTTTAGACTGGAGTTTCCCTCTTGCAATTTTAATGACAGATTTACTATCTTCAATGCACAGAGAAATATGTAAATTTCTCTTTTTATTTCCTGTGTGTAATTTTGTTTAAGTTGTGTTTTCCAAATACTTCTTGCAATTCATTCAGGTTTTCAAAGTTTGGCAGGAATTTTTTTTTTTAATCCTCTTCTTGTCTTTTCTAACAGTGATTAAACTACACATGCGTTGCAAGTCCTCATTTTATTTTTTAACTTTTTAAGTGTGACATAAACATAAAATGCATAATTCATAACTGCAAAGCTTGATCAATATTTACAAAGTGAAAACAACCATGTAATTCAGAAATATATCTCCAGCAGTCCTGCAAGCCCTCCTATTTCTCTTACCAGTCAAAAGGTGACCATTATTCTGTCTTCTAAAACCACAGATTAATTGTGCCAGGTTTTGAATCTCATATAAACAGAATAATACATCACTCTTTGAAATCTATTTTCTTTTCCTAAAAGTACATTGGTGAGATACACGCATGCTTCAAATATAACAAGTTTATTCATTCTTATTGCTGTTTGAATATCCAGTTGTTTCTATATTATAATGTATTTATTTATCTTACTGTCGATAGGCAGCTAGGTTACTTCTAGTTTGGGCTTTTACCAATTTCTGCTACAAACACTGAAAGATCTGTTTGTTGGTGAAATAACACAAGCATTTCTGTTGGGCATATACCTAGGAGTGAAACTGCTCAAAGTACATTCATGTGGTCAGTGGTAACAGACACAATTTTCCAAAGCTGATACATCATATCCGTTTGTGCTCAACCAGCAACATATGAGAATTCTAAATCCCCATCAACACTTGGTATTTGTCTGTTTTATTTTAGCCATTCTTGTGGCCACGGACTTTTTTGCAATGTGGTTTTATTTTGCATCTCCTGATCATTAACAAAATTGAATATTTAAAAAACATTTTTAAGCCATTTTGATATCCCCCTTTGTGATTTGCCTGTTTCAAATATTTTGCCTATTTTTAAAAATTGATCTGTAGGACTTCTTTTCATTGATTAGCATAAACACTTCATTGTATATACTTATTGCATTTTTCTTCTCCATTACTAACTTTTTAGTGTCAATTGGTTCTCTAGGGGGTTTTCCTTTTTTTTCTTCCTTAATTTAATATTTTGTGCATTCTTTTTTCCTGATGAAACAGGTGATGGGTTTATTAACAAATTTTTGTCTTACTGGTTATCTCTATTGCATGTTTGTTTTCTATTTCACTTTATTACTGTACTTTTCTTTTTTCCTTCTTTTACTCACTTTTGGTTTAATCAGTTGTTCTTTTTCTTATTTCTTCAGGTGGGTATTGGATCATTCATATTTAGCTTCCTTTTTTTCCCCATATATGTAAATAAGGCCATCAATTTTGGTATAAGGTGTATTGCACAGTTCTGACCTATAGTATTTTGCTATTTGTCACTGAGTTAAATAGTTTCTAATTTCCACTGGTATTTCTTTGAGAAATAATATTGATTCACTTACACATCTTTTCATTTTTAGTATTTTTTAAATTATTGATTTGTGGTTTGATTTCATTGCCGCCAGAGGATTTACTCTTTATTTTGAACCTTTGAAATTTGTCAAAACATTTTTTTATGGTCCAGCATAAGTTTAGGTAAATATTCTTGAGGAGAATGTGTACTCTGCAGTTGTCAGAAGCAGTGCTTGTTGTATGCCATGCTTTATATAAAAACAAAATATATATTTCTAAATATTGTCAAATTTGTTAATTTTGTTGTTTGAAGCTTCTGTATTTCTGACTTTTATCCTGCTTGCTCTATTAATTATGGAGAAAGAGAAATGCATTAAAAATCCCTCACTATGTCCTGTATTTCTACTTGTATGGCCTCTCCTTTTATTTATGTCCAATTTTCTTTATATAGGTTGAAACGGTTATTAGGTACAGAAAATGTCAGTCTTACCTCAAGGCATTTCCCTTCTCTCTGGATCTTTGCCTCTGAAGTTCTGGCTGCCTTTAAACAATTACCTTTAAGGAGTTAACTCTTTTTAGTTGTTTTCTACAGTTTTATTCATTTATAAAAATGCAGCTAACTTTTCTATTTAATAATATATCCAGTGGAGTGGATGTAGCTCCATGTTTGAGCACCTTCCTTACATGTATGAGGTCCCAGATTCATTCTCCGGTTCCTCCTAAAAAATTAATAATAATAACAACAACAATAATAATAATATATCCAGCCCTTGCTAAACTCATCCCATTTACCTTGAGGTGGGACAAAGTCAGAGGTAAAATTTATGTTTTAGAGTTTCCTGGGGAAATAGGCTGAATCTTACTCATCATAAGAAATTTCACTCTCCCTTCCTTATCCTGCTTCCCAACTCCTTCAATGGTTTTTCCTTGGGAAGCTAGCTTCTAATAATCACTTGCATCTTGATTATTGGCTCAGAGTCTACTTTTGGTATAACCTGACTGAAGATACCACCTAATTACTTAATCCTGTTTTCAATACTCACCACTGTTATTATCAGATAAGCCATAAAGAAATATGCAAGGTATTAATGATGAATTTTAAATTCCATAAAATATTTTATTTGACCATGCGAGCCATTGCAATAATTTCAGGGGGCTCAGTTTTATAGCTGGAAGTCTTATCTTTTAACAAAGGGAAAAGCAGTTCTTGAGCCAGGAGCCTCCAGGACCATCCTGTGTCTTCTAATTGAAGGAGACCAGACGGACAATCTTCCTTAAGGTGGTCCCCTTTGGTAGACCCAAAAGACACTGGATGTGGGAGATCAGACTAGGTGGAACATGTCCTTAAGGAAGGGGACCAAGAAGGAAGAGTAATAATTAAAGGAGAGAGGGAACTGAAATGTAGTTTGGCCAATCACATTGCATTAAATCAAATAAATAGATAGAAGAGTAGAAGTGACTATATTAACCCCAGCAGAGACAGCAAACTCTCCTCTGCCTTAATGAATAGAGGATATAGGCACACTGAGAGATAAAAGATGTAAATCTTTGTTCATTTTTATTTCACCTTCTCAGGACCAGTACACAAAATGTAATCTATCAGCACAGTGACTCACCACTGACCATGAAATTGGTCTGTAACTTCATTTTCCAAATAATTTATCAAAATGTTATGGTCTTAACATTAGTTTGTCTTTTTTTTACTTCATTCCCTAGCAATTCTAATTGCTAAAAAAAACAGCAACAAGTGAAAAGACTAAGTGAATCTATCTGAATACTCTAGTTCACAGATGTAGATGTTATCTTTGGAGATACGTTTTAGCCTTTTTTCAATATGATAATGAGGATAAAAAGTATGCTTATAATTCTTTGACTCTACTTTGCTTTATAATTAATCAGGAATAAATTGATTGTTCCTATCATATTTATGTGAGAGCCTGAATTTCCTGAGCTTACCTTTGCATAAATGAGCATATATATTTGGTCCTGTGAGAGTTACTAAAATGAGGTCAGTTGATGGATAAACTTTGAAACTGGTCAACATTCACTTGGGACCATGCTTTTGTAATTCGTGTGCCACACCATAGTGCCACAATCATTTTTTATTATAGCCCCCTCCCTTTGAAGCTTTTTTTTTTCTTGCTGTCTGCTTTCTGTGTCCATTCGCTGTGTATTCTTCAGTGTCTGTATTTATTTTATTTATTTATTCCCCCTCCTTTTGGCTTGCTTGCGCATTTTTCTGTGTTTTTGTTTATCTCCCTTTTTTGTTGCATCACCTTGTTGAGTCAGCTCTTTGTTGCGCTTGTGGGCCTGCAGCTCTCTGTAGCATACAGGTGAGCCTGCCTTTCACAAGGAGGCCCCAGGACATGAACCCAGGGCCTCCCATTTGGTAGTCAGGAGCCCAACTGATTGAGCCACAGCTGCTTCCTGCCGCAATCATTTTTAATAAGTCCAATATTGTCTCTCTGATATCATCTAATTCTAATCTCTGTTTTTCAAATTAGGGAAATGAAGCATATGGTTAAATACCTTGTCCATCAATAAATAAATAAGTGGGAATAGTGATTTTGTTGTAGAATTTGAGAGAGGTTCAATTATTTGTGTATAGAGAGGCCAGGACTCAGGAATGATTTTGAGAAGGAAAAATGGTTTATTGACAGCCGGCCAGACTCGGGAGCTTTCTGTTTCAATCCCGAGCCCCAAACAAGATTTTTGAATCCCTTTTATACAGAGAGGAAAGGCCAAATGGTCCCTTTGTTTCAGTTCTCAATAGACTTGAATTAGCATATATATCTTCCACATCCTAGGTAAGCCTTTAGCATGGACTTCATACATTCTAGATAAGCTTTTAGCATATTTTGTTTGCATTTCCCCCAAATACTTAAAGTTTATAGACCTTGCATTGTTAAACTGTTTCCTGGGACTGGAGTCATTGCCATTGTCACCAAGGGCAGGATTGCAGCCTCTTACTGGTTCACACTCACAAGTCAGACAGCTTAGGTTATCTCTGAAGAGACAAAGAGCCTCCCACCCTTAACCCACATCAATTTAAACTCAGGAATGATGAAATGAATCCAGATCAGTTTGGTACTGAAGTCACTGCTCTTCACCTAAAATTTTGTGACCAACTGGAGAGAGTCTGAAAAAGGAGTGGAGAGGAGCTAAGATTCAAGTGTGTTAGGGTAGCTTGTGTTCTGGGAGTGTGACAGTGACTTTTAGGGATCTGATTACTAGGAGTCTAGTTAGGCTGAAGTTCTGAAATCTCAATGTTAAGAGCTGTACATTTGTGGGTTTAAGATAGAGTCTAATTTAGAGATAAATTAGGGTACAAGGCAGGAAAATCAGGCATGTCTAATAAATTTGGTTCAGCATGAAGGCAAGGGACCCTTGTAATTCAAGTGATTACACGTGTGCCAGAGGCTCAGCCAGTCACTTCAAATCCTAGAAGTGATACAGAAGAAGTTGCTATAAAAGCAAATAAAATGTCTGCCATCTTCTTGAACCAATGCAAGAAACTCTGTATATCCCTCATTCAGAGAAGGTTGCTTGCCCCATCTCCAGTCTTGTCAACCTCTTAGTCACACATTAGACCCATGTTCACTGTGCCGCCAAGTACCCCCTTTCCCTGAGCATGTGTTATTTCAATCCTGTACATAAGTTCTGTCTTACTTTTTAGCTTAAAAGGAAAGTATTGGTATTTAAATATATCAGTGCTATTATTTTTAAAATATAATAAAGAATCCAGGAGGATGGAGGATTAGAGAGGCAGAAAAAAGTAGCTAGAGGACAGGCAGAGACTGTCTGAACACCAGGGGAAGTCAAGACACCAATCTGAAGAGAGGGAGCAAAGGAAAGAAGTCTCAGGTGATGGGAAAATCCCATGAGTAAAGCTGCAGTAACAGCAGCTGGTGCCCATCCCCCCACCGTCAGAGCAAACAGCAGTCTGCAGAATGCACTGATTGTGAACTACAGTGGCTGTGGACTGAGAGGTTGCAGGGGTCCTCTTCCCCAAGAAAGGGGAGAGGGAGGGACACAGTCTACAACAAATTCAGATTTGGTCTGCATACTTTGTCTGCTGCATTGGAGGGGTCACATACTTCAGGCTGTGTAGGGTTGTGACATTGTTTGAACTGAGAGCTGAAAGCAATTTGCCTCTACTGCCCTCTCTACTGCCCTGAACTGACTGCTGAGGAGGCAGAGGGAGGATGCCCAAGGGAGAAGAACAGCTGAAAAGTTTTGTTCATGAGACTTCTCCAGCCCTGAGGACACTGCTTCTGTACCACCCACTGCAAAATTACACTGAATGCATTCCCCCAGCAGCTGTGATTTGAGCTGACAGGTCTACCAAAAAATGCCATCTACTGGCAGACCAGAAAAGTGCATGAGAAGGGGACAATAATAATAAATAAAGAGGCAATTAAGTGCCTTTACTGTCCCTGCTGGTGCAGCAAGATGACACAACAAAGGGAGACACAGAGGAGAGACAGTGAGAAACACAGCAGAGCTGAGGTGGTTCAAGTGATTGAATGCCTTTCTCCCATACTGGAAGGTCCCAGGATCAGTTCCTGGCCCCTCCTAAAGAGAAAGATGAGAACAAAAGACAAGCAGACATGGAAAGAACACAACAGCGAATGGACACAGAGAGCAGATAGTGAGTGCAAACAACAAGGAGGGAGGGGATAAGTAAATTTAAACAAAAAACCATGGAATGAGAAGGCAGTGATATGACATAATTAAGGTACTGAAAGAGAAAAACTGTCAGCCAAGTATTCTTTTTTTTTTTATTGACTTTGTAATAATATTACATTAAAAATATATATGTGAGGTCCCATTCAACCCCATCCCCCCACCCCCCCTCTCCCCCCCCCCAACAACACTCGTTCCCATCATCATGACACATCCATTGGATTTGGTAAGTACATCTTTGGGCACCTCTGCACCTCATAGACAATGGTTCACATCATGGCCCATACTCTCCTCCATTCCATCCAGTGGGCCCTGTGAGGATTTACAATGTCCGGTGATTACCTCTGAAGCACCATCCAGGGCAGCTCCATGTCCCAAAGACGCCTCCACCTCTCATCTCTTCCTGCCTTTCCCCATACCCATCGTCCACCATGTCCACTTTTCCCAATCCAATGCCACCTCTTCTATGTGGACATTGGATTGGTTGTGTCCATTGCACCTCTATGTCAAGAGGAGGCTCAGATTCCACATGGATGCTGGATGCAATCCTCCCATTTTCAGTTGTAATAACTCTAGGCTCCATGGTGTGGTGGTTGTCCTTCTTCAACTCCATCTTAGCTGAGTGTGGTAAGTCCAATAAATCAGATTGTAGGTGCTGGAGTCTGTTGAGGCTTAGGACCTGGCTATCACATTGTCAGTCCAGAGATTCAAATCCCCTAAATATATCTTAAACCCCAACATTAACTGCACCTCCAGCACATTAGCATGAAAGTCTTATGAAGGGAGATCCCATCTGAGTCCAGATTCATCACACATAAACACCATTTCCAAAGAGGGGCCATCTGCCCTGGTAGTTAACCCCATCGCCCATGACCATAACTCCCATGGGTCTCTTTAGCCCTCAAAGGAACCAATATCTGGGGGTTGTATCTGCTTTGTCTGTCTCTCTGACTCTGCTCAGTTGTGCATGAGGGCAATCCTTCTGCCAGCCTCCAGACTCTTTTTTAGAAACTCGTAGCCATATAAACTCATTTCTCCTTTTCATTTCCCCCTTACTTTAGGTCAAACAGCATTTTAAAGTCATGGTATTTTATGTAGACATGGATATTCTGCTGATCCGCATTGAACCTTCCATATAAGGTCATTTTCCAGTTGCATCATCAGTTGGTAGTTGATAGTGGTCCCTCGTTGCCAGGGAGGCTCATCCCCGGGTGTCATGTCCCACGCTGGGGGGAAGGCATTGCATTTACATGCTGAGTTTGGCTTCGAGACTGGCCACATTTGAGTAACATGAAGGCTGACAAGAGGAAATTCCCAGGCACAATGTTGCTCTAGGCCTTGTTCTTATTTTAGGTTTATCAGCTCACAAGCATAGTCATTAGCATCAGGGGCTCACTGTTGAACCCTCACTCCCTCCCGGTCCCCGCCACTGTACCTGGGAGACTGTCGCTGCTCCCCTAGGGACCACGACAGAGCACCACTGGCCAGGAACCCAGTACCCCCCCTGCTGTGGTTTTTAATTGTTGCCACTATGAGTATATCCAAACATTACCATGCACCCTGGACCTATGTTCTGTACAGCTCCCTGTCAGCCATATATCACCTGTCATTGGTATCTCATACCAGTATTCCTCCATTGCCATTGTTGAAACACTCTGTGATCCAGAACTTCCCGAAATTTGAAGCCCAATATAATGTCATGGTCCCTTACTAGGGAATGGCATATAGCGATGGGTTTAAAGGATAGATAAAGAACTTGGATAAAGTTAGATAAAGAGCTTAGATAAAGAATGTTGACTTGAAAAAATTCCACATCCTATCTTTTTCTTTCCCCCCCCCCCCCCCCTAATTATTCAGCTTTTCTTCACAGGAGTCCTAGACCACAGCAATGTATATATATAATATACAGCACTCCCACACATCCACCAGAAAACCTTTTCCCCTTCCACAGTGATACTCTTATGCCCTATTCATATCATATTTACTTAAAGTGATGTACAGAGTCTGAGACATTAGCTTTCTAACAAGGTGACATCTGTGCTTACATTATGGTGCATACTTTAGGATACACAGTTCTTTACATTTTTAGTTATCCTATGTTTTACATTATGGTTTACATTATCAGTCTGTCATCTCCTATATGTTATGGTGTAATATTGCATGTTTTATATCCATCCTTGTGTACTCTCAAGAAACTCCTCTCTTACCCCCCATTTACTTTGGTTCCACACATTTAACGTCCATTTTCCCTTCCACCTTGGTGCCCACAGTGACAGCCACCCTCCGTTTCCTGAGGAGCCACTTCCAGAGATAGATGGAATAGTGTTCCGGGCCTAACTTGCTCAACTGCCCCAATGCCCTGGGAGCCACCCTTTCTCTCGAGGGATACAGTTCCCTCTATTTGATGGCATTAGTCCTCCCCAGGATGTGGGTCCACCCCCACTCTCACTACTTGGGTTTCTACCCCATGGTGTCACCCCCTCTGGCAGAATGAGCATTTAGACATTCCCCAGGAGCCCGTCCTGCATCAGACCCTCCCCTCCGAGCATTCTAAACAGGTAACCCTCTTTATTATATTTTGATATGATTTTCTCGGCATTTTACTCTCCACCAACACCTGACCCTCTCCTGTGTTCGTATGCTACCCCTCCCTCTCCCCAGTTTTGGGCAATGTTACCCATCCGTCCCTCCCCAGCCACCCTCAAACCCGCAAAGCCCCAACCAAAGGCACCCCCTTGCCCCCCTTTTATCTCTTCTTTGTGTTCATACTTACCACCATCTCGTCTTAAATTCCACCCCTGCAGACATCGGCTCATATCCTTCCTCCACCCTCCGATTTCCTGTAAGCCTATCGTTCAGTCTCTTGCTATCTAGGGCAGCTTGTTTATTTCATATCATTGAAGTCATGTAGTATTTGTCCTTCAATGTCTGGGTTGCTTCACTCAACATAAGGTTCTCAAGATTCATCCATGTTATCACATGTGTTTGTAGTGTGTTTGTTCTTACAGCCAAGTAGTATTCCATTGTGTGTATATACCACATTTTATTGATCCACTCATCTGTTGATGGGCATTTGGGTTGATTCCAACTTTTGGCAATAGTGAACAATGCTGCTATGAACATTGGTGTACATATATCGGTTTGTGTCCTTGTTTTCAGTTCTGCTGGGTATATACCCAGCAGTGGTATTGCTGGGTCATATGGCAAATCTATGGCTAGTTTTTTGAGAAACCGCCATACTGTCCTCCAGAATGGTTGGATCCTTCTGCATTCCCACCAGCAGTGGATGAGTGTTCCCCTTCCTTCACATCCTCTCCAGCACTTGTATTCTTCTGTTTTTTTCATAGCTGCCAATCTTATGGGTGTAAGATGGTATCTCATTGTAGTTTTGATTTGCATTTCCCTGATAGCTAGAGATTTTGAACATTTTTTCATGTGCTTTCTTGCCATTTGTATTTCTTCTTCGGAGAAGTGTCTGTTTAAGTCTTTTTCCCATTTTTTAAATGGGTTGTTTATCTTTTTATTTTCAAGATATAGGAGTTCTTTATATATGCAAGTTATAAGTTTCTTATCAGATATATGATTGCCAAATATTTTCTCCCACTGTGTGGGCTCCCTTTTTACTTTCTTGACAAACTCCTTTGAGGTGCAGAAGGCTTTAATTTTGAGGAAGTCCCATTTATCTATTAGTTCTTTTGCTGCTCGTGCTTTTGGTGAGATATTCATAAATCCATTTCCTATTACAAGGTCCTGTAGATGTTTCCCTACACTGCTTTCTAAGGTTTTTATGGTCTTGGCTCTTATATTTAGGTCTTTGATCCATCCAAGTATTCTTTATCTAGAAAAACTGTCCTTCAAATATGTCAGTGAGTTTAAAATATTTGCAGAAACTAAGAGAGTTTGTAAACAAGAACCCAGCTCTGCAGGAAACACTAATGGGAGTTCTGCAGCCAGAAATGAAAAGAGAAGAAAGTGTAGAAGTGCAGACTATCAGAAAAGGTAACCAAAAGGGTAAAAAGATGGACAAAAATAAGATATGACATGTGAAAACTAAAGGAAAAAATACTTGAAGTAAGTAATGCCTTTACAGTAATAACATTGAATGTTAATGGATTAAACTTCCCAATCAAAAGACATAGACTGACAGAATGGATAAGAAAACATGAGCCATTCATACCTTGTCTGCAGGAGACTTACCTTAGACCCAAGGATGCAAATAGATGGAAAGTGAAAGTGTGGAAAAAGATATTTCATGCAAATAGTAACCAAAAAAGAGCAGGGGTAGCTATACTGGTGTCAGACAAAACAGACTTTACCTGCAAAAAAGTGATAGATGCAGAAGGCCATTATTTACTAATAAAAGGGACAACCCATCAGGAGGGAATAACAGTTACACACACACACACACACACACACACACATATATATATACACCTAACCAGGATGCCTGAAAATACATGAGGCAAACTCTGGCAAAACTAAGAGGAGAAATAGACATCTCTACAATAATACTTGGAGACTTCAACATGCTACTCACATCAATAGATAACAACTAGGCAGAAGATCAACAAGGAAACCAGAGAATCAATTTTAGCAATATGATAAATGCTATGAACCTGACTGATATATGCAGGACATTGCACTGCAAATAAGCAGGTTATACATTCTTCTCAAGTGCTCATGGGTCTTTCCCCATGATAGACCACATATTGGACCACAATGCAGCTCTCAATAAATTTACAAAAATAGAAATTATGCAAAACACCTTCTCTGATCATGATGGAATGAAGCTGGAAATCAATAATAGATGGGAAAAGGGAAAAATTGCAAATATATAGAAGCTAAACAACACACTCCTAACGATCAGTAGGTCAAGGGAGAAGAGAAACTGCAAGAGAAATTAATAGATATCTTGAGACAAATGAAAACAAGAACACAACTTACCAAAGCATATGGGATACAGTGAAGGCAATGCTGAGAGGGAAATTTATAGCCCTAAATGCCTACATTAAAAAAGAAGAAAGAACTAAAATCAAAGACCTAACCGAACAACTGCAGAAAATAGAAAAAGAACAGAAAGCCCATCATGAAACAAGCAGAAGGAAAGAGATAAAGATTAGAGCATAAATAAATGAAATTGAGAACAACAACAACAAATCAACAGAAAAAATCAACAAAAACAGAAGTTGATTCTTTGAGAAGATCAATAAAATTAACAAAATCTTAGTAAGACTGACAAAGAAAAAAAGAGAGAAGATAAACTCAGGAATGAAATGGGGGACATTATGACTGACCCCACAGAAATAAAAGGATTGTAGGAGGATGTTATGAGAAACTATATGCCAACAAATTAGACAACCTAGGTGAAAGGTACAAATTTCTAGAAATGCACAAACAACCAACATTGATGCTACAAGAAATACGGGAACTCAACAAACCAATCACAAGTAAAGAGATTGAATTAGCCATCAAAAATCTTCCAACAAAGAAAAGTCCAGGACCAGATGGCTTCACAAGTGAATTCTACCAAACATTCTGAGATGAATTAATACCAATCCTGTTTAAAGTCTTCCAAAAAATTGAAAAGGAGAGAAAATTACCCAGCACATTTTATGATGCCAACATCACCTTAATACCAAAGCCAGATAAAAATACTGCAAGAAAATAAAATTACAGGCCAATTTCTCTAATAAATATATATGCAAAAATTCTCAACAAAACACTTGCAAATTGAATCCAACAACATATTAAATAAGTATAAACCACAATCAAGTGGGTTTTATTCCTGGTATACAAAGGTGGTTCAACTTATATCAATTAACTTAAAAAACCATGTTAATAAATCAAAGGAAAAGAACCACATGATCATCTCAATTGATGCAGAAAAGGCATTTCACAAAATCCAACAACCTTTATTGATAAAAACCCTTCAAAAGATAGGTATAGAAGGCAAGTTCCTCAACATAATAAGAGTCATATATGAAAATCCCACAGCCAACATTGTACTCAATGGGGAGAGGTTGAAAGCTCTTCTTCTAAGATCGGGGATGAGATAAGGATGCCCGCCATCACCACTGTTATTCAACAGTGTGCTAGAATTTCCAGCTAGAGCAATTAGGCAAGAAAAAGAAATTAAAGGCATCCAAATTGGAAAAGAGGAAGTAAAACTCTCATTCTTCGCAGATAAGATGAACCTATATTTAGAAAATCCCCAAATAGCTACAACAAAGCTATTAGAACTAACAAATGAGTTCAATCAAGTGGAAGGATACAAGATTAATATGCAAAAATCAGTAGTGTTTCTATACACTATTAATAAGCAAGCTGAGGAGCAAATCAAGAAAAAAATTCCATTTGCAATAGCAACAAAAAGAGTCAAATATCTAGAAATTGATTTAACCAGGAATGTAAAGGATCTATATTCATAAAACTACAAAACACTGCTAAAAGAAATCAAAGACCTAAGCAAATGGAAGGATATTCTGTATTCATGGATTGGAAGATCATGAAGATGTCAGTCCTTCCAAATTGATTCATAGATTCAATGCAACACAAATCAAAATTCCAAGAGCCTACTTTACAGAAATAGAAAAGGCAATTACCAAATTTATTTGGAAGGGAAAGGGGTCCCAAATAGCCAAATCATCCTAAAAAAGTCAGAGGACTCACACTTCTGACATTGAAGTGTATTATAAAGCTACAGTGGTCAAAACATCATGATACTGGCATAAAGATGGACATTGATCAGTGGAATAGAATTGGGAGTCCAGAAATAACCTTCTCCTCTATGGAAAACTGGTTTTTGACAATCTTACCAAATCCATGTTGCCAGGACAAAACAGTCTGTTCAACAAATGGTGCTGGGAGAACTGGATATCCATAAGCAAGAGAATGAAACAGGACCCCTATCTCACTCCCTATATAAGAATCAACTGACAATAGACCAAAGACCTAACCATAAAAGTCAGGACCACAAAACTCCTAGAAGAAAATGTAGGGAAATGTCAATATCTTATGGTAAGCAGTAGTTTCTTAAACCTTACACTCAAAGCACAAGGAGCAAAAAAAAAATAGATAAATGGGACCTCCACAAAATTGAATACGTCTGCGCTTGAGGCGCATGAGTCCTTGGAGAGGACTTCGTGAAGAGGCTAGAAAGGCAGGCTACTCAATGGAGAAGATATTTGAAAACTATGCATCCGACAAGGGCCTGATATCCATGAAATATAAAGACATTCTACAATTCAACAATAAAAAGACAAATGACCTGAATAGACATTTTTCTAAAGAAGAAATACAAATGATGGAAAAACACATGGATATTAGGGAAATGCAAATCAAAGCTACAGTGAGATATCATTTCACACTTACTAGAATGGCAACTACTAAAAAAAAACAGAAAACTACAAGTATTGGAGAGGCTATGGAGAGATAAGAATGATAATTCACTGTTGATGGGAATGTAGAATGGTAGAATGGAATTCTGTTTGGCAGTTCTTAAGGAAGTTGAACATAGATCTACTATGTAACCTGGCAATACCACTACTAGATATATACCCAGAAGAACTAAGAGCAGTGACACGAACAGACATTTGCGCACCAATCTTCATGGCAGCATTATTCAAAATTGCTGAAAGATGGAAACAACCCAGACGTCCCTCAACTGATGAATGGATTAAAAAAATGTAGT
This sequence comes from Dasypus novemcinctus, assembly GCF_030445035.2. Lineage (NCBI taxonomy): Eukaryota > Metazoa > Chordata > Mammalia > Cingulata > Dasypodidae > Dasypus > Dasypus novemcinctus. The sequence continues at coordinate 12,991,364 of NC_080690.1, forward strand.
GTATAAACACGATGGAATATTATTCAGCTATAAGAAAAAATGAAGTCGTGAAGCATATGACAACATGGTGAACCTGGAGAACATTATGTTGACTGAATTAAGCCAGGCACAAAAGAACAAATATTCTATGATTTTGCTATTATAAATTAAATATAATGAGCAAACCCATGGAATTAATAGCTAGAATATAAGTCACCAGAAAATAGAATGTGGTTAGAGAATGGAAAACTGAGGTTTAATCTATGCAGAATTTGTAAAAAGTTGTTGCAAATGTTTGGAAATGGCAAAAACACATCATAGGATTTGTTATTGGTAGTGCTAACATATGGGTATGATAGTGGTTTGTTTTTTATTTTCATTTCTGAGTAATGAAAATGCTCTAATATTGATTAAAGTGATAAATGCACAACTCTGTGATTATACCAAATGCCATTCATTGTACGCTTTAGATAAATTATATGATTTACAAACCAAATAATAATAATAATAATAACAGGGTACGTTAGGGGAAAAATACACCAAATGTAATATTCAAACTATAGTTAGTAGTAATACTTTGGCAATGCTCTTTCATAATTTGTTATAAATGTTTCACAACAATGCAAGGTATTTGGGGCAGGTGATGTTTGAGAGCTCTGTATGACATAATGCATGTCTTTTTGTAAGGTCACAACTTTTATTATATACTTATTGGTTATATATGTTCATGTTTGAATGATATACTTCAGTAAATTGTTTTTAAAATGAAAAAATATATATAATAAAAGTTTTATGAAATACATTTAACAGCAGGACATATTCATCTCAAAGAAAACACACTCTATTCCTTTTTATCTCTGGAATCTCCCTATTAAGGATCGACATGCATCACGCATACCTTGGAAATTTACTTTAGACATTTTATTTTAAGTTTTGTAGGCATATGAGAACAAGTACATTAATTTAGGCCAGTAAGAAACACCAAACACTGCTGTATAGGATGTTATAATTATTCTCATCGGAGGTGCATCTAAGAATTACTCAACAAAGCTAATTTCTGTATAGAAAGATGCTTGATTTTAACATCAAATTCAAAAGGAATGGGGAAAACATTGCAATGCAAGCATTTACATTAGTGAACTCAGTCACAGTTAAAAAGTAGACCATGGGAAAATAAAGACACCCAAAATATTCCACTTGTTAGCAACATAGGAAGTATGTTGAGCTTATAGAATAAATGGGAGAAAACTCAAAGTATGAGCTTTGGCAATAATCTACTATATAAATACATACATGTATATATGCTTACAGTCATATACATATAAATGTTGTTTTTTGTTTGCTTGTTTGTTTTTTGCTGTGGACAGTCTTACTTATTGCTGCATTCTTTTACCTGTACACATAAGTTTATCAAGTTGCAATTATCCATTCCCAAGGTTTGCCAAGTACCTGACAAGGAAAACTTTTATGTGGAAAATGAAACTTCCATTTGCAACCTCAAGAACCATCTCATAGATGTGGCTTCTTTTTATTCTTTCCTAAAACACCCTTTAACTATTTAATGTAGAGCCTGCTTGACCTCTTAAATTGATAATGGTAAAAATCAACCTTTACTTGATTTTAAGTTACCATTAAAATTCAAACTGTACCAAAATTCTGACACCGGAAATAAAAGCAGAGAGAGGAGAGCAGGTGTAGCTCAGTGGTTTGAGCACCAGCTTCCCAAACCTGGTCCAATCCATGGTACCTCCTTAGGAAAAAAAAAAAAACACAGAGAGATATTTATTTCCATTAAATCACCAATATTCTTAGTGATCGGTCTTTGTGTGTTTGTGTTGTTTAGTCTTAAGTTTAGATTGCACTTCCCTGAGCTTTGAAATCTTTCAGGAGACGCATTCTCCCAGTGAAAAGGAAGTAAATCACTTGTGTTGAAATGCTTTAATTTGAACATCCCTCTGGAGGATCATTTAATGAAAGAGGAGAAATCATTTACTCAATGGTGCTCAAGTGGCAGAATTAAGCTAATAAGCCTCAAAAAAGTTAATTTTTCTTCCTTCCTACTGTTAGCATCAAATTCTTTGTTTCATCGTAGCCTCTTATCTTTCCTCACTGCCATAGCCATCGTCATTTTCATAGCATCATCAATGGGCCTTTGCATCCCAGAAATGGAAAGCAGTGGGTGGTTTCTGGTGCGTGTCCATTCTTTCCTGTCTGTCCATTCTTGAGCTCTAAGTGTTCCAGATTCCACCAGTAAAAGTCACTCTACTTTGGGTATTTAGGACACTGGTATCCTTAGGTGCTGCTTTAGTTCTACATAATCTGGGGGCTTGGCTGAACAGCCTGGGCTCTCCTGCCTCATGAATATATGTTAAGGAATGTTTCAGTATCAGAGATAATATGTAACCTTTAATAAATCACTCAGAATCTGACACGCCTTTGTGAACACTGCATGTAATTAATAGGATAAAAAAAAGAAAAAAAAACTAAGTAAAAAAGAAAAAAAAGTAATCAAGTAGGTTGACATCCAGCAAGAGATAATTAAAATGGTTCTGTTTTCTTTCTCAGATTCATTAACATGCAAATGAGATTCATGAAGTTCAATATTGTGTTTCACCAAGAGCCAAAGAAATGGATTAAGAATGAAAATGATTCCCACTGATGGAGACTCCTAATGGGTATATAAATTAGTGGAAAATATGAATTGACCCAATTAATAACAATTTTTTATGATTTATTGAACCTCAATAGACAAAGTAAAGATAAAAAGGAAAATTAATATTGTAGCTCTTTCACTTGGCCACATTCTGTGAAAGATGTTATTACTCAAATGGAGTGGAGGTAAAATATAAACTTTGCTTTACTTTAAAAAGGAAGACAGGATGGAGACCTCATTCTAAGATCTGCGTCATGAAAAAGAGAAGTTGTCCTGGGAGGACCAATGGCACAGGCTTGGGACTGGCCCTCAAGGGGCTGGAAGTGCACACTTTTCTGTGGCCACTCAGGGCTTCAGGACTGCAGGGAGATATAGTCCAGAGTGACCAATGATTCTCACTACTAGCCATGAGAAGGAACAGACAAACATTATCTACACAAAACTATTCAAGCCTTCCCCATCTAAGACAAGGATCCTATTTCTTACTATCAATTTTTTTCATACCCAGAAGGCCACCAAAGTAGTGATTTCACTTAAAGAATAGCATGTGATGAAATTTCAAAATAAACAAATTAAAAATCATGCCAGTATTATGTAAACATCAACGTTGCAATTAGCACTATGTGTGATATGTATGTCTAGCAGATGGCAAAGAAACATAGATGTGCATATGATCTAGCTGTTATGCCCAATGCACAGCATGCTCAAATATTAAACAGCATCAAAGACGATATCAAGGAGTAAAATTAAAAGAAAGGGTTGACTGGACATGTGCTATGTGCGTATGTTTTTCTATATGTATGTATTTTAGGTACACAGAGATTATGGATTAAGCATAAAATACAATAAGATAAATGAGATCTGCTTCAAAATATTTGGGGGAGGAAGTGAGTGGAGTATAGATGCAGCAAGATTAGTCATGACTTTAGATGATTGTAGAAACTGGATGGTGGGTTAGACAATGTTCATTATACTATTCTTTCTATTTTTGTATATGAGAGTTTCCATAATAAAAAGTTAAAAGCAAAAAAAAAGGATTGGCTGATATGCTATGAGACAAGGTATTAAATGGGTGAAGCCCAATTTTGTTTCGTTTTTAAGATTTACTTTATTTATTTATCCCATCCCCGGTTCTTTGCACTCGCTGTCTGCTCTCTGTTTGCATTCACTGTGTCCTCACCTTCTCCTTAGGAGGCACTGGAAACTGAACCTGGGACTTCCCATGTGGGAGAAAAGTGCTCAATTGCCCGAGCCACCTCAGCTCCCTGGTTTGTTGTGTCTCTCCTTGTCTTTCTCCCTTGTGTCTCCTTGTTACATCAGCTCACCATGCCTGCCTATCCCACCAGCTTGCTTCATCTTCTCCAGGAGTCACTGGGAACTGAACCCAGGACCTCCCCTGTGGTAGAGAGGAGCTTAGTCACTTGAGCCACATCCATTTCCCTACAGTTTTAATAACACACAATGTCGGTGTCTATTTTCAATGGTTGTTAAAAACGTTTTCTATGTTAGTATTGCCAAGACCCTTTCCCTAGAATGTATGTGCAGATGATTTTGCCTTATAATTAAAAAGAACCACAGTGATGCTTTGTCTTCATTTGTACAATGTTTTTAAATTATTTTTACAGCAAGTTGCCATTTAATTTTCCACACTCTTGTTTAAACATATTTATGCGATCAAACACAACTACCTAAGAGAGAGTCAACAATATGAACAAATGAATATTCCTAAAGGAGCATAAAACTTTATTAAATTCCCATTCTTCACCACAAGAGATTATCAAGAGAAGCACACTGAAAACTAAACAAACTAAGAGATTATTACTTTTAAACAGCCAGCATCTTTTAATGTTGCTGCTTCTACTTGCAAGATTCCTAGTTTAACTTGAAATAGAGGGCTAATTAAATGTTGGGGACTAATGTAACCACAATGATCAAGACTTGTTGCAGAAAAATTCGCTTTTTAAGATACACAAAACTCTAGCCACAAGGAAGGAACTAAGTTGTGAAATTGTTGAAATGATGATTTAGGATTTCCAAATAAGACGCATCCCCTTGCTATTCTAGAACTGGTACTAGATATTGAAAAATCCCAAGAATGCTATCATTTACACTTTTAGAATTTTACTTCCTTTTGCAAAATACCACTTCTAGTGATTTTATTAAAAGCAAAGTGGAAAATTAATGAGCCTGACTATGGTCCAATCAGAAGAAAAAGTAGACTTACCATCTCTTCGATTTAGCCTTGCAAATCCAGGACCATGGCTACTAGAAAGATCAGATGAACTGCTGAAAGATGCTTGAGGCAAGGCAGATACCAGAGGATCATCACAATCATCTGCCAGGGAGAAAATTGCCAGATTCAGTCAATGCACTGTTGACAGCTATTCTGGGAATCAACAGACAAAAGCAAATAACAAACGAACAACACAAAATAACAACAAAAACCCTGGCTCTCTAACAATAAGCCCATTGCTTGTATACAGTGTTCTACCAGAGGTTCTACTCAGCTCAATAAGAAAAGAAAAAGATTAAATATGGGAATGGAGAAGAAAACTGCATAGAAATTATTAAAAAAAGATATAAGATATTGAAGTAGAACAAGTTACCATAAACACACAAAAACACCCAATCATGAAAGGAAAGATTTACATGTTTAACTATATTCAATTAAGAACTTATGACTGCTGAAAAACTCCATAAGGAAAATTAACAGACAAAAGGCAGCTTGCTTAACAAAGTATGGAAGCATTAATCTAAAGACTTATGTTTATTGTAATTTCATATTTTGAAGTTGAAATAACGTTTAGTTTTTTAAAAAGGAAAGTTAAGAGAAAAAGCAAAAACTTTAGAAAGTACTCACAATACATAAGAGTGTATAATTAGTATTCCAATTGAAGGAAAGCAAAAAACAAAACAAAACAAAACAAAAAACCCCTTTAAATCAGTTAGAAAATACACTAGAAAAAAATGGCAAAGGAAATATCAGAGACTTCACAGAACAGAGCTATACATATAAATTGATATCTAATTCATCAGGAAGAAGAAACTCAAAGTAGGACTACAACTGGATGCCATTTTACATGCAACAAATTAGCAAGATTTAAGGAGTCTGGTAACACCACCCCTAGAGAATGTGGAGCAAGAGATGCTCCAACATACTGCTAGTGGGCATGTAAACTCCAGCAACTGCTTTTAGAAAACAATCTTTCATTAGCTTGAAAATTGAACTTCCTCATACCCCTTGTTCCACCAATTCCATTGCTATATATATCTCCCTAGGCAGTTTCCCTATGATGATCTCAAGCAGCTTTGTCTTCTTTCAAGGGTGTGTACAAATACTGCTATTTTATGTGACTCATGAGATGAAAAAAGTTGGGAACTAATGCCCTAGAAAAACTCTTGCATTTGTACACCAATTTCTAGCAACATTATTCATAACAGCAAAAAAAATTCATTAACTACCCACACACTCAATTACCAGAGAACGGGTTAAAAAAAAATGATATGCTTCCACAATGGAATACCAGACAGCAGTAAATAGGAACTAGAGCAACAAAAAACAAAATGGTTGGTTCTTAGAAACAAAATTTTTAGTGAAAAAAATCAACTTATGGAAGACCATATAATACTTATTGATAGTTTCGAGAATCTTAAAAATGAACAAAGCCAAATAATGTGTTATTTAGGGACATGTGATTCTTTTAAAAACAACTGAAAAAACAAAGAAATGAAAAGCATAAAACTCAGGATAGTGAATACTCAGGGAAAGCAGAGTTAGAGTAAAAGCACAATGCAGATGGGATGGAACTGGTAATGATAATTCTTGCTGCAAATCCCACATTCACAGGTTTTCACTTTATTAGTATGCTTCATATATACTTATGATATATATACACACAGACACTCAAAACGTATATATACACACACATATATAAATCAACATGTATATATAAGTATATATATATATCCTTTGTTGTTTGACATATTTTTAAAAATAAGAATATAACAAGAAAAGAGGGAAAATATAAGAATAACCTCATATTTACCATGATTTGCATACAGGCTTAATTTATTCAGCTAATCCTTAATTCTATCTCATCTTTAAATTATCTTTTATTTTATACAATTATTAAGTTGCTAACATATATTGGTTATTAAAAATAATGCAGGGCTGTTGTCCCAAATGCCTTAAAAATAAACTATTTAAATTAAATTAATATAGAAATTATGTAGATTCATCAAAATCTTATGAAACACATTTTGCTTAAACATTGTTTTTCCTTGAATGTCTTTCACAAGAATTTGCTTTAAGTTAGAATTTTCTTTTTTTTAAGATTGTCTCATTTTTATTTAAAGTCTGGCTTTTCCCCTTTTACACCTTAAATTCTTCAGCTAAATCTTAAGACAGACTTGATAACTGACCCACAATTCCTGCCTACTGATTGGCTTTAATACTGACACCAGTCAATCTAGATTTAATTCAAGCGTTAAGGAGTGTAGGCATAAAAAGACATAAAATCTATAGGCTGTTGAAGGAAATTCTGATTATGCCCAATTACAAGGAACAACCAAAATTCTACAGCCTTTAAAATGCTGTGGAAACTATGGGGTATGTGTTAGCATGTACAAAAGAGTGTATTATCTACATGCTTGTGCAGGAGGTAATTGCACGCACGGGTGTGTGTAGACTAAGAACAGAGTGATTTTCTAATCCTTATCAAGTTTAAGCGTGACCCAAAGGGTGTTTAACTGCAATTCACCATCAATTATGCAAGCAGATTCAAATCGATATTTTGGATGTATAATGGCTTTCTAGTGCAATCGCCCTATAGGGCATATATTTATTGCTCAGTTGATTTTGTCAATTATAAATTGAGAATCAATTTTGTTCTACTTTTAGCTTAAAAAGAATAGAATTAAAATAACAGAAAGAGTACAGATTCCATTTGTGGAAAGAGGGACATGTAAGCTGGGGAACGGGCACAGGTGGGGCTGACAGGCATCTTCCTCCTGTTTAGTAAAGTTCCAGTTCTTGTCCTGATTGGTGGTTACATGGGATTATTATTCTTTACCATAACCATATACATTTTCCTATAATTTCTTGTGTTTATTTAGGAATAAAATGGTTTAAAGTTGTTCATATATCAAACTAATAATAACTAATATTCATACAGTGAATGCTAAGACCTTACAATAATTTCACACATAATGACCAATGTTAACATTTACCATTCCTCATTGAGGTACTAATAGTACTGCTAAATTACAGATGAGATCACTGAGGCATTAATTTGCTCCTTTCATTGCCAGTAAATGGTAGAACCAAGATATTAACTGGACTTGGGGTACAGGACCCGTATGTAAGTACACAATGACTGTATTTGTTTCTTGAGCCCACTGGAGGATAGAAATTTCATCAGCCACCATGTGGACATGATTAAACATTTCTCAAGATGTTGTGTACTCCAACCCCAGATTGGCCAAGCTATTGGTTTATTACCAATTTGATTTTCAATAGCCTTGTCACCAGGGTTGGAGGTGGGAGTTTTGGACAGCAATAATGAGTCTGCAGGACAAGGAATACTTCCCTCCATACATGAGTGGAATGAGAGTTTGGATTAAGTATGAATGGCCTGTGAATTTAATTCCAGAAAACACTCTTCTGAGAGTTTTTCTCTGATTGTACCATTAAAATTCAGATTCCAGTCTAGCAAAACAGATCTTCATATTCTAACTCAATGGTTCTCAACTGGGAGTGTTTTTGTCCTCACCCCAACAGAAACTTAGCAGTATCTGCAGACATTTTGGTTTTCCAACTGGGAGATGCATTTGGTATCTAGTCAGTAAAGGTCAGAGATGCTGTTAAACATCTTACAATGCACAGGACACCTTCCACAACAAAGAATTATCTGGTCCCAAATGTTGATAGGGCCAGAGCTGAAAAACCTTATTCTAGACTGTACAAGATAAAAGCAACTCCATGAACTAGGCTTTCTCTGGAGTAATCTCTCAGCTAGAACTCACCACTATCTCTACCTCTCAAATTGCAAGTATTAGTAGCCCTAATCTACAGCTCTTCAGAGCACTTATAATCATCCGTCAGACAGAATGTGTGTATATCTATATATATGCTGAAAATAGGCTTTTAAGTAAGGAGGTTTCAAATCTGAAATAGCATGCTACTGTAGCTCAAAACATAATTGTATGTTTTTTGATTAAGTACTACTTCAGGTCATCACATTATCCTGGCCCCTTCACCACTGGTCTACAGGCAGCATTTGAAGTAAAAGGGGAATGGGTTGGGGGAGGGGTTTGCAGGAAGCCCCTACTCATTCATGAAATTTAATAATATGGTCACCAAACATTTCACAGAAGGCTTGTACAACTCAAAATGGCAACAGCGCATGTTTTCACATGGCATAATTATTGTTTTCTTCTATTAGAAGAAGAAAGGAACATCACTCCCACTGCTGTATGCTTCTCTAAAATGATACCACATTTTATTATACTTTTTATGTTGAGTCATTTTCTCACACACACACACACACACACACACATCTATGGCTTTCAAGCCAATATCTCAGAAGCATTACCATTTACTCTTCACATATGAAAAAAACTTACTGTGTCATTAAAAGGACAAGGATGAATTAGATCTCTGGCAAATTGGATATATGAAAACAGCCCTTTATGAAAAAGAAAAAAAAAACAGATGCAAACTATATTGAAAGTATTTTAATATAGCACCATTGTAAGTAATTTAATTTTGTTTTACAAAGAACTTTAATGCATAATTCTCATAACTAAGTAAAAGCTGTTCAGATTTTAAATACAATTAATTTGACTTTGTTAATCTGTAATATTACCTGTACTGAGATGATAGCTGTATTTATTGAGTGCTAATGTTTTCAATACTTTATGTGTATTAAGTCGATTGATCCTGACAAATACCCTATAACTGAGGAGAAAAGGGCCCAACAGTTAAACAATTTAACTAAAGGTGCATAACTACTAGTTGAAGGAAACGGTAGAAACATGGTTTGAACCTAGGCAATGGGTTCCAGAATTCCTATTCTGAACAGGTATGTTGTTGAAAGATGTATTGGTAATCTAAAACACACTTGATTAAAACAGAATTCAGGCTAATTTTCAGTAGCATCCAATTTAGCTGCCACTGACTTTCCACATTCTCTGTTATTTGGAAGATCTGCCATAATCAGTTGCATCCCTACTAATGAATCATGTTTTCCGCAGCAATGAGGATCGGAGAATAGAATATAATGGAAGAGAACGGAACAGGACAGAATGGAACAGAATAGAAGATACTACTTAGCAAAAATGATTAAAAGCTTAAAAAATTCCTACATACTAGAGGCAGGGGGTGGACACGTGATCGGCGGCTTTGGAATATTTGGAGTCCTGCTCCTTTCAGAAACAGTTTGTTTAGACCCAGTCCAAAAAACCCATTGACAATTCAGAATTAAGCAGTGAGCAGCCCTTCAAGAAATCTATTTCCTTGAAGGAAATGTTTTATTCCAAACACTTATTTTATTTAAATCTTCATACGGATGACATTTGAAATTAAAAGCTAGTTAAGAAAAAGTGTGGAGTTATGTTCACAAATATCAAAAACACTGTGTACAAGACAAGGTTTTATCTAAAATTTCAGACTCTGACATTGTTCTCCAACCACAAAGTTAGTTGGAGTTGGTGCCACAGATTGTTCATATCTAATCTCAGGATCCCCCCACCCCCGCAGGACACCTGCCAGTTGCTGATGCACATCTGAGCCCCGCCCCATGAGCTGTCCCCAGCTCCACTAGCCCATCCTCAAGGCAGCAGCCGCCCCAGGCATCCAAATCAAAGGAAGTCAACGGAAAGGCTCCGAAGCCAGGCGGAGAACTCAGGGAAGACCCCGGTACATCTGGAAAGTAGCATCAGATCAGCCTCCTGATAACCAAATACTGCAGATCCGCTCCCAGTGCCCTCTTCGGTGGAACACATCGCTTCAGAGTGATTTAAAACTTGCCCATGACTGTGGGCCACTTCTGGACATTCTGACTTAATTTGTCTGGGGTGCAGTTTAGCCTGGAGCAGGGAGTCAGGAAACCCCAGAAAGAGACTTACAAATTAATTCTTATCCAATAGAGAGTTTTGTTCCTTTCTCAGTCACCTTTATGCTTTTCATATTGTTACATGGGGACGCTTAATGATTTAAGAAAACATAGGTTTTAGCATCTCTGCCATCATGATGTTACCCTCTACCTCTTTGCTCCTAGCAGCCACGTTGAACGGCAGGATGAGGTAGCAGTTGGTATTCTGGTAATATTTTAGTGTGGAAAAAACAAAAATCAGAGAAAAGGGATGATATAATGGGGCTTGAATCAAGTACAATTTTTCAAAAGACCAGGTACAGAATACAGGTCTACCCTGGCTTTATATCTCTTTGCCTAAAATAACATTTCAACTCAATTAAATACCACTGAATATAGAATTCTTTAGCTCCTTTGAGTATTACTTTCACTTTGACATGAAAATTGACATTCACTTGAGGATACTAGTTTTAGATACATTAAATAAGACAAACATGAACTCCTAAATCTGATGATCAGTGGCTTAAATCTGGCAAATAACATGTTGCTGCAATTTAAAACAATTTTTAAATTTTTTTATCAGCGGGGTTTTTAGAGCTAAGCTAAAGGCAGGAATGATTTTCTATTTGTCATTTAGGCAGAAGCCTGGATGTTTTCATGTATTTTTATATATTAAATAAGCCATGGGTAAAGAAATTAGATATATATGTTATACAATTTTATATATAAATAAAGTAAATTTTAACACTGTGGTGCTAATGGGGTAACCTTATCTTTAGAGGCAAACATTGGCTTCTGTGCCCCAAATTAAAGCCTTGGTTTGAATAGCTTTCCAAATTAATCTGCACAATTAATGGGAAGGCAGTTAACTTAATGACTGCACAGCCAGAGGCCGATTGACTTTAGAGGTTTAATAGCAACTATTTAAAGTCAAGATATGAGGACAAACAGACCTACAAACCTACCTAACAAAACAACCAAAATTGAAGGAATAGAAGAAATAAGTGAAAAGAATATCAGAGCTCTAGGAGCCTACATATATTATCCATTTTTTGATAGATAATATATTAGGCCATGTGGGACACAATTATTTCTAATTTGATAACAAGAAAAACCCTGAAAAGATCGTCATTACGGATCAAGCTTTTCTGTAGTTTGTTATATATGAATTTAGGATGGATACTCAGGAGGAAGACTGTGGGTCCAAAGTTTGTTTTGTTTAAATATGTACAAGGAAGTTGAAACATATTGCTATCCTCCCCACACACAACAATTTTATCAATTCACTTTCTGTTTATTCCATCGCACACACCTCATAGGGTAACTTATGTGATGGATAAATGAAATTGTAACTCTATGTATTTGCATTGTTGCTTTGATTAATGCAGCAAAGGGAATTTTTCCATATATTCTTATCCATTTGCACTTTCTTTGAATTTTCTATCACTATCCTCTACTTTTTTGCCCAGGAGTATTATTTAAATTAACTGGTCGTGGACTTGGCCCAGTGGACCTACCACATGGGAGGTCCGCGGTTCAAACCCCGGGCCTCCTAGGCCCGTGTGGAGCTGGCCCATGCACAGTGCTGATGCGTGCAAGGAGTGCCATGCCACACAGGGATGCCCCCCGCGTAGGGGAGCCCCACGTGCAAGGAGTGCACCCCATAAGGAGAGCTGCCCAGTGTGAAAGAAAGTGCAGCCTGCCCAAGAATGGTGCCACACACACGGAGGGCTGACACAACAAGATGACACAACAAAAAAGAAACACAGATTCCCATGCCACTGACAACAACAGAAGCAGACAAAAAGGAACATGCAGCAAATGGACACAGAGAACAGACAACTGGGGGAGGAGGGGGAAGGGGAGAGAAATAAATAAAACTAAATCTTAAAAAATAAATTAATTAACTAACTGCAATATTAAAGAAATGTTTAGTTAAACATATTTGTTTTAAATGCATTTGCTAGTTCTATGTTTATCTGTAATATTGTTTATGCTTTAAAAAAATTTTTAAGACCTTATAGATTTACAGGAAAGTCATGCAGAAAGTACAGAGTTCCCAAACTGCCTCTCCCTCACACACACAGTCTCCCATATTAACACTTTGCATTAGTATGGTATCTTTGTTACAATTTGATAAAACAATGTTACTATGATTTTACTATTAACTATAGTCCATAGTTATTAACCATAAACATTAGATTTCACTGTTTATGCTATAAATTTCTGTTTTAAATTTTTCTTCTGGTAACATATACCAATATTTTGAAATATACTATAAACAATGTATACATATATTTTGAAATATACCAAAATTTCCCATTCTGACCACTTTCAAGTACACAATTTGATGGTATTAATTATATTCACAATGTTCTACTACCGTTATCATTACCCATTACCAAACTATACCATCATACCAAACAGAAACTCTGTACCAATTAAGCAGTAATTCTTCACTCCCTACCCCTACCCGGGCCCTGGTGTGTTCTATTCTCTGACTCTATAAATTTGCTTATTCTAATTATTTCATAATACTGAGATCATACAATATTTGTCCTTTTCTGCCTGGCCTATGTCAGTCAACAAGATACTTCCAAGCTTCATCTATGTTGCTGCATTTACCTGAACTTCATTCCTTTTTAAGACTGAATAATATTCCATTGTGTGTATACAAACATTCTGTTTATTCATTTATTGGTTGGACATCTTTGGCAATTGTGAATAATGGTGATATGGATATCATTTTATATGAAAGTAATTATCTGAGTCACTGTTTTCTACTCTTTTGGGTATATACCTAGAAGCAGGATTACCATGTCTTACGGTGATTCTAAACTTAATGTTCTGAAAAGCTGCCAAACAGTTTTCCACAGAAGATAAACCATTTTATGTTCCCACCAACAATGAACAAGTGTTCCTATTTCTCCTATCCTCTCCAACACTTTATTTTCCATTTTTAAATAGTCTTTCTAATGAGTGTGAAATGGTATCTTGTTCTGGTTTTCATTTGCATTTCCCTAATGGCTAATGATATTGAGCATCTTTTTCATGTGCAATTTAGCCTTCTGTATATCTTCTTTGGAGAAATATCTATTCAAGTCTCTTGCCATTTTTAAATTGGGTTATTTGTCCTTTCTTTGTTGAGTTATAGGATTTCTTTATTCATTCTGGATAATAAACTCTTACTGGATATGTGGTTTCCAAATATTTTCAACCATTCTGGAGATTGTCTTTTTACTTTCATGATATAGTCCTTTGGTGCACAAAAGTTTTTAATTTTGATGAAGTCCCATTTATCTATTCTTTCTTTTGTTACTTGTACTTTTTGGTTTTTTAAGTCTAAAAACCATTGCCTAACACAATGTCCTGAAGATGCTTCTGTATGTTTCTCCTGGGAGTTTTAGAGTCTTGGTTCTTTAATTTAGGTCTCTGATCCAGTTTGAGTTAATTTTTGGATATGGTGTGAGGTAGGGTTTCACTCTCATTCTTTTGTATGTGGACATTCAGTTTTCCCAGCACCATTTGTTGAAGAGACTGTTCTTTCCCCATCTTGAAAGGGTGGACGTGGCATTCTTCTTTATTTCTGAACTTTCAATTCAATTCCATTGGTCTATGTGTCTGTCACTGAGGCCAAACTATGATGTTTTGGTTACTGTAGATTTGTAATAAATTTTAAAATCTGAAAATGTGGGTTCTCCAGTTTTGTTCTTTTTTCAAGATGGCTTTGGCTCTTCAGTACCACTTACTATATAAATACAATGATTAGATTTTCCATTTCTATAAAGAAGATGGTTGGAATTTGGATTGGGATAGTAAATGGCTCTGGGTAAAATTGACATCTTAAAAATATTTAGCCAATACATGAACACATAATATCCTTCCATTTGTTTAGTTTTTTTAATTTGTTCTTTGGTTTTGCAGTTTTCTGTGTACAAACTCTTTCTATCCTTGGTTAAATTTATTCCTAGATATTTGTTTACCTTAGTTGCTACTGTAAACCAATTTTTTTCTTGATTTCCTTTTCAGATTGTTCATTACTAGTGTATAGAAACAACTATACAATTTTTGCATGTTTATCTTGTACCCTACCGGTTTGCTGAATTTGCTTATAATTCTAATAGCTTTGTTAAAGGTTTTCCAGAGTTTTCTCTATATGGGATCATGGAATCTGTAAACGGGGAACATTTTACTTCTTTCTTTCCAATTTGAATGCCTTTTGTTTCTTTTCTTGCCTAAATGCTCTAACAAGAACTTCCAGTACAGTGTGAACAACAATGGTGACAGTGGCCATCCTTGTCTTCTTGCTGAACTTATAGGGTAAGTGTTCAGTCTTCTAACATTGAGTATGATTTAGCTGGGGAGGGGGTCTCATATATGTCCTTTATTATGTTAAGGAAGTCCCTTCTCAACTTCCTCAGCATGATGGAATTTCTGGATCTGTTGAGATGATCATGTGTTTTTCTCTCCTTCCTTTTATTAATGTGGTATATTAGACTTGTTGATTTTCTTATGTTGAGCTACCCTTGCATACCTGGGACAAATCCCACTTGATCATGTCCCCTAATTTTTTTAATGTACTGTTGGGTTTGGTTTGCTAGTATTTATTGAGGATATTTGCATATATATTCATAGGGGATATTGACCTGTAATTTCTTTCTTTTGGTATCTTTATCTGACTTTGGTATTTGGTATTTGTTTATGCTTTTTTTTTAATATACAAGGAGGTATTTTTTGTTATTGTTTTTAGGTTGTTTGTGCATGTATTAGCACACTTAACTGCTGTAATTAAACATTTGTCTCTTTGCATGATCTATTTAAGCAGAAATGTCATGGAAGACATTGTAACATGCATTGTAAACAGAAAATAAGCTTTGACTCCAGGTAGGCCTGCCCTTAGATTTTGGCTCTTGTACCTCAGAGGACCTGATACAAATTACTTCAGCTTCATGTGCTGTCCCTTTACCCATACGGTGAAAATAAAATTAGCCCCTTCAAAACAGAACTGTGAGAACTTCACGGTATAACATGCATACCATCTAAAAAGTAGTCTTTGTACTCAAAAGAGTCTTCTATCTTCTTCTACATCCCCATACTACTGAACAAATAGAACTATCTCATAAGATGTTATTCATATGTCTGCCATTAATGCACTGTGAAAATTTGTTAGTGAGATAAACTGATTTGAACACTAGTGAAAGCAATATGTTTATCAGCCATTGGAGATATGAAAATAATCTTGACTCCTGCCCTCAGACATCTCACATTCAAATCCTTTGGTTTGAGCACCACTTACATTTCTTGCTTTATACTGTCAAGATTTTGTTTTCTATGATAATAATAATTAGATTCTTCACAATTCCAGTGAATAGGAGCCCATCATGGTTGTTTTTTTTTTGTTTTGTTTTTTGTTTTTTTTGAGTTACTGATGGATTTGTTGTTTCTTTGTTTTAGGGAGATGGGAGGCTCAGAAAAGAATATTTTCTACATTAGACTTTAAGGACCCATTATTATGTGCATTTGGAAAACAACTAAAAAAGAAAAAGGCCCTCATAAATAGGAGAGAAACCAATGAACTGCATCAAGCTCAAGATAATTTAGGATTAAGGGCATCACTAGATTGGCACCCAAAACATTTCCCACAGGTAAGCCAGTAAACCCCACTTTCAGAGGTCAGGTCTGCCCAAGTTCTTAGGAGAGAGGATAAAGGATAAGAAATTTAAAGAAAAGAAATTCAGAGGCTACAAAACTTTCATTACCAAACATGAGCAAGGAAAATAAATTACTTAAGCACTTAATGTAGAAAGAACAATGAAATATACATAAGGAAAGTACAAGGAAGGAATTACTAAAAATCAAAGCATAAACAACTGAATTAGAAAACACAATTACAACAAAATAATTAAATAAATCCAAGAGCTGGTTCTTTGAAAGAAAGAAAACAAAACAAAACAAAACAATGAAGTACACACACACACACACAAACCCCCAAAACTATCTAGTTTAATGGAGAAAATATGGAAAGACTACAATAAGAATACAATAAGAATAAATAAAATGAGAAATAGCAAACAATCATATACAGAAAGGAAATTGAAATTATAAGTGTCTCAAATATATGAAAATAAATTCACAAATGTTAAAAGATAATAAAAAATATCTAAGAACACATATATTACTAAATTAACTTTAGCTGTGATGGATAATGTAAATGACCCACTTTCCATGTAAGAAACCAAGAAAGTTGTTAAAGAGCCATGCCCTACCCTCCAACCACAATCATGATGACCAGATGGTCTCACAGGGGAATTTACCTGGACTTTACTGGACAGGAAACCCATTGCTATTTAAAATGTTCTAAAACATAAAGAGAGGTTTCCAAGTTCTTTTTCTCCAAGCAAACATGCCATAGATTCCTAAACCTGATGAAGATAGCACAATAGAAGATATAGATATACAATTTTGCTTATAAGCATTTGAGCAAAAATTATAAATAAAACGTTAGTAAAATCTAATAACAACCTAATAGTAAATAACTAGGTGGTTTCATAGAAAGGTTGAAATAATGTTTCTATTTTCAAAATCTGTTGGCATCACTAGTAGATTAAAGGAAAATATGTTTATATGAGTAATACTGAAAAGACATTTGATTATATGCTGTATTAATTCTTGATTAAAAATAATGAATTAGGAATAAATGGCTCCTTCCTTGGAAAAATCAGAAATATATTTTTCAAGACAAATTAAACAATAAAAGCATTATGACACAAAATATTCACAATCATCAACATTACTTAATACTGTTCTTAAGAATTAGCAAAGGGAAGCAGACTTGGCCCAGTGGTTAGGGCGTCTGTCTACCACATGGGAGGTCCGCAGTTCAAACCCTGGGCCTCCTTGACCCGTGCAGAGCTGGCCCACGTGCAGCGCTGATGCCCGCAAGGAGTGCCATGTCACGCAGGGGTGTCCCCAGCATAGGGGAGCCCCACACGCAAGGAGTGCACCCCATAAGGAGAGCTGCCCACGTGAAAAAGAAGTTCAGCCTGCCCAGGAATGGTGCCGCACACATGGAGAGTTGATGCAGCAAGATGACGCAACAAAAAGAGACACAGATTCCCGTGCCGCTGACAACAACAGAAGCAGGCAAAGAAGAACACAGATAGACACAGAGAACAGACAACTGGGGCGGGGGGAGGGGAGAATAATAAAATAAATAAATCTTTAAAAAAAAAGAATTAGCAAAAATTATAAAGCAGGCAAATCATGCATTTTTTGCCATCAACTTGGAAACTATGATAAACAATAAGAAGATTCAGTAACAAAATCAATACTCAAAAACCAAATAGCTTTCCAGTACACAGACTGAAAACAGCTGGAAAATACAGTGAAAGAATGCTACTGCCTCTCTGGAAAACAGTTTGGCAGTTTCATATAAACTAAACACATAGCTACCATATAAGCCAGTAATTGCATTCTTGGTCATTTATCCCCAAGAAATGAATGCTTAAGTTCATACAAAAGCCTGTATATAAATTTATATAGTAGTTTTATTCATAAAAGTCAAAAACTAGGGACAGTCTATATATCCTTCAATAGATGAATGATTAAATATACTGTAAAATACTTCCATACAATGGAATACTACTGAGCAATAAAAAAGGAATAGAGACTTGATATATGTAACAACTTGGATAAATCTACTAGAAATTATACTGACTGAAAAAGTCAATCTCCAAAGGCATAAACTAGTATGATTGCACTTAAATAACATTTCTGAAAAGGCAAAATTTAGAAATGGAGGGCAGATTTCTTGTTGCCAGCGGGTCAGTATGAGGTTGGGGAGAGCAACAAGAGGGAAGTGGCTGTGGTTATAAAAGCGCAACATGATAGAATGTTCATGTTTTGACAAACCTGCATCAGACAAAATTGCACAGGCCTAAATACAAACACACACACACACACACCAGTACAACTAGGGAAATCCATATACCATTGGTAGGATTGTTATCAACATGAAAATCCTGCTTGCGCTATTGCACTGAAGTTTTGCAAGATGGTGCCACTAGGAGAAACTAGATAAAGCATGCATGGGATCTCTCCATATTATAATAAAAACACTAAAAAATGTCACCAGTAGACATAAAATAAGACTTGTATAAATGAAAAGATATAAGCCATTTTATTTAGAAAAGACAATATTGTAGGGATGTCAACTCTTCTTAAATATATTCTTTTAATGCAATCACAATAAAATAAGATACCATTTAAAAGCTCAAGGTAGTTTCTTATAAAACTAAACATTCAACTACATTATGACCGAACTATCTTGAGCATTATCCCAGAGAACTAACTCAAAATTTATGAAATAAATGGAGATGAGGATAGTCCTACCAGTTATTAAATTTTATTGTAGAGATACAGTAACTGTAACAAATATATCAATAAAAACACTGATAACCCAATACAAATCAACAAAGATCCCAAAAAGAAGACCACATGAAAAGTAAGAATTTTTTTTTAATTGGAATGACTAACATACTCCAATAATAATTAAATGTCTGTCAGCAAAAAAATGTTTTTCCTACGTTTCAAATTGGCAAAGTTGTCTACTAATATCTAAGGAATGGAGAAAGTGGCCCTCACACAAAACTGCAGGCATGCATGTGGACAGAATCCTTTCAGTAGATAATTTAGGGGATCTATCAATATTCAAAAGGCACCTCTTCTTTGGTCCTAAAAATCACACAATGCAAACTCACCTACCTATATTTTCTACACACACAAAGAATCTCTACCACTGATGCCCTCTGTCTTTTCCACTTCAGCTGATTTCAGAATTGTGCACATATCTTGAATTAGTTCCTTTTATGTCCATATCTAAATTTCAGAAGTGCCTTCTTGATTAAAAAAAAAGGGGGGGGACTTGAGAAAAATGTAACTAAATCAGAATAAAACTAAAAATAATTCAAATAATAGATTGTGAATGTAAGAGATTTAAAACAATGATATAAGGTATCCTCACACTGTTTTAGGATTTTTGTCTGGTGTGAGATGGTGGGAGTTTTAGAACACGAAAAGATCTGTAAATTGGATGCAATAGAGATGCACTTTTCCAAACCAGATAAAGCATGGTTTGAATTAATAAAAATGAAGCCCAACCTAAAGAAAATGCTCATATAAGTGTAAAAATGGATACATAAAAATTATAATAAGCACAAATAAGCTTGACAAATGACACCTAAACATTTGGTCCGATCTTAAGGTTTAAAAATAGAGGGCTATGGAGACACCCAGGTCTCCGGTCATGGCAGATGGCTCTGGAGTTCAGTGCCTGCCAGTGGGCCCTACTTCGGAATTTGAGCTCCGAGTGTGATGGAGTTGCTGTGCAGCAGTGCTCCGAAATGTATTCATCAATTGCAAGAACATACCACACTGATGAAGAGATTGTTGATGTGGGAGGAGTGGGGGTGTGGGGAATAGAGTATATGGGAACTTCTTATATTTTTTAATGTAACATTTTGTGTGATCTATGTATCTTTAAAAAATGAAAAATACAAAAAAAATACATGTTCACCAAACATGGGGTTTATACCACTGAGGAACACATAATAACATGCAGTAAAGTAAGAAAAAAGGGTGAAAGAAGACCTAGAAGATTTCATGTGGGGATAAATCTAATGAGGTTCTGCCCACACTTGCTCATACACAAAATACACTACTTTCTGGAATGCCCTCCACAGGCATTTAAGTGATTCCCCCTGTTTACAGCAAACAACATAGATTAACTTGACATTCAGTGTATGACAGAACAATTAAATTAAATGACAATGGAGACATGACTAAAAGAAAAAGAAGATCAAACGTAAAGCACGACTTTTTTTTCTTTTTCTTGTTTTGTAATAGATTCATGTAAAAACTATTGAACAAACTTCTATAGACAATTGTTTGTTTTCCACAGCTTGAGAGTAGCCAGGGAGGAAGGTGAATATTAGTTTACTATTACAGCTCTAACAAATTACCAAAGACACAGTGACTTATTACAAAATAAATGTATTATTTTACAGTTCTGGAGGCTAGAAGTCCAAAACGAATTTCACTACGCTAAGATCAAGGGGCTAGCAAGATGAGGCTCAAGAAGAGAATCCATTTCCCTGCTTTCCCAGCTTGTAGAGGCCACGGATTCCTTGGTTTATGGTCCTGCACCACTTTGATCTCTGCTCTGTTCTCACTCCACTTTTTCTGATTCCTCTGCTCCTTTTTTCTGATGACACTGGTCCCACCTGAATAATACAGGATAATCTCCCCATCCCATAATCCACAGGTCCTTAACCCTTTTGGTTCCATGGACCCCTTTGCCCATCAAGTGAAATGAATACTACTATAATTTATTTATTGCATACATTCATAAGTGAAGGAAATGCAGGATTTCAGTTAGAGGTCAGAGAAAATAAAGATAATAAGTGGATTTTTTTTCAATTCAAGCTCACAGACCCCCTGAAATCTTTCCACAGATGCCTTGGGGGTCTGCGGACCCCTGGTTAAGAACCCCTGCCATAATCTTACTTTAATCACAACTATAAATTCCCTTTGCCATGTCATGTAACATGTTTACAGGTTTCACACATTAGGATATGGATATCTTTGGGGAGACATGCCTCTGACTACTACAGTTATGAAAATGTAGATTTGGAACCAAGAAATGATTTTTCTTTCAGATTCTGTGGTTCAAAATATTGTCCACTGGTTATTAAAAAAGTAGTTGTGAGTCTGTAGTAGCAACACACACATATTGCTTTAACAATGAGACCTCATGTTTTGACTAAGCCATTTGAGTTAACGGGAATCCATATATAAAGTCATGGTTTGAGGTTGGCAAGGCTGTGACATTCCTAAAGTCACTCAAAGGACTATCCTAACCCTCTCCTCAATGCAGAACTGGAGCAATGGCCTCCCTCTTTTCTGAGCACCAACTTCCTCAAGCCTCAGCCCTAGCCCCCCACACATACCCCAAGGCACCTCTCCTGACGGCCCCTCTCCCTCCCCTTCATCCATGATGTCCCTCCCTGACCTGTATAACTTCTATTACAGCACCTCCCTGGGTTGTGGGTCTCAGTTTGCTCAGATGAAAGCATTTGGAGGGTCAGCATCTGGTCTTACCCATTACCTCACACAGAAGCCAGAATAAAATGTGGTGTATTGGTTACAAGTGTGGCTTCTGGAGTCAGCCTGCCTGGGAGCAAGTCCCATCTTGGCCAATTATTCTCCAATCTCAGGCAGTTGACTTAAACTGCCTTCCCAACTCGAAACGAGGACAATGACGGTACTAAGGAAGCAGAATCATCTGAGTATTAAGCGAGTCAGCATGGAGAGAACTTGGTGCCTGGCATATTTAAGTTCTATGTAAATGTTTGCTATTGCTTCCTTAATTAGAATATACGTGTTTATTACCACAAATTCAAAAAAATTCAAGAGTTGCAATTGAATAAAATTTAGCTAGCCATCTTTTACAGATGCTTATAAGAATTTTCCTATGAGAAGAAAACTAGAGAGGTCAGCTTTTGATTTCCTAGCTACATTGTTATCCTTTCCTCTAACAAAAGATGTTTGGTCCACTATTGTTAACCTAAAAAGGAAATAAAACGTCCTGATGATGCATCGTTTTGCCTATTAAGGGAAAATTTTATAATGTTCCAAAAGGCCATACTTTGCTTTATATCTCTGGAGCTGTACAGATATTTCTTCCATTTAATTCAGAATTACGTAATTTAAGCCTGCATTTGATGTAGAAATCAAGAGCAGGTGGAAGAGAATTCAGAGAGCAGAGCACCTCTTTCTTTGCACATCTTTGCTGATTGAGTGTTCCAAGCACCCATGATGTGCCTGGCAATGTGACACGTACATGAGTTTACAGCCTCGATGTCCTCCTAAGTGCATGCTATTTCTATTAACTGTTATCTTCAACCTGAAATTGCCATATTTTAGACTTTGATTCCTGGAGGGAAAATTGAATAAGCCCAGCTGAAATCTTATTCTAGTCATATTTGATGATATTTCAGCATTACTGGACAAATACTCTATTTTATTACCAAATGCTTTTGTGAGATTTTGTGTCTATCTCAAAATATCACACTTAAAGATGGAGGCCGAAATGCAACAGTGTTGAGAAATTTTTCTACA
Organism: Dasypus novemcinctus; assembly: GCF_030445035.2. Taxonomy (NCBI): domain Eukaryota; kingdom Metazoa; phylum Chordata; class Mammalia; order Cingulata; family Dasypodidae; genus Dasypus; species Dasypus novemcinctus. The sequence goes on from NC_080690.1 coordinate 13,014,266, forward strand.
GATAGATGCATTTTAATAGGTGAGATCACAAACCGATTTTAATAAACAACTATTTTTCACAAAGTAGAAAAAAGCCACAATAAACCAACTACATAAAATAAACTTCCCTGAGCAATAACATACGAAATTAGGTGGGCAGTATTTCCATTTCATTGGCTAAGATGATTTGCTTGATTTCATAATTAAGCAAGGGACAAATCTGCCTGGCCTTGGACGTTCATTTCCACTACATTTGTGGCAGCTTAGCTAAAATCTGGCTGAGCAGGTGGGAGTTGGCTCAGCAGGAGGACAGGCTGACACCTGTTCTGAGCACTGGGCACTCCCCTTTTGCAATAAGGCCATTCTTCCTGCCAGGAAACCACTGGTGTTATACAGACTTTTGGATGTTTCCTGCTCCTAAAGATGGGGAGCATCCCGACGTGGGCCTCTCTCTGCTAGAAAGATAGCTGGGTGCGTGAGCCCTGTAGCTGACAAGATTCCAGCTCCCTGCCCCTTACAGCTGTATAGCCTCCTCCCTTTGAGTGCAGGAAAATTTGTGAAAATCATGGGCTATCACTCCTGTGATTATGTCATATGGCAAAAGGGATTTTTCAAATGTAATGAACTAAAGCCCTTAATTTAGTTGACCTAATCAGGTCAGCCCTTTACAAAAAGATGTGGAGGTCAGAGGCACAAAGAAATTAAAGACTGGAAGCATGAGTGAAATTTCTCTGACTGTTCTTGAAAGAAAAAAAAAGCATGCTGGAGAAGGCCACATGGCAGGGCATGGCAGATGGCACCTGGGGTGCTGAGAATGGCCCCCAGTGGATAGCTGGCGAGAAAACAGGGACCTCAGCCATCAGGAACTGAATTCTGCTAACACACCCTTGAGTTTGGATTGGAGCCCCCAACCTAGGATAGGAACCTTGCCCTGTGCTGTCTGCAGCCTTTGGAGACCCTGAGGAGACTACTCTATGTCAAGCCCAGGTTCCTGACCTAGAGAAACGGCGAGGTCATAAGTGGGTATTGTTTCAAGCTGCCAAATGTCTGGTAACTTGTTACTCAGTAGTTGAAACTAAACATAAGCCCCCCATTGCCCAGCCTTTTCACACCTCCTTGTGGCACATAAGAACTTGGGGACTGTGTGTGCTCTGATTCTATATTTGTCTTCAGAAGCATCTTTTCTATTTGTGCTATATAATACCAGTCATTTGTATGCTAGATGTCTTTGTACAACACTGGTCAACCCGCTCTTAGGAAATGCATCTATGAACTATCTTGCTTTTTTGGTAGTTCTTTTTTATTCCTTCCCCCTGGAGATGACTCCCTAGTCTGTTTGCTAATTGTTTTTGCTTGTTATTTTTGCTCATTGTTTGCTTGAGTTTTGTTGTTGTTGATTTTGCTCATTGTTTGCTTGGGTTTTGTTGTTGTTGTGGTTGTGGTTGTTCATTGTTTTTTCTTTAGGTGTTGTGGGAAACTGGCTTACCTATTTGTTGCTTCCTGTTATTGTAGATGATGTTACAATTGCTTCCTGTTATTATAGATGTTACCTTATTGTAGATGTTGCAATAACTTCCTGTTATTGTAGATGATGTTGCAGTTGCTTCCTGTTATTGTAAATGTTGCAATTCTGATAGTAAACAGCTGCTTGTTAGTTTCCAAATAAATACCAGATGGAAACTAGGGTAGAGGCTCTCAGTTCCAGAAGCTGTTGAGTCCCCTGGTCCCATCTTTACCTCCTCTCCTGGGTCTCTCTTTCTGTCCTTTATTTCATAAAGTTCTGCCTTGCCTTCCCTTTGAGACAACCAGTGGCTGACTTAGCACAGCAAGGAGGCACTGGGAACCAAAACCAGGATCTCCCACGTGGGAGACAGGTATTTAACTGCTTGAGCCATATATACTCCCTGCTTGTTTTGTTTTTGCTCTTTGCTTGTTTTCTGTTCTTAGTTTTTGCTGGATGTCTGTTCATTGTCTGATCATTTTTTGTTCATCTTCTTTGGGAGGCACTGGAAACTGAACCCAGGACCTCTCATGTGGGAGGTGGGCTTTCAATTACTTAAGCCACAACCACTCTCCCATCTCAATTTTTATTTGTTAATATTATATACACACTTTCGGAAGAGAAAATTTATAGCAGTTGCTTTTACTTAGTGAAATAACTTTTACCAAATAATTAGAGTTGAAATTGAAGAGTAAGAATTCTACTTCTTAATAACAAAATCTGGTTCACAGTAATGTACTTTTGAATACTAAATGTATCAAAATTAAATACCAAAAGCTTTCATGATTCACATTATAAGATACATTTCTTCATAATAATTTATCATTCATGAAATACCTCAAATTTTCTTTAATATTTTTGGCTATTTTAATGTTGTATTTGTCAAAAGATTAAGCTTCTGTGTTCAATATTGCTCACTTTAAACTGTAATTTTAAAAATTAAAAACAAAATCCACCTCTTAGAAAGCAAAATTACCAGAAAGATGAAACTGGCCATGACTTAGGAAAATCTATTGCCTCAATCTTCCAATTCTGTGGAATTTTTTTAGGTCCTTTATCTCCTTTTAAAACTACTGTCACCCTCCCAATGTCCAAATAACATTCCTTTTTACCTAAGACATCCTGGTAACTCATTTACTTCCAGTTTTTCAGTGTATCAGTACATATGAGTTCATGTATTATTTGCAAATAACTATATTGATGTGATTGCTATGTTAGATGGATACACTATGTCCTAAATTAGATTATAAATTATTTAAAAAGAGAAAACACATGTTTCAAATCTTTTGCACATCCCACCATGATCCACTTTTGGCATCAAAACCCTATTTGTAAAAAATCTTTCAATATTTGTCATTTGACTCTAGAACTTAATTACTTCAACATAATCCTTTTGTTTTTAATATGATGTCGTATTAAATGTGGCCATGATATGCCATTTTATTTTCAAGTCATCATGTTTAAGAAGTAAAAGAAAAAACTTGAGCCTCATTGAAAAAATTCTCCCTTTTTTGTGCAATTAAAAATATATATATTTCTCCTACTAGGTCCCTGGAATTAGAAAAGCGTGTAATTTGTAGTTACTATAAAATGCTATTGAGTTGACCAAGGAAGGGTTTGTTTACTCGGTCAACGGTAGCACTGTATTACAAAAACCACTTCCTCCTTGACTCATTACCTAATTACTTCACCTGCCATATGTCATAGAGTCTAGTGTACTGCAAAATGACTTCCTGTTTAGCAATGGAGGCACTGGTTGGCCAATAGAATGCATTGATCTATTCCAATGTGTCAATGGTATTTTAACTGGAGCGTTCTAGAGAAAATGCTGTTAGCAATAATAATGACATATATTGCATGCTATGTTTCAGCTACTTTATATCCTCTCAATCCTGTGAGGAAGATATTAGCTCCACTTCCTAGAAGGGAAATTGAAGGTCAGAAAATTAACATTTCTTGCTGAAGGCAGTGGGCTTTTTCTTTCTCAGTTCAGCAGTTTTACTTTTAATGACTATGTTATGCTGCCAGTACAACTTTCTCACTTTATTGCCCGACCTTATAGAGATATAATAGCAATTATTGGAGTACTTTGCCCAATATGGACAGGAAGTGGGATCAAGTAACCCTATATAATTGGCAGCAGTGGAACATCTTCTCTTCAGTGAGATTTTTAAACATCAATGGTACTCCAGACATCACCTGCAAAAATCTGGTTTATCTTTCTGAAGATAAGGCAGTAAACAAAATTAAAAATCTCCATTGGGTTCTAGAGAACTGCACGTGAACATCTTTTGTCCTACCTGCCCTCCCTAATCCACTCTTGGTATTAAAAGTCCACTCTCCAGCTATGCTTTGCCCCAGGCTGTTCTTGGTAAGGGACAGCCTGCTGGTCAGTATATTAGAAGTCCCCCTCAATAGGAATGTGGTCTCTGTGAATTGCTGTCCTTTGGCTAGCATTTTCTACAGGCAACTGAGCCCTTTGAGAGCCTTCTTTTGCTACAACCTCCCCATTACTTCTGGAGTATGGTCACACCATATATTAGCTTTCTGCCTAATTTCTGATTTCAATGCATTTCTCCACTTGGGTATACCATAGGCATGAGGCTGTGCCTTCTTCCTGGCAACCCATACACACAAATCACAGAGAGGTATGAATGAAGTGATTGAAATAATCTAACTGGTGACCCCAGAAAATCTGGAGCACTCATTCTAAATTCATCTTCAATTCTACCTCCCTCTACCTGACCAACCTTTTATATGGATGCTCCAGGACTATTATATTTTGATTATTACATTTTTAATGAAACTAACAGTACTATTTCAGTTCAGAGTTCTGTGCCATTGCTGAGGCTTTTAGCTTGGAATACCTCCAGACCTCTTAGTTTACTTTTGTTTCTCCTATAGAAGCATTGGCTAGGAAGGGGATGTAGCTCAAGTAGTTGGGCATATTAGAGCGTATTGGATTCAGAGGTTTTACTTTTACTTGATTAAGTAATGATTAAGGCTTTGATTGGGCTGCATCAGTAATACGTTGCCTCCCTGCCCCCTTGGTGGGCCACAGGAAAACCACACTACAGGGAAGGGAGGTTGGAGTTTTGAGCTGCAGCTGGGGAAGTAAACACACAGAAGAGGAGAACAGCTGAGTTGGGAGAGAATCAAGCCCCAGGAAGAGAGGAACCCAGGAAGCCTCAACTCTTGGCAGATGCCAGCAGCCATCTTGCTCCAAAGTCTGTGGCAAAAACTTGGTGAGGGAAGTAACTTATGCATTATGGCCTGGTAACTCTAAGCTTCTATCCCAAACTAATACCCTTTATAGAAGCCAACAGATTTCTGGTATTTTGCATCAGCACCCCTTTGGCTGCGCAATGCACTGTGGCTAAATAAAAATAAATATACATAATCATTTTTTTATGGTTCATTCAAAACCTCAAGGACTTTGTAATGCAGGGACTTTATATTGGTTAGGCTCACATTCTCAGCTAATAGAAATCTGAATATGTGTTTGCTGATTTTAAGCAAAATTTAAAGTAAATAATCGTGTATTCCAAATGCTGAAATCAAAAGGCCAAGAAGAGTTAGCTAAATAGTACCATTAATTAAAATGGCTTTCTAAAGACCACTTGCTGATTTTGTTGTACTTGAAATTCTCATGTTCAAAATATTAAAACACTTTTAAAAAGACCTTTCTCTCTTGTTTTTCAGAAATCCTCTGATTTCACTTATAAATTAGTAAAGGTCATTTCTTTACAACTTTGTTTGGAAAAAAAAAAACTTCAGGTTTTTCTTCGTAGCAGCATATTTTAAAAATGTTTAACAATTGCCACTGGAGGGAAACGGGATGTCTCAAATGTTTCCTGCCATGGATTTTCACATCTCAAGATTGTGTAACGCTACAAACAGCTGGAGAATTAAAGTTCTCTAGAGGGGCAATTACCTCAGCTCTTCTCAATGCTTGGGGTTTCAAGAATAAAGTCAATAATGCAATAGCATTCACAAATGGCTGCTGAATCCCTAGATAGAGCAACAGAAATGGACTCAAAATGATGCAGCTGTTACAAAATGTTCAATTAGTACCATCATAATCAACTGTCCATTTCTCTCCCTCCTCTCTTTTCCTCTCTTCTCTCCTCCATTTTGAGAGTAGTACATCTTTATATTCCTATCTCTAGTATGTTTCATACATGGCAGCCACTTGGCAAATGTTTCATTAATTAGATTGAAAATAGTTTGAAGAGCACATTGTAAAATTTTAATCAGCTTTTGCTTTCCCATTTTAACAATGTCATCTTTTCACATTTCAAATGATAGGCACGTCAATCTTGAATTTATTGGACTTGAAGCATTTAAACAAGTATTTCAACTCTGTTATCTAGGCCAAATGGGTGTGGTGGTTTAGGTATCTGAGAGTGGGAGGCAGGAACACATCATATTTCTCCATTAAGTTTTCAATTCGGAATCTATTTTTGTTCCTGCCAAAAGCAGAGACTGGCACATAACACCAAAAAGTATTTTGTATTCTCCTTTCAGAAATATTTTACTCAACATATCACCATGACGTGAATCTTCCCAAAATATGGACTTCTACATATCACACACATATCAAAAAAAATATTTTTAATATAATCCTTTGTAAAGCAGTTTAGGTAGAGACTTGTTAAAAAAGTAAAAACAAATACACTTAAAATTCCTTATTCAGAAAGAAAGCAGCTACATACAAAAAACTTGTTAAGCTTTTCAGAAGATATAAAACCCTTAAAAATAAAATGAAATTGGCTATTCCTTGCTTTCATGTTTCTCTACTTTTAATCAGTCATTACATTCTGGCAGTTTTACGTGTCAACAATGGAACAGGTCTGCAGCCTGCTTTTTATCTCCTCTGTCACTGCCATTGCAGTTTCTTCTATGAATTAAGCCACCAGATCAGAATCTCTTCTCTCTGTTCCCAGGTTAGGCTGGCTCTGCCCCATCAGTCACATCCTTCACACCATCAAAGGTTTTATCTTTAGAAAATGTCAGTCTATTCGATATAAGGAATGCACATATATAGGTGCAACAGGACTCGTTGGAGATCCCAGGTAGAACAGTTCTTAGCTCTGCACGCAGGAGCCCTCACGACCTGGCTGCTTCCTATTTGCTTAGCTTCATCTCCTACCCATCTTCATCTTCGACCTGTCCTTTTGATCCACTTGTGACGTGATGGAATGCTCCATGCTTTTGTGGAGGAATGTGTTCTTCACACCCCACAGCTCTCCAAGTCTTCCTTCAAGAAATAGCTTTTCCTGACTCCCCACACCTGATGCTCTGCCAGTGACCACCCGATGCCTCATCCTCCTTCCTCATCATGCACTTACCACACTGTACTGTGCTCTTCTCCAGAACCAGCAAGTGGCAAAGCTGAGCCTTAAGCCCAAGGTGTGTTGGTTATGAGCCAGTCGGTCCACCCCTGAGCCATGAACAACACTGCACAGTTGGCTTTAAAGGAAAGCAAAACATGAGGCATAATAGATGATCACAAAAGCATTATATACTGGAGAGTCACAACATGTATTCTCAATTAGCTAGCAAGAAGTTACTGATTCAGACCATTGTAACATTTTAAAATCAGTGATGCTGAAGGCATGAGTAATGAGAGGTACACACTATAGGGGCTTAATAAATATTTGTTGAGTAAAGAAATGACTGAAAAGAGAAGAATAGGCTGGAATTCCAAGAACTGGCCTCAGAAATTAAATTAAGAAATTCATTCTAGAACCAAGGAGTCAATGGCCTATGAAATAACTTGCCCTTAATTTTTTGTTTCACTTGTGTAATCAGGGAGGTAGGGAGAAAACTAGGAAACTGCTCCTCAATATTGCTATATCAAAGAAAAAATTATTCAAATGGTAATTTCATTGCTTTGTTGGATAGAGCAAATATTTTTTTTTAAAGATTTATTTATTTATTTAATTTCCCCCCCCCCCCCGGTTGTCTGTTCTTGGTGTCCATTTGCTGCGTCTTGTTTCTTTGTCCACTTCTGTTGTCATCAGCGGCACGGGAAGTGTGCGTGGCGCCATTCCTGGGCAGGCTGCTCTTTCTTTTCACGCTGGGCGGCTTTCCTCACGGGCGCACTCCTTGCGCGTGGGGCTCCCCTACGCGGGGGACACCCTTGCGTGGCACGGCACTCCTTGCGCGCATCAGCACTGCGCATGGGCCAGCTCCACACGGGTCAAGGAGGCCCGGGGTTTGAACCGCGGACCTCCCATGTGGTAGACGGACGCCCTAACCACTGGGCCAAAGTCCGTTTCCCTTGATAGAGCAAATATTTAAAGGTATAGCATATTGCTTGGTAAGTGATAAGGAGGAATTATCAAGAGCCCCAGGCCTAACCATAACGCTGCTGGGCCACATGCACAGGAGTCAAAGAAAAAATGAGGCACAAAGTGTCCAAACTGTCTCTGATATTTTTCTTTATAAGAAAGGGGTTGGGATTAATGAGGAACACCATTTAAGGATATGGTAGATATTTCACAAAATCATATCTGTTCTCTAGAGCGGCTTGAATGGCATTGGTGCTGGTTAGGCAATGGAAACAGATTTCTCATTCAAAATTGTGAATTTGAAATTTTGTTTTTGTTTTTCTTTTGATGTTGATTAAATAGAGGCTCCATTCCCTGATTAAGGAAGGACTAAAAGCGCTAAGTAATGTTAACCTGTTCTATTGAGATGTTGACATTTTTCTCAAAAAGATGGAAGCAATTATCTTTTTTTTTTCAAAGGAAGATAGAAAAGTCAAAGATGCCAGAAGGAAATCAAAGGCAGTATCAAGGGAAGAGTGATATAGCAGTTAAGAGGTAAATCCTATAAATGGGGCTTCAGGCCTTTTGGAGAAGATATTTGGCTCATGGTTACAACAGAAAACCTGCCTTTGCAGCAGCCTACCTCAGGCCACAGGCATAGAGCTTCTGAGAAGGACACGTGTAGGGATGATTGGTGATTTGAGGGCAGTGGAGATGACTGTGTATATAACTGACAATACCAATTGATGAGTGAGCTGGTTTCCTGGAGGGTGACAGATGTGCTTCTGAGATCTGTCAAACTTGGCAATCTCTACCCACCACTGCTGATTCATGTTTGAACAAATGATACTGCTAGAAAAGACACAGAGCCACCTTTAAGTGTTATAAATTCTTGAGCAGGAAAGGGAAGAGTATAAGAAAAGAGCTGTTGCTTCAATTTCTCCTTCTAAAAGAAATCTGGATTTTTGCAAGGAAAAGTGAGACAAAGAAACTGAACAGATCCTGACACTGCCATTTGAAAATGGCTTAAGATACTGTCATCTTTGAAAATTACAATCATAAAGTAGCAATATTAGGATCCAAGAAGCAAATATTGGTGAACTAAGTAAGTTCAAAAATAAATCAATTACCACTAAATTGTTCAAAATAGAGGAATGTTTAAAGGAGAGCAAGCCCACCTGATAGGTTACTATGCAACCATTAAAAATGATAAATACAAAAGACTATTTAGCCACAAGAAAAATGCACCAGAGAGGATGAAAAAAAAATGCATATGAGAAAAGATTGGGCATGAACAGATGCTGTGATAAGAGTGAGTGAAATAAAGTATGGCAAACATCTGGCTCCATTCCCAAGACTTGGAGGGTATTTCACAAATTTATAATTGGACAAATTTTAAATTGACTTTTAAAAAGTTATTCAAATGATGGGTTTTTGTTTATTTGTGGCTATGCATATGTATCACAGTAAGAAAAAAAAGAAATTGTGTGCTCTGAGATTTACAGATTTTGAAGCAGCAAAGTGCCTGAGAAAACACTCTGCAAAATCAGCTTTTGAGAAGAGGACATGAAGAACACACAGAACAAATCATAACACAACTGGAGCTCAGCAACATAAAGGAAAAAGTAATTTGGAGATTAATAAAGTATTTGTGATAACAACTATGGGATTGGAGGTGATAAATAAAGAGGTAATTTTAATAAAGGGCAGTAAATTACACATCTTCTATCTCAGACTTACTGGAAGGAAAATTTAGAGTGATGCACGAGCAGAAAATGACTTGCTTCAAAGATGTAAAACTATTGTAAAATGAGGGAAGACACTTTTCCCCCACTAAGATGCACATCTCTAATGGATATCATAAACCCTCTGGTAGAGACAGACTAGAGAGCACCAGATACAGATTAATGAAAGAGAAACAGAAGGGATTGGGCAGAGGTACTGCCCTAAGGCCAACCAGGTGGTGGAGCTAAAGGATGTGCATGTTGGGTGTGGCGTCATCCCAGCAATACCACTGAGGTGGGATTCCATAGAAGGAGGTCCTCACTCGTGTGCTAAATTTCAATCAGTAAAACTCTGAACTTTCAAAATTTTTCTCAAACAGCATAATACAGGCACTTTATTCAGGCAAATCACCACAGGGAAAAGCACCAACAAGGAAAGACATGCAAGCGAAAAAGCGCCCAAACCAACAGAGGGATTTCTAGGAGAAAGAAATAAAGATGGTGCAATGCCTTGGTGGCAGGTTTGCAATCATGTAGAAGGGAGTTGGATTGTGTATTACTCAGCCAAAGGGGTGCTTTGTGGGTGGGGACCCACCCTTGGTGGGTGGGGACTCAATGCCCTAATGATATGGCTCAATCAAAACCCTAATCATAACTTAATCACACCCAGGTACAGACCAGATTACAATGATAATCCTATATCTATTTTTGGAATTCATAACCATATCAAACTGCCACAGATTGTCTTAGTAATCTGAGCTGTTTGAGCCCATTATACCCTGTTCCTGTAACTGTCAACTCAAAGAAGGAATTTAGAGAGAATAGGTTTGTCTCTGCATACCAAGGAATAAGGAAAGAGAGGATAGTGTACCTTCATAGCAGAATTTTTACAATGCTCTCCACAGTTTAGTGACTGCCTAATACTTCACTTGGACCAGTAAGGAAAAGTGTGTTGTAAAAAGGCAAGGGACGAATCACTGGATGAAAGCAGGAATACTATCTTGGAATTTATCACTCCAGGAAAGGAACCCTGACAAAGACAATTGTATATTCTGGTATGCAAGGTAGATAATTTCAAAGGTTCTTGGAAAATAGACATATATCATTTCAAAAAGCATTAGATTTGGCATTACTGGACTTTGGTCTGTAGCTTTGGAGACATCCTCTGAATTCTAGTTTCCTGACTTGTAAAATAGTGAGAATAATACCTGCCTCACTATCTTGTGTGAGAATGAAATGAAAAGAGTTATACTCTGCTACCTCAGTGTCCCAGGTTAAGTAAAATAAAATGGCCACCTACACTGGGCATTGTCAGCAGGAGACCACTGTCCAAAAAAGGATTTCCCAGAAGACAAAAACAATTGACTTGCAGGGGTTTTCAGAGAAAATGGGGCATATGCCTGGTGATAAAACTAGTTTCATATTGGACAAGCATACCATATTAATCAATATATATCTGCACCCCACTCTGTAAGACCACCCCCCTTCCTAAAATGGAAACTTAATGTCAGCCAATCAGAACATTTGCCTCACTCGCTTCTGTGTTTGCCCTCTATGAGCTTCCTCTGGTCACAGAGTTCCCTTCTATTTTCTGAATGGGATGCTGCTCAATTCATGAATCGCTCAAAAAAGCTGTGAAACCCTAAATTCCCTGAAGAGTTTTTTCTTTTATTGCCACAAAGCCCAGTGCAAAAGGAATGTTTGTCCTTATCTATGATAACATATATTGCCACATCTTCTAAGCTGTGAACTATAAAATTCTCACAATAAAAATCACAAATGTTTAGAATTAGAAGGAAGAAAAATGAGAGGAATCTAAAAAGACATGGGAGTTTTACAGGAAACTAATAAAGAATGTGTGAGCAATTAAACAAGGAAGGTAAAATTCAGAATTAATTGATGTTTGTAAAAATTGCTGAAGGCAATGAAAAGAAACGTTTGCTTATTTCTCTAGGCAAAAAAAGCAAGAAAGATACAGATTTATTCTTCAGATGAAATTAGTGATGAAAAGAAAAAAAATAGACAGCTGTAATTTTATTTTGCTTCTGCCTTCTGTCTTCTTCGGATGGGAAAATGTAAAGAGATGACTTAGATGATGTTACGAAGATGAAGAGACACAAATAGGGCCGAGAAGAGTAAAGGTGCTATTCCAACTTTCCTACTTACTCGCAATATATTTTTTGTTTTCCCACCTACATAGAGTCCTCATTCCAAAAATTATTTGACAGAGTTGCTTATCAAGTCATAGTTGCTATAAATAAAAAAGGTGAGGGGGAGGAGGAGAAGAGAGACAGGGAGAAATAACAATTGTCTGATGTATAGAAATAATACAAAATTAACTGGCTACAAATTTGGGGATTTCCCATCACTCCCTCGGGTTCGATAATGTGCTAGAATGACTCACAGAACTCATTGAAAGTGCTATACCTATGATTACAGCTTGATTGTAGTAAAAACCTACAAATAAGAAGAAGCTAAAAGAGAGGACATGTGGATTGGGAGGGTCTCAAATGTAAGCTTCTGTGTCCTCCCACCATCAGAACACATCACCCTCCCAGCACAGAGACGTGCCCTCTCAATCAGGGAATCTCCCTGGGGCTTTGAGTTCTCCGAGGTTATCTGTGCTCTCATTATGTATTATGATTGATAGAATCAGTGTCCCTGTGGTTGAATTTACTCTGCAGACCTTTCCCCTCCCCGAGTTTCAGACTCAAATCGCCAACACCCCTAATCTTTACCTGCTTGGTCTTTCTGGTATGGCTGGCCCTACCCTGCCATTAGCAAATGAACTAGTAAATGCGGTCCTAGGCCTACCATGATTTACCAAAGATACTCCTACTATGGAAATTTCAAGGATGTAGAGTTCCCAGGGACTGGAGACAAAGACCAGACAAGTTTTCATGATACTACACCATCCAGCAAAGTAGTCTTTCCACATTTACTGACCATCCTCTTTATATCAGGCACTGCGCAGGGGTTACTGATACAGAAATGATACAGAAATAATCCCTGTGGCTTTCAAAAATTTCACAGTCTTATAAAGGAGACATATATATATCTAACTCAATTATGACACTTCATGATCAGGGCAGGCCTAGGATAACTCATGTTTCTATGTAATTTCTGCTAAGAGAACGATGAAAAATGAGGCGGTTTGATCAGCTGAAACTCCCTAGAGGATGAAGATGGGGCTAACTCTAAGTGTTCCAGGTGGCTTTAGGACTGATTAAGGGTAGTGCAAGCAAAGGGAACAGCAGCTGCAAAGCCCAGGTGATGGAGGCAAAGGATACTGTAAAGGAGGTGGAAGGGGGGGGAGCCTGGTAGAAAGGGAGGCAGGGAGGGAAAGCAGTAAAGGTGGGTACAGTGGAAAAATCAACAAATACAGAATATGAAAATATTTGTTTGCTATGTTAGTAAGCCTGAACTTAGTGTTAAAACACTTAAAAATGAAATATAACTGAAAGACAAGATTTGCTTTATAAAAAATAAAAATAAATACCTTATAATTAAATATTCAATGCACTATGGCAAGCTTATCTAAAACTACATTAACATTTTTAAAATATTGCATGCTATATTTCAGAGGAGGTGGGAGTCAGAGGAAGCAGGAAAGAGGAAGGAGACAGCTGCCTCGCCAGCTATATCGGCCAAATCAACCCTGGCAATCACTAAGGTGGCAGATGTCACAGCCAGATCATCCTCACATCCAGGAAAATGAAAGAGGAAAATGATCCCGGGAGGCTCTAGTTTGCTAACTCAGAAGAAAAGAGAACTTCTTGGCATCTTCTTTAGAAAATGCTCCAGTGATTAATGATACCACATACATTCTTTTCATGCTAATCTATCTCATGTTGCAATTATATATATATATATATATATATATATATATATATATATATATATAGAGAGAGAGAGAGAGAGAGAGAGAGAGAGAGAAAGAAACCATTCCACAGGCAAGCACATCGGGCGATTTCCAGCACATGAATGTGGTCATTTACAAGGAGAACTAGGAAAAAATGTAATTGGCTCATTTTACATATTAAGGATAGCAAATTATTGTGACCATGATTTTATTCTTAGCAACTAAAAATCTATAAAACATTTTTAGTAGCCCAATTTTCCCATTCCTCTAGCAGAGATCTGAGTATGAAATGTTTTATTTTATCATGTTCTGACTTGTGATGAGGTCCTGCAGGTTGCCATGAGTTTTAAGAAACCAAATATTATTTTCAATCTTTATTTTCTTAAAAGTATCTTAGGTCTTTTTGCAAAGTATCGATCTTGTGTTTTTTTAGTTTTAGCAAAGGTTACATATCTTATGATACCGAAGAAGTTGTGTTACAACATTTGACAGACTCATGGAGTTTTCTTAACTGGATAGTAATACATTTCCATGCTAAAGTATAAGAGTTGAAATAAGCACAAAAATCATATACACAGTGGAACAAAAGAACCTAATTGAGCAGTTTTATAACCTTGCACAGAATTCCCTCACCACCACTTTAAACAGAATTGCTTTTATACTAGCTATGTTCTTTTAATTAAGTCCTAAACATCTAAAAGATGGCAAATGTAAATATGTATTATAAATCCTTAATTATGAGGATCACTAAACAGTCATGCAACTTCCTGCCTGAAGATAGTTTTTTTTTTGTTTAAAATCAGCCAAATTTGAGAGATAAAAGGGAATGATATGAAAAATGTTAAGCTTTGTTTATAATATCTTTCTCTTGGTACCAGTGTCACTTTACTACATTGTCATCTAGAGTTAACTTATACTTCAATTTATCTAGAGGCTTTTAAGCCAAAATCTCTTCAGCAACTTTTTGCCTTCATTCTCACAAATTCTCACATTCTGACAAGAAATTAAGTTAAATATTGGGGAACCTGAAGTCTTCATGTCATATCCTAAAAATAAGGTACTTTGAGACCACACAAAGGCAATATTGTCCCTCTGGGATAAGCTTAAACTAGATCCAGTAAGACCTCTTGTTACTTTTTAAAGCCATATATTGCTATAAATTGACACCGGAGAATATTCTGGTGTGGGTAGTAAATAAGAAATAACTGTATTCTATACTCCAATACTACTTAATTCAACATGTGCCACCTAGGGCAATGTTCTCCTAGTTCCCCTACCAAGTTGGCCTATAACTTCTACCCACAATATCCTCTGACTTGCACAGGTGTGCACACACACACGCGTGCACGAGGGCAACTTTTCTGCTCATCTCATCAAATCATTCCCACAAAGATCATTTTAAATTTATTCTCTTCCTTCTACTTAGTTATCTGCTAATCAACAGATTTTCAAAGACAAGTACGCATTACCATCTTCCAAAACCGAAGGCAAGTCTTGAAGATGTGAGTATATATGTACTCATATTTTTAAACCTCAAAGCTATTAACCCAGGAGGAAAATGGCCTTGCTCAAATTTTCTAGAAATTCCTCTCTTGAGTCTGGAAAAGTAAAGGCAGTTGGTTTATACTGACAGGAAAATGTGGGGAATCTCAGCTGAGAGTTCAAATATCTGTCCAAAGTTATCCAGAGAATTACCAATTCCAAGGCTTGGGACTGATAGTTTAAGTGCTCTTATTCAGAGAGCATTAAAAAAAAGAAAAGTAAAAAAAACTCTCTGTGAGTTGTAACTATGAAGTAAGTCAAGTAATGGAATTATAAGTTATGATTCATCTAAAAACTATATAATAAATGTAATTTAGGAAGGCAGATAAATTTATATTTTCACATGCTGTTTCTAAACTAATGTCAACCTATGACCCCCTTTATAAGTTCCGTAATTGCCAGTGGAAAAAAATGGTTACAGAGACAAATATGTCCTTTATGACTTAGAAAGAAGTAAAATCTTATTCTAGAGCACTGCCAAGTAATGAGAGGTACTTAATAAAAAAAGTAATTAAAAGTGTAGGCCACCTGATATGTATAATAACATTTTTTTTCTTTTTCCTTTGTGATTTAAAAAACATAGAGGTAGATTTCATCACTGCTGTATTAAATTCATACGGCATTAAAAAATTTTATAGTTACTAATTTCAAACTACTTAAAACGTCAAATGTTTTCAGGCTTCACTCACTTTTGCAATTATTACACTGGAATGACTCATTAACTGTAACATAAACAGGCCCATTTTTACCTCCTGTTATGCTGTGTCCCCAGTTTTATTACCAGAGTACCATCTTTTCATGAACCATGACAAAAATTCATTGGGAGAAAAAAATATTACCAAAACAAGCACATACTCTTCATCTGCAGAATACCAGTTTTCCATAGGCAAACTGAAGCAGTAACAATAATTGGTAATGGTCATAGCACTTTCATTCTTTACCATTACACAATAAATACTGCGGTTTCAGGAACTATGAATATGAAATGTCAGGGAAGAGCTATTTTGGCATAAATTTCATTCTCCAAGAATTAATTGGGAAACAAAAGCATCTTCATTTTTGCAGCAGCATATCAACTTTGGGCTCTACCAACACAGACCAACCAGGACCCCTGAGCAAACAGCATTTTGGTGGGGCTAAACTCATAGATTAAAGGAAGGGAAGCATACATAACAACTCAAACATACATATCTAATTGAAGCAAACATCCAGATGATGGCAGCCGCAGAACTCATTGAAAATTGGAATATCGAATTTCCAGATATCAAAGTGTCTTCCCCAAATAATTGAGAAAATAATCCAATGATCCATGACACCTTGGTTATTTAGAAAAGCAATTTATTTTAATTTAGAGTTACAAGGACCTATCTGAATTTCTCAATAATTTTTAAACCTCAGAGTCTTCAATTTACAATGTTGATCTTAATGGTAAATTATTCTATTTAAGTTTATTTTTTCTTGAGACTTTTTGATGAGTTAATTCTTCCTTTAAGAAGGACTTGCAATGATAGCCACTCAGTCTAAAGTACCGTAATTTCTGTCTGCCTTGGATTTGAGGAATTTATTTATTTTTCTGAGTTTTTTTTAAATGACCAAAATCAAAGTGATCTTAGCATTTGATCCTCCCACTCAGGACATGTTTTTGAAGATCTGTTCATTAGAGAGAACTTCTAAAAGTTCCAAACTGAAATACCCATCAAACAATCAGCCCCATAGTCTTTGAGCACTCATACCTCCCCCTCACTACCATGCCATGCCATGCCATGGCTCATTTCACTGCAGGAATGTGATTTCTTTATGAAATATTTCCTATTTTAAGCATATATTTGTTGATGAGTCCACCCTTCCCTACTGAAAAATAGCTATGGTTCTAGATAAATACTAAACAAATTTTGACACCAACAATCCTGAATCAACAAAAAGGAACATCTCTTTAAAGCCAAACAATAATTTAAACAACAGGCCATTGAAAAAACAGATCAAAGTCTGCATTATTTAATATTTCACTAGAAATATTCATATCCATCAATCTGAAAATGCCTAACTAGAATTTTTGTAACAATGTTGGCTAAGTTTTTGTTATTCTTCCTACTGTTCTCAGAAAATGGGCCATTCTGTTAACTTTCAATCACTGAGGAGGAAATGAAAAGATGTAAAAGAAGATTGTGAGGGAATTCTTAGAGAAATTATCAATTGGCCACCTAAAAGTTCCTATGATTCATTTGTTGATAATATTATGGCCCCAATCTGATTAATCTGATATAAAAGAGATTCAAATCCCAAATATAGTATTGAATTTAGAAGGTGGTATTTGTGAAGCAAGACTAGTCTCAACAGTAAAAAATTTCAAAGCCAATGTCACTATCGCTAATCATATACTCATGGCAGCTAATCATAAACCTTGTCGCGGTTCTTGTTCAGATACCCAGAAGAAGTGCCATTTCAGTAAGCACTAGGAGTCTGCCTTAGATTGTCTTTTATTTAGAAATTAGTCTTAGTAACTAGAAATCATCAATAGAACCAAAACCATTAAAAACAAGATTATGACAATTATTTTAAAATATGGCCACTTATTTTGAAAAACTTGCTACCATGAAATCTTAATGAAAATGATTTTTAAATTATGGCCCATCATATTTAACTCAAACTTTAAAAATAACTTGTAGTAAACATCATAATGTAGATAAAATGAGGCCAATGCTTAATTCTTAGAAATTAAAAGTAAATACAATTCCAAATGGGCAAGACATTTGCATAAATATTAATTGTACTGTCATGAATCTGTGAAATGCAATTTGCCTAATTACTAATTCTCAGTGGGTAAAACATAAACTAAAATCATTTTTTAATTCATTTTAGGAGTTTGCTGATTTCAGAATTTGGGAGAAGCTGTTGCTTTAAAAATCACTGGGTCAAGAATAGTTTTCTAATAAGAGAATTTTCCTGACATAATTACCAAATCCAAATGCAGGTTTCTGACTGGGATGGAGTAGAATACTATACATTCATGTAAGTATGAAATATCTGCAGAACTTTCATCCAAATTATCTAAGATGCAATTAGTTATATATATATATATATTTTAACTTCTTATACTAATAGGTTTAGTTGGGATTGAGTGTGCCCCTTTAGCAAACAAAATTGCTGAAACTTTGCAAATACTTACAAATAAGCCATGCCCACTGAAGTAAGAGTTCTGAATAGTAGTCTTTTAGAAGAAACATATGACAAAGATAGTAACTTGGAAGTTTCTTTTTTATGGTTCCTAGCAATAGATTACCTTCAGTACCCCAACTCTACAAACATATGTTTATGTGCAAAAACACTCCCTATATTTTATTCACTATATTTTATCACAACAGCATAATGTATACACCATCAGTTTCTCACCATTATCTTACATTGTATATTATTTAAATCAGGACTCAAAAACATTTTTTGGTAAATGGCCAGATAGTAAATATTCAGTAAATATCAAGAATATTATGTAAGAAATTATATAATAAGACAAAAACAATTTCCACAAAAATTTTATTGATGAAATTGAAAATGTGATAATAATAAAGTAAAAATTTTTCTCATACACGTTTACTAATGAGAAGAATGGATGACAATGAAATTTAATTTTGCATAAGTCTCACATGTTAAGAAAATATTTATTTTGATTTTTCAACCACTTAAAAGTACAAAAACCATTCTTAGCCCATGGGCCATACAAAAACAGGGGGCAGGCTGGATTTAGCTCATGAGTCATTAGTTTGCTGACCCATAAGCTAAAAAGGACATTATATGGCAATTTATGTTATATAATTTTATAAATCTGTTTTGGTCAAAGAGGTAGAGTAATGCAATCTTGGTATACAGATTGGTCTCAATGAAAAAAATGGTTTACAAATTAAGAAATTACCTTTAGAAGATACTAATTATGTTTATTACTTAGAGGAAACACCAGGGCTCATGTGATGGTCATGTTTTTGATCCTTTTGATGGCCTATGAGTCACATTATCCCCAGAGCTGGGGGTTTCCATTCTTAGATATGATTTGGGATACAGTAGGGCATGGGGAAAATGCACCAAATGGATACAAACACATCAGCATCACTCAAAAGGTGAATCCAATTGTAAGCTCCTCTTTCCATCTTTATACCCAAAGGTCAGCCTTTTATGCATCATACCACATCGTTATGTTTAATCAGTACCCTACTCTTGTATTCTAGTTATTTTTTTGCTATGTAAAGGAAATGTTGGGGAAAAAGAGGAGGTAAATGAGGCTTCTAAAAGGATTGCAAGACTGAGATCTGGCAATTTGAGAATCAGCCCAGTTGCATTCAGATTTAATACCAGTGTGCGTGAGTGCAGTCATCTCCATCAGGAAATCACCTTCATCTACTGCTGATTTCAATAAATTCCTTAGTGCTAATTTAAGGGTAGATATCAGATATATCCTTTATTACAATTAGAGAGAAGAGAGTATAGCCAGAAGTTATAAACAAGTCATTCATAAACTATTTGGTGATAATTAATTATTAGTGTAAGGTCTAGTATATCTTAGGTCAGAGGACCTCCACTGCATGATCTGTAAGAGTAGACATCAAACCAAAACTTTGACCTGCCTTACTACTTAGACCTGTTCCTTCTTTTGTAGAGAGGCAACCCCTCCCCCAACAATGTCTTAACGTGTTAATGTACAGAAAGAAGCTGTGGATTTACAAAAGTGATCAAAAAATAAAGTCAGGAACTGTAGTACAGGTTACTAGGGGCTGGGGTAGGGGGGCAGAATGGCGAGTTAAGGCTTACTTGGTACAATTTCTGTTTGGGTGGATGGAAAAGTTTTAGTAATGAGTAGTGGTGATGGTAGCACAACCTTGTGAATGTGATTACTAGCATCAAATTGAATATTTGAAAGTGGTTAAAGCGGGACATTTTAAGCTGTATATATGTTAGCAGAATAAAAACAAACAAAAAACACCAGAGGACTGTACAACACAAAGAGAACCCTAATGTAAACTATGGGCTATAGTTAACAGTATAATTATAATAATATCATTTCATTAATTGTAACAAAGGTATCACTTGAATGCAAAGTATTAATAATAAGAAAAACTATGGGTGAGGCTGGGGGTATATGGATTCTCTCTACTTTCTGCATGCTTTTTCCTATAAACCTTACAACTTAATTCTTTTTTAAATTAATAAATAAAGAGAATTCTCCCTTGTTACTGCCTGTCTCTTAGTAGCAAGTGAGGAAACCAACAGCCTGTGCAGCTTCTCAAAAAGCAAGACCTTCTGTAATACAAGGATCTGTCTCTCAACTTTCATCAACGATGTGCTTAGCTATCACAGCAACTTCTTCACCAGAATGGAGAGGAAACACCTGGGTCTGATTTCATCACTTCTGAAATGTCAGGACACTGGCGGGTGAAGAATATGGCCCATTCAATGTATTTTATCTTCAGATAGGTGAGGAGTGAGCAGGATCACCAAAAATGAGCAAACACGTGGGTGTAGTACTTTAGACATATTTGTGTACACGGATATACATATATACACACATGTGCATATGTGTGTGCTTATATATATATTTGCACAGAATCCTTCTAATGTACATTTTCTCTCTTGGTTAATTAGATTAACTGGCAATCAAATTAAAGTGCACTTAATCCCTGAGCTGTTCCGGGTTTGCAGAGAGCCCTGTCCCCTGAAAGCTTTCACCTGGCAGCCGTGGGCTGACTCAGTAGATGACAGATTTGCTGCTGGTGAATCAGCTATAAATAAAGGGAGAAGGTCTTGGTGTCCACCTGACAGACCTTTAATTTTCTTTATTTATATTCAGTTCTCCCTGATTTAATATTGGTATTCAAGACTGATTCATTGTTTCTTAATATAAATAAGCCGTGTCCAGAAGAATTACTGGACTTATTATAGCACTTTAAAATGTTTATGCTGATGGCTTCTTTTCCATGCACTCATTTGCTTGCAAATGTTCTTCTTAAAAAGATAAAACATATGAAGCACTCCCTACCATGACCTGGTAACAAGATATATATTAAACTTTGAGATCTTGCTTCTTTCCAAAAAGAAACACTCTTCAAGTATTGAGGGAAAAAAAAATCAGGAAATGAAATGTTTTCTATTATATCTACTGCTACAAATCAGACTGTCAATATCATACTAAGAAGAAATGAACACACTTTGATGATATGAGCTCATTTAATCACATTTTCAACACTTGAAGAGCAGTCAACTCCTAACATATGGTACCAAGAACTCCAACTTTTAATATCTAAGTGTTCCTAATAATTTAAAATTATATAGATTCTTTAGGTTTACTGAATGTTTAGAAGAGCATCAAACTACTTCCTGAACAAACAAAAGCTTAAACAATGCAGGACCAAGATAGAAATTATAGGTTCAGCCAGAGACCCAGCCAGAGCCAAATGGACATGAATAGTGTCCTCTCACCAGAACGTTCCAGCAGCCCACCTTTCCTTTCCTAAGAAGATAAATTACAAAACAAAGCTATTTAATGTCTAGCTTTACACATTTTATTAGACATCAAGAAAACAAACAAAATATCAATAACTATTAGCCCAAATAATCATAGTGATATTTTGTAAACCCAACTACAGGCGGTGCACTGGAAAGACACAACTGCGTCCAGGCCAGACTTAAGCTTTGTTTTTCTTAAGGGAAGAATGCTTGAAGAGATATGCTTTACATTGTAAGAGTGACCTCTAGTGCCTTCCTTTTTTGTTGAACTTCAGTATTTAGGGGAAGGAATTACTTTATTATACCTTATCTACAAAACTTAGTGTTTGTGTATTTTGTTATTGTTGGTATGTGTTTGTTGCAATGTTTATCAAATGCTATGATTACATGATTCAAATATTTCAACTAGGTGAGTATAGGGACATTTTGTTGACTCACGGGATTCTCATACACACAAAATGGAATCTGAAGTCTACTGCAGCATCAGAAATAAAGTTCTCTTCTTTCAGAGTGATAGATGCACTTTGACATTAAGTGAGTGAATACTGAATGGAAACAAATCACAGCAGCCATGCAGTATGAATGGCCATTGTACTTGTGTAGGTAAGTTCATTTTTAATATTCTTCCTACATCAGAGCCCTTTGGTACAGCCAAGTCATGTGCAACAGCAAAAATGCCCCAATATTGGCTAATTTGTGTTCCCCAAATCCACACCTGGTTGTTATACGATACAGTTGTGACACAAATGTTCTGACAGTCCTGCTAACCCTTTCTTGAAATGCAAATGAGCTTTTCCTTTAAAACCCGAGACAGAGATCAAAAGTTGTATTTGCAGAACTTGGTTATCCTTCATGGAGGATGGGGAAATCCCCCCCTTTAGAGATTTTAATCCAAATAAAACTTTTAAAACTTTTTCCTATCTCTAATAAAAAGTGGATGAAAAGGAGTTCTGTCAAATTATTTTGGATGAGACTTAAGTTAGAAACAAGATTTTCATAAATCTTCCCTGAATCAACTAAACTCAGACCAGAACATTCAATGACAAATTCATGAAGTTAAAAATTCAGGCACTGAAGAACACTACTTTTGCCAAATCACCTGAATGTTCTTCCTTTAAGCAAAATGCAGGAATCAGGTTCCTGGTTTCAGAAGTGCTCAGTCTCATTCTTTAGCAGTGAGGGAGCAGCTCTTAATATTGAGATTTGCCTCCACCAGTTCTGCTCTTGAATTCTGCAGTACATTTCAGTTATTAGCGTGGCGTCTTCATTTTAAAGGTACAGCCAGCTACTAGCCTGCCAAATCGCAAACTTCAGAAATGTAAGCTAATACGGCATAATATAAAGCCTGCCAATTGTTTCCCTGTGAGACATAATTCCAATAAAATTCAGTCATTTTTTAAAAAAAGAAGAAATGAAGACATTCTCGGGCTATTTCCCAGTTAAGATGATAATTTAATGTTTTGCTAAAACTTGAGCTTTCTCAATGAATATTTCAAGACAAGAGGACAGGAATCTGCTCAGTGACAAAAAGAGAAATGACATTTTGCATATTTTGACCAAGAAAAAAGACAAGGGTAAACCCAGTCATATTTTCAGGATGTTTAAGCGGTGCTTCGTTTACAGCAGCATGCTTTGCAGCAATTCCAGCTGCAAATAATAGTCATAAAAACAACAGAAGCAAAGTTTTGCAGAGAGCCCCCCTGCAAGTTTTAAATCATTTGCTGTATACTTACAGGAATTCCCAGCTACCAGTCCGCTCCAATTTTGAGTAGCTAACAGAAGTAGCATCTTGAGGACAGCTCCGATGATAGACCCCATGTTAACGTTCACTGGGTCCCCCAAAAGATCCTGAGTGCACCTCGCTGTGCCTCAGTCCTGTTTTCAGGTCCTCTCCCAGCTCTGTCTGGGTCTTGAACACCTCTCTGTGTCTGTCTCTCTCTCCCCCTCTCTCTCTCAGAGCACAGTCCCCTTCAGTGAGAAGCACCCAGCATCTTTTCTAACAAGCATGCACACCGCCGAGGCCACGCCCACTCCGAGCAGCCGCGGCCCCAGCACTGGGCAGCAGCCCCCCCACCGCACCCCCTCCCGCTCCAGCGCGCGGCTCGGAGCTCCCCCGCGCGCCCCTGAGGAAAGCAGGACCTGGAGGGCGGCCTGCTGCTCCCGGGCCTCCTCGGGGCTCCCTCCCCTCTGCTCTCTTCTCCAGTAATCCTTAACCCTTTTCTCCCCTAGCAGCGTCGGCGGGGGAAGGGAGGGAGCAGCGGAACCTCGGGATCCTCTGGAGGTCGTGTATTGGGCTGAGCTCTTCACCACCGGGGGGCTGAGTCCTGACTCGACGGGCCCGGGGGGAGGGGACACGCAGGTAAAACTGCATTATGTTTCCACACAAAAGCAGAGAATAAGACAGACATAACTAAGCAGCCCTGATAAATTAGAGCTAAAACTATCCTCTGGGAGAATACTTGCTGTCATTGTTTTTCTCTGTTTGTATAAAACTGTGTCCTCTTTAGCTATGATGCCAGCATTTTATTTTGGAAATTCCTAACATGGAAACACATTCCTGCTTGGCAGATATTTAAAATCATCTGGTAAGAGTCTGGTAAATTAGCATTTCTTATTTTAGTGCGTCAGGAGTACAAATGCACAAATGAGAAGCATTGGATAGCTTTGTGGGGATGAATGGATCACACTGTGATTACACAGTAACATTCTACAATCAGATTCTTTTAAGAACTGTTCCCCAAAGGCCCAAAATGGAGAGTGATAGAATATTGGAGAAAGGGAACCCCTACCCACACACTTAAACGCACCCTGCACCCTAAACAATATAAAGATGCAATTCAAATAATCTAAGGGGGGGGCACATAAACTCGAATTCAGAAGATCAGTAGTTTAAGAAAAATTACTCTTCTAATGGCTGATGCATGGGTTTCTACTATATCTTGGATAGCATATTAAAATATTTAAAGGGTGTGGTTAATATCACCTAAAGAGAAGTATGTCACATGGTGTTACAGAGGATAAATAATCTTAAAATAAATGTCAAGATTTTTAACTTGAGAATCTGCTAGATTTTATAAGAATGGGAATCTTCGAGCTCTCAAGCATCTTGTGGTGGTTACGTATTGGAAGAAACATAAGCTTTTCATATGAACATTCCTTCCTAGGGAATGAATGAAGGGGGGTGGATGACAGAGGCATCCTCCTGCACAATCATAAGAGCTAATGTTTAGCTCTTGTCTGTGAATAAAGCAGAAGTGATCTTTTTGCTTTTCCTATTATACAGATGAGAAAACAAGAACAGAGAATTTAAATGAGTTGACAAGGCCATAGAGTTAGTAGTAAATAAAAATGGACACCATTTTTCTGATTCCATTTCACTGCCCTCTTCTGAAGGACTTCCTGCCCCTCAGATCATAGAATGCCCTCTCCTTGATCCCAGGCAGTACCTGAGTAAACCTGAGGCCCTGGAAAAAAGCAGCAGAGGAAAAGGTTATCACTTGTGTCTACTCTGTATTCCTAGACCTACATCCCTCATTACACTATTTCCAAAAGAAATATGTTAAGCAAAAGCAGATACAAATTGTCAATTTACATTAAGTAAATTTTGAAGGGACTAAATTTTATTGACCACTCACTATATGCCTTATGTTATCTAACTAAATTATTATGGGAATCTTTTGAGAAAAATTCCATTGTACCCCTTTAACAGATGGCGAGACTGGTGAAGGATGTCCAGAATATTACAGTAAGTAGGAGAGGCGGCTGGGCTCAGCATCCTGGTCTGCAAAATTCTAAGGCCATTTTTGTTATGACTCCATGACTGTGGTGATGGCATGAACTGGAGGTTGGAACCAAGAGAAGGCATGAGCATTTCAAACCGCTGCAAAATCTGCACCTGCCTGATTGCTAGAAATACAACACGAGGCAATAGAGAGCTCTGACAGGTTCGCAGAGAGGTTTGGATATGGATTCAGCTTTCACCATCATCTTGATTAAGTGGTCCAAAAACTTTGATCTTCAGCTTCTTTATTTTAACAAAATAAGAGAATAACGACCAAAGAATCATTGGGACCTAATGCATGATGACCCCCTACTGAGTACACATAGCGTTCTTAATTACTTATTAGTCTCTAACTGGGGAGAGTAGTGATTTAAACAGGGACCCCTGGAGTCCAGCAGGCCCTGGGTTCTGTGTCTGTTCTAGCCCCACTGCAGACCAGCAGTGCACCCCTGGGTGAGCTGCTTATCACCTCTAATCCTCAGTTTCCTCACCAGTGCACTAAGGATAAGTACTGCAGCATCCTCTAGCACTAGATAATGCCTATAAAGCATTGCCCCTAGAAAGCACATGATCAGTGTTATTATAATAATTATATGACTACTGTTCACTTTGCACAGATGAGAAATCCGACAAGCAGAGGAACTGTGATTTGCCAGAAGGACATGACCCACTGATGGCAGGAAAGGATGGGCCCAAGACCTGCAGGCTTGTGGTTAATTTCTACATCCTCACCAAAAGTGGTGGTTAAGGTCAGAAAAAACAAGTCCCAATGTCAAAAACCAAAAGTCAGGAGACCCAATTTTACCCATTTCTGTACTGCTGATTCAGACACCATGAATCATTTCTCTCTGTGTATGCATTTGTGGTACATTTCCACTGATTTAGAAAAAAACCCACACACACAAAGGCTGGTGCTTACGGTTTGGCATAAGCATATGGTTAGAACCTGCCTGAAAATGCATTCTAAATCAAATCAAAATGCAGAAATTTGATAAAACAGGCTTTCCATTTTCAACTTTCCAAGTTCTGCAACTTGCCAGAAAACTGAGTTCCACCTGAGTGGTCCACGGAGGCTCCTGGATTTTGCTTTAGAAAAGAAAAAAATCATTGGCCCATAATGAAAGGTGTCACATCAAAAGACTAGAAAGAGATTAGCATGCAACTTCTTCATTTCCTTCATTCAAATAACAGCTATTTTACCTACATTTCTATTTTAGCATGTTTTCTTTTCAAACCCGAGTAACCTTTCATTGTTATTTTTACATTAAAATTTGATTTGCCTTGCTATCTGAAAATGAAATGGGTATTCTTTAAAAACTAAAATATAATAGAGGCAATAAAATTTGTGCCAGAAGCTCCCTTACAAATATTTTTATCTGAATATAAATGATATTTTTATGCTAAAATGAGTAAACTTTTTTTTTTAAGTAGCCATTGTTGTCATTAAGATCAAACCTTTACAGGGCTCATATTTTATTAATGGTATTTAGTTTTATATCTGTACTATAATTTTTGGTTAAGGGACTTGACATTCTGTAACATAAATGCACTTTTCATGAACAAATTTTATATTGCCCTAAGTGCTACTATTTTGTTTTTCTCTCTTAATTGGTAGGATTACAAATAGTGTAAGTGATGCCTTTGATAATTGCACGTGCTGAGTTTTGTAACTTTACAAATACCCAATGCTCTAGCGATGCACTTTTTTTATTAACATCTCACCTGACACAACCTTTCCATAGTAAAGATTTAATTGGCAAATGAAGATAAAAATTATAGGCAACACAAGATGCCCTTTTCAGAAGCATAGTAATAACAAAAGGTATGTATATTACTTATGTTGTACTACACCTTTGCTTATATTTCTCTTATTATCGTTAAAGAAACTTTGGAATTCTTGCTAACCTAAACAAATTATACACATATATGTATATTTGTGCATGTGTGTGTATATATATATATTTATAAATACATATATTACATACATTGCATAATTCAAGATTTAAAAGGAAAATATATTTTAGTTTTAATAGCAAATATTTAGGATTTTAGATAAAATTCTGATAAAAATGTCATGTATTATAAAGTGAACATGTTGTTAATGATGGTTTTGTTCACTTTTTAAATAAACTTTTCGTTTTAGAAAAGTTTTAGATTTAGAGAAAAATTGTAAAGAAAGTACAGAAAATTCCATTTCCCCACACACAATTTCCTCTATTATTAGCATCTTATATTAGAATGGTACACTTGTCACAAATCATGAACTAATATTGATTCATTATCATTAAAGTTCATACTTTATTCATATTTTTTTAGTTTTTATTTAATGTCCTTTTTTAAAAACACTCCTTCCCAATTCATATGCATTTTATTGCCTTGCCTTGCCTTGCCTTCCTGCACTAGCTATGGAGACCCAGTGTGATGTTGAATAGGAGTTGTGATGAGCCATTTTTGCTTTGTTCCCAGTCTTCGGGGGAAAGCACCTATTTTCTCACCAATAGGTCTGTCAGCTGTAAGTTTTTGTAGATATACTTTATAGGGTGATGATATTCCCCTCTAGTCCTAGTTTGATGAGGGCTTTTAGCATGAATGAATGTTGAAATTGTCAGATGCTTTTCCCATATCAATTGACATGTGTGCATGACTTTTCTTCTTCACCCTGTTGATGTAGTAGATTGCAATGATTGATTTCTGAATGTTGAGGCATCCTTGCATGCATGGAGTAAATTTCATTTGGTGGTGTAGGGTAACGCTTGATTCACTTTACCAATATTTTGTTGAGGATTTTCACATGTATGTTCATGAGAGCTAAGGGTCTGTGGTTATCTTATCTTGTAATGTCTTTATCTGGTTGTACTAAAGTGCCTGACTCTATTTTTTGATATTTGGCTGCTGACAGCTTTTAAATCTCAACCTTTTCCCTTCCTTTTTAGTCCACATTTGGCAAGTGATAAGAAAGCCTTGGTGCTCTCTCCTTTGGCAAAAGTGGGAATTTTCAAATATGCACGGAACCTTTACCTGGGTTCACCCTGCAACCTCTGTAAAATTCCCAAGCCAATCTCCTTTACCTGTTCTCTCAAACAATTTGCAGATCTTCTTTGGAGCTAATAATAAACCCTTACATACTCTCTTGCTGTGTACGTGTCATCATCTGAACAAAATTGGCTTGGAGACCATCTAGTTATGTGGTATTATCTCAGCAGTGGTTTTGGCATTAAGGTAATTCTAGCTTTGTAAAATAAATTAGGAAATATTCATTCTTCCTGAATTCTGGAAGAGGCTGTATATAATTTGTTATTATTTCTTCCTTTAATGTTTGTGAAATCATAAATATATATATACACACACATACACAAAATAGGTAGATATAGACCTATTCATTTTATCTATTTCTCCATGCATTTTATTTTAGTAGCTTATTTTGGGGTATTTATAGTGCTTGGTGTTCTCTTAGATTCCTGGAGCTGTGGTTTTGTGTTTAACATTTATTTTGGAAAACTTTTCATCATTATTACTTCAAATATTTGTTCTGCCCTGTTCTTTTCTTCTCCTTCTAGTAGCTAATTAAACATACATTATACCTTTTGAAATTGCCCCAAAGTTCTAGGATATTCTGACAATGTTGTTTTTTTTTTTAATTTTTTTATTCATTTTTTAAAAATATTACATTCAAAAAATATGAAGTCCCATTCAACCCCACCGCCCCCACCCCACCACTCCCCCCACAGCAACACTCTCTCCCATCATCATAACACATCCATTGCATTTGGTAAGTATATCTCTGGGCATCACTGCACCTCATGGTCAATGGTCCACATCATAGCCCATACTCTCCCACATTCCATCCAGTGGGCCCTGGGAGGATCTACAATGTCCGGTAATTGTCCCTGAAGCACCACCCAGGACAACTCCAAGTCCCGAAAATGCCTCCACGTCTCATCTCTTCCTCCCATTCCCCGCACCAGCAGCCACCATGGCCACTTTTCCCACACCAATGCCACACTTTCTCTGTGGACCTTGGATTGGTTGTGTCCATTGCACATCTATGTCAAGAGGAGGCTTAGATTCCACATGGATACTGGATGCAATCCTCCTGCTTTCAGTTGTAGGCACTCTAGGCTCCATGGTGTGGTGGTTGACATTCTTCAACTCCATGTTAGCTGAGTGGGGTAAGTCCAATAAATCAGAGTGTAGGAGTTGATTTTTTGTTTTTTTTTTAAATTTTTTAATTCATTTTTTAAAAATATTACATTAAAAAAATATGAGGATCTGACAATGTTTTTATCCATTTTTTTTTTCTCTCCCTTTCACTCTTTGCATTTTAGTTTGGGAATTTCTATAGTTCTATCTTCAAGCCCACTGATCCTTTCCTTGGTCATGTCCAGTCTACTTATGGTGCCATGTGAATTTCTATTATGGAATTTTAAAAATATATTTAGCATCTCCTTTTGATTCATTCTTATAATTCCCATCTTTCTACTTATATTACCCATCTATTCTTGTATGTTACCTACTTTTTGTGCTTAGCCCTTAACATAGTAATCATAGTTATTTTACATTTCTTGTCTGATATTTACAACATTTTTGTCATATTTGAGTCCGGCTCTGATGCTTGCTTTGTCTCTTTTGACAAAGCTTTATTCTTGTGTTTCTGTATGTCTTGTAATTTTGTCTCAAAAACTGGACATGTTGTATCCATGCTGTATAAAAGGAACTGATGTCAAAAAGCTGGACATGTTTTATCCATGCTGTATAAAAGGAACTGAAGTCAATAGGCCTTGGGTGCTATATGTGCTAGAGGCTTCAAATTCCTCTGTGGTCTTTGTTTTTGTTTCTGCTCTTAACTTTGGGCTTCCACAAGTGCCTCTCATCATATAGATTATGCATCTTGCAGCTCTTACAACTGGAATCCACTGTTTATACTAGAGCCCTTTTGGGGTGGAGGTAAGGTGTGGGAAGGGGAAGCTTTCCATATTCTTGTGATTATCCCTCAGTTTGTCATTGGATCTGTGTCTCTGGGCTGTTACTTCACAATTGTTTCCCCAGGAG
This sequence comes from Dasypus novemcinctus, assembly GCF_030445035.2. Classification (NCBI taxonomy): domain Eukaryota; kingdom Metazoa; phylum Chordata; class Mammalia; order Cingulata; family Dasypodidae; genus Dasypus; species Dasypus novemcinctus. Next base: position 13,044,468 of record NC_080690.1, read on the forward strand.
CACAATGTTTTCCCCTTCTAGGTGAGACAGGAAGGCTAAAGGAAACTAAAGTGGATGGAATGCCTTTTCTCCAATGGGGTAAGTGTCTGTAATATCTTTCCCCCTAGAAAGTAGACCATTGTAATGGAGAACATTTGAGTATGAATCATAAGGGTTTCTCTCCCCCTTCCCTTGATAGAGACATGAGGGGATTTTTCTTGGACCATTGCCGTGAGAATCTAGTAGGGTTCCTGCAGGTAAAATATATGAAGTTATGGATATCCCCTTAGATTACACCTCAAGGAATTTCTCACTTCAAACTGGTACCCACTTAGCTACATAAATTTATCAAAATTACCATTTAAGTGTTCCTACCTATTTATGGCTCGAGCACCTTTTGTTCCAGGTAAGCAGATCTTAGCTGTGACTCCCTGGAGTCACCAGCTTCTCCAGATTTCAGAGTGGTGATTTGCCCTGTGACCTCAGTTCTCTGATGGATCCAAGAAAATGTCATTGAATTTCAGTTTACTCAGCTTTTTCTTGTTTTAAGGATGGGAGTGATAACTTCTGAGTTCTGTTGAAAGTGAAACCTGAAAATGACTTGTATTTAAATAAAATATTTCAAGGAGATAAACTTGTTTTATTTCTAGGATATTTTTTCATTACACATAAATGCATTGTTCATTGTTAGAAATATCTTCTATACATAAAATTAATAACTCCCCAGTAATAATACACTCAAGTCTATTGCCACCAGTGAGATAATGAAAAGACAACTACACCTCATGCTTTTTCTTCTACACATTAAACACTATGGTAGTAAGACTTATAAGATGATACCTGGTGATTCCTACCTCTAGTGAAATCCTTTACCTTAAGTGTGTGGTGGGCATTATCATTCACTTTAAACAGAATACAACAAAAGTAAAGTGGATCACTAGACATTTGTTAGTGCAGTGAAACTATTGTGTATGATACTGTAATGGTAAATTCATGACATTATGTGTTTGTCAAAACCCATAGAACTAATGCACAACTATGTGATTATACCAAAAACTATAGATTGTACACTTTGGATAGATTTATGCTTTATTAATATGTATCAATAAAATTGATTTCTTATAAAATAAAATTAAACAATATCAAACTAAAATAAATAAAAAGATGTAAAAAAAAAAAAACCACAATAGTACTATACAACAGAGAAGAATGAACCTTAATGTAAAACATGGAAACTAGTCAATAATAATGTATCAATATTGGTTCATCAATTGTAACAAATATACCACACTAATGCTAGATGTTAATAACCAGGGAAAATGTGTGCAGAGGGAAGAGGCAATTTATGGGAACTTTGTGCACAATATTTCTGTGAACATAAAACCACTCTAAAAAAATAAACTCTATTACAATTTTTTTAAACATAATGGGATATCCCTTAAAGGATTAGGTTACAAACAACCTCTTTCCTCTATCTTGCTTGCACTCTCTCAGTCTCACAGTCTCTGTCCCTGTCTTTCTCTCCTACCCTCACTCTTTCTTCCTACCACACTCTCTCTTTCTCACTTTAATGAAGTCAGCTGCCACATTTTGAGGTGCTCTGTATGTCAAGAAATTGAGGGTGGCCTCCAAAAATTAATTGAACTGAGGCCCTTCGTCCAGCAACCCATGGGGAACTACATCCTGCCAACCCCCATACAAGAGGGCTTGGAAGCAGACCCTTCCTATTCAGGTCTTGAGATTATTTGAGCTACAGGAGTCAACTTGATTGCTGCCTTGTGAGAGACCCTCGGCAGGAGGACTCAGATAAATCACACCAACTTCTTGACCTACAAAAACTGAGTTAACACAGGTATATTATTTAAGCCACCACATTTTTGGGTATTTTGTTAAGCATTGATAGATAAAGAATAAAAAGACATGAACAAATATTTACATGGATTGGTGTTTTCATTTTTAACTTATACTACATATATTTTTGGCTAATTGCTCCTTTCACCCAGTCATATATTATTCCTCAAGGTTAAACGTTATGGGCTTCATTTTTTATTTACAGAAAACAATATGTAAATGCTGTAAATATAACCATATTTTCCTTCAATATAATATCACTTGAAATTTTAAGTGGAGCTATTTGTTCTTAAAATAATGGTATGCCTCTAATAATTCTTTTCCCTTTTTATTGTTTTTGTCTTTTATGTAATGTAATATTTGGTGTTCTCATTTGAAGAATAAATGTGTACCCTATATGTGTGCATTTTACCCACTAACATTTAAAAACCATATCAAAGAAGTTGATTTTCTTCCAGTTATGACCAAATACAGCCAGCTGTGGTCAAATCCTCTGCCTAAATAGCAACTATAAAGCTGGATGAGGTTGATAAAAACAACCATTTCAGCACTCAGGAAATCAAAGACTTATAGCCATCTGAGAAACATTTACGCTTAAAAAACTGCTGACTCATTTAGGAAGGGGGGTAACTTGTGTGCTTGCTCCCATTATCCTCCCATCCTCCCACACCTGCCCTCTTCTAGCTCAGTCAACAGGGCTCAGCAGACCATGAGAATAAGCAGTTTCTCTGCCATGATCAAAGGGGTCTCACTTGATTTGGAACATTGGGTAATGGCCATTATCAGCAGCATTGTTGTTGGAGGCGATGGTTTTGGAGATAGCCAACTGGAATGGCCATTGGCCCTATAAACGTAAAGCTGAGTTTCTGGTTGCAACAAGCATATTCCTGGTGGAGTCTGTGCACATGAGCATAGGAGACAGTAAGTGAACCAGCAGAAAGCAAAGGCTCAATCAGACTTGAAAATGCACTGAACTTTGAATTTACATTTCTGCCCACTACTCTCAGTAGAGGAAGGCAGACTTACTGGCTCAAAGTGTTTAAGCAACCTGCAGTCTATGTGGACACAGGAGCAACTCCTAGAACTCCAGGCTTAAAAATAAAACAAAGAGAGAAACTAAGCAGATACATTATCAACTGCATATTACAGTAGAGACATATTTCACAGACTTATCCCAGACAATTCACTAAATGAACAAACTAAAGATTGACATCAATTAATTTCAGGGGCTAAAATCAGAATCTAGATGTGTTATAATGTAAAGCCCAGTTTTCAACAAAAACAGAGAAATGAGATGAATTGGTAAAGCATGACATATACACTAGAAAAAGAAGAAGTTAACAGAAACCAAGTGTTCAGAGACAGACTTTAAAACAGCTATTATAAATATGTACAAATCACTAGAAAGAACTGTGTGAATCAACAAATGGAGATTCTTCTTAAGGATATAGAAATTATGAAAAAATACCAATTAAAATTCTGGAATTGAAATGTACAATAATTCTTGTATTGAAATGCAAACCTTCACTAAGAATCTTAACAGAAGATTTGACACAGCAAAAAGAAGAACTGAACTTGAAGATACACCAATAAATTTATTCAACCTGAAGAACAGAGAAAAATATTGAAGAATAATAAACAGAGCCTCAGAAACCTGTGAGACAATATCAAACAAGACAATAATTGTGTAACTTGAATCCCAAAAGGGGAGGAGTCAAAGAAAGGGGCAGAAAAACATTGAAGCTATAATGGATAAAAATTTCCCATATTCAATGCAAAACCTTAATGATCACATCCAAGAAACTCAATGAACTTCAAGCAGGACACTACAAAGAGATCCCTACCTAAGCATGCTATTGTCACATTGTTGAAAGACAGAGAGAAACTCTTGAATCAATATGAGAACAAGTGATCAAATATGGAGGAGCATCAATATAATTAAAGGCTGACTTCTCAATGGAAACAATGGACGCTAGAAAACAGAGGTGTGATATATTCAAAGTGCTGAAAGAAATTTAAAAAAAACTGTCAGTCAAGAATTCTATGTCCAGAAAACTATCCTTCAAAAATGAAAGCAGAATAAAGACAGTCCCAGAAACAAAGACTGAGAGAATTAGTTGCATGACGTCCCTCACATTGAAAGAAAATGACACCAACAGTACCTGTTAACTTCTGCTGTAGGAAGAAATGAAGAGCATTGGAAGTGGTAAATATATGGATCAATATATGACTCTGTAATTATATTTTTCTTACTTCTTTTCTTAACTTTTAAAAATACTATAAGATTTTATAAAATAATAATAATAATAATGCTGTATTCTAGATTTATGATTTCTAAGCCTAGGTCTCTAAAAGCACCCAAGGAGGGGAATGAAGCTATACTATGAACAAAGTTGAATATATTTTAGTGATGTTTGTTATTATAAATCTGAAGAAAATTGTGATGGTTAAAATGCAAATTTTAACCCTTAGAGCAACCACTAAGAAAATAATTTTAAAATACTGTAAAACTTCAAAAAAGGAATCAAAAGTGTGCACTAAAAATATGTGCTTTACAAAAAATAAGGCAGTCAAGGAGGAAAAGAAGAACGAAAAAGTAGATATATAGAAACAAATAACCAAATAGCAACTGTGCCTTGAACCATATCCATTATTCCATTAAATGTGAATGGTCCAGACACCAATAAAATAAGTTGAATTTTTTCATTGAATAACATAAACATGACTCAGAACTACTAAGTATATGAAACAAACTAGAGTAAAGAAGGTCATCTACTTTTTCTTTGAATTCCAGTTTTTTTGCATGTTAGGTAGCTGACCTTTTAATCTATATTGATCAGCATGGGAGGGCAATAGTGCTGAATTGCAAAGGCTGTGAATTGCTTTAGGCTATCTTAAGTATTTGTAAGGGAACTGAGTCCATTCACTCCTACATTCCTTTTCTTAGAAGATGAGTGTCTGTGCTATAACAGCAAGAAGAAATATGATACATTGTTTCTTACAGTGGCTCAGACTTCCAACATTTTAAGAAAATATTTCTGCACCTTTCAAGGTCAAACTGGGGGTATAATTTGAGCTCATATACAAAGTTAGAACATCCTTTTTGAAAGGTGTCAGATAAATATTTTATTGTGTTACAATTAGAATACAATAAGTTGCCACCCTCTTGAACCAATATTCTCTGCCTCCCTCCTGTTGCCAGCCAACCATTGATCTACTTTGCATCACTACAGATTAATTTGCCTATATATAAATGTAATCATATTATATAGACACATTTTTGCCTTGCTTCTTCCAGTCAGAAAAATTATTTTGAGATTCAGCCATGTATTCAATAGCATATGTATACTACAATATACTTATTCACTGTTGATGGACATTTGGGTTGTTTCCAGTCTTTGGCTATTACCAGGGTTGCTATGAATATTTGTGTACAAGTCTTTGTATAGACATACACTTTCTTTTCTTTTGGGTAAATAAGAGTGGGATGGCTATATGGTAGATGACTATTTAACTTTTTTAAGTATATGAGTACCTTGGATCCTTCACATCCTCACCAATTTGCTGTAGTCAGTTTTTTAAAAATTTTAGCTATTTTAATAGATAAGTAGTAATATCGCACTATGATTTCATTTGAGTTTTCCTAATGATTCATGCTGAGCATCTTTTCCTTGACTTTTTTGCCATTCATTAATATTTTTTGGTGAAGTATCTATTCAAATCTTTTTTATTCCTCATTTTAATTTCTTTATTTCAGTTCTTTATTTATTTTGAAATCAAATACTTTGTCAGACATGTACTTTGAAAAAATTCTCTTCCATTCTGTGGCTTATCTTTTCATTCTCTCATCTGAGTTTTATGAAGAAAAGTCATTTTTAATTATAATGAAGGCCAATTGATTAATTTGTTACTTTTGTGGATCATGATTTTTGTGATGTAGCTAAGAAATTTTGCCTAATCCAAAATCACAATTTACCTCTATGATTTCTTTTAAAAGATTTATAGTTTTAAATTTTACATTTAGGTCTATAACCCATTTAAATTCAAGTGAATATATGATCTACCCAGCTCTGCCTGGGTTTTCCTTTCCTGCACCACTACATGGAAATTTTCTCAAGGCAGTATGTTGAAGTAAATGTATGATTTGCTTTATCTCTTTCTCATATTTCAAAAATCACTGTCCTTTGTCAACTGATATCTAGTGTCTTAAAAACCATTGCTTTACATACTTTGTTTATTTTAGTTATTTCAAGTAAGAATATAAATATGGTTCCTGTTACTCCATAGGGCAAAAGTACAAAAAATGATGGTGTTACGCACTTCTGTTATCTGTGAGATGAACAAGCTATTATATGAAGAGTCTTCTTTCTAAGCTATGTTCCCAAACGAAAGTTAGTTAATTATCCATGAGGTATCGGGAGGTCGAAGGGAGAGAAAATAGTAAAAAGAAGGGGGTGTATGTGCTCTTTTCAATTTCAAATTCAAACAATTTGCTTGTATGTTTCTTTAAAGTAAGTACTTTGGGGATATGCTCAACTCTATTTATATTGTAATACAACGTAACACCAATATTCACACATATACAGGTTTCCTTGTATGGTATGTCTTGACTTAAATGGTTTTTTTGGTATGAAAAGATAAGTCTGACACTATATCTGGGTTTACCTTACACATATCAACATTGGTACACAAAATCAGGGTGAGAATTCAGGAGCTAGAAAATAAATCCTAGATTACATCAGATTGTTTTAAATATATTTAGCATTCGAGAAACCAGTTTCCTGCAACAGAGATAACATTATGCTTAATATTTGAGTGCACTAATAAGGTGAGATTGTCTTAGATTCACCCTGATCTGAAGCTCATGCATTTCACCTCTTCTTGAATCTGACCATGATTTAGGGAAAGGCAATGAGCACCTGATTCAGGAGGGGTGGGCAGGAAAGAAAACAGCCAAAAGGATGTGGTACGGTGGGGGAAGGAGAAGATGAAGAACAGGATATTTAGGATGTCAGATAAGGATTCGCCTTTTCTACAGTTTTGTGAAACCCTTTAACTATAGCATTCAGAATTTTACTTCCCTGATTTAAAGAAAGAAAAGAAAGAAAGAAAGAAAGAAAGCTTATCCCAGTAGGAATGTATCTTGTTAGAAAATGTCATGCTTAGATTTGTGATGTCTTTACAGTGAACTGACTTACGCATAAGGGAACACAGTTACTGTAGAAAACAAAGAATTCTGTGGATAAGAACTTGGAAATTTTTTTTATATCTACCAGCATTTATGTTTTAGAACTCAAACTGCCTCATGGAAAGTTTCCATTTCTCAGAATAATGAAGCAGAAACAAATTTGGCCTTAGGCAGGTCCAGGGAAATCAAATCCACCCACCACGTAGATCTTCAGATCCACAACACACAGCAAATTTTATGCCTGGCAGCTGATGTGCCGTAAAGTGCCTTAAGGGAGCAATTCTCCGACACTCAGGTAGAAAACTATCATCATAGAAGAGTGAGGATAGCTGGGGTTAATCTCCTACAAGTAAAACTGGTAATTACTTTTGTAAACACGTCAAGGGGGCCATCTTTACAGTAGTAGTAGGAGAAGAAAAAGTGCAGTTACAAGGTGGACTTGTTTTCTTGAAGAAACTAGAGCAACCCTAAGGGGTTAGCATAATCAGGTGGATGTATGCATGAAGTGATTTCATCACAACTCCTATTCAATATGATAGTCACTAACTGTATTAAAATTAAAGTCCATTACTCAATCATACCAGCCCATTTCAAGTTCTCATTAGCTACCTATGACTAACAGCTACCATAATAGACTGCTTATAGATAATATTGTGGTGATGAACATTGAATACTCTACGAAGGAGATAAAGTGGGCAGTTAGATGAAGGGTAATTTCCTAAGTTACAGTAACTAGTATAGAGTAATTATTTTTAGTACAAATTAGCGTGCATATTCTGGTTCAGATTTTACAATAAAATGGCTCAGATTTGAGAACCAAAGGAAAAAATAACAAAACTAAGTTTAATAATAGAACAAAATTGATTGTAGTTAAGATTTAGAGAGCACTGTGACCCAGGAAATCAAAGGGCAAAAGGAATAAAACCAAGAGCCAGAGCTTTGAATTTCAGTTTCTTTCGCCCACTAAGGCAAGTCACTAAATCTCTCCAAACCTTGCCTTCCAGACTGGTTGTGATTATTATAGGAAAATAATTAATGCAAGTTCTCCAGCCCTGTTCCTGCCACATAGTGAGGGTTCAATAAATGATTGCCATCATTATTAATACAAAAATAAGCCTGAGGTTTCTAAAAACATGCTAATCATAATTATAAATATATTTTCTGTTATTAAGAGTTTACTCCAAGCCAATGTTTTAATGTCCTTATCCTTTCATTTTAAAACATATATTAAAGGTATGATATCTACCAAAGAGAAGTATGGCCGAACATTAATTTTGATCCCTCTGAGTTCCTATAGGTACCTGTTATATTTTAAAGTGATATTACCCCAGATGAATTTTTGTAAAGAAAAAAAAATCATTGAAATCCATTACATTCATGTGCTCTTTATTGCAAAACAGCAATATGGTATGAGCCCTTTTCAGTTAAGAAATTTTTATGAAATTCTTTCACTCCATTGAATGCCCAGGTTGAATTAAGAAAGTAAAAATTTTCTTGCATGAGTACTTCTCTTTAAATACCATTGAATACACACTCACTCTCAGGGTAGGATTAGGACTCATTTTATTTTACATGGTTGTGTTGTTAATTTCTTATTTCATAAAATGTCATGTTAATGGTATATCTGTTATATCTTGTATAGAGGTCTCTATATAGAAATCTATATCTATGTTTAATTATAAATAATTCTATATATATAGTGTTACATACAACAATTTTCAATGATGTACAATCTTGAGTGTGTAGCTTTATAGGTAACTTATCATTTGCCTCATTTTCAGGAAACTCTCAGGGCCACAAGTTCCCCTCAAAAGGAGGCTATATGAAATATAAAGCTGCATATTCTTGAATAACGTCTACTGTTAATTGAAGACTCTGCTGATTTTATTAAATACATAAAAAGTAATTTTGAGAAACTCATGAATTGAAAAAAAAAAGTCTCACAGCATCGTGCATTATGAAAATTATTGGACTAATTATTAAATGTCATTTTTTCCTTGCAGATCTATATCCATATTAAGGTGAATATTTTCACTCATAAATACCTGTCCATTCCTCCTATCTTTCAGAAAGTGAGGTTTAGGTCAAAGGCAAAGATTTTTTCACTCATGGAATATTGTCCAAAGAAAATCTAAGATTGGCTATGAAAAGATTTTGGATTTGTAAAATATCCCATTATTTATTGTTTTAATATGAGAAAGGACATTATTTAAAAAATAAATGTAACAATTCTGAAAATTTTGCAACTATTTGCTAATTATTAAAATAATCCAAAACTAAAGAAACTTGTTTCAGTCAGTCTTTGCTGTGTAACAAATCATCTCAAAACTTAGTAACTGAAGACAACAATGACTTATTATTTCCCACATTTCTGATGATTAGCTGGACAGGAAGATTCAAGATGACCTCTCTCACCTGTCTGGCAGTTGGTGCTGGTTGCCAGATGAAGGACCTCAGTTATCTTCCATGTGGCTAGAATGGCTTCATTACATAGAGGTCTCAGGGCAGTGATCAAAGAGATAAAAATGAACCTGCAAGGTCTCATGAGGCCTAGGCTCTGAAAGTTACGTAATATCTCTTCCACCACACTCTGCTGATCCAGCCCAGATGGAAGCAGGTAGATAAAAATCCACTCCAGGCTGGGAGGAAGGCCAATGTCATAATGCAGAGAGGGGTGCATACTGGTATGGGAAATTTGTGGCCATTAAACAATCAAATTCATGTTGAGTCTTCATTTGATTTATCTTTACATTATTTTCCTGTCAAAATTGTATGACAGAGTGAAAAGACATTGCATCTTCATGACTTTAACAACATATATACAGGAGGTAAGTTTAGCAAAAATACTTGGGGTCTTCATCAGCTTTTCCAAAGGCCTTTTCTGCTATTCAACTCATTATCTTTTGAAGTTTGGAATAAATTTGCATTTAATTTGCTTTACAGATTTAAGGTTGACAACATATTATTCTCCACCATGATATCTTATATATACCTACAAATAACCTGGCACAGAGAGAGGTGGGTATAGGTGTTCCTATGCTGATATAAGCCAGCATGGTACCTGGGAGGGGCCTGACTGGATCTGTATTCAATTGTTTTGCTCTTAAGTGTTCTGTGTTCCTACCAAGTTTTGTAGTTGCAGACTTGGAATCATGCTTAGTTAGTCAGGAACCTCTCTCACCTAAATTAAAACATCCATGTTACATATTACTCATTGTTTTGCATACAATATTGTTTAGGTCCCAATATGCATGTACCAGGCAGGGGCTGGTTAGGGAAGCAGAACCACTACATAATTTTAACAGAATTTTCTTACTTGGGTATTAGACGGATTGTGGGACCAGAAGAAAAGGTAACCCAAAGATTAATAACTGCAGGAAAACACTACCACCTTTGAATTGGAGAAGCAAAGGGGTCAATAATATTACCCAGGACCTACAGCTTGGTGTCCCGGGGTTTGCAGTTGGAGCTAAGCTGCCTCAGCAGACATCTGGAGCCCTGCCCTCCCGGGCACTGCCACTGTGGCTGCAGTCTCCGCCATTCCTAGCCAATCCTGCTGCTCTTTACCAGGGAACCCACCAAAAGAGTAGGTTCACTTGCCTTTTTTCCCCCCATTAGCTCCACCTGAGGAGGTCTGGGTGTCTGAGAAATGTGGCCTATGATTCTCGGTGCCAGCCACAAAGAGTGGAATACTAAGAGGCAGGGATGTGGCTCAGACCAAGTATATAAGACATTCCTGAGGCAAACTGTGCGATAATAGGCATGGATGCTATGTGCCTCTAAAAGAAGGGGCATTGCGATGGATACTTTGATAAGGTAAAAATAAGGTGGTCTCAGACAATTTCTAGGAAAGAGGCAAACTAAATGAGACAATCAGAGTAGGTAAACTATTGACTGGAATTTAAACACTGGACAGGAATCTAAGTCACTATTTGGACAGGAAAAGAAATTTCCAGGCAAGCAGATGACTTCTTTGGTTGTTTGCTTTGATTTTAGCAGAACCTAAACTGTAAATTTGAGACAGCTGTTTCTGAATTGGCGAGCATTCAAAGGACTTACTTTGTGTTACTAGAAATAAGATGTTGACAAGAAATTGAAGCTAGATTTAATTTGGATTTCCTCAAAGAGTGGTATCTTCTTTTCAAATATTTCAACAGAGCATTTGAAACCTTTCCCTCAATTAAGGGTAGGCAAGAAGAACTAAGCACACTCCCCCGTTACCACACCGACTGTAACCCTTCAGATATTAAGTGATGACTAACTTACTTTCCTATCCTCCCTAACTTTCAAGAAAGTTTCCTTGAAGCAGCGGGGAGATCGCCACAGTGGGAAGAGCTGCTGAATTCCACGGAAACTGCACTATGTAGAAGCATAATAAATTTGTGGTAGAGCTATCTTCCCTGTGAGGCATACACTAGAATAGATGACATTTGCCTTCTCTTTCTCAAATTGCTTCTAAAAGCACTCCTCTGTCCAGAATGACGGAAATCCCCCAGGTCACTGGATCAGGGCTGGAAACCACCGTGGGATTTAGACGGCAGAAGTGACCTTGAGATCACGCTTGACTTTGACCTTGGGAATTTATCTGTAAAATAAGAAGATTTAAATAGATGATATCAAATCCTTCTTTCAACTCTGTTAAGGTAAAATGTTACGAAAATGCTTTAAAAGATGCGTGAGTCAAAGTGCATAGAATAATGGATTACAAATGTGCTTTCAGTTTCTCTTAAATATTTTAAATGTCAGTACTGTTCTCTGCAATTTGGTTTATCTATTTTCTTATTTCATCATTTTCAAATGGAGGCTCAAAAATACTAGGGAAGACAAAATTTGTATGAATTAGACATGATTTTTAGGGAAGTGTTTTGAAAAACAGTTGCTAGGAATGAATACGTTCTACAATTTTAGAAATTTTGTGCCAACTTACCTTAAAGAACTACTGTTTTCTCTTCTCTTGTTCTTTGGCACATGTTGGTATGATGGACAGATACTGACTTAAGGTGTCACAATTGCCTTCAGTCTCTGCACCCCTCGTGTTTGCATGATATTTGACAAATAAATTAACTTCTCTGGTCTTTTCTTTCTTTTTTTTATCAGATACATGAATTGGGATTAGCCATAAACTTTGGTTCACAATTCTCTATCACCAATTCACACACGACCCTCTTTAATTTAATTATATTTTATCTTTTTTTAATTTGGGGGAAAACGAATATAAGATACTAAATATAATGCATATTTATAAACTAGCCCTAGCTTTGCTTGTTTCTGATGTTTTAGAAAGGGCCACACTGCATGTAGTCTGGTTTTTAATTTTTCACTCAACATTTTGTTACTAAGATTAACCTATGTTGCCCTGTTGCTCTAGATAGTGTAGTTCATTCATTTTCACAGCTGTCTATTGTGTGAATACACTGTAATTTATTTAAAGTTATTTAGGTTGTCTCTGGGTTTTTAAAATTACAAACATTGCTGCTATGAATTGTACAAGGTATAAAATTTCTACCAGAAATATAACTAGGGATGGAATTGCTGGCTGTGTACATGGTCAACTTTAAAAGGCAACATGAAACCAGTTTCCAACATGGTTGTATCAATTTAAATTGCTGCCAGTAATGAATAATAAATTCTATTGATCCACATCCTCTCAAAAGCTGGGTATTTATCTTACTTTTTTCGGTCTGGAGTGTAACATAGTAGGTCATTTTGCATGTTTTTGATTACTAGTCAGTTAAAGCTTTTATTCAAATGTTTACTTTTGAACACAAATGATTTCTTATTGAGGAAATGCCAGTTTATATATTTACCCACAATTTTATTTTACCATCTCTGGACTTTCTATGTTATTCTTTGGTCAATTTATATACCCCTGCACCAGAGGCACAATATATTAATCACTGTGGGTGTTTTTTGCTTCTTTTTTTAAATTAATTATTTTTATTTTTAAAGGAACTTTAGATTACATAAATATTACATAAAAAGTATAAGGGATGTCCATATGTTATACTCCCTTCCCCTCCCACAACCACTGTGGGTTTTAAAATCTTGTTCTCTAAGTAGGGCAAATCTAACCTCATTATCTACCTTCCTGTTCAGACATGCCATATTTTTTAGGACCATTGAATTTCCATATAATTTTTATTATCAGCTTGTCAAGTTCCATGGAAAATCCTGTCATGTTCTTATTTGAGTTGTATTGCCCATAAATCAGTCAAGGGAGAATTGACATCCTTACAAAATAAGTTCCCATCATTATCATGGAACAAACCCCCATTTATTAAATTTGTATTTAATGTATTTCAGCAATGTACTAAAAACGTAATATACAGAATTTGAAAAACTTGTCTTAGATTTATTTCCTGATCCATTTTAGTTTTAGTGATAAATGGTATATTAATATTCATGTGTTATGTGTACATGTTTTTAATTGTTTGTTGATGGTGTAAGGATCTATTCTTCATTTTCATATGTCTACCCTATATCCTGACTCATTGCTAAGCTTTCTTTTTTTTTTTTTTTTTTAAAGATTTATTTATTTATTTAATTTCCCCCCCTCCCCTGGTTGTCTGTTCTTGGTGTCTATTTGCTGCGTCTTGTTTCTTTGTCCGCTTCTGTTGTCGTCAGCGGCACGGGAAGTGTGGGCGGCGCCATTCCTGGGCAGGCTGCTCTTTCTTTTCACGCTGGGCGGCTTTCCTCACGGGCGCACTCCTTGCGCGTGGGGCTCCCCCACGCGGGGGACACCCTTGCGTGGCACGGCACTCCTTGCGCTCATCAGCACTGCGCATGGCCAGCTCCACACGGGTCAAGGAGGCCCGGGGTTTGAACCGCGGACCTCCCATATGGTAGACGGACGCCCTAACCACTGGGGGTTATTACCCCATATAAAAATATCTACTGCACATTATTGTTATGGAGATGAAATAAGGGAACCTTATTGATAATAAAACATTTTAACAGGCATGTACTAAATATTGCTTCCCATTCCTTTCCTTTGTTAGGGAGATAGTAAATAAAAGAGAGGGACAGAGAGGGGAAGAAGGCAATAGAGAATGAACTCTAATGTTGCTTTGGTATACCAGATTTTATTTTGTGTTATGTTTTTGTGTATTTGGTTGCATAACCATTGTGCTTGATTAGATTAGTAAAAAGGAAAGTAGATCATTGCATAACATTCATTTCTTACTGTTATTGTTGGTTAACCATGATTTATATTTCCTTAAGATTAGTTTTCCTGGGGAGCAGATGTGGCTCAAGCAGTTGAGTGACTGCTTCCCACACATGAAGTTCCAGATTTGGGTCCCGGTGCCTCCTGAAAAAAACAAAAACAAACAACAAGCAAAACAAATGAAAAACCCAACTCTAGGGAACTGATGTGGCTCAATGGTTGAGTGCTGGCTTCCCACATATGAGGTCCTGGGTTCAATCTCTGGTTCCCGGTACATTAAAAAAAAAAAATTAGTTCTCCTAATATAAAATAATTTTAAATGTACTTTTTAATTTAATGTTTTAATTAGAGAAGTTGTTAGTTAACAGAAAAAACACATAAAAGTTACAGCACTCCTGTATACCCCCTATTGTTGACACTTTGCATTAGTGTGGTATCTCTTTTACAATTGATAAAAATATTAAAATTGTATTATAACTATAGTCCATAGTTTAGATTATTTTTTCCCATATACCATCCTCTTGTCTTGGTGTGGTATATTTCTTACAATTTGTGAAAGAGCATTTTTATACTTGTACAATTACCTATAGTCCATTATTTAAAATAGGGTTCACTGTGTTATACAGTCCTATGTTTTATCTTTTAATTTTTATTCTAGTAACACTTATATGACCTAAAATTTCCTCTTTTAGCATCATTCACATCTAAAATTCAGTGCTGTTAATTACACTCAATAATGTGCTACCATCAGCACTATCCATATTCAAAACTTTACAATCAACCTAAATAAAAATTCTATGTAAATTAAGCCTTAACTTCCTTTTCTCTACCAACCCAGCCCCTGATAACCAATATTCTAGATTCTAATACTATGAGTTTGCTTATTCAGATTATTTCATGTCAGTGAGATTATACAATATTTGTCTTTTGTGTGGCTTATTTCACTCAGCATAATGTATTCAATGTTCATCCATGTTGTCACATGTATCAGAACTTCATTCCTTTCAACAGCTGAATTATATTCCATTGTATGTATATACCAAATTTTGTTTATCTAGGCATCGGTTGATGTTCACTTTGGTTGCTTCCATCTTTTGGCAATTGTGAATAATGCCACTATGAACATTGGTGTGTAAATACCTGTTTGAGTCCCTGCTTTCAATTTTTTGGGGTATATACCTAGAAAATGGATTGCCAGGTCATATCATAATTCTACACTTAGCTTTCTGAGGAACTACCAAATTGTCATCCAGAGCAGCTGCACCATTTTACATTCCCGCCAGTAGTGAATGAATGTTTCTATTGCTCCACATCCTTTCAAACACTTGTAATTTTCTATTTCTTTTTAAGAGTGTCCATTCTAGTGGGAGTGAAATGGTATTTCATTGTGGTTCTGATTTCCATTTCCCTATTACCTAGTGATTTTGAGCACTTTTGCACATTTTTTTTCCTTTTTTTTTTTTTATCCCTTTGTAGATCATCATTGGAGAAATGTCTATTCAGATCTTTTCAAAAATCAATTGGCTATTTCTGAACTCTCAATTCGATTCTATGTGTTGATATATCTATCCTTGTGCCAGCTGGAATTTTGATTGGGATTGCTTTGCATCTTTAAATCATTTTGGGTAGAGTTGACATCATAGGGCTATTTAATCTTCCAATCCATGAACATGGAATGAGCTCTCACTTATTTAGTTCATCTTTAATTTCTTTCAGCAATGTTTTGTAGTTTTCTGTATATAAGTCCTTTTCATCCTTGGTTAAACTTTTCCTAGATATTTGGTTCCCTTAGTTGCTATTATAAATGGAATATTTTTCTTGATTTCCTCCTCCAATTGCCTAAAACAAGTATATTGAAGGACTACGGATTCTTGCATGTTAATCTTGTATCCCACCACTTTGCTGAAAAAGTTTATTAACTTTATTAGCTTAGTTGTCAATTTTTCAGGACTTCCTGTTTATAGGATCATGTCATCTGCAAATAGTGAAAGTTTTACTTCTACCTTTCTGATTCGGAAGCCTTTTATTTCTTTTTCAAGCCTAACTTCTCTGGCTAGAACTTCTAGTACAGTCCTAATAGTAGTCATCCTTATCTTAATCCAGATCTTAGAAGGTAAGCTTTCATTCAGTCTTTCAACATTGAGTTTGGTGCTGGCTGTGGGTTTTCCATATATGCCCTTTATCATGTTGAGGAAGTTTCCTTCAATTCCTATTTTTCAAAGTGTTTATATCAAGGAAGAATGTTGGATTTTGTCAAATGCCTTTTCTACATCAATTGAAATGATAATGTGATTTTTTCCCTTGCTTTTTTAATGTGTTGTATTAAATTAATTGATTTTCTTATGTTGAACCATCCTTGTATACTTGGGATAAAACCCCCTTGATCATGGGATTTAATATTTTTAATGTGCTGTTGGATTTGATTTTATTGAGAATTTTTGCATCTATAATTCATAAGAGAAATTGGTCTGTGATTTTTCTTTTCTTGTAGTATTTTATCGGGCTTTGGTATTAGGATGATGTTGCCCTCATAGAATGAGTTATGTAGTATTCCATCTCGTTCAATTTTTTGAAAGTGTTTTAGCAAGATCAGTACTAATTCTTCTTGGAATGTTTGGTAGAATTCACTTGTGAAACCACTGGTCCTGAATTTTCCTTGTTGGGAAGTTATTGATGACTGATTTAGTCTCTTTACTTGTAATTGGCCTGTTGAGGTCCTTTTATTTCTTCCAGAGTCAGTGTAGTTTATTCATGAGTTTTTATGAGTTTGTCCATTTCATCTACATTGTCTAATTGTTGGCATATACCTGTCCATAGTATCTTCCTATGATCCTATTTATTTCTGCGGGGTCAGTAGTGATGCCTGTCTGATTTTATTTACTGTATCTTCTTTATTTCGTATTTTTCTTTGTCAGTCTAGCTAAGGGTTTGTCAATTCAATTGGTCTTTTCAAAGAACTAAGTTAATTAATTCTATTTTTTTCTCATCTCAAATTCATTTATTTCTCCTCTAAACTTTGCTATTTCTTTCCTTCCACTGGTTTTTTTAGTTTGCTATTTTTTTCTATTTCCTCCATGTATGTATCATTCCAATTTTAGTAAATTTACTGCCAAAGGGAATTCCTCTGTCTGTTATTGATTTCCAGCTTCATTACATTATGGTTGGACAAAATGTTTTGTATAATTTCATTTTTTAAAAAACTTATTGAGACATTTTGTAACCCAACATGTGTTCTATTCTGGGAGTATGATCGTGTGCACTTGAGAATAAAGTATATCTTGCTGTTTGGGGTGCAATATTCTGTATATGTCTCTTAGGCATAGTTCATTTATCATATTTTTCAAGTTTTCTGTTTGCTTATTGGTCACAGTTTAGATGTTCTATTTATTAATGAGAGTGGTATATTGAAATGTCCAACAATTTTTATAGAGGTGTATATTTCTCCTTTCAATTTTGTCAGAATTTGCCTCAGGTATTTTGGGGCACCATGGTTAGGTGGATTGCAACAATTTATGATTATTTCTTCTTAGTGTATTGCCCTTTCTATTTTCATATACAGTGTACCTCTTTGTCTCTTATAGGAGCTTTGCCTTAAATTCTAATTTGTTCAATATTAGTATGGCTATCCCAACTCTTTTTTAGTTATTATTTGCATAGAATATTATTTTCCATCCTCTCACTTTCAACTTATTTGTGTCTTTGGGTCTAAGATGAGTCTCTCGTAAACAACATGTAGTTGGATCACGCTTTCTTGTCTATTCTGCCAGCCCGTGTCTATTGATGGAGGCATTTACTCCATTAACATTCATTATTATTGCTGTAAAGTACTTACTTCAGCCATTTTGATGTTTGATGTCATATCCTTTTTTATTTTCTCTTTCTCTGCTCCTTTATAGCAATTTCCATTTCTGTATAGCTGATATCTTGTGATTTTTTTGACTGGCCCTTTTCTCACTTCTTTTCCTGTATATATTTAAAATATATTCTTTTTGGTTACCCTGTGGTTTAGATTATACAACTTATATCTATAACAAATTTAACTTCAATAGCATACATGTTCTCTTCTCCTGTATCCTTCTGTTTCCCCTCTTTATGTTGTTTCTGTCCCAATTTACCACTTTATATTTTGCATGTCCAATATCAGAAACTATGCCTTTTTCTGGTTCAGCTGTAGTCTGACTCTTATAGGAATGAAAAAGTATATTAAGGATACAGAATTATTGGGCTTTGCATTTACCCTTTTAGTTACCCTTACTGAAGATCTTCATTTCTTCACAATACCCCAAGTCACTTTCTCCTGTCTCTTTCTTTCAACTTGCAGAACTCCCTTTAGTAATTCTTGTACATTGTTGACAAATTCTTTCAGTTTCTGTTTATGTATGAATATTTTAAAATATCCCTCATTTTTTAAGGACAGTTTTGCTGGATACAGTATTTTTAGTTGCCATTTTTTTTCTCTTTCAAAGCCTTAAATATATCATACCATTGTTTCTCACCTCCATGGTTTCTGATGGGAAATCAGCACTTAGTCTTATTAGGGATCCCTTGTATGTGATGAATCACCTTACTTTTACTGCATTCAGAATTCTCTTTTTATCTTTGGCACTTGACATACTGATTAGTATGTGTCTTGAGGTAGGTCTATTAGGATTTTTCTGTTTGGAGTATGTTGTATTTCTTGGACATGTATCTTTATGTTTTTCATAAGACTTGGGAAATTTTCAGCCATTATTTCCACGAAGATTATTTCTTCCACTTTTCCTTTCCCTTCTTCTGGGATACCCATGACATATATGTTTGTGAACTTTGTGCTGTCACTCTAATCTCTGAGACACTGCTCAATTTTCTCTATTCTTGATTCTATCTGTTCTTCTGCTTCTATGATTTCAATTGTTCATCTTCTAGTTCACTGTTTCTTTCTTCTATCTGTTCAAATCTGCTGTTCTATGCCTCTAGTGTATTTTTAATCTCTATTATTGTGACTTAAATCCCCTTAATTTGTTATGTTTCTTTTTGTACTTCCAAATTTTTCTTTATGCCCACACAGCGTCTTCTTAACATCCTTTTGCTCTTTATCCATATTTCCTTTCATCTCCTTGAATTGATTTTGGAGATTTGTTTGAACTTCTTTGATTAGTTATTCCAAATTCTGAGTCTCATCTGAAGTTTTAATTTGTTCCCTTAACTGAGCCATATCATCCTGTGTCTTAGTATGGCTTGTAATTTTTTGCTGATGTCTGGGTATCTGATTTACTTATGAGTTAACTCTGAAGGGCAGTTTCTCATTTCCCCCTCTTGTTTAGGTTTTTAGTGTTAATGAGCTTTGTGTTAAGGCTTCTTTGATACTTGGTCCAAGTTATTCTAGACCTTTAGCATAGACCATGTTTAACTGTTCAGATTTTCTTAGCTCTTCAGCTGATTCTTGTCCTGGATATGTGCTATAATTTTTAAGATTGCATTTTTTGTTCCTTCTCTGTGAATCTTGATCTGTTCTGTTTGTTTTTGTGTAGAATATTATCCCCAGTTGCTAGGATTTGATTATATCCGTGCCCCCCCTCCCCCCAATGACCTTTTCCTTACAGTTTTCAGGACTGGGACCCTTCTGTATTACAGCAACTCAACATAACCCTTTTTTTTTTTTTCTGTAATGCTTTTTTCTTCTGGTTTCTTCCCAATTAGGACATCCCATCCCAGGAAGACAGATGGAGACAATCCAGAAAATGTGGGACACTCCAGACAAGTTGTTTTGCCTTTAGGTGGTCCAGCCAATAGACATTGGATTTAATAAGCACAACTTTTGTAAACAATTCTGTCAAGGTCTCTCTATTTCTCCCCACTGGTGGTCCTTATGTATGCTGCATGACTTAGTAGCTTGTGTTTAACCCTGAATCTCTGAAGACTTGAGTCCCTGTGCATGCATTTGTGTGGGGTTCTATGTTGCTGCTGTGAATGGCTCTATAGTCTGTGTCTATGCTATTACTGCAAGAATCCCAAGCTGCACAGGACTGAGTGAGAGGGAGGGGTGGGGAACAGCATGTCCAGGATGGAAATTTCCTACCTGCTTTTGCTGATTATTTTTCTTTTCCTTTCATTAAGTATTTGTGGAGTCCTTCTCCAGTCTCTATTATCCTCCAAAGTTTTAAACAAGTAGGAGGTATTAATCAACCAAAAGGGGTGCTGATGAAAAGCATTGGAACTCTGTTGGCTTATATAAAGGGTATTTATTTGCGGTAGAAGTTTACAGTTACCAGACCCTAAAGAGTCCAACTCAAGGTACCATAAGAGGTACTTCTCACCCAGAGTATGTTGCCATGTGTTGACAGAAAATGGCAGGAAATGTCTGTAAGTGTTCAGCCTTCCTCCTTCCTCTTAAGGCTCCATGGGCCCAGCTTCTTTCATTCCCAGCTGTATGCTGGTATAAGGCTCATCACTCTCCCCAGGCTTCACTAGTTTCTTTCTGGGCTTCAGCTGCTCTCTTCTCTCCACAAGATCAGCTGTAGACTATCAGGTTCATCTCTCTTCCCAGGGCTGTATCTATGGAGCACTCTCTCTTCCTGTGTCTCTGCTTTTGTGCTCTCATTCTCATGTATTTACTCCCCTACCTGTGATTGAGCATCTGTTTATATAGCCCACAGCTGTAGGCTAGCTTTTAGGTGGGGATTCAAACTGAGTCACCCTAATTACGTGGTCAAATAAAAGCCCTAATCTTGATTTAATAAAGTAAAAGAGAAACTTCTGAGTCTAATACAATCTAATAGGCCCAGAGCAACAGACCACTTTACAAACACAATCCAATATCTATTTTTGGAATTCATAAACAAAACCAAACTGTTACATAGGATTTTCCTTTTACTAGGTGATTCTGAGGGAAGACTATTCCAGGGGATGTCTGATGTTGCCTTGTTAATGACATCACTCCATAGCATTTATTTTAAAGTTAGAGAAAATGAAGGATAAATTCAAGATCCAAAGTTACAATATAATGGCTTCAGCATTGTTAAATGTAATATACATGTAAAATAGCACATGCAATCTTTAGCTTTTATTTGTTTTAAGAAATAAAAGATATGTTATTTTATGCTTTTTACTATACCTCTATCATAAACAGTAAAAATTAAATTTCTTTTTTTTTTTGAAGGAGAACTTTTATTTTTATGTACAGAAAAGCCAGCTATCCCCTTTAAGTATCTTAAACAGGCAACTTTCCTTATTATATTTTGAAAAGATTTTCTCAGCATTATACTCTCAATGAACACCTGACAAAATCTCCTATGTTCGTATGTTGCCCTACCCTCCCCCCAATTTCTTGGGCAATATTACCCATCCGCCCATCCCTAGCCCCCCTCAAGCCTGCAAAGCCCCACCCAAAGGTAACCCTGTGCCCCCATTTTATCCCTTCCTTGTACACATACTTACCTCCAGCTTATCATAGATTTCACCCATGTAGATGTCAGCTTGCATCCTTCCTCTACCCCCCGATTTCCTGTAAGCCTATCATCCAGTCTCTAGCTCTCTGAGGCAGCTTGGTTTACTTATTTCATATCATTGAGGTCATGTAGTATTTGTCCTTCAATGCCTGGGTTGTTTCACTCAACATAAGGTTCTCAAGATTCATCCATGTTATCACATGTGTTTGTAGTGTATTTGTTCTTAAAGTAAATTTCTTGATATATCTTAGAGCCATAAGATTTCTTTCCTTTGTTCTTTACTTACCCCCATTTTTACTTCCTTTTTTTGCCTGCCTGCCTGCCTTCTTCCCTTCCTTTTTTTTTCTTCCCTCCCTTCTTCCCTTTCTGTCTTCCTTGATAAATCTAAGACTCTGTGAGTTCTGAACCAAGCTCAAGCAATAATGTATAGCAGGTTTTCTTCATTGACTCAGATCACTAACAATTCATTTGCTTTTACTCTATGGGTTAAAATAAAAATTTGTGTTGATGTCACCTGGGATGAATGTATTTATCTTTCACTGTCTTATGTGTATAAATGTAATATATTCAAACTTTAATATCAGTAGTGATAGATATTTCACATACTAATATTAAAGAAATTTTGATGTTTTAAATGTTGTGCATATTATTAAAATCCAGCATCCTGAAATATTGCTTAAGACCCACTGTACTTATAAGTCACATGTTTTCTCAACACATACACAGACTACGCATGATATTCTCTAAGCAGTGGAAGAACATTTACATAATAAAGTATATAAATGACCTCTTATTAGAAGAGCTTTGTTTTGATAGGCTTGGAATGAGTCATGTATCTGAAAGTGTTAATACATATGCATGAAAGTTAAATCTCCACATCAGACAAGCTAGAGATTTTTGCTTACTTCAACTTTGATATATATAGATGATAGCTATAGATATAGACATGGACGCGGACATGGACACGGACACAGACACAGACAGACATAGATATAGATATAGATGCAGATATAGATGTAGATATAGATATAATGTGGGTGTGTGTCAAATGAGGCAACTAAATGGTGAGCCAGTGAAAATTCCAACACACTAAATTTATTTTTCACATATTAAGTCTTTTCTATCATAATCCATTTTTCAATGCCTGCCCTCAAATAAGAGCTATTTCTGGGAGGAAAATAAACACAATTCTTGATAAGTAAAATTCCACACAATGACAAAAATAAAAATATATTGTGTATAGTAGTGAATATCATCAGACTACATTTGACAACAATAATTCTATTTAAAAAATAAATGTGAAAATAGAAAAATCTTCATATGCAAATACTCTTTTCCTTCTACTCCACCCATCAGAATTCTGACTAAAAATCATCCCTGACCATACACAATAAACAGAGGACAACTCTTATTTTCTTTTCTTTTTTTAATGTTGCATTCAAAAAGTATAAGAGGTTCTCATATATCCCCCACCCCCCTCACCTCACACCTCCCACATCAACAACCTCTTTCATCATTGTGGCACATTCATTGCATTTGGTGAATAAATTTTGGAGCACTGATGCACCACGTGGATAATGGTTTACATTGTAGTTTACTCTCTCCCCTAGTCCACCCAGTGGGCCATGGTAGGACATACAATGTCCAGCATCTGTCCCTGCGGTACCACCCAGGACAACTCCAAGTCCTGAAAATGCCCCCACATTACATCTCTTCTTCCCTCTCCCTACCCTCAGCAGCTACCATGGCCACTTTCTCCACATCAATGCTACAATTTCTTCCATTACTAATCAAAAGAGTTCCACAGTGGAATACCAGTAAGTCCACTCTAATTCATACTCTATTCCTCCATCTTGTGGACCCTGGGATTTCTAATATATAGTGAAGTGGGTATAGCTCAGTGTTTGAGTGCATGCTTTGCGTGTATGAGATCCTGGGTCCATTCCCCAATACCTCCTAAACATAAGCTTATATACAAATATATATTTGTACCATTTGCAACTTCTAAAATTCACATTCTCTCCCTTCCTTTGTATTTGCCTCTATTAATAAAATGTAGCACAAATAATCACATTACACAAAGCTGGTGAAAGCTGAAAGCCATAACATGATCATGTCTTAGTTTGCCAGGACTTCTGTAACAAAGTACCAAGGACTAACTGGCTCAAACAACAGAAACTTATTGTCTCACATTTTTGGAAACAAAAAGTCCAAAGTCAAGGTGTTGGCAGGATCATGCTTTCTCTGAAGTCTGTTACATTCTGGCGGTGGCTTGCCAGCAATCCAAAACTCAGTCTCTGCCTCCATCACATGGCCATCTGTCTCCCACTACCACTGTGTCCAAATTTCTTCTGCTTTTTAGGACTCCAGTCCTGGGATTAAAGCACAACCTGGTTCAGTTTGGCCTTATCTTAATAGGATCTTCAAAGATCCTATTTACAAATGAGTTCACATCTACAGGACTGGGGATTATGATTTGAACATGCCTTTGTGGGGGGCATGATTCAATCCAAAGTAGATGACCTCATCATTTAAAAAGATAGATATTTTATATTTAAAAACTACAATAAATGATGCATTACTCCAAACAGGAAGAATGAATAAAAAGTATTGTTGATTTAGAACAGACTGTTGGATACAGGAGATTACATAAAGTTTATGATTTTCAAATGAATGAAAACAAAGTTTGTTGCCATTGATAAAACTATTATTGAGATTTAGAGCCTCCTTAAGGCAGAATTAAAGTATTTGCTTTGTTCCCTACACTAACAACAGCAACAGCAAAAGTGGAGTGCTTGGTATCACTTACTCATCTCCCTGAAACAGAAGATTTTTGTGACTAAAACTATACCTAACAGCAATTTTGGTTTGGACAAACTCTAACATGAAAGGAGAGAGCCTAAGAAAATCTCACATAGGCTTTTTCTCAATTATCTTTACATATTAGTTTGATAAATATCTAATCATTCAAGGTTTATGAGTCAAGATTATTAATTCTTAACTGTAATTCCAGTATAAGCAAGAGTATCTAAAAGATATTTTGAGTCCATTGTCTCTGGAGGTTTGATTTCCTTGTTATTGAATATATTTAACAGGTACTGGTTATTCATTTTCTGGGAGTTTGTAGAGATGAGTGTAGATCTGATCTAAGCGAGATTAAACAATCTAAAGCCCCATTCGTATCCAATGTTCTGCCAATTACGATATGAGTAAAAGTTTACTTTACAAAGTATATATATATGTTCTTGATTATTTTTGAAAAACAATGATAAGTGATCTTAAAGGAAATCATATTGGTTTATCTGGGGTAAACAAATTTAAATGAAATTAATTTATTTCATATTGCTCCTAGTTTCATCTGATGTTACTTTAATTTAAAATTAACTCAGACTATTTGGATATGTGGTGCTCAATTAAATAGACATGGTGATCTAAGTCATGTGTAAATGCAAGATTTACCAAAACCCCACCCTTGACTCTTGTTCAAGTTACCTGACCTTTCTGGATAATGTTTATCATGAGGAGTTTTGGCTGACACAAAGCCTGCCTCCAAAAGCATTGCCTGACATTACAAGCACCAATTTAAAGTATTATGTAGTCTCATCAGGGCCAATGTTTCCATTGTCAAATTTTAAGAGCATAATATTACAACATAACAATTTGGGGATATTGTGTCTCATACTTAATTTCTTCAAAAATTTAGAAGCAAATACATCTTTTGCAGTTGGAATCTTTTAAAACATTTTTATATTCATTTCATTAACAGAGGTCTTACTAAAAGTGAAATTTCACTGAAAGGATTACAATGAATTATAGCAATCTCTTACTTCAACCATTTCCTCTATTTATTAACTATGAGACCAAGGACACATCATTTAAAATCTCTTTAAAATGGAGATATTAAAAAGTACCTACCTCACAGGGTTGCTGAGAAAATTAAATGAATAAAAGTGCATAAAACAACATGAACTATGCCTGTAACATGGTAAGTGCAAAATAAATGTTAGCTATTATAATTTTTAACCCTAACCTTGCTTGTTCTTATTCTCATAGTAGCCTCCTTCAATTTTTCCCCTGGCATTTAGCCACATATATTTTTTCCAGGTTTTTTTTATTTTTTAAGATACTTAGATTACGTAAGCATTACATTAAAAATGTAGGGGATTCCCATAAGCTCCATTCCCTACCCCTCCCACTCTTCCCTACCTTAACAACATCCTTCATTAGTCTTTTATATTCATTGCAACTGATGAACAAATTTGGAGTACTGACACTAAGCATGGATTAAAGTTTATGTTGTAGTTTATACTCTCTCTCATGTAATTCTGTTATGGCAAGATATATAATGGCTTGTATCTGTCATTGCAATGTCATTCAGGACGAATCCCAAGTCTCGAAAATGGACCCACATTACACGTGTTTTTCCCTCTCCCTGCCCTCAGAACCTCCAGTTGCCACTGCCTCCACATCAATGATGTAATTTCTTCCATTGCTAGAATCCAAATGAGTCTGTAGTAGAATACTGGTAAGTCTACTTTAGTCCATAGTTCATTCCCCAATCCTGAGAATTCTGTGACAGTGATTGAGAGGGGGCTGTAATCCATTAGGGCCAATGGATAGGACTCTTGTTTGCAGTTGTAAACTCTCTTGGTTCCTTGGTAGGGTAATTGTCCGTCATCACTTGTTAGTTGTCTGTTGTGAAACCAATGAAGTGGAAAGTAGGTGTTGCAACTCTGTTGAGATTCAGGGTCCAGCTAGTATATGGACAGCCGAAAGATTTAAGTCTCTCGGATGTACACCTACCACCTCTAGTACTAATTATAGGTTCAAATAGCAGGACAGAAAAGCCATTGTGGAGGGAAACCACAACTGAGTCTAACTCTGTCACACTAGGGAGTGTAAATTCCAAAGTAGGACCCACTGGCAAGGTACCAAACTCCTGAGCTACCTGCCCTGACTATGATGTCTGGATGTCTCCAGAGCCCTCAGGAACCCTGCTATTTGGGATCGTATCTACTATCTCAGCATATCTTGCTGAGACATGCATAAGCGTAACCTCTGGAATGACCTGACTCACTTTGAAGTCTCTTAGCCATATAAATTCATTTGTCTTTACCTTTTCCCCCTTTTGGTAAAGGTCTTTTTCCAGGTAGCCACATATTTTTAAATAATACAATTATAATTGCTAGTTCTTGATGAATCACTTTTGAACATTATTTGCTTTCTACTGAGATAGATAAGAGTTTTATGCATACATCCCATCTCCCAGTCTGCTCAAACTACACATCTAAAGTTGCTATTTCATAGTTTTTTGATAAGTCAAGAATCATCGGTATATACATTAACATTACATCAGTTAGGAATTTTAGACACAAGTGAGAGTAAAGCCAACGACTGTGATTTAAACAGAGAATGTATTTTTATGTAACAAGAAATTTGGAGGTAGCTGGCTGCTGTTCTTCCCTGCTGCCCCCACTATTCTGCCTTTTATTCTTACAGTTGTCAAATCGCATTGCATGATGGCTGTCTCAGCTCCAGGCAACACAGCCACCTTCAAAAGCTGGAAGGAGGGAGCAGGCCAGGGTAGCAAAATCTTTCATCTCCTGTGCACTGTTCTTATTAGAGAGAAAATAACTTTCCAAGATTTTACCCATACAATTCTTCTGCTTCCCGCTGACCAACCCTGAATACTGTGGTGGCTCATTACTCCAAAGCAGGCTGGGACGGTGAGGATCTTACACAAAGGAATGGCATTGCCTTAATTGAATTAGACCAGAGGGTCCACACTTTCTCAGCTCATGGCTCCACTGGCATCTCTGAAATTATTTTCATGGTGCCTCTAGGCACAAGAAATATCCAACAGTCCCCCTTTCTAAGTAGTTGATTGCAAACAACATAATAAGTCATATATTTATATTCTTTAACTTAGTGGCCATTTGAGTTAATCATGCACCTAATTGTTTTTAAAAATCATTCTTAGCCACAATTACTTTCTAATGGGATAAATGTGTCTATTTGGTACTGAACAGCTTCTCAAAAATTTTTATTAGATTAGATTCTAACACCCTCATTCCCTATTCCACATTGATTTGTCATACAGTGCTTTCTTTATATTACACCAAGCATGGAAACTCCTGCTTCAGAGAGGCGTGATATCCTTCAAAGTATGACAGCATGAACTAATGGTGAAACCAGAGTCTACCTTGAGCTAGCTTCAGAAATGAAACCTCCCATCAACTGCAGGAAGGTTGTCACTTGTATGTGCAGTGTAGAGGAGGATTTTCTTTGGTGCAATCACTCTCTTAGAAGAATTTCAGCCAATTTTCCTCTTTACAGTTCAGTACTTCACTCCCATATCCAGGGATGCTGGAGTTCCTGGGCACTGAGCTTCTTGGAGCTTTCTCTGGAGCAAGTGGTATGATTGCTCATCTACATGAAGTTCTGGGTTCAGATCTCCTCTGATTTCTAAACTAGTTCCAGTCACCTTCTGATTCCCAATAAAGCTACTGCTGGGAAAGTCACAGACACACTTAAAGGCCATCTCCCAGTCCTCAACTACCACCTGCCTCCTTTTCTATTGTGGGCAGATGTTTCTATTCTGCAGCTTGTGGGAGATGTTAGATCTATTGAAAACACCTGAATCATACCTTAAATTCAGAAACTGGGAACAGGCAGCCCCAGATGCTAATGGGACCCCTCCCCTTGGGGTGAATAAATACTGAATATTGAAACAGTACCGTGTCTTTCCTCTCTGACACGAACTGGGTCATGTGGAGCTGCCAGCCACCAACCTTGACCCAAGTAGTTGTCCTGCCGAGGAGACTACCCATAATGGAATCTCTTACCCTGCTCTTTTGAGCCCTTTGTGCTGTGTAAGTAGTAAAGTGGTCATTTGCTCAAAGCTTTTGTTATGTCTGAGTCTGTGACCCCACATCACCCCATACAGCAACTCACTCCATCAGTACTTTATATTTAATCAATGATGGAGTCTTGGAACACTTGTTTTTGTTTTTTTTTTTTTTCTATATGGATTAATACTTTTAGAAATTCCATCCCTACCACTGTAGTGGAATTTGGCAAAAAAGATAAGTCAGGTACATTTTCAACTGGAAGTCCATGGTGGATTCTCAAAATGACTCAACTTTGGCAAGGTAAAGGATGAAAGTAGGGAATTCCAGGTGTTACCTGTAAGAAGGATGTGCTTTTGGGTAATATATGGTCATCTATTTTCTATACCAAATATTATGGGGGATGGCATATTTTGTACCTCACAAAACTTCCATCAAGGCCCAGACATCAAATATCTCAGGATGTACTAATGCTCACCTGAGTACCACTGTAGCAGTTTGATATTATTGATGAACTCCAAAAAGAAACAGTGGATTAGGTTTGTAAACTGATCCTCTCCTCTGGGTATAGTAGATTATATTGGATTCATAGGTTTACTTGATTAAGTAATTATGTATACCTCTTGTGCCAGTAGGGTGTTGAGTCTCCACCCTTTGGTGGATGGGGACTCACAGATAAAAGGCATGGAAAAGGACAGAGTTGAGTGTTTTTGATGTTGGAGTTTTGATGTTGGAGTTTGAGGCTGAAGCCTTAAGCTGGAGCCCTGGGAAGTAAGGTCACAAAGGAAAGAGAAGCAAGCCCCAGGAAGAGAGGAACCCTGAGCCCAGGAAGAAGCAAGCCCTGGGAAAAGAGGAACCCAGGAAGCCTGAACCCTTGCAGACGTCGGCAGTCATCTTGCTCCAACACATGCGAATAGACTTTGGTAGGGGAAGTAACTTATGCTTTATGGCCTGATATCTGTAAGCTCCTACCCCAAATAAATATCTTTTATAAAAACCAACCAATTTCTGGTATTTTGCATCAGCACCCCTTTGGCTGACTAATATAACCACCCTTCCCCAAACCAAGGCTGCCCTAACTGATGAAGGCATACTCTCCAAAACCAATCACCTCCTATTCCAAACACCCATTCATTCTTAGGGACTTAGTCTTGACAAAGGTTTACAAAGCAAAGAAGTTTTACTCTAAGTATTAATTCTAGGTGATTGACAGTGGCCAATAGATTTGAATTTGAGATTTATCAACCCCCCGATTCAATGAGTTTTCGGATTACAAAAACAGTCTTCTTAAAAATATCTTTACACATCTTTATTTACTTTGTCTCTTTCTGGATACAATTTTTTAAGACAAAGGTATTTTCTTATTTTGTAATAGAAATGGATATAAAAATAAATTTTTATTGAAAAGAATATATTTCCACATTTAATTGTAGATTAAATGCTACCAAATTTGAAATGTCTACATCATTCCTCCTACTCAGCTGACTGAGAGACTATGATATAATTGTTTCTTTGATGGGTTTGATGCCCAAAATATTCATATTATTTTTTATAAAAATAAATTTTTATGGAAAAGAATATATTTCCACATTTAATTGTAGATTAAATGCTACCAAATTTGAAATGTCTACATCATTCCTCCTACTCAGCTGACTGAGAGACTATGATATAATTGTGTCTTTGATGGGTTTGATGCCCAAAATATTCATATTATTATTTTCAAAATATTCAACTTGCTGCTGAGCCAGGATAAAAGGTTGGTAGTTACAACCTTATCTTAAAACGTTTTAGAAGAAAGTTTGCTGAAAAAAACAGTTGCTTCCCTTTTATATTTATATAAGATCTGTGTTCTGTTAAATTCAGAGTTTATAAAGGAAGAAAATACCTTAAATATACCTGTTTCTTCATATTCAATAGGAGATTATTCTACTACTAAAGATTCTGTCTCTGTCTCTGTCTCACTCTCTCTCCCTGTATCCCTCTCTCAGTGTATTCCAGTCCAAGTCATGATTTTCTAAGTGTTGAGGGGCTATAAATGCATGGCTTCAAAGATTTGAACAGTCCTGAAAGTACAATAAGGGCTAAGAAAATAGAACTCATTCTTCCATAAATAAATTCACACTTGTTTCATTAAAACTAATCAGAATTTAAGAATAATGCAAAAGTATAGTGCCTATTTATTAAGTGTTACCCTATGATCCACTCATTTGGAACTAAACTTATAAAGAACTATGTTTAAAATTTTAAAAATCTGTATTTTGTTATTTTTAAAACCACCATTATTATTTCATTTTCTTATTAATTGTATCTGATTATTTTATGGCTCTAATTTTGAAGAAATTTTGGATCACAGAAGGGTTACAGCTGTGGCAGGGGAGGATCATTGGTGCAGGGTATCAGTGATGGGGTATGCATGGCAAGAGGCTCACCTGGGGCATACCTATAAGGCATATGAATGTGTTCAAGTGTTCATTGGGCATTGTCATGGTTGGTGGAGATTCACACCATAACTGAAAGAATATCAAATTCCCATTCTGGGGAGCTCTGCCACATTCTCTAATGGGACAGCAAGAATCCCCCATGTACAGGTGCTGCGACTAGTGAAGGAGGATGGACTATTAACAGGCCCTTGATACTGATGACTGTACTTATGAAACTTTTTTTTTTAAATTAAAACTTAGCCTAGTATTATAGGATGCCTAAGAGTTACAATCTGAGAGTCTCCTTGTTGCTCAAATGTGGTCTTTCTCTAAGCCAAATTCAGCATATAAATGCATTACCTTCTCCCCAGCATGGGACATGACTACTGGGGATGAGCCTCCCTGGCACTGATAGTAATCCCTGGCACTGATAGTAATCAAAAACACCCACTAGCAAAGCAACTGGAAAAAGACCTTGACCAAAAGGGGGAAAGAGTTAAGACAAATTAGTTTATGTGGCTAAGAGACTTCAAAGTGTGTTGGGAGACTATTCCAGAGGTTATGCTTATGGACATCTCAGCAGGATCTCATTGACTGTCAAAGTAAATATTGCCTCAAATATCAAGGCTCCTGAGGGATCTAGAGATATCCAGACACTATAGACAGGGAAGAGTCTATAGACACTTCAGACACTATAGACAGCTCAAGGGTTTGGTATCCTACCAGTGGGCCCTCCTTTGGAATTTATACTCCCCAGTGTGACAGAGCTGGACTTAGTTGTGATTTCCCCACACATGGCTCTTCTGCTCCTTCTACTTGAACCTATAGGTAGTACTAGAGTTGATTGGTATATGGCCAAGAAACTTAAATCTTGGGCTGTCCATGTGCCAGTTGGACCCTGAATCTCAACAGAGTTGCAACACCTACTCTCTAGTTCATTGGGCTCACCAAGGACAATTAACAAGGACATGATGATGGACAATGACCATCCCAAGGAACAAAGATAGTCTGCAACTGCAAGCAAGATCATCTCAGTCATCTGCTCCATGGGATCTAAGCCTCCTCTCAATTAGAGGCAGAGTTGGCATCACCATCCCAGAATCCTCAGGACTGGGCAATGAACAATGGCCTACAGTTGACTTACTGTTATTCTACTATAGATTTATTGTGATTCTAACGATGGAAGAAAGTATGTCACTGATGTGAAGGCAGTGACCACTGGAGG
Source organism: Dasypus novemcinctus (assembly GCF_030445035.2). Classification (NCBI taxonomy): domain Eukaryota; kingdom Metazoa; phylum Chordata; class Mammalia; order Cingulata; family Dasypodidae; genus Dasypus; species Dasypus novemcinctus. The sequence goes on from NC_080690.1 coordinate 13,076,571, forward strand.
TTCTGAGGGGAGGGAGAGGGAAAAATAGGTATAATATGGGGGCATTTTTGGAACTTGGGAATTGTCCTGAATGACATTGCAATGACAGACACAGGCCATTATGTATCTTGTCATAACTTACAAAATTGTGTGGAAAAGAGTGAAAACCACAATGTAAACTATAATCAACGATTAGTGGCGATGCTCCAAAATATGTTCATCAATTGTAACAAATGTACCACACTAATGAAGGATGTTGTTAATGTAGGAAAATGTGGGAGGGGTAGGGAGCGGGGCATATGGGAATCCATTACTTTTTATGTTATTTATGTAATCTAAGTATCTTTAAAAAAAAAAAGTTAAAAAATAAAGTAAAAAAAAAAGAACTATGTTTACTTTTGCTGTGGAGGCTCAACTGTTCAAAACGCATTTTCTTATTTGCAAAGAAGTAACAGAAGTAAGTTTTACTAGAAAACTGATATTTAGCAACAACAAAATAATGGAAGATGTGAATCACTGGATTGCTACTACCCACATAAAATGCTGAAGTTTTTGGATTTTTTACAAATTGGAGACAGTATAAATACAGATAAACTTAGAAATCTAGGTTTCTATAAATACTTATAGAGGAGAGAGGAAACCTAAATATATGTTATCTTTTATGGAAAAATTTACTTAATGTGTGCACTTTAGCAGCATTTTCATGAGGAAGAAATAGAGATGGAGCACATTGATTCAACAGGAAAACAAGCATGATCTGGTGGTCTTGGACTGATGAGATCTGGCCTTACTTGGAGGATGGGCATGTACAATTTTGTTTTCATGAAATGAAGTGTATTACATTCAGAGGAACATTCTATATTTGAAATGTCATATGGGATAAAGTGTGGGTGAGGTTTTTGGTCAGGCAAATATATAATTTTTTATCTACTCAAAATTTTCCTACATCCTGGTTAGGGGCATCCCCGAATGGGTTGACTGGTGAGAAGCAGAGGGTTGCCTGCCAATATGGAATTCAGACAGGCCACAACCTCCCTTCTTAACTCCCTGGCAACCAGTGTCTGCACATGCATCTGAGATTTGGCCTACTACTTACTCCCACAGGCCTGATGCTGGTGAGGCAAAGAATGGGGTATAATAGATTCCACCTCTTTAACCCTCAAGGATGCTTTGGATTCTTTCTATGCATTTTCTAACCCAATTCATTGAAAATACCGTGGAGTTGGCACTATCTTTCCATGACATTTCCTTTTTGCTTGTACTGGACAGCACCTGTTACTTTTGCTTGCAACCAAGACCTCTTATTTTGAAAAATATTCTGCATATATTTCTTGAGCTTACTACAGTTTTAGTCATGTGCAGATGTTGCATTTTTATTTACTAAATAAAATCATAGTTTATGCCTCCAAAAATTTACAACCTCAAGCAGGAGATGAATCAGTGGGAAAGTGCCACATACATAGAAATAATCCAACAATTAATATGCATATCAAGAACTGAAAATATTCTACAGGATTATGAGGCATGAACAACTTTTTCATATGTAAGAGCCCACTTTTACTGGAAAATTTAGCAAAGCAACTGTGTGTGGGGTGGGGAGATGGCAGTGGGGTGTGTGTGTGTGTGAATGTATTGAGTTCTTATAAATATCAAAACATGACTTTCTCCAACCTACTTAATCCAGAAATTTATTTCTCAATATTAACTTCCATCTCTGGAGTATGGAGAACAAAAAATAATTTTAAAGGGAGGCTTAAGATTCAGTCCCAGTGACTGAGTTCTCCAATAAAATTAAAATCTGTATATTCCCCTGCCTCCTCATTTCTGAAAACAACTTCTCATTTTATGCTACCAATGCAAGGCATTTGGAGTTATTTATAATATTTTCCAAATTTTCCAAATGTGTGGATGATCAAGTACAATGTGGGCAATTATCTTTAGAGAGAGAGACAGAGAGAGAACATTTATCAATTCTCCAGAAACTTCCAGCCTAGAAGATGCCCAAATACATAACATCATAGTTATATTTCTATAAGATATAATCTTTCTAAACAATTATTCTAATAAAAGGAAAATCAGCATTTTTTTACTTTTTGATCTTTTGAATTAAAAATCCTGTTAAAGAAACCATGTTTAAAATGAGTGAATATGGGAAGCGGACTTGGCCCAGTGGTTAGGGCGCCCGTCTACCACATGGGAGGTCTGCGGTTCAAACCCTAGGCCTCGACCCATGTGGAGCTGGCCCACGTGCAGTGCTGATGTGCGCAAGGAGTGCCGTCTCACTCAGGGATGTCCCCACGTAGGGGAGCCCCACACGCAAGGAGTGTGCCCCGTAAGGAGAGCCGCCCAGAGCGAAAGAAAATTCAGCCTGCCCAGGAATGGCACCACACACACGGAGAGCTGACACAATAAGATGATGCAACAAAAAAAGAAACACAGAGTCCCGTGCCGCTGACAACAACAGAAGCGGACAAAGAAGAACACACAGCAAATAGACACAGAGAATAGACAACTGGGCGGGGGGGGGGGACCCAAGGGGAGAGAAATAAATAAATAAAAATTTAAAAAGTTTAAAAAAAGTGAAAATAAATAAAATGAGTGAATATTAGATTATACTGGAATTTTATAAAAATATGAAAATAGTTTACTAAGAATATTTGGGCTAAAGAAGCCTTTAGCTTCATTTAAAGTCTATTTCGAATCTGCTCCACTGGGTAAAGTATAATTAAATAGTCACAACTATACAACTTTCTATAAAATTGTTAAACTACCAGATGGCAATGTGGGCACTTATCTTTGTACACAACTACATTCCTGTATTCCTGGCTATAAAAATTTTTAGTTTGGGGGGGAGTTTTCTTCTTTAGAAAGCATATAAACATTCAAAAAATATTTTGCCACTTGATGTTTGAAAATTAATATTTCTTGTGACTTAATCTAATAATACTTCCAAAAATATACATACCATTTGTAAAAACATGGGCCAAATAATTATAAAATCACATAGCTGTTACTAGTTTTAAGTCATTGATATTGAGAGGCTAATTTTAAGTAAAGCTATAATTTTACTCTTCTAGTTCCTCAATACTCTTGCTTCTGAATATGGTAAAGCAATTTGATTAATGCTACTTAATCTCCAGTTATATTTGGGAAAAGAAAAGTAGGAAGACTCAGTAGACATAGGTACTACACAAATAAACTGGAAAATATTGTTTGATTTCACCAGGAATTGAACAGCTGCTTGGGTTTATACCTTCCAGCAAGTTTTGGGCACTTGGAAAATAAAAGTTGAAGCATGTTTTGCCACTTAAGCAATTATGTTTTCAGGATCATTGATTTACAATAAACCTGTTATTTGTCCACTGACTTCCCCTTCTCTGCAACTACCATGAGGCTTTCCTGAATAATTTCTTATTCTTGTTTTATGTTCCCACACATAGCATTTAAGTCCTTTTCTTTCTCACTAACTTTTTTTTGCAATTTTTTTGGGAAAAAAAGTCTAACCTCATTTTCTGCCACCCTTTTTAAAAATAAAATTTTAAAAAAGTTCAATGATGTTTATTAACCATTTCTCTTAAAGAAAAGATTAATTTCTGTCTAGGGTGATGAAAATGTTAGGGTAATGTAGATACTGGTGATGGTATATTGTGAATACCACTGAAGTATACACTGGAAAGTGATTAAATTTTGAGTTGTTTCTATGTTACTACAATACAAAGTTAAAAACACAAATAACTGGTACAAAGATCTCTAAGACTGTGAATTTTCTTAAGAGATAATTTGAAAATTACTCCAAAGTATCTTTCAGTATTGGGAAGGATATAATAGGTTATGCTTCAGTAACAAAATTATCCATGAAATGGAAGACTTAACAAAGGCTTAAGTTTATTTTTCACTCAAGCTTCATACAGTTGTTGGTGGTGGTGCAGGGTATTCTTCACGAAGACCTCAGGACCTGGTTGTCTGAGGCTACACAAACAGGAATGTTGACAGTTGGCCAAGAAGGGGAAAACATACACTAGAACTTAATCCTGCTCTTCTATACTTTGGCCCAGATAAGACAATGTTACTTCTCTTCATATCCTATTAGCCAGAGCTGACTACATGGCCCAATCTTATTCCAAGTGGCATTTGAAATGTGGGGAATATGTACATTTGCATGAATTGTAAATACTTCTGGTGCCAGAGTGACTGGGTTTGGATCCTGGCTAAGTGGTGCTCCTCGCACACCTTTTCTTATCTGTTAAATGGAATCGTGATAGAATCTTTTTTGTGTGGTTGTTTTGAGGATTAAACAAGTGATTACATGCATAACACTTTAAATAGTACCTTGCACATAATAAACAGCCAGTATTTGCTATTATATTATTTCTTTCTTCTCACTTTTAATTGAGGAACTAATTTAAATAAATGAAAATATTTAAATTCAATTTTGAGTGCCTTTCTACTTCTGTTTCATCATAATTATTAATTTATATTGTTTTTCAGTGAATAAATGTAGTAGCCATTGTATTTTGGCATTCCAGGATCCATTGTTTAGGGGCCATGAGGCAAGCTTTGATAAACGTAAGCTAACCAATTTCTCATTTGCCTCACACATGACCCAAGATGGGTTCATAAAGTGCAGTAAAAGGATGGTCTTTCTTTTTTGCATGATATTTTCTGTGAACATGAGGCTGGGAGTTAATATAGATATTTTGGTACCGTGAAGGTTACAGGCTGATAATGAAGTCAGAATTTGCAGGATAAGAGTGCCGAGTGAATCACTGAGAATGAAACTGGAATTCTGATCAAACCATACCTGAAGATTGAATTTTTAAAAGTTTTAGATACTCCTTCCTTTATTTGTTAAGAAGTTTTAAGATTTCTCTCTCTTTTTTTTTTTTAGTATCCAAATGCTTCCTAACTGAGACTATCTGACCCATTATGAATGAGATAGGTTACTTTGTTCCATTGGTGCTAATATTGAGCACCCAAAAGCCTAGGAAATATTAATTTTTAATGAGAAAATATGATGTCATCTTCAGTTTATCAGCTTACACATTTTTTAAAAATATGTGCAGAAAAGTAAGATTCTGAATGTGACTATCCATTACATTCCTTTTAAAACCACCTAACTTTCTGGAACGTAAAGCATGCTGAACAAAATGATAAAACCTAGAAAGAATGATTAGGTAAAGTTAAAATTTTTGGTTGACTTTTTTATCATTGTCTCTCTAAGAACAAGTACTCTGTTCTCTTTAACTCTGTGCCCTTGACATCAAGCATGTAGATCCTGCTCTAGGTTCTAAATAAATACCTTTTAAGTGAATACATGAATATTAATGCATACATTTTGCAATTGCTCACATTTTTTAGAGAAGGCATGTAGTATAGTAGCTAAGAACATGGACTTTGTTGTCAGGGGGCTCCGGATTCAAGTTTGAATCTGTCACTTGTCAGTTGTTATTTAATGTTACGTCAGACATGTAGAATGAGAATCATAGTAGAGCCTACCTCATGGAGTTGTTACAAGGATTTAACAAATGCGCTTTACTTTGAAACTTTTAATCTAAAACTTTTGACATATATTGTATCTGTTATGATGACATTCTAGTATAGCAAATTTTAGATTTTAATAGAGCATGTTCAGGAATCTGTGGTACTAGAAGACAACAAGAGTTAAGGTTATGTCAAAGGTGAGTGACAGGCTTCTTGTTTGCATCATTCCAATCAGAGCAAGCACTTTATGGGTTAGAAGATATGGGGAAAATAAAGTAAATGAACTTCTTATCTTAAAAGTTAATAGATTAGTTCAGTTCAGTGCCATGTCAGTTGGCCCTACTTTGGAGTTTGTGCTCCTGAATGTGTGATGGAGCTGGACTCAGATATGACCTTTCTACACATGCCTCTTCTGTCACTTTTACTTGACCTGTGGCTGGTGCTGAGTTGGTATATACTCAGGAGACCTGAATCTCTGGACTGTCCATGTGACAGCCAGGCCCTGAGCCTCAGCAGACTTGCAACTCCTACCATCTGATTTATTGGACTTACCCTGCCAGCTAACAGGGAGGTGAAGAAGGTCAACCACCACATCAGGGAGCCAAGAGTGCCTACAACTGTAAGCAGGTGAATTTCATCTATCATCCATGTGGAATCTAAGCCCCCTCTTGATATAGAGGGGGTCTGGGCATAACCATCCCAGGGTCCACGGGCTGGAAGAATAGAGTATGGATTAGAGTGGACTTACTGATATTCCACTGTGAAACTCTTGTGATTAGTAATGGAAGAAATTGTAGCATTGATGTGGAGAAAGTGGCCATGGTAGCTGCTGAGGGTAGGGAGAGGGAAAAAGAGATATGATGTGGGGGCATTTTCAGGACTTGGAGTTGTCCTGGGTGATACTGCAGGGACAGATGCTGGACATTGTATGTCCTACCATGGCCCACTGGGTGGACAGGGGGAGAGTGTAAACTACAATGTAAACCACTATCCATGTGGTGCAGCAGTGCTCCAAAATGTATTCACCAAATGCAATGAATGTGCTATGATGATGAAAGAAGCTGTTCATGTGGGAGGAGTAGGGTAAGGGGGGTGGGGACAATAGATGGCCTCACATTTTTTGAATGCAACATTTAAAAAAAAATAAAGAAGGGGAAAAAAAGTTAATAGAGTCTCTACATACAGCAATACACTAGTGAAGGTATTATCTGGGAAGGATTAAAGAATAAAAACCCAAATAGATGGAACTTATGCCTGAGATAGAGAGCAAGAGCAAGAGAGAGCACTTTCGTAGGTATTATCCAAAAATCTGCATAGTGACATGCTCCGTTGGGGGGTGTGAAAAAGTAACTCAAGCAGCATGTCATCTGGGGTTCCTCATTGTTAGTCTAGTTCAGAGGTTCTCAAACTTTAGCATGATACATCAGAATCACCTGGAAAACTGGTTAAAACAAAGGTTGCTCATTGGCAGGTTTGGGTGGGGCCCCAACTGTGAATTTCCAACAAGTTACAAAATGATGCTGATGCTGACCTGGGAACCGCATGTTGAGAATCACTGGTCTAGTTTATATTAGGTTAGTGGTCGATGGCATCATTCTCCTGCTTGATAAGGAAATCTAAAACAGTGTTTTATTAATAATATATATGACTGATACAATTCATTTTTTCTTAGCATTTACCAAATTTTTATGAAGAAAAAGCTAATTAAGTTTTTACATATATATATACAAGACTGAAATTATCCCGTATCCTGAGAGTGTCATGTAATATAGAGCCATCACGTAGGCATATTTAACAAAAGTGACACATAATTAGCTGCAAAAAGCATTTTCGACCACGGTCAATAAATGAGAAAAGAGAACATCACTGGAATTGCTACAATTAAAACAACCATTCAACAACATATTTCACACTTCAGAAAGGCAAAACCTAAAATATTTTTAAATATCTTATGCCCATTTAGTGAAAGTCTAAGGAGAAGCTGCCTTTATCAAGGTGGAGAGATATGAAGCCATTATTTATAGCTTCTTTTGGCTTCTTATATTAAAATCAAGCAATTGATTTCTATATAAGTAATGAAAAATACATTCTAATGTTTTAAAATCTAGTCTTACTTCAGTAGAAATTAGGGACTTAAGTAACATGTATTGAAAATGAAACTTGCTTTCTTTTGTGAATTCAAAAACATCCTTTCTCCTGTAGTTAATGTGGTAGCTTTGCAAACAGTGCATTTAGGAATTTAATGGTGGACTAGGGTAAAGAGGCAAGGAAGGAGAAGAGGCACACAGACAGGTAGGGAGATAACACAGGGAAAGGGACTTTTGTTCTAGGTGGAGGAATTATGATGCTGCCTACTTGGGCTGTGTGGCCCATATGTCATTACTAGACACCTTCTCTCTGCAGAAATATCCATTAGCTGGTTAACTGCTCCTCACACATCTCCAACTGCTCTGACCGTATAGGTTAATGGCATTGCTTCTGGGCTAGCTGATGTGCTTATATTCCCATATTTTTAAGGAACTATGTACCACGGAAGCACAGCCCAAATAAAACACATATATTACCTACCAGGATAGACCCAATGGAAAGCCCTGCCAGGTTTGTAGTCATTTTCTCTATTCCTTGAACAAATCTCCTTTGTTTACAGGAGAAACTCTTCCATAGCAACATGAAATAATCTTTCCTAAATTTCATCAGCAATTATACAAACGTGGCAAAATATATTTGGAGTTAAAAGAAGAACAGAAACATTGCAAATATTAAAATATCTGTTAGCTATAGTCTCTAAAATATAGCAAATGAATTCTTTCTAGAGTTAATTTCCTTGACATTTAAATCAAATAAAAATATTAGATGAAATAATCATATTTGTACCCTGAAGAGGTTAAATGAGGTTGGGAAATATTAAAGAAATTAACCCACATTTAGGACAAACTTAGCCTGTTTTGTAAGCCTCTGGGAACCACTTAACAGAAATTGAATAATCTTGCATAATAGCAGATCGACTGAATCCTCTAGAAGTTTGCTGATTTAGCATTAAATTCTTGCAGAGCTATTATTGGGAAAAGAAGTTCTGTCAGATAATAAAATTAACATTGCTACAGTATCAGACTTATAAAATCTCTGGCGAGAAGATGAGTTTGGTGGTGATAGATCAAATTTGGAGATAAATGTACATATACCCTCCAGTAGAATAATAAATAAAAAAATAATCTTCTCTCTTTTCATGATCCAGCTGGGCAGATATGTGTTGATTAGTAGATGGAAAGCATGACTATTTCTTTGCCATAGGCCCGAATCTTGTACTGATTGCTTTTCTATTTTTCTGTTTTCTAATCTCACAAAACAAAAATCCTTTCGTAACATCTTCACGCCTGGCAGATACCCCTTCCTTCTCAACAATGGTATGTCTTCTATGTTGATAATTTGCCCATTTTATAAGACTTAAAAAAAACAGGATATAAGAAATCAGAATCCCCCTTTTTCAGAAACCAGCATTTCTCTCTCTTCTGTTTTTATTATTTCAGCACTGGCCACACTCCCCATCTTTTCTCTTCTTGAGGCCATTTACCACACTCACTCTTAAGTTATATTTCTGAGACCTAGATAGATTAGAAATATCAGCTTCTCAGAAACTACAAATGACCCCTCTTTGGTTGCAAAAATGACATTCAAATTCCTTGCCAGGGTACAACTTGACTCTTCTAGTGTAGCCTTGACTCTTGCCATATAATTCCACATATTCTTTTCTTGTCCCTCTGCATTCCCTATGATTCCAGATGCTATCCATTGTCTCCACTTCCTTTACCCTCTCTGAGGATCGAGCTCCATCACCATCAGCCCCAGACTAATTCCACTCACTCCACCTTATGCATCTGGCGACTTTGACACCTCCCAGCCTAGAGCGTTGTGGACAGTCCTACCTGAGAGTGGCACCATGTCATCACTTTATAACCTCATCCTTAATCTCAGTCTGCTACTGAAAGAAAATTGGGAAAGAGGAACAGAATTTACTGATGGTTTAGGGAGGTCTAGAAGAAATTGCAATAGAGTGAAATGCCAAACCATAACTTAATGTAACCATTCACAGAGTTTGGGAGGAGAAAAGATGATCAAGACTTTTCCATATTTCTCCTAGGTGGCCCCCATTGCTAGTTCTAATTTTCTCCATATTATTTATTAGTACCATGCCTCTTAGAGTAAAACCATGTTTTCAAATCTCCATAGTCTACATAGTCCAACCCAAACTGATAGGGGCAAAAGTAATCCCAAAATATTCCCCCATCTCTACTTCCAACCAGGATAGCCAGGAGGGGATATGGGCACGTGGCCCAACAGCAGCACGATTTCCAAGATCTGAAACATTAATTCAAAAATTGCACCACATGTGCATTTGGGCAGAACAACGCCAGGTTTGCCTTGACTCTCCAAGTCCTTTGGGATGGTTCAGAACAGGGTCCAACAAATGATATCCTCTTCTGAGTTTTCACATGAGAGGGGAAGATCTGACACTTTTTCCTTCCTATACATAGAATGTGCCAGCCATTGTGATCACAGATGTGTTTAGAATGCTTAGCAAAGCTACAGAGTTTACAGAGAATAAGGCAGACAAGTCATGGCACACACAAATCTTTACCTGGATGGTGTGATAAAGTACAGTGAAAGAAATGTGAGATGTGTATTGAGATTACCCAGCCAGGGGAACTGATCCAGACTTGGTATCAGAGAAGGTGTCCCTGAGGAAGTGACTCTAATTTCTATCTGGAGCTTAAGTATTGATTAGGTGAAAGAGGAAATCTTGTGAACAGGAGAAGCATCTCTTAGGGCTTAGAATTGCTCCAAAGTGCACCAGATAGCATAAGACTGGCTCAAGACAAATCCATCTCCTAGAAAACATATTTACAAATATATGCTCCTTTAACAGTGCATGAATAGAATCATATTCGTGTATGAAGGTTTTTTTTTTAAAGTCCTGACCTGGCTAGATTGAAAGTAAGCATATACATTTACCTCAGACTTGAAAAGCTTTCTTTCAAACGTTTAACACCAGCCTATGCTAACATTATTTTTAGAACCATTTTCCTTTGATCACATAAGTCTCAGTGGCACTTTATCTTCTGGCAAATAACAGACTGATTACATACATTTGCTTTAACCTTCTGAAATTGCTGGGAAAGTGCATATCTATAAATACACAGAGATAATTGATGGTCAAAATGCCAGTTGGGGTTTGAGTTCATTGAACAGTCTTAGGCTCAAGAAAGAGAATAAGTAAAATTGCTCTAAGCTTGTACTGCTTCTAAAGATTCTCTCCTTCATGCACTATGATTTCTAAATAGACCTTAGTGACATTGTTATGCATTCATAATACGTCTCTTCCCTGAGTTGTCAGAATGCAAACATTGTGATTTCTTAACCTATTAATTCTTTAATGCTTTATTAAATGCATGTGTAAGAGTGACAAATTCAAAAAGTAATGTAAACTGTATAGACAGCCATAAGGTAAAGAAGTCTTTTGACCTCCAATCCCCAATCTCAATTGCAGAGGTTTCAGACTATAAAAGGTCCCTATGTCTTATTTTTGTCCTAAGTAGACCTTGTAGATTTTTCCATATAAGCCCATGAGAACCTTCCCCTTAGGGTTCTACCCTGTGTTACATTTAACACATCTTGGTGTATATGCCAGAGACATAGTAATATTGCATAATTTTTAGGGAAGACTAGATGATGACTGCAGCCAATGATCTAGCCAGCAGAAAGCCAATGCTCGATTCTCCTGGCTTTCTCTTCCTTGCTGGGGTGATCCAGGAGTGTGTGTGTTCCTGAAGGAACTGCTACGGGAGAGTGGAGATTCCATCTGACTGGTGACAGGCAAAGTGAATCAGAATCAACTCCCAACCACCCAATCCTAACCTTCATGGGGCATCCAACAAGAGGAAGAAAAAGCTTATCAGCAAGTAAGAAATATTTTAATCTACCATGGCATTTGCCCATGGGAATGGTTTCCACAGGGTTTCAGTATAAGCTCAGTAGCCTATCTGTAAAGATACTTGACCCTTTTCCTCTCTGCCTCATGTTTATTAGCCACCATATAAATTTTCTCCCCTTATCTTGCCAACCAGTACAATTTTAACTCAGAACTTAAAAATCCCCCAAACCCTTTATCCACATGACAACTTCATTCTTATTTCTGTTTCTTTACCAAATAAAATTTTGTGCAGATGTGTGTGTGCATGTGAGTATAAAAAGAACTATAGTTTTTATTACAATACTGTAGGTTCTCTTTCCTATTTTGTCGCATAATATCACTCCTTTACTTGCATCAGTCTTCCCTCTTCTTTATATCAGCCTATCGGTTGATACTTAAACCTGAGTCTCTGCTTCATTATGATGGTAACTTACCTGACACCAATAGTTTGGCTGTTCCTGAGATAACTGATTATCATCTGTACCTTGATTCCAACCACCTATTCTGATACTTTGTTGGAATTCCCTGTGAACAACCATTGATTTGAATGATAAGGTAAGCATTGCTGACATGTAATGTACATAGAATTATGGGAGGCATGTATGTTTTAACTCAGTTCCTCAGAGAAGGGTCCCTAACAAGAAACTTGTCTTCAGAGCACGTCACAATTGTTAATTTCACTTCTGTTTGCCTAACTACTTGATTATTACATGACTCCCCTCTACTATAAGCAGCATGAAAACAGGGATCCATTTGTTTCAGTTCTCTACGGCTGTCCAACCCCTTGGACCGTCCAACCCCTTGGACCAAACCCAGCTCATACTAGGAGCTCAACAAACATTTTTAGAATAATTTATTTTGTTGAATTATAATGATGGCCACTTTTAAAATTAACATAAGCATAGTTGAGGGGTTTTTTCCTAAAATATAAATCTGGGGCATGGATACATAATTTGAGAAGGTAATTATTGTCCTTATTTTTCTTTGAAGCCAATTGCACCAAAAATTTAATTTGTGTATTTTGTAATGTGTTTAGACATATTATGATCTTTTTATGATTGTATGTGCCTCTATACCCTGACAAAGATTAAATATACATACATATGTTTATCTGTGTGTGTGTTAACGTGTACACATGCATCAGTGAACTCTGTAAAGTATTCCTTTAAATCAGTGGTTCTCACTGGAGTGGATGTTGACTCTGGGAGCGTTTGGATATATCTGGAGACATTTTTAGTTGTCTCAGCTTGGAAAGCAGTCTACTAGCAAATCAGGGTAGAGGCCCAAGATGCTGCAAACCTCCCACAGTGCACAGGACAGTCCCCCAGATCAAAGAATTATCTGATCAAAAGTGTTGATAATGCCAAGATGGAGAAATACCAATTTAAATTCTGACTATTAAATTTTAAATACTGTATTAGTGCATTTTAAATGTGTAATATATGTATTTATTTCGGGTTTGTGAATGTGTTGTTAGAATTTAAATGTCTACCTTCATCAAACTCATCCCCAATCTTGTTGTGATCCACAGAGGGGCAATATCATCCCCGAAGCTGAAGTGAGCTTGTGTTTTTCTCACGTTCCTCTGTGCTGGGTGCCTGGTGTTAGCATCTTGCTGAGATCCACCAGGGGCACTACACAATGTGCAGACCCAAAGTGTCCTTGAAGGCATAAAGGATCCTATGCCCAGAGACTCAAGGTCAGTTGCTGCAAGACAGTGAATTTGAACCAATGCCTAATCCCAAGTACCACTACAAAATTTGCCTTTATAAATCCTCATTCTCAGTGTGTTTATATAAGGGCTTACTCATCTCCAGCATTAGCAGCAAGTCTAATTCCCTTGTGTGCCCAGAATGGATAATGTGAAAGGTGAAAAGTGTTTTCTGTTCCCCAGGGGAGGTGATCATCCTTATGATACTCTAAGCTATTCGATTAGCCTTTTACAAGAGAACAAAGTAAGCTGTTCTGAGTGTGCCTCAAGCAGCAACTCTTAAAACACATTTACCTAAAACATTTGAAAACTGAGCTTTACCAGTCTTTCATGGCTTTGGAGAATTTAATAATTTATAGGTCTGCACATTGACCATAGAAATATTTTGTCATTGATGTGTCCATTAAATTGCACTTGCTTGAAGTCAGAATGGGAGTGAAATTCTTTCCAGCAAATATTCTGATTTCTTTCAATTATTTATCAAGGATGCTTATTGACACTTTACATTTATAGACTTCTGCCTTTGGACATTTTTTTATAAGGCTGTGAACAATCACAACATTGAGTAAGATTTGTTGTAAATAAAAAAACTTTGCACATCAATTTTTTTTATCATTATTTCCTTTCTCTTATGTATTGGAAAAATTTATACTCAATTTATCTTTGAACTGAACAGTGCAGCTCTAGAGTCTGAACAAAGATAAGCTATGGGAGCTAAGAAGAAGCTTCGCAATGTAGAGGATTAACAGGCATACCCCCTGTGATGGTTAGGCTAGTGTGTTAGCTCGGCCAGGTAATTGTGCCCAGTTGTTTGGTCAAGCAAGCACTGGGCTAATGTAATACGAGGACATTTATGGACTTTAGTCACCAGTGAGTTTACTGCATGGAGAGCTGATTACATTTACATCAATCAGGGAGATTGCCATCAGCAATGAGTGATGCTTTATCCAATCAGTTGAATGCCTTAAAAGGAGAAGTGATTTCAGCATTCACAGAGCATTTCCCAGTTCATCTTTGGGCAGTCAGTGTCTCCTGGAAACTCATCAATGACCTTCACTGGACTTTCATCGGAGCCCCTGGTTTGCAGCCTGTCTGTGGAACCTGGACTTGTGCAGCCCCATGATCACAGGAGAGACTCTTATAAAATCGCACATTATTGACAGATATCACCTGTTGATTCTGTTTCCCTGACTAGTACACCCCCACTGTGGAATTTTTATGCCCTGGAATGTACACACAGGCAAAAGAATACACAACAGTCTTGTATATTCTTCTGGACCATGTGTGTACCTGTGCATCTTGCAGTAAGTTTGCAGGGTAAAGGACTGTCCACCCCTGTCTTTTGTAGTTGGACTTTGCTTTAGGAAATAAAGACCTGACCATTCTGGTAGTCCAGGAGGGGGCTTCTGAGGAGCAGGGACGGTGTATTAGCTCTTGTAGTGTTTGTTGGAAGGGACACTCTAATGAAATTTGGCTCAATAAATGACTATAGAGGCCTACAAGCAAGAAATGGAATTAAGAACACAGACAGATTAAAGACTGAAGGTGAAATATTTACATTCTATTTCTTTGTGCTGCAGAATTTATATTCAAATATAAAGTATGTAACTGATGCACTATCGATGTGAACATTAATATTTGAAAATTAAAATACACTATACTAATGTATCATTTTCCTTGTTCCCAAAATAATGTAGGAAATAAAGTAGAGCAAAATAATAAACATGAGATGTAGTAAGAAAAGAAAAAGAGAGATAGGGACATACAATAGAGCCAGGCAAACTGCCTTGGAAACTCAGGAAGAAGTAAAAGAGAGAAAAAGAAAACATTATCCTATTTCACTGGAAAAATAGGATGTAATGAGCTAACCTGGGAAAACAGTTTTTAAATGAGGAAAAGTGGACTTACAAATATCCCTTGAAGTGTATGACCCTATCTATAAATTGAGATGGTTTGGCCATCTCACTTTTACCTGCCCAGATATGATATCTTTCAATTTCTCCTGGAGGTCCCTTATTGTGTTTAATAGTCTGTCATCTTGTGAGCACCTTCCTCATTTTGTCCACCTTCCTTCCAAATGTTCTTTGTGCTGTCAGTGATCATTCTAACCGGGACATTGGAGGTTAGTGTCCAGGTACCCTGGCCCCTTTGTAAGCTGCAGGGTGTATCATCAGCCTTATCCTCTTCCTTCTCCTAACTATCCAGAGAATTTATTCTTGTTCCAGGTATTTCCTAAAACAGGAGGATAAAAAGAATATCTCTAAAAGATTTAAAATTTAGATAATTTATGAGAGTCAGAATACTATTTCAGATGGATAGATCATTAGCCTGCGATGCGTGGCATTTAGAAATGTTTTATGGTCAAACATCTGATTGGAACATTTATGAGTAGTGTTCCCATAAATCCTTGGGCAAATTATATCTATAAATGCAAATAAAAACATCTTGGAAGCATATTTTCCATCATTCATCATAAATATGTTGCTTTTCACAGTTATGAATTCAGCAAAGCAAGCAGAGTTTTATATAACAACAGACCTTAAAACACTGCTAGGTGAAATATGTAATATGTAAATTAAGATATTTAGCCTAGCCAAACAATAAAATCATTCGAACTAGCAACAGTATAAACAGACATCATTAGAAACTAATCTTTTTTTCCAAGACATCAATGTAGGAATATAAGCTTATTTAGATGAGCCAACAATCATAACATGTCTATTTTTAAAATTAGCATACCTAAGGGAAGCAGTACAGTTGCATTTTAATTGCATTAAAGTTGGCTTCTTACGAATTTTACATGCTCTAATGTTAAATACTGAAGTTTGTAGAGTCAAGAATCTCTAAATCAGAGGTTACTGGATTCTAGGAAATACAGATGGGATAGAATTTTATAAAAATTTTCACAGTGTTTTCATGCTTATTTCATGAAATAAGTTCAGAACTTTTCAATTTTGGCAAAGATACCCTAGAATTCTGTGAATCACAAGAATAATGGACATATTCTGGCATTTTGTAAAAGGAGAGATGCATTCTCTGGCTTTGTAAAAAAATAAATGATTCTTCTCTGGAACTTATCATTAGATTTTGTTTAAAAAACAAAAAAGAAACAGATGAGATAACATGGAATTTTTTTTCCTTTTAGTATCCATCCTCTCTGGGAATGGACAATATATATTTTTAAAACTCTATATATGCTTTAATTAAATTTTGTAACTATATTTTACTACATCCAAAGAAATATTCCCCATGCATTGTGGTCATTTTTCCTGTACTAAATAGGTCCTCTTTTAATTAAACTATCAGATTTAAATACAAAGGTATTACACAGATACAAGTATCTGCCAAGTGAACTATTATGTTCTTCAGAAATTATCATTTCTAAAATACTCCATCAAATCATGAAAACTAACACAATGAATGGACAGTTACAAGTGGAAGAGAGTTTAAAAATAAGCTTCTTTGAGTTTTAATTCACACCATTTTAAATGTAGAGAGAATAAATCTATGTGAAAAAAATAGATTATGAAGGGAAATGCAAATGAGAATGATAAAAAAAAAAGAACTTCAATATGAGAGGAGATTTTGCTGGCAATCTGAGGCAAAAACACTTTCTGAATTGCTCTTGCTTCCCATGTGGAATTTTTGCTTAGACTTGCCCTTTTATTTTTTCAAAAATTTGATCTCCCAGTGTTTTAGCTTCTTTCTGAAGTAAGGATCATCTGAAAAGACATGAGAGGGTGTAATCAGATGCATCGATCTGTCATTATTTGTGCATGCGCTAATTTGCTATATTGGTTTGTAGAAAATTAATTAAATTATTGCAAGTAGTGATTAGCTAATGAAAAGATAGAAGCCCAAGCAAATGTTCACAGCCACTGCCTTATTGACCTAACAGTCTGCCTTAATGGACTCTATAACCACTTTAGGTTAAGAATGTTGCTAGTTTACCTCATTTCACATTGTTTTCTCCATTAAAAGTTTCAAACATTGAAGTCATGTAAGCAATCTGAATCCCTATGGATTGTGCCCTCCTAGAGCTCTCTCCCAAAGCTGTGCTCAAAATTGGGCTCACACGTTTTTATTTCATTATGTTTAAATAACAAAAAAGAGACTGTTATAGGTGAATTGTGTTTTACTCTTCCTTAGGTCAAAAAGAAAAATAATAGAATTTGTTTCAGAACAATGTCAGTTATTTTTAATTTCCAGCCAAGGATTTAAAATAAGGCTCATGGTGTATTTGCTAAAGCAGTATCTGAGTTCCATACTTTGCCTTAGTTTCCCAGTGATGAGAATATTTGCTGGTTCTCATTGGAATCAGCATTGAGCACTTGTTTTCAAAAGCTTAATACTCAATGTTAATTGCGTCTGTGAACTTTTACAAAATTAAAACTCAGTGTGCCTGTGAAATGCCTAAAATATGCCTGGAATAAAATGCTGGATGATACCCACCATAATATAAATTATAATGGCAACTCAGATTGATTCCAACACAACCCTCCATTCAAAGTCCATTTTCAGCTATTCTCATTCATCCTGCCAGATGTCATTATTCTCCAGTTCTATTCCAGGATCTGGATGGGGCTAATATTTTTGCCTCTTGAGTGTCTATTATAAAACACAACAATTTGAAGTATATCCATGTTTCCTAGGCTGGTTTAATTGTGGGGAGAGTGAAGCTATTTTACTAAAGTGTTAAAACATAGATTTTGCAACTGTGTGCTAGACTATTTCATCGACTAGAAGGTGATGTTTATTTTCACATGATTGAGTTCAATAATGTATGTCCAGTTGTTCTAACAATCAGTGACACATATTAAATAGTCAATATATGGCAGCTATTACTATTTTGCTGAATTGTTAAATTAAGAAAATTTAAAAATTTTAAACTTTTAAAAATAGAAGTATATTCTGTATACAGAAATATGCACATATATTCAGTTTACAGCCCAATTAACTTTTTTTTTAAGATTTATTTTATCTATTTCTTTCCCCTTCTCCCCCACCCCAGTTGTCTGTTCTCTGCTGCATGTTCTTCTTTTTGCCTACTTCTGTTGTTGTCAGTGGCATGGGACTCTGTTTCTTTTTGTTGCATCATCTTGTTGTGTCAGCTCTCCATGTGTGTGGTGCCATTCCTGGGCAGGCTGCACTTTCTTTCACGCTGGGCGGCTCTCCTTAGGAGTGCACTCCTTGTGCATGGGGCTCCCCTACACGGGGAACACCCCTGCGTGCCAGGGCACTCCTTGAGCGCATCAGCACCACGCATGGGCCAGCTGCACACGGGTCAAGGAGGCCCGGGGTTTGAACCGCTGACCTCCCATGTGGTAGATGGACGCCCTATTACTGGGCCAAGTCTGCCGCCCCAATTAACTTTTGAAAGCTAAAATTTCAAAGGTCAAAGTTTAACGTTTCCAAATAAAATCCTTCTATTTTACCTTCTTTTATTTTTCTAATTCTTTTCATCTCCATATTCTCTAAAACCTAAGAAATGGCCAGTCAATACCACAGGATTCAAAGTTACAACAATATAAGCTTAAGGGTAGAGTTTTATTACCTATTCATTGATCTGAGCCTTTGTTCACAAAGCAATACAAATATGAACGTCTTTCTTAACTAGATATTACCTATTTAAAATAGATTTTTTTCCCTCCTCGTTTGTGTCAGGGAGGTGAGTAAGGTGTGAAGGATGGAATTAACTTTTATTGAGTGAGGCACTGTGCTGGATATTTTCACATCGTCTTTCAACAGTGGGAATATGTATCCTTACTGTGTATCCATTTTTACAGATGAGGAAACTGAGATTCAGAGGTATTGAGTATCTTGCCGAAGACCCACACCCTATAAGTGGAGAACTGGGATTCCAATTCCCATTCGATCCCATGATCTTTCTACCACCCTGGGTTGCCAATGATATTGAGTGATATTGAAATCATACCTCATGATCAAATAACCCCATTTCAATAGTTCCATTTCAGAGACTGCTGCTAATGAGCTTCACCATTACAAACATGATTCCTCATGTCAGTCACAGGCTTCTAAATTTTATTGTTTCTCAGGCTAAGCTTGGAAGAATTCTTTCTCATCTATGAGCCAATTAAATACTTCAACAAAGCACACACCTTGTTTTTGTTTTTACTCAGTCTGGTATGTCCTTCTCTCATATGATCACTCAGGGCCAGAGAAAGCGAGCCGGAGAGGAATGGAAATACATCACTAAAACAAGTGAGGAGAAAGGCTATAAAGTCACCTAATTTAGGAGCACTGGTGTCCCTCAGTGGGTTTCTATTAGGAAAATCTGAATTTGATAACTGTGTCTTTTGTTATCACATTGTTTTATATTCTGTCATATAGCCCATAGGTTATTTTTATAATAATTTAGCATAACAAGAGCTAAAAATCATTGAAAAATGCTTACACTAGGTGTATTTTTTTCCTTGATCCTTCCTGGAACTGTCATCAATATATATGATATATATAACTAAATAAAATATATTAATGGGTATATACAAATTATTTACCCATGTATTTTACACATCACTGAAGAAATTATCATATATACTTACTTAAAGTCCTCCATTTTTAGCTTTTTTCCATCTTTGCATTATTAGCAGTGTTGGGACAGCTGCGAGGGAGTGATACACTCGTCTCAGGGGCAAAATTTAAGGAAATGCCAGAAAACTCAAAACTCAGCAATCAAAATAAATATTTTAATGCAATTTTTAAAAAAATAAAAATTAATGCCAAAAACCATGAACAAAATAAAAAATTTTGAAATAAAGACAGTATCAGAATTACTGATTTTTCCATTTGCCTCAGGCTCCAACATGGTGTGGCATGGCACTCTTTATCAATCTCACTCTCCATGTGTTTGTGCACTTGTATTATCATCATTTATTTTTTCTGATCCATTTGAGTGTATGTCACATACATCATGACCCTTTACCTCTGAATATGCTAATATGGCCTAAGAACAAAGGCATTTTCTTACATATCCAGAGCACGATGATCAAAATCAGGAATTTTGATATTGATACAATATTATAATCTAGTCTATGGTCCTTATTTTCCTCACATTTTTTCCTCTTTAGTACAAAATCTAGTCCAGAATAACATGTCACATTTAGTTGTCATATCTCTTTAGTATCCTTCAATCTGGAACAGGCCCTTAGCCTTGTGTGGAAACCTGACAAACATAACATTGACTCATTAAAGCACACAACAGGGCAATTGCTTTATTGAGCATTTCTTAAATTAACTTTCTCTGATGTTCTTTTGCGATTGGATTCTGCTAATGGTTGGATACCACCCACGTGATATTGTGTTTTTCTCAGTATATCCTATCTGGAGGTACGTGATGCGCAAATACACTCCTGGTAATGTTAATTGTGATACTGGTGAAGGCATTAACTAGTTTATCCACTGACTACTTGGTTACTATCAATACCTTTTTCTGCCCAAATTAGAAATCTGTGAGAAGATACTTCAAGACCATGAACAGATCATATTCCTTATGAAATTTTCCTTTTGGATTTAGAATCCATTACAGATACTAGCCTCATCCAACCATTACTATGATTGCTGCAAAATGGCAATTCTCCAGCTCCACGGCTCCATTCACCCTTCCATTTGGCATTCTACTGCTGGAAGAGCCCTTAAATTCCATTTATGCATGTATTCTATGGACAGATGTATTTATTTTATTAGCAGTATGATAAGTATGAACTAACGGATTCCTATTTTATTCTATGCATTATAATAGATTCCTGTAGTTATTTATTTTCATGCTTAAATTATTCCAGACTTGGCTGAAGTAGGTACCTTCAAACTTGTTTTTGTGTCCCATTGATATCCCCCTTATTTTTCTATGCACACTCTTCCTTACTTTCTGTAACAGACTGTGTGTGTATGTGTGTGTGTGTATGGCATATAGATACAGGGATATATATATATATATGAATATATAATATGGGCATGCTAAACTAAGTTTAAAAGCAGGAAATTAAGGCAAAACATTCCGACATGCCTTATTTGGAGTGATCTTTACAATTTAACAGCTTTGTGAGCATACATCTAGATGACTGGCCAATATGTTGCATTATTTCTTGTCTCATATCTCACATTTACATGCAATTGTTTCCAAATCCGTAACGATCTAAACTCAATGGAATTCTTTAATGTTTAAATTATAGTTGTGCTTTCTACAATGATTGAAAACAATCATGTTGCTCCAATGTTCACATTCACCTTATTATTTCCTAAACAGTTTACCCCTGTTGTGGCTCCTTTCATTTCCATTCCTGCCTTACTAATTACCCACACTGAATACTTCCACTTGAGAATTCACATTCATTATTTTTTCCCCTATCACATCTCGCCTTCGTACCTTTTCTTCCTCTTTCATGTTTTTCCTAATCACTTACTTTCAAAATCCTGGAGAAATGTTTAACTTATCTTTCTTCATTCCCCAAAAGGTCAATAATGTCTGCAGATGACTCTACTGAATTCTCTTGCCTCTCTCTCCCTGTGTTTCCTACTTCCCCAAAACAACCCAGGTCCTCGTTGACCAGTTCCTTCATTAAACTGACATCATCCTCTCTCCAGTCTCTCTTCTGCCTTAAATTATTTCACTTCATTATCCTGCTGCCATATCCTTCTACTGCTTCCTTAAGGGCCTAAAGTAAGTGCTTCCAGTTTCCCAGTTATTAAAGTCTCTTCTTGGCCTTCCAAGCTCTCTATAATCCAGCTCATCTGCTCTTTAAGGCACCGGTGTTCTAATTCGTACTCTTCTGATCATACCTCTCACCATAAACACCCTGCATACTCATTCTCTTTGTTTAGGGATCATTTGAAGAGAGAGGCCATGCCATGATATTCTAAGAAACGTTATTCAGCACTGAGAGCTAAGAACACATAATATGTAATGAAAATTAAACATTTGTGTGCACTATATTAAAATTTAGTATATAGTGCTCAGGATCTTCTCTTCCTTCAAAAAACCAAAATGATGTAATTAGCTAGTATATGTTCTTATGTGTAACACCTCTTTTAAAACAACGGTACTCGAAAGAAAATCTATTGACATTCCACTGCCCCAAGATGACTCATGACCTTTCAGTGTGAATGACTGTTTTTATTTTTATTATTTCTCATTGTTTTAAACTTAAAAATGGAAGTTTAAAACTTTTTAACTTTATCAGTATCTTGTTATATATATGAAGTTCACCATGTTTTTATTGACATCCTCATGTTTTCCTTTTCTTACTTTTTAGTATTCCCTTATGCTCATTATTGATTTCTTACCTCATGTACCATGTATTACATTATTTGTAATTAATCAATATCAAGCATTGTATTCATTTCCTGTAGCTGCTGTTACAAATTACAAAATTTTCTGGTCTTTTCTTCTGTATTGATGCTGTACCGCAGTGTCATATAGCAGGTGTTCAATTAATATTTGCCAAATGAATGAACAGGTCTTATCTTCATTTTTATAATGCCACATGCATTGCTAAATGGACTATAGCTGGCCATCCACTGAATATATGTCCAAAACAAGGGTGAACTCTTACTCTGAAAGGACTCCAGAAAAAGCTCAGTGGTCAACTGGCAAAGAGATGATTATAGAGAGTTCCTGAATTGGGAATGAGTTGGGACCACATGATTTCTTCATTCTTCTCCAAATCTGACGTATACTTCTACATGTATTCTAGAAATCAGCCTCATTCACTTTCAAACAGAGACCAATGAATGGAGAATTCATTTTTTGTTATTTCCCCCTCTATTTCTTAAGATATATCTTGATGCAATAGGACAAATCAGTATGAATTTCCTGTGGCAGCCATAAAAAATCACAATACGTGGAAACTTAAAACAACAGAAATTTATTCTCTCACAACTCTGGAGGTCAGGAGTCTGAAATCGGTATCAATGGGCCAAAGTGCAAGTGTCAACAGGGCTGTACATGCCTTCCCTCGCCTCTCCCAGATGCCTTGGGGGAAGGTCTGTTCTTGCCTCTTCAACTTCTAGTGGCTGTCAGCATTCCTTGGTTTGGGGTCACATCACATTTTCCTCTGTGTGTGAGTTTTCTCATCTTCTATCTGTATCAAATCTCCCTCTATCTCTCTTCTATAAGGACAATTGCGATTGCATTTAGGACCCACCCTGGTAATCCAGGATAATTTCATCGTCTCAAATATCCTTTTTGCTTATAAAGCAACATTTACATTTTAAAGAGATTAGGACCATATCTCTTTGTCTGGCAGTTATTCAGCCTACTAGAGGCATCTAGGAGGTTACTGTAAACCATTATGTCTTAAATGGAACTCCAACTATGTACAAATCTGGGTTCAGAAAATTTTTTTTAAGGCTGCAATTAAGTGATAACCAATAGATGGTTTTAAAACTTAGGTTCTTTCAGTTTCTTTTGTACTGAAGGAGAAAGGGCTTTAGAAAATATATTGCTTATAGAATTTTAATGTTCATTAATGAAAATGGTGATTTAGAATATGATTTAAAAAAATAAAGTAAAAAGACAAATATGATTAAAAATAAAGTAAAAAGACTATAGGCATCTACAGTGTAGAGCATTGCATTGACTGGGAGTGCTTTTAAAGGAAGATCTTTTTAAAAAGTGAATCTATGTGGAAACATTTCATATATAAAAATTTCAGAAATTATTTTTTAGGTTAGAAAAAGATTAGAAGTGGATGTGGGAGAAAAGGGTACACTATAGGAAACTGAAGTGAAAAATACTTTGACCTTCTGGAAAAATGATACCATGGAAATTTATAAGGGAAATGAGTTTTCCTAATTGACTCATTAAAATAGGAAGGAGGAATTCCTATTTCAAGTTTTGTCAATCTTTTCTTGGAAAATGTGATGTTATTCAAAGTTAAGTGCCAACAGTATTTAAGAAGGAGAGTTTGGGTTCCCATATTCTTTGTTTCCTGAAGGCTTTTTACCACTCTCTTCCCACTGGTCTCTCATGAGATTTCCAACCCTTTCAGTATTTTTTTCCCTGCAAAACTAAGAAGAATTTCAAGAACTGCTTTTGGTAGTAATTCAATGCTTTCCTGACTGATATTGATTGAAAAATACACTTCAGAAAGGCATGCAAATTTAAAGAACTATTTTAAACTTCAAAACTGTTTGTATTTGATTTTTGTCTGACAGTTTAAAGTAGCTCTTATTTTATTTGAATTATTTCACCTACCATCAACTAATATAAAAACTGAGCATTTGCTTACACAGAATTTTATACCTGGAATAAAGAAGGAGAAAGATCGAGACAGCACGCCTCAAATGCTCAATTTAGGGTTAGATTTAGTTAAATTTCATTAATTCTAATTGTAGTAAAGGAAAAAATCTTATTTATCGAAACCATAGATGTCAATAATCTTGCGTGGTTTCAGCAATGACCATTAGGCAAATACTTTCTTTCATATGGAAGGGTTCAAAATGCTGAAAATATTATTGTACATAAGGGTCTCTGATATTTTCCCTTAATTTTTTTTTATTATCAGAACTTTAATCCTCAACTAACCCCTGAGATTTCTCTGTGCTCTACACTCATCCCCTCCACAGTCTCCCACCCAAAAGTTATATTCCCAAGTTTGGAAAGCACTTCTTTGGGTCTTAATGCAGTCTGTGTGTTTATTATTGAACAAAAATACTTTTATAATTACTCATATAGTCATTCATACATTACTCCCTTCCTCTTTTCATTTACACAGCAAACATTATTAGCTAAGCATGTTCCAGGCTCTTAACTAGATGTTGACGACATAAAGACAAATAAGACAGAGCTCCTGGGCACAGGAAACTCAGGATTTACTTAGTATTTGAGGCAGACTCATCAATATGAGATTTCTAAACCCCAACACTGTAACCTGTAAGTCCAGGAAATTCTCTGCTGAGGAGGGCTTTTTCACGAATTATAGGATGTTTAGTGGAATTTCTGGTCTTTACCTGCTAGATGCCAGTAATATCCTCCCAGCTGTGACAACCAAAATGTTTCCAGATATTGCCAAATGTCCCCAAAGGGCCAAAATTACCTCCAGTTGAGAAGTGTTGCTATAAAATAATATGCCAGGTTGTGTAATAATACATATCCTAGGCTGAAGGATGAGAAAAGATCAGGGAAGGTCACCTAGAAAAGGTGAAATTTGAGCTGACTTTTAACGGACATGCAGTAATTAGACAGTTATATATATTTTTTCTGGAGCAATCCAGATAAGAGGAATATAATGCCCAAGGTCACAGAGGTGAGATTCTGCATGATTAATTTTTAGGTCAGACAAGAGAATTAAAAAACACAGGTGCCTTGGAAGCTAAAAATTTAAAACAGCATATGGCAATAAATGAGGATGAAGTTGTAGGGAAATGTCAGATCATGGAAGATCTGGGATGCCATGTCAGAGCAATTGGACCTCATCTTATAAAAAAGGAACAACTGTTGCAGCATAGAATACTCAATAGAATTGGATTGTGAAGAGATGACTTTTGTAGTCCCATTTAAGTAGATCTATGAAGACAGAAATCATGCCTGTGTTTTGTACGTTCTTCCATGTCAAATCTACCACACAGCAGAGTAATCATAGGTGTTCAATAAATATTTGTTGAATGAATAATAATATTAACAATAACAATCTTAGGAGTTGGCATTTATTTTACCCCCACTGTGTGCTGATATTCCTCTAAATGTTTACATACATGACAGAACTGGAGAAGATATATGTGACAACAAGAATCCTAGAGATAAAGAAATAATTAGGATGTATTCAGTTATTACATAGTTTAGAATAATTGGTAGTTAAGTTCAATGCTAGCAAATGCTAGGTCCGGGGACACAGGTAACACCCATCCATCTAGAGATGGATTCAAAACTTGTGCAAATCCATCCTAGCTTATTATGTAGTGCTATCCTGCCTCCTTTGTATTATAGTTTTCCTCTGGAGAGCTCCAAATTCCTCATTTTTAAGTGAACATCAATATCTGCCTCATCTTCCGTACTTAAGTTCTACCATGAGCAAGTGAGATATTGCCTGGAAGTTGTTTAGGCAACATAAATGATCAGTAAGACCCGTGGCTTAAATGTTCTGCTCCAACGTGGCATGTATTTATATCCCATCAATTCCTTCTTAAAAGCATTCCCAATGTTCCTGCATAAACGAGTTTATTGATTAGGTGTCAGTATAAATAGATCGAGTTCACATCTACCAAGGTAAACACAGAGAGTGCACGTGAATACATGAAAAAAAGCAAGTGTTTGCTATGAACTGCTTTCGATATTTGAATTTTCTATTTCTTTCCTTCTTGAAAACAAAGGTCCAGATCTAAAAGTAAGAAACACTCATTGCCTCAAAGTTTTACTAAAATGGTTTAAAATACAGGCGACTTCATTCACAAGAAAGATTAAATAGCTAAAACTTACATTGTGTTTTTAAAGAATTTAGTGTGCATGACATTTAGAACCAGGTCAAATATGTATAGATTTTACATCAAAATATTTCACATTACTAGTAAACTATGCTGTGACTGGGGATTTTGTCCTTGGTTTACAGACTTTAAGTCTGTTTTTCAGATGGGAAATTGTCATTATAGAAATGCAACAATGGTGTCCCTCTGCAATTTCATTCAATTTTGATGCTTCATTTCATTTCTCCAGTTGATAAAGGAAATCTGGATCTTACTTCCAGATTTCAGAGCATATGTCTCCATGTCCAACACGGTGCCCTTTCTGATTTTAATGAGGAATATCCCCAAGGCCTTCCTTTTGCAACCGGTTTACTTTTTAAAATAATACTTCCTTCTTCAGGACAGTGCCAGGGAATTATTTTTTTAAAACTCTGTTACAGTAACTTAATGAGGTCAGTTAGTCTGTTGACTACTTATCTCAAAGCGATATGGTCTACCTGGTGCTATGAACTGACCCTTCAGAATAAATTAGTTTTTCTTCTTATCCCTTTTCTACTACTGAATATGATCATTTCCAAGATTCTTAGTAGCCAAGATATTTATTTCAACCAAGGGGAAAAAAAATTTTGTCGTTCAGAGTGAGTGCAATCGTTTGTTACTGAGCCTGTGTGAACAGTTCTCCCACTGACATAAATATTCCTTCCCTTCCTCTTTCATCCTTTTACATGGAATTCTAAATTCCCTTCTATTCCTCAAGCTGGGAGCCAGATTTTCATATGTCCCAGTTTCTAATTACATGAAAACTTTTATGAGCCTGGGGTCTCTGTGGGCATATACATGAAAATATATCCATCTATATATTTATCTTAGTATTTTTTTGCCATTAAAATTTATTAGTTTTTCTCTTCTGTTGAGATACTAATTTACATAGAGTGAGAGGCAAATTTTAAAGCAGGCATTACTAATACTCTGCCTTAAAAATAGGAAAATTCTCAATTGATCATTCACAGATTATTCTAATTTTAAGGAAAAACCAACAACTTCCTTTTGAACACCGCAATATTAAACAGTCATAAGTATTAATATATTCTCTTATAACTCATGTTTTAATATCATTTCATTAGGCTTCAGTTAAATAAATATATTCTGTGCACTATGAATTACAATTCTGGCATTGTATGGCAAGTCATTCTTTCATATTGCAATCCACAGTCTATTAAAAACCCTCCTGGTACATACCAATAAAACCTGACATTGACTGGAAGGATTCCTTATCTTTCTGTACAGTATAATTGGAAAGAAGAGGAAGTTGAAACTGTAAAATGACAATACATCCAGAAATGGAAAAAAAAAACCAGTATACAATTTTAAAATTTATTTTCTTCTACTTAGAATTATTTTCTTGACAACTAAAAGTTCATCCTGTCACCTCTTACCCTAGGTATTCCATAAAAGGATCAAATCTATAATGAGATTTTACTCCTAGTCATTAATTCATTCTTGTTCAAAAAGTCAAAGGCCAAGGGAAAATCAACAAAAAGAGCAAATATTATTTCTTGACAGATTTATTTTAAAGTAATAAAGAGTATTACCAGTAATAACCAGAGTATAACCTACTCTCTCTCACGTATAGCAGTGGTTTGGGAACTTTCATTCTTCTAAAATGTCTTGAATTATTTGTGAAATACCTAGAAAGTTAAGTTTTACAAATGGTATCACATATATTATAAGTTCGACTAGTAAAAAAGACTCCTATAGACTTAATAAAGGTAAACCAATTGTAAATATTGAAACTCACTGTTAGGGAACCATTAAATTTTCTGCAGGTGCTAAAATATTGCACTTAATCAGTGTTTGGAAATATTCATAAAGAATTGATCAAAAGTTATGGTTATCTTTTAAGATCTAAGGTTTTGTTTCTTGGGATGTACTAGAAAGCACACCCATTTCTTCTCATTAGTAGTCTATTTTTCCTAGAGGTATGTCACGTTTCTAATTTTTATATTTAACTAAAAGCTTTCCACATTGTAGTAACTAGCAGGAGCTAATATATATCTGGATCACCGACCACAAAATCACTTGATAAGGGAAACGGACTTTGGCCCAGTGGTTAGGGCGTCCGTCTACCACATGGGAGGCCCACGGTTCAAGCCCCAGGCCTCCTTGACCCGTGTGGAGCTGGCCCATGCGCAGTGCTGATGCGCGCAAGGAGTGCTGTGCTACACAGGGGTGCCCCCGCGTGGGGGAGCCCCACGCGCAAGGAGTGCGCCCTGTAAGGAGAGCCGCCCAGCGCGAAGGAGGGAGCAGCCTGCCGAGGAATGGCGCCGCCCACACTTCCCGTGCCGCTGATGACAACAGAAGCGGACAAAGAAACAAGATGCAAAGAAACGAGATGCAGCAAAAAGACACAGAAAACAGACAACCGGGGGAGGGGAGGGGAATTAAATAAATAAAAATAAATCTTAAAAAAAAAAAAATCACTTGATAAAACAATGGCCGCTACTGAACATGCACAGTTCTTATATCCTTTATGCAGTTAAGTTTTGAAGTATAATTTATTGTTGTTAGTTTAAAATATACATTCAGGCCAAACTGAATTTGTCCCGTTGATAAATGCGTAAATGTAAATAGATACTTTATGATTTTATCTTTACCTACAATTTCAGTAATTTCACCTTGCATGCCTTCATGTTGAGTGTTTTCACTTTTTCCTGGGACAGGATGTGCCTTTCCATAGTACAGATCCAAGTATTTGTTCAGGAAAATAATGTTCTATTTTATATTTGAGAATTACTTTGGAACACTTACATATATATATATTTCCATATATGCATGTTTTATGTGGATTTCATCTCTGCAATATCTTTCTTTCCTCACTCTTCCTTCTTCCATCGTATAGTCTTCTCTTTAAATACTTTCATCTCTATTTTGAATTTGCTGGAGGGAGAAGGTTGTTTGTATAAATTATTTTATTCACCTCTCCAGGCATTTCTCTTTCTGATGTATATTCTTTCTCTCCTATATTCCAATGCCTTGCCCTCTTTGCTTGGTGGTGGTGCAGTGGTTATGCTCAGATCACATGCTGTTCCTTTTCTGCCTGCTTCTCATCCATCTATCTCCAGGAGATGTCCATTGCGTAAATTTGGGTGTCCTGCATCAATCACACTCTCATCAGTTGTTTCTTCTGTCTTTGGAGGTATACTTCCTTTGAGTCTCAGTATTCATGAAGCCAGTGGGCTTAGAGCTAATTTCTATATATTAATTTGTGACCTGATAAGTGCTATTTCTCTTCCCCCCATTCCTTAGGTTGAGCAGCCCCCTTTAGAATGGGAGGCTAATTTGAAGCTTATAAAAGTAGGCTGCAGTCTGGTTTTTCCATCCGCACCATCTCTTTGCCATTGTGTGGTGTCTGTTTCTGCCGAGGTTGCCCATTTTGCCCATGGCCCATTCACATTGCTTTATCTAAACTACACAGTAGCTTCTCTAAACTCCACAATTGTCCTGGACCTAGCTGCAGGATTTCAGGAGAATCTTTATCCTGCCTGAGCTTGAAGAGGAATGTGAGGCCCCTCTTATCCTCGATATTCAAAACATCTTCCCAATTTGTCATGCTGGGATGTGGCTATTTCCTTGTTTTCTTAGAAGTTCATTTTTCCTCCATGTTTTCTCATTTTGCATGTTTTCCCCCAGTGGACTTTGAGGCAGGGGAAAGGAATAAATTTCCTGAAGGCACCTGCATATCTTTATGACTAGGAGTATGAAAGCAATTCTAGCAAGATCCATGATCAAAATCTACAGTTAATATCAGTGAGTGAATGACTTATTATCCTCGAAGATGACATCCTCATGAGATAAAATAATAAAAGTGCCTTCTATATGTAGGGGGCATGAATTTAGTTCTTTTATCTCATTTGCTTTTAATAATAGCCTTGTGAATCAAACAAATGAGTTACTATCTGCATATGATAAATGAATAAACTAAGCCTGAGAGCAAATATACAACTTGCTCTTGTGAGGATTAAAATACAAATAATTCACATTCTAGTGTCATTTCTTTTCAAATATGTCTCCTTCTTAGAATGAACAACAAACAGTAAATGCAGGAGGGGATCTCTTATTAACAGAGTACATGACTTCTAAGGGAGGTTAAAAGCAGACCATTGTGTCTTAATCAGGAACCCCTTGGATAAAATGACAGACCCCAAATCAAACCAGCTGAAGATGGGCATGGTATACTGAATAAGGCCTCCCAAAAATGTCCGCATATTAATCTCTAGAATATGTTCCCTTACATAGTGAAAGGGATTTTGCGTATGTATTTTAGTTAAGGATCATCAGATGGGAAGGTTATCCTGCGTTACTTGAGTGGAACCTAAATGTAATTACCAGGGTTCTTAGAAAGGAGAAGCTGAGAATCAGAGAAGGAGGTGTGGTGACAGAATCAGAGGGAGGGAGAGATGTGAAGATGCTGTGCTGTCGAGTTCAAAGGTGGAGGAATCTTATCTTATTAATGTATTATAAATATACAATATTGATAATATTATTCTCTTTAACTTATTATTTAATTCTCAGGCCAAGAGAGTGTCAAACTTTACCAGGCCTAGCTTTGCTGTAATATATATTTTCCTTTTCTGGGTCTGTGATAAAGCAATACCTTTAAGGATGGGTAGGCATGATTCTAACCACTCACACTCATGTTTCCTAGCAGCCAACATCCTAGCAACCTGCTTTGTCTCTGTTTTTATCAACTGACTCCAAAGATGAATCTGTTAGGAGAATTTGTAAGGATTATACAATGAAGGGTAACAAAAAGTACCCATCTAGAGGAAAGTTCAGTTGAATGCACATAAGGAGGCTCTTTCTGCCTCTTCCAAGCAATACTAGTGAACCGACCCATTAGCAAATATTTAGAAATAATGAGAAACATCCTGACAAATGACAGTAACTTCCTAAGAAGATAAGCTATAACATTTCTAAAGCATTTTGGTTTTGTTATTCATATATAAAAATATACTGACATTGTCTCTATCCATCTATCTATCTATCCATCTATCTATCTATCTATCTATCTATCTATTATCTAACTATTATTATGTATCTGTGTGTGTGTGTCTGTATAGTTAAAATGTCTCAAAGTGACTCTGGTAAGCTGTCATGGTGAATTGAAAGTATTATAGATAATGTGCTATTTACACTGATATACTTTTAAAAATTCTATTAAAACTCTATTAATTTAAATAGAGTTACTGCACATTTGGTTGTCCTTTTAAGTTCTGCGTCTCTTTTTCTTGCATTGAGATGGAGACCAATTTCACATCCCTTGTAGAATAAAGATGAAACTAGATTGCAGTCATTAAGAATCCCTGCTAAAGACAACGATACTTCCTTTTCTTAGTTATCACAATCCTTCTATTATCTTAAACACTTACTTGTCCTTTATAATTTTGAATGTGAGCAATAAAATTAAAATAAAGGAGCAATTACAATAAAAAAGAATGGGAATGAGTGTATGCATGTGCACTGGTCAATCAGAAAACATATATTTTAATTCTGCTGACCAATTCATATCTTCTTTAACTGTTCACACATTTGACCAAAGCGTTTAAGAATAGAATATATTTCAATGAGAAAATAGCCAAAGAATGGAATTGTCAGATGCTATTTTTACTTCATCAATGCATTCTATCCACTGTATGTTATAGATATAGGGCACTCAGGCTTGTTTTATGATCTGTGACAAAATGTAATAGAGGTTCTGGCCACCAACCAGGTAAAATCCTCTGATAAGCATCAGCAAGGACAGATTTCTGGATTCCAAGCTGTTAGTCATTTGATTCCCAACTGAAGATATTAATCTATTAATTGTCCTTCATTTTCAGGAAATAACATAAATTATTTCATTAAATCCAGAACAGTTATGAAAATATGATCCTCATATGTCCTGGGTTAAAAAAAGTGTTTTCTGTTTTCGTTTTTGGGGTGTTTTTTAACACTACTGAAGACCTTATCATCTTGAAACTTACCCAGAAAACATACTTTGGTCGAGAAGTCTGCCTGTGCCAGTTTTGCAGGCCTCATCCTCCGGATCTCCTCCTAGTAGCATCATCAACTTGGGATTCAGGAAAAAAAGTGGGTTACTTGGTTCACACCCACATCTATGAGAAAAATACATATGCCTGTGCATATACTTTGTATGTCCACCTAGTGCATAAGAAAACACTCAAAGGTTCCTATTTAGGAATTAGACCTTGGGAACTTCACCACTTACCCTAGGGAGGACTCCAGTGAATTTCTATTGCCTCTGTCCTGAGATACAGACCTCTCATATCCCTGGAACAAAGAGAGCAAAGCAAGAATGGAGCCACATAAGACACAATAGCACACAGCTGAGTTTTCTTCCCAGGTGTAATACGATAGAAAGAGAACTGAAAATGGATGATTGTTTAGAGAAAAGAGCAGTTATCTGAAGCAATTTGCATCCTGCAAATTATGTTTCCCCTCCCAGCACTCTCCAGAGCCAGTCCCCCACAAATAAAAGCAGCGTTTACAAGAAACAGCACATTATTTGAGTCTCTTTTGCTGGGTTATGGTACAAAAATGCTCTACTTCTTCAGGTCATAAGTTCTTCTACTGAGCTACCTGAGTAAGATGGTGAGGTCATCTGCAAGGAGAAAACACAGTAATCAGCCTAGTTTCTTTTCCCTTAGGTGGCCCCCTTTCCTAATCAGAAAACTGGAGAATTTTCATTCCTGTCAGCCCACATAAGGACGATGTGCTCTATTGGCTGCAAAGGTGTCAGAGGACGAGTCAATAGAGATGGACAATTAACAAATACCCAGGCAAAGCCATGGAGATAGAGCATCCTTCTTATGAAGGAGGAAATCCAAGAATGGAAGGAAAGTCAGGGGTCCTCATCAGGGCAGAGGGGGAGGGAAATGCAGTAGCCCACCCTTGGGGAATGAGAATTCTATGGCCCACAATCTCCTCTGCGCCTTGTATGCCTTAAAGCATCAATCCTCATACAACCCTATGGGCTTAGCCCTGTTGTTATTCTCATTCTACAGGTAAAGAGGCAAGAGGTACCCAGCATGAAATAACTTGCCAACAGTTTACAGCTAGTGAGAGGGGAGACCTGATCTGCCTGCAGGCAACCTGACTCAGGAGCCCCAGATTTTCCCTCTCCACTTTGCTCTCTCCAGAGCTGCAGTATGAGTAATGGTATCAGGTTCTCTGACCTCATGGCTTGGAAAATAGGGAAATTTTTTTTATCCAAAGGCAATTTAGATAGCAACTAGATACAAAGGGTCACCTATATGAATGCCCCATTGGAAAATACCATGGCCAAGCAGCTACAAAACAAGGCTCAGAAATACTCTTAAGGAATTCTTTGATATCACTTCTGATTAGCAAGAAACAGCAGTAAGCATTAAATAAGAGGCAATGATGGCATTCCCTAGAGTAGGGGCAGGATTTTTGTAGCATTTGTTGTTCACATTTGAGGCCATAAAATACCTGTTTCAAAACACTGGCTGCACTATAATAAATTGTAGGTGTTCCATACACCATACTGAATGATTTATTTGGGAAATTAAGTTTTGAGACTCTACAATGAACAGGACAATAGTTTAGGTCTTGAAGTGGTGAGAAATAAGTAGGTTTCAAGAAAAGACAGATGTTCATAAATTAAATATTGGAAAAGTAAATAAAGGGAGGAAAAAGTTTTGATAATTATTTTTTCTTTTGTGACTAATTTCAATAGAGTAGTTTAAAAAATTCTTAGTGGAAGTTTTCAATAGCATTAAAATTTATGTCTAGAAAATAAATTTTGTTTTATGTTTTTACAAAAGACAAATCACTTCAATCTATATAAAAGCTACTTTTACGATGTCAGATATCTCCTGGGAAGAATAACACTCCCAGCATCTAAACATTTCTATTTAAGCAGACTCCAAAATGGCATTGTACCCTCATGTTTTTTCATATTCTTTTGTAAAGCTTAACTTCTATTTATTTTCTTCAATGAAACTATATTCTCCTTAAAGGCAGTGGCTGTGCCCTTCTCATTTTTATGCCTAGAATTGGAAAATTTCCTGTCACCTAGAGGAAATAGGGTAAATGTTCAAAAAACAAGAATGATTTATGGAAACCACGTTTATGAATAATGTTATACTACAAATACTCCACAAAAGTTCACAAAATTCTGTATTTCAGATGGCTATTGTGAAGAATAGCATTTCCAAACTCCATGGAATGAAATAAAATTGAATTTATTTTGGTAGCATTTGAATATGATCTTTTGTACGTACATTTGATAGATTCCACTAGTAAAGAAAGGGGAGTAGGATATTACCTTTCCTTGTCATATCGTTAAGTCACAGGTAAAATATTAGCTATAATGTTTGCAGTGATGCTATTCAGCATATTGGTGGGAAATGTCTTATTTCACAGATAGTTCAAGATGATGTGAGTGTTAGATACAGACTTACTATATCCCTAAACATAGTGGTTTAAAACAAAAATTATTTGCTATTATAAAAATTATTTGCTATTATAGCGCATACACTCGTGGATTGACTAGGGGTCATGAAATCTAGTTTGAGCCCAGCTGAGAGATTGTGTAACCCGCTCCTGTGCTTGTGGCTCAGCTAGGGGAATGTGCTGTGGGCTGGTGAGCAGCTCTCTGTTCCCTAGTTCTGGCATCTTCTTCCTGGGACCAGTGGGTTAGCCTGGGCACATTCTTCTAGCACCATCAGAAGCAGAGGAAGGCAAGCAGAAATACATAAGCCATCCTGAGTTTGGACAGGGTAATCATTACCAGCTCATTCTCTTCATCATCTGACTAAACCAAAGTCACGTGGTGTGGAAATACATTCCACCCCTTCAGTGGGAGAAATTGCAGTCTCTTGAGCAAGGGAGTGGCTGTAGGGAGGAGGGAGGGCCATAAACACATTTCACATGTGGAGAGCTCATCTTTTATCTAAATATGTGTTCATTCCCAGTACTTTATTCCTAAAAGAGCAAATTGAGAAAAAAAGAAAGTAATCTTATCAATTGCATGGGTGGATCCAGCAGTTTTTGTAGATACCAGTCTTTAAATGAAGATTTGGGGAAAGCCATCATCTTAAAAGTTATTCAAAGAAGCTGATTTTAAAATTTTTATCCTTTTAAATTAATGTGAGATGTATTTTGCCAATGAAAATTTGAAAAGAACACAAATGATCTTGCAAAGAGTCTATTAACATCACAATTGAAAGCATATCAGTTGCTTGAATTCCATTGGAAGAAGATGCAAATCTTTGGTTGTGTCATAATCTGGAATATAAATCTGTATTTCTATAGCAATAGAAATTTTTATCATCTTTTTAAAATCTGTTAAAAATTTCTTATGAGTCATCCCACATATTATGCACCTAACCTGAAAATAAACAAACATGCAACAGCAAAAGCCAAAATGAAAGAAAGCCAAATAAACTTGGCATGATGTAATACTGCTCTTATTTGATATTTTTTACTTGATTCTTTTTTAACTTTTTCTTTCCCTATGGTAGCTTAAGTATTCTTAGAGAACCATTTTAGATAACATAGTTCTAAAGAAGCTTCAACAGAAAAAAGCGTGTATGGTTATTGTCTTGGCTACAGGAAGTGTCTTTAAGTTCATACATTGTATAAAATATAACATGTCTCCATGTCTATGACTTCTGGGCTTGTCCAGACCTGACTAGCCAGATGGAAATAGACACATTGTTATGGTCTTGAGATTTCTGAGTTGAAATGAGAAAAGTTAAGAGCCAGCCTGTTTGGAATGACTCTAAGAAGTCAGAGACTGAACATCTAAATTTGATAGTTTATGCCTTATAAATTAGTATCATAAATGTACAACAAAGTTATTCTTTTATTAACTAAATTTGAAATTCATAGTGTTCCTAAAATGCAAACATTGCATAAATATTCATTAGTTCAGAAAAACTTGTATTTACCTTGTGGCAAACGTGATGTCTCATATCGGGAATACATAATGCATCACATATGATCCCTGTGTTCTAGTTACTCAGAATGTTAGGACCTTTACATTCTTTTACATTAAGGGTTATTAGGATTGAATTAGGGATCACTTAAAACAGAAGAACATAATTCCAACACCAGTTTTTCAAGACTATTTTAAATCCTCTTCAAACAGAGGGACTAGCATCACCTATACTCCTGAATGGACTGACAATTTATAAGAAGCAATTGCAGTTTGCATTAGACACATTTTAGGTAGCACCCCAGGTTCGGTTGGCCCTAAGTGTCTCCTATTCCAGCTGCTGCCGTGGCAAACAGCTCTCGTGAGCTCTGACTGACTTCTTGTAGGCACCACCTGATGGCAACTCATCTCCTGCATAAGCCTGCCTTGTTGGCTTCCCAGGAGAGCAAACATGCTGCACATAGCCATGCATGCATTACCAGAAGTGCAAGACCCCATGGGGTGGACCTTTGAAGAGCTAGAGGTGGGAACCAGTGAATGAACTCTTTCCCCTTCGACTGGGAAGTTGGTTCCAAGCAATTTATTCAGCTTCTCAGGGGGTTGCTACTAAGCAACCAGTCACACTCAACACATTCAGCAGCATCCAGCATGAAAACATATCCTCACTTGAGTCTTGCTCCTTCCCTCGCTCTCCCTCACTCAAGATTCCTCTGGCAATAGCACATATACCCTCTACCTCAGGCTTTGCTTTCTACCTAGACTGGGGCATAGTAGAAGAATTTGTCATGGGGTAGTGTGGAAATGAAGAGTGGATTAGAAGTGAAAGAGAAGACAAACAGGAAACAAAAACTTGTTATGGAAGGCAGAAGGAAATACCAGGAATAGGATAAAGTTCAGCTAAGGAACTTGAGAGGAAATAGTTTAATCATTCTGAGCAATGATAATACACCGAAGACCCAGTCATGTTACTTTGAGGTTCTCTTTGTTATAAATCTTTTTTTTTTCTTTTTACTGAAAATCTCCTGAAAAACAAAACTCATTAGGGAGTTAGGTAATGGTTTTCCTCCAGAATGTCTACTGTTCACTTTTATTACTGTGTTACTGCCAGCAAAACTGAGAGTGCTGTGTCACCCCAATAGCAAATGGGTGGATCAGTGTCTTTCCCCAGAGATAAATGAAGCAAAAATGTGGTAAAAAGCTCTTGGTTTCAGGAGGTGAACAGTTGGATCTTTAATTACAAAGGACTGAAATCTATTACAACACAACGGGGAGTGTGTTTAATTTGCAGAAAAAGGGAAAACACGCTTTTTTGTGACTTAAATGACCTTAACACAAAAATTCAACAGCCTTCACATTTTGAAGGGCAATATATGGCCTCTATCTTGAACATGTAAATGAAACTGGAGAACTCTGAATTTGCTTTCTCTTCAACAATGAAGACAAAGAGAAAGAATGACACATAGCTGACTTACTGGTGTCTGCCTGATTTACTATCATGACATTAGTTTGCTTTATAATTCAATGAAGTATTCAATTCTTTGACTCATTTGTAGAAATAGAGCGCTATTAGAAAATAAATTGGTCTTGTATGGAACTTGCGGTTTTTAATTTTACTTTCTTTTAAAAATACTCCAAAGCTCTGGATGTTTTTGAGGCAAGCAATATGCTTTTATCTTATTTAATCAATTTGTAGAATCCTCTACCTTATTAATGACTCAAAGAATGCTCCGAAAGCATCTAACATTCTTTGTTCCAAGTTCTGAAGGTTTCACTGTTACTGTGAGTCTTGGGTAAATAGTATTAAAGCTTTTGCCCCTGCAAGGTCTTGCTCCTGAGTTGAACAAACAGAATGTTCTTCATGAGCTCCCTGGTATTCAAAAATGCTGGTAAGTAATTCTAAAGGAATTTAAATAGGCTTCCATTTTGCATTATAATATTTGGTTTTATGACATCATTAAAAGGTAGGAAAAATAATTTCTAACTCTTAATGCTTCCTTTCACATGGATAGAGGATACACATCAATTAGTCTAACTAATTAATTAGTCAGCTCCTCATTCGCTTTCCTCCAGGAAAATGGGGGTGATTAGACTAATTGGTGACAGTACAAGAAGAAATGGGGTTTGCACAGCCTGACTCCTCCTTTTTACTTTCTCCTGGCAATGATCCACACATGGAGAGCCTCCATTCTTCTACACAAGAACTCACTTGAAATGTCATTATACATTGACTCAAGAGAATCCCATAATTTTTCTAATTTTCTTTATCTATGGAAGGTTCTCCCTAGCATTTCTACTCATCTCCTTCAAATATGCTAAATTTCATTTTATGGACAAATCAAATTACTTTCAGATTCCAAAGCATGTTTTTCTGAAACATCTTCAATGAAGTCATTGTTTCTTTATTTTGTTAAATACAACAAAGGGAGCATAGCAAAAGTCCATGGAAATTTTCATTTGCATTTATACAAAAGGGAAAGACTACATAAAAATCTATATGCAAATATTGATAGCCATTTTATTCACAATAGAGAAAAACTGGAAACAAAGTAGATGCTTTTTAATGGGTGAATGGTTAAACAAATTGTGAAACATCCATGCCATTGAATACTACTCGGCAAAGAAAAGGAAGACTATTGATAAATGGAAAAACTTGGGTGAATCTCAAGGGAATTCTGTTGGTTGTAAAAAGCCAATACCCAAAGATTACATATTGCATGATTCCATTTGTATAAAATACTTCAAATGACAAAATTATTGAGATGGAGAACAGATGAGGAGTTGCCAAGGGTTAGAGTGAGAATGGGTGTAATTATAAAAGGTTAACATGTGAGATCCTTGTGCTGATGTTACTGTTCTATTGCTTGACTATGACAGAGTAAATTTTGTGAACTCTGGAGAAGATTATTCTTGAACTAATCCATTCCAGTGGGTGTGGGGTCCTTTGTATTAAATTCAGTTAAGGAGACTTTGATTAGATTGATTAGATCACCTTAGGGTTTTTGATTGGACTATGCCAGTGAGGTATGACCCAGGTTAGGTCTCTGTCCTCTTTCTGGGTCTTATATAAACTAAGAACACACAGAAAAGGGAACTCTGCCATTTTGACCAAGCCATGTGAGAAAGCGGACTGCAGGTTTGCCTATAGCTGCAGAAAACAGCAAAACCCTGAAAGGCTCAAGGAAATGAGGCCTAGGAGGAGATGCCTGATTGCCCACAGCTAAGCTGTGGAAACACAGAGACACTGGCAGACCTACCATCTTGCCTTGCTATGTGGCAGGACTCCAGGATCTACCAATAGCTGATCTTTGCTAAGAAAGCATCTCTGGTGATGTCTTGATTTGGACATTTACATAACCTCGCAACTGTAAGCTTTTTCTCTAATATATTCCCCATTATAAAAGCCAACCCATTTCTGGTACTTTACATTGGAACCTTTGGCAAACTAACTTAGTGACTATGGTGGCAGATACAGCAATCCATACATATGATAAAACTGCATAAAATTAAATGCTTATACACAGATGAGTATATATAAAACTGGGAAATTTGAATAAAATGTGTGGATTTTATTAATGTAATTTTCCTGGTTGTGATATAGTACTACAGTTTTACAAGAAAGCACCATGGGGAAAAAACTGGGTAAAAAGTGCATAGGGTCTCAGTTTTATTTCTTATGATTGCATGTGGATCTACAATTATCTCAAAATAAACTTAATTAAAAAGGAGGAAAAAAATAAAAGTTATTTTTTTCATCAGGATGAGACGTGCCATGTAGATATAGCAATATTGTAACCAGTGAAAGAAGGGCCTGCACAGCAAAGGAAAGAGAAAGTACATCCAGTCCTATAGATAAAGCTGTTTCTATTGTTGCACAGGAGAATATTTTATTCTCAGTTTTATTTGTTTATAAATCCTCAGAGAGACTAGCTTAGCTTTTCAAAAACCTTTCACCAAACAGTTTATAACTTTTATTCTCAAACTATTTCTTTCATCTCTTTTTGGTTTATAGGACATACGTTTAATAAAATCAGGTTCATGATTTTACCATGAGACTGATGATAGCTTTTTTTATGTTCATATATGTTTGAAGTTAAAATGGCTTATGGAAAGGTGGGGTTCCTTCCCATCCCCTATTAAACTGAACTTTAATTCAAACCCTTAGGGCACAGTTATCGCTATCTCTTCAAAACACCATCCAGAAGCATCCACTTTTTTTTATTTTCCAGAAAATTTTTTAATGGGAAAGGACAATTAGAAATAAGTCCTTGGTTTTTTTCTTATATGGCTATCTTGAACACTGTGAGACTAGTAAACCATGTTATTTAATGACAAGGATATGAGTTTATTTTAAATAATTTAACTTCTTTTTGAAACTTAAACTTAAAAGTAGACTTTTATCCTTAATATACAAACCATGGTTATGTCCTGAGTCTCTAATATTCAAAATAATCATTCAATTATTAGTGTTTCTTTTATTTAGTTGTGTTAATATCTCCAAATACTTAAACAGAACTATGCAGAAATAAAGGAAAGACAGAACTAAACCCAAGTCCATTCTCATGATTTATGTATCTTGATTAATGCACAGGAACAGAAATTGTGCTAACAGGACTCACTGTGCCTAATTTCAATAAGAAAAGAGACAAGAGGTAATTTATGCAACATTCTAAACAGAAAAACAGTCCTACTGAAAATGTGGGCATAAGTCTCAAATTTCTAAATCCAACAGGCAAATCAATGCTAAAAAAAGACTAATTCTAATTAACTCTAATTAAATTTATTTTTTCCTGGAAATCAAAAAACAAAAGATAATAATAGGAAAAGTGAAGAAAAGAGAGCCATATGCATGCCATTTGGGAGTGAAAAGAAAAGAGATTCATTCTTTGAGTGCTGATACTGAATCATTCTATACAATATTAGGATCTTTATTAAAACTCTTCCTACTCTCTTTATCCAAGAGTTATTTTTTCAGCATTAAGAAACATATGATAGGTTCTCTTCACCACACACTAAGTTCCAACTGCTAAGTTCTTTCCATTTAATATTTACCTCTTCTTAGAGGTCTTACGGCTCTTTAACATTAATTGTATCCAAATTCCTCTTGCTTTATGGTTGTTTTCCCTAGCATTCAGTCCAATGGATCCCAGACTAAATGACCAACACTTCCTTGCCAGCTGATTGATTCATCTGCAAATTGCCATTTCAAAAGCCACAACTTGCAGAATCTGGTGGATTTTTTGAGGTAGATACAAAGATAAATACTTTAAATCATAAATTAATTGGTCTCACTTGTTGTTTATTTAATCTTGGTGAAAGTATTTATTTCAGTTTCAAGATAAACTGAGATTCCTGTAGATATATCTGTGTATCCAATATGGTAGCTACAAGTGGCTGTTGAGAATTTGAAATGTGGCAGTCCAAAGTAATATGAGGTATTAGTGTAAAATATAAAATACAGGCTGGATTTCAAAGACTTAGTGTGAAAAAAATAGAATATATCTCAATAGTTTCTTACATTGATTACAATTTAAATGGCAATGTACATTTAAAATTTATAATTTCCATTACTTTGATACTTGGACATAGTTCTAGTCCACCTTTTACTTACTGAGAATCGTCTTTCCACTGAGGATCATGTTCCAGAGCTTGCCCCATTGGAATTACTGCTAGGATTTTTCATTGTTTGCTTGGATTCCTTTCTTCATGGCTCTCTTAAAATGACCAGCCAATGATGCCAGCCTCACTTAAAACTAAACTTACTGAATTTTTAAGAGTAAACAACATTTCCAGATATCCAAAATCTGTATCTATTCCAGAAGTAATTTCTTAGCTTAAAAACCATCTCGGAACATAGTTCCCCAGCCTAGCCGGGAAAACACGTTTCTATTTATTTCCAACTATAATTTTTATAACATTGAAGGATTTAAATAGATTTTGGACTTAGAAAGTAATAGGTTGAGTTTGTACACAAAATAATTTGCATTTTATTTCTGTATTTATTTCAGTGAAAAAAAAAGTTTGATTGTACAGTTTCTATTATTCAAACACATTTTACTTTCCTTAAGTTTTAAGAGACATTTTATACTATATGATGCATACAAAAGAATATATGCCACATATATGGAAACTCTGAAGGAAAATAATATACTAAATATGTGCTATCCCACCACCCAATCCCAGAAGTAGGATATTAACAATGGCATTACATCAGGCGCTC
Organism: Dasypus novemcinctus; assembly: GCF_030445035.2. NCBI lineage: Eukaryota > Metazoa > Chordata > Mammalia > Cingulata > Dasypodidae > Dasypus > Dasypus novemcinctus. Next base: position 13,119,307 of record NC_080690.1, read on the forward strand.
CCTCCTTTTTCTATTCATCTAAATCCCCAAAGAAGTATCCACTATCCATAATTTTGTTTTTCATTCTCCTGATTATTTTCTTAACAGATTTATCAGATATGCATTAGTACTTATATAATATATTCTTAATTATTTTTGTTTTTGAGCTATCTACATATCACAGTCTATTATATATACAGCCTTATGCAACTTTTTAAACTTGACACTAGGTTTCAAAGATTCATATATGTCTTATTATGTTACTATAGTACACTTGTTTCATGTCCTATAATATTCCACTGTGTAATTATAATATAATTTATTTATTTTTCCCAGATTTTTAGACAGTTGAGCTGTTTTCAGTTGGTAGCCATTATGCATGATGTGATTATGAACATTCTCACATATCCTGTTACTCACTTGGGAAATTTTTCTCTAGGGAAAAGACATCAGAGTGGAAATTACTGGGTCATTACTATCCTCAAATATGTTAAGGAAATATCTCATAATTAACAAATAAATTTGAATTCTTCACAGATGAATATATGGTGAAATAAAAAGTAAATTCTGAAGTTGAAAAATACAATATCTGAAATAAAAATATAATTTGATATTCTTAATAGCCAATTAGAGATGAAGATAGTGATTTTGAAGATAGATGTATGAGTAAAAATTATCTAATCTGAAGAATAAAAACAAAACAACTTTTTAAAAAAATGAGCAGTATTCTAGAACCAATGGAATACTATCAAAAGTTCTAGTATCTGTGCAATTGGATTCAAAGAAGAGGCAGAGTGGGGACAATAATATCTGAAGAAAATGACTGACATTTTTGCCAATTTGGTGAAAGACATAAATGTACAGAATCCAGAAATTGAGCCAATCTCAAGCAGGATAAATGTGGAGGTAATCACAACTGGACGTGTGATAATCAAACTACTGAAAACCAAAGGTGAGGAATAAATCTTGAAAGCACCTAGAGAAAAAATTAGATGTTGATGGACTTAGAAACAATGGAGGTCAGAAGACATCTTTAAGTGATATGACATCTTTAAAGTGTATTGCTATAAAACACAATCAAACAAAAGCCGTCTCTTAAATTTTATTGACCAGCAAAAGTATCCTTCAAGAATGAAGGCAAAATCATTTTATTTTCCAGCTGTTTTTTGGTAGTGTATAGACATATTTGATCTCTAAATATTGATATTATATAGGATAATTTTGCTAAACTCATTGGTTCTCCTAGTTTATTATAGATGGCCTAAGATTTCTCAATGTGGATATTATGATGTCTACAAATAAAGGTGTTTAATGTCTTCATTTCCAAACATTTTGCCTTCTATTTCTTTTCTCTGAATTATTATACCAGGTAGGACCTTCAGTATTGACAGTGGCTATCCCTGCCTTGGCCCTGGTCTTAGAAACAGCATTTTATATTTCACCATTAAGTTTATATAATGTTAGATGTGAGTTTTGTTAAAGATGTCCTGTCTGAATGGCAAGGTGCCCTCCTATTTCTTGCTTGCTAAGAGGTATAATAGTGAATTTGTGTTGAGATCTATTAAATACTTCTGTTATCTAGCGACATGGCTATAACTTTTCCTTATTTTGTTAATATGTTAAGTTACCTTGATTTATTTTTGAATGTTAAAACAACTTTACATTCCTTGAAATATATCTGTCTTGGTCATGATATGTTCTTTTTTTTTTTTTAATATTTATTTATTATTATTATTTTTTAATTACATTAAAAAAAATATATGAGGCCCCATTCAACCCCACCGCCCCCGCCCCCCACTCCCCCCACAGCAACACTCTCTCCCATCATCGTGATACATCCATTGCACCTGGTAAGTTCATCTCTGAACATCACTGCACCCCATAGTCAATGGTCCACATCATAGCCCAGACTCTCTCACGTTCCATCCAGTGGGCCCTGGGGGGATCTACAGTGTCCCGTAATTGTCCGTGAAGCACTATCCAGGACAACTCCACGTCCCGAAAACGCCTCCACATCTCATCTCTTCCTCCCGTTCCCCACACCCAGCAGCCCCCATGGCTACCGTTCCCACACCCATTCCACATTTTCTCTGTGGACATTGGATTGGTTGTGTCCATTGCACACCTATGTCAAGTGAGGGCTTAGATTCCACATGGGTACTGGATGCACTCTTCCCGCTTCTAGTTGTAGACACTCTAGGCTCCATGTTGTGGTGGTTGACCTTCTTCAACTCCATGTTAGCTGAGTGGAGTAAGTCCAATAAGTCAAAGTGTAGGAGCTGAAGTCTGTTGAGGCTCTGGGCCTGGGTGTCATATTATCAGTCCAGAGATTCAAATCCCCTACATATATCTTAAACCCAGCACCAACTACAATTCCAATAAAGTAGCATGCAAGTCTTGTGAAAAGAGATCCCCTCTGAGTCCATTTCCATCACGCAGAAACACCAGCTCCAAAGAAGGGCCATCTGTCATGGCAGTGAACCCCTTCTGCCATGACCATAGAACCCGTGGGTCTCTTTATCCCTCAAAAGAACCAATACCTGGGGTTGTATCTACCTTATCTGTCTCTTAGACTCTGTTCAGTTGTACATAGGGGTATTCCTTCTGACAACCTCCAGACTCTTTTTTAGAGACTCACAGCCTTATAATCTCATTTCTCTTTTCCATTTCCCCCTTACATTAGGTCAAACCGCTTCCCGAAGTCATGTTATTATATGTAGATAGGTATATTCTGCTGTTCCGCATTGAATCTTTAATTCAAGGTCATTTTCTAGTTGCTTCTTCAGCTGGTATGTGGTAGTGATCCCTCGGTGCCAGGGAGGCTCATCCTCGGGTGTCGTGTCCCATGCTGGGGGGAATGCATCACATCTACACGCTGAGTTTGGCTGTGAGAGTGGCCACATTTGAGTAACATGAAGGCTGTCAGGAGGAAACCCCCAGGCACAATGCTACTCTAGGCCTTGTTCTTATTGCAGGTGCATAGGCTCAAAAGTGTAGCCTCACCAACACTGCTATTTAAATTATCTAATATTTTATCATGAAATTTTGTGTATATGTTTGTGAGATAGTGTTCTTTATTATTCTTTTCTTGTACATGTTTGTTTTGTTTTAGTATTAACAGTGGTTACATATAAGGAGTTGAGAAAGGTTCCTTCTTTTCTCTTTGCTGAAAGAATTTATGTAAATTGGTATTAATTCTTTCTCTTATGTATAACAGAATTCTTCAGTGAAAACTGCAGTTTTCATAAGGGAGTATTTTGATAATGAGTCCAATTCTTTTTTTTAATGTATGGTCACTGGGGATTGAAACTGAAACCTCTTATCTGGAAAGTTGGTGCTCAATCATTGAGCCACATCGGCTCCCCAGAGTCGGGTTTTGCATTTGTTTGCTTGTTGTTTTTTCTTGTTATTTTTAGGAGGCACCAGGAACCGAATCCTGAATCTCCCATGTAGGCAGCAGGCACTCAACTGCTTGTGCCAAATCTGCTCCCCAGCATTCAATTTTATTATTAAATATAGGAATATTCTATTTTTGTCAATTTGGGTAAAGCATGTTTTCCAATGTATTTATCTGTTTCATTGAATAGTATTTATTAGAGTAACATCATAATATTCTCTTTTTATCCTTTTAATATTTAGATTCAGTAGTGATGTCACTTCTTTCATTTTTGACATTGCTAATTTGAGCTTCTTTTAAAATCAGTCTCACAAGTGTTTGAATTTTACTAATTAATTTTATTTTTAAGATTTATTTTTTATTTCTTTCTTTCCTCTTCCTGCCCCGCCCCCCCTCCACCCCAGTTGCTGTGTCCATTCCCTGTGTGTTCTTCTGTGACTGCTTCTATCCTATCAGCAGCACCAGGAATCTGTGTTTCTTTTTGTTGCATCATCTTGTTCTGTCAGCTGTTCGTGTGTTTGGCACCATTCTTGGGCAACTCTCCCTACAGGGCCCACTCCTTGCGCATGGGGCTCCCCTACGCGCGGAACACCCTTGTGTGGCAGGGCACCCCTCGCATGCATCAGCTCTGCCTATGGGCCAGCTCCACATGGGTCAAGGAGGTCCGGGGTTTGAACAGCAGGACCTCCCATGTGGTAGGCGGATGCCCTATTCATTGGGCCAAGTCCACTTCTCTTTACTAATTATTTTAAAGAATAACTTTGACTTTGATAATTTTCTTAATTGCCTCTTAGTCTATTACATTTCTTTAAGCTTAATTTGATTTTATTCTAGATTATTCAGGTGGAATAAGTAATTATTTATTTTAGACCATTCTTCCTTAATATGTATTTAAACTGTAATATTCTCTGTTAAGTACTACATTAAGTGCATCCCAGAAACTTTGATATATTGCCCTACATGACCTCAGTTTTGTTGTAATCCCTTGGTGAGCAAATAAATGAAATAATAAATGAAATCTTGCTATTGAAGAACCACCAATCTGAAAAATAAGAGAAGTCTATACAGTTGGTTTTTATTTGTTTTGATTTTGGTAAAAGTTGTGGTCACAGCAAAATCAATTCTAATTTTTATTTCATTATTAACAAATCAAAAAATTTTAAGAAATTTACTGAAAGAAAAATCATGCAAACCATTAAATATAACCTTTCTGAGACCTTGTAAAATAGATTTGATAACAAATTCCCTTCTTTTCCTTTCATTGTATTTTTTCATTCATCTTATAGGTATATATATAAGTTCTATAATACATTAGAAATTGCATTTTAAAAAGAGTCATCATTTTGGAAAATTTTATGTATGTGCACACAATTTTTCCAAATAAAACAACTTTTTTCCTGTTCAGAATATCTCCAAACACACACACAAAAATATCTTATGTATTCTTTTACTATAATTGCTTTCTTTATGGAAAATATTCTTCAATTGATACTTTTATTTTTTTTAATTCCAGACACTGTTATTATTATGCATAATTATAAATTCTCAATCTGAAAAAGAAAACTAAACTCCTGCCTGTGACCATAGAGTAATTGTTTTTTATATGTTCTCCCTTTCAGTGTTTACGCAGTGATCTCCATTACATTTAAAATCAAAATTCCATTAGTAGTTTACTATTTATATCATTTTCTTACACATTTCTACAATATGTAGCACAGCTAAATTTTCTTTATTACCATTACCTTGAGTCTATCTGTAAATGATAGAAATACTAAAGAATGGGAAAGAATGCTAACAAGTATTGAGCTTCTGTTTTACTCCAGGTACTATATATGGTGATTTTTATATAGTGACTCAAAATCATTTAAAATTATTATTTTCACTATTTTACTAATGAAATGACTGTGGCTCAGAGATGTTAAAGAACTTGCTTAAGGTTATTTAGTTAGTCTTTGGCAGTGCTGAAAACATTCAATCCATTTTTTAATACTGTTACACTAATACATAGTTTGTTTTCCCAAACTTCATAAAGACTCTCATTTCTAAAAATATTTTCCCTTTTTTATGGATCCTTAACAACTAAGACAAGTTAGTGACTTTTTCTTTAAGTTCTAGCACAAAGACAGTCAGTGCATTTGATGTTATTTTTCAGATGTAAATAATACAAACTCCTTTCCCTAGATCTTAATATCTGCACACTACTCACACTGCTCACCCTTTCTCAAACATGTACCTTAAGAATTTATGTAAATGAGATTTCAAAATTAAGTTTAGTTCATCTTTGTCAACTTCTTCCATTTATTTTTCGGTCTGCTCTACAGAAAGAATATCACTTTGCCATTCAAGGATTCAAAGATCAGTGGTAATCAGTAAACAACTCACAATGGGAACTTCCAGGCAAGCCAAGTGCATTGCATCCTCCCCATTCACGGCCAGTCTCAACCCCTCCACCACTTGCCCTGCACTGAGCAATAGAGGCAATTCTGCAATCTGACCAGGGAAGTGAGTGAGGTGGTACGGGCTTTGGGAAATGACTCACAATTATATATATATATATATATGTTCAAAATGGGGAAAGTCTAAATGGGTTCATGCAAAAAGCAAAACCCATACTCCATAGTATTCATCGAACTCTAACTAGGTTCTAAGCACTTTACAGATATATTTAATTCTCATAACAAATGCAACATTATAGTTACTATTTATTACCCTGATATTAAAAGTAAACTGAGGAAAAGAGAAATGTTTATTCATGTCAAGATTTTGGAAGGCACAGAGAGATTAAGCAGCCTACCAATTTCACACAGATATTAAATGGTGGAGACAGACCCACTGAAGTTGAGGTTTTTACCTGTATACCATGTGGCAATACACTGCTTAACTTTTATGCAAATAAACTTGAAAATTTTGATGAAACAGATAGTTTTATAGGAAAATATAATCACAAATATAATATCTAATAATACAATATAATTTTGATTAACTCCATCCACAATACACAGTCTAGACAAATTTCCACAAAATAAATTAAAGAAGCTACCAAAACACTCCCTACTTAAAAAAAAAAAAATTGCTAAGCCAGCAATAATGGCATGGGTCATGTGACTTGTATAGATCACTTAGCATCTCTGTTCCTTCTAAATATTGAAAACAAAATTCTTATGATGATAAAGGGAAGGAAAATTTAAAGGAAATCTGAAATTACCTGACGCTTAAATAAATATTATAAATAATATTATTAAAGTAAATAATGATAAAATAAGACCTCAGGTAAGTTATGTCTTTCATTTATCATTTCATTAATTATACAGTTACTTTTTCAATTAACTGTACTATTAAGGGCAATGTTCTCTGGCTCACTTTACTGGTGTGCATTGGCAGACTATCTGCTCCCATATATTGTTACAGGATCCTGCCTTCCTTCATCTTGTGCCCACCATACAGGATATGGGCAACAGTGATGGAAGAAAGAGAGAGTGTGTGTAGAATCACCCAAAATGTTGCAATGCCAAGGCCTGGAGAAGGCTTCCATTAGCCCCTGCTACATTCTACTGGCCAGAACTAGTCCCAGGGCTCCAATTTACCTGCAAGGAAGTCTGGACCATATATGCTTTCCATATTTCTAGAAACAGGAAATATGATTGGTGGGTCTCTAGCCAGTCTCCCCCTGAGTCCGCTTTTCTCATATACAAATATCCACTTGACTCTTCCCCACAAACACTGAAAACACCCATGCTCTCTCCAAGGGGGTCAACATAAATACCACCCAGGCTCTGGATCCAGCTCATATCCAGGCAATGTACAGTCTTTCCCTGCTTGTAAAGCAGCCAATCCTTCCCTGATGTCGTATTCTCCTTGTTATGCCTTGCCAATACACATTATTAAGGTTTTGTTTGCCAGTCCCTTCCCCTAGAGCCCATTAAAAACATGACCTGCCTTCCAAGTGTTCCCCAGAACCAACTGGTTTGCCTAACAACTTTTGAGTATTATGCCCTGTTTCCTCATTATTTAAATATTTTAAATATATATTTGTTTAGTTTAAATTTTGATCAGTTTCTTATCCTTTGGATCAAGGCTGAATACAAAAGTAAGCAAGCAAATATAAGAAAGTAAAGAATAAAGTTTCATAATAACTTGAATCTCCTGCTTTTGAGCCTTTCTCCCTAAAACACTAGTTATAGATTATGAGGAAGTATTGAAGGCAAAGGCTCTGAACTATTGGCTAGTTTTAAAAGTCCAATGTTCATCTATTACCTAGGCTAATATTTCCCTTAAAAATACAGCCTGCAATGCAGAAGACACCAGTAAAATTGTTTTTAATTTGCTGATGATTGACAAGGTAGACCAAACGGTCTTTCACTTTCTCTCTGGAAGGGACATTAGAACAGCTGCTCACATGTAGATTAATGGTCCATACATTCTTTTCTTGCTGACCAGCTGTAAAGCACATAATTGTCCTTGACAGTTGGCCATAATTTATTCTTGCCTTGGGTGGCTGTGAACGTCAGCAATTAAAGTGTAGGGACTGATAGGGCCTGTTAGTTATCCTAGCCCTTTCAATGAACCTTTCATTCATACTCATAGTATACAACATATTTATACATTGCCAGAAAATTGCATACAGAATATCAGCTCAGGAAATGTTTTTTTATTCTCATAGGATTTTCCCCTACTTTGTGAAAATAGATGTTCTACTCCATTTTAATTAAGTACACTTTCACTACAGAATTAGGACACATTTATGTATCACTTTTTAAATGCATATTTGTTGTTAATGTTAGGACACCACCAATACACACACATACTTGCAATTCAAGTTCATCAGTACAAGAAAAGTGATGCTAGGGGAAACACTAATATACTAGGGTGTGGATTGTACTACCTGGATACTCAACCAGGGAAGCACTTCAATGGACCATGAATCTCTACTGTATATCCTGGTTTGCCATTATGTTACACAGGAGAAAATGGGAATCTTCTCCCAAGGAGAATGCTGAGATGTTCCTGTTAGGATGATGTACTTGTACTTTTTGACAAATTAAGTAAGAATAGGTAAAGAGGGAGATGGAAAAGGAGGAAGTGGTTTGTGAGAGATGTTGAACCATATGCCCCTCTTCTAACGTACAAAGCACATTCACAACCATGAATGAACTCTCTGGATGACTCAAGATGGGAACTCCACCTGGCCAGGTATCAAACCCCTCCCTCCCACCTCATGAGTGACTTTTAAAGCTTTCCAAAGACCTAAATTCTCTCTTAGGTTTCAGAAAATCACCAACAGCATATATATTTATTAATATAGATCAACCCTTAGCTATTATTCTTATCTCACAGAAATAAGTTCCATAAGTAAAATACTGTTCAAAGAAAAAGAATCTTAGTTTTGAATACAATTCCTTTCAAGTTTTCTACTCCTCTTACCATAAGCAATAAGAGAGAAATGAGCAATCCTAACCATTTCAATAAGCAGCCATTTTCTTAATCACAGTAATCACTTAAGCCCTAACTCTGAAGGAAGCCCCAGGAGGTTGTTTAATTAATCATTTCCCCAACAGGGATCCTTCATAAAATCATATGGCAAAGACCATAAGTGGTCCATATACAATGTTACAAGAACTCCTGGTTTCATTATTGTAAAAAGAACCCACATATTGCACATCTTATATCCTACCACTTTACTGAACTCAACTATTGGTTCTAGTAGCATTTTTGTGGATTTTTCAGGATTTTGTAGATGTAGGATCATTTCATCAGCAAATAATGCAAGTTTACTTCTTCCTTTCTTGTGTGTTTTTTATACTTTTTATTTATTTTTAAAAGACTTAGATTACATAAAATGTTACATTAAACAATATAAGGGGGAAGCAAATGTGGCTCAATCAATTGGGCTTCCATCTACCACATGGGAGGCCCTGGGTTCTCTTCCCAGGGCCTCCTTGTGAAGGCAAGCTGGCCTGCACCTGCAGAGAGCTGACGGCTGCACCCATGGAGAGCTGACAGCCTGTGCCCACAGAGAGCTGGAGCAGCAAGATGATGCAAAAAAGGGAGACAAGCAGACACAGAAGAATGTGCAGCAAAGGGACACAGAGAGCAGACAGTGAGCAAGCGGCAAGGGAGGGGATAAATAAATTTTAAAAAATAATAAAATCTTTTATATATATAAGGAATTCCCATATGCCCCACTCCCCACACCTCCCACTTTTCCTCACATTAGCCACTTCTTTCATTAGTGTGGTACATTCATTGGAATTGATGAATACATTTTGAAGCATTGCCACTGAACATGGATTAGAAATTACATTGTAGTTTACACTCTCTCCCACTCAATTCTGTAGGTTATGCCTGGATATATAATGGCCTGTATCTGTCATTGCAATGTCATTCAGGTCAATTCCAAGTCCTGAAAATGCCCCCATATGACACCTCTTTTACCCTCTGCCTGACTTTAGCATCTTCAGTGGCCACTGTCTCCACATCAATGATATAATTTCTTCCTTCCTAGAATCACAATAAGTCTACAGTAAAATACCAGTATGTCCACTCTAGTCCATATTTTATTCCCCAGTCCTGAGGATTCTAGACTGGTGATGCCCACTCCACCTCTAATTAAGAGGGGACTTCAATCCCATATGGCTGATGATTCTCTTGCTTGCAGATGTAGACTCTCTCAGTTCCTTGGTGTGGTGATTGTTCATCCTCACCTGCTTGTTAGTTGTCCAGGTGAGTCCAATGAACTAGAGAGTAGGTGTTGCAACTCTGCTGAGACTCAGGGCCCAGCTGGCACATGGAGAGCTCAGAGAGTCAAGTCTCTTGGATGTACACCTATCAACCCTAGCACCAACTATATGTTCAAATAGAAGGGACAGAAGAAGAATGTGTAGAGAAGTCACATCTGCGTCCAACTCTATCACAGTTGGCTGCACAAACTCCAAAGTAGCCTCCACTGGTAAGGCACCAAACTCCAGAGCTATCTGCTATGACCATAGGACCTGGGTGTCCCCAGAGCCCTCAGAAGCCCCACTATTTGGGGTAGAATCTACTTTGTCTATGAGAATGTGCTGAGATGTGCATAAGTGTTAACTCTCTGATGACCTCCTGACTCATTTTGAAGTCTCTTAGCCATATAAACTCATTTACCTTTACCTTTTCCCCCTTTTATTCAAGGTATTTTTCCAGTTGCATCACCAGCCAGTGCTTGGTAGTCATCCCTTGGTACAGGGAGGCTCATCCCCAGGAGTCATGTCCCACACTGAGGGGAAGGTAATGCATTTATATGCTGAGTGTGACATAGAGAGAGGCCACATTTGACTAACAGGGAGGCTCTGAGGAGGTAACTCTTAGGCACCCTACAATACTAGGTTAAGTTGGAAATTCAAGAGCAAAAGGCTCTTGTAGACCTCAGTTTTTTTTTTAATGGCTGCCAGCCTAATGGATGTAAGATGGTATCTCATTATCGTTTTGATTTTCAATTCCCTAATAGCTAGTGACGTTGAGCAGCCTTTCATGTGCTTTTCAGTCATTTGTATTTCTTCTTTGAATAAGTGTCTGTTCAAATCATTGCCCATTTTTTAAATGGGTTGTTGTTGTTGTTGTTTATTTTTGAGGTATAGGATTTCCTTATATATGCTGGATATTAGGCTCCTATCAGATATATGGCTACCAAATATTTTCTCCCATTAGGTAAGTTCTCTTTACTTTCTCGACAAACTCCTTTGAGGTACAAAAGGTTTTAATTTTGAGGAGGTCCCATTTATCTATTTTTTTCTTTCACTGCTTGTGCCTTCAGTGTGAAGTTCATGAATCCATTTCCTATTATAAGACCTGTTGATGTTTCCCTACATTGTCTTCCAAGGCCTTTAAGGTCTTGGCTCTTATATTTAGATCTTTGATCCATCTTGAGTTGATTTTTGTATAAGATGTGAGATGGTGTTCCTTTCTCATTCTTTTGGATATGGATATCCAGTTCTTCAAGCACCATTTGTTGAAGAGGTCATTCTCTCCCAGGTGAGTGGGCTTGGTGGCCCTGTTGAATATCAGATAACTGTATATTCAAGTATCTACATCAGAACTCTCAAGTCAGTTCCATTGGTCAGCATGTCCATACCTGTGCCAAAACCATGCAGTTTTGACCACTGTAGCTTTGTAGCATGTTTTAAAGTCAGGTAATGTGATTCTTCTAATTTCATTTTTCTTTTTCAATATGTCTTTAGCTTTTCAGGGCCTCTTTCCCTTCCAAATAAATTTCATATTTTTTCATTCAATAAAAAATGCTATATTGATTTTTATTGGGATTGCATTAAATCTGTAGAATAGTTTGGGTAGGATAGACATCTTAATGATATTTAGTCTTCCAATTCATGAACAGGGAATATTCTTTCATTTATTTAAGTCCTCTTTAATTTCCTTTAACAGTGTTTTGTAGTTACCTGTGTATAAGTCATTTACATTTTTTTAGTTACTATTGTAAATGGTATTTTTTTCATGATTTCCTCCTCAGATTGCTCATTATTGGTGTACAGAAATGCTATTGATTTTTGTGCATTGAATTATGACCTGTGACTTTATTGAACTCATTTATAAGTTCTGGAAGCTTTGTTGTAGATTTCTCAGGGCTTTCTATGTATAGGATCATGTTATCTGCAAATAGTGAAATTTTTACTTCTTCCTTTCCAAATTGGATGCCTGTTATATCTTTTTCTGGCCTCAGTTCTTGAACAAATACTTCTAACACAATGTTAAATAGGAACAGTGATAGTGGGCATCCTTGTCTTGTTCCCAATCTTAGTGGGAAAGCTTTTAGAATTTCACCATTATATATTATGTTAGCTGTGGGTTTTTCATATATACCCTTTATCTTGTTCATAAAGTTTCCCTCTATTCCTATCTTTTGTAGTGCTTTTATCAGGAAAGGGTGCTGTATTTTTTCACATGCTTTTTCTGCATCTATTGAGATGATTGTCAATCATCTGTTTATGTGGTTTATTACATTGATTGATTTTATTATGTTGAACAATCCTTGCACACCAGAGATGAAACCCACTTGGTCATGGTGTATAATTCATTTGATGTGTTGTTGAATATGATTAGCAATTTTTTTTTTTTTGAGGATTTTAGCATCTTGGTCCATTAGAGAGATTGGCCTGTAATTTTCCTTTCTTGTGACATCTTTGTTTGGATTTAGTATTAGGGTAATGTTTGCATCATAGAATTGAATTAGGCAATGCTCCTCCTACATCTATTTTTTGGAAGAGTTTAAGCAGGATTGGTGTTAGTTCTTTCTGGAATGTTTGGTAGAATTCACCTATGAAGTCATCTGGTCCTGGGCTTTTTTTAGATGGGAGGTTTTTGATGATGAATTCTCTGTCTTTACTTGTGAATAGTCTGTTGAGTTCATCAATTTCTTCTTTTGTCAATGTAGGCTGCTTGTGTGTTTTTAGAAATTTGTCCGTTTTCTCTAAATTATCCTTCTTGTTGGCATATAATTTTTCAAAGTAATCCCTTACGAAATTCTTTATTTCTGTGGAGTATGTTCTCTTTGTCTTGAACATTGGACAGTTTGACAAGTATATGTCTTGGAGTAGGCTTGCTGGAATTTACAATGTTTGGGATGCACTGTACTTCCTGGACATATACGTCCAGCTCCCTCAAGGTTGGGAAATTTTCAGCCATTATTTCCTCCAACATTCCTTCTATCCCCTTTCCCTTCTCTTCTCCCTCTGGGATGCTTATAATGCAGGTTTGTGTGTTCTGTGCTGTCATTCAAATCCCTATGTCTCTGCTGGATTTTTTCTATCTTTTTATCTACTTGTTCTACTATCTGTTTGATTTCAGATGTACTGTCTTCCACATAACTAATTTTTTCCTCTACCTGTTCAAATCTGCTATTATATGTTTCAAGTGTATTTTTAATTCCTTGGATTGTGCCATTAATCATCATCATATCCATTATCTTTTTATGTTTGTTTATAATTTCTTCAGTATATTCTCCCAATGTCTTCTTTTTTTTTAAGATTTACATATTTATTTTCACCTCTTCCCTTCCTCCCACCTTGCTGCTTTTTGCTGTCTATGTCTTCTCTTCTCATTTTCTCTCCTCTAGGATTCACTGAGATTCAATCCTGGAGACCCCTGATGGGGAGAGAAGTTCCCTGTTAATTGCACCACCTGATTTCTGCTGTGCTTCACCTTGACTCTCTCCTTGTCTCTCTTTTGATGCATCACCAACTTGCTGCATGACTCACTTGTGCGGAGCAATGGCTCACCACACAGGCGCTCATGCAGGCACTTGTACTGCCACTGGCTTACCATGCAGGCACTCGTGTGGGCACTGGCTTGCTGTGCAGGCATGCTTTCTCTTCTTCTTTTTCACCAAGAGGCCCCAGGGGTCAAATCTGTGTCCTTCTATATGGTAGGTGGAAGCTCTATCATTTGAACCACATCTGCTTCCCCAATGTCTTCTTAATATCCTTAATCTCTTCCTTCATTTCATTAAGTTGATCCATGATATTTGTTTGAACAGCTTTAATTAGTTGTTCAATATTCTGCATCTCTTCCTGGTTTTTACTTTGTTCATTGGACTGGGCCATGTCTTCCTCCTTCTAGGTATAGTTTGTAATTTTTTATTGCTCTCTGGTCATCTTTTTATCTTGACGTATTTATTCAGTTGATTAGCTTCTCTCTCTACTCTAGGGTTTTACTTAGCTGCTGTTTGTGTGTATGTGTTAAGTTTTCCCTTTGACACTTTGTCCTTCTTGTTCTATTTCCTTGCTGTTTTCTATGTTCCCTTGAAGGAAAAATATTAGATTCAGGGAAAGCAAAAGAGGTGTTTTGGAGTGTTTTTATTAAGAAAGAGTGCTCTATTTTATCAAATGCCTTTTCTGTATCAATCGAAAGGATATTGTGATTTTTCTTCAATTTGTTGATGTGGTTTATTACACTAATTGATTTTCTTGTGTTGAACCACCCTTGCATACCTGGGATAAAGCCCACTTGATCATGGTGTGTACTTTTTTTCATGTGCTTTTAGATTCAGTTTGCAGGATTTTGTTGTGGATTTTTGCATCTATATTCATTAGATATATTGGTCTATAATATTCTTTTTTTATAGTATTTTTCCTTTCCATATTACGGTGATGTTTGCTTCATAGAACAAGTTTGGTAGCATTCTTTCCTATTCAATTTTTTTGAAGAGATTAAGCAAGATTGGTATTAGATAGTCTTTGAAAAATTGGTAGAAGTCACCTGTGAAGCTATCTGGTTCAGGACTTTTCATCTTTGGGAGGTTTTTGATGACTGTTTCTATCTCTTCACTTGTGATTGGTTTGTTGAGGTCTTCTATTTTTTCTAGGTGGATCGTGTGTTCCTAGAAATCTGCCCATCTCATCAACATTGTCTATTTTTTTGGCATACAGAAGTTCATAGTATCCCCTTATGATCTCTCTTATTTCTGTGAGGTCAGTGGTAATGCCATCTTCTCATTTCTGATTTTATATATTTGTATCATCTCTCTTTTTTTCTTTGTCAGTCTACCTAAGGGTTTGTCAATTTTGTTGCTCTTATCAAAGAACCAAACTTTAGTTTTGTTGATTCTCTCTTGATTTTTTATTCCCAATTTCATTTATTTCTGCTCTGATCTTTACTATGTCTTTCCATTAGCTTGGTTTGGAATTATGTTGCTATTCATTTTCTAGTTCCTCTGGGTATGAAGTTAGATCTTCAATTTTAGCTCTTTATTCTTTTTTAATGTAAGTATTCAGGGCTATAAATTTCCCTCTCATCACTGCTTTTGCAGTTTCCCATAGGTTTTGATATGTTGTGTTCTCATTTTCATTTGTCTCAAAATATTTGCTGAATTCTTAGTTCATTTATCATATTATTCAAGCTCTCTGTTTCTTTGGTTATCCTCTGCCCAGATGTTCTCAATACTAAGGGTGGTGTATTGAAGTCTCCAACTATTACTGTAGAGACATCTGTTTCTCCTTCAGTTTTGCCAGTGTGTGCGTCATCAATCTTGAGGCACCCAGGTTAGGTGCATAAATACTTAGTATAGTTATTTTTTCTTGGTGAGTTGCCTCTTTTATTAATAATATAATGACCTTCTTCTCCCTTATAACAGTTTTGCATTTAAAATCTATTTTGTCCAATATTAGTATTACTGTTCCAGTTCCTTTTTGGTTACTATTTGTACAGAATTTCTTTTCCCAACCTTTCACTTTCAACATCATTGAGTTCCTATGGCAGAGATGAGTCTCTTGTAGTCATCATATAGATGGCTCATATTTTTTTTATCCACTCTATCAGTCCATGTCTTTTGATTGGGGAGTTCAAGCCATTAACCTTCAATATTATTACTGCAAAGGTATTACTTATTTCATCCACTTTGTCCTTTGGGTTTCTATGGCCATATCTTACTCTTTTCTGCCTTTTACTGTTCAATTGACCCTTCCTAATAATCTTCATTACTACACTCTTCTCCAAGTCTCTCACCCTTTTTTGTTCCTTTCAGACTGCAGCACTCCCTTTAGAATCTCTTGTATTTCTGGTATTTTGGTAACCTGCACTACCAGTTTTTGTTTGTCTGTGAAGACTTTATACTCACCCTCATGTTTGAAGGGAATTTTTGCTGGATACAGAATTCTTGGCTGACAGTTTTTTTCTTTCATTACCTTAAATACATGATACCACTTTCTTCTTATCTCCATGGTTTCTGGTGAGAGGTCAGCACTTAATCTTATCAAGGTTCCTTTGTGTGTTATGTTTTGCTTTTCTCTTGCTGCTTTCAGAACCTCTCTTTATCTCTGACATTTGTCATTCTGTATAGTAGGTGTCTTAGGTAGGTCTACTTGGATTTATTCTGCTTGGGGTGTGCTGTCCTTCTTGTATACTGATATTTAAATTTTTCATAAAGATTGGGATGTTTTCAGTCAATATTTCCTCAAATATTCTTCTGCTTTTTTTCCATTCTCTTCTTCTGGGATACCAATAATGTGTATATTTAGTTGTTTTGCATAGTCATTTAATTCCTTGGCACTGTTTTCCATTTTTTCCATTCCTCCTTTTTCTCTTCTCCCATCTTTTTCAGTTCAGATATTCTATCTTTGAAATCACTAATTCAAATCTGTTCTATGTGCCTATAAAATATTTTTAATCTCATCTATCTTTCATTCCCAAAAGGTCTGCTACTTTTCTTTGCAGGCTTTCAAATTGTTCTTTATGCTCCCCAAGTGTCTTAATATCCTTTATTTCTTTAGTCATATTTTCTTTAAATTCTTTGAGGTGATTTTGGAGACTTGTGTAATTATCACTGATTAATTGTATTAAATCAGTATCTCTTCAGGATATTTGATTTGTTCTTTTGGCTGGGCTATCTCTTCCTGTTTCCTAGTGTGGCCTGTAATTTTTTGCTGCTGTCTAGGCATCTGAATACATTGGTTAATTTACTCTGATGGCCAATTTCTCTGTCATGCCTATTGTTTTTTTTCTTCCTCACAGCTCTTCTTTGACATTTGGCTCAACTTCTTCTAATTCTTTAAAATTGCACAGCTTAAGTTTTCAAAACCAGGCCAGGGACTCACTAGTGGGGTGCAGATTTTCTACCAGGTGTTGGAGACAGATACGGTGAACAGTTTTTGTCCATGCAATTTCCAGACTGGCCAGCAGATGGCGCTAGTCAGCTCACCTTTCCACAGAGGTGTTTCAGTCTAGGCTTTCCTGTGTTGAATCTTTCCAGACAGGAGATTCAAAGCAGGCTCTGCTAACTGAATTCACTGAAAAAAACACCCCAACTCCCCTTCGTTTTCCCTTGTAACAGCTGACAAGGAGGAAGATGTCTCTACCACTCTCAATTGGCTGCAATGAGCCAGGGGTTTTATCCCAGCTTAGTATCTTAGGGGTGGAGTTTGGAGCACTTCCCAGCCACAGTGGCTTGGTAATTC